>NC_138136.1:32511464-33925964 GCF_964188305.1 Podarcis bocagei
CCAAAAGACTGAGACCAAACAATTTAATTTGATTTACCGATAATTCTATTCGTCCTTTTATAGATTTGAACGTGTAAAGCTTCCAGAATAGCATTCTGCTTTATTGTGGTAAAATTGTACTCAGAAGTAAACTTTTTTCCCTCTTGCCAGTGCTTTTGACATCACATATTTTATTTGCTTGCTTGCTTGTTTGTTTGTTTGAATACTATTTATTTTATTGCCCTTTTGATTTATATTTAAGTTATACCCACTGGAATTAAGCCCCATTGTACCTAATGCGACTTACCGGTACTTATGAGTAGACATATATAGGATTGTCCTGCTAGGCTGCAAAATTATGCATACTAAGTGGGAGTGAGCATGACTGAGCTCAATCTGATTACTACTGAGCTAAACATGCATGGAATTGCTTGGTAAATGATATTTTTCCAATAAGATTCAATTTCAAAGCAAATCTCTGTTGCTTGTGACCAAAGGTAGTTTTTACAACAACAAAGACCCAACATATACTGATAAGATATAAATAATTTTGCATTTAGTAGATAGATACACACACAGAGACACATGCAATAAAGAGAATAAAAAGTCCCTCCAGGGGAACAGAGGACATCATTCATATTCCTAATTTAACTGGTCATTTATTTATTTTTACAATTTCCCTCTATTCTCTGAAGATATTTCCTGTTAAATCTTCTAGCTTTTGTAGCAAATTGTTCCATTTGGTACATAATAAACATACTCATGTATGGCAACAGAACTCAGATTAGTGCATTACAGGACCAGGTCCTATAAAACAAATCCCTTTGCGGGATTATAATAAAGGGGCAGGTATAAAATATAGTGTGTCCAGGGAAGACACACAGTATAGATGATCTAAACTTTAGGTGCTAAACAAGGCATAGGCAAACTCGGCCCTCCAGATGTTTTGAGACTACAATTCCCATCATCCCTGACCACTGGTCCTCTTGGTTCGGGATGATGGGAGTTGTAGTCCCAAAACATCTGGAGGGCTGAGTTTGCCTATGTCTGTGCTAAAAGGAAATTAGAACACCATCCATTTGCATAACCAACAGTATTGTGAGGAAATTTGGACATGTGAATGTCTTCCTTAAAAAGAAAAGGTTAAAGAAATATGAATCACAATGATAGTCACATCTGAAATAAGCATACCATCTGGAAATATGAGCGGATCAACTGAATAGATCAAATTGAATTAACTGTAAGAAAGTGTAAAGTGATACACATTGGGGCAAAAAATCCTGATTTCACTAATGGGGTCTGAAGTGGCAGTGACTGCCGAGGGACGAGACCTTGGGGTCAGTGAAGATGTTGGTGCAGTGTGCAACAGCTGTGAAAAAGGCAAATTCTGTGTTAGAGGTGATTAGAAAAGGGAGTAAAAATAAAACTATCAGTATTATATTGCTTATATGAGTCTTGTAGTGTGACTGCATGTACGATACTGTGTATAGTTCTGGTCCCCTCAGTTCCAGAAGGATATTGTGTCAGTGTTTGAAAAAGAAAAGGTTCTGACCTCCTTTTTAATCCTTTGCCTAGTCCTCAGACCTTAGCTGGCACAAAAGAGTCTTTGAGAAAGAGTATTCTAGCAGATTATTGCTGCTTTTATTCTTAAAAAGTCTTCTTCTCCAACCACGACCGACAGCTTTTACACACACCAAACGCAACCAGCATTCTACCATCCTACCACCCCACACTCTAACATTGACCACTCTATATATACAGGTACAATTTGGTGAAAGGTTGCATGAGTCATTGTAGGCCACTGACTCATGCTGACTTAGTTCTTTTAGCATTAAAGAAACAGCGGCCAGTTTTTAGCTATGACATATTGTACAGCTGGAAAAGGTTCATAAAAGAGCAACAAAAATTATCCTGAGGTTGGAGCTCCTAGAATCATAGAATTATAGCGTCGGAAGGGACCCTGAGGGTCATTCAGACCAACTCCCTACAATGTAGGAATCTTGCCTACAGCCATCCCTGGGTGGGCTTGATCCAACATCCTTCTGGTTAACAGCCAGATACACTAACCCATTGCACCACCTAATGACTTCTGCAAGAAAAGGTGACAACATTTAGGCTTTTTAGTCTAGAAACAAGGGGCAGGGCAAAAAATCACAGGCAGGAGAAGCCTGTGAGCGTGGGATTTGGCGGGCACCTTTTGCGCCTCCCCTACTCACGGGGAAACCCAGTTTCGGGGGTCCGGAGCGACGTGGGGTGAGTGGCGCGGTGCTTCGAATTGTCTGCTTCTTCCACGGAGTGAAGCCACATAGCTGTTGCCGGAGAGCGCTGACCTTTTCCTGTGGACAATTTGACTTTAAAGTAATTACCCGTGAGTAGAGCTGAAGCGGGAGAATTGGATTTTTAAACGTTTAATTTGGTATCGTAACGGGGAGGTTCAAAACAGGAAGTCTGCCTTCCCCTTTTGTACATAGACTGAGGCAATGAGGCTGCAAGCTGGAGTCTTGGAAAGCCTTTTGTAAAAGACTAAATTTCCATCGGCAAAGAACATTAAACCCCCCCTTGGAGGCAGGAGAAGGGGGGGAGTTGCGGACTGAGTATGCCTGTGGGAGAGAGCGAAGAGAGCTAAAATACCGATGCTCTGACCCTGGAAATGGGCTGCTAGCAGGACTTACGTCTTTTGGAACGTTCATTGACAGCGTTTAGAACGTTCGTTGACAGCTAGCTAAATAAGAGAAATACATTGTTTCTACTGTCTCCGGCTGCTTTTAAAAAGGAGTAAAAGTAACTGAAAATTGAAACTAACTTTGGATTGTTTGAATTGTGTTTAAAAGAGGATATTATTGACTATTACAAATAGAAACTGTTTCCCCCTAGTGGAAGCCTTTGAAACAGGTTGCTTTACAAGAGCTGGGCTAGGGGAATTTCCAGCTGCAAGATAAAAAACTGTGAGACTCTGGGACTGACCTTGAATCTTTTAAGTGCTATGGCAAATGGAAAGGGAAAAACAGACCAGTCAACTGCTGACAAAACATTAAGGTCTGGGAGGACTTGGCAACAACCCAGGAGAGGTTCAACATCAGGCCCCCCTGCGTCTTCTTCTGCTGCCTTTGCACCAGTACACTCAAAACCAAGAGGAATGTCGACAGAAGAGGCCTTAGTGGCTGCATTATATAAGATAAATGATTCACTGGAACAGCTTAACAAGAAAATAGACGCGTTAAATGTGAAAGTGGATGTTTCAACTACTAAAATCAACTTAAATACAGAAAGTATAAATAATACCAATACAGAAACAACCCAGAAATTGATACAGGAATCTACTTTGATACCGCAAACTGCGGAGGAAGCCAGGGAGAAAGCTGTTGCTGCTGAATGTAAAGTAACACAACTGGAGAGAAAGAGAGTCCCAGCCCTACAGAGGCAATTTGATGAACATAAGTTGATGCTTGCTATGATTGAACTTAAAGAAAAACAGACGAATCTGAGGATTAGAGTTCACCTTTGGTGGACATGCCCAAGGATTAAGACACTCTGGGAGATGATTTATAATGAAATGAAAAAGGTATTTAAATATATCCTTCTGAAGAAACCAGAGGCCTTTCTCCTGGGCATGGTCGGCCAATTGGTGTTAAAGAAGGATAGAACTTTTTTTACGTATGCAACAACAGCAGCAAGAATACTCATCACGAAGTATTGGAAGACACAAGATTTACCCACCCGGGAAGAATGGCAGATGAAGTTGATGGACTATATGGAACTGGCGGAAATGACTGGCAGAAATCCGAGACCAGGGAGAAGAGTCGGTGGAAGAAGACTGGAAAAAGTTTAAAGACTATTTATAGAAATACTGTAAAATTAATGAATGTTAGAAGAATGTTGGAATGAAGTTATATGGCTTTAGTAGAAATGTTATAAGGAATTAAGTATAAATAGATTAATAGAATATTAAAGGAAAAAATAAGGTTAGAATGTGTTAAGATAATTATAGGATAGAAAAGAGAGGAAGATGGAAAGGAATTGCTGAAACAATTAACAGAAGTGGAATACAACAAGGGAGGTGTGAGGAGGTCATTGAAATAAGTGAATGAAAGATAAGATATTGAAATTGTTTGATGTGTTTTAAAATTGTTTTTGTTTTGTTTTGTCAGTTTAATGTGTTAGTGTTATGTAGTGTTTGTGTATTGTATTGTATTGTATTGTTCTTTGTTATTGTTCTTTTCTTCCTGTGTAGTGTTTAAATTGTTGAAAAAGTAATAAATATTATTTAAAAAAAATAGAAACAAGGGGTGGGGGCAGGGATATGACAGAGATGGTGGAAGAAAGAGCAGATTATAAGTGAATGAATATATAGGATTATGAATGTTGTGGAGAAAGAAGATAGAGTCCACATTAGGGGTGGGAAACCTTAATTTCTGAAGAGCAAAGAGGTGCAGGAGGGAATTTATCCCTGCCAACAGAGAAAACGGCAACATTCATCATAACTGAACAGCATTTAGTGTGTGTGTAGCTGGGAAGGAGGATATGTTTATATTCCTGCTGCAGGAAATTAAACAGTATGGAAGCACTTCCTCTGTTGAAATAGCTCACACTTTTTCGAAGCCCTTACATTTGTGCAGTGTTACCATGGACTTGGCTGGGAAATATTGGTTTGAAAGAAGAGTGAAAGTTCTCATGATAAATTTATTTATTTATTTATAGTGTTCCCATCTATAAAAAACTTTTTTACCTCACTCTATTTTTACCTCACTCTCTGCCAAAAATGGAAAAAAGACACACACCCCAAATACACACATACACAGCACAATATGCCATACAACAATCAAATCACATAAAATAGTGTGACTGTACAAAGTGTAACCTTTCCAAATAGTGTCATAATGGTTCTTTAAAATATCTGGTGTTCAGCATACTTTATAATAAAAAACTATGCTTCAAAAAATGATAACCTGAAAACTTGATTTAAGTCATAAGGCAAGAAATGCACAGAGCATTTCTGAATGCCTAAAATGCCTCAAGCAGAATTATAAATCAGTAATTCCCCAGGAGTGAGCTCCTGGGTTTCCTTAATGCCATACTGAACTGTATTTAACATATAAATCCAAAAGAAATCATCATACCTGTGTAGCATTTGGCATTTTTCATTTTGTATTTTAGATTTATAGGTACAGTCATGACATCAGTAACAGCAAACACAAATATTCTAATGGTGCCCAAAATGTTTAAAAACAGTGCACAGTAACAAGAGAAAATAAACCAAAAATGAAAGTATCTGTATTGATCAATGAGGGAAGGGGGGAGATAAATTAGAAACAGCATCACCATCATACTTTTATTAAGAGGACCAGCTGTACATTTCAAAGCAGTGAGGTAGATTTCCAACTTCATAGAACTCTCTGTAGGACTTGGTATTAAAAGTTTTACTGAGCTACAACAGTTTGCCTGTGTCCTTGTTAACACAGCTAAATCTCTCAGCAGCTTTTGCACCATGGTATCCTTCCAGTGCAGAATTCAGTGGACAAGTTGCTCACCAGGACTAGATGGTTTGAGCATATAAAAGGCCAATCCTGGCCCAGCTGCACATGCTGCCAGTTAGTTTCTAGACCCAATTCAAAGTGCTGGCTTTGACCTATAAAGCCTTAGGCTTAGAACCACAGTATCTCAAGGACTGTTGAAATGCAACTTGATATTTCTTTTATTGCCTACCTGAAGCCAAAAAGAACCCCTTCCCCTTGGGATGACACTACCTAAAGTGGGAGGCCTCCAATGACCATTAAATTGCCTAAGTAGAATCTACTGGCAGTGGCTTCTGACCCAGCAAAGACATAAAAGACAGCCAGTGCTTGAACCTTCACACAGAAGCTGTCAGACAGATGGTCCATATAGGTTGGTATTGTCTCTACACTGCCTGGCAGTGGCTCTCCAGGATTTTAGACCTAGTTCTCCCTAGCTTGATTAGAACAAATCCCTTCAATGACAGAAACCAAAAGTAAATGAAAATGAAAAAAGGATGGTAGTCCTTATATTTATAGTTCTTTCAGCTTGATTTGGTTGATATCTCTTACTGATGAGCGGGATTAAAAGTTGGTTTCTTTTGTGATAAAGATACCAACTTCTTGAAGGCTGCTGTCAAGAGAAGCCTTTTATGTATCCATGTTATAGTAATAAAGTTGAAATAGTAGCAGATAAAACAAAGATTGGAAAGAAGAACTCATATATGTATATATTTTTTCAACAGTGTATTGAAACTTTTTTTTGACAGTTGGGGCATGTAAACATATCCATTATCACAGTTTATTCATTTTAACAAGAAATAAACAGAATTGTTTAACATATCCTTGACCATTTGCTACAGTGACTAGAAATGATGGAAGTTCGAGCCCAACAAATTCTTAACCACCCCTGATTTGAGAGCCGACATAATTTAAGCTGCAACATTATAACTACTTACCTAGGAGTAGACTCCATTAAACTCAGTAGGATTTATTTCTGAGTAGACATGTATAGAAGTGTGTTGTTATTACATTGCCATAGTTCACATGTAATCACTGACCAAAGGTGCTGAAACTCGTCATTCATTGCTTCTTAGTTTGGAATCACTAATAATTCCACAAGTATTTTTATATCTGGAAAGAAAGAGATGAATGATAATGAAATTTTGTAAAGTGCGCAGCTGTAACATTTTCAAATTATATTTTCCATCCTGGGTGAAGCAGGCGTACACGGAAACACTGTAAACATGCACATACGCTTGTTATTTCAATGATATTCACACCCCAATAGTTAAAGGTGACTTGACATTTTCATTACAATTCCTTATTTTTATGTGGTTGCATCTAGGCAGTGGGGGAAAATATTGCAGGCATATATATTTCACCATCTGAATGCAAGGTTATTATTTTGCTGAATTATAAGGGTAAAGCATCTAGCGTTGGAGATGGAATTCAAAAAGTAGAGGCAGTCCAATAACAGTAAGAGCCCAGATGACTCTAAGGGGCAACATATCCCCAGACGCTCAGTTAGCAGAGTAGCAAGGGGAAGACCATAACATAAGGCAGAGGGACTAAGCAGCAGAGAGAATGCATTTCATTACAGTAGATGGGGCAATAAAGGAGAAGCTGGTTTTTGTTCTGGGAGACAGGAAGAGCATGGGGCCTGCAAGAGATCAGATCACAGATCAGTGGCTAAGCGTATGCTTTGCAAGCAGAAGATCCCAGATTCAGACACCAGTATCTCCAGTTAAAGGAATCAGGTAGAAGATGATGTAAAATACTTCACCTGCCAGATTTTGAAGGCTGTTGGCAGTAGATTTTTTTTTTTTAATGAATCCATATTATAGTAATACAGCAGTGAAGTTGGAAAGCTGTTGCCAGCCAGAGTAGATAAATACTCTGACCTGGAGAAATTAAATGAAATAGTTCCTGCTCCCACCTCAACTCAGAAAATGTCTCTGCCTACAAATAGGATGGAGGATTTCAATAAACAATTTGTGCATAACTCTAGTCTGACCTGTTCCTATTTTACCTATTGCCCATTTTTGCAAAGCAGGTTTTCCTCACCCAATGTAACACATTTTTGTATGTTATTTTCATCAATGTGTGTATTTTTATACACACTTCACTCCCAGTATACATTACTTGTCTGGAGAACTGCATCGCAAAAAATGAAAAATGTGAATTTTGAAGGATGGCTGTGTTTTGGTCTGCATATTGTTTCAGAATGTATGAATTGGGTAGGTTTGCCTTTCAATGCAAGCTGAATAGAATCTCTCCCCACATCACTACAGATCACTGGTCCATTTAGCTCAGATTTGCCTATGCTGATGAGAATCAGGGTTCCAGAAAAGCATCTTTCGGGCCATATCTGAATGGCGGGTATTAAACATGGGACCTTGCATTTCCATACTTCTCAACTGTCCTGATTTAAGTGGGACATCCTGGGGTGTTTTTTTTGGGGGGGGGGTGTCGTGCCCTCATGCAAGTCACATGACTCACATGGGAGTATTGCCCCAAAAGACAAGTGTCTTTTCCTCTGGAGCATATTGTAGGGTATGCACTTTCTCCTCATTATTCTGGGTTGAGTCTAATTTTGCATTATGTCAGCCACTTGGAAGCTTCTCCTCCATATCCTGGCATATTCCTTGTAGCATCTGCATATAATGGGATATTCCCTTCCGTTTCATCCTTCCTCTCATCTCCCAGGCTCCATGATGCTTGGCTTTTACACCGCAAACTAAAATAGTCATCCCAGGCCTGTGCTTTAACCAACTTTCTAAAATCCATCTGAAACCATCTCTCCTCATCCATTCTGCAAACAAGAGAGGATATTGGTCTCCCACACATTCTGGAGGGTCCTGATTCTTACCAAGCCAGAAATACAAAATCCCCACCAGAACTTTTGCCAGATTTCTGCATGTATTGCAAATAGTAATTCAATATTGATTTGCAGATGCTAGCCATGTTAAACACTTCCTTATTTTATTACTATTTTAAGCAGACCCAGTCGTTGTACATGGATATTAAAATGAGCTAATTGCTATTCATTTTGCAAGCCTTCTGCAGTGTCCATAAAATTAATGATTTTTTTAAAGCTATGCTATCATCCAAGTTTATTGTGCACAGATTATTATAGATAAACTTTTGACAATAAGAGAATACTCAACTCTGGTATTGGAGTCAAAAGTATGTCTTATTTTGTTATTTATACTTTAAAACCACCTTGATATTCACAATCTGTAAAACTACAGTTTTCTTCAGGGAAATTTATACTACTGCATTATGACACAGGCTCTAGTGGCTTGTTTGATAAAGCTCCACTGACATTAATAGGAGTTGTGGGTTCTTTGCTCTACATCCCTGGAAATGAGGTCATACTACTTTTTTTATAGCTTTCCGATTTCCCCCCTTTCATTGCTTTTCTCTCTCTGCTACTTACGAGTATTGAGCTAACAATTTTAAGCCAAATTCCCTCAGGCTCACTAACCTCCAAAAAGCAAAAGCATACAAATCTTAGCTAGGAATATATCTTCAGGAAAATGGTTCATTGTTCCACCCACGCAAGCACTATTCTAATGTCAGTCTCAGATTTGTAGAATACTTGAGATGTGATAGTGTTCGAGATGTGACAATGTTGGAAACAATTGTAGAAGAAAAACGACGCAGATGGATGAAACATACTTCAGGGGGCAGATAATTTAAAAGCTCTTCTTAATCAGTCTCGGACATAAGAAGTGCAGCAATGTCTATTACACAACCTCTCTAGACAGCTCTCTTGTTGACTGATCTCATTGTTCCAATATTGTACTTAGAATGCTGCGGTCTCAGAAGCTTTACAGTAACAATATCTAATTGGCAAGTATCGTCAGTGGGCCCAATACCTTGCTTTCTAGTTATCCAGCAGAGAGAATATGCTGGAAATTGTCTTACAGAAAGATGCAGCGAATCTAGAAGTAAGCAGTATTCTTAAAAGATTTGAGCCCACTTCATGAATTATAAGCACAAAGAGGATTTACACATGGAAAATGGTAGCAGAGATGTGTGCCCAACCCCATTCCTAGTGACCAGATGTTAGGCATGGACATCTAAGCCAAGGAAGCCTCTATGAGCATAGGCTTATACATGATCTAGAACCCTGTGCAGTCAGGGTTCCAGTTCTCATTGAAGCCTTCATGTTTCATGGTCTACATACATAATCTTCCCTTGCCTCAGGACTGGCCCAAGACATTTTGGAGCCTGAGGCAAACCACAATATGGCACATGCAAACACACACACACACAGAGAGAGAGAGCCTATCAGGGCAAAGGGGGTGAGTGAATATCTACATCAGGAACAAGATGGCGGGGCAGGAATAAAGATCTACATTGGGATCTGCTGCCCCTTTGGATCTATCAGTCCAAGGCTGTTGCCTCACTTTGCCTCATGGGTGGGCCGGCTCTGCTCTGCCTAATTCAAGGATGCGATATGTGGGATCTAGGAAACCATGAAATAGTACAGGAATGCCCAGCAGTGTGGCTCCACTGACTCTTCCAATGTGCAGATCCTCTTCACTTGCATGCAGGAGCCCTTGGCCAGTCCCTCTCTTTCTTTGGCATCATCATGTGAAACAATAGCAAGTAGCAGCTAACCTTTTTATCTGATGTGCCATGACTGAATCCAGATGATGAGATAGTGATTCTGCTGTTCATTGCAATACACTGAGATACATCTCTTGTCTTCTGAGATAGCATCAACCTGGCCTGGGGTGCTAAAGCAGTATGCAGGAGTGTTGGCCTGATTCTGCCCCCAGCTTCTGTGCAGAATTGCCACAAACTTTTGCTACCTATGTCAATTATTAATTAAGGAGTGGTAATTCATTGGAGCTGGAAAAAATAATGATTTGATTTCTTATTTGCCCTTCACCACAAGGTCTCATGACAGCAATTTAAAAATGCATTTTTTTAAAAAAAAAAGTTTAAAACCAATAAAATCAAAAGAATAGGATGAGCATTAATATATCTATCTATCTTGAGTACTGACAGGTATTGAAACATAAATCCATTCAGCGAGTTTATAGCCAAGCTGAGACTATGTTTCTTTCTTCCTTTCAGATTTCCCTTATCCAAATCATTTCAAGTTAAATAACTGTTAGGTTATTATTGTTATTAAAATTCTTAATTGCATTCATTGTTACGACTGGGTGACAGCTTGCCACTCTGATAAATACAATGACAGCTTTTCTACATTACAGACATTTGAAATGGGCTGGCAGCGTGCCGTTGCAGGTTGCTTTTATGACGAATGAAATGCTTTCCAAAGCTGATAACACTTTGCAATCTGAAAATAGAATAAAAGGGTGTTACTTTAACCAAGATCTTATCCAAATGTTTTGCTGAAACGAGCAATATTTTATTTGATGTTGATGGTTGCCTGATACACAATTTAAGAAAAGAGCAATTTCTCCTTTTGCAAACTAAAAAGTAAAATATTTCTTAACTTGGAATACAAGGTATATGTCCCTAGTGATTATGCTACAAGTAGTACAGTGCATCATGATAAGGGACTGTAGTCATTTTTTAAAAAAACAAATATGGCTCAGTCTTGGATAAGCCCTGGTGTTATACATTTGAGATAGCTATACAGCACAGTGGTCTTCAGGGTGCAAACTGGACACTGGACATAAACCTTTAAGGGTCCCTCTGGGCATCATTTTAATTACAGACGTAAGAACTTAAGAAAAGTGGGATCAGGCCAATAACCCATCTAGTCCAGCATCTTCTTCTCCTCACAGGGGCCACCTAGATGCCTGTGAGGAATCCACAAATGGCACCCGAGCACTACAACACTCTCCCCTCCCATGGTTTCCTGCAGCTGGTATTTAGGTGGCTTATTTTGAATAGGGGCATGCAGAGCAGAGCCATTGTGATAGCCTTAACCTCAATGAATTTGACCAATCCTTTTTTAAAGCCATCCAAGTTGGTAGCCATTACTGCTTCTTGTGGGAGCAAGTGTCATGGTGCAACTGGTTCTCCATGCCTAAGTGCAGAACCTGACAATTGTCCCTACTGAAATTCATTTTGTTAGTTTGGGCCCCATTCTCCATGTCTGTTAAGGACATATTGAATCCTGATTCTGTCTTCTGTGGTACCCCTTCCAGTTTGGTTTCATCTGCAAATTTGATGAGCATCCTTTGAAGCTTCCATAGGTTCATCTAACTCAGTTATGTCTACAATGACCGGAAGCACCTCTCACTGGTTTCAGGAAGGAGTCTCTCCCAGCTCTGCCTGGAGATGCCAGGGATTGAATCATGCAAGACAGATGATGATGATGATGATGATGATGATGATGATGATTTATACCCCGCCCATCTGGACGGCTTCCAACAAAGTATTAAAATACAGTGGTCTGTAAAACATTAAAAGCTTCCCTAAACAGGGCTGCCTTCAGATGTCTTCTAAAAGTCTGGTAGTTAGCATCTGGTGGGAGGGCGTTCCACAGGGCGGGTGCCACTACTGAGAAGACCCTCTGCCTGGTTCCCTGTAACTTGGCTTCTTGCAGTGAGGGAGCTGCCAGAAGGCCCTCGGTGCTGGACCTCAGTGTCCGGGCAGAAAGATGAGGGTGGAGACGCTCCTTCAGGTATACTGGACCGAGGCCGAGGCCCTTCCACTGAGCTACAGCCCTTATCCTGACATCTCCATGTCTGTAGTAGTATTCCCACAGCCTCCAATTCTTCATATCATCTATTGCCTCCTATTATTATTATTATTATTATTATTATTATTATTATTATTATTCCAAAAATTTCCTAGTTGCTGTACAAAGATTAAAAAACAACACAGTCCCTGCTCACAGACTTCCAGTCTATTAGAAATTATGCAAAGGGAAAGAGGGGATGTAAAACAGGAAAACAAGCAAATTCTGGTACAATTCCTTTACATAAACGTTTAATGATCAGGTAGAGCAGCTACTGAGTAGAGGAATGGTCTCTTCCGATGAGGGGAGAAGCCAAATGGCAGGTGAAACAAGCCAATCATGTTGTCTAACCTCTCCGTCTGTAATAATGGCAGGGAGAGTGATCGAAAGAGGAAGGGGGTTTCCTTGGATCATTGGCCATGATAGCAAATTTGCTATTGGTTAACTCTGAACATTTTTTTTATCATTCGTTTCTAGTTAAAGTGGACATGAGAGGAATGTTCATAGATTTCACTATGCTCACCTTGGCACCTTTTTACTTTGAGGAGTGATAGATAACTTTAATTAGTTATTTGAAAAAGTAATTAGAAATTACGTATATGGTTACACTCCATAACTATTAGCAGTTAAGGAAATGTATCTAGTTCAAAGCCTCTCTGGATAAGCATAAAGCAAATTACAAGGCTTAATCACTGTGATATTCTTTCCAGGGCTGCCTCTTTCTTTATTTCTAAAAGGTCTTAGGAGTTATAAAATTAATCTGCCATACATTTCATGGAACCTGTTCCAGAAGCCAAAAGTTCTCCCATTAAATGTTTCAAGTGGAATCCTGATCTCATTCAATGTGGGGATAAGGTCAGTTCTGCGAGTACAATGAGATGGAGTTAGATCACCTGTGGCATATGAAACCAATTCCTGATATTTGATTCTAGAGTGTTTCAAGCGACTCTTCTAAGGGTGCCCGCGCACCTAGCATCCTTGTGGCAAAAATGCAAATGTGAGCTCATAATTGTATGCACTGTGCTGTATTTTATGGCTCTATCTTATCTGTCAAAATATTAAACCTTTGTTCACATAATTAGCTCCTTCACTCAATCAATCCTCATGGTGACCTTAGTGAAAGGCAATTTGTGTATTCTAAATTGGAAATGCTAATAAGATATCAAAAGGAGGAATTTGCTTGTTGGTTTAATGAAGCCATAGCGTGACACTTTTTTTATTAAAAAAGACTATATTAAAGAAAGACATAGCAACTGGGAGAAGGGAAGTGTTCATTAGCTTATTGAAGCGGGAAGCAAAAATATTTTGTTAGTTTAGTTACGCTTCAGTCCTAGAATCTTGTTCAATACGATTTATACTTTGTAGATACTGGTCAGTGGATCCTGATCCCTCAGTACCTGTTTGGTTGCCTCTTACTGACACACTAAGTGGCCATCTGTCAGGGATTCTTTAGCTGTGGTTCCTGCACTGCAATTCTATAATTATAATTCTCATGGCTTTCTTCCAGCCAGATCTGATGGGCAAATAGAAGAGTGCTGCCCACTTCAGACTCTGTTTGTGAGCTTCCCAGGGAAATCTACATAAGAACATAAAAGGAGCCCCACTAGATCAGACCAAAGGCCCATGTAGTCCAGCATCCTTCTTTTCACAGTGGCCAATCAGATACATGTGGAAAGCCCACTAGCATGAATAGCACTCTCTTGCTCATGACCATTAGTTTTCAGAGTGTATTATATCTAATACTGAAAGCAACATACAGCCATTATGACTAGCAGTCACCTTTGGAGACAATTTCAAAATTAGCTGCAAGGTGTTCATGTTTTCTCTCAGTGAAGAGGTAGCCAGCATGGTGTCCTCTGTATTTTTTTGGACTACAACTCCCATCATGCTCAGCCAGCATGGCCAATGGTTAAGGATGATGGGAGTTGTAGTCTGTAGACATAGAGAGCACCACGTTGGCTACCCCTGAAATAGAAGGAGACTTCAGTAATATCCACAATACAGAGGTACAGAAAGGCAAGAATATTAGTACTTTATAGGTTTTTATTTTATTTCCAGGAAAAAAACCCAGAGACAATAGAATTACTATTCATCATTTTTATCTTTCTTCTTTGTGCATTATTCCCTAGATAATTATGTCAGCATTGACTGCATTTAAATTTCTATTAAGTACTTCATCCTTATCGACCATACCTATCTTCAGAAATGACAAATGGTTGCTACTGAAAATGGAATAAAAGTAAGCAAATTAGTAATTGTGCATTTTAATGAATGGCTGCAAACTCTGCCCTTCGTGATGGTGGAAGAAAGGTACACGCACATCTTAACAGCAATAAAAACAATATTCTTGCCTGTCTGTACTTTGTTGCAGTTCAATTGCACTCCAGCAAATTCAAGTTACACAACTTGGCACTCTTGCACAAGTACACTTCCAAGAACAAATGACTTTTTTTCAGAAAGGAAAAGGCACTGGAAAGTGTGGGATACTAATTGCTTTATGGGATGTCATATAACCTCTCCACAAATAAATTGAAGGTTGGGTGACATATCATTCCCAACACTTGAATTTAATGTGTGAGCTCAATAAACAGGTCAGCTGGGAAGTGACCTGAGTTCTAGGTTCAGTTTGGGCTCAGAGAAAAAAACTTAAGATCAGTTGTCCTAAACTTTCTCCCAGTGTTGGGCTCTTCCTATCTATCTATATATATGATGTAACCATGGAGGATGCAAATATTTCTGTTTGATAAATATTCTTGTGATGATGATTAATTACATTCCAAAACTTCTACACATTTACAAAGTGGGCAATTAGATATCCAACACTTCTATCTTTGCTGCAAGATGAATAAATTAGTTTATGAATAGTGACAGGATCAGTTAAGTGTAAGAAACCTCTATATTACTTCATATCACTCACCAAAGACTTTGGAACATTTGCTTTCATCTGAGGAATTTTAGCGTTTCAACAGATTTTTTTATTGCCATGTGCAGTCGGGCACAACACTGCAAATAGATTTCAAAGTTTCACCATCTAGTTATCTTTTAGTGCCTTTGTACAGCAGAGAATAATTTTACTGATATTAAAAGTGCCAAGTGATGTCTGAATTAAAGGACTTTAAAAATAATTAGAACCCACTGCTTATGAGCATGTGTATAGGCTGCTTCCCATGGTTAATTTCCTTCCTCACAGGTGAGATGGCATATATAAACTGGACTATCCACATTACAGGTGAGCCAAAACAGACACTACCTCCTTAATTTACCACCCCATTCAGGGCCAGCCCTACTATTAGGCAGCCACCGCAAGTGACAAATTTTGGTGGGTGATTACAAGAACCTTCTGGCTGTTCCTCCTGAGCCAATCTCCACTGTTAGATGACAGAGCTGTCCAGGCAAAAGGCCTGTCCTTGGTTTTCTAAACTGGACAGACAGCTGCCACAGGTACATTGGATGCCATTAGTATCAGGCTTCTGGTAGGGGACAGTCATCTTGTCCTTCATGTTATTCAACAAATTGTCTTGTGCCAGCCCTGACCCCCAGCTGCATGTGTTGAATTGAGTAGGTCCCTTTCAGTTCTGCTTTTGTTTCATTATGGTTCAGGGTTCACACCATGAAATGACAGTTTCAGCAGAGAAGAGCTTGCAATTGTCCATCTGGCTCAGGTTTGTCTAATTTGACTGACAGCATCTCTCCAGGTTCCAGATAGGGAACATTCCCAGCCCCATCTAGAAATGCCAGGGATTGAAACTGGGCTTTCTCCATGCAAGACAGATGCTGTACCACTGAAGTGGTTATGCTCATCAAATAAATATACAAATAAAGAAGAAGAAGAAGAGTTTGGATTTGATATCCCGCCTTTCACTCCCTTTAAGGAGTCTCAAAGCGGCTAACATTCTCCTTTCCCTTCCTCCCCCACAACAAACACTCTGTGAGGTGAGTGGGGCTGAGAGACTTCAGAGAAGCGTGACCAGCCCAAGGTCACCCAGCAGCTGCATGTGGAGAAGTGGAGACGGGAACCCGGTTCACCAGATTACGAGACTACTGCTCTTAACCACTACACCACACTGGCTCTCATCCAATAAAACATCCAATAAATATACCAGAAGTCCAGAACTTAGGGTCTGACAGCCTCTTTCAAATCAATACGCAAATTTCAGCTTCCTTGGTATTCCTGGACATTTGTGCATCTTCTCTTTGTCCCCTCTTTCCCTTTCTCATACTCCTCCTTTCAGCCTCGTCTTCTGCTCTACATTATTCTGGACCATTCCCTCTTCCAACACTTGCCTAACTCCTGTTTTGCTGGGATCAAGATTCATTAGGCTCATCAGTCTGCTCTAACACATACTGGGATCAATAGCCAGATATACTTTTCGGTCTGAATTAACATGGCATTTGGGACACTCAGACGATTAGCTTCAGATGTTTCATCAGCACAATCCACAACTATGTAAAAGATACATTTCAAGGCAAATGACTTTACCTTCTTCTTTACCTTCTTTATCTCCGGGCAGTCCTTAGCTATACAGTATTCTGCTAATCATCCCTTTATTTACTTATTACAAATGATAAGCCACCCTTTCATTGAAGACCAGATATCAGGGTGGACTATAAAGAAATTCAAAATTATCAAAGCATTAAAACACAAGCCTACAATACAATAAAAGTAGTGGGAATAAATGTTTTCATGGTTTTGTTTACCAGGAACTACAAATGAGGGGCAGTCTTCATGGCAATTAGAAAAACAGAGTAGCTTTAATATCACTTATTCCCTTGGTTGGTCATTTGCATAATAGAATTTAGTGCATTCACTTTCAGTAAAATCACAACAGCAGGAAAATAACATATTCTGATCTAAACTAGTCTTCCGTTACATGATTTAATTGTAGTGGAATTTATCCTAATTTAGATGAATGCAAAATTGATTATATAGAAAATACCAGAATTTTAGGTCCTACCATTTTAGGTTCTAATGTCTAAATTAGAGACACAGAAACATACACCAAGAAAGGTAACTGTTAGAGTTCTGTTTGTTGCTAAAAGTAACCATGCATTAGTTATGAGATGATTAGTTTTTCTAACTCCCAAGCAAGAGTTTTACTGGCTCGTTTAAAAAGCCTGTATTGTTCATTGGTTGTATTATTGTATTTAATACATTTATAATCCTCCTTTTAAAAAGAAACCTATTGAGAAGACAGCCCACAGGTGGCAACATCACATGTTGTAGCATTGGATGTAACAGCAGACTTCCCCTTATTCTCTGTTCCACTGCATCCCTCTGTGTCTCCCCAATCTGTCCTGGAGGGTCCCTCAACCCTATGGAGTAGATGTGGGGTGGTGGTGAGGATGAGCCTGGTGGGAGGAGAGGAAGGGAAAGTTTTCTTGCACAAGTGATATCCTATTGCACAAATGATTGAATGTCACCGAATTTATAAATCAGACATGTGCATATTAATAATATAAGGATAATTTAAAATAAATCAATCATAACATTATCCAGTAAGCATCCAGTAAATACTTTTAAACAGCAATCAGTTCATTAAAATTATCGCACCCCATCATAGTAAGGACAGTAGACTTCATCAGCCCAATTAAAATCATTGTGAAAAAGCCAGAGTAAACAAATTAGTTTTCAAGGCCTGTTTAAAAACCTACATGAATATTGTGTATTCAATTAGATCAATACTTACTTCCTTCCATACTTTGAAATTGATTTCTCTTACAATTATTCATTTTTCTTTAAAATGCATCTGCCTACTTCTGACCTTTGCTGATGGGCAATGATACGCCATTTAGAAAATTTAATATGCAGCCACATAAGAGAGCTTGCCGATGAGATTTCTTCCTTCTTAAATCCAAGGGAAAGATGCATTTTCTCATCAGTCACAGTAAGTACTTTTAAGGACTGTTTAATGAGTTTATTTTTTTTCTCCCAAAGCAAATATGCATGGGAATAGCCAACCACACACCAAGAGATAGTAACAGTATATGTTCTTTTTGAAATTAGCTGCAAAGTAATCACCATTTCCAATCTTCCTTGAAAAGAACACTTTAATAAGCAATTATTATTTGTGAGGCAATTCTCCTGAGAAATAGCTGGGATCTTTAGCTTTTATTGTTTGGTGGTAATGAAAATTGACGTGGACAGAAAATGGCAGGGCTTTTTTTACTCTTTGTAAAGAATTGAAACATTAAAATGCTGCTCAGTTGGCAATTTCTGCTCTCTGGGTAATCCTGAGTACTGGAGACCCTGTGGTCACCTTGTGCCTTAACACAACACTTACATGGAAGAAAATGCTTCCTATTGAAACTCTAAATGCTGATGGAAATGTGTATCGATTTTCCTGAAAGGGGTGAAGAGATGATTAGGAGGAAAAGGAAAGGAAGAGACTGATGGCTTCACATCTTGTATTCAGAAACTGTTGGAATTCAGTCATTATTTATCGATCTGCTGAAAGCTGAACAAGCTAATGTGCTTAGGGCAAAATCCTACAGAGCAGACGAGCCATAATCAATGTGAATGTGATGTTACCAGTGTTTCTTTCTTCTCTTGTTGGGGCGATAAAACAAAAGACCGTGAAACATAAACCCATTGAAGTGGCAAAGAGATGAAGTCTTGTGGCATAAGCCTTTTAGACACATTCCATATCATGGCAGGTGGGGAGCGATGCATCACTCACGAGTGTATCTAATCAAAGCAAACCTATGGCTAAACAGTAATCCACAAGCACCACTCTCTGAAAAGCACACAGCCTTAGAAGAGACAAGTATAATAATGCCCTTAGTGACAAAAAAATGGCCACTTGTAAGAATGCGTAAAGACAATAGAGCATACAGAAGAGTGGAACCAGCAGGGAGGCCTCAAAACAGATCAACTCTTTTCTAAAAATACAATGTATAATGCGTGCAATTAAATGTTGTCTGTAAGAATTTGTTCTATTAGTAAAACTGCACTGTAGTGGTTAGTTTCCATAGTTATCGTATGCATTCTAATTAACAGCTTTAATTAGGTGCCTGCAATATTTACACAGAAACCTTTACTTTCTGGGAACTGGAAGTGATTGTGTTGTTTCTTTTAGCTGAAAACTGCAACATAGCAATGAATATATTTTTCATTCTGCAAATCTGTGTGCTACTCAATGCTGTTCTGCTTCATAAATTAGCTATCACAGAGGAAAAAACATATATGTTGTAGACACTGCATATATAGCACTGTGTAAGTGGCAATATACATTCTGCTGCTCATATTTGGGGATCTATGCTTCCTGTTTAGGTTACTGCAATGTGCTATACAGGAAGGTGTTCTTGAAGATGGTTCAAAAGCTTCAGCTGCTGCAGAATTAGCCCATGAAGTCACCAATGGAGACAAGCATTCAGAACATATTATCCTGGTTCTCATCCACTTGTATTGGTTGTCAGTGTCTACTTCAAGGTTTTGGTATGACCCTGTCAAAGTCAAATCTTTATTATGGCCATAGGCCAGCATAAGGCAAAAGCACCTACGTACATGCAACAAGACAGACGTCTCCTATAGGATTCTCTCCCCAAGAATCTGGAAATTTCTCTGCTATCTTTTCAGTGTCAGGCAAATATATTCAATTTTTTTTCTTCTTTTTTGTTTTGTTTCTTGTTTTTAATAATTTCCAGTAGTTTTATTACATAAGAGGATTACAGTTTTTAGGGTTCAGGGTTATCACTCCTTCCTGTTGAAAGTTTTATTGTGGGTTTATTGAGTTATTGTTTATTGTGTTATTGTGGGTTTATTGAGCTATTTTTGCTTTTAATACAAGGAAGCTTTTTCTTACCTATAATGTATAATGAGTTATTGATTTTCTTTTACAAGATGTAATTGTATTTATGTATTTTTAATTTAATTTCTTATTAGTATATTGCAAGTCACCTAGAGGCTTCAGCCTAGATGACTCACAAAATGAATAAATATTCAGAAAATAAGTAGTATTCATCTATGCATATAATCATATTTTTATTTTTGTATGAGAACAGCTGTTAGATTATTACTTATTGCTTGGTAATCATTTCTAAATGTTACAAATGTCTTTCCAAATAACTTCTTTTCAGAACGTCCAAACAACATTATATAGGGCACAGCAGTCTAGCCAAAGATAATAATTTATAAACCCTGTCTCCCTCATTGAAATCAATGATATTTATAATTGTTGAACTTTTGATGGGCCACACCCATATTTTTTATGATCAACAAGTAATAGACTTGCAACATGTGTAAAGATAAGCTAAATGGATGAGACTAAGTATAGAGGTTAATTCAGTCTACTTATTCTGAAGAACATACAAACTACATGTGATGAGGTGAGAGGGAGAGAATATACAACTTATAGATAATTTTTTGAATTTTTAAAACTGCAAATGTCCCAGTGCAATTACATTTTTGAGGCTATAGAGCCAGGAAATGTCTTGTGACATAAATGTCTTACTCTATTTCTGCAAGCTTTCCTAGGCGTGAGTAGATCAGGATATAAATATTCTCACTGGAAGAGGTTGACTTCATGCTAAAATCAGTTTGGGTCAAACTACATGACACATTAGGCACATTTAAAAAATAAAAATAAAAAAATCTCCTCTTAGCACTGGCCAGTTTTGCCCCCCAGTCCCATTCAGGATTGCAGCATTTGGAAAATTGTGGAGAGGAAAAGCTTAAGCTAAAGGAGACAGTGTGATAGGAAACACATACACCTCACCTGACCCTAAAGGGACAACCCTAACCACCCCCAACATGGCAGGGCTTTACAGAGTGACAGGGCCACTGCTTCGTCCACATCACTGCTGTGCAGAGCAGCTGGGGCAGAAGGTGGGGTGAGGTAGATTACTATGGCAACCTAGATCAAGCCAAGCCTGGATTAGGTCCAATGCCTGATGGCTCAGCACAGGCCTGGAAAACTAGGTGGAAGAGGAAACTTCATAGCAAAAGAGTGATACTGGCATCATTCTGCAGGCAGTGGCTTGTGAGAGGCCATCGGTGACACCTATGTGTAGAGAAACACCTCTCAAGGACCACCTCTCCCCATAATCTGAGCTGGACTCTATGCTCATCATCTGAGATCTTTCTTCATTTTCCTCCTCTTCATGAGGTCCGGAGGGTGGCAACATAAGAACAGGCCTTTTTTGCAATGGCTCCCCATTTGTGGAATGGGGAGATTCATCTGGCTTCTTCCTTATATATCTTTAGGCACCAGACAAAAATATTCGTTTTCAACCAGGCCTTTGGTTAATTAATATTCTGCAGCCTTTTAAACATATTTGTGGGGGGTATTTTTTTAACTATTTATTTCTGCTTCTATCTTGTGTTTTCATCTTGTGAATCACCCTGAGACCTTCTGACGAAGGTTGGTATATAAATCTAATAAACAAACAAACAAACAAAATCCACACTCACCCAGTCCATTGCACAGGAGGTTTGGATTGCTCTGTAAGACCTGTAAGATTTTCTCTCTCCCATGTGGGCAAACTGTTTCTCTCTGTTCCATAATTTCTTCCAGAGCCCTATTGTCACCCTATCCTTCAGCCTGAGTGCTTGAACAGCTGGAACAAAGAAACAAGAAGCCTGGGGCCTAAAGCAGATGCAAGGATGGATAAAATGTAATGGACAGACACACCATTGGGACAGAGGAGAGGTGATGGCCTGCCGCACAAGGAAAGGATTGGGATGCTGAGGACATCAAAGTAAGCAGGCAGCTCTGCAATTCAGATGTCTGAGAGCAGCTTTCAGTGGGCTGGGGACCAAGATGCCAATCTGCCAGTGGAAAGCCACGAGTCACTTTTGCTCAGAATGAACCATGCAGGAAGGGTCATTCCAGTGATAATACTTTTTTTTTTTTTTTTTTTGCTGGGACATACCTTGCACCTGAACAGATTTACTGAGCCATGAATAAGCAATCCTGTCAAAGATACAGCTGGTACATGCTCTTGTTGCTTTCTTTTATTGCTTTGTTTTCCTACTATTTTTCTGCAGCCGGAACGTGCCATGACAACACTCTCCCCGTAGAATACCTGTGCATTGAATGAAGTATCATGTTGAACTAGGTCAGAGGGCTGCACATCAATATGAATGCCAAATCTCAGGCATATTGCACACCACACTTTGGCATCTGTTACAGCTACGTATCCCCACTAGACTCAGCTGGGTTATGCAGTGGTAATGAGGGTGGAATATGAGAGTGTGGGTACATCGCAGGGATGAATACAAATTATGAGTGAATAAATTTCACATCCTAATTGGCTTTTAGAGGGCTTGTTGTCAAAGGCAATGTTACAGCAGCTTTTCATGATTATTCAAATAATTGTTTCTGAAAAGAATTCCCTTCATATGTTTAGCATGCCGTGTCTGGATAGAAGGAAAAGACCATAGAATAAAGAGAAACTGGGTGCAGCACAAAAGTGCTGTCTACACACAAACTCTCCATGGCTTAGAACCAGAGGAGTCTCTGTGGGATTTAATCCACTGGGAGCAGTCGGTGGATTTGCCCTGCCAGACCTTAAACTTTATTATGAATCAGCCGCATTTTGCTGGCTGAGAGAATGGATGCTTCTTGAAAACACGGATGTGTTGGATTTGGAAGGTTTCAACAACCTATTTGGTTGGCATGGATACCTGTGGTATGATAAGGTTAAAGCACACAAAGCGTTTAAAAACTATATTGTTAGAAAAGCACTGTTTAATGTCTGGATAAGATATAAGGATTTGTTAGAAAATAAAACCCCAAGATGGTTGTCACCAATGGAAGCAAAGGCTCAGAAAAAACTCAATATGGAGGCCAAATGGCCGAAGTATTGGGAAATTCTGGAACAAGAGGGAGATAGATTAAAATTGCAGAGTTTTGAAAAATTAAAAAAACAGAGTGCGAGACTGGCTCCATTATTATCAAATAATGGAGGCATATAATTTGGACAAAAAACTAGGCTTCCAGGTGGAAAAATCAAAATTGGAAACAGAATTGTTAGATCCCAAAGTTAAGAATCTGTCAAGAATGTATAACTTGCTGTTGAAATGGAATACTCAGGATGAAACGGTGAAATCTGCTATGATAAAATGGGCACAAGATGTTGGACATAATATTATGATGGCTGACTGGGAACAGTTATGGACCACTGGCATGAGGTTTACGGCATGTAATGCCTTAAAAGAGAACTTAATGAAAATGATTTACAAGTGGTACATAACACCAGTCAAGCTTGCAAAAATTTACCATTTGCCTGATAATAAATGTTGGAAATGTAAGGAGACTGAAGGTACTTTTTTCACCTTTGGTGGACATGCCCAAAGATTAAGGCATTCTGGGAGATGATCTATAATGAAATGAAAAAGGTATTCAAATATACCTTTCTGAAAAAAACCAGAGGCCTTGCTTTTGGGCATCGTTGGCCAATTGGTGCCAAGGAAAGATAGAATTTTTTTTATGTATGCCACAACAGCAGCAAGAATACTTGTTGCAAAATACTGGAAGACGCAAGATCTACCCACCAGGGAAGAATGGCAGATGAAACTGATGGACTACATGGAAATGGCGGAAATGACTGGCAGAATCCAAGACCAGGGAGAAGAGTCGGTGGAAGAAGATTGGAAAAAAAATAAAGTATATTTACAAAAACATTGTAAAGTTAATGAATGTTAGAAAGATGCTGGAATGAATTACATGGTTTTAGCAGAAAGGTTATAAAGAATTGAGTAAAAATAGATTGTTAATGGGTCAAAGTGTAAAATTTAAGGTTACCGTATTTTTCACCCTATAGGACGCACCGGCCCATAGGACGCACCTAGTTTTCAGGGGGGGGGAAATCAAGGAAAAAAATATGATTCCCCCCCCCCCGCAGCTCTGGGAGCAGCGGACAGGCTGCACGCAGCCTGTGCGCTACTCCAAGACCTTCTCCCTGCTTTTGCGGGAGGTGGCGGAATTCCCCCACCTCCCGCAAAAGCCCACAGGAGCCCCACGTAACTCCTGCGGGCTTTTCGACCAGGAGGGAGAAGGGACTAAAACGGCCAGTCAGTCCCTTCTCCCTCCTTGGGGAAAAGCCCCCAAGAGCCGCTCGCTCTTTAAAGGGTGTGCGGCTTCTGCGGGCTTTTCTAGGAGGCGGGGGAATTCCCCCACCTCCTAGAAAAGCCGCGGAGCCCCTTTTAAGAGCGCACGGCTTTTGCCTGCTTTTGCGGGAGGTGGGGGAATTCCCCCATCTCCCGCAAAAGCCCGCAGGAGCCCCACGTAACTCCTGCGGGCTTTTCGACCAGGAGGGAGAAGGGACTAAAACGGCCAGTCAGTCCCTTCTCCCTCCTTGGGGAAAAGCCCCCAAGAGCCGCTTGCTCTTTAAAGGGTGCACGGCTCCTGCAGGCTTTTCTAGGAGGTGGGGGAATCCCCCCCTCATAGAAAAGCCAGCAGAAGCCGCAGAGCCCCTTTAAAGAGTGCGCGGCTTTTGCCTGCTTTTGTGGGAGGTGGGGGAATTCCCCCATCTCCCGCAAAAGCCCAAAGGAGGGTTGGAGAGCAGCGGGAAGGTCTCGCGCACCTTCCTGCTGCCCCCCATCCTCTGGGGCTGGCGATGGGGGAAGCGCTGCTTTCCCCACCGCCAGCCTCGAAGCCGGGTTGGAGAGTAGCGGCAAGGCGTCGCGCGCCTTCCTGCTGCCCCCCATCCTCTGGGGCTGGCGATGGGGGAAGCGCTGCTTTCCCCACCGCCAGCCTCGAAGTCGGGTTGGAGAGTAGCGGGAAGGCGTTGCGCGCCTTCCTGCTGCCCCCATCCTCTGGGGCTGGCGATGGGGGAAGCGCTGCTTTCCCCACCGCCAGCCTCAAACCCGGGTTGGAGAGTAGCAGCAAGGCGTCGCACGCCTTCCTGCTGCCCCCCATGCTCTGGGGCTGGCGATGGGGGAAGCGCTGCTTTCCCGCACCGCCAGCCTCAAAGAGCAGACTCTCCTGGCTTCAGCGGAAGCAACGCGAAGCCTCCGGAGCACAGGCTTCGGAGGCTTCGCGTTGCTATTGCTGAAGCTAAGGATTCTGCATTCATCCCATAAGACGCGCACACATTTCCCCTTCATTTTTGGAGGGGAAAAGGTGCGTCTTATAGGGCGAAAAATACGGTAAATTGTGTCAAGATAAACTATGGAACAAAGTTGGAGAAAGAGGGAAAGGACTTGCTGAAACAACTAATTGAATTAGAATACAAAAAGGGAAGTGTGAGGAAGTCAAGGAAACAAGTAAATGAAAGATAAAGATATGAAAATACTGGATGTTAGTGTTTTTAAATGTTTTTGTTTTTTCACTCTTATTGCTTTGTTGTACTGTTTTTGGGTTTTCTTTTTTTCTTTTCTCTTTTTTTCTTAGTATTGTATTTTTCTTTTATTTTTGAAGTATTGTAATCTTTTTTCTTTTTTATCACTGCCTGCTTTTCTTTTTTTTGTAATTGTTAAACTTTAATAAATATCATTTTTTAAAAAAATAATAATCCACTGGGAGCAGTCAAATACAACATTCCTTGTTTTGCTAGAGTGGACATGCAAGGGAATGTTTGGTCCAGCCAGTCGAAACTTCCTGTTCCTCCTGGCCTGGAGCATCCTTCCTTGCATGTGACTAGTGGATGGGCGTGACCTTTCCAGACCTGGTAAAAGGCCAAGGAATGCTGCCACTCTCTCTCTTTTCCATCTTCCTTTCATCCTGCAAACTTTCTGGGCTGCTAGCTGCAGTCACTAGGTCAACCCACGTATGGAGTAAACCTGTTTGTATACAGTATGCTTGTAACTTTAAGTCTTAAGCCTGCCTTCAGGGATCACACTGTGTTCTGCCTGTTCTTTTTGTTACTTATGAATAAGACTGTGGTGTCTTTATTCTTTTAGGAGGGATTCAAGGGGTTTTACCAGGAAAATATTAGAACACATTTCAATCTGGACAAACCAGATTGAATTGCGTATTGTTTTAAGAAACTCACATGAGTTTGCAACACGTTTTCTGCTGTGTAAAGGGGAATGCACTCTGCTAAGTAAAGGAACATGATAGCGCAAGTTAGGAAGGATATTAATAAACAATATATCCTCTCCTTCCACCCTGAACATTCTCACAGTCTGTAGTCCTCTGCTTCATGTCTTCTTAATATATTGTGTGACTAAATGCATATTTAAGGTGCATCCACATATGGGTAATATTGTGTTAGTGATTCAGTCCCATTTTCTTATGTTCCTTTCACACAGCAGCACCTGTTGTGATATGGAACTGTGGTTTTTTCAAACGATATACTGGCATGTCATGCCAATTTTCATTCACACCAGTGGGCGTGGTGTGACACAACAATGAACACCATTGGACAACTTCACTTCTCCCCCTTTCTGCAGATGTGTGCTTCTGTTCTCCCATGCATAATTGTTTATTTGTACATCAAAATGGAAAATTACTCTGTTTCTGTTCTGCTAAAGGCGTAGCATGGTATGGAAACCTCCACTGAGCTAAAAGGAAGAAGAAGAAGAAGCTCTCAGAGAGTCTAAGAAGTTAATGATTAGGTGAAAATGTATCTCTGCCAACTCACACTTGGTGTTTCACTTAGATCACATGAGGTCTCAAGTCTCAATTTTGGGTGTGTGAGTTAGGTCTTTGTTCTGAAGCACTGGAGAAGAAAGGATGTGCAAACGACTCTCCAGTTCTCATAGAACCATAGAACCATAGAATCATAGAGTTGGAAGAGACCACAAGGGCCATCGAGTCCAACCCCCTGCCAAGCAGGAAACACCATCAGAGCACTCCTGACATATGGTTGTCAAGCCTCTGCTTAAAAACCTCCAAAGAAGGAGACTCCACCACACTCCTTGGCAGCAAATTCACTGTCGAACAGCTCTTACTGTCAGGCTGGGTTGGAGAAGCAGAGCTTTGTTTTTAGCTCTGGATGAAGTTATTTCATATTTCTAAGATTCTATGCCTGTACTTGGATCAGCACATGATGTTATGCAACTATCTGGATGTAACATTATTTGCTTTATGTTTGTTTTGAAGCAAGGTAATTAAGCTCTTGAACCATATTTTTGGACTGGACAGTTTTTAATCCAATAAGTTTGTATTCATCCTATTGCTTCCAAATATGCAATATTAATAACTGCAATAATGATTCCCCCATGGAAAGAACTGTATTGGGAGGTTTTTAATGCCTGGTGTTTTTATCATGTTTTTAGATATGCTGTAAGCTGCCCAGAGTGGCTGGGGAAACCCAGCCAGATGGACGGGTTATTAATAATAATAATAATAATAATTCAACCCAAATTTTACTTTACTCACTTTAATCACTTTACTCCTGTGATTTTTCTGGGTTAAGGGGATGGCAAAAAGATTTGTTCTAGAATCAATAACAGATACCATATATGTGATATTTTCCTTATGTGTTCTGATGAAGTACGAATGGGATGCAATCCATGAGATCTCATCTAACAACTTGAGGGATTTGAAAAGCAGCTGTTTGAAGAGTTTGGAAATATTGATTAGATATATGTTCATTTCACGCGTGGTTTTGATGGTCTACTTATAAAACAATTTTCATTGGCTTGCGGGTTCCTATGAATTGGTCTATTTTCTTTTTCATAATTAGGGTAGGGACCTTCTTTATTTTGGTTCTTTGGCATCTCTGCTATCTGGTCCCTCCCCAGTCAGACTATATTAATGGCCAATACTTTTGCATAGTATGGAGGGAGATAGAGACCTCGTTTTTGCAGCAATCCACTCTACATTTTCTCAACAGAAACTCCTCCTTCACTTTTGAATCACTCTTAGTCTGATTCAAAGATTATGTGTCATCTATAAGACTTAGATTCATGGGTTGAACACTTCCTCTGTTGCTGCTGCTGTAAGAATTGCTAAAGCCTTCGCTTCCATATTCAGTAGTCCATAGAGTGGCGTTCGTATGGAGCCCCCAGTCGTCTCACAGACTATTGACCCGTACACCACTAATCCGCTGCCATCAACCAGGTCGTCCCTGGTAAAATCACTTCAGTCTCAGTCAGGTTCTCAATTAATAAAGAAGAGTGCATTTTATTTCAGACACAAACAAACTTTTACGGCATTCCAAACGTTGTTGCTCTTTACTTTCTTAGTCTTATTTTCCTCTCTCTATCTCTTCTACCTCCCCACACTCAAGAACCCACTGCTCTAACTGTCTCTCTATTACCAACTGCCTGCCAACTGCTTCTCCAACTGCCTTTCCCAACCAGCCAAACCACTAAAACCAACCAACTACCCACCAACAACTCCCAACAAACTCCTCCACAAACTCCTCCCAGAACTGATTTTATAATCCCACTGACTCCATCCCCCTGGGTCCTGACTGGGCAACCTGTTTAACTATTTACTTCCAGCACTCTCTCTTATGTTAACGTCACACATAGCTACTGTGAATAGAATTCACTGTGGTTCAGGGAAGCAAGCAAAGTTAGTTTAGCCAGGTTTGAAGTTGGGCTCCCCCCACACCCTAAACCAGGGCTGGCCCACCCATGAGGCATGCTGAGGTGACCACCTCGGGTGGCAGGATCCACAGAGGTGGCAGATCCAGCCTCCAGGGCATGTGTTGCTAGCTGCTGCTACAGTGGCAGTGATATCTAAGGCATGCTCCTTGGAGGCCAGACCAGCTGCCTCCTCAGCAGCAGCCCCCCATTCTGCCTCCATAGCACCCTCTTGGTGAATAGGAGGCACTGCTGGTCTCCTCCCATCCCTAGGCAGGAAACAGAAGGGACTGCCCTCTGTGGTCTCCTAGGCTCTGCACCTGCCTGACATGATTCAGAGAGTGTCGCCCCCCATGATGGCCTTTGATTCCCACTTCCACCACTGAGTAAGGTTGATTTTACTCCCACCACCATCACCACCATTCCTGATGTAGATCTTCACTCACCCATTCCTCCCTGGTGGGGAGGATGCCATTCTGTGGTTCATTTCGGGTGCCAAAATATATTGGACCGGCCCTACCGTAAACCATACAGTACACTGTGCACAATGTTGAAGTGTGGTTCACTGGAAATGGGAATTAATGGTTCTGATCTCATCAAAAGCCATCCCAGGGGAGAAGTGAAGGGCTGCTTGCAAACCCAAGTTCCACCTAGGCTCATTCCCATGGTGCAGAAGATATGAGGGCTACTTGAAATGATAGGAGCGAGTGGAATGGTTGAAAAACGGCAAAGGTGGTGTCAGAGAGCCAGTGTAGATGGTTAATTTTGTATCTGCTGTCAAAATAGTATAAATGTTAGCATCTGAAGAGGAAAAGCATTCTCTTTCAAAGTCATGTGCTGCTTTTTCCAGATGCACAGTTTCACAGAGGGAAGGAAGAACTGTTTAACATCCCCAGCAGAGTAGCTGTTGGGGACTTGGTTGCAACAAATGAGATACACTGCACTTAGGTACATACCACATACATGGATCCTTGTCCCTTTTGATTTGTTTGCTCTGGTGCATATATTCTTAACTGAGCAGTGCCTGCAGTTTTTGCATCTGCTGTACCTACAGGGGATCACTGCAGTTTAGGCTGTTGTGTCATGATTTATCGGAAGCTTGTTCTAATTATTTTTTTTAAGTGTAAAAAAGTGTGTCAGTCTGTGGAGGTCCCTGATTATGCAACATCAGTGTCTGCCCAACCTGTTCCGCCATGAAATATTGAGTGTTTGAGGAAAGTTTTTTCTTTTTTTGAAATGTATTTTAGCACATGTACTTTATACAGCATATGCATATTGAACTTTTAAAAAATTATTGTGATATTTTGTGTGGTAGTTGTTTTCTGGTGTGTCTTTTGGGAAATATTGGCTTGAGGCTGAATCCAATAGGGAGTCATTGCACGAACAGAAAGACTTCTGTCCATGCAGCGGAAATTACCCTCCCCTCCCTCATGGATTCCATACACCACCTCCAAATCTGCTCTGCCGGATTGGGGGAACCCTCAGAGAAGATGTGAAGATGCATAGTCAACACTCTCATAAAGCCTATTGAAAATGGAACGGGTGTGTCTTTAATGAATGCCTCAAGAATCCAGTGGCAAAACACTTAGCACATGGGTAGGCCCGAGGGCCGGATCCAGCCCAATCACCTTCTAAATCTGGCCCACGGACAGTCCGAGAATCAGCATGTTTTTACATGAGTAGAATGTGTCCTTTTATTTGAATTGCATCTCTGGGTTATTTGTGCGGCATAGGAATTCATTCATTATTTTTTTCAAAATATAGTCTGGCCCCCCACAAGGTCTGAGGGACAGTGGACCAGCCCCCTGCTGAATGACTTTGCTGACCCCTGACTTAGCAGATATCCTCAAGAGATCTCACAATATGACAACCACAACTGAAAAAGAACTTCTCCAAGTTTCAGCCTCTCCAAGATTATGTTTCCAAAATAGTCCCTGTGGATACCATTTCATGGGGTAAGTGAGAGAGATGTAGGAGAATGTGCTCCCTAAGGTACCCAAGACCTGGAATGACAGGTCATGAAACATTTAGGATATACCCATTTAAGCCCCACTTTAGCATAATCTTAAATGGAAAGAAGAGCAGTCATGCCAAATGTATTTTAGACAATGAAAGAACTGTTAGGATATTTCCGTTCCACCTTAAAAGGGAGCAGGCTTTGTGAGTCACAGAGTCTGCGCATTTCCTGTTCACAGGAAGTTTATGTTTTCTATTGCTTTCGTTTCTCTCTGTGTGTCAGAGACACTGAAGCAGGCAGTCATGTTTTTCTTTGTTCTGATCAACGCTGAATAAACTTGTAAATAATGCTCTCCTGAGTGCGACTTTGGCTGTGCATTATCTGCTAACAGAGTGTGCATCGGCTCTAGAATGTGGCAGGCTATTTCTGGAGCTCATGTCGCTATTTGCTGATACTGCGTGCCTACGGGAGATTGGCGGACGTCCGGCAGCACGGCTTGGGGGCCATGATGGACTTTGTCTCCCTGGCAGTATCCCAACAAGAACTAGAGATAAAAAAAGAATAATATCCTGCCTCACTAAGTAATCAGAAGAGGTGTCAATTGGTTGTTATGGGTGCCAAACAACCTTTCAATAAGGAAGTTTATTATGATGCTGATACATGAGCTATGCAGCAAGAAAGAATATGTCTGAAAGAATATGCCTGAAAGACAAGGAGGTATAATGTGAATAGCAAGACAGTGAGGAATCTACCATAATAAACAAAAATTCTATTTGCGCCCAAACAAGTAAATATCAAGTTGTTCCTCTGACTCTTTGGCTTCAGTATTTGCCATCAGGACCTGTCACACATTAGTGACCCCAGCCGCTCCTCCCTATTCCAGATTGTAGCCTATAGTTTTGAGTATTGTAAACAAGATCATTTGAAGGTGCATTTTTATAATGCCTCAAAAGCTTAACTTTCTCCCCCTCCTTTGAGGGCTTACCTAAAAATGAAAGAAGCTCTTTCACATCTGATTGCTGTTTGCTTTAGAACCAGTCTGTTGACTAAAGGAGATCACAAATTTTGATTAGCATGGCTTAATTGCCACAATTTCTCTTCCCCGGTAATTTGCTATTGACAAAGATGTATTAACTTCATGCCTATGAAAAATGGCAACCTGTATAAAAATGTCTGCAGTTCCTCGTTTTTGATAGCTCTGTTTGCATTTATTTTTTATTCAGTATTTATTTTGTATATGATACAGGCTAAAGGTTGCTGTGCATCACCATAGTTACTGAGAATTTCTGTTAAATGAACAGCTAGCCTACTATAACTCTTAGGCAGTCAAGCATTCTGCAGGGAGTGCACAAGAAAATGTTTGGAAGTAAGTATCTCATTCATCATTTCCTTTGATGAGCAAATTTGGTAGTCCTATGCCAAGCAGTTAGAAAGTGAAATGCAGCCAAGGTAGGGGTTACCAGTTGGATATGTGATAAATTCTTCCATCGCCCACCAGCCACTGCAGTACACAAAGACAGATACTACTCTAGAATAACAACCAAAATCAAGGCACTCTGGTTCCCCTCCATATAGTCATCACTTTCACGGTATATAGCTTAGTTGTGACTGTATTTACTATCTATAAAGAAATTACAAATTGGTTTAATAGTTCCTTTGGTTGTTGATTGAGAATCTTTTCTACTTGGCAGTAATGACTGCAAATTACGTTTATGACAGCTCATAATGAGTGGGGAATACCACATGTTCCATCATCTCTTATTTTCTCTGGTCCTTACTACATCTCTTCTGCGACTAGTAAACTTAGGTGGTAAGTGCAGACAGGACTGAAGCCCAAATGTCACCCCGCTAATCCTTGTCTCCCTTACTCCATCCTACTCTACAGTCTCCATTTTCTGACTACAGTGGTACCTCGGGTTAAGAACTTAATTCGTTCTGGAGGTCTGTTCTTAACCTGAAACTGTCCTTAACCTGAGGTACCACTTTAGATAACGGGGTCTCCCACTGCCGCAGCGCTGCCACTGCACAATTTCTGTTCTCATCCTGAAGCAAGTTCTTATCCCGAGGTACTATTTCTGGGTTAGCAGAGTCTGTAACCTGAAGTGTCTGTAACACGGGGTATCACTGTACAAGGTAAGAGAGTACTGAGAGACCTGGTAGTATGGAAAGTAAGGTAGTGGCTTGGCTTAATCTTCCACTCCTGTTACTAGTGCTGTGTCCACCCCCTTTTGTTTGCTGACCCTCCAGTGCAGAACACGCACACTCTGAACAAGATGGACTTCCTCATCTTCAGCAAGCAGACAATGGATACCAATGTAAGGCAATATGTTTGCCTCCTCTTTAGGTGAATTTTTCAATGTGGCTTTAAGCAGTCTGAATATTTCTTCTAATTTCTTCCTTCCTTCCTTCCTTCCTTCCTTTTTTTTTTTTTTTTTTTTTAGCTATGGAACTGACTTTTCTGAGAAAATCCCACAAATACAATTTTTTAGAAACAATTTCCTGAGGGGGTGTTTACTGATGATCAAACTGGTAAAAAAACAAACCATATATTTTAAAAAGAATCACTTTAATAAGTCAATAACCCAGCATTAACATGACTGAACTGAATTTGAATTGCTAAGCTTCATCAGAAGAATTTTTAATGCCTATCAATATTCCTGGGTTCTCTTGAAAGACACAAATTGTTATTATTTTTAAATCCCAACTCTGCTATATTACACTAGTTACTAAAATTCATATTAACTCAATATTAACTTCAGATCCTGTGTAGCATTGATTTACAGAATCACATTCCACTGTATAAAACTATAATAAAAACAAGCCCCCAACCATTTTGGGAGTGCAAAATTCTATAAGTTGCAATCCTGAACAGTGTAAGGTTTGCTTAAATATCATTTATTTCATTGTGGATTGGAGTGCCATCATGGATCTCATCTGAGGATTGTATTTCAGAACACATATTCTGGGAGACTTTGTAGCTGATGCTTTTGCACACATGCACCCGTCACTTTAGATAATAAATGATTAATGATGAAAAACTAAAGTATTTGCACACAAATCCCCATTTGATTACAGTTCTGATTTTTCTACCATTTGTGTTCCATCTAGTTTTCTATGCTTTGCCCTAGCCTTATCATTAAATATTGAGGGAGAAATAGTCATTTATCAGAGACACGCCATATGCTGAAAAATTACAGGTTTTTTATTTTATTTTTTTAAAAAACCTGACAAGCTAGGTTTTGTCCAGAACCCCCATTATTTGAATTCACAAGGTGCTCCCCATTTTTGAATATAATTACTATTTATCCAAATGTAATATATTAAACTTGTTATTTTATATTCCTCTCACACTCATGTCCTTCAAGGGGAATGTTTACTACTCTGGTGTGCATGAATGATGCAGTTCTGTAATCTAAGAAAAAGAAATATACCTGGGGGGGGGAGGAAATATATGTGCTATGTTTCATAGACATTGCAGAAGAAAAACCTGCATGGTTAGCATCCTAGTCCCCAGTTATTATTAACCTGAATGGGGGGCCCAGTTAATACAGTCCCTGGCAATTGCATGATGGCCAAGAAAAACCCACTCCCTCATAGTCATTGTTCATGTTGCCTTGATAGTGAAGAGTCTGATTGGGAGAGGCGGATGATGCCACAGGAAGTGCTGGTGCGATTCAGATACATCATCTTTGCCCTGGCCTATCTTTCCATATACTACCAAAACAAAGTGGGTGCAGACAGGGGTGCCAACTTGAACAAAATATTGGGGGGAGGTAAGTAAGCCCTGCCGTGCATAAACGATCACACGACACGGTGTACAGACACCATTTGAATGGCAATGCCCATCAACTTGGGAGGGAGGCCCCCTCAAATATTTTATGTGTGTGTTTAAAGACCCCTCAGTCCCTAGGACTTGGCTCCTATGGATCCAGATCAGGTTCAGCCGCTGCCTCACCACTGTAGTTACATCTGTGTTGGCTGGATTGAAATGAACTGATGTGGCATCTACGTATGGTGGCCAGAAACAGAGGAAATGTATCACAAAAAAGACAACATTGTCTCAAGCTTATGCATATGTATTTGTTTAGATCAAGGAAGTCAAACGGTGGCTCTCCAGATATGGATGGACCTCAACTCCCATCAACCCTGACATTGCTCATGCTGAGTCTTATGGGAGCTGAAGTCCAACTACTTCTGGAGAGCCACAAGTTAGTCATTCTGGTGTATATGCAAATTTAGAAAGATCACATCCCACCGTACTGGGGGAGTCTGATACTGTGACCTTTGTGCCTCCTCAATATGCTGTCCTGATGCTTAGCATTATTTATGTTTAAACCAGACTTTCATGTAGAGGACACCTTCCAAAAGAAGATGGTCCACACACATAGAGAGAAACTCAAACCAATATGCATTTTCTCCTAATCAGGCCAAATACATTGTTAACAGAGCAGATTTCTGGTCCACTTCCTTAACCACCCAATTATAAATGTGCTCTAGCTCAGGCCCGAGGCAACTGCCAAAGGCGCACTCTTAAAATGTAGAAAAGAAAACAGCATCACCATTTAATATTCTAGCAGATCAGTTTCAGTCTTACCCATTGCAATGAGTTAAATAGTCTGGAGTGCACCATTTAAAAAAAGCACTCAGAATTTTGATCACATAGGCAGGAAATGCCAAGAAGCTCCCCGTAATTATCATGTCAAGAGGAAGAAGGGGGAAGGGAGCGTGCATTCTCTGTTAGAGGTTTCAACAAAGGGAGTGCAGTGAAGAGAGGCAACCGCTGCATCTGTTTGTATAGGTCAGGGGCAATTCTCTCAGGCAGAACATTGGGGTATCATAACCACATCAGAATGTAGCTGAAGTTTGATCAGATGCTCCTCTGTTTCATTGGCTTCCAATATTTTCCTATTTGTGACCAGTGACCTTACATGCAGGTCTGTTGGGCACCTTCTGAGGGAGATAGGGCCCAACGCTGGATGGTGAAGATGAAGGAATTGCAGCTGGGACAAATTCCATAACATCTCTTGCTCTGCCACAGAATATTCTATAGGATTCAGATTGCACAATTTTAAGAATACATTAATAATAATAATAATAATAATAATAATAATAATAATAATAATAATAATATCATCAATGTTTCCCCCCTAGAAAAATAGGTGCCGGTACTCACCATGAAGTTGTTACAGTAAGTGTAAAACTTTTTAACAAACAAAAAGAAGTGCCAGTACTGCGTACCCTTGAGTTCCCCCTGGAAAAAAAGCACTTGTTGTTGTTGTTGTTTATATCCACCTCATAGTTCTGTTCCTCCCAATTTCATGCTTACAACAACCCTGGGAAGTAAGTTAGGCTGAGTGACTCATCCAAGGTCATTCAGTGAGCTTCGTGGTTGCCTGGGGATTTGAATCCTGGTTTTTCAGGCCCCAGTCTAACACTCTTAACTACTATACAGCAATGGATAATGTGTACCCTAGATAGAGTACAATAAGCAATACACACACAAGTACACTGGTACCTCAGGTTACATACGCTTCAGGTTACAGACACTTCAGGTTACAGACGCTTCAGGTTACAGACTCCGCTAACCCAGAAATAGTGCTTCAGGTTAAGAACTTTGCTTCAGAATGAGAACAGAAATCGTGCTCTGGCGGCGCGGCAGCAGCAGGAGGCCTCATTAGCTGAAGTGGTGCTTCAGGTTAAGAACAGTTTCAGGTTAAGTACATACCTCCGGAACGAATTAAATACTTAACCTGAGGTACCACTGTATATTCAACTGAAGACTTCAGGTCTATTTTTTCTTGTATTTGTCTTTTGAAACTTTCCAAAATCTTTTTTATTTTTTTTGATGCCAAGTCAATTGTCTGGATGCTAGGAGAGCAAACCCGATATTACAGTATTGCATCCTTGCACATTTTACAGCCCCCATTAGTAATGTTTGGAGATTTATCATCTTCTTTAAGTATAGACTCCAGAATTTCTACATAAATGAAAGTCCATGGAATTCTGCTGCTGACCTTTGAAAACAAGTGTACAAGCTGATTAAATGTTATGCACTGCTGACCTTATGAATTCCATCTTAAGAATTTCTTAAGAACTTTTTTCATCTTTCTAAAGAAATCTTATTGCATACATAACATTAAAACTGTTTCTCGGGTGAGAAAAAGCCAAGCTATAAGTTCAGCAGGATCATTCCTAGGCTCAAGGTGTAGGATAGCATGACCAAATGCTTCTTCAACTCAAAAAAAACCTCTTGGGATGTTGATTTTTTCAAAAAAGGTTTTTATGTACAAAAGCCTCTGAAATGTCATTCCACATGTGCAGTCTGAAGTGGAATAAAGTCAATATTCTCTGAATATATAAATCAGCAGTGATCTGCAACATAAAGAAAACTACATCTCCCAGGAGAAAAGTCAATATACAGTAGATTGTGTTCTGAAAATACTCTGTTTCCCCACAGCAGATAGATCTCAAGCAACAAATGATTAACTGCACTTTTGTTGTGCTCTAAGATTTCTTATTCTCCAAATTCATCATCTGGAAATGCTTTAATCTTACAATCATAGGCTCATTTACTTAATCTAGCATGAGTCCCATTGAACTGAGTAGGAATTTCCTAGTGAATGTGCAAAGGGCTGCGTTGTTACAGCAATAAAGTTATAAATAGCAGACCCAGATCCATTTGAATTACTTGCAGGTAGTTTAAATAATCCCACGTTTCCTCTAGGTGGTAAGACAATGACACACCACTTATTGATCTACTAATTATATCACAAATAGCAGATCAAATGCAAGATGACTAAATTAGTCAGCATCTGTATTTTAACCTGTTCTCAGCTACAGAAAACATCAACAAAATATGAAGGTAACAGCTTTGCAGGTGTTTGATCTGCCAATCCCTAGTTTGTCACTGCTGCTGCTGCTGCAGGATAAGAAATGGCAAAAGACCATTAAAATAACACAAAGGGACTAGAATCATTATCACAATTATGTTTAAGATAACACCTTTACTTTATGAAGAGTCTGAATCTATACTTGCTTTCACATTTTATGCTGTGTCTCATTTAACTGTGTTTCTTATTCCTCCGTAGTGTCAGCTGACTTTCAAATGAATACTGTTTGCAAGGATTACTTGGTACTAATAGCTTCATTAGTCACTAATTTGACACTGATGCAAAGATCAAAGGTTGCACCAAAGATCACTTCTCAGTCTCATTCTTCTGTATGGCCAGTCAGCTTTCTTAATTCATATTGATTTAAATAAACTCATCCCCAATAGCAACACCTAATTCCTTGCAAAACTAGTTTGAGGGAAATTATCCACTGCTTTGCATGGAAGCCTCATAACCAAGCTGAAGTGGACTGAAGGAAATTGGGTGAGGACAGAAATGAATCTGAAGCAGCTTGTCTGGCAATGAAGATATGAAAGGCAGGAGTGGTTGCACTTCTGCTTATGACTGTGGAACATTTATGAAATCCAGTGCGAGCTCATAATCTATGAATTTTAGTGCTGCCAGCTAGAGAGTAATGTGCCAGGGCCAAAAAAGAGTCATAGACAAATAGCTGCCTTAAATTTTGAATGTCAGCATATTGTACCAGACAATTTAATCTTCACTAAGGAAGGCTACAGCATAGTGGCTCAAACCATCTGACAGCTGAGATGTGTTTGGGGGAGAGAAATTCCAGGCAACTGGAGTGACTAAACAACAGGAAAAAAGGAATGCATGTTCTGACGTCTAAATTCAGGGTTTTTGCTTCAGAATTTGATTTCTGTGGCTAATGTGTAGCCAAAGCTATATTGGTGTTTGGTGGACAAGAACCATAGAATTGTAGAATTGATAGAGACCCCAAGGGCCATCTAATGCAACCCCCTCAATGCAGGAATCTCAACTAAAGCATCCACAACAGATGCCTGAAAGACCTACAATTGCTCCCAGTACTGTCAAACAACTCTTACTGTCAGAAAGTTCTTCCTGATGTTTAGTCGGAATCTCTAAATCTGCCTTCCATGTTCCAGGTCATGGATCTCTTCACAAGTGGACACATCCCTTAGATATAATGCTGCTACTCCTCCCTTCCTGTTTGCTCTATTCCAATTTCTACATCCCAGTCATAGGTCTCATCTGAATAGGTTTCAGCAATGCCTGTTAGGTCCTATTTCATATTTATTCATAGGCCTTCTGCAATAGATTCTGATCAAGAAGAGCCTAGAACACTAGAACATTCTTTAAATGTACAGCGGATCTACACCTCTGGTAAAACAAATCTGAGTTATTTGGAATATATTATTCTATAGTTATTTAATTGGATTACATTGGGCTGAAATATCACATATTGCTCGAAATTGCTGTCAATCAGCCTCCCCAAAATTTGGTTACAGTCAATTGTATATCAAGGATAAATATAATCTAAAACTTTGTCTTGAGAAGAAGCCAGTCCACTAAAGTTAAATGAAAAGCCTTATTAAAGCAAAAATATGACACTGGGAAGAGGTCATCACGAAATGAGAGAGGGAAGAACGCCAAGCTTCCAGGCAATGCAAGTTTGGAATGAAAAAATATGTTATTTCTTCACATGAAGAAGACAGCACTGTGCCAATGGCGTTCCAAGTTGAGAAGAATTAGGAAGGTCACTCTGCTTTATTTACTTCCTCTGCACTTTATTCCAGACTGAGATATAGCCCATTTATTTTCCTCTCTGCTTCTCATGATGTCTCATGAGATATTGACATTCCAACTCATTTATAAGGCTTCCCAACAACTAGGGAACAAACTCTCCACTTTGCAATGTTGGTGTACTGCCTTTTGTTGTACAGAAGTATGCTCTACATGGCAAGGTTAGGGGGTGACCCATGACTCTTCAAGGGCTTCAATAGATATAACTGCCCTTGCTTCTTTATAACCATTATGTAGATATGTAGGGACGCTATCTAGAAGCTGCTTAAATAATAGAAATTAATTTCTTTCCTGGTGGCTCCTAAATCATTCTAAATTCGAATCTCTGTTAAAATGGTAAAAGCATACTTCATGGCCTTCATGGCTGAATTTTACATGCCCTGTTTCTGTCCTGAGTAAAACTGAGTATGAGATAAACAGCTCTAGAATTACATGTTAAATAATACATTCCAGTGGCATGGGGAATTTAAATTGGCATGCAGCAAGGGAAATGACTTATAAATATAAAATCCATAAAGTAATGGAGTATTCAACTTCTTGTTAATCCACTTATCACAAAAACTGCCCTGACACCACAAACACCATTGCTTATTAATTTCAGTTTCTATCCTCTCGTTCCCACAGCTCAAGGTGCAAAACAGCTGCAATCTTATAAAGATAAAAGTAAATGACCCCTGGACGGTTAAGTCCAGTCAAAGGTGACTATGGGGTGCAGCGCTCATCTCACTTTTCAGGTCGGAGGAACTGGTGTTTGTCCACAGACAGCTTTCTAGGTCATGTAGCCAGCATGCCTAAACTGCCTTCTGGAACAACAGAACACCATTACGGAAACCTGAGCACACAGAAATGCCGTTTACCTTCCTGGCACAGCAGTACCTATTTATCTATTTGCACTGGTGTGCTTTCGAACTGCTAGGTTGGCAGAAGCTTGGACAGAGCAACAGGAGCTCACCTCCTTGGATTTGAACTGCCAGCCTTCTGATCAGCAAGCCCAAGAGGCTCAGTGGTTTAGACTACAGTGCCACCCACACTTATACCCACCTACCTGGGAGTAAGTTACATTGAACTCCATCCCAAGTATGGAGTTCCATCTTAGGATTGCACTGGAAAGCTGAAATTCTATATGCACTTACCTGGGGCTATGTCCCATTAAACTCAATGGGAAGTTCACATAGTATTTTTTTGAAAACAGTGCAATCCTAACCATGCCTATTCAGAGAAAATCCCCAGTATGTTCAATGAGGTATACTTCCAGGTAAGAATTCAAACAGTAGTAGGACAGCCATGAAAAAAATGCCTCTCTACATTCCTTTGTTGTTAGATCATGGTAAGAACCTTGCAGGTGTTCTGTTACTTCAGGAAGTGGAGTAAAACCATGGACCACTTTGTGGCAGAAGCTGCACCACAGGATTGAGCACAGAAAAGCTTTGTCTTCTTTATATGTAGTCTAGTCCAGGGTGGGGAACCTTTTTTGGCCTCAGGGTTACATCCCCTTATGGACAAGTTTCCAGGGAGTGCATCCAGGTGAGGGGCAGGGCTGCAATTAAAAGTAGGAGGAGCAATGGATGTAGCTCTCAATGTAGCCCCCACAAAGTCAAGTGTTTCTGCTCCCCCCCCTCCCCACACCCTCCATTCTGGCAAGCAAGAGGCATTGTCACAATTCAAAGGGCATATCCTTGCCAGGAAAAAGCACTTCCCCCAAAAAAAGAAGTTTTGGAACAGAAATAGTGAGGGGGAGAGTGGGGTGGCTGGGAGTGGACATGACCTAGGGAGAATTCTGAGGGTCAGATAGTCCAGACATTTGCTTTGTAATAATTGGTTGGATGGGGGTTAGTTATCTGTGTGGTTGGCAGGAGAAATTAAGAGTGAGGTTGGATGGGGAGGGTTGCTAAGGGCAGGGCTTCTTCTTCCTTTCCAGAAGGAACTCACAGGAACTCAGTTCCAGCACCTCTCAGGTAGATTTCAGATTTTATCAGAATGGAGACTCATTTTTCATTAACCAAATCAGAAGTCACATATTCTTTTTTTCTCTCTCTCCCTACCTCTTTCCATCCCCCTCTCTCAGGCATGTCAAACAAATAAGCCTTGAAAATAATAATTTCATCCCTCTCCTAAATTGACCTTCAGGATACAAATCAGACCAGAATAAAAGCAAGATGAAAATTATGTTAACTTGGAATAATAATAATAATAATAAACCTTCTTACTTTCAACTATTATTACTGTTTTTATAATAACCATTGTTGCACAGCATTTTGGACACAGTTCACAAAATCACATTGCATGGAGCAGGTTAAATAGGATACTAATTCCATTATCATAATTCTTGACATTCCAAAAGCTCTTGCAATGAGCTGATTACTTCAGACTTTTCACATTGGAAGATGGCTTCCTATAAAACGAGGAGTTTTCATTTGCAAATATTAGCTGAAGTAGAATTCAATTAAAAACTAATAGAATTGAATTACAATATTAAATGAAAACTGACTTGCATTTTATGTCTGTGTCCTCACACAGGCTACCTATGCAGTTTACATGAGTAGGTCCTTCTAAGCTTCATTTTAATTTAGCCCAAGTTTTTAAATTTTGTTCCTTTAATTAGAAACCCAGGGTCAGGTTACCCAGGAAGCTGCAGAAAAGCTGGTTTAGAGAATTGGCAGGGGGGTTCTGTTGTGTCAGAGGAACCTGGCTGATATGGATCATGCACCACAGCTTTCCATTGGCCAGACTTTTCATCCAAGGCAATGCTCTTTGGGAACAGGTAGGCAAGCTACACTCTTAATAGCCACAGCTGCTGGACCAAGCTTTTGGCAGCTTTTGGTATCTGGGCATCAGAACAATCATTGAGCTCCTCTGGCATATGCTGGCCTTGGGCCACTGCCAGGGTAGGTTCAAGATCCAAGGTTTTCAATTATAAAGTCCCTAGCTTAAACTTGCCAGATGCTGTCAGGTCCTACCCCAGATATAGTCTGCAGATTTCCATAGTAGCAAATTACAGGACAACTAGGATTGCTGCCTCCCAAGCAAGGCTCCTGTGCCTTGAACTTGTGAAAATACAACTAGTGAGGCATCTCCTATTAATGAGGAAAGGCACAACTTGGATTTCTGCCTGACAAAATTACCAAATGCAAACGAAACCTGCCAGTAATTTGATTCCGGACTCAGCTACATTAGTGAAAAAACAACACTTTGAATGCATTATAAACATGCAACACCAGATGGCACTGGAGAGCAAAAAAAATTCTAAGCTATTTTCCATAGTGTTTTATTTCCTTTTGTTATAACAAATTAATTTCTGACTTATCTGTAGCATATTTCCCTTGTGTGTAGATCCACCCACAGGTTGTAGTGTTCTGCCCAGACACAGTTTCTGACAGCCAATTGCCGGCTATGTCTGGGAAATTCCGGACGTATGACAACCCTAACTTGCAGCCCTCCATATGTTGTTGGATTCCAGCTCTCTTTAGCTTGAGCCAGCATGGTCAAAGTTCAGGCATGAGGACAGTGCAAGTTCCACAACATCTGGAGGGCCACATGCTCCCCATCGCTGCTGTGAGGAGCTACAAACTTGCATCACAACAAACTTTCTGCCTTTGCTCCTGAGCTTTGGACACATCAACACGAAAGCTTCCCAGTCAACAGCAACTGCAGGAAACGGTTTCATATGGAGGAACTGCATGGGTTTGGAGCAACATTTCCCTGCAGAAACGCTGTGATGTGTACTGCCTTGGGCTTTCTCCAGGTTCCCAAGCAGATCAGTATACGGATCAGCAAAACTGCTGTACAACTTGCAAGGATGAAACTGATGGATTTGATCAGTTTCAGCCGGCACCCTCCTCACCCTCCGCCAACCTGCAGCCTGCTTAAGAACATAAGAAGCACCTGCCAATGGCCATCTAGTCTAGCATCCTGTTCTCACAGTGGCCAACCTGATGCCTGTGCAAAACCTGAAAGCAAGACCTGGGCACAAGAGCATTCTCGTTCCCTGCAGTTTCCAGTAACTAGTATCTATGAGCATAATTGCCTTTGACCATGGAGGCAAAACATTCTCATCATGGCTAGCAGCCATTACTAGCCTTATCCTTCATGAATTTGTCCAATCCTTTTTAAAAGCAGTCCACGTTGGTGGGCTTCCCTACCTCTTGCATAAGCAAATTCACAGTTCACACAGCTGAATATTCTTTGGTAGTCTTCAGGAGCCTCACTTAATGTGATTTTAGAAGATATAAAAGAGTGCCTTTGGGAAAGGGATCACTGCTGGCAGGTGTACTGCAAGAAGCAATAGCTCACAATCTTAAGAGCTTGTTTGCAATTCACAATGAACCTTACTTCTAAATGGTGCATGTACTTTAAAAGGTTGGATGCAGCAGAGCAGAAAAAAGAAATTATTTTAATCTTCTGGATGAGCGCCAGCCACACATTTATGAAACCAAATATATAACGCAATTACCAATCTCACCCAGTGTGTTCTGTCATTGAACATTATTTGCTTTTCCAAATGGACAATAAGCATTATGCATATAAAATGTGAAATACAAGTAAAACTGAGCCTCAAGCAATACACACTTGATTTGGCTGTTTAACTTCCTAGGGAAAGTTGCTTCATGATTTTTGTATAAAAATAGCAAAACTAAATGTTCTCATTCTGTCGATAGCTTCTATCAGAAAATTTCTGAAAGCAAGTTTTGTGTGTTGGCTAGTTTATTTATAATAAATTTGTCATGTGTCTAGGCACCCGAGAAGGTTTCCAAAAGTCTGTCCATCTCTCATTCTCGTATAAACTTAAGAATGAAATTTTAGCACTGTTTTATTATACAAATATGAAAATGCCCATATTCTTGAGGAGGATTAGCTATCTCTATATTCAATTTGGTTACTTTGTGGGAGCTGGGGGGAGAGAGAAGCATTTTCTTGACTCTCACCAAATTCAAATTTTCTTTCTTCCAATGTGAACCCTCTCAAGGAAGGTCGGCTACAGCCATTCAAATGTTTACTTGTAGTTTAAGAGCTTTAATCGCAGATGAGAATTTTGCCCGATAGATCTGAAATTGGCCACCTGCTCCTGCAGGTTATTGGAACTGTAATGAGTACTCATTTTATCTAATTCAGTGGGTTACACACAGAACCAAACAAGACAGACTTCTTGATTTAATAGCACTGCTGAAGGGTCTTTCGTCCTCCTGCTCATGTGCTCTCTCTCTCTCTCTCAGATGAAATTAAGAAATTTTTTTTACAGTTTTTGCTTGATATTCCAGTGTTCTTTAAAAAAAAGAATCAGTTTTCAGAAACATTCAGAAATCTGAACTCTTTTGAAATATATCACACACACAAAAACAGTTTATGCTGCCTGTTTTTAAGAGACACATTGCCTTCTGATACACAAGACACCATGATATGGTTTGTTGGTTTGCTCTCTTCATTTTCACATTGACCCAGTTGAGGAACTTGCAGCCCATTTAATCCTGCCGAGAAAGATCAGAAGAGAGATAAGGAATCCTGTTTTATCTCCTGCCTTCATCTTGAAGCCATACTCAAATGCCTCAATAGAAAGGTAGCAATACATAAATTCACTAGGGAACAGGGCCAGCCCCACCATTAGACAGAATGAGGAATCTGCCTCAGTCAACAGATGCTAGGAACAGGGATTGGCAGCGTAGTGTTGGAGAATAGAGCAAATGACTTGCTTTGTGCCCTGAACTAGGCTGCTTCCTTTAGGGAGACACTGTCCTGTCCCCAAGCTTGAAATAAGATTCAGCTTCCAGGTTAACCAGTTTTTCTGAGTAGAATGGGAGGAGCTGCCATCTTGTCCTCTGCCTCGGACAACAAAATGTCTTGGACTTGACTGGCTGTGGCAGTGAATGTCTGTTCCTTCACTCTTTCCAGAAAGGACTCCGTAGGTAAAATAGTTCAGAGCTTTTTCACATGTTACAGCAAAAATGGGTCGTAGATTTCAGCCAGAGCTATTTCAGCAAATTCTACAATCTGTTTCAGAGTTCTGGAGGTCATAGCAAAGGGCACAGCCAAAACCTGTGATCTTATACAAAAAGTTATATTCCTCAAATGTGTTGGTTCCTCCAATGAGTGAAGAAAATGACATGAAATAATTTTGTAAGTCAGCTGGCCCTAAAATAAAGCAAATCACCACTTCTTAATTTTTTTACACACTGTGGACTTGTCTTGATTCACTCCCTGCCAAATTTGTCTGTTTGCCTAACAGCATATTCTCTACGATGGCTATGTGGCATTATTATGTTGCCAGATTCCTTTTTGTGTTTTCTGTCACATGAATATGACATGAAAATGTTTTCTATAAAATGCTTGTAATTGTGGTTATAATGGAGAATACTCTATTCCAAAAGTTTTTAACATGGGAGCTTTCCCACGAAACATGAATAAACCAAGATTTTCACAGCTGTTGTGTGTTTAATGGTTCTTGTATTTGTATTTGTTTTTTAAAAAAATGCTTGTTCATATTCCACGTGCAAATTCCAATCACTTAGCCACTAACAAGATAGTTTTCTTTGTTTCTTTGAGCACAATTCACCATGGCAAATCTTGGTTTCATTGCTAATCTATCAAACAGCCCACTAAGGAAATCTTTGCACAAGTTCAAATCTGTAGTTTTCCTGCATAAGTGGTGCTCCCCATTGCTCAATGATGGCTGGTAGCATGTTCACATGATTAGGTTATAATTTTTAACCTTGCTGTTTTCATCACCATAGACAGCGCTTATTTAGAAAAGTGTGTCATTACACACGTGTAGAATCCTACTGTCTCCTCATAAAAAAAAAACCCAGTTATTATCTGTGCATCTAGGGAGATGGGAAGAGCTTCCATGTAAGTGGTCCCAAGTAGAATTTTCAGACAAGGTTGATTCCATACAATTTAGAAATTAAGCCATACCACATGATGTAAGTTTTTGAATTCATGTATTGTTTACACTAGGATGCGGGTGGCGCTGTGGGTTAAACCACAGAGCCTAGGGCTTGCTGATCAGCAGTTCGGCAGTTCGAATCCCCGTGACGGGGTGAGCTCCCATTGCTCGGTCCCTGCTCCTGCCAACCTAGCATTTCGAAAGCACATCAAAGTGCAAGTAGATAAATAGGTACCGCTCCGATGGGAAGGTAAACATCATTTCTGTGTGCTGCTCTGGTTTGCCAGAAGCGGCTTAGTCATGCTGGCCACATGACCCAGAAGCTGTACGTTGGCTCCCTAGGCCCATAAAGCGAGATGAGTGCCGCAACCCCAGAGTCGTCCGTGACTGGACCTAACGGTCAGGGGTCCCTTTACTTTTTTTGTTTACACTTACACATCCGTTGCCAAAAAAACTACCCAAAAATATTTAAAATGTGAGGAGAAAATTGAATGCTATACCTAAATTGCATACTATACTATACCTATACAAAACATAACATAAGGAGAAATACATTACATTTTATCAAAGTTGTCTCCTGTGCATCATACTACATTTTGTGAAACCAATTTATTTCTAATTCTTTGGGCAGCTAAAACAAATATGGAAATCTAATACATTCAAGTATCAAATAATGTGTTTTATAAGCATCATTCAAATTGAAATAATAGCCAGAATTTCAAAGATATTTCCTTAAGGAAATATATAAAGTAATTTATGTGCTGGAGATGGCATAAAGAACCCCAACTCAGCACAGCTATTGGAGCATCATCTAAAAAACCAAAAACTCCAATATAGCAACATCCAACCAGTGCCAAACATCTGCATTCTAAAAGGTGTGTCAGAAGGAGAGTAGTCTGATATTGGTTTATATGTACTGTAATTTTATATTAATGGAACATTTAGATATGTAACTATGTTTTGTAAAATTGGTTGCTGCTTATGTTATCTGTTGTTGCTTTAGTTTTCTGTACACCACTGAGAGAAACTTTTTAAATTAGGTGGAATCAAAATGGAATGAATGAATGAATGCAGGTATCTCTTCCAATTATACATTGCCTCCTCTTGGATGAGAAAAAGTTAACATTGCACTGGTTGTTTGAAAGGCTTGAAGTCTTGCTGTTCCCAGGCAACTTGCTCATGAACTACTCTGATTAAATTGGAACCCTGGTGCTTTAAATCCTTGACCTGTTCTTCACTGACACCTATTTTCCATTTTTGTAGCTTGTGCCACCTAGCAAACAGTAGTAGCAGAGTACAGTATTCCTAAGTAGGAGAGGTAAGAGCAGGGATCAAGTGCACAGGGCAATTATCAAGAACATCATCTAGAACAGTGGAAAATAGATGTATTTATGGAGATTATGTACATTATTATTTATATAAGCATTCAATGCAAACTCTGAAGGCAGTGTGGGAGTAAAGATCTGTAATCAAAATCAGCCATATCATATTGATATCTGACAGCTTAAAACAAAGACTTTCTGTAAAGTTGTTGACCTTTCTTAAATGTCTATTTAGCAATCAAATTACCTACAGAAAATTGATCAGAAACTGTGTTTCCTTTGCAGAACTCTTCTGTTAATATATTTACCCGGACCTCCTATTTCAGTAGTATCACCTTACCATATCTATGCCCTCTCAACTGCTTTGATCAGCAGAGCTTGCAGTCTTACAGAAACACCCATTCTGCATTTGTAAGAAATCAATCTTTTATCATGGCTAAAAGTACCTACATTTTGGAACTCCTTGCCTATTGACACCAGGCAGGCACTTTCACTATACTCTTTTTGGAGCCAGCTAAAAACATTTCCATTTAGACAGGCCTACCCAGACACGCAGGGCATGTAGAATGTTGGTGTGTGTTTTAATTTGTTTTTAGCTTATTTCTGATTTTTTTTATTTAAAAAAAACATTTTAAATAATTGTTTTAACTATTTATTTTCTTTGAGATTTTTTTTTACAATCAAGCAATATATGCATTTTATGAAATAGAAATATATAATGTGGTCTAGTAGATATTTTGTACAACACATTCCTATTCCCAGGCCTATGCTGTGGCACTGGGCCAGGACATGGTTTCTGGGTAACCAAAGAGGCATTTCAGCATCAGGGATGGGCAGAGCCTCTTCATTTTTCATGACCTGCCCACCATCCCTCAAACCCAGTACAGGTTTGTTACTGGTTGTTTTGGAAGAAGCAAACAATAAATTGCTACACATTGTCTCAATTGGCAGGCTTTCTTGCTGTCTCACCGATGTTATTCTTTTGGGTCACAGTGCAGTGGGATGAGGCTAGATAGATCAATCAGCCATAGTTAGGCAGGAAGATGGAGAAAGGTGAACAGATGCAGAAGGAAGTTAGGTGAACATCCTTAAATGTGATAGGTGCTTTCTGAGGCCTGCCGTTCAGGGCTATATATAATGCCCTGAAGCTAACCTGAGTGACCAGGTCTTTGGTGGTAGGGGACCTGGAAAAGGCTTCCTCACTTACCTGAATGGGTGGAGTTTAAGGAGACAGGCAGGATTAAGGTCTGCCCCTTTCACCAGGCTCACCTGATGCCTGTGCTTTCTGTTCTGTTACCATCCTCTGAATAATATATACTTTGTAATTATTGCATATGACCCTTAGCTCCACCCAATCTATTTCCACCCTGCCTCTTTATTCCTTCCTCTGCCCACAGCCAGTAGACATATAGGAAGATCATTTTTGTGGATTGGTTTTAGGACCCTTCATATGGATGAGGGGCATAAAATTTGATTCTCATCCAGATGAAAACATTAGCATGGTTTTAGAATCATTGCCTCCTGCTTAGCATATTTAAACATGGCATCACTAGGATGTGCTTATAGCCATGCATCTTAGTAGTTGTGGGATATGACATAATCCTGCTTAAGAAGGCTGACAGCGAAAGAGTTCATTCTGACATTTGGATTCCAGAAATACCATCTGTGCATGAGGCACTATTCATAGACCACGCTGGAGCTAATGACTGCAGTAAATCTGACCCCATGATGAATAATTTACAAGAGCCAGGCTTACGAGGGCCCCTTCCTCTTATTTTCCAGATGCAGAGTCAAAATTAGCTGCTTCTCTCAAAAACTACATGGTGAGGTGCATTTCAGTCAAATGAAAGCATTTTTTAAAAAACAAGATGAATCTATATTTTGTTGTCATTTAATAAAAATGAAAGAGTTATTCCCCAGTGAATTTCTCTTTCTCTTTTGATGCACAACAATTTTCCTTCTATAACTTTTAAAGACGTTTTACTTAGTTGTAGTATAAATTCCACCAGTTCTGTACTCTGTGCCACTTTCATCTGCGTTGTGCAGTTGACTGTTACCACTTTCATTCGGCATTTACTGATTATCAAGCATGTATTCTGAACAACCGTAGATGAGACCTAGAAGTGACAAATACAGAAAGTTTGTGACTGAAATTCTGAGGAAGAACCAATAGATGAGCAGTAACTGGAACAAGAAATGGACTGTGTGGATTAAGGTAAGAACAAAGATGTTGATAGATGTGTAGGGCAAACTCAAAGTTGGGTGATCGAGGACATGCTAGTGCCGAGATGTGGCCTTCCAGAGGTTTATGTATTTAATATATATATATTTATATAGCATAAAATACCAAATATATTTAAGAAAAACATATACAACATTTAAAATCAGAGACCATCAACTGTTATGGCAAAATATTTTCTTAATTGCCTGCATAAACCTGGCAAAATAGAAAAGTTTTAAAAGCATTGAAAAGGCCCCTGCTGAATCTCTATTGGCATGGTCTTCCCCAGGGTTTGGTCAACTACATTAAGGGCTCTAAATTGTGTTGATGTCAAATGAGTCTTGCCAATCTGAGGAATCTGATCTTAGTGACCAAAGTGGGATATAAGGGTTTAGGCAGCGAAGCTGAATTGTTCAGGGCTTTGTAAATTAATACCAGGACGTCAAACCTGGCTCAGTAGTAGCTAGTGCAGATATTTTAATGAGGATGTTGTGGTTTTGGCCATGTGCCCCCATGATTATCCCTGCCATCACATTCTGCAGCAGCTGGAGTTTCTGAACCAAGCTCAAGGGCAGCCCAACAAAGAGTGCACTGCAGCAATCCAGCCTTGGGGGTTATCAACATATGGACTACAGTGTTTAGGCTATCCTGTTCCTGAATGGCTAAAACTAGAGAAGGTGTTTCTAGCCTCAGAAGACACTGGGCCATCTAATGACAAAAATGTATTCATGAGGACTCCCAAGCTGTGTACTTGCCCCTTCAGAGGGGGTGTAACCCCATCCAGAACAGGTAACCTGCCTATCTCCAGAACCCACCCAAAGAACCTCCATCTTTCAAAGATTCAAGCACAATTTATTGACCTGATCCACCACGACATTCATACACCAATCCAGAACTATCACAGCTTCTCCTGATTCAGATATTATGGAAAAGCAGTTATGGAGAAAGAATCATTAAACTCCAACTCTCATCAGCCATAGCCAACATGTGCAATGGTCAGGGGCTATGGGAACTATAGTCCAGTAATATCTGAAGGGCTATCTTCAGTATGGCTCTCTCTGAACTACTAACAATTTCTCCTCACTGATGTTCTCATAGGATTGCAGAAGTAAGGCCGCCTCTGTAATATACTTTTAAAGCCCTGTCATATCAGTTTAAACAGTTATGACTTCCCCCAAAGAATCCTGGGAATTGTAGTTTGTTAAGGGTGCCTGAGAGTTGTTAGGAAACTCTTACTCCCCTCACAAAGCAGCAATTTCCAGAGTGGTTAAACAGGAAACTCAGGCAAATGTATATCTGTGAGGGGAAAGAGGGTTGCCTGACAACTCTCAGCACTTTTGACAAACTATAGTCCCCTGGACACTTTGGGGGAAGCCATGACTATTTAAAGTGTTACAATATTGTTTTAAAGGTACAGTGCAGATGGGACCATCTGTGATCCAGTGAGGAAGAAGGGTTAGTAGTTCCATTGTTCATTGGTTGCTGTCATGCTACATTTTTACAGTAATAGAAGTTTGATAACAAGCCATACCCTTCTGATGACTGGCTGGGACTCCAGATTCTATTAATCTGCTTCTGGGCTCCTAACAGATAGGTCTGAGTTTCCATATCCAAGCCAGATAAAGAGGATTTACTAAAATAACAATGAGATCGGTTCAATAAATTGTGTTAAGGTGGAAAGAGAAAATTAGTGCCCATTAAATCAAAATTTTATAATGCAACCGGCACTGAAGCAAGTAATTCATGTGTGATTCATGACAATTGTTTTCATTTAGGGTAGGCTACATAATTAGAAAGAACCAAATTATTGGTATATGCAAACTTTTATGACTTTAAGTTTTAAATGAAGCCTCGTAATGTTACCTGCTTGAAAATATATCAGAGCCCGCAACTAAATGAAAACCACTTTCATCTTTTAAAGCACATGTTAAAAACAAATCATGCTCTGCAAATCTGTGGTACATACATATCCTCTTGTGAGAGGTCATAATGTATTTTTAATGTTTGCTTCTTCTTTTTTGGCTGCAGTGATGTGCTTGTACCATTGGCAATAAATTGAAATTTCTTTTCTTTTTGGCTATTGCACTATATTGTTACAAGCCACCCCAATCTCCTTAACACATAGTCCAGACAGGGACATTCCCTAAGGTAGGAGGAATAAACTCCTTCTCCCACTATTGGGCAAATCTGCAGGCTCCTCCTGTGGCTCTGCTGCAAAGGATTTGAAGGAATTCTTCCGCTTTGCAACAAGAGCCTTGGGAATGAAAGTTGATCAGCCACCATGGCCCCATTGGCCCAGCATTCACCCAGATGTGCAGGCCAAACTAAGGGCCATCCCAGGGTTCCCAAGCCAAGCTGGCAAAGGATGACTCAAGATTACCCCAAACTTAATTGTGCCACAGAAAAAATCCCAGAAGCATATAGTTAGATACTTTCCTGCATATAGGTAAAGGGACCCCTGACTGTTAGGTCCAATTGCGGACGACTCTGGGGTTGCGGCGCTCATTTCGCTTTATTGGTCAAGGGAGCCAGCGTACAGCCTCCGGGTCATGTGGCCAGCATGACTAAGCCGCTTCTGGCGAACCAGAGCAGTGCACGGAAATGCCGTTTACCTTCCCACCGGAGCGGTACCTATTTATCTACTTGCACTTTGATGTGCTTTCGAACTTCTAGGTGGGCAGGAGCAGGGACCAAGCAACGGGAGCTCACCCCGTCGCAGGGATTCGAACCACCAACCTTCTGATTGGCAAGTCCTAGGCTCTGTGGTTTAGACCACAGTGCCACCCGCGCCCATCTTCCTGCACATACTAATAGCCAATTAAACCAATAAGAAAATAAACCATCCAGAACAAGGAAACTCCTAGAAGTATAGAGTAGGCGAAAAGTGGAGCCCCTCCATAAATCCCCACTCAGCTCCCAGAAATAGGCAACTAACAAAGCTCATTTTAGCAACCATTTTAGCAACCATTTTAGGCATGTCTGATAAGTGCACAACCACACACACACACACACATTGCGCCAAATCCAGAAAACATCACAAAAAGGGCAGAGCAGGGAAGGAACAGGGTGGGGCAGCTTTCCGCAGGCCCTGCCAGTGCACATGGGAGTCTGGAACATAACCCTTGTGCAAATTGGTTGCTGTCTATAGAGGGAGGGTGCAAAAATTGGAGCAAAATGAGGCACCCTAGGGAAAAGCCACCTAATAAACTGCAGCTGAGTACTACTCAGGACTGGCCCATTAGGACTTGTCTATCATTACCCACTCATCCCTTGGGCAACGCCACTAGACCTTATTTTTAGGGGAGCCCAGGATGTGGCAACAATGCCTACCATCAAGTTGGGAGCAGCATTCCTTGTAAGCCACAAAGAAGCCATTTTCAGTTATCTGAGCTCTCTTTTGCTAGTCTCTTGTGCTGGACTCACAAATACGCATGTGTGCTGAACTCAACCATCCCCCAACTGAAACTGGCTCTGACTTCTTCATCAATCAAAGCTCTAGTTTAGGGAGAGGCCAGAGGATTTGGATCATGGGCCAGATCCTGGGCTCCTCCACCACCGTGGTCCATTTTGACAGGTATCATGGTGGCATCAGGTGACCCAAGTTCAAAGAAAGAACCAGGAGTGTACTCTTCCTCATTATAGTCAGGGACTGAAATTTCCCACACCTGGCAAACAATACCAGGCATGGGAAGGTGGGTGAGCTTTACCCAAAGTAGCCCTGTGGGCCTTAGTAGGTCCATGAGATGGAGACTCCACAGCCCTGTCCCAGTTGATTAATTACATAGAACAACCCCAGTGAGCGTTCCCCTCCTTTATTTTTATTCTTCATGCTCTGTAGTGATCATGGCTAATTGGGTCCTTCCTACTCACAGCAGTAAGGCTAAATTCAAGTTTCCAAAAGAAAAAAATGGGGGGAAAGAACGATAGATGTTACTGAAGCATTTCAGTGTGCCTGTGCTATCTAGACCTTTCCCCAGTGGCAATGCTTCAGCAAATATGCATAGAAATTTGGGGTGGGTGGGTGTGGCAAGGATGGAATCTACTAGCTTCTTGCACATGGAGCAGAGGCATTTGACTCTGTAGTCCAGCACAGAATACTCCATATTAGCACTATAGACTGCCAAAATCTTTGGCAACTTAACAGTGACATTTTGCATGTTTGCGTTAGGCACATTACAGTAACAGCTGCTTAGACAGATTTCCGAGGTTTTTGCACTACCGGTTCCCTATGTATTTCTATCCTTGGCATTCCATTTCAAGAATAGAAAATACCAGCTGTTCCTTCTGGCTGCCAAGGCAGCAAGCAGCATCTCTCCCCTCCCTCACCAAATAAATAACTTATTGACACATGCTGCAAACTCTAAGCTCAGCAATAGCTTCTGTTTCCAAAATCAAAACAATAAAGAAAACAGTAGCTCATTTCCCTCCCCACTGCAGAAGGCTGATGATCTCCTGAAGATATGAAAAACAAAAAAAATTAAAGCCTGCAAATGGTGCCATAATTTTGTTCCATGCCTGCTTTCATCAATGGTATCTCTTTCCATAAAACAGACCATAGAAATGCCCAAGAAATTGATTTTTCAGCTAACTCTGTGCTCTAGGGATGCCTCTGGCAAGTGCAGCTTGCTCATTGCTTCTTATTTCTCATGTTCTCGACTTTTGTGAAGCTCAGTAGGGTGTTCAATCATGTCTCAATACAACTGGATTAGTGCAATGGGTTATACCTTTGGGTTGTGTTTATTGCTAACTGAACCCTTGTTTTGCTTTGTGGACAAAAGGGTCCCTGTTCGCTCCCTTGCCATTTGGTAGTGCAGTGGCAAATTTAGAAATGCAATGTCCCTTCATGACAGTCACAGCCAAGCCCCATCCCTTCTAAGATTATTCAGTAATATTTTAATTATACAATAATAGGTTTTCATCCCATTCATAAGATCACTGAAAAGAATGTGCTTGTTGCCTTGTTTTTGGCTCAGTCCCCCTTGCTCCTATCCCAGTTTTCTTGACTTAAGCTGTCTGACAGTTCCATTTAGTAACAATATAATAGCCAGCCCTCCTCTAAGTTTTTCCCATGGGTGTTAAGAAAATGATGGACCTATCTCCATTTTGCTATTTGATCTACATCAAATATATTTTTTCTGATGAAAATAGGGGCATCCTATTTAATAGCAACAACAACAACAACAACAACAACAACAACAATAATAATTCATAAATGTCTCTTCAGATAGAACTTTGATACTAAAGTTGCTGCTTCTTTAGTTTACAGCCATTTTTTCCTGTTGCCATGCATGCTATGTACTATACTCTTCTGCAAAAATTGAGGTTAATCCAGCACAAATGACATCCTACATGCACAATTTTGGGGATTGTTGAACCTGTTCATGACCTTGTTCTGAGCAATCAAGAATACACCACACATTAGACTCGGCACAATTAGAAGTATTAAGTTCCAGGCCAGAGAAATCTTGTTCATAGCTTAACATCCCCTTTGTGCAAATGCTGAACATGCCTTGGAATGTCCTCTGTGCAGAACAAAAATTGAAATAAAGGTTCTAATCTTAGATGTGCCAGATATTCTGAGCCTCGTCAAAATCTGCTTATGCATGCAAGCACAGCAGCCTATTTTCTCTAGCTTGCATGCACTTCTGGGATTCGAAAATGGCCCTTAAAGCAGCACATGTCAAAAGTTTGGACTTTCGGCTTCAGCTGCTTCATGCATGAATAAACAATTCCTGTCCCCTTGCTTGCCTTTGCTTTTTCAGAGGGCTTTGGAGTTCAAATGTTGAAACTACATCCTGACCCTTTTGCCTTTTCAGGCTGTGGCTTTGGAGCATGTGACTGCTCACTTCACCGACTGCATCAGCATCTCTCTCTTTTTGCACAGTACACACAACACACACACACACACACACACAGAGAGAGAGAGAGAGAACTTAAACAATGAATAAAGAACAACATTTATACATTTGCTCTGAGAGAACATGGTTCAAATGGAAGATGCTTCCACATAAAATCCCAGTTTGGGGGTCTTCATCCCTGTCTTACTTCCAGTAAAGTGCCTGGTTTTGGAAGAGTGCCATGGTTGAGGTGTTAGATTTGGGGGACAAGAGAACAGTGGTGGCCATTAAACTCCTTGGATAGTCTTGAATATAGGGAATGAAAGAGGAGGGGCCTCGGCTGAAGCCGGGTTAAATAGCTGAGGCCCCGCCCCCCGGCCCCGGCGCCAGCCGATTGGCCGACCCAGGGTATGAGGTGGACAGGGATTCCCTCTGTTATCGCGGGGGAGGGGCATGATGCCCGCAACCCCACCTCCTTGCCAGCACGGAAGTGGCTTTGTCTTTCAACCAGACTTCCTTTTGTGCGGCATTTCCAGGCACACGTCTGCATTTTAAAGTGTCGTGTCCAAGCATAGTGTGGTGTTTTGTTTTGTTGGGGGGTGGGGTTTGCCCCAGAGCTTTTCCCATAAAAACATGCTCTTTACCATTGAATTGGAGCAAACAGCAATCTGCAAAAGCCCAACCCATTTGCCTTTGAAAGGAATACTGTATTGAAGAAAATGATTCACCCAGCCTCACCTTAATGAGAATCTCATAATAGGCATGTGAAGGTATTGGATATTATTTATGTAGACACATTAAAAAGTATGACTATCCTTTGGCCCTTCAGGTGTTGCAGAACTCTTATTCCCATCAGCCCCATGGCCAGTGCTAAAGGACGATGGATGTTATAACCAAGCCACAGGTTAGCCTAGGAATGGCTCTTCTATGCTAGTTGGACTCATCACCACTGAGTATCGGCCATGCTGGTTGAGACTGATTAAGCTGGAGTCCAGCAACGTCAAACAAAACAGAATAAATGCTCAAGAAACAGCTGCTGTGTAACCTCCCCACCAACTTTGTGCAGATAAATCAGAATGAATGTTCAATAAATAGCTATCATCATCTCCACATACTTTGTATAAAGAAATCAGGAGTGATGCTAAATAAAACGAACGAAGCACAAACGATGGCAAGAGATATAAGGAGGAACAAAGGCCAGGTTATAATAATATAGACAAGTGCTGACTAAGGCAGTGCAGTTAACCAGCATGTACTTAGTTTGTTAATAAAGTGAGGAGAAAACTCTCAGGCTGTTTCTGCGGCACTGCAATCTCCTTTCTGAGCTCTGTGATAGACTGTTTTTTTAATGCAGGATGTCCTTGCTTCCTACTGCTTGGGGAAAGTCAAAGTTTGCCCAGTCAATTGGAAACTGACAGGCTCATAACTTCACTTTCCTTTTATTGGGTGAATTTGCTTGACAAGCTACAATATGTTTACAAGCAATTGAAGCTTATTAGTTCGTTGGCACTTGTTTAACCAGCATCAGATGGAAAAGTTTGTCGCAGGACAAATAGGAAAGCAGATGTGTGCCTGATAACACAATAACATCAAATAAGCTGTGAAGACCCAAGATAATGGCTAAGGATGGCACTAGCTTGAGCCTCAAGGAACAAGAGCCTATTGAGAAGTGTATGATTTGTCCTCATAATTTTCTTCTATCACCTGAAGTGCTGTCGGATAAAAATGGAGTAAATTGCTCTTGTATACTCATTTTATTGACACGCAGCCCCTACCTCTAAGCTACAATAGCTCTTCTCAGTCAGCTAACCTATCAGTAACAACAGCTGTCACTTTTAAAAACCTTACAGTTGGGGAAAGCAATATGGTTGATAGGAAGAGTTATTTATTTAACAAACAAACAAAGCAAAGCTTATGGTGTTGTCTGCATCTCAAAAACCTGCCATGACAGTTTTCATTTTGAATATTTATTGTTTCATCTATTTGCTGTTGGGTTTTTTGTTTTTTGTTGTTGTTTTTTTGAAAAAAGAGGTTTCTCTTTTTCTATGTACATTGCCTTCTAGTAAAGAGCAGGGGAACAATTTTCTTCTTCTTCAAATATTCATTTCACTTGATTTTAACTTCACTTGGTGATGTTGACTGTGGTCTCCCTTATGCATTCTTGTTACATCGTAATCGATCTCATAATTTGATACATATATGTGGATGTGTGTGCATGCACTTCATGTATATTGTTTTGCTCTGTTTTTCTTAGTACAAAACTTTTATTTTTCAAATGTAATCCCTGCCACAAGATTGTTGTCAAATAATAATAATAATAATATTTATATCCCACCCTCCCCAGCTGAAGCCAGGCTCAGAGCGGCTAACAACAACAAAAGTAACACAGCATTCTAAAATCAATTCATTTTAAAATCAATTCAAAATAAAATTAATGGCAACCATTGGGCTAGAGTTCTGTGAAGATTACCAAAGGCGGGCTCAGACTGTGCCTTGGCCAAATGCAATCCCCAGCACAAGATAAAAATAAAATATATATGGCAAAAAGTTCTGTGCACTTGGTTTAGTTCAGGATTTTTCTTGGATAGAGGAAAAGAACAAAATAAAAATAGCTTTGCTTTAGTTAGGTAAAAATATTGGGAATAAATGTGTCCAGCTCAGTTATGCCATTGCTTTAAATTAGCATGTTAAGCATGTCTGAAAAGATAACTGATTCAACTCAGGAAGTAAGAGGGTTGCAGGAATGCAATTCATCAGTTAAAAGTGTTGACTTTTCACATCAGGGTCACATTCAGTGCTGATTACTGAGTTTGGTAGGAGTGAAATGATCAGATGTGACTTTACTATGTCAGGCAAAAAATGGCTCCCCTTCACCATCAGTCATGAGGACAGGGAGGACCTCAAGGGGATACAAAACCCTGGACACCTGCCTGCAGGTCATATTGGTAACATAGCCATTTCAGGCTTCTTACTCAAGGATAACAGCATTTGGCATGCCTCTTTCTCCCAAGAGACATATATGCATGCTAGGTTAGTGGCAGAAAAGAGATTGACAGAGACATTGGGCCGTATTAGTTTTAAGGACAGCATCTGTCAACATTGGGCTTCAGAAAACAATGTACCTTTACTAGAAATACTTGCAAAGGTCGTCTATTTACTTTAAAAGTCTGATTTCTGCTGTTTCGGATATATTTTTCACCTGTGCCAATATTTACTAAGATCAGATCTGAGTAACAGTTTTTATATTTGCAGTTTTAAAGACGCACACACAGAGAGATCTAATATTGGAGAACATTTTTGGTGATTTATCCCCTCGGGGCTTCATTCAGACAGCGGCGGAGGGAGCCGCTTGGGCGCCTGGGGCTACACGCCCAGGGGCAGGGCAAACCACCCATAGGGGCAGGGTGAGGGTGGGGCAAGCTGCCCATAGGGGCGGAGCACACCACAGGGCCTCTGGAGTCTGCCTGCCTCCTCCCACTCAGCCGTCCTACAGTGGCGCAGTGGCTCAGGTGCGCTGCAGGCCCCGCAGTGAATGCCACCCGGCATTTTGTCACCCCCTCAGTGGTGACACCCAGGTCGATCCACACCCACCGCACCCCCCTTCCTCCACCCCTACATTCAGAGATGGAGCAATATTTAGTCACCAGTGCCAACATAAGAATAAATATAGAAAAAAAATTGTAGAGAGGGTATTTGAGCACATATAAAATGTATTGGTCTTATGATTGGACAGGGCTAGAAAGAGGAAACCTGCAATAATTTCTAAAATTATAAATGCTGTTGAACCAGATTCATCTATGTTCTAGTGCTGGTGCCCATCCATTGGTTTAAAAATCACCCTATGTAGCTCAAGTCTCAACCTAATGTTTCCTAAGCACAAACAGGGAGGGAATCTAATGTCTGCCTGGTACTCTATAAAGTACTCTGGTACTCTGCCTGGTACTCTATAAAGGGAAGACAGACACCATTCATTTCAATATCTGCATAAACATTTAGGTGCACATCAGATCCCTATGGAATTGTGAATTAGGGTGATAGCAAGGGTCAACTGTGCACAGCATCACTCCTGTGGGTGGAGATGAACTATGCAAGGACTGGTTCAATTTGATTAAATAACTGAGCCTTCATGGAGCATTTTAATCATGTTATTGAACTCATATGCAAAATTATGCATATACAATAATCTCTTCAACCTCCCTTGCTTCATGGCCTAAATAAATTCAGGCTTACCTGAATTCAGGCTTACCCTATGAATTTTTTATTTGCGCAAATCCACCACCTCCTCCCTTCTCCTGTAAATAACTGAGCAAGTCTGTAACTGTCACACTCTGTTGTTGTTTTTCGGGGGGTGGGCTTTCTAGTAAAGTCATTTTGCATACGGGCAAATACACAGATGCTTCAGATGGTTTGCTCTGAAACACACACAGCTGCGATATTAATTTGTTTTGTTTTGTTTTTCGGTGGGCAATTAACTAGCAATGAAAGATTGTTCAAACTAAAATAGTCCTTTTGTCCTCTAATTCAAGGGTAGTGTATACATAAAGGACACTCCATGGGGCATTCCTATAAGCCTGTGAACTGAAGCAATGAATGATGAGAAGACTAAGCATATAGATTTCAGGGCTGGCATTAGGGGGTTGGGTTTTCTGGCCTACTACAGCTCCCAAGTATAACACAAGCACAGAGCTGGAGTTATCCTTTTTATCACATAAGGCAAAATATTGTTCTCTCCCTATCATTATAGGAACATAGGAAGCTACCTCATACTGCCGGAACATTGTTTCAGCTAGTCCTGCATTGTCTAATACGACAGTTGTTCTCCAGGGTTTCAGACAAAGGCATATTCAGCCCTATCTGGAGATATTCAGGATTCAAAGCTGTACCACTTGCATGCAAATGTAGATACTCTACCACTAAGCTATGCCCCTTCCTGGACAATGCTCTCCCTTGATAATCCCTTTTATATTGTTCCTCTTTTGGGTAGCTCATACTCTGCATTCTATCTTTTCTCCCTCTTCTAATGGAGGAAAGTTTCCAAATAGGCACTGAACATGTTTTGGGAAGGTTCATTCATGAGATGAGTTAGTATTTCACCTACTTGGATTAAATGGCACTAATACATATCAGCAATTTTATTTATTGCTGCTTCTTTTAAAGTGCTTTGCTGGAATCATCTATGATTTCATATTTAACTATAAAGATTAGGAACAGATCTTTGTGAAAGTGCATATTTTTAAAAGACCTCCCATATTCCATCCTAATCTGAGAATTGTAAACAGTTTCCTCCCCCTTCACTGAGATGTGATGATGAATAAGCTCCATACTTTCTCACAGGTGTGGTGATATAGCTCGAAAGAGCTTAAAATTAATCACATCACAACACTGATACATTTACCAGTGGTTTCAAAGAGAGTTTGCTGTAGAAGGGAGCAGTGATTACACATCACTTTTCATGCTGATCAACCTTTTCTTCCTGGATTCTCTTACATTTCTTATGACAATAGCAAACAGCACAACTGGGGTTCACTGGGAAAGGCCAAACCTCTCCCAGCAAGGATCGTTAATAGGGGAATCTTGAACCCTTTATTGCAGAAAGACTCAACGGTCACCTAACAACAACATGAGTAGGTGGAGGTATTTGGGGACAACTAGGGGGCAGAAATGCCATGGTTTTATTTATTTATTTTCCACCTTTCTTTCATCATGGAACCAAAGGAAGAAAAACTATGGTCTCTAGCAGATCACTGTCCCAGGTATTGATCAGAGCCACCTTCAAAAAGGTGTTGCTCTCATATGCTTTTAAATCAGTACAAAGCTCCCATCAACCATCTGTGCCTTCTCCGCAAACCTATGGCAAATACAAAGAAGCAAAGTCCCATTGCCAGAGTGGTTTCTAACCCCACTTCTCAGAATCTGCCTTGGTTCACACGTTCACCTGGTGCTGATCTGCAATGGTGTGAAGGAGGAGTTGTATCAGCCTACAGAGATTATGGTCCGTGTGAGCCGAAGTGTCCATGTGCAGCACCATTCATATGGAGATGTTATTAATGCATTTTCTCTCAAATATTATCCTAATATCTGCTCACGTGTTCAAATTGCACCTCTTTTTAAAAATGAAACTGGTGAATAAATCTTTAAAAAGAAGATTCTAAAGTGATGCTACAGCTGTCAGCACATTGTCCAAGGGTGGAAGTAGATCTCATGTTGGAGATCTGTTAACAGGATCAGCCATGTTTTCTTGTAAAGTTAAATGCAGCTTAAAGGGATTGGACTGGTGTCATAGCACAGGGAAGCAAATTAATCCTGTTTCCTGCACTGCTTTCCTGAAGTAGCCCTGAAAGATTTTCTGCCCTGTGGGTAAAATCTTACTTTCTCCTGTGAAGCAAATAAAAACATTTTGTTGTGCATTTAAAAAAACCCTGAAAACAAAACAAACCTACTGATTTTATTTATATTTTGATACGTCTTATTTCAGCTTGTTTCTAAGGTTTGATTTTATTGGTCTGCTTTAATGAATATTTCACATTGTTTTATGTAAACCTGTTAGCAGTTTTGTAAATTAAGCAGTAAGCAAATCTCTTTGAATAAATGAAATAATAAAAATAAAGGAAAATAATGAAGTGAAATAAAAACAAAAATAAAAACAGCATAGATGGTGAAGGCAAAAATCCCTCCCTTAAACAAACAAACAAGCATGGGGGTTTCTGGTCATGGCTCTCCATCATTGCATCTTCTTGGACCCTAAAGATTTTCCATATTGGTGGTAAAAGATTAGTCTCATTCCGATAAACCAAATGCTGTTTCCCAATACACAAAAATAATCATTTTTTATTATTTTTATAATCAAAGTTATAATACCAGAACAGAATATACCAGAACAGAAAAGGGAAAACTACTTGGAGATACTGAGATGTCTCACATCACTTCCAGTATTTTTCCAAACTGCATTTATTGGCACTCCAATCTGAATCCAAAAGCTGGAAAAATGTTGTCAAAAATATATTTTTCTTGTATGGTGTGGCATCAACATAAATTAGAGTAAAAGTGGAACCCCAGCTAAACATAATCTTGCTTTATTTGTGGAGGAGTAGCATTAAACAGTCATTTAAATAAGCCTAAATAGATACAATAAAATCCAGTACTATGAATTGCTATGACTGCATTTTAAAAGGGGGTTGATTTAACGTGCAACTGGAAACAATAAAATCAGTAATTTGAAATAGTCATTATCACATATAAATGTCATCACTCACTCCTTTAAGTCACTCTGCTCAGCTGGCAAACATTCTGCTTTTCCTACACTGAGCAGAAAAACCCACATGGAAGTAAGATGTTTTGACAGAGGATAAAGTCCTGGAATTCAACCCACATCTCAAACTTCAAGCTACATTTCAGAATCTAATTAAGTGTTTATAGATCAGTCAACATCTGTCCATCCAATTCACATTATCAGCCTACAATCTGTAGTGAAAATGTAAACTAGAATAAAAAACAAACACCTTTAATTTACAGCCAGATAAAACTGCCATTTTCACGCCTCTTTGAATGCTCCTTCAGCACAACCTAAATGGGTTTGGTGGAATTTTTTCCTCTATGGTACTGTTGTAGTTTATACAAAGCAACCTATTTTAATGGGAGAAACAAGAATTTCTCCCATTGAATAAATTATTGTCCTCCAGTCGTATTTTTATAACTCAAAATAAAAGTTCCCAAGTTGCTATATATACATATGAAGAATAATTAGTCTTTCATTTTAACTGACGCTATGTAATACATATGTATAAAACAATAAAATCCCTGTTAGTCAATAGACTCTACAATATATGATCATTTGGGAAGAACAGTGTTTTGCTTGTGCAATTTTTACTAGACCATCCAATGACCAAGTCTCCTCAGCAGTTTACAAAAATTCAGTGAATATATAAATACAACAAATAATCTAATACAGATATCAAAAAAGCACACAGAGTCAGTGTGTTGTCCCAAAGGTGAACTGCTCCTGAAACTGTGCTTGCGCCATCTTGGCACTCAAGATGACCCTAACTGGTGGTTGCTATGGCTATGAGCTCATGTAGGTTTATACATGCCTCCTTTGATACACTAATTGGCTTGCTTTGATGGTACCTATATCTGTGGGAACTGGGATGTTGGGCTCAGAGCCCAGAAGTGGAACTACCTGTAATTAGTTGGGTACTGGCCACCTGCCCCCCTGGTTAGATGATGATGCAGATTGCTTACTGTATAAAGAATGTATGCATCTTTGCTTGGGTTTGGACAAGGCACCTCTTTGCTGCAGTGCTTGTTTGCTGTAGGAGGAGTTAAAAATTGATTCAGAAGAATTTAGAATCCCTTGGGCCCAGCCAGCAATTCCCTCTTTATTTCATGTAAGTAAATGAAGGAGAGATAAAAAACCAACAAAGAAGAAGAAGAAGAAGAAGAAGAAGAAGAAGAAGAAGAAGAAGACAACGACAATGAAGAAGAAGAAGAAGAAGAAGATAGTTATGAACCCCACTGCTCAAGCAATGGGGATTGTCAATTCAATGTAATAAAGACTCTCCTCCTGCAAGAGAGGGGAGTGGTTGTGGTCGGGAGCCGAACTCTGCCTAAAGCAGGGGGCGTTAGCCCCCTGCCTCCCACTCACCTGGCTGGCGTCCATGCCCACGGGCAGGCCCCCAACCAGGTGCCTCTGAGGGGGGGTGTATAGCAGCCTAAATTGCTGCGGCACCAGCCTTCCGGCCTCACTTTTCATCGTCCCATCGCGAGTCACCCACCCTCCACTCCCTTAGAGCTCAGGGTCTCAGTTTTCTTTTGGCCTTGCTATGGACCTTAGGTTGGTCACCCTGGTTGTCCAGGGGGCCTGGTGGGAATTTTTCCATTTGGCATTAGGCTTTTTGGTTTTTTCGCCTACCTCGTAGCAATCGTCACAACTTTCGTGGTATTGGTGGGTAGGTTAGGCATTGGAATAATGTGTTGTGGTGTGTCGAAGGGCCTTTAATTTTGGGTATTCCGTTAAAGGAATCCAGCGGTCGTGTATTCTGTCCGATGCCTGAGTGGCGGGAGGCCATGGCACGACCCTCGGTGACATCAGGGGAGAGCTTATAGTTGGATTAGCATCAACAGGCTCCACCTACTGGTGAATAAACCCTCCTGTTTTAGACTCACCCCTCTCTGAGGGGGTGGAGTCAGCTGACGTAATCCAATGCCTAAGCCAATACCTTTTCACTTGCTGTAATCAATAAAGTTGTGGCCTTTTCTTGCCCATTAACCTTATATCATGTGTCCTTGTGTTTTCATTCCACTACTCGGGGATCGGGTCCTCGAACCACAATCTTCATCGTGCCCTAAAGAGTGCACAGCACCTAATGGCCTCCCCTTTTTCTTTTTTTTAAATAGCCAAACCAAGGAGATGACAGTGACAGCAAATGGAGTTCAACCTTCTCAGCCCCCCTATCAATTATTTCCCTAGCTCAGATACAAAGAGAAAGGAGGAGGTAGAGAAGAGAGGCAGTTTTATCTTGTGTTCTTTGTGGTCAGTATGGCACCACCTACTATTATCAAGCCAGAAGAGGTCAGTTTTGTGCAATTACATGGCATTCTTCCCTGCCCTTCAAGTCAAACTTGAACTGCCTGACATCCGCATAGTATCTCTGTAAGGACAGAAAAAGAAAACAGTGGGGAAGAGTAAAGTGGGGGGAAGCATGGGGGGAGTACTCTGTTTTAAAGGGAAAATATGCAATGTGAACTAGCCAAAGGCATACACCAACATTTCAAGACACTCCTAAGTACACTGGCAGAGCCAGCTGCCATCAGTCGCCACAACCAACCTGAGCATTTGTCTGAAACATGACGAACCTGTGCTAAGAGGTAATTTTTGTTTGTTTCTTGGTTACCTACCCTTCACTGTAAAGTACTGTACAACTTACAACAAGACAATATTTTTTAAAAAAAATTAAAACAACTTACAACCATAAAAATAAGGTGGGGACCTGTCAAAAACAGAGAGATCTTGTGCATAAACAATATTATTAAAACCCAAATATACTCCAAAAGCATTGTTAACAACAGTAAAATTAGTGCAAATAATTGTAAATGCCCATAATTATTTAGGATTGGGATCTGGAGTAAACCCCCTGCACTGGCGTTTCTTGGGGGTAAACTACATGTGACATTAGTCATGTTTTTAAAGAAGAGGCTTGAACTTGTCTGATGTGATTGTGGAGGAAAAGCAGTTTGGGGGTCCAGAGCCAACATGTTCTCCTAATCCAAATCTGGGCTCTGAACATGTTTTATCTTCCTGTTTAAATTGACCCTACCTGCCTAGGCAGCATCAGAGAGGAACAGGCTTAGTCTTTATCCTTTATGCCATCAGACACCCCCACCTGCTCCCTACTGGTATAAACATTAAGGGCTAATCCTACTCACACAGTTCGCTGAATGAAAAACTTAGGTTTATTAATTTCAATGAGTCTACTCTGAGTAGGACTAGTGTTGGAATTGAGGGGAGTTCTTTTCCTTTGAAATTATAAAAGTTTATTCCCCTAAGATATTGCCTGGAGGAAGTGTGCAAAATCTGTTGTTGTTGTTGTTGTTGTTGTTGTTGTTGTTGTTGTTGTTGTTGTTGTTGTTTTACTGGCATATATAATAAAAATGATGGCTATGGCAAATAAAAATAAAGGTGAAAGTAGAAAAATAAAACACAGATACAGAGTGGGGATAAAAAACCAAGAAACTACTGAAAATACAGTGCCACATTCATTCATTTATTATTATTATTGTTATTATTATTATTACTTTAATTCAAGGAGAATAGACTACACCATTAGCCATTTTCCTGAAACTCCAAACTCAGAAGCTACAAGTGAAATTTTTGTATTAAGGATTGATGCAGTCAAGAAAGTTTCATGGCTTTTAAAAATTACCATAGCTTTTACCCATTCATATGGTAACAGTTGTTGCAATTTGCTACTAAGAAATGGGGGGGGGGGAGATGCAATTGGAAAGTTTGTAGCAAGGATTGCCACTTTACCTTGAGCTTTATTTTGCAGTCTATCATATTGTATTATGCAACTACTGCAAGTTGTTGTTTTTTTAAAAAAAGGAAGAAGAGATGAAGACAAGAAGACACCTATAATGCTTTTTTTAAAAAAAATGTAAATAGTCAGTGGCGTAGCATGGGTTGTCAGCACCCGGGGCAAGGCAAGTAATTTGTGCCCCCTAACCCGTGGATTTGCGCCCCCTAACCCGTGGATTTGCACCCCCCTAACCCTAACCCCCAGATGTTGCGCCTGGTGCGGCCGGCCCCCCCTGCACCCCCCATGCTATGCCACTGTAAATAGTAGAAGACCATTTTCATCAGGACCAGGGGCCAGTGGGTGGGAGTTAAATTTGACCTCTGCACCTCCTGCAATCCAAACACTATTTGTAGCCCTCCTACCACTGCTCTTTGCATTTTCTAAAATGTGCATGATAATTGAATTCACACAATAAGCACATATAGCCTGGCCCTTAATAGGCATGGTACTTCTTACGAGGGATGAAAGCTTTCCATGCCTGCTTCCAGCGTTCTTGTTGCATCTGATTTCCTAAGGGTTGAAAGTAACACAAATAACTTTGTCTATGTTTGGATACAATAGGATGCCATTGTGAATCAAGATGGCAGACTGAACCTTTCAAAACTGCACTGATTTTTGTTGCTTGCTTGCTTCTTAGAATTCCCAATGGTTGGTGGTGTTAATAACTGGGATGTAATTCTTATTTTAGAAGTTTATTATAAGCCAATTATTATGCTTAACTTGGAGGGGTGGAGAGAGAGACAGACAGTCCTGTCAAGCTCAACCTTTGAGAAAACAAGATTGCCACATGAATTTCTGTATTTTTGTTCAACTATATTAGCTAATACAGGATCGGGGTTGATCTTCCCATTTTAAAGCAGTGGCTTTAAAGTCTTTATTCAACAAGCAAATAAAAGGGGGGGCACAGAATATAAATTGCTGCTTTAAACCACAGATATGCAAACCTAGAAATAACATTTTATTTCCATTATCCATGTCAGGCAAGTGAAGAGATGTAACTGTGTGCTGATTATTCGTATGATATACATTTGCTTTACTGTTGTTTAAATGCATACAAAAGCCAGATTATCTAGCTAGGTGAATTACTATCTGAAATAAACAGGACTTTGAAGTATAGGGCTAGGAATTAAGTGAGAAAGAGGTAAGGGGAGAAGAGATTGAGAAGGGAAATGGGAATGAATAACAAGGCCATGACACACAGCTACCAAGTGTACAAAAGGATCTGCCCTTAGCAGATTATTAATTCTGATAAATTTTTACAGGGTTGAATGCTAGCTGAAGAAGCAAAGGTTCAAAGATTCCTTTCCATTGCCAATGCTCATCCTCCATATTGTTGTGTCTCGGCCTAATTCAGCCTTGTGATCCAAAGTGACAATCTGTGTGCCAAAATGAGGCGTATTCAAGCCCTTATTTCCTTATTCCAAAAGTGGTCCATTGTTGTAGCTTGGACCACAAGAGGCCTGTTTCATCTCAACTCAGATCAGGACATGTGTCAGATTTCACTATTCACTATTATGAGGGGGAAAATTAAATGGCCATAGCTCAAAACTGAGTGAACTTTACAGACCTAGTAGTCTTTTCAGAATGTATAAAGGCTGCCATATTTCAGACAAGTAAGTACAAAGTACTAGGTACCTTTAAATTTTGAGGATTTTATGTCAAGAACCATATGCAACTTATTTATTTATTTCAGCAGAATTTGATTACATTTGTAGACATGGTAGCCCCTTCCGAAGGGAACAAATTTCAGAAGGATATTTGCTTAGGTTTCCATGCAAGCATAGTCTTTACAGTAAGGTGATTAAAGAGGATTTGCTTCCCCTACTGCTTTGTAGACAATTTATAAGAACATGATTATATGTAGTTATAATAATCTGATTGAACTTCTAGAATATTCTGTAGTGGGGGGGGGACTCTCGCTAGCTGAGGTGTATAAAGAACAATACAGGATACAGTACTGTGTTTATCTGAACTGACTGATTAGTAGTAATAGAAAAGGAGAGATGGATGAATATTAATCATGTACAGTGGTACCTCTAGTTACGAACTTAATTCGTTCCAGAGGTCCGTTCTTAACCTGAAACTGTTCTTAATTAGAGGCATGCTTTCACTAATGGGGCCTCTTTCTGCCGCTGCACCACCGGCACACGATTTCTATTCTCATCCTGGGGCAAAGTTCTCAACTTGAGGTAACTCTTCCAGGTTAGCGGAGTTTGTAACCTGAAGCGTTTGTAACCTGAGGTGTTTGTAACTCGAGGTACCACTGTACTTGTAAACTGGAAGTTAAAATAAGGCTGCAATCCTAAACAGACTTACTTGAAAGTAAATCAGTGTGAAATATACTGTCTTTTCTCTTTCCAAAATCTAGCATGTAGGTAGGACAATGTTAAGCAGCCTCCTTAAAAAAAAAAATCCTTAGTAGTGCAGCTTTGGGCCCATGGTCTGACATTGTTTAAGGCAGTTTCTTATGACCACTGTATTTGCGGAGAGCTAGATCAGAAAAACTAACAAAGCATCAGCTGCCGTATTCTGGATTAGTTGTAGTTTCCAGGTCACCTTCAAAGGTAGCCCCACGTAGACTTCCGGGTTAGTGCCATCGGCTAATGGCGGATTCCCTCCGATCTCCGGAGGGAATCGGCTCCACAGAATTTGGGTCTTGCCGCTGCGGCGACACGGGGACCCTTAAAAATCACAGGCAGCGAAGCCTGTGAACTTGGTGACTCAGCGGGCACCATTTGCGGCCCCCCCGAACCGTGAAGGAGCCTTTTTAAAGGCTTTGGAACGGGGGACAGGGTGAGTGGCGCGGTGCTGTGAGTCGACTGCTTCTCCTACGGAGCGAAGCCGCATGCCATGGTCAGAGAGCGCTGACTTCTTCTTGTGAACAATTGGACTTTAAAGCAGCAACCTGTGAGTAATACGGAAATTGGATTTCTAAAGAAAATTCTTTTTTTTTTTTAATTAGGCACGATCGGGGAAGGCGTAAACAGGAAGTCCATCTCCCCGTCTTATAAATAATCTAAAGCAAGGACTAACTAACTAAGGTCGAGAGGATTTTTTCCTTCTTATTGGGTAAAAGACTTTAATTTCATGATTTGGCAGTTTAAGCAATTTCTACTGGAGGATAAGAGCTAATTTTCGGAGCTGAAGTGCCCCCCCCGGACCCGGGGAGTGATCCGCAAGAGAGCCTGTTGGAGAGATACTGAAGAGCTTGACAGCTGTCAAATTAGCTGTCAAGACGGAAAAAGTGAACTTTGTTTTCTATTGCCTCTGCTGGTTATATTCGTTACAATTTGGTTATATTTTGTTGAAAACAAAGAAGAACTGATATAAACTAACTTGATTTTTGGATTTGAACTGGAAGGAATACTAAGTAACCAGAATCCCTCTAGAGGGGGTGTCAGGGAACTGCCATCGGAGCCAAGAGTGGAGGTAAGGCTCCCCAACGATGCGGGAGAAGGGACCAGCAGTGGGAGAGAGAACACTTCCTTTGGGAAGGAAATCAGAGTGACACCTGGGAGAAAGGGGAGCAGGGAAGGACCTCGGAGAGAGAGCTCCAGGACTCTTCCACAGAGACCAGCGGGGAGGGTCCAGGACCTCCGCTGGCCACGCCCACTCTGCGCAGAAGACTTCCGCGCAGGGAGTCTAGGCGGAGACTTGGTGTCAAGGAGTTTTTATGTTGGAAGAAGTTCAGGAAACGCCCACTGACGGATTCTGCCAGCGACTGACACAACCACGGAGAAAGGGCTGTTCAGCCAGGGAAAGGTTTAGCCAGGGGACGTTGCCTAGAGCATCAGTACCCTCTACGCACAAGCAACCCCAATTCCCTTTACAGGGGGTTTTGGGACATTACAAGAATGGCTGAAGGAGGGAAAACTCAAGCTAAATTGGACAGAATTTTCTTTCTCTTGGGAAAGTTACAAGGCCAAATTGATGTTTTGGCTACCAACGTTGCAACCCTGGACTTAACAGTAAACAAGTGCACTGAATTTGACAAGGATTTGACCAGGGAAGTTCACGCAGCTGGACAAGAGGAGAAATTTGAGAACTTTGAGAGTGTGGAGAAAGAGACACATGTTGTTTTTGATGAAAGGGAAGGAGGAGATGTGGTGTTGCAGATGACAAAGGAGAGCCAGAGCCCTGACATGATGGCTACAAAGGAAAATAAGAATTTGATGATGAAAATCTGGTTCAAATTGGAGATTGAAGAATGGAGAGATCTCCCTATGTGGAGGTCTGAAGATCTAAGGATTACAAAATCGATAAAGGTGAAAGTTGGAGCTTTGGGGACACTTGGACTTGGAAGGAGCAAGAAACAAAATTTGGGCTCCACTTTTAAGTATGGTGGTCTGGCTGGAGGAAACACTGCCCTTATTGGGCCAGAGCATCTCCGAGATCCGGTGTTTAATATTAAGGACTATCCAAAAAACCAGCAGAGAGGAACTGAGAGACAATTAAGAGCCTCGGACATGAGATCTCCAGGCTGATAGCAGATTAAGACTGATGGACATTTGTTGGGGATTGAAACCGGGAAAGGGGATGGGGTGGGGTTGGGGGATCCAAAGGGTGTATAATTATAATTTGTTTGTTTTTTTTCCCTTTTTATTCTGTTTTGTTATCAGTATGAAAAGTGGGGAATTCGTGGAAGGGAATTTGGGTCGACTTTAGAAAAAAAGGATTTAAGAATGAGTATTTATGTATAAATTATGATGTTTATAAGGTAAAATTGGTTTTTTAAAACGAATTAAATATAAAAAGGTTAAAAATTGGGGATAAGAACTTGTTGAATTAACAATTTGAATTGGAATATAAGAAGGGGAGGTGTGGGGAAGTCAGGGAAAATATGTTATAGAAAATAAGGATTGTAAACTGTATATGTTTTTAATTTTTCTTTTTGTTTTTTCTTTTTGGATTTTTAAAATGGAAAATTCTCAATAAATATCTATTAAAAAAACAAAGGTAGCCCCACGTAGAGCCCATTGCAGTAGTCCAAGCAGGAGATAACTAGAGCCTGTACCACTATGATAATGTTTCCCTAAGCTTATTGACATTCCTGCAGGTGTTTCCCCTAAACAAGCCCCCAAATTCCCCTCAAATTTCACTGGCAACTGTAGTTAACACAGGCAGCCTCTCTCTTTTTCTTCAGCAGAGTCCTCTGATTTCATTGCATTGATTTTGTGCATTGAAGGAAAACAGGTTGCATAATCTATTCACACATTGCATGCAGAAACTTCTGAAGAGGAAATGGCTGACTAAGAAGTCCCTGATTTTATCCCTTCCCCCATGCCAAGAAATATCCAAGCTAGTAATGATGATGAAAATCAAATGTCTCATTTTATGCCTTATTTACAAAAGCCAGTTCCAATAATTTTTATTCTCTCTAGAGCGGGAATGGCACCATTGTGAGGTCCTGCTCTTTCTATTTAGTCAAACTCAGTTCAAAGAAACATCAATCCCATGCGCAATCAAGGTTCCTAGGGATGAAATTTGCCTGGCAAATTAAATGATTGATAGCTCAAAGACCTAGGCAACACATCTACATGTTCCCTGACAGCTTTGTGCATCAACAAAAGATAAATAAACTTTCCAGGCCAGTTCCTGTAACACACACAAACACACACATGCCAGTTTTTCAGGCTGAAAAAAGAGTGTTCTGCACAACTTATTTTATTTCATGGACTTCAAATAAGAATAACAACAAAGTGTGTCTAGCAATACCAGTAGGTTGCTTTGCAGACCTCCTTTGTCTCGTCCATTTCTTCCTGCCTGGGAATGATTGAGAAATCAATCTTGTTTTTGTTTGTTTGATGCTTATTTTGTTTCTGTGTTTTAAGCCACAAGAAATAAAAAAGCAACCACAAACAAGAAAAAAGAGGCAACAAGGAGCACATTCGCAATCTGCACGAGCAGATTTGATGTGCCCTATCAGATTCCCAAGCAGGGCCCTCAATCTGCAAGCATGTCTAGTCTTCCAACTATTTTATTTTTATTTATTAAAGTTGTATATTGCCTTATACCCAGGCAGTTCTCATAGCAGTTTTTAAAAAAACAAAACACCTAAAATATAAAACAGGTCTGTCTATCTGGTGACTGTAGACCTGCAGGGCAAACGTCAAATAGGGCCCGTTCTCAAATGTCTGAATCCAATTAAAACGAGTCAAAGTAGCAAGGGGCTAAAGCAAATTCCTACATCCCCTGTGACCTCAAATGAAACTAGCAGTCCTTTCTGATGGCATTACTGTACTGCTTGTTCTCCCTTCCAAGTGGAGCATGCCAACAATATATTCTCAGCACACTGGCAGACAACACTGCACTCATCAGCAGGACTTCGGCATACACAGAATCGATCTTGCTTTGTTGCTGTGAACAGAAGTGCTGAGAGCAGTGAGCTTCCGGCCAATCTATGCCGCAGCTGGTATTTGGCTCTCAGGATGGCTCTTTATGTTCTGGTCCAGTCCACTGGAAGTGATGTAAGATGAGTTGCAGGATTTGCATACTGCAGAATAACTTACTTTAATACAGGGTTTACGTGCCAGAGGACGGAAAGATCCAATGCACCAGCTTGCACCCTTCATAAAGAATTAGGAAACTGGAGTCACCAGAGCATATGCTGCCATTCAGCATTCTGCATTTTCTGCCATGCTTGTCAAGAAAGGCAAAGATATGCCACCAGGTGCCCATAATTAAGACTAAACATTATTTATAGTGTAGTCAGTTATAGATGGTGCTTTGAGCCCTGTGTAGGTGCAAGCAAAGGGACAGGACTTGCAAATTATAAGTGGGCTGCCTGATTATTTGCAAGTCAGCTTCATCTTATTGACTGTTTCACAATAGTCCATTGTCTTTTAACTAGTACATTAATGATGCATGCTTTTAAAAACGGGCTCTCGGATTGGGATGGTGATGGCCAAAAATAGAAGATCTATGGGGGGAAGTGATTTTCATTAAGCTGGTTTTTTCCTCCTGTTAATCCTAATTGAAAATCTTTGGATTTAAAGACAAAGCCCTCTTTCTAAGCAGTCTTGTTAGGTTTCCAGTTCCAGAACACAATGCCAAGCTAGTATAATGGCAGAATGTCACAAAGGTATGTTTCAATTTTGTAACTAACACAATCTGGGAAAAGAAAGGTTGCCCTTAACCAGCAAACTCTGGAAGGGAAGAGATCAAGGTAATATTGCGTAATTCATAAGCAACTGTGTAGCTGTTTTAACTTCTTACATATAATATATATTATATATATTTCATTTCTTGTGTAAACAAAGTATTGTACCACAGCACTTATAAAGATGGTTTAAAGCTTTAATTAACCCACCGAAATCTTCCTGAGCTCTTCAGATTAATGTTGATCTAGGAATGTTATTATTCTCTGCTGCAAATACCAGGATATATAGTTCAGCTATATAAAACCCGCATTAAGATGGTGGCATGAAAGTATATACTGAAGAAAATTAAATATGTGGATTTATTTTGGCCTAATGAAAAGGAATCTAAAACAGGCAAGAAGCTGAATAATCATTGCAGGAACAATGCAAATTTTGGGTATCATATGTTAGGATATTGTGGAATAACACAGTGCCTGAACATGCAGGGGGTGTCCAGGGATCTGTATTGGGATCGATGCTTTTAACTTGGTCATAAATGAACAGAAGTTATGAATGAGCAGGGAGGTGGCCAAGCTGGCATTTGCCATTAAATTAGTGGTGGTGGTGGGAGTAGCTCCAAAATAATCTCTCCAGAGAGCAGGAAAAGGAAATAAAATAGTGAACAGGGTTCCATGTAAATAAGTGTAAATGACATAGGGGAACAACAACAATGAAAACCAAACTTCTCATATACACTGATGTCAGTGAGTAACCATCATTTTGTGGTTGGTTGGATATCTCAATAAACTGAGATATCTGGGGGCAAAGATGAGTTTTTGGTCAGGGAGCACTAGGGAAAGGACAAAAAATAAAACTGTCAGTATCACAGCCCCTTTACACCAGTAAAAGTCAATATCGTAATGCCTTTACACCAAGCAAGTGATCACCAATGGAGTATTTGTGAAACTCTCTATTGGACACCAGTCACCTTATTGTACAGTTAATTATTTTTTTTAAAAAAAAGGATCCATGTGTCTGTAGACAGCAGTCTTGAAGTGAGAGATTCATTTCTTCAGTTCCGGGTACACCAATCTAACAGCTAGACCACACTGGCTCTTATATGTGTATATTTCTGATTGCAGTTACAAAGGTAAAGGTAAAAAGGTAAAAAAAACCTGGACGGTTAAGTCCAGTCAAAGGCTGTGGTTGTGGTGCTCATCTCACTTTCAGGCCGAGGGAGCCAGGGTTTGTCCACAGACAGCTTCCCGAGTCATGTGGCCAGCATGACTAAACCGCTACTGATGCAACAGGACACCGTGGTGGAAACCAGAGTGCATGGAAATGTCGTTTACCTTCCCACCACAGCGGTACCTATTTATCTGCTTGCACTGGCATGCTTTCAAACTGATAGGTTGGCAGGAGCTGGGACAGAGCAACGGGAGCTCACTCCTTCACAGGGATTCAAACCGCCGACCTTCTGATCTGCAAGCCCAAGAGGCTCAGTGGTTTAGACTACAATGTCACCTGGGTCCCCCAAAAGAGAGTATTTGACCAACAGAAAATAGATTAAGAGGGTGCTCTTATTCTATAGTGTACGTATTGTATAAATAGTTGCTTCAACAAAGTACGTATAATGATCTGATTATTTGTATTTGCAACAGGCACTGAACAGTGAGGTTGGAATAAATGGACTAAAAGTCCCCCTCCAAATATATGAGTCTATGACCTTTCCTTTGTTGAATTGAATTCCAAAGCATCATCTTCCCCCTCCAAATTGGAATGTGATCATGGCAATTTCAGGCTAACTCATGAGCTTTTTAGGACTCAGGTAACTGCTTCATTTCAATTTCAGCAGTTCAAACTGTCCAGCCTATAGGTAAAGGGAGCTCGATTTATAACATTATTAAAGCTGAAAATAATCCTGCTAGATTTGTGTCCCTCCTGGAAGCTGATGCCTGAACCTATGAACCTCTGGGTCAGTGAAATGGCTCATTGGAACAGGTTATAAATTACTTTAAATCAAAGTACAACAGTTTCAACTTAATTGGATTGTGAATTGGGGCTGTAATGTGTCTAACAACAACAACAACAAAAATGTTAGGTGAGAAATTTCAACTTATAAACAAAATTAAAAGTTACCCCAAATGGCCCTGGGCACCCTTGTAAAAATCTATACGTAGTTTGATTTACTAAGGCAACAAGAACAACTTATAAATGAATATCATACACACACTAATACAAATTCTTTCTGCAAGTGTTAGGTTAAAACTCTGTATCACATATTTTCCATTCAGAATCTCTTTAATACAGTCATGAAGCCCACCATTTCTCAAAGTTTAGGGCAGAATCAAATAAGTTTTGAGTGTGCATATTCTCCCCTGCTTCCCTGTCTAGCAGCCATAAGGAGGAGATCAAACCCCTTTCTTCAAATTCCAGTTCACCACAGTTTACCATAATGTCAGGGCCCATAACTATGGTTAATCTTTACCATGCTTGGTTGAAACAATCCAGATTTGTAAATTGTGGAATGAGGTTGTAGTTCAATGGTTCAAGCTTTACAGTGGTACCTTGGTTCTCAAACTTAATCCGTTCCAGAAGTCCGTTCCAAAACCAAAGCATTCCAAAACCAAGGCACGCTTTCCCATAGAAAGTACTGCAAAATTAATTAATCCATTTCAGACTTTTAAAAACAACCTCTAAAACAAAAATTTAACATAGATTTTACTATCTAACGAGACCATTGATCCATAAAATGAAAGCAATAAACAATGTACTGCAGTCACACAATCAATCAGTAGTTGAACTGCGTTCCACACAATCACAAAAACAAAACAAAACAAAAAGAGCCGCAAAAACAAAAATGCAAAATAAATAGCAAAATCAGACAGACCTCAGGGTAACACTCAAAATGGAAGTGTAACACTCAAAACGGAGCATGTTCAGCTTCCAAAAAAAAGTTCACAAACCGGAACACTTACTTCCAGATTTGCAGTGTTTGGGTTCCAAGTTGTTTGAGTACCAAGGCATTTGAGAACCAAGGTACCACTGTACTCTGATTAAAACTAACCACAATTTGTTCAGCTGACACAACCAGGTGTGGTTAATCCAAAACAGAAGCACAAATTCCTAAGTTTTTCACAGTGGAACCAGATAACAAAAAAGCACATGAACCCAGAGGGAGCCTAGACTCATTCCCATCACAATTAACTATTTATAAGGAACCTGGTCATATTGGCTAGGGCTAATGGAGTCCAACATCTTGAGGGTAACAGGTTCCTCATCCATGCGATAGGATCATTGTCTTTATTTAATCAAGGATATGTATTTAAACTAAATCCCAAGAACCAACAAATACTGGGAACCTTGAGAGGAAGTGATCATGTCCTCTTGGGTTTCATTATACAGAGTAGCAGTTGCATGCACTCTGCACTTTAAGAAGGCCAATTTCAAAAAGCTTAAGGGAGCTACTAGGTGAGATCCCATGGGCAGAAATACTCAGAAAGAAGGGAGTCCAAGATGGATGAGAGTTTATTAAGGGTGAAATCTTGAAGGCACAAAGGCAGACAATTCCAACAAGAAAGGATCGTGGGAGGCATATAAGGCAACTGGTGTGGCTGCATAGAGCTTACAGATGAGCTGAGATTTAAGAAGGGTATGTATAAGAAATGGAAGAAATGAAAAATCACAAAGAGTATACGCGAGTAGCCAACAGTTGCAGGGAGAAGGTCAGGTGAGCAAAAGCTCAGAATGACCTGGGGTTTGCAAAAGAGATTAATAATAATAATAAGCTTACTTTGGCCATGTTCGAAGCAAGAGGAAGAACAAGCAAGTAGAAAAGGATACTGTGATTATTAAGACACAGCAAGAGTTTCTCAAAATCAAGTCATGCCAGAAGAATCTCATTTCTATTTTTGATAGACTCCTTTGGGAAGTTGTGGACTGTCCTTCCTTAGAGGTTTTTCAGCAGAGGTTGGGTGCTCATCTGTCATGGATGCTTTAGTTTTAGTTTTTTGTTGTTGCTTTTTTTTAAAAAAAATATTTTTAATTAAAGATTTCTTGGTTTACAAAAGGATATGCAATGTCTCTTTTTCAAGTTGTTTTCTACAGATCAGTTAGAATCATAGAATCATAGAATCATAGAGTTGGAAGAGACCACAAGGGCCATCGAGTCCAACCCCCTGCCAAGCATTGATACATTAGTGTTACATTAGGAAGAAAGGGGGGAAAGAAGAGAAGAAGAAGAAGAAGAGTTTGGATTTGATATCCCGCCTTTCACTCCCTTTAAGGAGTCTCAAAGCGGCTAACATTCTCCTTTCCCTTCCTCCCCCACAACAAACACCCTGTGAGGTGAGCGGGGCTGAGAGACTTCAAAGAAGTGTGGCTGGCCCAAGATCACCCAGCAGCTGCATGTGGAGGAGCGGAGACGCAAACCCGGTTCCCCAGATTACGAGACCACCACTCTTAACCACTACACCACACTGGCTCTCAAAGAGGTGGAGGGGGGCGTGGTGAGTGGGGGTTGGGTCAGGTGGCAATACTTCTATTCTACTTAATGTATGTGTGGGGTTTTGTGTCAGTGTCGCTTGTGCGGGTTCTCTTTACTATGCACTTGTGTTCCTTTGGTGGTGAGAGAGGTTGGGGTTGGCCTAGGGTGTGGTTGTTTGTTTGTGATTGGCTGTGGTGAACTTTGTTTTCATGTGTGAGTGGGGTGGGTGGATGCTTTTGTATCAGGTTAGCGATATTGATTCGTATGCTGTTGGTGGATTCTTGTCGTTGTCTTGTTGGGCTGTGTATGTGATATATGGGTGCTTTAGTTGAGATTCCTGTGTTGCAGGGGGTTGGACTAGATGACCCTCAGGGTCCCTTCCAACTCTGTTATTCTATTATTCTATGTACTGGAAGATAGGTTGTCTTCACACTCCTCTCAAAAACATGTGCCTGACAATTTGGTAAATATTTACAATTCTTTAGAGGAAAGATATATCAATTGAAGCGGATATATTTGTTGGGGATTAACCGCTCTCATATATGTGAGATGCTGCTTAGCCTTGCAAAGCAGTCTTGCAAAGTTGTTAATCCTCAATGAAGAAGTCTTCAGTAATCAATTGGTATTTAATTAACATGCAATAACTCTCCTCTTAAATCTGTGCTAATGGCATAGCAGGGAGCTTACACAACCCCAAACTCTTCTTTGCATTTCTGTATTGCTAAAACAATAACATAATGATACCTTCCAGAGGCAACATTAATTTTATCGCTCTTCACTGGATAATGCCAAAATCCACAATAACACAATACCGTTCTTTGATTTGGCCTTAAAAAAAATGCCTTCTGTGAATTTTGATATATATTTTTTCTTATGGGCCAATGTGGCTTACCTTTGCTAGTATGGATAAGAAGATTGTCACAAAGTGTAGTCTCTTCCTCTCCTAGACATAGCTTCTTCCTTTGCCTTTTCCCCAAGAGAATACTGATATATTCCAGAAGTAGAATATCTGTGTAGGACTACTGTAGTTTCTGTATGTACAATTTTATGCTGCTTCTATTGTATGGACTTATTTTATATACTTTATACAGATCTATTGAGTGTGACCTTTGGCTTGTGTATTCATAAACTTTACCAACTAAATCTCTGATATCTTATTATACAATAGTAGATCAGAAATTGGATCACAACCCAACACAGATTGAAGCAGCCTTGAGGTCCAGCCTTTGCCAGCCTGGCCATGTTGTTGGGACTGAAGGAAGCGCCAGATTCTCAAAGGCAGTTTAAATCAATTGAAATGAATGGGCTCAGCTCTGTGTCAACTGTGGTGGTGCAATATCTCATGTGCGTTCAACAAGCCTATGAATAGACCGTGAGCCACACCATAGATCACACTAAATGGTAACTAGGGAAACCACTATGCATTGATGGGGGGAAAGTAATTTGATTCCATCCTTAAATGTAATTTCACGGATTATGCTACCACAGCATTCCCAGCCCCCCAGGGCTGGATTAACCCTTAAGCAAAATAAGCACGTGCTTAGGGCATCAAGGGAAGGGGGGCACCACAGAAATTTCCCATGTCCAGATTTTTAATATTAATGCTCACAAATTGTTCAGATGAGCGTTCATTTTCTCAGTTTATCTTAAATCCCAACAGAACAGCTAGACAGCAAGGGAGGCCTCACCTCTACTAAGTATAGAAGCAGATGTGTTATTTAAGATTAGTTTTGAGGAGGTGATCAAAGACTCTGGAATTAGAAAAAGTAGGCAGACATTTTTAAGATATAAATAAAGTGGAAGTATACAAAAATAAACATTATTTTCCATCTTACTCTTAGTTTGAAAAATATTTTTTTATGGTTTATTGTTCTTTATATTTTGAATTAGATGTGTATGGGAGCACCAATATCTTTTAAATGCTTAAGGCCTCTAAAGGTCTTAATCGCCCTGCCACCCCCACCCCCACCCCCATTTCCTCTACATACTCCAGATATTGACAGCAAAGAAGCAGGAACAAGCCCCCACAACTTCTCTCTCTCCCTCTTACACACACGCACATTACTGTTCCTGCATTGCTTTCTCATGGGATCAACAAAATACTTTTCAGATCTCCTATAATATTACAGTATTTCTGTTTAAAGCATCTCATGAAGTATTCACAACTGCGAGTTTATCTTGGAACAATCGCTCCTACTATCAAACAGCAAACTCTCAAACTCAACATTACCATTTATTTGGTAATTATCTTTAAACACTGTAATATCTGTCTCTACTGTCAAAAAAAATTACCCTCAGTATTTCTTCAAAAGGCTGCTGCTATCATGTAGTCTACAATTACTTGCAGCACTTTCTTAAAGTACTTTAAACACTTCAGTTTTCTTAAAAAAAATATATCTTGCTGTTTTTATTTGACATTCTTGCTTTCTGTCACCACCTTTTCTTGTGAAATTGATTTTACATCTTAAATTTACACACCTCGTATTTTCCAGACCAGCATCCTATGTGATTGCACTGCATACGTGGCATCTACATTGCAGTAATTTGGGAACTAGATAAAACCTTTTGATTTTACAGTCTTAATTGAAAAATTAAATTGTGTGGGTATTGAGAGAGTGGAAGCGTTGCATGAGAGAAATTCATGTTTATAGAGTTTGATTTTTTAAATCCATTTTATTGTCTTATATGCTGCATATACTGTTTTTGTATTATTATTACTACTACTACTACTACTACTACTACATTTTTATCCCACCTTTCTGCCAAGAAGCTCAAATAGTGCACACAGTGCTTCCTCTCCCCATTTTATTCCCACAACACTCCTATGAGGTAGAATACGTTGGGTGACTGTGACTGGCCCAAGGTCACCCAGTGAACTTCATGACCAAGTGGAAATTTGAACCCTGGTCTAGGCTCATTGGTCCAACCATCTAATGTTTCTAATTAAAAGTTGTATAGAAATACTTGAAATAAGTATTTTTAAAGTGCTTTTTAAATTGCACATGCTCTTCTCTGCTGCTGGCTTTATTCTGCTTTATGTTCACGTTGCATGTTTGTATTTTATGGTTTTAATTTTTTACTTACAAATTGACTAGAGAACTTTTGCTAGTGGACAGCATATAAATATAGAAACTAACTAACTAAATAAAAAAAAATACCTTCAAATGTTTCATGGGCACTGCTAGGGGAATAGCCATGTGGATTAGATGCCCAAATAATGAGATATACCTTAGAGAGGTGAATAAATACGGAAAATGCAGACACAAGAAAATGCAAGTGAAGAAGGATGGCTTATTGCACTGCACACCAATATGAGCCAAACCCCTTAGTAAGACTATACAAAGATGCGAAGGAATCTTTCCCATGTTTCCCATGGGAGGAAAGTAGGGAAGCATTTGCTACTGCTTTGCATCAAATACTCACACAAGGGAAATTGCTTTGAAACAGGCTCTGGATCTGAACACCAGAGTGCCCTGGTTTACATTAACACGCACTTCTGAGATTTTTAATAAGGCACCAAGATGAAAATGCCGTTTAGGACACATCTGCATTCCCTCCAACACCACAACAGCAAAATCAAGGGCACCATTTTCCTGGACGCCATCTTCCCATTTTCTCTCCCAAGAGCAGAGCGGCCATTTGGGGAGCCATGATTTTGTACTGCAATTTTCCACCGGGGGGGGGAGAGAATTTTTTTTCATGCATGATGCATTTTGGGGTGCCACATGAGATTGCAGGTGAAGAAAGTTGCAGAGCAAAATAATGTGAGATCATGGTGCCCAAAATGGCCATGGGACGTCCCTGTTTTTCCAGGACAGTTGCGGGGTATGCATCTGAACTATACACTTGAAGCACTATGGTACCATCTGAAACAGTCATGGCTTCCTTCAGAAAATCCTAGGAACTGTAGTTTGTTAAGGATGCTGAAAATTGTTAGGAGACCTCGTAGAGCTAACAATTCCCACAGTTCATTAGGACATAGGATTCACTGTTAAACTACTCTAAGAATTGTAGCTCTTTGTAGCTCTCACAACGCTCAGCACCCTTAAAAAAACCACAGTTCTCATTATTCTTTGTGAGAAGCCATGTCTGTTTAAACTGGTACCACCATGCTATAAATGTATATTGTGGATAAGGCCAGATCTCCTTTGCAAAAATTGTCAATGAAGGATTAAACAAAGTGCAGGCAGTTCAAGTGAATGGCTTCATTTCTGGGACATGATGAATTGATGGCAAAATAACAACCTACTCTTTAACTGATAAAATGCTTAAAAATAGAATATTCTGGAAATGAGATGCCATTCCCAGTTAAGCATTCACAAACTTCAAAATGGAATAGGCAGCTGTATATTTTCTCCTCCTGAAATATTGTCATCCTAGGTATTAGGATAAAGATTACATAAAGGCAACAACACCAACAAAGCAACTGAACAGCTGCATTTCAAAAAGTGCCTTTACTCTGGATGCACCAAGTCATACTTCATTTTGTGTTATTCCAAAAAGCCGGCAGAACAAAACCAGTGTGTGACAGGACCACACTAAACTCCAAGATGCATTTGCATAACTCCAGGAAATACATTATTCAAATGGATTTAACCCAAAAGGCTTTTAGTGCTTTTACAATCCCATGCAGAACCACTCTAATTTCATAGTTATAATGCTGTTTGTAACAGGCTGAAAGTATGAAATTTGTTACACACAGGACATGCCAAGCCACCTGCCAGGACTGGATATTGTAACAGAGAACATCTTCAACAATAGGATTACTCATTTGCAAGTCTGACAGTTTTGCATAATTTGGGCAAGAAGTAGCCTGACACTCCCATGTTGATATGACTAATCTTTATGTGTGTTGCAGTGATAGGTAAAAACCTGGGAAACCAAGATTAGTCAGAGTCTAACATCAATTTATAAGACACCTGGGGAATTGCTCCTCAGACTTCCTACTTTGATGGCTTTTCTTTGCCGTTTTACCTTCTTTATTGACTACGTAATGGCTTCTGCTTATCTCTCAGTGCTGATGCGATGATAGATTGTTCCTCATTTGACCTTCAAAAGTATCATTTTAAAGCACCTTATCTGCAGCAGTGTGTTCCGCCTCACATTTAGCACTTGCAAACACCTTGTATTTGCAATACAGCCCACAGAAAAATCCTGCAGAAATGAAGAGAACCTAAATATACTTGCCAACCGGGCTCCAGATATCTGCAGGATGACTTAAAGGCAGAGGTCAGATGCATTTGCATCAATCTTGATATTCATGGCTGAAGTTATATACTCAGCGAAGGAAAACCTTAATTCTAGAGGTGGGGAGATTCAGACTGAAAGGCCAAATGCAGACCAACAGCCCTTTATGTCTGGCTCTCAGGACCACACCTCCTTTCCTCAGGCTACACCTCTCATTGGTCCTGCTCAGGAGTGGTGTGTCCCATTTCACCATCTGAGGCAAAACGGGAATGTGCCGCCATGCCACTCCACTGCTCCACTACCATGCCACACGGCATGGCAGCTTCTGGTGAGATCACACTAAAATCTTGGGGAAATCTACCTGGAAACCAGCACCACGGCCAGCGCCACTAGTCAAATAGGGTGCACTTTGGTTATGGGGCAGGGAGGATTTCCATTTGATGGAGGCAGCCAGAGTGGGAAAATATATACCCACTTAGTGGAAGCAGTGAAGTTAATAAGAAGTTGGGTGCAGGTATGGCTCATTTACTTGCCTGCATTCTTTCTCACAGTGCCAGCTACAAGACTGTGCTGTGCCATCATATCTGGTATTATGCAAAATGTGACAATCTGGTCAAATATATCATAAAGTTTATAGCTCTCTACTATCAATAGTTCAGGCTATGAACTGGTCTAGAAAATATTAGAAAAATTGAAACATTAAAAATCTACAGAAATGAGTAAGTCTGCATGTAGCTATTCCAATGCTCCCAATGAATCACCTCAAAGATGCTACGAGGCCCCTGTGCTTTTGTGGGAAACACATGCAAACAGTATGCTTACTTATGACTTCCCTTGTTAGGCTCATTTATCTTTGTGTTGTTCCATAAACTAATAGTGCTGGAAGGAAGCCAATGGATCATATTCAGTTTCCTTTCCCGAGATAGGATATTCTTGGTAAAGGCCCTAATTCATCCCTAACAAATGCCTGCCAAATCTTTTTCTAGGTATTGAGTACTTGCTATTCCAGGGCTATGCTGTTGTTTTACAATTGTTCCATCATCCACATGACATAAATCAACACCTAAAAGAAACCCACGTGAGATGTGGAACCCAATCTGCTGTTGGGTAAGATTATGTCAGCTTTACCTAATCACTCTGATAAATGAGGATGTTGTTAAAGTTTGACACCTGGAAAAGGCATGTCCCTGGGTATATATATCCAGACAGACCATTTCAAACTTCCCTGAAAACCTGTTTAGAGGATATACTTCAGGACTGAGTTATAACTGCAGTGCTGTTTGGGTATTTTGATCATTTTGCCACACTGAGTTTTCTAGAAAGTAGATAGGGGTATATGGGTTTTAAACACATTTTTTAAAAAAATAAAAATGCTGAAGGTGACCATTTGCTTAACTTAAAAAGATCCAAATTAATCCATACAATTTTTATATACTGAATTGTGGGAGCTATTTCTTCACTGTCTTCATATGAGCAGTGTTTCCACATAAGGGCTTAGTGTGAACAAATGAATTTGGTGGTTCCCAGGAAGGAGATAACAGCTGCTTTGACTCTCCCTAGTTCTTTTAGATCAGTGTAGTGTGGTGTCTAAGCCACACTTAACTGTCCACCTAAGCCAATGTTTGCTTAGCATGTTATGTAACACAGAATCATGGTAACGCTATCTTGTCTTTGACCAAAATCTGTAGCCAAGGTTTGTTCTTGGCTATAAATCATGATTAAGGAGAAAAAAGCTTGACTCCGATCCTGTGTTTGGATGACACACTAAACCAAAGTTGTACTGACCTAAAATGACCAGACAGGACCAAACCAAGTGTGAGTTTCTCTCCAGAAGCCAGCATGATTGCACAGAGTCCCAACTTACCATGATGTGTGAACGAGGTCATTTTGATGAGGGATATGTTGTTTTCTGTTCCTTTCATTTATTTCATTTCATTTCATTCATGTGATGTCATGTATGGTATCAAGTGTGGGGCAGGTAACTGTGGGTCTGAAGGGGCTTTTCATACATTGCTGATTGACAATGCCTTCAAAACCCCTTGTTCAGTGCTTTCAAAGCATCTGAAAACCAGCAGATTATCAGGTGATTGGGAAGTGCTGTGCAAAGTGCTTTGCAACCCCTGTGCTCACTGCTTCCTGAGCACCTAACACAGGGCCTGCAAAGCCCTTTGAATAACAAGCCCTTCTGGTTGCTAGAACTATAGAATTTTCCCTATAAATCCAGAACACTTTGGTGTTCAGGTGCTCAGCATCTGCTGATTTCTGGCATTTGGGAAGCAAGCCCTGCGCTCAGTGCTGCCAAAGTGCCAAGTACAAGGCTTGCAATGGAAGCATTTCAAGTATCTGACACATGCATTTGGGGAGCAACACAGAGGAGGCTTTGCAAGCTTCTTTAGAAGGGGGGGGGAATGCTCCATTTTTTAAAGGAGCATTTTCTCCCCACCCCTCACCCCAAAGCAGTGGTGACCAGACTTGGCCCTCCAGCTGTTTTGGGACTACAGTTCCCATCATCCCTGTCCACTGGTCCTGTTAGCTAGGGATGATGGGAGTTGTAGTCCAAAAACAGCTGGAGGGTCATGTTTGGCCACCACTGCCGCCAAAGGAACTATTTAGTATTCAAAGTGCTCTCTCCAGTACTTTGAATACAAACTACTTTCTCTGCAGAAGGGAACATGCTCTAGTCTGGGGAGCATCTCCCCCTCTGCAGAGACTTCGAATTAGCTACCTCTAACCATCAGCTGATGGCAGGTTAAAGGAAGCATCTGTGATGCTGGAAGTGCAACTTCCAAGAAGGTTGCACTACAATGACGTTCTTGGAAATTTGACAGGTGTCAGTCATCAAGAGATGATCATGAGATGATTGCCAGTTGGGTGGTCCCACCCACCTGTCAAGCTTGGCCAACCGCAGGTGCGAAAAATAAAGATCTAGCCTGCCAGACTAAAACTGCCCCCCATCCCTGCTTTAAACAGCTGGTTGAAACACTTGATTGATGAGTATGAATAGCACAACTTATTTACAGGTATTCAAGAACTGCTAGGAAAAACTGGGAGAGCAGTTCATTGGCTCTTAAACTGAAATAATGACATGTACCAGGATGCTTACCCAGAAAGTGCTAAACTCTGTGCTTTTTTTCAGGGGGTACGCAGTACCGGCACCTATTTTTTTGTTGTTAACGAGTGTGGCACTTACTGTAATAACTTCATGGTGAGTACAGGCACCTATTTTTCTAGAAAAAAGTACTTACATTTAAGAAGCAAGTTATTAATATTATTTCTTGCTTATAAATTATGAGCACTTCACACTACGAGAATGCATGCTGGCTGTTACTGAAAATGTCTTGACTCTCCGATACCCCTTTATTGCAGGCAAATTTATATTCCTTCATATCTAAGATGCAAGGAAATCACAAACAATTCTTTAGAACATTTATGGATTATTCCCATTTTACAGATGGGAAGGAAAGCTGAAAGAACCAGCTGCTTTAAGTAAGCCAGAGTGCCTATGCTTCCTTTGAGATTAGAAACCATCAAATTCTAAATTTTAAAGGCCCTCTTTGCCACTAAAACAGTCCTTATGGCCAACCAGTATTTGGCTAATGTATTTATTTATGAAGATTTAGAACTAACATTGAGTAGATGACACAGCTATGAAAGGACCCACTCAACCTTTTAAAAATGGTGGCTTGCCCAAGACATCCCAGAACTATGCAAATGGAAAGGAGAAGCAGTATCCAATTAAATCATTCCACCAGCACAAAGATTTCCGCTTGTACAATGGAATGGACTTCTTCCCCCATGTACACCCTGCGCCTTTCCCAGATCAGCTTGAGTGGGTTGGTGAACCCTCAGAACAGATTCAGGGGTCACACAGTGGGGGAAAGTTCAATTGTCCTAGCACTGATGGAACAAGTTAGTTGGATAGCACCCTAGGATTTGACAGTGTGGCTAGGGATGGAATAAACTGTCAAATTCAGGATAGCTCAGTTGGTTAGAGCATGGTGCTGATAATGCCAAGGCTGCAAGTTCGATCCCCAAATGGGACAGTTGCATATTTCTGCATTGCAGGGGGTTGGACATGATGATCCTCAGGGTACCTTCCAACTCTACAATTCTATGATTTTTGTTTCTCATTAATCCAGTCTTAAGTTCCATTCACACCATTCTTGCATTTTTGGTGGTGGGGGGGGGAAGCTTTTAAAAAGCAGACTGGGGATAAGTAAGGTGCAGGAAGGTTCAATCTCCCTGTCCCACATACTGCATTTACTTTAACATTCTGCAGATGTCAACAAAGTAAGCAGATGGGAAGAAAACTGAGCGTCCACCACTATCGTGCTTAACTTGGTCCTAAGAACCTGGATTTAAGGAAAATGCTGACAGGCTATTAGCCTTATGAATCTAATAATGAATGCATAAATGCTGACTTTCTACAGGTTAGCAAAATTCATTTCTTTCCACAGTTGCTGACATTTGGAGTATGTACATATAACAATTGATTTCTTTAGACTTCAACAATTTTAAATTAGAGAAATGTAAATTGATTCTTCCCTGGATTGCCATACTATCAATTTAAATTCAATGTATGGTGCTGAATTCCATCAAAGGAAGAGATACTTGGTGTTAAATTAAAATAAATGTTTGCCTTTCACAAATATTATCAGAAAAATACAACGTAACATCATTTTGTTTCGGGTCTCTTTACTCTTTAGGTTGTAACTTTATACACTTGTGTGCGTGCGCACAAGTTGTCATTCTGCACCCTCTCTTTTACCTGAGCGATGTGTTGCCATTTTTTTCCTGCCATTCTTAAAGCAGGGTTTGCCAACCAAGACAGAACTAGAAGATAATTTAAAAGGTGACAACCACAGAGCTATATCAGGAGTCATTAACGTGGTGCTTACTGGCACAAGTGTGCCCACTAGTACATTCTTTGGCATTCACTCAAGGTCACAGTAAATAATCTCTCAAAAATCCACAAATGCGTGAGAGGCCACTTGTTCTTCCTGTTCAGTTCCTGTCTGCAATGGCTTGTCCTCCACTACAAACCCACAGCAGCCGTTTTGTGATTGGCGCCGACAGAAGGTTCTCACAATTCCAAACGTGCCCACTGGTCCAAAATGATTGCTAGCTCCTGACTTAAAGAACATCAGCTTCAGCACTGAACATGTGTGAAAGTACTGTTGCATACTACCCTAATCTCTAAGCAGTGGGAGTTTCCAATGGTTCCAGGCTCTTTGCCCCGTGTCTGTTTCCTTTTGGAAGCTATGGTTTATTTACACATATATACAACCCCAGCTTGTGATTGAGGGGTTCACTGCATTGAAACCCCAAGATGCTCTTGTTTGTCCCATAGCTGCAGCCTTGGATTCAAAAAGACATCAGACATCATGCTCTGACTCTCTTTTTTGCTTGCCGCCTTTACCAGACTGCAACTTTTTTCTCCGAGGTCACATCACAGCCTCTACTTCAAACTCTGTCTTTGTCTTCTATCTAACTCTGAGTACAGGGAAGGCTCCCCTCCCATTTGCCATCTGGTACACAGCCCCCTCTTTTGGGCTTTCCTAATATCTCATCACCTTCCCTTTTTTCTTCTAATAGCCCATCACCCCAGGCAATTTCCTGGTCAAAAAACTCACCTGGCTTATATTTTAACATTTATTGAATGCAGGAATTTAGGGGAGTCTGGTATGCACAAACTCATAGCAGTACTTTCATACGTGCATGTACAGAAAAGTACCTTTCCTTGGCCATTAGGATTTTCAGAAACAGAGCAGACTCCTTTCCTTCTACTAACGCACCTTTCCTGACTTATTCTCTCCTGTCCTTCTCCACACCACCAGCCTAAAATGTATATATAGAATGTACATTTGTGCCTGAAACAATGAGAGAAGGTTCCCAGGAGAACTTCCGGTCGGTGCCAGCGCTTAATGGCGGTCCTGCCTCCGAGCTCCGGAGAAGGACTGCTTCGCAAGTTCGGGTCTTACCCGCTACGGCGAGCGGGGGACCCCTAAAATCTCAGGCGCTGAAGCCTGAGAACAAGGAGACTCGGTGGGCACCTTTGCGCCCCCCGGTACCGTGAAAGAGCCTTTTTAAAGGCTACGGATCGACATCGGGAGTGAGCGCGGTGCTGAGAGTCGCTACCCAGCCTGCGAAGTGAAGCCGCGTCGCCATAAGCGGAGAGCGCCGATTTCTTCCTGAAAAGAAATTCTGGACGGAATTCCCGTGAGTAGGATTTGAAAAACAATTGGGACCCTTTTAAATCTTGAAAATTGAGCTGAAAGCGGGGGATTAAATCAAGGAAGTCTGCCTCCCCCCGACTGCATGAAAGTGAAAGCAACGGAACTTTAAACTTGCATCCGATGAAATCTGCTTTTTAATTAACTAAACCGGGCACTGAGACTTTGGATCTCCCCTCTAGCTAGCAGGGCAGAGGGGAGGTGAATAAGACTTTAAAAACTGCATGATCTACCTGAAGTAAAATCCTCTGCTGTCTCATTTATCGAAAGCACGAAACGGTCTGCCTTCTCAGAACAATAGGTCACTGAACTGACTTTTGCCTGCAAAGTGATACTGTGATACAAAGTCCACATAGTGACTGGCTACAGTGTATTACAAGGAGAAATAGCATAGACTGGGAAACTGTGGCAATTTATAGCTACAAGCTTATAGCAATATTGACTTTGACTGTGTTAATCTCTTTTTTCTATACCTTTGGACATTCTCCTTTGTTCTTGTATTTGGACACTTTATTTTATGGCCATTTTGATTTGCTCCCCCTAGAGGGTAAAGTAAAGTTTGACACGGCCTAGGACAGTGGAATTTTCCAACAGGAAACAGCTCCCGTGGGAAGTGACCTTGACATGAGTGGCGCACAAGAAGAGATTGTCACAAGAGCCAAAATTAGGCAACAACAACAACAGCTGCAACAGCAACAGACAAAGAAAAGAGGCTCAATTTCAGCTGCAACTCCAGGACCAGCAGGAACAACAGAACAGGAAAAAGGAGCAGCTGCCTCTATGGAAGCTGTGACAGAAGCTCTGCTTAAGATAAATCAAACTCTGGAGTCTTTGACAAAACAGACTTCAGAAAATACACAAAAATTAACAGAAATATCAGTAAGATTAAACCAGAACACAGAATCTATTAATAAATTGGTGGAGGAAAACGCTACTACACGCCAAATTGCCGAAGATGCTAAAGCTGTTGCTGGAGAGACGCAAGAGAAATTAGAGCCGATTGCTAAGAAGGTCTATGAGCATGATGCAACTCTGGCCTTGTGGGAGTTACAGAGAAAAGAGAGAAATTTGAAATTAAGATCGATCCCGGAGAACGAGAGGGACAACCTTGCGGAATACCTGACACGGGAGTTTGTGGACTGCTGGGATCTGGAGGAAGACGAATTTAAAATTACAACAGCTTTTAGACTGGGTAAAAAACAGGACAGAAAGACCCCGAGAGACTGCCTGATTACATTTAGATCCAAGGAGGAAAGAGACAAAATATTAGGACTACATTTTGAAAAGGCCCTGCAAATTGGCAACTCAACTGTACAGATTTTCAAAGATATCCCAAAATATATCTTGGACTTAAGAAACTTCTACAAGGACCTGGCTCTTCTGTTAAAGAAAAATTCCATCCGCTTTAGGTGGGAATTTCCACAAGGACTGTCATTTGACTACAAGGCAAAAAAGGTGAAAATAAAGACAATTCAAGATAAAGACAAATTTTTGGCAAGAAATCAGGAGGACTTACAGAAGGGGACTGTGGATGTACTGGCAGAACAGAGGAGAGCACTAGATATCCTGAATCTCTCGATTGGACAAAAACCACCACCATCAGAAGAAGAGCAACAACTTGGAGCTGTTGGAGGAGCCTTAAGAAAATAACAAGATGGCTTTGCAATTCCTTAGTTGGAATTGTAATGGACTGAATGGGCCTTTGAAGAGAAGACAAGTATTTCATATTTTGAACAGAGAACAATTGGACTTGATATGCCTACAAGAAACGCACATAACTAGAGCCCACAGGAGACTACTTACAAATAAAAGGCTAGGACAAGAATTTGTTTCATCAGACAAAGTTAAGAAAAGAGGAGTTGTAATATATGTGAAAGAAAAATGGGCTCCAAAAATGATATTTAAAGATGAACAAGGGAGATACTTGGCAGTGGAGATACAAGTTCAAGGAGAAAAACTTTTAGTTGTTGGAATTTATGCACCAAATGAAGGCAAATCTGACTTCTTTAAGAGACTTCATGAAACCCTGACGGACTACCTGGATTACAATATGATAATTATGGGAGACATGAATGGCGTGGTCTCCACTAATATGGATAAGGCACAAAGACTAACAATCAGTAAGGAAGGGAGACTTCCTAAGACTTTCTTTGAAATGACTGAAAACATGGACTTGATAGATATATGGAGAACAAGGAACCCTCTGGAGAGAGAGGGAACCTTTTTCTCCCAAGCAATGTTGACCTGGACCAGAATTGATCAAATTTGGATTACTAGTGGCATGGCCCCAAAGATTAAGAAGGTAGAAATCTGCCCAAAAACTTGCTCCGACCATAACGCCGTGAAGATGGAAATGAAACTAACAACAACTGGTCAATTTAGATGGAGAATGAATGACGCCCTCTTTCGAGACAAGGAAATCCTTATGAAGGCCCAAAAAACCTTAAAAGACTATTTTGAAATAAATTTGAGGGCTGACGTTGAGAAAAGAGTGATCTGGGACGCAAGTAAAGCGGTGATGCGAGGTTTCTTGATTCAACAAAACTCAATAATGAGGAAAAAACAAAATGAGAAAAAAGAAAAGATTTTGGAAAAGATAAAAGAAGCAGAGAAAAAACTAAGAGTAAAACCAAAGTCCCAGGAGATTTTAAGAGAGATTAAGTTATATCAATCACAATATATGGAATTGATGAACCTGGAGATTGAATGGAAGATAAAGCAGATGAAGCAAAAGACATTTGAATCAGCAAATAAATGTGGTAAACTTCTGGCTTGGCAACTGAAGAAAAGGCAGAAACTAAATACAGTCACAAGTTTAGAAGTGGATGGAAAGAATATATCTAAACCTAATGAAATTAGAAATTGCTTCCTGAGTTATTTTAAAAAGCTTTATACTCAAGGCCCGCAAAATGAAGAAGATATAGATAAATTCCTTGATAAATATGGATTACAAAAAATCTCTCATCAAAACAAGATGGATTTGAACCAGAGAATAACAGAACAAGAGATAGAGGCTGCCATTCAGAATATGCAACTGGGCAAATCCCCAGGACCAGATGGATTGACTTCAAGATACTACAAATCTTTGAAGGAATGGCTGATTCAACCACTGAAAGAAGTCTGCAATGAGATCCTTGAGGGAAAAAAGACACCTGAATCGTGGAAAGAAGCATATATTTCACTCATACCAAAGACAGAGACTGAAAAGACTCAACTGAAGAACTACCGCCCAATATCACTACTTAATGTGGATTACAAAATCTTTGCAGACATTTTGGCAAAAAGATTTAAAAGAGTGTTGATGGAGAAGATTCATGGGGACCAAGCAGGCTTTCTCCCTAAAAGACACCTAGCAGACAATGTAAGGAATGTGATAGATATTTTGGAAAAGCTAGAGGTGAATATAAACACTAAAGCAGTATTGATCTTTGTGGACGCGGAGAAAGCCTTTGACAATATTTCTTGGAGCTTCATGATAAAGAATCTTCATGGGATGGGGGTAGGTCAAGGTTTTGAGAATGGTATAGCCGCAATATACTCTGAACAAAAAGCTAAATTGATTGTAAATAATGTAGTGACGGAGGAACTTAAGATAGAAAAAGGAACACGACAGGGGTGTCCAATTTCCCCATTACTTTTTATCTCAGTTCTGGAGGTGTTGCTGAATATGATAAGGGAAGACCAGCAGGTTAAGGGAGTGCAGGTCGGAGCTAAACATTACAAGCTAAGAGCGTTTGCAGATGACCTAGTATTGACTTTGCAAGAGCCAAACACTAGTTCGAAAAAGGTTTTAGAAATAATACAACAGTTTGGCCAGGTAGCTGGATTTAAGCTGAATAAACAAAAAACCAAAGTCTTAGGAAAAAATTTAACAGAGGCAGAAAAGGAGAAGTTTCAAGAGGAGACAGGGTTGACACTGGTTAAGAAGGTGAAATATCTAGGGGTCTATTTGACATCTAAAAATGTGAATTTGTACAAAGACAACTACGAAAAATGTTGGTTGGAAATTAAAAAAGATCTAGAAATATGGTCAAACTTGAAATTGTCAATGTTAGGCCGAATTGCTGTGATCAAAATGAATGTATTGCCTAGAATGTTATTTTTGTTCCAGACCCTGAAGATCCTGGATAAGATGGAATGTTTTAAGAGGTGGCAGAAAGATATCTCGAAATTTGTCTGGCAGGGCAAAAAGCCCAGAATTAAATTTAAAATATTGACAGATGCTAAAGAAAGAGGGGGTTTTGCCCTGCCGGACTTGAAATTGTACTATGAGGCAGCAGCATTTTGCTGGCTGAAAGAATGGATGCTCCTCGAAAATACAGACATCTTAGATCTGGAAGGTTTTAACAATGCTTTTGGTTGGCATGCATATCTATGGTATGACAAAGTTAATAGTGTCTTTAAGAATCACATTGTTAGAAAAGCACTGTTTAATGTTTGGAGAAGATATAAAGATCTGTTGGAAAACAAAACCCCTAGATGGGTCTCACCAGTGGAGGCCAAGGCAGTGAAGAAACTCAATATGGAGGTCGGATGGCCGAAGTATTGGGAAATTTTGGAACAGGATGGAGATAAGTTGAAATTGCAAAGTTATGAGAAACTGAAGCATAAGGTACAAAATTGGTTTCAATATCATCAAATAGTGGAATTTTTCAAACAGGACAGGAAAATTGGCTTCCAGATGGAAAAATCAAAACTAGAAACTGAATTGTTAGAACCTAGTACTAAGAATTTATCTAGAATGTATAACTTGTTGCTGAAATGGAATACACAGGAGGAAACAGTCAAATCAGCCATGATTAAGTGGGCACAGGATGTTGGTCATAACATTATGTCAGATGACTGGGAATGGTTATGGAACACCGGTATCAAATTTACGGCATGTAATGCCTTAAAGGAAAACATTATGAAAATGGTATACAGGTGGTACATGACCCCAGTCAAGCTGGCAAAAATTTACCATCTGCCCGATAACAAATGTTGGAAATGCAAAGAGACTGAAGGTACCTTCTACCACCTTTGGTGGACATGCCCGAAGATAAAGGCTTTCTGGGAAATGATCTATAATGAAATGAAAAAGGTACTTAAATGTACCTTTCCTAAAAAACCAGAGGCCTTTCTCTTGGGCATTGTCGGCCAATTGGTGTTAAAGAAGGATAGAGCTTTTTTCATGTACGCTACAACAGCAGCAAGAATACTCATCGCAAAGTATTGGAAGACACAAGATCTACCCACTCTGGAAGAATGGCAGATGAAAGTGATGGACTATATGACATTGGCCGAGATGACAGGCAGAATCCGTGACCAAGGAAAAGAGACAGCGGAAGAAGAATGGAGAAAATTCAAAAGTTACCTTAAGGACTATTATAAACTTAATGAATGTTAGAGTGTTTTGGTTCTTAGGAACAAAGGGATACAGTGACATAAGGTTAGAATATAGAGATGACTAAGATGACTGAGGTTGGAAAGTAACAACTGGGAGTTGCTATAAAATTATGGACATTGGGATGCAGAAAGGGGGGGTATGGGGAAGTCCCAGAAAAGAGGTTTATGAAAATATGTTACAAATTATACGTGTATGTTTGTTTCTTAAGTGTTTGTTTGTTTTTTAAAATTTGTAAAACCAATAAAAATCTTATAAAAAAAAAGAAACAATGAGAGAAGGTTCCCACACAGACACTGATGCAGTTTAGCAAGCAATTAAGAAAGTAGGCAGAAGGATAACTCAAGCACTTTCATTGTGCAAACTGTTCCTGCCCTCTACCTCTGAAGTCTACTGCTGCCATTCCAACTTGCTTTTTCAGAGTCTCACTAGGTAGGAGAAGCCAAGTGAACTTGCTAATAGTGAAAACAGCCGATTTTAATTTAGCACTTTTAGGAGGAAACACTATCAGCAATTGCATTAGTAATATATTGTGTGCCAGTTTCTTTGATTGCCTTGTGAGAACATATAATTATGTGGATGACAATTGCAGTTTGGCACTTTATCATATTGTAAGAGATATGATGAATACAGAGCTTTATCTGTAGTTTGGTATGTTGTTCCTTTATTTTGATTAACTACGCTGTCAGCTTCAAGTGAAAGACTCGTGTATAAAAAAACATATCAGCTTTTAAAGAACTCTCCAGAACGTGGTGTGACCAGCTACTGAAAATTGTAGCTGCCCAAGTCAAATCCAGATCCATACCGTTTAAGGGCAAGGAGTCCTAAGCTGTTCAGAAAACTGTCAGTTGCATCACAGATAGGCAACTAAACAAACGAACTGTAAAACATTGATAGTGCTGGGAACTGTGTTGAGAAAGGAAGACAAAATGAAGGTTATGAGCCATTGGGAATGCCAAGGGGCGGGGGGGGGGGGCCTCTGTGCCAGATGGCAAATGGAAGGGGCAACTCCCTCTGCTCAAAGTTAGTTTAGAAGACAAAGCAGTTTTGGAAGGAGCAATTTAAGAGTTGGCTGGAATATGATCTGGAGGATATAGGCTAGAGTCTGACAACAAGCTGTGGAATGGGTCAGAGTCATCAAGGCTGCTTGGCAGGGGGTTGGACTCGATGGCCCTTGTGGTCTCTTCCAACTCTATGATTCTATGATTCTATGATTCTATGATTCTATGATTCTATGATTCTATAAGGCTGATGCCTGTTTAAATCCAAGGCTCCAGCTATGAGAGAAACAAAACCATCTTGGGACATCAGTGCTATAAAACCCGTCCATTGTAGGCTTAGGTTGTAGATATGTGCAAATAAACCACACACAGTCATATATTGGTTCTTGAACAGAATGCGTTCCGGGAGTCCGTTTGATTCCTGGAACTGTTCGAAAACCAAGGCGCGACTTCTTTTTGGCTGCAGGAGAGTTCTGCAGCTAATCAGAAGCTGTGCCAGATGTTTGGCATCTGAAAACCATTTAAAAACTGGAACACTCACTTCCAGTTTTCGATCATTCAGGAGCCGAAACGTACGAATTCCAAGGCATTCAGCAACCAAGGTACGACTGTATCATAAAGACACCACAGTCTCTGCTGTGCTTCACTTCCAAAAGGAAGCACAGACCCCGGAACCCCTGGTATCTTGCAGCACTCAGAGATTGAGGTGGCATGTAACAATATCTAGTCATTATTGCTTAACATTATATCTTCCTCATTACTTTGTAGCAATGAAAACATAAAGTGTATGACCATTCATGATGTCTGACCAAGACTGAACCATTCACACAATTTGGGTTTGGGTGAGTGAATTATTGTGTAACTGCCCTGCAAATAGGAATTACAACAGCCTTGAAAATAAGTCCACAAAAGTTACTAGCCTGCACAAAGTTTAACCTACTATGAGGATAAGCCCCATCCTCCATGGTTTGTATGGGAACACAGGCTTCTAGCATCTTGGCAGACTGGCAAAACCAAAACCAAAAATAAGCCACCACCTTCTGCTATGTGGACTGGTGGAGGAAGGACAGAGCTATCCCTTCTTCCTTCATCAACTCTTTACATTTCCATTCTGCTTGTGGGAAAAGGCACTTTTCTTCTTTTGTGACTAGCACAGAAGCGAATGAGTCCTCTCACCTACATAAAATTTATGCAGGGGTGTACCTAGGGGTTGGACAGGTCAGCCACAACCCAAGGGCCCAGGGCCCCGGTAAATGCAAAAATTGTACCTCTCCACTATGGCTCAGAGTGGCTAGGAGGGAAAGCAGTGAGCAAAAGATGATGGAAAGCAAAGCTTTTTGAGTTTGTGGTCCTTGGTCTCTCGCAGCTTCAGAGGTGCTTTATTCCTCCTTGCCAAGGGTGGAAAGGAGCGTAGGTATGCCTCTGTATCTATGGCTACCAGGAAAGTTGCTGAAAAATATAAGACTGGATTACATTCTGGGACACTTTGTAATCCTTTGGCAAATCACACAAATCAGTCCATGCCAATATACAATGCAGTCAGAGAACAATATGTAAATCTTTCAACCTGTCTACAGTTTGGTAACAATTTTCAAACTTTGCTTTTGGAGTTGAAGGTAGAAAAAACATATTCCATTCAGAAAAGCTCTCACTTTACAGAATGAACTGGCATTTCTTAAATAGCCCATCTAATGCAGTTTTAGATCTTTCTTTCATAAATTTTAAGGTGTGTGGCTCTTTAAAGTTAAATATGCCTAAACAGGATACTTATTATCATGAAATAAACACAGCATATGTGGTAAGTATCTCTTCTAAGGAAATAATATGACAGAGCTAGCCTTTGAAGTCGACCTGTCCAGTTAGGTGGAAGAAAACTGAATAAGTTACTGCTAGCAAAGTGCTAGAGGCATAAAGCTGGGCTAGACTGATTTTGCAGAAGCTTTTAAACCAGGCAGCTTTCAAACATGAGTGGAAAAGTGCCCGGAAGATGGGTCGATTAATGGCTGTTAACCATTATGAGAGCGAAAAATGAAACCTCCATATTAGGAAACAATATACCCTCTGATTACCAGAACCTATGGATGAAAAAATATGGCTTTCCTCTTCTTTATGAGGTCCCCAGAGGCCTCTAGCTAGCCACAGTTCGGGACAGAGTGCTGAAATAAAAGAGCTTTTTGTCTGGTATGACAAAGCATTTCTTCTATCTTTATGAAGTATGCCAAGGCAACGACACTAATCGGTGGTTATATGACCTTCTTTATAATAAAATTTCCCTATTAACATTAATTAGAGTCTGTTTTAATAACACTATTACAATAAAACCCTTGATTAAAACAAACACCAAGAGCTGTGTGTGATAAACCACAGAACAAGGCAGCAAAGTTGGCTGCATGGGTCCTGAGATGTGGGAACAGTATACTGTTACCACTTTTACTTGCTTTAGTTATTATACGTAACCTGTATAAGAGAAGGTCAAGTTTGGGACAAGCTGATGTGTACTCAAAGACAATGTGTGTATGTGGGCACCATGTGGACTCCTCTAGCAGAAATGCTGAACTACCAGAGAAGCAGAGAAACTACACACAGTCAAAGGGTTAAGATTTCTATCCCTCTGCTGCATTTCTGCTCAAAATCCCTCCCTCTTTTAGAAGATCAGTGCTGGTGCTCCACATATTTGTGTATGTCAGGAGTAGTCAACATGGTTTCCTCCGGATGTTTTGGACTATAATTCACAACATCCCTGATCAAGGACCACATTGACTGGGGCTGATGGGAACTTGAGTCGACAACATCTAGGGGCACTACATTGACAGTCTTGATTGTATACCATATTTAGTTGGTGGGGAAACTATTGCCTTTTATGTGCAGCGCCTAGCTTCTAAAGAGTAATAAAGGCATAGGAAGAAATGCCCTATTTTAAGGCAACTGAACATGTTTTAATTTCTTGTGTTTGCAACACAGTATTGATTTACAAACTGCAATTGAAAAGAAATTATATTCTTTGAGAGAACCGTCTCCTTGGAGATGTCAAATTGCTTTGACAATAAGTCATGTAAGAGGCTCACTCTATTGAAACAAATTTTATAAAGCCTCAGTGCTTAAATCTGATTCCTTCTCATTTTGCTCTGGGACTACCACACATTTTTCTTTTATTCCTTGCCATGGAGCCACTGAAAGCCTACATAAAAATATCTTTGTAAGTGAAAGTAGAACATGGTACTAAATTTCCTTTGGGTCAAAGAGTCTAATTTGTTCTATTAATTAGCATTCAGGCCACTGAGGTTTACATACATCTTACAGAAAGCTAAGCAAAGGAGTCTACTAGGATCTAATATCTACTTTGTTCTGCTTGATTAAACACAACAAAAGTGCCACTGGACGTCTTGAAACTACATCCTTTCCTACACTCCAGAGTCCCAGTTTCACCTTCATTTGAATTTACGAAAACTCTTAATGAGGGCCTAGCAACAGGCATTGCTTGAAAATGCCATTTGGTGGTTAATTAACTTGGCAATCTCAAGTGCCAACAGATGAACACTAGAAGATGGTTTGGGGCATCACCTACTCATATGGAAGGATGGAGAATTAGAAACATGTTGATTTCTCTCTTTTTAAAATGCAGCCTAGTTAAGACAAGAGCCCTATTTGGGTGGGATGCTCATATGCAAAGCCACACACCTGCAGGGCAAGCAGGGATAATGAACACCTCAAATCTGCTCCTCCACCATTCCCATAAGCCCCCAAATTGTAGGAGACAACTGTTTCACACAGTCACTAGCCATGGAAGGTGATGGAGATTGAAATGTGGGTGAGTCAGGTGAAGTTTAGGAACCATACCTCCCTGCTCATTCTTTTCATGTGTAGACTGTACATGCCACCTGCACATCCAAATAGGACTTCAGATGTGAACATATGCAGGAGCAAGACAACAGGCAGCATATGCAGGTGCAGAAGAGCCATCATTTCAAATAGGAATACAGGTAACATCCTTATACTGAGTGAGATTATTGGTCCTTAACACAGTATTATCTACTTCACTGACAGCAGCTATTCAGAGGTCAGACAGAGGTCTCCCTCGGGCCTATTTGGAGATGTCAGTGGCTGAAAATGGGACCTTCTGCATTCAAAGCAGATGTTCTACAGCTGAGCTACATCCTTTCCAACATCTCAGCCGAAGAGTCCAAGTCCCACAGTCCATCTGAGACAGGTACATAAGATGGCAAAGGGGTGTTCAAAACAGGGATTTTTTTTCAGCTGGAACTTACTGGAACTCAGTTCCTGCACCTCTCAGGTGGGTGTCATTGCCATTATAAGAGAACAAGGGAAGCATTCATAGTTAGTTTCTGCACCTGTTTTTCTAGAAAAATAGCACTAGTTCAGAAGGCCCTAGTGCACATTGCAAAAACAAACATGTGAGGAGGTTGTGGGGCTTCATGGGTAACACCACTCCCCACCATTGTGTGCCTATCGGTTGTGACTCACCACCATTGCATTTGGCCTGAATATAATGGGGCTCTCCATATGTACGGATAGATCTCCCCTCCATGAGGTGGAACCCTGGTCCAGTCCTACACTCATCATCACATCCACCGGTACCTTTCACTCATGAGAAGGCAGTGAGATGTGTCCACTAAGCACTCTGTGGCAACCTCCAGTGTTGCTTCAACACATGGGGAGTCATCTGACACACACTATTCCCTGATACACAGCAGTTGGCTTGGAAATAAACTAAGCCATTTGCCAAAATGACATCAAATGGCTCTGCTGCTTTCAGAGTCAAGCCAAATATTCATGCATGCAATTATTTATTAATTTCCATCTTGCCCTTCTTCCAAAAGGAGCCCAGAGCCGCTGACAACATTTTAAAACATCTGAAAATGTGTTGTTGTTTTTAGACTGTCCTACCCATCTGTAAGCAACACGGGTGGTGCTGTGGTCTAAACCACAGAGCCTAGGGCTTGCTGATCAGAAGGTCGGCGGTTCGAATCCCCATGATGGGATGAGCTCCTGTTGCTCGGTCCCTGTTCCTGCCAACCTAGCAGTTCGAAAGCACATCAAAGTGCAAGTAGATAAATAGGTACCGCGGGAAGGTAAACGGCATTTCCATGCACTGCTCTGGTTTGCCAGAAGCGGCTTAGTCATGCTGGCCACATGACCCAGAACCTGTACGCTGGCTCCCTCAGCCAATAAAACGAGATGAGCGCTGCAACCCCAGAGTCGTCTGCGACTGGACCCTATGGTCTGGGGTCCCTTTAACTTTACCTTTTTACCCATTTGTAAGCCACCAGACCCCATCTCCACTTCCTTGCAAACTTCCTCCCAACCTATTCCCAGACCACCTTTGCTTTATACCTCTTTTACTGGCTGGGGTGGTGATAGCAGCTGTTCCCTGGCAACAGAGGAAATAAGGGGTGCACCTCCCTTCTTACTCTGGATATCATCTGGTACTAGGAAGTGGTTTGAAGGTCTTGGTGAGCATCAGGAAATGGTTGTCCCTGGTTAGAGTAGGTAAGCTTGGAATTTAGGGACCTCATGATGCTTGCCTGCCAAAGCATTGCAGCACTCCAAAGCTCATATCCAGTTCAGCGAGCTCCACCAGCATCTTAAGACAAGAATAAGCAGATAATAGCTGGACTGAAAAGAAGCAATACGACTGTGTGCATGTAACCATATGTTCCAACTGTCTCTATTTACCAAGGACAGACTCTATTCTCTGTAGTCTATAAATCACCATCCTCCTTTTCGTTTTCCAGAATTCCCTTGTTAAACTTTAGTTAGTGAGAGTCGCTAGGTTTTCTTTCTTCAAGGTTTACATGCTTCTCCAGGGTCTCAAGAAGATAAACCTCTGAGTGGGGAATGAATGTTTCTAGTACCCATCCAAGCCATTTTACACCCTGGAGATACAGGTATATACTTTGAACTGCTTAAAATATATTGTAGGGACTTTTTTAAAAAAAGTATCATGAACCAAAAGAACAAAAGCATCTACCCAGCTATTAAAGCAGTGGAGGAGAGGCTATTGTAGAGTAACTGAACATAGGTGAAGCAGAGCCCTTATCAATGTAGAATACTGCAGGATGTTCAGGCAGTAATTCCTGGGGTTTTACAAGCACATACATTTCTATTGTCATTTGAAAAATGTTAGAGGATATGATATAATCAGTGTTATTGCCATTTGCTTCAATCTCTGCTAAGCATCCAGTCTGCTAAGCCCTTCCATTCACAAAAAGGCCCATGATATAGTAGAGAATCTTACTAGCAGAAGACAAATTTCATTGATTCCACCTTCATCTCACTATGCTATAGTTTACCTTGGTACAGAAGTCTAGTTTTTGCGCACACATCTCTGTCCTGTAGGAACTAGAAGATAAGGAGACCCTTCAGAACTTCCCTGCCAGCTCATCAGGATCAGAAGGACAACAGCCATTTTGGAGAGATGTAAAAGGTCTCCATTCTTTTTTTCTGGTGGTTGAGATCCTGTTCTATGAATTGCAGATTGCAGAAGCCAATAGCCAGGACTTTGCCATCTAGCTTCTTCAGTCACCTAAAGAGTAAACAGAGAAATAGGCAGCTTTCTATAGACTGTGAGCTTGTGGTCTCTACATTCAGAACTATGTCACATTTTCAGTGCCTTCCCCACCCCCCTTTATCTGTGCATCCTTGAGAAGCTGAAAGTTGTATATCTGAATAGCTGCTTCAGAATATGTTTTATTATATAAATGAGAAAATGCCCATATTCTTTTAAAGTGTTAGCTATCCTTGCATTTGCTTTGGTTCTTTATGAATGAACACACACACACACACACACACACACACACACACACACACACTTTCCCCTAGCCAAATTCAAATTTTCTTTCTTCAGTTGTGACCATCTGAAGGAAGGTCAGCTTCATAAATTCAAATGTTTACACCTAGTTAATGGGCATTCACCACAGATGAGAATTCTGTCTGCAAGATCTGAAATAGGCCACCAGTTGCTGCAGATGATTGGAACTGTAATGATCACTCAATTTACCTAATTCCGTGGGTTATACACAGAACCTAGCCAGTCCCAGTCTTCTCAATTTATCAACACTGCTAAAGTCTCTCTCTCTCCTGTCAGAGAGCTTAATTGATGGTAAATAAAGGGTATAAACACAGAGATGCACTGCTAGTTTAAGGGTGCTTTCAAAATTCCTTGTCTCCAAATTTCACATGAGATAATTGTAGAATTACCTGGGTTTTGTAATGGGACAGCACATCTGGCTTTGGTTTCTTCCATTTTTAATGTCTGCATTGCTAGACTGAGCACCCTCTCCTGCTTCATGGAGCCCACTTGAACCCCTGGTATTGCAGATATTGATACTGGGCATCTAGAAGCGATGGGATATATAAAAGGTGACTCCTTTTGGAATGAAACATTGTCCAGACTCATGATATATTATTCAAAACTTTACATGCAGAACTTTCTTCAAAACAGAACAAAAAGCAAGAAATGAAACAACCAAACAGCTGTACAATAACTTGTGCTGCCACCATTGCATCCTCATTGTACCGTCTGGCAGAGTTTATCCAGATAGTGTTGGGTATTTTACAGTCTGGCCCAAAAGAAGTGGCGGAACCAATGGTAACTTGCTATGACTTGATTGCAAAGCACTTGACTCCACTTTCACATCAGATAAATCTCAAGGAGTGTTCAGAGCACTGTCTAGTCCTGTATGCTGGGCCCGGGGGTTAACCCAACAACACGGTCCAGGTCCAGTCCCAGTCCCAAATCCAAGGATTTCACAAGGAGTCAGTCCAACAGGGCCAAGGCCAGAAACCAGGCTAGGTCAGGCACAGGGTAACAGGCAGGTTCCAGTAAGCAGCAATGTTGCTCCTGCAACCTGGGGCGGGGTCCAGCAGCCTTTTATCTCTGACGGGGTAACAGCCGGTCCTGATCCCCCAGTGACTCACCTCCCTGTCTTGCCCAAAGGTGAGCACTCCTGCGAGTACTCAGGTCTCTCCTTCTCTCAGACCTGAGTCTCTGCAGCTCGGGAGATGTCGGTGGGTTACTAGACCCAGAGGCCGCCTCAGCCTCTCCTCACCCAACTGGTAGTGGAGCAGCTGCATGTGATTGCCCAGCAGAGGGCAACAAGGTAATCCCCACATCTGGAGCCAGGGCAGGCTCAGGCCCCTGACTTGGCCCTGCTGGTGCTTGTTGCAGCAGAACCTGTGCAGACTAGGGCTCTTCAGAATCAGGCCCCAGACTCAGTTCAGATGCCACCTGAGGCAGAGGATCCGGTGAGAACCAAGACCCCTCCGGTTCCGAGCCCGAGTATGTAACCCGAGGTACCATTGTAAAAATAACTGTATTTCCTCAGTTTGGATTTTAGACAGGGGAAAGTTTTCTTGGATTAGCCTGTTAGAACAGCAGTAGCTGCTTTTCTTGGGTTTAATAAAGAATAACAGCCTTTGTTGTACTGGGTATCGATTTGTAAAAAGACAAAGCACTGCTTGCTGTACAGACAAGAAATAGCACCTTTGCTGCAATGGAAAAACAAACAAACAGGCAAGACTTCTACACAGAGGCTGGTGTTTATTGTGGTGTGATCTTTATAGTGCTTGCACTATAGTCATCATTTCTCAGTAGTGGCTTAGTGGATGATCTATAAAGGCACTGGACTGTTAGGGAGGCAATGGGCAAAGAGGACATCAGAGGGTGGGACCAAGAGGTGGGTCCTAAACAGAGACAAACCATCATAGTTGAAGTTCTGGAAACAGCCAAGTGCTTACATTTGTAAGCAGAACTCTAGCAGTGACAGTAAGTCAAAACTCAGCTGAGGCAGGGGCAAACGTATTTCCCCAGAAGCACTTTGTCAGGCTTCCACGAATTGGTACATCCCATGTACATCTTTTTTCTTGTTCATCTAAATGTAAAGCATTTCTATGTAGGCATGGACATAAGCCAGTGGTGCATGACAGCCTTTAGATATGTTGCTATACAAGTCATTAGGAAGCCCAATTAGGGTGTGTGTTTTTAATGATTTAATAGCAGTAATGGGTGGGTGTCATTCTTATAGGAACAACTGCACACTGGGGGAAGGGTTTTTTTGCCTTTGTTACTCACCATGGTGGTGTCAAAAATGCCCCCAACCGCCATTCAAATAAGCTTTTTTGGGGGGCAGGAATCTGGCAGTGCAGGAGGAGGAAACTATTAAAACTCTTCTACTCACACGTTGTGGTTCTGATGGAAACACCCACTAATTATTATTTAAAAAAACAAGCAAACCCACAAGCTTCCTAATCACATGTCCAGCAGCAGCTATGAGTTACTCTCCTCTATAAATGATCACTGAGAAACAACTATGAAATTGGCAAGGCAATTTCAAGCAAACTAAAGTCAGCATCTCATGAATATCAGCAGAGACTCTGCAGGAAAACTCAAGTTTTGTTTGTGCATCTTTTCCTGGCAGTAAGTTCCATTACCCCCTCCTCACTGTACACAGCAAAACATATAGAAGTGCTTTCTGCACACTTAAAAATTTATGCAGTTAGCAAAAATAGCCTAAGAGCAGCTGTTTGTAGCACGAAGCACCTTCGAAGTCGAATGCGATACAAAGTATTGCATTGGAACTCTGGGAACCATGATGTTTAAATTTGATTTAAATCCATGAGAAGAGCTTCTGCTGGATCAGATGAAAGGTCCATCGAGATCAGTGTTATGTTCCCTCAGTGGCCAGCCAGATGCTTCTGAGAAGTCCACAAGCAAGACATAAGCACAACTGCATTGCCCCACTGTTCTCAGCAACTGGTATTTCAAGACATACTGCCTCTGATACTCGAGGTTATATGTAGCCATCATGTCTAGTCATTGCTAGCTTTATACTTTGTGAATCTGTCTAATGTTGCTGTTGTTGTTTAGTCATTTAGTCATGTCCGACTCTTCATGATCCCATGGACCAGAGCATGCCAGGCACGCCTGTCTTCCACTGCCTCCCGCAGTTTAGTCAAACTCATGCCGGTAGCTTCGAGAACACTATCCAACCATCTCGTCCTCTGTCATCCCCTTTTCCTTGTGCCCTCCATCTTTCCCAGCATCAGGGTCTTTTCCAGGGAGTCTTCTCTTCTCATGAGATGGCCAAAGTATTGGAGCCTCAGCTTCACGGTCTGTCCTTCCAGTGAGCACTCAGGGCTGATTTCCTTAAGAATGGATATGTTTGATCTTCTTGCACAGTCCATGGGACTCTCAAGAGTCTCCCTCCAGCACCATAATTCAAAAGCATCAATTCTTTGGCGATCAGCCTTCTTTATGGTCCAGCTCTGTCTAATCTGTCTAATACCCCCTTTTAAATCTGTCTTAGTTTGTAGCCATCAGTTTCGCTGCATCTTATGGTTAGTGAATTACATCTCTTAATGACGCACTGTGTGAATCATGCTTCCTTTTGTCTGTCCTGAATCTCCAAATATTCGGCTTCACTGGGTGACAAGTTCTGAAATTACAAGACAGAACCTTCCTTTCCACTTTCTCCACAACTTGTATACTCCTATATACCTCTGAGTTTTTTAAAAAGGTGCTTGAGAGGCATTTCTGAGATATGCCAAAGAATGTATGAAACCTACAAACAGGATTCCGTTTTCAGTTCTATTCCCTCATCTCAGCAGTGGCGTAGCGTGGGGGGTGCCAGGGGTGCCGGCCGCACCGGGCGCAACATTTGGGGGGGCGCGTTTGGCCGGCCCTCCTCGAGGAAGCAGGAACCCCACTGTCCTCGGACCTCCTCCGAAGCCTGGCGGTGGGGCGGAGAGACCTTCTCCCCGCACCAGCCTTCGGATGGCTGTCCTGAAGACTTGTGGTGGGAGCAGTGGCGTAGCGTGGGGGGGTGCAGGGGGGCCTGCCGCACCTGGCGCAACATCTGGGGGGCGCGGAAGAGACTTGAGTGCTAAAATCCACGGGTTAGGGGGCGCAAATTACTTGCCTTGCCCCGGGTGCTGAGAACCCACGCTACGCCACTGCATCTCAGACATATTTGTTGTTGTTTCTTAAGGTGGTTATCCATCCATCTATTTGAGTCCCTTGAGTCCCATCAGGGGGAAAAGTGGGAAATACATAAAGAAATAATTTTGTCTGGTTTCATTGGCTCTCCTCCCACCCCACCACCGTCTTTCTCAGCTGCTCATATCCAACAAAGGGCCCAGAAAGTTTTGCACATCTGCATTTTAATTGGCCTTGCACTACAATGTAATGGGCTTTGTAGCCCTAAGGCTACATAAACAGATTGTCATTCTCGTGCATCTTTATTTTCCTTGAAAAAATTATGATGTTCTGGTGCAAAGGAACTAAAATATTGAAAGATAGTTTGCTACCAAAAAAGAAGACGACGGAGCATAAAAGCAGGGCTTGCAATAAGAAGCTGCATGTAAACAAGACTCAACAGTTGTTTCACTGAACACATGACAAATTTAGAGACGGTGTCAAAATTTTCAGATCAGAACCACATTTTTAACCCGAATTCGGATTTTTTTGCCCTGCTCTGAACTATCTATGTCAAGTAAAGATTTTATAGGCAGGCTCCACAGACTGTATTTTTCACGTATTCATCACATATTGGCTCAGGAATATGCTGCATTCAGATAAGTAGAAATTTGTGCAACAAAAACTGGCAGTTTATGACTTAACATGCCCATGACATTTAAATGCAAGTTCTATCTTTCCCCCATGAGATAATTCCACAAAACTGTCTCACCAGCATGATCTCTCTTCCAGTTGTTAATTCAGTACTTGATGTCAACTTGCAAATTAATTACAATTTGCTTATTTTATTGGGATGATGTTTTGTTCTAATTTTACAGCATCATTGTTGCAAAGCAGTTAGCTTTGTCAGGATATTTATTAGAAACATCCTTTTGAAGAATTTATTGTGGGCCTAATAAAACATGCCTCAGACTAAAACCTGGCAAGCAGGTTCCTAATCCATTAGCAAATATTTCCCTTTGACATTTTATTGCTATTGCTTTGGTCATTACTTAAACAGCTTTAATAATACATTTAGGGATACATTTATTTCTGCCAAAGACAAAAATAGATGCAAGTAAATTCAAGTGAGTCAAGACCACTTGTAAAAAATGTATGCTTCTCCAACAACAGCAGAAGTTTTATGTTTATGTAAGAAATCTGGCTGGGTATAACCTCATTACAAATCTAACCTTCTCTGTAGCAGTTCCCAAGTTTTTGAAACGAATGGAAGCACTGTTTAGCAAGAGAGCACAATAGAGAAACTGAAAGGGTCTCATATAGTTTAGGATATATTTATTATAATTTTTTAACTACTTCCAATTAAAAAATGAGGACTATTCAAGAGTCAGTAATTTGGAACTGGGTGTGAAAGAACTATAGAAGCAATACAATGAGTCTAATCGGAAGTTAAATGTATTTATTTTCTCTTTTTAATTCTTTTCTTTATTAATTTCTTCTTTTTTCTTCTTCCTTTTTAATTTTCTTCTCTTCTCACTTTTTCCTTTTAGTCTCTTTTATTTCTAACCTGCTAAAAAGAGACAAAGTTAAATATGAAAAGTTGACTAATTCGAAGCGATGTTTTATATTTGTTAACTATTGTTAAAGATGGTCAACTGTAGCAAATAGTGTATTGATGTATTAGTTATTATTGATTTGTTGTTATTGCTGAATCTTAAATAAAATTTATTAATATTTTTTTTAAAAAAGAGTCAGCCTCAGAGTGTTTATCTATGAATCACCTGAGATCACTCATCCCTAAAGTTCAGTCAGGCTTACTCCCAGGAAAGTAAGCATAGGATTGCTAGTTAAACCATAAACCTAATGACATTTTCCTAATGAAAGGGATTCAATCCAGTGATGTTAGTCATCATTATATCCCACTGAAATAAATGAGGCTAATGTGAAAACGTTAAAGGATGAAATCCTAAGCATACTTACTTGGAAGTAAGTTTAATTTTAATCAATTGGGTTTATATTTGAGCAAATACAGTCGAGACTGGGCTGCAAGTCAATTAATTTCAGTAGAAACTTCACAATGAAATTTCACTACATTCTCACCAAGTGCTTTTATGACAGATGTATTAGTTTATATGCATTGAAAATCAGCTATGATCTCAAACAGCAGGTGTGCAGATAAAACCAAAATAACAAATTTAATATCTCATCTTCTTGTAAATGCAATATTCTAGTCAGAACATATGATTAAAAGCTTCCTGACCTTCACTATCCCCTCCCTATTATATATATATATATATAAATTCTGATAAATAATTCAGAATATTAATACTTAATCACAAGTTGACTTGGCAAAGAATACTTTTGCAATCTTCAAGGAGGTCAGTGAGGAAAAGTGGCTCATAAGTTAATGTCCATCTAATCTTCCAAAATTGTTTAACACAGCAACATAGGATGAAAAAGAGCTCAGTTTGACAGTGCATATAATTTATATTGCAGATCAAGATTTTACATTATACACCAGGCTTCACTGGAGCAAGAACAATATATCCCAAGGTTATTCATTTATCCTTGTCAAGGGATGGTGGAAGTTGCCACCCTGCATCCTTCAGCACAGGATCTTATCCAAAGGTTTAATTTTGGTTTTCCATTCTATCAAACTATCACTCTCCAGATTTTTATTAAACGTATAACAGAACACCCAGAGGACCTTAAAAAAAAGTATTTCAATGCAACCCTAAGCAGCTTTCATTTTTTTAAAAAAAATCACAGTTTATTTCAGTAAAACATTTTATAGTATGAGTGTGCAGCCTTGCAGCCTTGCAGAACAATCTGCAAGTCTTATTGAGTGCATAGAACATATTCCTGGGTAAGCAAGCTCATTTTGCACCTATAGCGTGATTTTATTTGAGCAAAAGTCGATGTTGGCTACAATTTGACAGAATACTGGTCACACATCAATCAAACAACTGAATGACAGAGGTGTTCTTACAGTATTAATTCTGTGATGCTATAGCCCTCCTTCAGGTGTCTAATACTTACAGTTAAGGATACCACATCAGTCAGGGGCAGAGCTGTGCTGAAGAGACCCTCTTTCTTGCACCTGCACATGGAGGCATATTTCAGTACAACACTAGTTTCTGATCACAACGAAGGTTCCCTCCATTCAGACATGGCTGCCAGAGGAGGGGCTACTTGGTGCAGCCACCCTGAGCACTTACTTGCATGTTTACCTTAGCTGTAAGTATAAAGCCTTAAGGCAGATTGGCTGCTCTGAGCAGATTTGTTTCATGACACAGCAGTAATTAGAAGGCAGCCTCTCAGGTTTTGATTTATTACAGCTGGGTTGCTGCAGGAAGGGCTGGGACAATCCTACGGGTGTTGTTACGCAAAAATTCAGCAGACAGAACAAAAAAATTAGAACAAAGCAGATTTCTTGTTGTGGCCCTATGTTTTGCTAAAGACTGAATAATTGAATCTTTGCGGGGCCCAAGGTGCTTACCATTTCCACTGGCCACTCAAAGCCAGTCCCCCTCCAGCAATTCTAAATCATTCATTCATTCATTCATTCATTCCCTGCCCATCTGGCTGGGTTTCCCAGCTACCATGGGCAAGAGTAAAGCATGCAGGTTGTTACTGCTGCTACTGTTAAGCTAGGAGGAAGGAAGATCTTGGTTTTGGTGTTGCATGTGTTGTGGTTGTCTCTCTCCCCTGCTTCTTTTGGTTTGAAGATTTTCCCTCTCTCAACCATATACCGTATGTCTCATCATTTTCCTATTTTCCTATTGATTTCTTAGATCCTCTCATCACTGGTTGTCATACACAGTGGCTTTAGGCGTAAGCCTAGTCCCAGTTTTAATTGTTCTTGTTGTGTGTCCAGTTTATTTATTGTACTTTTCAATTTTTGTGTGATTGGTTGAATTATCAACTTTTAGTCTCTTGCAAAAAATGTTTCTGTGATTCTCAGATTATTTCTTATTGTTTTACCTCCCTTCTGCTGACAGAAACTTGGATTGGACATTGGCTCCCAATAAATTACCAAAAGAGCAAAATTCCTGTCTTCTATAAGGTGTACACTACATAGGTGTACTGATAACCATGATACAGAGCAGGTCAGGACATCAGATAGCTTGGCATGGTCTTCCATTCAACAGGACTGTCCGCATGTGTAGTTGAAAATGCACAAAGAACTACCACTGCCATTCTTAGGTTCATTTTCTCAAGAGGGGGTTCACATATTACATCTATCATTAAAGTATTTGAGGGTATGGTGATAGCCCAATCATCTCAGCTGTGAGTCCTGGGAGTCCTGGTGTCTGCCTAGCAGGCCTTTTCCCTCCTGGCCTGGGAAGGCATGATCTTGACTGACTCCAGCTGCAAAAGCTGAGGCTGCTGAACAGATTCTTGGGCTGGAGTGTCATTTAGGAGTTTTGTTGGGTGTATATTTTATGCTGGTAGTGATATTATTATTTTTGTATCTTTATTTTAGATATTATGATTTATGTGGGAATTGTTTAAATTTGATGGTGTACCTTTCGATGTTTTATTTAATGATAAAAATAATCTTATTTACACCCCACCCAACAAAATATTTATTGTTTATAACTACTTTTGTTATGCTTGTACTTGTGTATTTTTTCATGTTGTAAGCTACTTTGAGCATGGTTTTAACTATAGAAAGTTAACTATACATAGAAATAAAATTATGTATGTTACTTTCAGCCATTTTATTTAGTTCTCTGTTCTTTTCATACTTTCTAACTGCTGATGGTAGTGGAGAAGAGAAAGTCTTATTGATAGTCTGACACCTTCTTCATCTACTTTTGAATCTCATGCTGTTTTGGCTATTTTCGCCTGCAAACATTTCTCAACAGTTGTTTTTTACCTTATTTATCAAACTTCTTAAGCGTTTAATAGTCAAAAGAATCTCAGTGATGTGCAGAAGATTGACATCAAATACAACAGGACAGAATTACAGAACATTTTACAAAGTAGAGTTCCAATACCATACAAAAGAATAGCAAAGTCATGTACAAAATAAAGATCAAATACAATAGAACCCACGTGCGTGCACACAAATCAATATAAAATATAAACATCAATTACAATATAAACATCAATATAAACATCAATTACAGAATAATGGAATCTTGAAACAACATATGATGTATACAAAGAAAGCCAAACATAATTCAAAGACAAAAAATAAATAAATGAATAATACAAAATAAAGCACACACCCCTCTCCTTTTTCTAATATTTCTGCCTATTTGTTTTCTCCACACTTGAATAACTGCCCCCCGCCACAGCCTGAGTTGCCTAAAACTTAATTTGTAATGTTTCCTCTTCTTTGTCTTAGTTTTATTCAGTTGCTGCTCTTTCAATTTCCTCCTCCTGCCAGAAATATTTATTCTCCTTTCTTTTCAAATCATATTTCTTCCATTGCTAAAGTCTGTTAGTTTCATATTCTTAATAGGTCTAAGAAATGTTATTTTCTCCCTACTGCCCATTCCTTTAGTTTGTCCATTGCTATTACCGTGTTTGAATGGCTGTAAATACTTGCTTGTTGGCCTGCCTTTCTCTCATCTGAGACTTATTTCTGCCTTGAGGTTTTCTTTCATAGATTAACCAGTTCATAGCTTCCTTAATTTAACGCAAATATTGTCATTATATATATTAGAAAGAGCATGGTGCCATCTTTCTTTCATAGATTAACCAGTTCATAGCTTCCTTAATTTAACGCAAATATTGTCATTATATATATTAGAAAGAGTATGGTGCCATCTTTCTTTTTCAACACACCCAAAGGCGCTTTTAAATCCTTAAAAAGAAAAAGTTAGACATTCTTGCCACAGATTTTCTGCATCACATATAGGCTGGTTTCAGAGGGATGGTTCCTAGGCTACTAGTCATTTCCTCACCCTCTGTGAACTACAAGTGGAAGTGCATTTGATTTTCTATACAGAGACATTGCACTTTTTCTCCTCACCCCACTGTGTTCCATCCAAACAAGTGGACATGAAATACCTGCTGTTGGTACAGAAGGGTAAATTCACCTGCAGAGGGCAGCATATCTCTGAACAAATATGGCAAGCAAATACATTTCCATTTGCTCGTGGCCGTTCTGATGCCATTGGTCAGCCAAGTAGCTCCTCTGAATTGCAAAGAGGGCTTACAAAAATCAGTGCATCTGTGAGAACATTATGGGACTGTTCGGATGCAGCTCAGATCCTTCCCTCACTGATCAAGTTGGAAGCCACAGTCCTCTTCATTCCAGCATTGTCCCAAATTTCAGGAGGGCTAAAATGGCTTTGGAAGAAGGAGCACACCACCTGACTGACAGGAAGCAACTGTGTTTCAGCACCTACACTACCACAACGTGAGAAGGAAAATGACCCCCAAATAGAGTTCTCCCCCCCCCCCGAGACCTGTGGGTATAGGGTATACAAATTTAATAAAAAATAAAATAAAAATCCATAAGAAGTACCTGATGGACTGGGCAGACCAGTTTCTTCGTTAGGCTAGTGGGCTTAGCTGGCCTCTTCAGCATCTCTAAGAGTGAGCCATGTTGCCATAGCAACTACTAAGTGAGATGCTTCCAGGAAGAGGGAGTGGGCCTTTCCCGATCTCACCTGGCTAGATGCCACCTTGTCCTAGAAAAAGAACTATAGGCCAAGGGAGATAGCGTTTTGTATGAGTTTTTGGCTTGGCTGGAAGCTGGAAGAAGAGGCTTGACCATTTATCTGGGCTGAACCCCAAAGCTATGGCTTTGAAAGGGGGTGACTTTGCTGAAAACCTAATGGGTAAGCAAGCTCCATTGAAGTGTTAATACTGTTACCCCTTCCATCCTATGCTCAGATTGTATATCTGTGCAAATAAAATTATATGTCTTACAAACACCATTGACCTTCATTTCAAGGAAACTGAACCCTGGGTAAGCACTGGAACCCCTGGAATCTCCTGAGAAAGATAAATGCTAACAACAGCAATTATGAAAAAGAGAACGATCACATTGTCGCTGTATATGGGGTGTAATAACAGCCAATATTATGAAGGTGAACTTGCCTGAAGCATGTTTATTTATTTACAATTTCAAGTCCAATAAAGGATACAGCCAATTATTGGGGACTTAGCTGATAATTTGTCAGTAGTTTGAGGTGTGTGTGCAACATTAAAAAAAGGAAATCTACTCATTTAAATTAAGGAGGGGGGATCAGTAGGATTCTTAATCCCACTGATGCTGACTCAACAAGGAAGCTAAAGGGTTACATTTTCTAACTGAAATTCAGACCAGTTAAAGTGTTCAAAGACAATTTGTCTACTTTTGGCCAATTAATGCTCTATGATGAGTAAAAGAATTAGGGACTTCATTTATACTTCTTTCTAATAATTTAAAACAAAGCAGGGAGGTTAATTGAAAGATCTAGGGTTAATGCAACGTTAAGACTGAATTGAGCACCAAGCAATAGGGAATTCAAACACAAGATGCTTGCAGTATGAAGTTAAGACGGCCCACTTTCTGATTTATGGTATTCCCTGTTCCTTTTCTTTCTTTCTTTCTTTCTTTCTTTCTTTCTTTCTTTCTTTCTTTCTTTCTTTCTTTCAACAGCTTGCACTCTTCATTCAAGCATTATTACTATTTAATAATCTATACCATAAAATATAGATACAGCACAGATAGTTAACACCAGTCCTATTGGAACTGCCTCAATACAGAGTCCTTATAATGAACTCATAGATCATACCGAGGAGATTGCCACATTTATAGATGAAGCCCAATTGTCTTCTGTGGGACCCTGAAGTACTGCTGCATTCTGGCTGCATTACTATCAGAAATTTAATTTGCATAATAATTTACATTCATAAGAACAGTAGGAGAATGCATTCGATATGTTGCTTGAAATTTATTGCACTTATTTATTACACATCTTGTATAGTTCAAGTCATTTAGCTTTATTCCATATGTCTTTGGTTGAGAAAATATCTCAGCCAGCTTTTTATGGTTGCAAACCACTGTGGATTTATTTCCAGAATTGCTACTTAGGAAGACAAGAGGCACAATTCCCCCGCCCCCTGAACACCTGATTCTAAGTAATGCCTGTTGTTATATAAAAAAAATGAGTGGGTGTCTGATTCTGATCTGCACATAAAAGGCATAAACCCTTTTTGCGCATGCACAGGTACACACTCACATGTCTTATCAGCACGGGGCAGTTACTCTGAGGTATAAATAATCGACAATGAAAATTATTCAAATGCTGTGTTTTTTTGGTGGTGGTGGGAATCAAGGTAACCTTCAAAGTATCCAGGAATAGGCCTTCGTATTTTTCGTATATCTCTGCCTTCATTAGAGCATATTTGCCCCCCGAGCAGAAACACAAAATGAAGATTGGCAGGTGTCCTTGGACTATGATTTTGCCCATTGCTTGCTTGGATCAAGAAATGTACAAGGGGTGGGGGGGTGACTTTTGCATAGCTGGAATGTAACCTACTGTACATGTCACATCTATTGCCCCACCCACTTGTTGCTTTTGGCCACACCTCCCAATGGTGGGTTGCCCCCTGAAGGTTCCTCATGTGGCCCTCGAGCTGAATAAATTTTCCCACCCCTGCAATATACCTTTTATATATAACTTTTATTATATTATATATAACTTTTATTATATGTGGTGGTTTTGCAGTAAGGTTAAAGCTTACTGCTAAATGATATATAATAATAATAATAATAATAATAATAATAATAATAATAATAATAATAAATTTTATTTATATCCCGCCCTCCCCAGCCGAAGCCGGGCTCAGGGCGGCTAACAGCAATCAAACAATCAAACAGTAAAATAGTTACACAATCTAAAAATATTTCATTATAAAAATTAATTAAATCAAATTGATGGCAACCAATTAAGCAAAATTCTGTGCAGGTTGCCAGAGGAGGGAGTCAGGCTGCACCCTGACCAAAGGCCTGGCGGAACAACTCTGTCTTGCAGGCCCTGCGGAAAGATGTCAGGTCCCGAATTGAAAAAGATGTTTAAGATAACATTTGTAAAAAAACAAAACAAACAAAAAACCCAGAAGCTTTTCTTCTGGGAATTATAGGGATAGAACTCCCTAAACAGTATAGAAATTTATTCATGTATGCAACTACAGTGGCAAGAATATTATTTGCCCAAAAATGGAAAGATGAAGAAGTCCCGATGAAAGAAGAATGGATACAAAAACTTATGGACTATGAAGAAATGGCGAAACTTACTGGAAAAATAAGAAATCTAGATAGCAAACTTTTAATAAAAGAATAGAAATGGTTTATTGGATATGTACAAATAAATTGTAAACAAATAAGGACATTGGCAGGATTATTGTAATAACCTGCAGTTTCATAAGAGAAAATAATTAAAGAGGTGAATAAAAGAAGAAGTTAAGTTAATTTAGAAAATGCAGCAAATGATAAAAATAAATTTAAGGAACCACAGAAAGAGGAGGAAGGAAGTTGAGTTTTGAAATGTTAAAATGACTGTAAAACTACTGAAATGTATATAACTGAAAATCATATATATATATATATATATATATATATATATATATATATATGCTTTCGTAGATATATATATATACACACACACACACACACACACACACACAGAGAGAGAGAGAGAGATGGAAGAGTTGGCACAATGGTCTAAATCCAAGATAGGGGATCTGTAGCTCCCATCATACCTGAATATTGGCCATGCTGACAAGGACTAATGGAAGTAGTATCACAACAACAACTGGAAGGCACTTCTAAATCCATGTGGGGATGGCAGATCTCTAAGGACAAACATGCCCCCATAAACTCATACACAGCATATGGCCAGGGGCGCGGACTTATAAAAAATATTGGGGGGGGGGCCGGGAAAGCTCATGAATAATAAATAAGCTCATGAATATGCAGATAAAGTGGCGCCGCCTCCTCGTGAGCGAATAGGGGAGAGCGTGCTGTGCCTATTAATCAGCTCCGAAGGAAATTGGGTGGAGCTTTTGCTCGGGAGGGAGGGCAGGAGGCATGCAGCCCGACCCTGTGCATTTTGGGCTGGGGGAGGGGCGGCGGTGGCGCTCTGCTGGAGGGGCGCCCGAGATTATTGGGGGGGCAGAGCCCCCCAAACGAATTTTTGAGGGGGCTCGGGCCCCCTCAGGCCCCATGGAGTCGGCGCCTATGCATATGGCTACCGAAATCATAAATAGTGTGAATAAACAAGAATGGTCTCAAGAGAATGGCCCAGTTTGTTGCTTATTTTGGCACAGTTCAGCTATTTGCATATAACTAGAGCAAAGCTGAGGATTATATTTTAGGCCTGATCCTTAAGTCTTGCCTTATAACCTTGGTGGGGAAAAGCAGCATGCAAAAGACTACTCTAAAGCAGAAACATGGGCATAGCCAGGGGGACAGCTTTCCCCACTAGATCAAGTAAAACAATAGAAATACTTAACTAACTGACCAATCACATTGGTTATCCCCTCCCCCCCCAAAAAAAAATCCACCACCCCCTTAACAAATTCCTGCCCCCCCAACAAAAATCCTGGCTACGCCCATGAACCGAAATGCCTCTTTTTTTGTGTCTCCACTGGCCAAAAAAGCATTCTCAAAAGTAATGTCTCATTTGATTTTAATTCCAATAAAGATCTGACATTTCCTTATCTAAACACATTAAGTCTCTGAAGCAGAAGAATTCTCTCTTGGTATAAGAGGAAAGGGTGCAGGTATTTGGGAATGCGTGAGATTCAAAAATGAATTATTCAAAGTCAGGATAGCAAAGAACAGATAAACCTTCATGCAGATAAGGGGGAAAGTATGACTTTTCGCCCTAAACTTATCAATAGGCTCCAGGTTGCATTAATTAATTGCTATTAAAGCTTCCCTAATCTTTTAATGTCTTCTACAGAGTTGACGTTGCTCTTTTGGTCAAATGGATTTTGATGCTGCCTTTACATTGTGGGAAGTTTGAAAGGGTATTAATGGTTCACAGAAAAGTGATTATCCTTTTTTTTCTTTTCCAGATGTTTACTTTGATTACAGTGTCTTCCTCTTAAGTGTTAAGGAGAACCAGGTACTTCTATGTGGAAGGAAAATAGCCCTACTGTTCCAATTAGTAAAAGAACAGTTAAAAAGTTCCTTCAATTCACTTTAAGCCTCTTTTCTTCTTTTTTTTTTAGAAAGTCTCAAAGAAGCCTATGGGAAGCAAATATATGGATAATGAAAGTAAATGGTGTGAAACCTATTTCTGTACTAGAGGTCTGGAAACAGCACGTTCCAATGCTTTAAATGGTCCACAAGAGCATTCAGAGCTTAAAGTTCCAAGAGCATGAGAAGACTTATGCAACAGCATTATTCATACGTCAATGGTCCTGTTAATAAAAGATCTATTAAGTATGGCACTGACTCATTCCGCTGTTTAGAGTGTTCTGGATCCCAAGCAGCCGAGCAGCACTAAGATCAGAATAGAAGCAGTGGAACAGCCAAATGTCCAGGGTTGTAAAAAGGGCAAATCATCCTTCTTTTATGGCCGTATGCCCATTATATATTCTGTTCCAATGAATTTTCACAGGGTTGATTTTCAGCATGCCTGTACGGCAACGATTACACTTTTGTTAAAAGATGAGATTTTGGCAAGTTGCTCTTTTCGCAAACAACTATGCCCCTTCCAATTCGAACATGCCACTTTCCATGTTGAGACAGAAAATCTTAGTCACCTGAAAGTGGAGAGTGACAGATTTAGTTCACGTACCCATTTCAGAGTAAATTTGGTTTTGCTTGAATCAAAGATTAGCAACAGCATAATGACTGGCAGCTACACTGAGCACATTTTTACACCTCAAACATATATCAGTTTTATATAAGTACAACAGTTGTGCCTTCCCCAAAATAACCCAGGGAATTATAGTTTCTTGAGAATGCAAAGAACACTCCAAGATCCTTTCTAGCCCTTCCAGAAACTACAGTTCTCGTAGTTTCCTTGGAAAATGAAATGAGTTTTAAACAATGCTGCTGGTGTCCATCTGTCTCAGGAGACAATGGAGGAGTACACCTTGGGGGGGGGGCAAGGTTGCAGCCCCTGCTGTACAGACCAATGCAGGAGAGACATGTTTTGTTGAAGCTGGAGCAGATGAAGGTGTCCAGTTGTGCTGCTGCAAATGCACCATAGCATTTCTTTTTTCTGTGCTCCTCCCAGCAATCATTTCTCCTCCAGATACACGACTCGACTGCCTGTCCCCAGGCACTGTGGTCATTTGCAAGGGATTCCTCCATGGCAAGGTTGGCGTTGCCAGCCTTCACGTTAGGTTTACAGACATCTTTGTAGCACAGAGAGAGCCAGTGTGGTGTAGTGGTTAAGAGCGGTAGTCTCGTAATCTGGGGAACCGGGTTCGCGTCTCCGCTCCTCCACATGCAGCTGCTGGGTGACCTTGGGCCAGTCACACTTCTTTGAAGTCTCTCAGCCCCACTCACCTCACAGAGTGTTTGTTGTGGGGGAGGAAGGGAAAGGAGAATGTTAGCCGCTTTGAGACTCCTTAAAGGGAGTGAAAGGCAGGATATCAAATCCAAACTCCTCTTCTTCTTCTCCCTTCTTCTTCTTCTTCTTCTTCTTCTTCTTCTTCTTCTTCTTCTTCTTCTTCACAGAGTTTGTCTGCCAACTGGTCTTCTGCCAGAAGCTGGCTCCTCACAGAGCACATCCTCGGTTGATTCTGCCCTCTTCCATTCTATGGACATTGTCAAGCCAGCATAGACATTGCTGAGACAGAAGTGTGAATACGTTGGGGATGTGAGCTTAAGAGAGCATGTTTTTGTTTGGAATTCTGTTCTGCATTGCTCCTGACAGCTGTAAGTTGCCCACAACTCACTTATCCTCAGATGAAGGGCAGTATACAAATTTAATTCAAAAAAATATAAAAAAATCTGCACCTGCACATAAAATATATTCTGCACACTTTCATATACAGTGGTACCTCGAGTTACATACACTTCAGGTTACATACGCTTCAGGTTACAGACTCCAATAACCCAGAAATAGTACCTCAGGTTAAGAACTTTGCTTCAGGATGAGAACAGAAATTGTGCTCCGGTGGCGTGGTGGCAGCAGGAGGCCCCATTAGCTAAAGTGGTGCTTCAGCTTAAGAACAGTTTCAGATTAAGAACAGACCTCCAGAACGAATTAAGTACTTAACCTGAGGTACCACTGTTTCCTTATATCACTAGAGATTGCACTTAACAGTATCCTTAACAGTACTTAACAGTATATGTAACGCTGTACTGTTTTTAACACTGATTGGGAGCCGCCCAGAGTGGCTGGGGAAACTCAGCCAGATGGGCGGGATATAAATAATAAATTATTATTATTATTATTATTATTATTATTATTATTATCCCAGGCCTTGCTTTTGGTCCTCCCCAAATAAATGACCCATTTTGACATTGCCCCTTCATTGATGACTTGGCCACCTATATCAGGCTCAGTAAAGCACCTCTGGAGGTCCTCGCTGGGATTCCTTCATGTTCTGCTGCTGTTTGCCTCTGAATAACATTTTCCACATTCTTGTATTAAAGCTGCAATAATGAACATCTTATTGAATGCTTCAGAAGGCCCCTTCCCCGGAGACTCAATATTTATGTAAAGCCTTTTATGTTCACAGTTGACATTGAAACAGTTTCAGTGGTAGCAGTGCCCTCTGTTGCAGAATTCAGTACAATATTTTTGAGGTGTATTATTCATTGCTGTTGGAAGAGGGCCATAAAAATCAAAGAAACCTGTGCTCTAAGCCATTTTTCTAACATACCTATTGCTTTCTTCTTGTTGCAAGAATTCCCCTCAGAAAATCAATGCTGCTGCTGCAGTGCAAGGATCATAGTCAGTTCTGAGATCCCTTGTGGCTTTATCATTCCTGGAAAGTCTTCTATCTTGCAGTTTTATAAACTTAACACATAGTGCATATCGGAATTGGTTTTGCCAGCCAATGTGTGGAATGCCAGTGAATAGTCAGAGTCTTGTAATGTGCTCCTACAAGATATTTCAAATTAGAACACCCATATTTCAAACACAAGCACTTTGAAATTATGGGGAGTCTCTACCCCCACCCCACCCGTCCCTTTTGTATTCCACTGTTATGTCTGTTTCCTATTGTTTTTATCATTTTTATTTAATGCTGTGTTAAAGTGAATGCAACAGTACTGAGAGAGTGAAGAGTTAATTATTGCAGGAAACTCCATCTGCTTTCCGAGGAAGCCTGGGAAAAAGAACCCCTGGTTGTTGTTTGTTTTGTTGATAAAACAGCTGACTATTGTTAGAGAATCCAGGCCTCAGCTACTTTTTTAAAAAAATGGTTAAGACTGCAATCCAAACCCCACTTACCTGAGAATCAGCCCATCTGAATTCAGTAAGACCTATGTCTAAGTTGACACAGTTAAAATTGTGCTGTGGGGTTATTTTGTTTAAATCATTAATTAACAGCCCATCATTTGAATGTTGTGGGGCCGTACAAAAAAATAGCAAAATGCAATGTTAAAACAGTAAGAATTAAATCCATATGAAAAGCCAACAAGAATTTTGTTGGCATCTGTCTGTCTCGGGAGACAATGGAGGGGTAAAGTCAAACCACTGGAGAGTTTCAGTGCCTGCTATGACTGTGGAGACCGATATGGGAGAGACATGTTTTATTGCAGGTGGGGCAGAGGAAATCATCCAGTTTTGCTGCTACAGGTGCACAATGGTGTTTCTCTTTCTCGCTCTCTCAGTGGTCTTTCCAGGTTAGAGGGGGAGGCAAGCGAACAGATAGTCACAAGCAAGTGGGAACACAGAAAGCACATTGCCTGAGGCCAGGGAAGGCCTGGCCTGTTTCGTCACCTGAGGCAAAACAAGAATATGCCACCTCCTGCCACCCCAACACTTCCATTGCCACTGGAATGCCCTCCTCTCATAATAGGTTTGAAATTTCCCCAAAAAGACATTAGATTGTTTTTGTATGCCACAACTGCAGCTAGAATTTTGTTAGCTAAGAATTGGAAATCACAAGAAGTCCCAACAGTGGAGGAATGGCAGATGAAGATCATGGACTTTTTGGAGCTAGCCGACCTTACTGGAAGAATCCGCGAACAGAAGGAGGAGGGGTACCAGGAGGAACGGATGAAATTCAAAGACTATTTAGTTAAATATTCTAAGATAATTTAATTGGAAAAACTTGCAAATAACAGATAGGCTTAGGATTTAAATATGTGATGTTATAGAATAATATGTTTAAAGTTAAAATGAAAAGAAAGAAAGAAAGATGTTAAGTGATTAAGTTAATTTTATGAGAAATCTGTTTTGGAAAACTGTTATGGTGATATACAGTGAAATTCAGCCAGGGGGATTTGAGGATGTCACTTAACAATGTTACTAGGACTGGATTAAGTACAGTTAAGATCTGTGTTTGTTTGTCTGTTTAAAATTTTTGGAAAATCAATTTAAAAAAATTGGGGGCGAAAAGGAATGCCCTCCTCTCATCAAAACCTGGGGGGGGGGGGGTGGCATGCGTTCTGCAAGGCCTTGCCACTCAACTTCTCCACTGTAAGGACGAGGAAGGCGAGCGGCAATGCCACATGCCAGAACACACGCCTCACACATAACATGGTGTGGCAGAAGGCATTCTGGAAGGCCTTGCTACTCCTCTTCTCTGCCTAGGGGAAGGGAAGAACAGCAACACTGGCATTCTGGGAGTGGTAGAAGCAGTTGGGCAAGTAGGGTGCTGCATCTTGAGCTTCCGCCGCCTGAGGCAGCTGCTTTACCATACCTCATGGGTGGGCTGGCTCTGCCTGAGGCTTTCCCAAAGCCTGTAATGAGCACTGGTAGCTGCCAGTGTTCTGCAGAGTCTACCCTGCAGGCAGAATTCAAGCAAGTAAATGTTGAGAAAGCTTCTCAAAAGAATATGAGAACAGCCTGCTGGATCAGGCCAGCGACACATAAAATCCAGCATTCTGTTCTCATAATATCCAACCAGGTGGCTATGGGAAACCAGCAAGCAGGATTTGAGTGCAAGAGCACTCTCCCCTCCTGTAGGGGACTTCTGCAACATTTATTCAGATCAATTGAAAGTAGCTTTTTAAATACATTCATCTACCAGCCTCTGGTGACACTATCTTTTCTCCAGGTTGGTTTTTGGTTTGTCTCTCCCCCCAAATATGTGTTCTCATTTTAGAAAAAGCATCAGCCATTTCCAGTAATCCCCTTTCTTTCTGTCAGACTTGCAAAAATCAATTGTGTTACTAATTGGCTCAGACTAGGATGCTCAGTTCTTTCTAAAGTGCTTTCTCTGGTCAGAACAGGCATCCTAGACAATGTCTCATTTATGTCTCTCACTTCCATTTTTGACCAGTGCAGACTCTTTAATCAAACTCATTTATGTTTCCTGTCCTTTCTGATCCTAATAGCTCCTGCAGGGCAGGCACAGTTGAATGCTATTTTCTTGTCCATTCTTTTTGTCTTGAATAAGCCTCACTGATTTCCAGATTGTTGCCCTTTTGCTGTGTACCTTTAGTAGCTAGGATCTCCATGATTCCCCTTATAATCTTCTCCTTGCAGTTCCTGATCACTTCAGCAGTGTCTTCAGTTATGCTGCCTTTACTGAATGACCTCCTGCTTTTAGCACCAGGTAAAGAAATTAACAATCCCGCCTGAATGTGATTGGGAAAATCACTATCCTTTTTCTTTGGATAGTACTTCCCAACAGGAAGCAATAGCCCCACTACAAACTGAAATAAATAACATTTTTTGTGCAATGTTTCATCAGATGGTGTGCTACCCCTCTTTAGGAGAAAATTGATAGAGAAGGGGAATAAACTGATATCAGGCATGTTTTGAAGTGCTACCTGGCTGAAATGCTGCTAAAGAGCTACCTTGAAGTGCATTTTCAGGGATTAAATTAGGGTTACCATAACCCCAACCCAGTCTGGAAGAGCTCAACAAGTACACATAGGGCAGATATTAATATTGTGTAGCATGAAACAACTGGATGCATAAAAGCTGACTCCTTTTGGGAATTGTCCAAACACATAAATATGATTCAAAGCTTTACTAACTGGAACTTCTTCAAAACAGATACAAAAACAAGCAGTGATACACCCCAAGAATTCCATAAAGCATATGCTTACCCATATATGATAAAGCTACTATATGATAGGCAGCAAGGTCACTGAATAATTTTGTTCTGCATCTTCAGAATATAGGCAACCCTGGGAGTGGGAGTTTTTTGTTGCAACACAGGGTTTAGTTTGACAGTGACTCAACAACTTTATGAGAGAGAAAAGCTTTGGGCTGCGATGTAGGAACCCAGGTGTCAATTCTCCACTTACCTTCCAATAGCTTTTTTCAGTAGGTGCAGGCAGTAGCAACCAAAAAATGACCTGTAAAATACTTGTGAAAAGACGTGTCAATGTGTTGTGTAACACCCTTTCTCTTTTCCAGGATAATAACCCACCTAAGACAGAAACAGCGAATTATTGTTCAGTTTCACAAGTTTACCTGATAGTTTCAATTATCACATGAACGGGAGTGGCTGAACTCTGCCACAGTCTTTGTAGAAATTAATTCTCAAATAGATTTGGGAATGAAGAGACGCTCTCACTTCTGCCATTTTGCACTGAGGCGGCGCGAAACAAGCAATGGCGGTCCTCTTTGCGCTGTGAAGAGGAGCTCCGCAGAAAAGGGTCGTTCGCTGCGGCACAGCAACGACCCATCAAGAAAAACCACGAGCAGAGCGAGCTCGTGGCCGTGGGACTCGGCGGGCACCTGGAGCGACCCCCAAAACGACGAAGGGACCCCGTAAGGGGCTCCGGAAGCGCGGAGGGGAAGCGGTGCTGAGAGTACATCGCTCTTTCTGCGGGAGCGAAGCCGCGCGGCTGCTGCTGATGAGCGCCGACCTTTCTTCCTTAAGCATTGGACTCCAAATTACTTACTCGTGAGTAAGAAACATTTTAAATTTGGAACTATAAATTGAAAATTTGGCTGAAAGCGGGAGACGAGAAAAAGGAAGTCCGTCTCCCGGTAGAGCTTAGAGATCAAAGGCAAAGGAACTGACAAGCTGGAAGCAACAGAAAGGGATTATAAACGGGAACCATCATGCGTCTGTAGAACTGGCAACTGAAAGGAAAGGCAAGTTTTCTCTTTTTTACTGTGTTATTTGAGCTGATTTAAACTAAGGACCTTCATCCTTGGTGGACTTTAAAACTTTAAAACCCCCTCTCCGGACTGGCAGGGGAAAAGGCTTGTCTTGTGGATACACTCTATAAAACTGAAACGGATACATAGAGGCATAACAACTAAGCAACTGTATACAACTAAGTAACTGTATCTTGCACCCTTAGAGGGGACTATTGTAGCAACATTGAAAGGGCTCTGCAAGTGGAAAAAGTGGGGGAAAAAGTTTTAAGGACTATTGTCAACTTGTTTAGTTGCAGGAACTTTAATGGCGACTAAAACTTTCTTCTTTCCTTTTTGAAATAATACTCCCTCTAGTGGAGCTTGGGATTTACAAACCCCTGGGAACCAACTTTTGTTTTGACTTTCTTCTGTTCTGTTATCTACTTGGTGGCCTGTCTTTCTCATGGAACATTTGACAGTTTGACCTTGAATCCATAGACAGGTGTGGAATGAGTGGCCCTCCGAAAACAAGATCTGCAAAATCGAAAGCAGCGAAAGGACAGCTTGTACAAACAACTTTGACTTCCCAGCCTCGCAGATCTTCAGTCCCTGCTGTTCTACAGGGGGCTGCACCCTCAACAACAGCTCTTTTAAAGGAAGCTGAACAGCCAACAACTGAGGATATGGCAGCAGGGGGATCAGGTACTCTTCTAGATGAAATGTTACAGCAATTTGCAATTTTAAATAAGAAGGTAGACGACCAAACAGCAAAAATCGACCTAGCCACATCCTCAATTACAAAACTATCTGAACAAGTGGCCCAACACTCACAAACAATTGGGAATTTAAAAGACGCCACTTCTGAGAACCGAAAATTGGCTGAAGCTGCAAATGAGAAATCTGATCAAGCAATTCAGAAAGTGGATGAATTGAGAGGAGAGGTAAGGCCACTTCACAAGCACGTCAGCGACCAGCAGGCCTACCTGTCTATGGTGGAATTGAGAAACCGACAAAACAATTTAAGATTACGCTTTATCCCAGAGCTTGAGAAGGAGGACTTGATTGGTTATTTGACAACAGAATTTTCTAAGTTTTGGGGTATAAAAGAGGACGAAGATTTTAAAATAACAACTGCGTTCAGATTGGGAAGAATTGTCAAGAAAGACAGGCCCAGGGACTGTTTAATTATCTTAAGAGCTAAATAGGAGAGAGACAAAATACTTGATCTTCATTTTAACAAATCACTTGAGATCCAGGACAGAAAAGCGGAAATTTACAAAGATATTCCTAAACAACTACTGGATCTCAGAGCCAACTATACGGACCTAGCCGGTCTTTTGAGAAGCAACGGGATACCGTACAGGTGGGAGTTTCCACAAGGCCTATCATTCAACTACAAAAGAAAGAAGATTAAAATCAAAACGAAAGAGGACAGCCAGAAGTTCCTGCACGACCACGGAGAGGATCTTCAGAAGGGAATTGCAGCACCCTGGCCTCTACCACAACCTGTAAAAGATCCAACACCTACGGATTTGGACAAAAAAGAAGACACCTCATAAAGAGCAACAACAGATAGACAAAGGATGTCTCTGCAGCTATATAGTTGGAACATTAATGGCGCAAATTCCCCGGAAAAACGCAAAAGGATTTTCCATATTTTGAAAAAAGAACATTTGGATATAATTTGTTTGCAAGAAACTCATGTGACTAGGCTCCACAGGAAAGTGTTAATTAATAAAAGACTAGGCCAAGAATTTATTTCATCAGACAGAGTTAAAAAGAGAGGTGTGGTGATCTACGCAAAGGAGAACCTAGCACCGAAATTTTTGTTTAAAGATGAACAAGGAAGAATTTTGGCAATTGAAATACAAACCCAAGGAGAAAAAGTGTTGATATTAGGAATTTATGCACCAAATGAGGGGAAATCAGAATTCTTTAAGAAGCTGCATGAGACATTACTGGACTATCTGGATTATTCCAACATCATCATGATGGGAGATATGAATGGGGTGGTCTCTACTTATATGGATAAGTCACAGAATCAGAACCTGACTAAAGAAGGCAGACTACCCAAAACTTTTTTTGAATTAACTGACAATATGGATTTGATTGATATCTGGAGGACGAGAAACCCCTTAGGTAAAGAGGGAACTTTTTTCTCTGAGGCCCACCTGTCATGGACAAGAATCGACCAAATTTGGACAACCAGAGGGCTGGCACCTAAGACTATAAGAGTGGAAATCTGCCCAAAAACCTGCTCCGACCACAATGCTCTGAAAATGGAAGTGAGATTTACTACAGCCGATTCCTTCAGATGGAAAATGAATGATAGCCTGTTAAGAGATCAAGAGATTGTAAAGAAGGCCCAAAAAGCGTTAAAGGATTATTTTGAAATTAACTTGAATACCTCGGTGGAAAAAAGAACAATTTGGGACGCAAGCAAAGCTGTCATGAGAGGACTTCTGATACAACAAAACACGATCAAGAAAAAATTTTGGAATGGAAAAAAGGATAAGATATTAGAGAAAATAAGAGACGGAGAGAAAAAATTAAGACTGAATCCAAAATCAAAAGAGACTTTAAGAGAAATCAAATTCCACCAGTCACAATATATGAAGTTGATAAATCAAGAAGTGGAATGGAAAATCAAACAAATGAAGCAAAGATCTTTTGAATCTGCGAATAAATGTGGGAAACTGTTAGCGTGGCAGCTAAAAAAGAGACAAAAATTAAACTATGTTACCAATCTAGAAGTTGAAGGAAAAAATATCCAGAAACCGGGAGAAATTAGAAAGTGTTTCCAGAAATATTTTAAAAAATTGTATACCCAAGGGCCAGAGGAAACGACTGAGATAGAGCAATTCCTGAAAGATAACGGCCTACCAGAATTGTCTCAAGAGAAGAGATCAATCTTGAACTGTAAAATAACACAACAGGAAATTGAGGCTGCCGTTCAAAACATGCAGCTAGGCAAATCTCCAGGCCCTGATGGTCTTACCTCCAAGTACTATAAGACGTTAAAAGACTACTTGATACAACCTTTAATGGAGGTTTGCAACCAGATTATGGGGGGAGGGAGGGCACCAGAAACGTGGAAAGAAGCATTCATCACATTGATACCCAAAGTGGAAACTGAAAAGACTCAACTTAAGAACTATCGTCCCATCTCACTCCTAAACGTGGATTACAAAATATTTGCGGACATTTTGGCAAATAGATTTAAAAAAGTATTAAATGAAGTAATTCACAAGGACCAAGCAGGCTTTCTCCCAGGCAGGCATTTGTTTGACAATACTAGGAACATTATTGACATTTTGGAATTGTTGCAAACAAATATTAACACCAAAGCAGTGTTGATATTTATAGATGCGGAGAAGGCCTTTGATAATATTTCTTGGAAGTTTATGAAGAAAAATTTGGAAGGGATGGGAGTGGGACGGGGGTTTGAGAATGGAATAGAAGCAATCTATTCAGAACAAAAAGCTAAGTTGATAGTGAACAATGTGGTGACGGAAGAGTTCTTTATTGAAAAAGGAACACGACAGGGGTGCCCCCTATCCCCCCTACTATTTATCTCGGTCCTGGAGGTGTTGCTGAATATGATCAGGAAGGATCGGCTGGTACAGGGAATTCGGGTCGGAGCGAAACAATATAAATTGAAAGCATTTGCAGATGATTTGGTTTTAACATTACAGGAGCCAGAACCTAGTACAAAAAGAGTATTAGAATTGATTCAGAAATTTGGTCGGGTGGCGGGTTTTAAGTTGAATAAACAAAAAACCAAGGTATTAGGGAAAAACTTGACCTCTTCCGAAACAGAGGGGTTTCAGAAGGAAACGGAACTAAATATTGTTAAAAAAGTGAAATACTTGGGGGTTAATCTGTCCTCTAAAAATCTGAACTTATTTAAAGACAACTATGAGAAATGTTGGTCAGAAGTCAAAAAAGACCTAGAAATTTGGTCAAGATTGAATCTATCCTTGTTAGGCCGAATCGCAGCTATAAAGATGAACGTTTTGCCTAAAATGTTGTTTTTGTTTCAAGCCTTGCAGATTGTGGACAGAGTGGAATGTTTTGGAAAGTGGCAGAAGGATATATCGAAATTTGTTTGGCAGGGCAAAAAGCCCCGAATAAAGTTTAAAATATTAACTGACGCAAAGGAGAGAGGGGGGTTTGCCCTGCCGGACTTAAGGTTATACTATGAAGCAGCTGCCTTCTGCTGGATGAAAGATTGGATTCTGTTAGAAAACACGGATGTCCTAGATCTGGAAGGCTTTGATAATTCGTTAGGTTGGCATGCGTATTTGTGGTATGACAAGGCAAAAACATATGGAAAGTTCAAAAGCCATATTGTCAGAAAAGCAATATTTATGGTCTGGAAAAAATATAAAGACTTACTGGAAGGTAAAACTCCGAGGTGGTTATCACCAATAGAGGCCAAGGCTCGGAAAAAACCCAATATGGAGGCCGGCTGGCCGAAATATTGGGAAATAATAGAAAACATTGGAGACAATTGGAGGTTGCAGAGCTTTGAGAAATTAAAAGGTAAGGTGCAAGATTGGTTTCATTATGCCCAAATCAATGAGGTTTTTAAGCTAGATAAAAAAACAGGATTCCAGGTGGAAAAATCGAAGCTTGAGACAGAGTTGTTAGAACCTAAGACCAAGTTACTATCGAGAATGTATAACTTGCTGCTTAAATGGAATACTCAGGATGAGACAGTCAAATCAGCCATGATAAAATGGGCTCAAGACATTGGCTATAATATCATGTCTGATGACTGGGAAAGGTTATGGACCACCAGTATGAAGTTTACGGCATGTAGTGGCCTGAAAGAAAACATTATGAAAATGGTATACAGGTGGTACATGACCCCAGTCAAGCTTGCTAAGATATATCATTTGTCTGATAATAAATGTTGGAAATGCAGGGAGGCTGAGGGGACATTCTTTCACCTTTGGTGGACTTGTCCAAAAGTGAAGGCCTTCTGGGAAATGATCTACAACGAGTTAAAAAAGGTGTTTAAGTACACCTTCCCCAAGAAACCGGAGGCCTTCCTTCTGGGCATTGTCGGCCAGAGGGTGTTAAAGAAGGACAGAACCTTTTTCATGTATGCCACCACAGCAGCAAGAATCCTCATTGCTAAACATTGGAAGACTCAAGATTTGCCCACACTGGAAGATTGGCAGACGCAACTGATGAACTACATGGAGCTAGCTGAGATGACTGCCAGGATCCGAGATTTGGGAGAAGAAGTAATGGAGGAGGACTGGAAAAAGTTTAAAGACTATTTACAGAAGTACTATAAGTTATATGAACTATAAGATGCCGCATGATTTGAGAGGTTAGCCCCAGCAATGAGAGTTGATTATATATGAAATTGGATAACATTAGTGGAAAAACCAAAGTTTAAATGGTTAAAGATGACAATATGTTATGTCTTTAGAGTAAATGGAGAATAAGGGATTTAAACTTAAATTGTAAATTGAAAGTACAAAAGAAACACATGAAACAAGGTTATAATTTGCTGACAAATTTATTGTTAAGAACGCACTGGGCGGGAGATGTGGGGAAGTCCGAAAGAAAGTTGAAATAAGTGGTTGAAATGGTTTGGATTTTTTCTTTTTTCTTCTTTTTCTATTTTTTCTGTTTTTTCTTTTTCTGTTATATCTGTAATTGAAAAAAACGCAATAAAAAATTATTAAAAAAAATAATAAAATACTTGTGAAAAGACGTGTCAATGTGTTGTGTAACACCCTTTCTCTTTTCCAGGATAATAACCCACCTAAGACAGAAACAGCGAATTATTGTTCAGTTTCACAAGTTTACCTGATAGTTTCAATTATCACATGAATGGGAGTGGCTGAACTCTGCCACAGTCTTTGTAGAAATTAATTCTCAAATAGATTTGGGAATGAAGAGACACTCTCACTTCTGCCATTTTGCACTGAAGAGTAAACCATCTAGGAAATGTTTTCAAACTTAAAACAATCTCTAAAAGCTTTGACTGTGAACTATGAGGCATAAGCTAAATACATGTCTTGGGCAAAGTTTATTGGTATTTATTTTGAATGATTGGCCCTGATTACCAATGAATGTCACCCAAGATTTAACAGGGCATACAAAATGGGGTCCATTAAAACCATTATAGTGCACCTCTAGACCCCATTACATATTTTCTCTGACTTGATCCATATTTAAAAAACAAACAAACAAAAAATGAGAAGTCAGCCAAAATTAAATGCAACTGAAAATAATTCATTTGGGGCAAAGGCAAGTTAGGGCAAATCTACCAGGAAGTCTTCTCATGCAAACCACATTGAAATAAAGCATACAGGTTGTATACCGTGGTGGCAATGATGATGCCTTAGCAGAAAGCACTTCCATTCACACATCAAAGCAACCATTTTTCACTTACACTTACACCTTTTGCCCGCCCCCCCCAGGCTGTTCCTGAAGGTTGAAGTTCCCTCCAGAAGAATAGAATATGGTGCAGACAGCTGCAATGCTTAGCAGCGATCAGCAGAAGTCAGGTTTCCCAACCTGTATGAGCAGAAAAGGTGCTTTCTGCTAAGGCAAAATCCTCACTGAACCCAATCCATTGAAATTAATGGTGGATTATGTCCTTGAGTCAGACTGCCCCTTCTAAGCATGTATTTCTATTAGAAATCAGTTGGATTAACCATTAAGTAAATGTGTTTATATGTGGGTGTACCTTCCATATAGGAGCTGACATTCCTAAATACATGCTACATTACAAATCTAAACCAATTTTGGCACATCCACACCATGCTTTTTCAGCACTCTTAAATCCCTTCAACAGTCATACCCCCCCCCAAAGGAACTTTTGTTTCTCAAGGGTACTGGGAATAATAGCTCTGTGAGGGGGTCTCCTAACAACTCTCAGCACCCTTCGCTAACCATAGTTCCCAGGACTCTTTGAGGGGAGCTATGACTGTTGTTTGTTGTTTAGTTGCCTTAGTCGTGTTCGACTCTCCGTGACCCCATGGAAACTCTCACTTTCTTCTCAAAGCTCCTCTTTTTTTTATGTCCATGGAGTTTTCTTGGCAAAATACTGGTGTGGTTTGCCAGTTCCTTCTCCAGGTGGATCACATTTCGCCTAAACTCTCGGCTATGACCTGTCCGTCTTGGGTGGCCCTGCACAGCATAGCTCATAGCTTCTCTGAATTATTCAATCCCCTTCGTCACGACAAGGCAGCGATCCATGAAGGGGGCCATGACTGTTAAGGTGGTATAATAAGAGATTCTCTCAAGAAACTGTGATTCTTTTAGGGTTGGTGATATTTCAGAGTTTTCAAGACGAGGCAGTTCAAGAAAGAATAACCCCATCCTTCCTACAAGAAGTATGTGATAACTTCTATTTTATGTCTTACAACTCTCTTCAGTTATTGCTTACCAATGAATTTTAGTGAGCGGGGAGTCTGGACAGCTATAGAAACAAGAAAGAGACTAGTGCCACCTTAAAGACTAACAATTGTGTCATGATGAAGGCTTTTATACACTATGGTCATCTTCATTAGATGCATCAAGTATTATCCTGAGTTACAGGGATATATACAGGCTTGTGGGGTGGGGATGTATTGAAACAATCAATAACTGCATGGTTTTGTTTTGCCCTTTGCCATTTCCAGTCTATATATATTTTCAAGGTGTGTTTACATTTATTTTACCCTTTTTGGCAGCAAGCTTAGAATTCATTGTAAGATCCCTTTTCAAACATAAACTATTCTCTTTCTCCAGACGCTCTATACATAATCAATATACCCTGAAGAAATCATCAAAAGCAACTGCAAAGGAAAGGAAAAAACTAGTATAAAATAAAACTATGACATGAGCATTTCAAAAGCCTCAGCAAGTATTGATCCCAATAAAGCTATCTTAACTGTGTCTACCCAGATGGAAGTCCTATTGAATTCATTGGGACTTACTATCAGGTAAGTGGGGTTAGGAGTGCAGCCTCAATTCTCTTTCCAGTTTTAGTTATTTTGACCAAGATTGGGGTGATATGCTAAATATTGGCTTGCATTATAAAACATTGAAGGGCTGTGGATTATAAATGATGCTCAAAATGCCACCATGAATATCCAAGTAATTCTCTAAAATCAATTACTAAAAGGATGACCTTGACTCTGATCCACAGTACATCTAAAATATTCAGAACAAAAGATACAAGCCATTTGCATTTACAGCCCAGTCTTAAAAACCTTCTGTGCCTGCTCAGATGATGAGGCGCCGTCAGTCATGGCAACACATCACAGAACATGATGATGTGATGACATCATAGACTAATGCAAGCTAATGTGTGCTAATGCAAACATTTTATAGACTTTGCAGGTACACCATCCTCTTAAATCCAAGCACATTTGGTTTAGCTACTCTATGGAGGGAGTCAAACGTCTGTATTCTGATTCATAAAGGTGCTAGCAGTGGAAACTAAACAGACTAATATAAGATGAGGGATTGTTTTGAAATTGGGAGTGGGGGGTGTTAATAAAAACAATAGCCACAGAGGTGACTGCAATGAATGAAAAGGGGAGGCCATTGAAAATAAAGTGCTCAAACAGCAACACTGTAGTAGCCAAGGAGAAATGATAATATTGAAAATGAGCTGCAAATTGAGTACTGAAGCACTCAGAGTTCAGCTAGAATACTAACAACACCATATTGATTTCAGCAAGCCCTGATTACCAGCATTAAAGCACTGTGGAATTTGCTGTCTGGATATTAATGCCAAGATGGCCAGTGATTTTATGTATTCTTGTTTTGCTTATTTTGGGTTGTGCAGTATACTGGCTCAATATATAAATATATTTCTGACAAGTCATCAAAAGGTTTGTCTTCTGGACTGCTAAGAAAGAGCTCCCCCGCTTCCGCATTCTCCTTTGTCTTTGTGAATCCTGCCAGAGTGAAATGTTTACTGTGTCATTTTACAACCAATAAATCGTGGATGGTTTTACAATTCCCTAATACATCATGCAAGAAGATAAAAGAAAACATAATTCATGGAATGTCGTAATTCAAATTGCAGTTTTCAGCACAAATGCATTTAAAAACAACACCAGAAGCAAATCTGTTTTAAAAAAATAAATAAATCCATAGCAAATGGAAAACGGGTACAGTAAACAAGTATTTAGGCAGCAATCCTAGTATATTTATGGTATGTTTACCATGGGTGCCCTCCCCCAGCATTATGTCTCTGACCATAGCAGGAGCAAAACTGTGCATATGGTTTGCTGTAGAATAAACTGGAAATATGTACGAAAACAACTTATAGAGATACTGATATACAAATAGGTTACTTCCAGTGTTTTGATTCTGCTTTCTGTACCACTTGAATAAACTTATTCTGCCATTTTTATTTGTTGTGGAAACATATGTTTCAATAAAAATTATTTGGTTTATGTTTGGATATACAGAATGGATACAGCACAGAGGGTATTTCTGAATCAGCATAATTTGACACTGGAGTTAGCACCTGGTCTTGGCTGCTGCTCCTGATTATATATAGCTTTGCTTTCAGATGTGAACCTCCATTTTCCTCCCTATGATGGAGCAGCAGATGCACACATGCCTCTCCAAATGCTTGCATAGAATAGAACTTAAAAGGCACTAACATCCCTGCAATGATCCTCGTGATCTAGACATACTCATCCTATTAAAAGGGCAGGAAAGGGTTTTAGAATTATTCAGGGCTCCAGGAAAATGCTTTAGGCAGAGTATCATTTTATTAAAACAACTTTAGCACCAACAGTTACTTAAGTGAGAGATCTATGGAATCTTTCATGCCTATCAGATGAACAGGTGTCGGGTGTGGAGAAGAAGAACAAGCAAGTTCGTATTTATGGTTTTTATTCAGTCATCTGGTTGCAAGACAAAGAATCCATGTCTCCATGCAAAGGAGACATTGCCTACTCTGAGTCCCTCCTCTTCTGTCCTCAAGAACACCCTGAGTACCTATGGAAAGTCCCAAGAGTCACACTCCTCTGCATTCTCTTGAGTGATCAAGGAGCCCTTGGAGAAGGAGCATCTCCCAAACTCTCCAGGGAGGTCTCTGCTGGCTGCTATCTCACTCCCCCCCCCCCTCCACTATCTGGTAACTAGGCATTTCTTCATTCAGCTGTAATTTAGCCCTGTCTCCTTCTCCTCTTGAAACAGCTGGAGACAAGGGGGGCAAAACATCTCTCTCCCCCTCCTCTCCTCTCTCTCCCCCTCTTCCGAGAGGAGCCGAGCAGACAAAGGGGACACTTCCCACAACTGACATAACAACACAACAGAACACCACAAATTAAAAGTGTCCCAATACAGGGCTGCCTTCAGATGTCTACAGAAAGTTGTATAATTATTTATCTCTTTGACATCTGACAGGAGGGCATTCCACAGGGCAGATACAACTACTGAGAAAGCCCTCTGCCTGGTTCCCTGTATCTTCACTTTTCACAATGACGGAACCGCCAGAAGGCGATAGGGTAGAGATACTCCTTCAGGTATACAGGGGCAAAGCCATTTAGGGTTTTAAAAGTCAACACCAACACTTTGAATTATGCCCAGAAACAGACTGGGCACATAAAAAAGGACTTCATTATTTGATTGTATTTCAATTGTTCCCTTGAATGCCTAAATAAAAAATAAAAAGCAAGCATTTGCTTGTCTCCCCATCTTTGGTTTCAGCATCCAGAGAAGAACAACTGAATCAAAATGGGCTATGTTTCTAATACAAGCTTAGCAATGATCAGCTAAACTTTGGCTGAACATTTGCAGGTGAAGTGAGCACAGTCCTCCATGGGGAAAACAACAGCATCCTGGGCAGGAGCAATTAACCCAGCACTTGATAGTTATTTGATTCATTATGACTTGATTTACGATCCCATATTTACTTCAGTTCCTGGCTGGGGGTGGGGGGAATATGGAAGCAGACATTGTGATATAAGAGAAGAGATTTTAAAGAGAGTTGAAACCAAAGATACAAAATTGGGGCACTTCTATAATTTATAGGGGAAATATGTTTGAAATAAAGTGAGGCTTTGGTTTGAAAGTCTTTTTGGTTTGCTTATGTCTGCTCACAGGGTTCGAAAGTACTCTGACAATGTGAGCAATTAAATATTATTTATTATTGAAGAACATACAATTACAATGGGGTTGGGGGAGAACTAGATTTTACAATATCACTGAAAATTGCACCACAGGCAAAGGTTATTGAATTTGGATAAATTTTTAATTTGCACATTTTCCAGATTTCCATTATAATTAAGTGGCAAAGGTGATTGCAGTTTTAGGCAAAGAATGAATTATAATTATGGACACGGTACTCCAGGTGTGGTTTGATCGACAGAATAGAGTGGTTCTGTTACTTCTCTTGATTGCAACTTTATACTGTTGATGCAGTCTAGAATAGCATTAGCATTTTTGGCTGCTGCATCACACTGTTGACTCATGTTAAGCTTGTGGTCAGACCCCTAGATCCTTTTCACATGTACTACTGGCATGCCAGGTACCCCCATCTTATATTTGGGTAGCTGGCTATTCCTGTCTGTGCAGAACTTGACATTTGTCCCTACTGAAATTCATTTGGTCAGTTGTAGCCCAGTTCTTCTATCTATTAAGGGCATATTGAATCCTGATACTGACTTCTGCAGCATCAGCTACCCCTCCCAGTTTGGTGTCTGCAAATTTGATGAGCTTCCCTTCAGTTCCTTCATCCAAGTCGTTTATAAAGGTGTTGAAGAACAGTGGGCTCAAGACAGAACTCTGTGGCATCACACTTGTCACCTTTTTCCAGGATGATGAGGCAACTACTCACTGTGCAACCTTATGGGGGGGGGATGTGGTTTTGAACTTCACTGAATGCCTTCTTCAGGTACCATCCCATTTCTACTACTAGGTGACTAAAAAGCAATTCTCATTTGCAAGGTAGGGGAAAATATTGTCAATCTTCCAAAGAAAGGTAGCAAACTGGGAGGTGCACCACCCATTTAAGAAATGCAGACACAGCTAGTCTATTCTAAGACATACTATTATTTTTGTTAATTGCTTTTCTTTTCTACTTGTCACCTTGTCTTTCCTACCCATTGTGTCTTGTCTTTCAGGCTGTGAGTTATCCAAGGCCATGATTTGTATCAGTCTGTGGTTTTGTACAGTATATAGCTCAGCAGCAACCTGGGTAATTCACGAGGACAATGCATATGTTAATTCAGCAGAACTTAAAATATGCAGTGCGCTTCCTCTTCCTCTGACAGGAACACACCAGTCCCACAATACTTTGCAGCCCTTCACTGCTCTCCATTTAAGAACACTTCTCACAAAATAGAATAGCACTGAAGAGAGAGAGAGCGCAATTAGACATGACAACAGATTATTGTAAAACCTGAATCAGAAGAAGGAAAGAGACTGTAGAGAAGGCACACAGTGGCTATGTTCCAACTCTACTCTCAGAGACAGTGCTGTTTCTGAATGCCAGCTGCTGAAGACTGCAGGAGGTCGGAGTGCTGTTCTTCTTATGTTCAGCTTGCAAGCGTCCCATAGGCAACTGGTTGGCCACTGTGAGAACACAATGCGGGATTAGTAGGAGCATTGGCCTGATCCAGGTGGCTCTTCTTATGTTCTCATTGTTAGAGTTGTTTAGCGGAATCCCTGATGTAGACGTTGTGTAGAAATGAATTCTCTCCACCACAAACATGAACTTCAAAGCTTTGCTGCCTTAAATAGTAATTACAATCAGATAAATGTAACAAAGTAACACATTGCACATAAACAATGAGCTGCAGGCCTTTATGAAGTTCCATAAACTTTTATCTCTGGTCCCAGAGGGAGATCCTAAGCTTTTCCATCATTGCAGAACTTCTGTGCAGCTGCTGCTGCTAGCCACAACCACAAACAGACTTCTCAAGTTTCAGCTTCCTGCAGTGAGAGCTCTGCAGCTCTTGTTACCAGTGATGTCATCAAGAAGCTTATTTAATGCAAGAATACCACCCTTCTCTGACGCTTTTGCCAAAGTAGAACCTTTTTGCCTAAGGGAAACTTCCCATTACAGGAATTTAAAGGCAAAAACAATATATTGAACACTTACAACATTTAACACTTATAACTTTGGCAGTGCAAAGCTAATAATATTCTGTGGTAACAGAATGAATCTGCTGCCAAAATAATTGTTACTAATGAAATAAATACTTGTTTGGGACTAGATGGTATGCCCTCAGTTGCTAGAAAATAACTTTTTTTAAAAGCAGGGGTGGGGATTTGTTTTTCCCTGTTGTGGGTCCCATTCCCCCAGGGATTATCTATTGGGTCAGCATGCTGGTGGTGTGCAGAGCCACAGCCGATGTTCTTGGTGAAATAAACCAGAATAAAGACTATGAAGAGGTATGTTACTGGGCCCAGGTGCACTACTTTCATTGTGCAAATTGCACATACACAGACCTACAGGATAGTCTTTCTAGGGCATTGACACAAATAGTCAGCTGTAGAATGTCCTCAAATTTTAGCCAGTTACCGCTTACTGTTTTCCTTCTGAAAATGAAAATCCACCTGCAGCACAACCCTGAAATGCACCGAATTTTGGTATTGGGGTGTGTTTATAGTTTAGCCAATGTTGATGGGTTGGGGTAGTAAAACACTCCATTGTTTTTTAATAGCCACATAGTTAGAGAAATTTTAAAAAGGCTGTCAATAGGTTAGTATAAACCATATAATTTTGTTTGGAGGACATTTCTGTATCCAAGGACAGTTTACTTGCAGCTTTCTTAAATGGGGTTAGAAAAATCCCCAGAAAATGTTAATGTTCCTTTTTCTAGATGGCTTTCAATATATTTTACATTATTTTGTAGCATTTTTACATTTTTTTGTTTTTAATTGGAGGAGGAAAACACAGCTGCTTATCATCTTAATCTATATTCAGGGTAAAATGTTGCACATTGCATTGCACAGAAAAACTCTATTTCTTATGAAAAAGCATTTTCCTGGCTCTGGATGTTTGGGTATTGTCAAACACACCTCAACTGAGCCCACAGAAAATATATGTATATTCTTATTTCCACCAGCAACCTACACTGGATGAAGGCTAATATTGTTTAAATATAATTAAATCTGTTAAAAAGTAATAAAATCACAAAATTATAGGGTTGAAGGGCATCTTGGAGGTTATCTAATACTTGTTCAATGTATGATCTGCATTCTGGGATTCAACAGCATCCCTGAAAGATGATCATTTGACCTCTGCTTAAATATCTGAAGTCAAATACTACAAGGGTCTATTACTGGATCAAAGTTACCTATTTATTTATCTAAAACAATGCTTAATGTTCTTTCTCATATTAGATTTTAGAATATAATTAGTTTTTTCATTCTCATTGTTATGAGATGTTTACAGTGCTTTTTTCTGGGGGGACACAGGGGTACACATACCCCTAGACATTTTGTGAATCTAAGGGGCAATATTTCAACATGAGTAGGAAAATGAGAGTACCCCTAAACATTTTTTTTAGAAAAAAAGCACTGGATGTTTATATTTTTGCATCAAACTAGCTGCATTAGCAGGATATTTTAATCCAGTCCAAACCACATCATGTAATCTCCTCAGATCCCACAAAATATGTGTGTAAGAGTTGGACAAAATGTTTATGTAGTCTTTAAGACTACAAGCCCATGATGCATTGAACCCATGAGTAAGCAATACATTTGAGAATATGAAGAACCTTTAACTGAAAGATGAAATGAAGAAAGTTTGATAGGATAGCAGAGCTAATGGAACCAGACAGATACAATTCCGGGGAAACAAACATATTTGGAGGAACAACTGACTGCAAATTGTTAATGTTCCAAGCTGTATAATAGTAAAAGTCCAATGCAGTTACAAGTTAAAAGGGTTACATTTTGCTTTTCTATCTTTTAAATGCATTAATCATTGTAAATGTCAAAAAAGATCTGGATAGCTTTTATCAACAATGAAACAGGAGTAAGCAAGCAATAAAAGTTACAAAGTATTCATGCAGGAATTTTGAACTTAATATTTCAGGATGAAAAATGCATTGTTGAAGGTCCTTTGACTTCACTAATGGCCCCCTTATTTTGAAATCACAAGGTCCTTTACCTCAGTTAGTAGTAAAATCTCTGAAACACAGATGGTGTAGCTCCATTAAATACTTTATTGAAATTTAGTGGGCCCTCCCCTGGGTTCTGAGTTGAGTGTGAATGAGCTGTTAAAAATGAAAGGTGCAATATAAGTGAAGGGAAATAAGATCTCTCTTTTTTTAAGATAGAGGAGCAATAATGTGGGTGCTTTTTCTGTTTGCCTATAAATGAAACCCTTTACAATATTTTTTCATATATCAAATATAAATAATGACAACATAGCATTCATGTAGAATCTCCTGTACAGTACTGGCAAGGTTAAAACTGCTGCAGAAGTTCTTGGTGTGAACTGATAGCTAAAAATATCCAGGTGCTTTATTTTTATTATTGAGATTTGTGTATGGCCACATATCTTTCACTGTCTTTTTCCTTGTGGTGGCGAAAACAGCTGATGGGAGTGATTTTTTTCATAAGAAATCAGACTCTTCATCTCAGGGCCATGGGTTTGAGCCTCCCATTGGGCAAAAGATTACTGCATTGCAGGGGGTTGGATGAGATGATAATCGTGGTCCCTTCCAACTCTACAGTTCTATGATTCTATGAAAAGATTTGGAAGCCCCTCTCCCCCTGCTCCGCTCCCATTCTTCAAATTGCAGATTCAGAGGCTGTATATTGTAAAACATAACACCCTCACTAAGATAGCTCATTTGAAGTACAGTGGTACCTCGGGTTACATACGCTTCAGGTTACAGACTCCGCTAACCCAGAAATAGTGCTTCAGGTTAAGAACTTTGCTTCAGGATGAGAACAGAAATCGTGTTCCAGTGGCACAGCAGGAGCAGGAGGCCCCATTAGCTAAAATGGTGCTTCAGGTTAAGAACTGTTTCAGGTTAAGTACGGACCTCTGGAACAAGTTAAGTACTTAACCCGAGGTACCACTGTACACATACTCTCACATATTCATGTCACAAATTACTACTAGATAAACTTTCATTGATTTCAATATAGGTGCATATTAGACACATTTCATGAAGTTTTCTTCCTGGATTTGCTGGGGAGGTGGAGAGGATTTGGGGCAGGGGCTGCTATCGCCAATTGCCATTGAGTCAGGCAACTCACAGCAGCATAAGCAAAGAAGAGAGAGAAACCAGCTACCATGTTAATCAAATAAAATGTACATTGGTAACTTAGCAAGCCTAAAAGAAGCAGGAGGGGATTCATATTATTCACTCCCAAATGATCTACCTGTATACAGATAGGTTCGACCACATCACCCTGCCTCAGCAAGGCATAAACCGTTACTTGTATTCATAAATACCATTATTTCTCAGGAAAATGGTGAGATGGAGACCAACATTTTACCTTCTAGAGGTGCCAGCAATCCGTGTTAGCTAACTCAGTCCCCACCCACATCAAGAAATGATCATGATATTGTGTTGCTGTTGTTGAGTGATGAGATAAAGTGATGCACACGCATGTAGTTTGTCCTTGAAAAGCTAGCAACTTAATCTTCCTCCAAGCAGCTTGATACAATTCTGATGTTGGAGTTTATCATAGTGTTGCATGCCACTCCAGTCTCTGAGCGGTGGGAGGTTCCAGGGGTTCCAAGCACTTACCCAGAGTTCATGACTCCTTTTTGGAATGAGGCACAGTGGAGACCGTGGTGTCTCAAAAGTCGAACGTTTTGGTTTTTGAATGCCTAAAACCCAGAAGTAAATGCTTCCATTTTCGAACACGCCTTGGAAGTCAAATGGCTTCTGCTGCGTGTTTCTCAATTAAATTTGCAGACCGCTTTTTGCTCCTCAGTTTTCAAATGTTTTGAAAGTCAAATGGTCTTCTGGAACAGATTACATTCAAAAACTGAGGTACCACTATATATGGTTTACACATGTATACAACCTAAGTCTGTGATGGAGGGGTTCACAGCATTAACAACCCAACATTAATACCCCCATAGGGTCATATTTCTGCCTTGGATCCAACAGAAATGAAACATTTCTCTCAGATGTTGCTCTGACTCTCTTTCTCCAGCTTACTTCTTTACTTCTAGGTCACATCAACCTATACAACTCTAAACTCAGGCTATGCCCTTCTAAATTATCTATGAGTTTGCCTTCTCACACAGAGCCCCTTTCCATCAATCCCCTTAATGGCCCATCACCCAGGCTATCACCACAACACAGGAAACTAGCCTAGCTTTTATTCAAACACATACTGGGTCCAGGAGCTAGAAGGATCTCACATTCCCACCCCTATCAAACTCATAATACTAGCATCCGGCAGAGAGTTTTTGTCTGTCTTCTGAACAATAATTGAGATTGCTTCTAGCGTGTAGCCTCAAATGCTGATTGAAACTGTTCTGCCAGCCCCATAATCTTGCAGTTGATAAACTCCTGTTTGCTGAAAAACACATTGGTCACAATTATTATTTTCAGCTTTGTAGGCTCCGGGAAACCTAGAGCGTAGAGGATGCTGCTTTACCATTAGTGAAATACAGGGATGAGAAGCAAAGAATAAAAATGCTGGTATTCCCAAAACAACCTAAACAAATGACATACTATGAAGCAGAAGTGATAAATATTTAATTTACTGCTTGTAGGCAAGAGCAAATGGGAGGTGGGGAAACAGAGAGAGAGAGAGAGAGAGAGAGAGAGAGAGAGAGAGAGAGAGAGAGAGAGAGAGAGAAATATTTGTCCTGTATACTGTGTATTTACTTGCCCATTAGTCTTCAAGCACAGGTTTTTAATCCTTGTGCAAGAATCACTCCTACAAACGTTCCATAAATCTAAAGTCAATTTCCATCCAGACAGAGAATTATTTTAGATGGACTAAGTCATTACAGAACATGGGTTTGAGAACGTGTGATTCGGTAATTTTAAAAAATGCAATTATCAACTCATTTGTAATTCACTTGCCTGAGTACGGACTTTCTCCATTTGAGACAAGGGCAGAAAGCTGGAGCAGACTGTCATAAAGACATTGACATTACTGTCTCCTTTGTTGTGCTGTGCTGTATAGAGAAATAGTCCTCAATGTGACAGATGCAGCAGGGAAGAAAAATGTCTTATTTCAGCACCAGTTTCATACTTTTGTTCCTGACCTGTCATTAACCTTCTTATTTTTTCTTGTCATAATCAAGAAGAATCACCCTGCCAAAATAAAGAATGCAGGTACATTTTAAAGGAATAGCATTCACAGTGTACAAGATCCAAACAGCTGTTTTGCATGCCAAAGAAGCAACACCTTCTACCAGTGAGCCACTTTTTACTTTAGGCATGAACAATAGTTTTTGAAGTGATAAGGACATCCCTAGGGCTGATTACTGGGCCAAAAATGGCAACTAATAATTTCTTCTCCAAGTAACCATAACATGAAAATGGCTGGGTGTATCAACGGTGTGAATCAGCTGTGTGAATTGGTCCTGTTATTTGACTTCATTCTGTTTCCCGTTTATTGTTCTCCTTCAGTGTTATCCTTTGGAAATAGTTCAGGTAGAGTTGTTGCTTTTAGAGGCCTTAATTTTTTAAAAAACTGAGATGGTGGCCCCATAAGCTGCCACTATCTCCACCTCAGACTTTGAGCTCATCTGATTTCACAAGGTAAGCAGTCTCAGATCTAGTCAGCACTTGGATGGGAGACTGTGATAAAGCTAATCTTTAAATTAAAACTGGTCTGTACAATAAAGAAACCATCTAAGATACTCTGAAGGTGACATCAGAAGTCACCAAGGTGACTCTGAGCTTATGTGCTTGTTTCCTTGGAAATCTTAAAATAAAGTGGAAAGAAGATTTGGTGACAGGGACAAACTGTTTACAATTGTTGTTTGGTTAATGGAAATATATAGGTCCTAAGTGAAGCTGTGATCCTTTTGTGTTGTAACGATTTTGTGATCTAAAGTTCTGTTGCTGAAGTAGGTAAGAAAGAAGAGATGGTGTTGAATGAGAAGTTAAGGACCTGTTTTTAAATGTTCTGTAAGAATTTTAGTTCCTCAAATATAATGTATGCAGATAAGAAACCCTATGCCAGTTGGGTTGTGCCTTGTACGCCTCCTTCTGGCAACTCCTGCATGCAAACTGATGCCAAATGTATTGCTCTGCTTTCCTTTGGGCCACATCGCGGAGGCTGAGAGTGGGGGTCTTGTCATCTGGGCAGCCCAGGACGTCCATACACAGTGCTCAGGTTTGCACCCCAGAGAGGTCACAGTGCTGCTAATGCAACAATAACAACACGGGAGGCAGCAGTTGTGAGTTACCAGTCTCTGCAGCTGCAGCAGGCGCTGTGATTCTCCAGCAATTTGACTTCACCCCCAGAGGCGCACTTCGTGTCTCATTTTCTCTCGAGACAGATAGATGTCAACAACAAGATAAAAAAGACAAAGCATTGACTAAAAAGCTGAGGCTCAGAAAGGCAAAAATGAATTGGTAGCACCAACCTCACACTACAGATTAGTAGAATAATAATCAGCATAGTCCACATTCCCAGTCTAGTGTGGTGCCACTAACGTTGTGTGTGTTTACATTATAAAAAACACTTTTTTTAGAATGTTCATTGTAAATTACAAGGTTTTAATGCAGACTAATTAGTGTGTATCACTGTTGAAGCAAGCGACATTCAAAGCAGGGACAGGGTTGGGAATTGGGGAAAAGCATTAGACTTCCTAATTCCTTTTCCCCAGAAATGTGTACTATATGGAAACAGGCAGTCTCAGAGATAGTTCCTGCATTTGTTACAGGAAGAGCTTCTTCTGAAAGGACCATTGGCAAATCAAATACTGACAGCATCCACAACAACCAACTACATGGCAACGGGAGGATGCTTAAGTATTACAGCTCAACAGCAAATCTGGATGTTAAGTAGTGGGTGCCCACACACCCGCCAAGCCCCCAATTTCTCTGTGTGCACTGACCCCACCTCTTCTACTCCCGGTTTGCACATTTTGAGCAGGAAGTCCTGGATGGAGCTTTGATCAGAGCAATCCAAATTATAGGAAGCCAGCGCGATTTGTGGCAGGGTAAATAATGCTGGTGTAATTTACCTGTATCCCAAACTCTGCCACTGCTGGCTGAGCTGGCCCAAGCCTGACAGAGTGAAAGCACACCTTCTGACTTACAACTCCCTTTTTGCCACTGTAACTTCTGTTGGGATGCTAGGCCATGGGACTGAGCTGAACAGACTTGGGAATTGTGGTAAGCCTCCCATTGTCCTAGCTCACCACTGCCATGACCTTTTGTGGGAGATTTACCCCATCTGAGTCTTGTCTGAGCTGGGATGGAGGGCCTATGCCAGCATATCTCTGGCTGAGTCAGGATCTGGGACTTCAGAGAGCATAGCCCAGGCTCAACCAGATACCCACCTATTCCAAACTCTACTCACCCCAGCAGATCTTTGGTTTGGATTGCTCCCTAAGTGCATGTGGCTAATATACTTAGAAGCCTCACTGTCATGAACACTGATAGTCTCAAAACACAGAGTTCCCAGTTGCAGAGATGCTTCTAAGCCAGTCAAATGAACTCATTTAGAAGCCCATCCAGACTTTCCCATTCAATTAAGGAAGGGAGTGGAGTAGATAGGAATGTTGGGAGAGGGCTAGTATATATTTCCCACTCATCCCCAGATGCTTTGAGATTCCCTCTTGGGGAATAACACCTGAAAAGGGATAAAATCACACTGTTTTCATAGTGGTGTTCCAGGCAGAATCCTGCCATCCTGTAATTTGAATTTGAGCAACATTATATATTAATTCAGTCCTGCTGGGTCCAAAGGAACTACTGAATCCAGAAAACACAAAAACAGTCATGATGAGCTAAAATAAATGACAGCAGAGAAAAAGTCCAGCTCTGTCCAACTTGCTTGAATCTTTTGCTGAAGTGACTTAACAGCCGGCATGTGACCTTGGCACCTGCGTCAATGATAACAATTGACTGATTGGCTGATAAAAAAGCTGAGAGGAACATCAATAGACATTACAGTAGGTGGTGGAACCATAACATATTTGGGTTGTTTTGAAGAAGATGTGGATGTGAAATATGTTAATGTGAATTGTGTGAAGACAATGACAGATAGCAGGGGTGCTTGTTGCAATTTCTCCCAAGAAGATTTTGAGCATGTATGAAAGGTAGAAAAGACTTCACATCCAACCCCAAAATAATGAAAATGATTAAACGACATGGTGCAATCTCTGATCAGTATGAAAGAAAAGTCCAGAGGTTTTGTGTGAGTCCATGAACCAAAGGACCGCTGAAGTATAAGTGAAGAACTGCTGCAAGTGCGTCCTGCTGTCTATAAGTGAAGGGAAAAGGTCTTGTGCATATGCTAACTAAAAAATGGACTGATGGGCAGGTGAGATTCTATGTATGAGAAACTGATTACCTACAGTGTTTGTGTCAGTGACTTTAACCCTCTCATTTTAAATAAGCAACTATTCTCCAGCAATTGGTCAATTCTGATCCCATATTTCATCATAGTGGCAAGGAGATTTACAAATGATGCTATTTTAGAATTCCTGGCCAAACTCCATTGTGACTGTAACGCTCAACCCATTTCTTCTTACATTTATATTCTGAAGTAGTGTTCTTATCTGAAGCTTTTCCGTGGGTGTGCACTAGCGGTCCAACATGCCCACCAGAGAGGTAGCTGCATTTTTGTGATGAATGGAGTGATTGCTGTATATATAGAGTGTGCAAAGTGATCTGGGATTCTGGAGAGGAAATGCACTGTATAAATGTAAGTTATTACTTGGGTGGTTTCATCTCTTTTGAGCAGATAAAAAGGACATGGCCCACGCTATAAATCTCTCCTCCAACCAGCTAATGGGATAAAATTAAATAAAAAATAAAATGTCAGTGACAAAATATATCCCAGTGGTGAGATAGGAGTGTAGAATGGTTTTTGAGGAAAGTAGCCAAAGCTTTTGCAAAAAGTAGAAGATTCAAGAAACTTTCATATCATGCAGAGATAGGCTTGATAACATGGCAGGAGGTGGAATCATGGTCAAACAAGCTAGCAAATGATGCTTAATAGGCCTTCTACATCAATGATTTTGTCTTGGTGTTGTTACCTGCTATGTTAGTATCTCAACTAATATTTCTAGAACGCACAGAAAATGGAGATGGTGGGTGGAACCCTATCAAAGTATGAAAGTTTATCAACCTCATAACATCTGGACGCACTGTTCCATGCTCACACAGCAGAATTATTAAACACAGTAATCTGAAAGCATTCAGATTTGAGAAAAATATCCATGTAGTCAAGTACACTGCTTCATAATACTGTACCCTAAAATGATCTGTTTTTGAAGTGCATTTATTACTGAACTGCGGATTTCTTTGAAATGTGTGGTTTCTAAAAGACAATTCCCTTGATGATGATAAGCTTTAACAGTTCTGGAACATTTTCAGTTTCCTAGAAGTTCCTGGAAATCTTCTGCCTGACTCTTGACTCCAGCAACCACTTGCATTTTGTTTTTAAGGCTGCAGTTAGGGATGGGCTAAACCAATAATGCAAATTATGTTGATGCTTTTATTACAAGCATTCATGGCTTCACTCTCTGGCTATCACAGAAAACATAAGAAACTGATGGCATGCCACACATTTTTAAAATTCTGCATGGGTAAGGTCACAATTCCTGCCAACCGAGCAGTTCGAAAGCACGTCAAAGTGCAAGTAGATAAATAGGTACCGCTCTGGCGGGAAGGTAAATGGCATTTCCGTGCACTGCTCTGGTTCACCAGAAGCGGCTTAATCATGCTGGCCACATGACCCAGAAGCTGTACACCGGCTTCCTCAGCCAATAAAGCGAGATGAGCGCTGCAACCCCAGAGTCAGCCACGACTGGACCTAATGGTCAGGGGTCCCTTTACCTTTACCTTTAAGGTCACAATAAAGGGACGCGGGTGGCACTGTGGGTTAAACCACAGAGCCTAGGACTTGCCAATCAGAAGGTCGGTGGTTCGAATCCCTGCAACGGGGTGAGCTCCCATTGCTCAGTCCCAGCTCCTGCCAACCTAGCAGTTCGAAAGCACGTCAAAGTGCAAATAAATAAATAGGTACCGCTCTGGCGGGAAGGTAAACAGCATTTCCGTGCGCTGCTCTGGTTCACCAGAAGCGGCTTAGTCATGCTAGCCTCATGACCCAGAAGCTGTACGCCGGCTCCCTCGGGCAATAATGCGAGATGAGCGCTGCAACCCCAGAGTCGGCCACGACTGGACCTAATGGTCTGGGGTCTCTTTACCTTTTTAAGGTCACAATATTCATGACTTAAATCTAGTGTTCATGCTCTGTCCTTACACAAAACATTCAATATACACAGATAAGAATGCAAGATGACCACCTATTGTTGGGTTTTGTTTGCTTGTTTTTGGAACAAGTACAGTCAATCTAGGATTTGAACTGAAATTGCACAGTAAAAACTGGGGAGGATCGTGCCTACAAGTCAATCCCAGTTCCCACCTTAGCTTAGCTATGAACTCCTTAGGTGGATACCACTCTCAATATCAATTCCCACTTTTGTAGCATGAATATTACCACTAAAGATGATGGTGGTAATGATGATAAGATATTTCCCTTAAGCAAACCAACAACTTTGAAACCTGCTTTAAAAAACTCGGTGTTAAAGTGTGATTAATGCCAAGCCAACAATAATGCAGAACAACTGAGAACTTTTGCACTTTGGTGTTCACCCACACTCTCCCCGACATGTCCGATTCAACATCCACAACCAGTAAAGCTGGGAGACAGAGGCAGGTGTGTGTGTGTGTGTGTGTGTGTGTGCGTGTGTGTGTGTGAGTGAGAGAGAGAAGATCCTAGTTCCGTATTTGGTTGAGAACCCGCTCTCCCTCCATCCCTTCAGCGACTCCGCTCCGCTCCCCGTCCAGGAGGACGAGTCCTCTTTGCCCATCTCTCTCGACTTGCCTCTTACTTCGAGCTCCCACCTCCAGCGCGCGCCGCTCACTGAGACAAAAGACGGGCCAATCAGAGGGCAGGGTGTGTCCGCGGTCCTCTCTGCCTCCCCCCCCCCGCCCGGAGCTGCCTCTTGAGTGAAGGGAGGCGAGGAGGGGGAAGCAGGCGGCTTCGGCGTCGGAGAGTGTGGTTCTCGCCTCAGCCAGCCGCGCGCACGCCGCCTCTGTTTGTACACAGCGCACTTTCCAGCCGGCAGAGCGCTCTCTCTCGCTCTCTCTCGTCATTGTTCTCTTCCCTGCAGCAGCGGCAGGAGCAGCCAGCCAAGAGGCTGCCCCCACCGACCCGCGGCAGACGAAGGAGGCGAAGGAAGAGTCTCTCGCTCGCTCGCTCCCACACACCTGCCCAGCGCAGCCGCGGAACCGGCGAGCGATGAGCGGCGAGTCGCGGCAGCCGCGTTCCGGCCGCGAGCTGCGCGGGGGTCTCCGAGGAGGATATCCTGGCCATTAGGCGAGACGCGGCACAAGAGGAGAGAGGCTCTTCCCTCACGCGCGGGGACGTCTCCTCCTTCCTCGTGGGGATCTGCTGCCGAGCGACCAGGTGCGGAGAGACCGCCGCGCCAAACTCCTCGACTCCGCCGCCTCGGGATCGTCCCTCGGGAGATCCAGGGATCACCATCATGAGCCGCTGGGTGGGCGCCTGGCTCGTGCTGTGCGCCAGCCTGGGAGCGCCGTCGTCCGCCAGAGGTGAGCGGCGGGCGAGGGGGCGCGAGGATGCTCGACGGGGGCGTCAGGGGCAGAGCAGCCCGGGCGCATTCCGGTGTGGAAAGTGAGGGCAAAGTCCAGAAATAAATAAAGTGAATTAATGCGCCGGGCAGTCTTGGGGAAGGGGCAAGCGGGGGGGGGGGGGAGAGAAGGAGACGTGCGAATAAGCCTGAGCTGTGGGTGTTTTTCTTGTATGTATTTATTTTCTTTAATCAGATTATGTGTCATCCATCCGCAGACATGTCCTCTTTAGCAATGGGCGCTTCGCAGATGCAGTCAGGGCTTCCGCGTAATCCTGATAAGCGCACTGGCAAGACTAATAATAATAATAATAATAATAATAATAATAATAATAATAATAATAATAATAATATAGGCATCATCACCAAACAAGCAGCCCTGCGGTCGTTTCCTTCGTACCTCCCTCCCTCCCATTGTTTGTTTTATTTTATTTTTAATTATACATCTGACGCGCAGCGAAGAAGCAGGAGAGCCTCGGACAGTTTGCGAATGCAGTGGCGGGGCTCCTTTCTGCTCGCTGCCGTCTCTAAATAGGACGCCCTCCTCCTGAAAAGGTGCAGTGATGGAGGTTGCTGGGGAGGCGGGGAGGAAACTTCCTCGCTCGCTCGCTCTCTTTCTGTACTAATCGGATGCACCGAGGGGAGGCTCGGATAGAGAAAGATTAGACAGATGCATATATTAATTCTGTGCCTTTCACGGGTAGGCAGATGGAGGAGTGGTGGATGGAGAGATGGAGAAAAGACCTCGCAGATCACACAGATCTCCACATAGCGAGCCTTTGCCCAGACAGAGGGGAAGGACAGACGCCCAGGAGATAACTTAGACAGGTCTTCACCCTCTCTGCCTTTGAAAAGATGCCTTCAGGTGTCTGCGAAAGTTGAGAGGCTTCCTCAGATAAGGAAATCATTGAAGAACGAGCTTTTTTTATTTTCTTCCCCAGGCTGTGTTGTGGGGCGGTGGAAAGGGGAGGGAGAAAAAAATGCCTCACTAACTGGAGAGGAAAGCCCAACTGCAGCTGAGCTTGGCGTTTCCAAGTTTGGTCCAGCCTTGATTTTTCTCCTCCCTCGCGCCCTCCACCAATTTCCCCTGCTCGCCTTTTCTCCTCATAACAGAGATTTGCTCCTGTGAGTTTTCTTGTGGGGGGAACCAGGGCGGAGGAGAAGGGAAGAGAAACGCCGCGTCTTCCCAGCTGATCTGAGAGGAGGGATATCTCTATATTATATACTTATAGAGATAGAGATATTGCAATCTCCCTCCTCTCTGTTTGTTTTTTGACAGCCTCCCTTTCAGAATAAAGAGCCCCCCTCCCGCAGTTCGCCTTGTCTCCTCACCACTCATAGGTGGGGATGGTGAGGATTGAACAACTATATTATGTCAGCGCTTGTATGTGGAGACTATTATTAATATTTATTATACTATATTATGTGAGAGAAAGGTATGTTGGAGCAAACAAGAGGCAGCTGCTTCGACATGAGGGGCGCCTGGCGGGGGTGGCGGGAGGCGAGCCGCTCGGTTCTGACGGGGCTGAAGTGATCCCCGCTCGGGTCTCGCTAAGTCGTCCCCGAGGGGGCGGGGGAGGGAGGCGTTCCTCTGGCGGAGCTTCTCTCCAGCGCTCTGTTCCCTCGCTGAGGGAGCGTCCCCTGCCTTCGCTTTGATCCTACTCGTCGCGCGCCACGGGCTGGGCGCGAGCGCAGGGCTTGACGGAGGGGAGAGCCCCAGTCCGTCGCCGCCTGGCAGCGCGGGAGAAAAAGCGCGCGCGCCGCCAGCAGATCAGGGGCAAAAGGCGCTCGCCAAATCCCCGCGTGAGGGGAGGCAGCCGCCACTGCCGCCGCCGCCTCCGCAGCAGCAGCAGCCACCGCCCACTGGCTGTGTCCTATCGTGAGAGAGACAGCTCCGTGCTGCGGCCATTCACCCACATTTCCCTCCCCTGCTGCTGCTGCTGCTGCTGCTGCCGCTCTACAAATCCCAACCCCAGTTGTCACCGATACACACGTATAGTAGGTTTGTAATACACACGTATAGCCAGAAAACTCGGAGACCGCACACCCTGAATTGCGGGCAGTGTAAATAACAGCATTCACTTGTGTGTACTGTACTCCAAAAGTGGGGAAAGGAGATAGGAGTTTCTGAGGTAGCCACAGCTTCACCTCAGGTTACCAGCATTCGCATGTGAATGTTGACACACCTGCAGCCTGTCTTTATGTCTGGAGTTTCAACAACTTCTGGGAAATTTTTTAACATGCTGTGGTTATGCAGGTTTTGCCTCCGTTATGGGAAGCGAAGAGGGTTTTTTTTAAAAAAAAATCTGAAGATAAAACTTTGCTCTGCCAAGGAGTTCATGTCAAAAAGGCAACTGGGCTTGCCACAAAATGGATCCGCCTTAAGCATTTATTAACATTTTTGGGGGAAAGGGGACTGAGGATGCATGTGAATCTCTCAAAGACTGTGAATAGCAAGGAGGTTGACACTTGAGAGGAGACACCAGAATTCTCTCAAAAATAATTGCAATGAGGAGTTTCTGGAGTTCCAGAAATAGCTGGCTATTACCAAGATGATTCCTGTCCCCAAAGGTTATTCCCTGCATTCATGCATACTTATGAGTGTCCACAATTAATAAATGCAATACTACCCGGTCTTACAAACATTTTCGAGAGTGAACAATAACACAGCACACTAAAAGTGTTGCTGTGTACTTTTAATGTATTTATTTAGGGGGGAAAGTATAAACCTGTTACTTAAAAAACAAACAAACTTCCAAACAGCATACATAAAATAATATAAAAGAATAACAACAATGCACAAACACTATAAGCAAATTTTTAAAAAGCAAGTACCGTATACATAACTAAATTACCAAGAAATTGCCATGTTTTTACTGGGAAATAGTAATAAAAGGCATGTGCTCAATCCAGGAGTTGCCAGTATGATGCTTGTGAGTGCATATGTGCTCTCAGAGGTCTTCTTCAGTTCCTACAGGTTCCTTTTCCTTTCCCCTTCCTCTGCTGAAATAAGCATTCTGTTGTATGCAATAAGATAGGTTGTGGTGTGCATGTGGCTGGTTTGCAAATGTGCCCACAGACCCACCTTTGGTGGTGATCAATCCCAGATTGTCCATAATTCCCCATGGATAAAGAACTGGCAGCCTTACATAGCAAGAACCATCACTCCCCCACTCCCTTATATCACCCTGATACTCCTCCTGTAACCAAAAATGTCTTAGTTTAATCATTCCAGTTACAGGAACAATGATGTGTGAACTCAACTAACTCTAAACTTTGAACTTATGAACTTTCAAATAACACTATTTTCTTATAACAGGCCCTTTTACCATTAATTACCGTTAGTGATAATCATGGTGTCTAAGTCTTCTTTGATGTAGCAGGATACATTTGTCTAATATTTCGTTTACATTTGCATTGAGCTTTCCTTGATTGATCTTTTCTTTGAAAATTGAACTAATATAGCAGTCTAATGGGGGGGGTGATGCTGTTGCCCTTTTTCTTCGATACTTTCCATACACTGATGCAGTGAGCATGTGATACCTTTGCATTCTGTTTTTATAACTGGAGTTTGAACTGTCAAGCAAAATGAGCTATGGAGTGAGAAGTAATAAAATTACAAAGCAAAATCTGTAGGAGAATCTGTATTATACACACACATACTGGTGAAAAATCAGAAACTCAGCCTTGTGGTACAGTATGATTTTAAGTGCATTATTTACTATTGTTCCAGAGTACAGGCAAAAGTGATGCCAACAACCAGCTAGTTAGTGATGCCAATTATTTCCAGTAATTCTGCCTTCATAGCTCAGTTGGTAGAGCATGAGACTCTTAATCTCAGGGTTCTGTGATTCTAACTCCTTATTTCCAAGTTCCAAATGATATAACTGGATGAAATTTAATCAAATTTTAAACCAAAATCAATGGAAAAGTAAAATAGCTATGGTGTTTCTTTGCAATAACATTCTAAACAGTGTTTTAATCTTCAAAAACTACGTAAGACGAATAAACAAGGCTTGTGCCAGTGAAGTAATTGGAAGGCTTGATGCTCAGTAACTCTTGGTGCTATATAAATTAGTTATTGTCAACAATGTCTGCCAGATCATTTTATTTATTGATTGAGTTTGGATGGTTATTCAACATGACCAACCAAACCAAGCATAACTTTTGGTTTTCAGTGACTCTGAGAAGAAACATATATAAGTTGCATATCTTTCCCACTACACCACACTTCAGGTGTTTGAAATCTATAAAGCCCGCTACAGTTTGTAAGAGTGGAATGGTGAAGATGTGCTATAAAATATGAGGAATAATATTTCATGATTGTTCAGCTCACAAGAAATTCTATGAGAAATTGCCAGCTGTGAAGGTTGAAGAGCAGATTGGTTTATTTTTCAGTTTGTATATACTTGTTCAGGAATAGGAGAAAACAAAAATTTTAAGAGTCAATAAGGGCATGGAAGCAATATCCCTTCCCCACTGCTAGTCTCTGGCAACTGGTATTTAATGGTTATTTAAAAATAGGAATGGTTTAATAGTTAATCATATGTGTATGAGAGTATGAATACAGCTACTCCTGTTCTTCTCACTGCAATAGCGCTATGCAAATATTGGTAGGTTGGAGGCGTTAAATAAAAGTAAGGGGATTGGCCTTGATCTCAGTGGCATCTTTCCCCTACCTTCTGAGAAAAGAGCCATAGGGATCCAACCTACACCTAAATACTGGCTACTAAACTTTTGATGTGCTTGCACTTGGGCAGCGAAAACTAAGAAAAGGTTTACTAAGAAAAGTGATATGCTCAAAATGTTTGCCCACATCCACATTTATAATATTGCCATAGTGCATGCAGTTCAGAAAATAAGGGGTGCTCTGTTGGCTCAGACCAAAGGTCTACCAGTTAGTCCAGTTAGCTTCCTATTTCCCATAGTGGATAGCCATGAACTTCCAAGATGCCTTCAACAAGGGCATGAAAGCAATAGCCCTTCCCCATTGTCTTTGCTCTGGCAACTGGTATTTAATGTCATCAAGCCTCTGAACAAGGAGGTTCCTATTAATGATCATGGTTAATAGTTGTTGATAATTCCATCCCATATGGAAGTGTATAATCTCCGTTTAAAGTCTTCTAAGCACATCTTGTAGATGCAATACAAATAAAGTTGAGTATAGATTTATAGAGACTGTACTCTTCTCACCAGTTTTATGGGAGAAAATACATGAGCTAGCTTCAATTCATCTAGTATGTGAGGAGAGTACTAACTCTCCTTTCATAGAAGCAGGGTTGACAGCATCACATCTATCAAAGGAAAGAACGTTGAGTAAATGTGTGGTGGTCTACATTGTCCCCCAGCATGTATGTATGGCTTCATGCATTCTCTCCCCATATGTAGAACATTATGTGTGATTAGTCCTGTGTGCTAAATGTTCTAAATGTCTCATGAATGTACCCCAGATATGTATTATTCTTCTTTTAAAAAAGAAATTTCCTCCACCCTTGTTTTTTAATTAATTAAAATTAAGGAGTTGTTCTTTGTTGGGTACTTGTACAGTAAAGCAGTTGATCTTTAACAGTAATATAAAAATGATTATACACAATACAATAAAATTTGCATATGGCTGTTTTTTGAATTGAATAAACAAGTTTATAAGGTGAAAATGCATGTTATTAATTCATTTAAAACCTTTGTGAAAATGGAAATTGTATGCACATACAGAGCTTCATTTATTTGCACTCCCCCCCCCTGTTTATATGTGCATGTTTTGCTTGTTCCATAGATCACTGCATAGCTGTCAACGTTTCTCTTTTTTTAAAAGGGAAATTCCCTTATTCCGAATAGGATTCCTTGCAAGAAAAGGGAAAAGTTGACAGCTATGGATCACTGATAGATGCATACATTCCGAATTCAATTTGTGTAATCTCTAGTTAGATGATTGAAGGGATGGTTCAGTCAGTACAGCATGGTGGGTTTGAGCACCACTTTGGGCAAAATATTAGTTTGTTGCAGGGGGTTAGACTAGATTACCCCCATGGTCTCTTCCAACTCTACAATTCTATGAAAGAGTCTTAAGTAAGACTAGTACATATCTCACCCTGGTACCTTGGAGAGCTGCTGTCAGTCAAATTAGACAGTACTGGCCTATGTGAACGAGTATACTTACTCCTTATTTGTTTATTCTGCCCCACATCCAAAGATCTCTGGGCAGATAACAATAGAATTACAGAAAACCAAACAAATTCATAAAATGGAGCAATGCATTAAAATACAATAGAAGCCACCATTTAAGCCAGTCTCAATCTTCTCACTTTTAATCTGGCAACTAAAAGCCAGTAGTGTAAACCTCAACTGGATTTCAAGGGGGTGGTGCTACCAATTTTGGGTGCCACAATTGAAAAATTCATCCCCACATCCCAGACCCTAAGGACCCCCTCCTCCCCGCAACTGATCTTAATTCCCAGTAGGAATGAGCTGGTAAAGATACTCCAAGTGTTTAGGTTACAAGCCACTATTAAAATTAAAGAAATAAAACCTTTACTGTAGTCCAGAAACATATTGTCAGCCAGTGAGGTTCTTTAAGAACCAGACTGACGTGGCTTCAGCTGGTGGTCTCACTCAAAAGACAGGCTGCTGCATTTTGTACTTGCTGCAGAAGGTTATCAGCAAATGGATCACTGTGGCCAAGCTATCCTTGTTCAGGAATGGCTGTAGTTTGTGCACCAGCTGTAGCTGATGAAAGACACTCCACATTAGTGACTGATTAGTATCCAATATTATTCATAGACTTTATACTTGCTCTATACCTGCTCATACAAGAGGAGTGCAACAAGTCATTCCCTTAAGTCCCGGAGTCACTTTATTTTACTAACCAAAGGCATGTAGTATGATAACAGACAAATATGTGGGTTATAGCCGGTGTTAGTTATACTTATCAGAACCAATGGACCTGACTAAGTTACATACATTGATTTCTGTAGTCAGCTATATGGCTATCTTTAAATATATTTAATCTCATTAAACAAATGCTTTTTATTCTGTGCTCCCTGTTTTCTCTCTTGGTTTTTGGTTTGGCACATCATATTGTTCTCATCTCTTTCCCAAGTACTTTGTCTCTAGTTATGCTTTGCTGGATTTGTCTAAAGCTCTGAGAGCAGTTCATACCTTGCTATTCCACTAAAGTATTAGACTTTCCGAGTAAGTGCCTTGCTTTCTTTAATAATCCAAAAAAAGGAAGAAAAAGGAATTAAATAATAAGCATGTATTTAAGTTTTCAAATGCACTTGGGGAAAATTCCACAACTAAAAAAGTTTGTGTGTTTGTGTGTATCTGTGTATCTATCTATCTATCTATGAAGAAAATCCTTTATCCTTTATCCTGGTAGACAGGAGAGGTGAGATGACCTAGCAGAGTTCTCGTTTCCCACCCTCAATTTAACTTGATGTGATTCTTTGTAGGTGACAGATATTACCTGGTTTTTTTTAGCTGTCTCTTTTATGAGTCATGTTCTGACCCAGATGTCATTATACAGCTTGATATCTTGGTTATCTTTGTTCCTTCAGGCTAAGTGGACAACTGCTTTTCATAATGTCTTTGCATTTCGTAGGTGCATTCTCATCTAGCCTATTTTAACATTTCAACTTTATCCATCAGGTTGCTGTCTGACATGAGTGGCTTTTCCCACTCATGTCAGTGAATGTATGAATTATCTGTGTTCAGATTTAGTTGTTTTATATTCTGCTATCAAGCAAATACTTTATCTATGGGTCACAGTGCAGAAAGGATGTGAGTGTTAAGAGTGACATACACTACACTCAAATTACCCTTCCCATAAAGAAGGGGTCACCAATCCAGATTTTCTGGTTATTAATGTTTTATTGACTTGACTGAATACCAGAATTTTTAGTAGAACAACCAATAAAAAGGCACCAAATTTTATAACTCCTAAATTAGCAAAACTATCCACTTCCCAAAGCCTTTATCCCACAAACCACAAGTAAATATAGATGATTTTAACTGGTGAAGAAAATTCTATCCAATGGAGAAATAAACCAAGCAAACGAAAATCATAAATATAATACCAAATAAGAATGTTGAGGTGTTAGAAAGTGAACCTGAAGCACAACCAGAATTTTGAACATTTATTCCATTCAGGAACAAGGAGCATAAGCCCAAGTGATGAACACCAATATCCCATTGTTACCTTCTCCTAAAAATCAGACTGAATGTAGACTCAAAACCAATTTTCAAAATGTAAAGAATAAAATTTGATTATAAAATTATGGTTTTTATTAGAGTTTGGGCAAAATGAGAATTCACATTTTCAAGAGAATGAATGAATGGAAGTAGGGAAGTAATTAATAAAGAGATCTGTACTCAACTTGGTTTCCCTCTGTGACCCGTTGGCAGGCCATATTTATCATATTCAACATGTCATATTCAATTTGACCTTTTAGTCTATGATAATACGGAAATACTACCAAGGAGGGAGAAAAGATGCATGCTAAGGAAAGCACCCACGTTATTATGACGCATTGTCAACATGGCCAGTTACAAAGAGCAGTCCAAGAAAGTGGGCAAATCCTGTTTGGAATCTTGACAAGCCAGAACCTTGAGACTCAGTATAAAAGTGTTGCAGGACTCAGGGTCCATACTCACAACATTGTTGCACATATTTGCTCTTTGTTTGAGCTCTGTACTGTGTAACTCAGAACAGAAGAAGAAGGAAGCATATCTGAAAGTTATTCCTCCCATGCTTTGTGGAGTACCCATTTATTCTTGTTGAGCTAGGAAACAGAAAACCGGTGGCATCTGTATAAACCATAAGAAATACAGTATTGATTTTGCATGTGGGCTGTCCGTCTGCTGCAATACACATAGTACCAGCAGTTGAATAAAGGATCACTATGATTGCACAAATCATGGCATCCACATATTCATGTTCCATATGAATGCACCACTTTACACAAACCCCACATGTGCACAACATGCCACTTACCTGCCAACACCCCTGTGCTTTCCCCAAGCATCCATGTGTTGTGGGCAGGGCAGGGAGCGAACAAATGTGAACCAGCAATCATTGTCACCTTCTGGGTTATAGTTTATCCAGAGTTGTTGTTTTTTTGCTTTTATCACTTTGGTGCAAATTGCAAGGAAATTTCAAAAGAAGACGTCCCACTTCAGGCTTCTCAGTTGCTAAAATGAGAAAGAAAGCATTCTGCATCAAGTTTATGCAGAGTTTTTTGCTTTATCACCTTGGTGCAAAAATAGCAAATTCTCATCTTGCAAAGGGTGCTTTCCTAATCCACAGGAAATTTCTAATGCTGAAAAATATGCAAAGTAAAAGTTAGACAATAATGCTGAGGTATATCATACTTTCTCTACCAACTTAAAACAAAATACGAAAAAAAGTTGTACATCGTTTATGGTGACTTAACAGACTTTTAAAATACAACAAATACTTGTCCTTACAGAGCGATACCATTATATATATTCCCATGCTTATGGATGAACTCTTGGTCCCCATCTAGACCTTTATGAATAGGAATGAATATAAATTGTAAAAGTATGTGTCTGTAAAAATGAAAAGAAAGAAAACGTGTGTGTGTTCATTCAATGTCTTACACAGGGTTTTGTATCAGCCATTCATTGCTGTCCCTATGGTAAATCTCAAAGGGCATAAACAAGAAGCATCTTTAAAGATTTTACAGTATTAAGAGCAAATGGGCTAGAGATGGGAAGGAGGTGAAGAAAAAGAGGCAATAATGTCTCCAAGCAAGGAAACAATTACGTTAAATCACAGCTGATTCCAAACGTGCATGTAAAATAATTGATCAACTGTCATTGGTTACCTAAGAAGTCCAGAGAAATGTAAATGATGGCTTTAACATCTTCAGAAGTATGGATGTTGTCAAGGCTGCAGTCAAGGTTGGCGTTCTTTCCTGTTTATTTTGAACTCATGTCTTTCCGCCGTTAATGGCAGTGCTTTTCCCCGCCTACTTACATTAGTTTTATGCAGGAAATAGAAGTGCTCTTTATGTATTATTGCCTTTGAACAACTCACATTATAGCAGTCTCCACCCCCACAAATGAAGCAAAAGCTTTCAAAATAGTTTTGAAAGTAATTAGCATTGTAGTGCCTAATGGAGCACAGGTAGAATGGGAAGCCCAGGCAAAATATGTCTTGCTGTGACTTTTGTTCTGAACTATTATGTGCCATGACAGTTAAGCTATTACTTATTCCCTCTTGGTTCATTATTCTATAGACCTTTAATGACTCACTGACTTTAACCCGGCTCTTGTAATTTCAAGATTATAACTCTGTCTCAAATACAAATTCTATTAAAAATGTTAGCTTACTTTTAAAGGTTGGCAATAAGGTTTAACTTTTTTTTGTCAGAAATGTATTCTTTAAATTTAAATGACTGGCAGCACAGTCCTATGTGTGTTTACTCATTGTCCCATGGTCTTCAATCTGGTTTACTCCCAAGTAGATGTGCATAAATGTGCATAAGTGTGCAAAGGATTTCAGTGTTACTGACAAATTTTCCAAAAAACCCCTATCATTACATATGAAGCTAGTCTAGATTGAGTAGGATTGTTAGTGCCTCTCCCAATAGACCCAGAAATACATTAGAGCACACAAATATTCTACACTATGCAATGTAGCATAGGGTGCGACACTTCATCCTAAAAAAATGACTATATAGATCTTTTGTGAGGCTCCCTCTAACTTCATATAGGAATGTCTGAAGTTTTTGTTTACTGGTTTCATAATTTCCTCAGTTATAGCAATACATTTTATAAGTCAAGAGACTAATTGTGGAAATTACACAGTGCTGATTGTGGATGTCTACCTTTTCTCCTATAATTTGAGCACGACAGGAAGTGGACCTATAATAACAGTAAAACCAGAGGTTCTGTCTTCCTCTGTTTTTCATTTTGGGTCCAATAAAAGTACTAAAACTATGATGTTCAGTCCTTGCATTGTAATTAGAAATAACTGGTTAAAGTCTGGGCTGAGGGAATAGAACCTCACCCTTGCTAGCATTTTTCCTCTTATTTTTTTGTCATAGCTTATTTCCTGTTCCATTTTAATAGGTATTTTAACTATTGATTGGCAAAGCAATTGTCATGAAAAATTAAAGAGACATAAAAGAGAGATGTTGTTTCCCCCATGGAAATGCTGGCAAAGGGCATTTTTCTCATCACTGTAACTTTAAAAAGCCCAAACATTTTGTGATTCCCCCCCCCTAAATAAATAAAAAGTGGATCCCTACGCAATCTCCTGACCCTGTTGAAAAAAATATTCCAGAGTTTTACTCTTCTAGAGCAACCTTGCCCTTATTCCTACATTTGAGGCTGCTAAAGACAACTGCTTTTCTTATGTTTAAGACAGGAAGATTACAAACCACATTTTTAAAAGCTCTTTGGTTTTGCATAACTGATCTCAGCAAGAAAGCCCCCGCTGAGAATATGAGATTTACTGATATGGAATTCAGTGATCAAGCAAAGAGTTTAATAGCCCTAGTGAGATGAGTGTTAAGGGAGAAAATTAAAACAAAAAAGAATTAGTGACTCATTTGGTTGTACTAGAAAGGCAGACATTTTCTAATAATTAATTAACTAATTTAAAGTCCCTTTCCTTTCTTTGTTCAAGTAATAACTTGAGTACTTGTACAGTAAAGCAATATGTCTTAAACAGCATTGTGGAAAATAATTATGCTTAGTAAAATAAAACTGCAATTCAATGAACAACCTGTGTCCATCTTGATATCAAATGAGCAAGTGCATAAAATGAATGTACACAGATTAATAATAATAATAATAATAATAATAATAATAATAATAATACCTTTGTGAAAGTGGACATTTTACCTTGTATTGTATTGTATTTACACCTCTGGTGTCCCAGTTTAGCTGGGCAAGTTCTGCAGGTCTCATAACTCAATGTTCAATCACATGTTTTGCCTACAAATGCCCCCAGTTCAGTCCCTATCATTACTAGTTAAAGAGATCTCAGGTACCTCACCTTGAAATTTCAAAGATAGGTGCCACACTAAACACACATTACTGGTAGTCATACAAGAGGACAGGATCTAGAGTGTGCTGGACTGCCACTTTCATCATGCCTGACCATTGACCATGCTGACTTGGGGCTGATGGGAGTTGTAGTCCAACAGCATCTGAAGGGCACCACATTGGCTAATCTCTGGATTAAAATACACAGTATAATTTTGCACACTACTGTTATGTTGTGTCAAAATTCTCTGTGGAAATGGTTAATGGGTAAATATTTCCTGTCTCTTGTCTCTTGGGTTCCCTCTGAACTACTGGATCCCAAGTCCTGATCCCATATGGTCTGCAAAACCATATCTGTGGTCTCATTTAGGTACTTATGCACAGTAGTGTTCTGAATTTCATCTGAAAACCATTGGCGGGCAATTATCAACCCCAGTCACCATAGATGGTATATTCCTTCCTTTTTCTAGCTGCAGCGCACCATTGAAAGAGGGCATATGAAGGAGAGGAAATAATTAAAAAGCTTTGGTTTCAATCTAGTTTATTATCTTTTTGGTCTCCTGCCATACTTACCTTCCTCTCCTGGGCTTACCTCCATAGGATTGTCAGGTTGTAACAGGTTCTTGTGCCAGTAATAATTATTGTGCCCAGTTACAAATCCTAGTTGTGGCATTTTATGTGGTATGCATGATAAATTTTGGGTTAATTCCCTTCCAATTCTTCTTTCTGCTTCTGCTGTCAACATGATTTGTGCTAGGATAATAATGAGAGATAGGGAATCCAGTTTCTCATTTATTTATTTGTGTGTGTGTGTGTGTGTGTGTATGCATATATTTCAGTAAACGATTGCTTAATTCTTACGAAATGTAAATGAGGGAAACCTGTTTCCTGTCTGTGCCATTGCATACTGTAGACCATACTCTTCATACTCCCCCCCCAAAAAAAACCCCTAGCTGCCAGATCCTACAACCAGTTTTAACATACATACATGCATACATACATACAGTATTGTATTGTATTGTATTGTATTGTATTGTATTGTATTGTATTGTATTGTATTGTATGACAGATAATTCAGCCAAGTGACCTGCCATCTGCAGAATATATAGCCTTCATACAACTATGGTATAGTTGAATACCATCCCATGTATGCAAATATATGTTAAAAATCTATTGAAGGATTGAAAAAAAATCTATTGAAGGATTCTATAAAATATCAACATTTAGATGTTGTAGAACCTGTAAGGCACTTGTGTTCCCTAGGAGCTTATCACGGACTCCCCAATGAGAAAATTAGTAGTGGCAAATAAGCTTCCCTCAAAAAAGCAGAACGAAACAAAAACATGATGATTATTCTTCACTTGCAATGTGTGTCCTCCGCTAGAGAGTGATGTGTGCTCACCAGGGCACGCTTACAGTGAAATACTAACCATGTCTACTTAGAAATGAATCCTATTGAATTCATTTGCGCTTATTCCCAGGTAAATGGGGTTAGGATTGCAGCTTTAGCTGTGTAGACCATGCTAGTCAATAGCCCTGGCTAAAAATCTTGGGTGTGCGTCCTAAAACCTGCCACAGAATTCTATAAAAGGCATAGTGATTCCGCAACATACATGCAGTTATTTCTTGCAAGGTGAGTCAATGTGGAAAGGTTTCCTGAAGTTAGAACAGTTGAGGACTATTGCTCGAAAGAAGGGGTGGGGGACATGTGCCCTCCAGATTTTGTTAGACTTCAATTCCATTAGCCCCAGTTAATATTCAGGGATGGTGAGAGTTCTAGTGCAGCAACATCTGGAAGGCTGAAGGTTCCCTAGCCCTGCCTAAGAGAAGAGAGCTGCACCAAAAACAGCTCCTCATTATGGACCAAGAGGCAGTATCAAGTGACCAACAACAGATAGCGATAAGACAAAAGATGAGTCAGACTCTCAGATACATATGAAGATAATTATTTTTAAAGTAGTTGACAATATAAGGTTTTAAGAACATGAAACTAGAACACTGTTAAAAATGTTATTTTAAAAGTAGCAAGTACTAATGTGTCAAGGCGCCCCAGTAAATGATCCTGTGAAGTCTTATTGCACCTTTGGTGTTTGATATAGTAAGGTGAGAAGATTTCATCACACCAAAGAGAATGTGCGCTCTCTCTCTCTCTCTCTCTCTCTCTCTGTGTGTGTGTGTGTGTGCCACACATTTACTTTTTCTGTAATAAATTCAGCTCAAATGTGGTGTCAATTCAAATGCTGCCAGGTTATATATCTCTTTATGTATATACGCCTTCTGTATATTTAAGCTAATATAAAGGAATGCAGAAATGGGAGTATGTCATCAGTTTCCCTAAAACGTTCTTGTTCAGCAAGAGCTCTATTTGATGACAAAGAGTTTATTAGTATGAGAGCCAGGTCATTGGTTTTTGTCTTCACTTTAGATGAATTGTGAGGTTGTCTTATATCATGAAATGGCAGCATTTTTATCCCCAACTCTGACATCTGCAGGGTGTATTAGCTGACTATAGATTAATCAATATTTTGCTCTATGAGATATTATAACAGAAACAACTGGTGAAATAAGTTTAACCCAATATACTGCTGTCCCATAGCAATGTTAAGTGGATCCCTATGCAATCCCTATGTCCAGTCCTCAGCACGTCATGTGACCCACCACTCCCTCTCTCAGTAGTCCTCAACCTCCTTTTCCCAGTTACAGTGGTACCTTGGGTTAAGAACTTAATTTGTTCTGGAGGTCCATTCTTAACCTGAAACTGCTCTTAACCTGAGGTGCCACTTTAACTAATGGGGCCTCCCACTGCCGCCGCGCCACCACCACATGATTTTTGTTCTCATCATGAAGCAAAGTTCTTAACCCGAGGTACTATTTCTGGGTTAGCGGAGTCTGTAACCTGAAGCATTTGTAACCCGAGATACCACTGTACTGTAATTAGTTACCCAGTATGAGGGGCCAGTCCTTATATCCCTTACACCTGTACATCCAGCCAGGGGAAATACATGTGCATGTATGTATTCTTATGTGAACAAACTCCGATACAGAACTAGTGTGTTACCATAAATACAACCCTCCTGTAGAAATTCAGATGTTATATTTGACATCTGTGTCTTTTTCTGCATTTGCACACAGTGAAAACCTGTGCAATTTTCAGGTGTGTGTAATTATATGCAAGTGTGTGATTATATACAGATAGGCTGCATGTTATTTCCTTAAAAGACACAGAGGTTCTGAATGTGTGAAGCAGCTCTCTGTAGCAGAAAATACCCACACTTCTGAAATTTATCCACACTTAGCAGCAACACTGAGGAACATACATCCTTTACCTAGTTTAGAAAGAGTTTTCATTTGCCTACCATAGCCGTACCTAATAGAATCTTCCTCTTGCTGATATGCAGGAGAGACTGCTGGCTTTTTAAGTTCAATTTTCATAGCAGTGAGTTCCAACATCAGCATTCTTCATGAAAAGTATCTTAATTGCTTCTAGAGTTCTTCCAGTGCTGGCCCAAAAACATTATTTTGCCTGAAGCAGAGCCCAAACAGTACCCTCCCTGCACCTATTAAATTCGATACTAAATTGTCATGCATGCTGCTGCTTCACAATTCATACCTAATCCCTGTTTTCATCTATATTCCCTTATGGTGAAGCAGGTTGCTTCATCCTTCTGCATGGCAGGGTCTGCCTTGGATTCTCCCCTTCCAAAATAAGAAGCAGATAGTGTCTAACTAGTAGATGGCATGGCTTTGTTTGCCACTTTGTTAGAATTAGGGGGAGAAAAGCCTTCCAGCTAACAGGAGGCTAGAGAATTTTCATCAAAGAGGGAGAAAGCTATCTAGGGTAAGGGGAAATAAACTAATAAGCACAGTGGTTTATAGTGTGGTTGACATTACCACAACTGTGTGAAAAACTGCTTCCCACAAACTACTTTCCATGTGGCACTGTACTCAAATGCTTGTGTTACACGAGTGTAAGTAGCTGCATCTTTGAAACTGGCCTCACTTCCAAATTTGAATAAATATGGCCAAACAGCTAAACTTGCATGTACACATGCACACATGCAGAAATGTGTGTGTGTGTAATCAGACAGGCAGATGTAGATGGATGTTTACTGCCATCTTTCAATAGTCCTAAAGAGGCTAAACTCCTCTCTAGGGTTAAAAGTCTACAGAGATTTTTCAGTACTTATGTGGTCAAAATTACTGTAATAAAAATTGTGGTATTATGGTCTATGAAGTATATAGGAAGATACAAGTCATACGGCTATTATCACATTCTTAGACTATTACAAAAGAAATCTGTGACCACAGCAGAATACTTGCATTGACAGATGGGGAAAGTGGATGAGTAAGAAGAGCTAGCCTAAATGTATTACAGTGGTACCTCGGGTTGCAGACGCTTCAGGTTACAGACTCTGCTAACCCAGAAATAGTACCTCAGGTTAAGAACTTTGCTTCAGGATGAGAACAGAAATCGTGCTCTGGTGGCACGGTAGCAGCAGGAGGCCCCATTAGCTAAAGTGGTGCTTCAGGTTAAGAACAGTTTCAGATTAAGAATGGACCTCCAGAACGAATTAAGTTCTTAACCTGAGGTACCACTGTAATCTATGACTTACCTATTGTATGAATTTAACTACAGTCATAGAGTCATAGAATTATAGATTTGAAAGGTACTAGTTCACCCCCTGCTATGCAGAAATCTCAACTAAAGCATCTATGACAGATGGTCATCCAACCTTTGCTTAAAAACCTCCCATGAAGGAGAGTCCACCACCTTCTGAGGTCCATTCCACTGTTGAACAACTCTTACTGTCAGAAATTTCTTGCTGATGTTTAGTCTTAATCTCCTTTCCTTCAGCTTGAAACTGTTGCTTCAGGCCCTACCCTTAATTCCTCCATCCAAGTTGTTTATAAAGGCATTGAACAACAACCTTACAATACTGTCTTTAAATCAAAGAACATTGAAGAAACATTGAGGAAAATAGCCATGGAACTTCATGTTATAGTTCATCTTGAAACTAGGCTTTGGTAAATAAGGGTTTTGTAATGATTTGTCAAAGAGAACTTTCTTAGCAGGGACAAGGAAGGAAGAATCAGATGGGATATTGGAATTTTATATTCCGCTGCAGGAGATGTATGTAATAACTTTATTGATGTTTGTAATAAACTAAGGAGAAATCCCAGTTAAAATGAATCATGTTTTAAGTCAAATTTATTCAATTGGAAATATTAAGCATGTGCTTAATTTTCTCACATGCTTCTCTGCAATGTAGTCTACAAGAATACCTGCCTTTTAATGACTGCTCAGTGCTGATTGGCTGATTGCTTTAACACTATACATACCTCAGAGAAGCCCCCTGTTATGCAGGCCTTCTAAATGGCAAATGAACATTTTATATTGAACCAAGTGGATAGTGCAGTCTTTTCTGAACTCAGGATGGCCCCCAAAGTAGTGTGATAATGGGCAGAAGACAACCAACACAAACTCAGTACATATATGGCCTGTAAGGTATAGAATGTGCCACTTCAGTTCATCTGGGCTCAGATAAGCTCCTGTGGCAAGAACAGTGTCTTTTTCTGGTTATGAGTTGATGTCAAAGGCACAGTTTTGCCTTGTGAGCTTGTATCACTGTGCTATCTAACTGAAATTGCCATGGATTCTACAGTACTCTCTCTCCGCCCCCAAATTTAGACAATGAATTAAGTAATATCTAAACAGGGCAGAAACAAAGTGCCATGATATCCTGGGAATAGACATCTTAAACTGTATTTTGCCAAATATCTAGAAACAGTGAATCAGCATGTGGGAGGAGCATGCTGTCATAATGGGATCACTGGACTGTTTCAAGTGTATAAAAATCAGGCACGCTTGTCAGTTTATTGAACAGCAAAGCAGATTTCAGAGAAGGTTCCCATATTTCATGAATGAAATCCCCTTCCCATCTTTGCATGTTGCCAGCACCTGTCTGTTAATTCTGCATTTGAAATCTCTGTTGCAGGCTCATTTCATGTGAGATCACCTATTTGCTATATTTACTTTTTACTATTAAAGCACAGATTTCTCTTCATTTGCCTATTTGCAGATTCTTTGTCAATATGCATTTTTCTTAAGCCCTTGCTAAATATAAGATACTTTTGAAACAAAGGAGTGATGGGTCCCACAGAAGCACTTTGCAAGAAAATAGCTAAGGTTTTGTGTGTTGTTCTTTCTTGATGTGACCTTTCCACATGATGATTGATTCACAAAACCAATGTCCTTTTGCTTCCTGGGATCCATCTTTCTTCAAGTGTGTGCTTCCATTGTAGAAGCTGGATCACGTTTCCTCAGTAGTTTAACAACAATACTTTGTTGCTAGGAAAATGTAATTCTTTCTTCCATGAAAATATTCACCACTTACAATGTTGCTTAAAATGTGGCTGTGTAAATTCAATGTGCCTCTCCTGCATAGTGGCCCATTGTGCCATCTCCGCTGATAATGAGTGAAACAGCTTCCTCCCTGGCAGCCATGCCATTTTGTAAATTTTAATTTTGCATATATATTTAAATGCACATGATTGCTGACTGCGCCCCACAGAGTGCTATAGTGCTGGAGCACTGAAGTATATAACTAGCCAATGCTAATTTACTGCAGGACTGGAGCATACAACTAGTTCTACTTTGGGGACAGAAGAATAAATGGTTCAAGAAGCAGCAAGGCTACTGTAGCCCCTTACAGTGCCCCACATTTCAGGATATTTATTTATTTCTAGCTGTGCACCATCCTCTTAAGCTAATGTCGAAGCATGCACCCAGTGCCATTTACAGTACACTTACACCCTTAGTGCAAAATGCAGCATAGTCATCTCCCCCCATCTATTATAAAGAACAGGGTTGGAGAATTTGTGATCCTCTGATAGACCTACTGGCTGGAGCTGGAGCACCATCATAAATGGAGGACCACAGGCTTCCCATCTCTGATGTAGAGCCAGAATATTGAACTACAGTGGTACCTTGGGTTAAGTACTTAATTCGTTCCGGAGGTCTGTTCTTAACCTGAAACTGTTCTTAACCTGAAGCAACACTTTAGCTAATGGGGCCTCCTGCTGCTGCCGCGCCACCAGAGCACAATTTCTGTTCTCATCCTGAAGCAAAGTTCTTAACCTGAGGTACTATTTCTGGGTTAGCGGAGTCTGTAACCTGAAGCGTATGTAACCTGAAGCGTATGTAACCCAAGGTACCACTGCACTGGTACTGCATCATTGCATTTATAATACTGATAACAAAATATCTTTACTTAGCATCTGGAAATAATTTGTGTCTGTTAAGGACCAAGTTTACATTTAATTATTGCTGTGCAGTCCCTTTTATGTTAAGGTAGTGCTTGAACATGCATCCTGCAATAATTCCTCTCTCCCTCTGCCTCTCCCCCTCTGAAACACAGAAGTAAAGCCATCTTTCTTCCCACCCTGCGTTCCCACCTTCTAGCTGAAGAAACTCACCCACCATATTATGTGTGGTCCAGTTATTACCCCACTGGTACTAGATTAAAGCTGTTTAGCTATATTGCTAAGAAATGAAATCTTGCTTTTTAATCATCTGGAAATGCTTTGCATCTCTTGAGGGTTGAGATGTTAAAGAACATTGGGGGAGGTGGTGGATAACAAATAATGTGTCTCAATAAGTGTTGTGTTTTCACAAGAGAATGCTGCAAATTAATAAAACAGAGACTCCATACATTTCATTTTCCACATCCAAGGACTTGGAGTTTTCTTTTCTTTTTTAATGAGAGAACATTCATGAATGGATTATAGAAGGCGAATTGCCTGATTCTAGAGTAAAAATTTGTTTTGAATATTATGTTGTAATTTAGTTACTTTAGAAAATAATTTATTTTGTATTCAGAGATCAACATCCAAAATTTATGTTTATGTGCTTGGAAGTAAGTGCCACAGAATTATTGGTCCCAAGCATGTGCCATTGCAAACAAATGATACATCTAGCCACCTTGAACAGTTAGAAAGTTGGGCTTGTGCAGATATAACAACAGATGAAATCTAGATAGTTTGGTTTATACCTTGTCTTTGAACCAGTCATGTTACATGACTGCTTGCATGTAAGGAAATGTGTATACCCAATATGTAGGAGGAAACTTGAGTTTTGTTTCTCCTGAATAGTATGTGTTGCATGTGCATTTCATCATGAGAGCTGGCAAATTATTTTCTCACTTTCGTATGTCACTCTGTGTCAAAAAATTATAATATGAAAAACAGTTTATATTGTCTAAAGATAAACAAAAATATAATTCATACAGTCAGGCTGTTGAAAGTATAGGCATCTGTGTATTTTAACAGGCACATTGTCAGGGTAATGTAGAATTATATCTTTTTTTGATCAGCTGGTAGATGATTTCATTGGACACAGCATTGCTGACCTCAGAGTTAGGGTTGGGTGTGTTAGGAGTGTCCTACTCTCATGTAGGACCCTGGCAGAGACACATGCTCGGCTGGCATGTTCTCTCCTTCCTGGTCGATCGTTCAGGAGCTTCAAAAGCTTTCTTCTGCCCGAACATCAAAGCCACTGATGCCAAGAAACATCAGCACACTTATGGATCTGCAGAGTATTTGCACCTTCCATAACAGACCTCAGCAACTCAGCATTTGGCTAATCTACTTTATTTACATATAAAACACTAGAGCATTCTGACTTAGCTCCTTCCTCTTTCTCATCAAACAGCAAAGAGAGAGAACAAAGGACAATAATCCCATTTCACGGAATAGAGTAACACAAACATCCTGTCTCCGTCACTTTCCACAGTGTGGAATGAAAACATACACCGTTATGTGATAGACAACAATCCCATGACTGCAGACACAGGGAATGAATCTCCAACATCATGCACGTCCCTCATCCAAACTATGGGTCAGATCCAGAGGTCTGTGACTGTCTTCTTCATGCAATGGAGCTTCCCTATTCATTCATCCCCAATGCAGACATCTGTACCACATTCCTTTTCTGAGGGTCTTTTGATACTTTGAAGAGGCTAGGGTTTTAAAACGGGAGTTAGGTTGCAGGAAAGTCCTTTTGCACAAGTGGTATGAGTTGTGCTACTCTGGACCAAATCTAACTACATGTGATTTGTACAGAGTAGAACAAAATGTAGCAAAATGCTATTGTTTCCATAATATGGTAGGTGGCACACTTCCACAACTGGCATATGTATATCTTGGCAGTTGAATCACCCAGCCTCTTTAAATATGCCACGGGTTTTTCCCTTGAAGCAGCATTCATCTCAGTCTTATACTAGCACCCACAGCTGTTGTATCTCCTTCAGAGGAGAGCCCATATCTTTGGGCTACACAGCCACTGTATACATTCTGTTCTGCCAATTTTGTCCCACTTCTGAGAGTTACTTATTTCTTTTTTTGCTTCTCATGAGCTCAGAATGGTTTTCTGTGCATCTCATTATAATTTTTTTCCACCAAGCAGATGTCACTGTGCTTGGTCAAGCAAAGATTAAATTCTTGTTGGATTCATTTATATAGTATATGAAGTCATGTGACAACTGCCAAAAAATATCTCTTGATAATAAAGAGTTTTGATTAGCTATTAGTAAACGGCTTGCTATACATCTCCTGAAGGAGCAGGATTGGCATTGCTTCCTTTATTGCTCCAACGCCACCACTGGCCAAAGTTTTCAATTTTTACTCACATGCTTTGGGCCAAGTTATGTGCCATGCTGGCAGTATTCTCTTAATGCAGGGGTCAGCAAACTATGGCCCGGGGGCCAGATGCGGCCCCCCAAGCTCGTAAATCCAGCCCGCGGACCCTACCGCCCGCTTGGTCAGTGCACTATTGACGCCTTGCTGCACAGGGACTGACTTCCGCGATGCTGGTTCGGCTTCTGGGCAGGCGGTGATGCTGGCACAGTTTCAGAGTGGCTGCAGGAGCTTCCTGAAGCCAATCCAAAGCCTTGCCACCTGCATGGAGTGGCTGGCGGATGGGCGGCGGGTCTGGGCCGTGCCATGGGCATCATGACGGGTGCATTGCTGGGCTTCAGCTAGAGCTTGGCATGCCTGCTGGCCCCACACCGGGTGCCCAGCTCAGTGCTGCTGCTGCTGGTGCGCTCGGCAGCCATGCTGGAGCAGCTGAAGGGCGAGCTGTGTGCTGCCTGCCCGGTGCTCCACATGCACGGCCTGCCCGCCAACCTGGCCTCGGATGGTGGGTCGCAGTGTGTGGTGCACGCCGCCTGGGAGCTCCGTGGGGATGGGCTGATGGAGCGGCTGCTGCTCATCAACAACGCCGGTGAGCGGGCGCCGCCGAGATGTGCTCCTGAGTGTATGCAGAGTGCATTCCTCCTCCAGGTCCAGAGGCAGCTGCAGGACTGGCTTGCAGGGTATTTACAGTACATATCTGGTCTCCCAGATATGGAGTTATATCACGATGTGGTGGGTCTGACCTGGCTAAAGGAATGGATCAAATTAGATGACTCGGATGTATTGGATTTAGAGGGAGTAGAAATGAGATTTGGATGGCATGCCTATCTAATAGATGAAAAAGTGAGAGTACATAAAGGCTTCCTAGGGCATATAATCAGAAAATCTATATATAAAATATGGGAGAAATATAAAAGACTCCTAGAACCGAAAACTCCCTGGTGGGCATCACCAGCAGAAATTGTCGCAGTGAAAAAATTAAATATGAAAGAAAATTGGGCTACCTATAAAACTGTATTAAAGGAAGAAAACGGAGAATTGGAATTAAAGGATTACACAGAAATTAAAGCTCATATTAGTGATTGGTTCCAATATATTCAAATTAAGTATAGATTAGCGAAAGACAAAAAGTTAGGATTTGAAAAAGAAATATCAAAATTCGATGAATATTTAATACAAGAAAAATCAAAAAATATATCTAAATTGTATAATCTGATTTTAGAGTGGGAAACAAAGGATGAATTGGTTAAAGCATCAATGATTAAATGGGCGCAAGATATTGGGAAAAATATTATGTTTGAACAATGGGAAAAATTGTGGAAAGAAGATATGAAATTCACTATGTGTTATATACTAGAAGAAACTTACCTTAAAATGCAACATAGATGGTATTTAACACCTGAAAGAATAGCAAAAATGAATAAAAATTGTAGTGATGTCTGCTGGCGATGCAACACGGGTAAAGGTACTATGATACATATATGGTGGAATTGTTTAAACATCAAACAATTTTGGGAAATAATATATAATGAAATGAAAAAAATGTTTAGATACTCATTTAGGAAAACACCAGAAGGTTTTCTATTGAGAATAGTACCAGGAAGCATAAAGGAAGAAGATAAGACCTTATATTTATACGCAACAGTAGCAGCAAGGCTATTGATTGCGAAAAACTGGAAAAGTGGTATAATACCAACAAAAACAGAGTGGCTTGCCAAATTATTGGAGTATTACAATATATCCAAAACAATGGAAGAAATTGGAAGGATTTCAAAAGAAAAGATAGATAGGGACTGGAAGGTGTTTAAAAGATACTTGCAAAATCATATCGAAAAATCAGAACTCCTATTAGAATAAACAAGTTCCGTTTCAAAATGCCGAAATATCAAATAAGATGGATAACAATGTGTAATAGAAAAAGAAGTATGAAATTAGGCTAAAGGTGTGTGAAAGAAAGTAATAGAAGTGGAAATAAATTGTAATTGAGTAGATTGGAAGTCAAACACAAAGGTGGGGTGAGGGGTGGTGGATGGGGATGGGGAAAGGAATTATTTGTGGCATTGAGTGTAAGTATGTTTGAACACTTTTAAGGATTGTATGAAATGTTTGTTTGTATGCTTGTATATGTGTATTAATGATGAACTATTTTAACAATAAAAACTTATTTAAAAAAATTAAAAAGAAAAAAAAAGAAAAAAAACATTTTTCAAAATATAGTCTGGCCCCCTATAAGGTCTGAGGGATAGTGGACCGGCCCCCTGATGAAAAAGTTTGCTGACCCCTGTCTTAATGGTTACATCACCAGTGTGGTTTATAGCCACATGATCTTCCCTAACCACTTGCACATAAGTGCAAGAAATTGTCGAAAGTAGCATTGTCCAGTGGAGGCAGCTGGTCTCACAGCACTTCTGCTATATGACCAGTGCTGGAGTTTGAAAATCTGAAAGGTCTGGAGTCTACCAAGTCAGACCTCAACCCTGTTATATCATATTCCTTCAGGATCTGCAGCCTGCCTCTGTTCTCTGATTCTGACCAGACCAGAGGGATCATTTTTTGAATTCTGGAGTTATTATCAGCCCTAAAGTTGCACACGGTGGTGAACAAAGCTATGACTGATTGCCAGTGTTAGTCATACTCATAGTAGACCCACTGAAATCAGTGAATATAATTTTCATTGTGCCGACTCTGATATCTGTGTCTTTAATTCAAGCATATATTTTGCCACTTCGTGTGTGTGTGTGTGTGTGTGTGTGTGTGTGTGTGTGTATATATATATATATATATATATATATATATATATATATATATATAAAAACACCAAACCATGGGCATAAAGACACCTTTCTTTATTTTTCTGCGCTGAGTGCTGCTACTTGTGCCTCTGATCTACTGAACCAATAAGATAGCAACACTTTCTGTAATTTGAAAATTGCTCTGACTGGCACTTCCTACACTTTTATTACTGCGGAACGTGGTGGAAAACACATTTGTGTAATTAGCAGGATAATATTAAAGGATTTTAAGGGTACTTGAGATTAGGGAATTTATCTACAGGTCTTCAGAATGTCTTAATTGCAATCAACTTTAATTAGTAAGACGATGCCACTTTCAAGATTTTCACAATTCTTTCAGGCAGTGGCAGCTCCTATCTGCCTTCATTTTCTTTCTGTAATAAGTAAGTTATTTGCTGTATGTTTTTCACATTCTCAGTGATTCATGTAGAGGATTTGGCAGTATTGTGTAAGATGTTTTACATATTTATTTCTGACTGCAAAGAAGAGCTGGGCCTCTAGTCATGGGATTTTCCTCAGCAAGAATAGTATGGGAACCAACCTCTGTGTATTGCTTTCACTCAAGGTCCCTTTCAAAGGATTGAATTAATGGGGTTTGAACAGGATGACATGTTGGTGGGTTTTCACAATTTGCCTTCAATCTACTATTCATACATTTCAGTATTTACAGCCAAGCAATATATTAACACTCACATCAATACTGCAATGCTATTCTTCCTATTCAGGCATTCTGTTACAGCTCACATTTATAAAATTCCTTTAGAATATGTATAATGGATTTAAGTCCCTTTTTGATATGCAGCTTCTGATTTAAAATTCATTTGGCTGATATATATTAACATACTTGGTTCACGTGTACATGCTCCTCACTAGTGCTTGTGTAGGTATGTACCTTTTTTAACTCAGTTAAAAATGGATATCCCCAAGATGTATGAATAATTTACAAAATTCATGAGTTCTATATACCTTTAGTCTCCGTAATATGTGGAATAGGGGCTGAACAGCAATGATTACAAGGGTGTGTTCAGGATGTACATTGTTCAAACAGTCAAAATGCTGTAGAAGCAGGCTGCATTGTATACGGAAGGAAAATTCCATTCCTAGCTTTGACGTCAGTGTAAACCATTTCTACCAGTTAGTAGTAGAAGTCAGCAGTGCAAAGTGCTGATTGGCTAATGCGTATGATGTCAGACATCCCATCTACCTCATATTTGGAGCATATCTGGAGCAGTTTGCTATAGTGACACTGCCAAAGTTCATAATTACCTGGCACAGAATAAACTGCTGCACAGCCGGTGATATTTGGCTATATTATGAATAATCATTTCTGCAGCTTTGAATGTAAACAAAATTTCTGCACATGTGCAGCAAAGCTTTTATTTTTCAGCTGTTTGGGTTTCTTTTTGTTCAAGTCATAGCTTAGAGCTAAGCAAATGCTCCCAAAATGTTTTGGTTTTTTTTAAGATGTTCCATGGAACAGTGGGCAATCCCAAGGAGACTCCTAAGCTTTGGGGAAGAAAAGCTGTGAAATCTGATTCTGTCTGAGAAAGCACAACCCAAATGGCTTACAGCTTAATTCTACAGTAGCTCTTTATGTGCTGTCTGAATATGTATTGATATTGCTTTTATTTTTAAGGCATTTATAATTTTCCATTTTCCTCTGTAAAATAGCTCAGATACACCATCAGAGAGTTTAGGTCTGGATATGCGCTGTGGGTTAAACCACAGAGCCTAGGACTTGCCGATCAGAAGGTCAGCGGTTCGAATCCCCGCGATGGGGTGAGCTCCCGTTGCTCGGTCCCTGCTTCTGCCAACCTAGCAGTTTGAAAGCACATCAAAGTGCAAGTAGATAAATAGGTACCGCTCCGGTGGGAAGGTAAAAGGAATTTCCGTGTGCTTGCTTTGGTTCGCCAGAAGTGGCTTAGTCATGCTGGCCACATGACCCAGAAGCTGTACGCCGGCTCCCTCGGCCCATAAAGTGAGATGAGCGCTGCAACCCCAGTCAGTTACTACTGGACCTAATGGTCAGTGGTCCCTTTACCTTTTATGGGACAACAGCATCAACTGCATAAATCATTTGCAGCAAAGAATTGAGAGAATTGACCCAGCTAGAAAAGAAATATACTAAATTATTTACTTCACTTGGCAGGGACATCTGGAGATATTAAAGTCTTGAATTTTAAACTTCATCAGCAAAGTACTTCTGTTTTGCATCATGGCTGCTGAAGTAGTGAAGAGATTATTGCAGTCCCTTTCTTCTTAGACCCAGTACAGAGCACAAAAGTAGATGTTCCATTTTGCCTTGTGCATAGGAAGGGAATATGGACGGTGTTAAACTCGAAAATGACACTCTGCACAGCTATTTTTGCAGTATCACCTCTTTTCTATCTGCCCTCAGTGTTGGGATACTGCCAGGGAGACAAGGCCATCATGCCTCCACGTCGATTCCGGACGATCCATCGATCTCCCATAGATACAGTATCAGTCAATTAGCGACACAAGCCTCAGAAATAGCTTGCCACATTCCAGGGCTTGTGCACGCTCTTTCAGCAGAGTTCACACAACGAAAGATGCACCCAGGAGAGCATTATTTACAACTTTATTCAGCGTTGATCAGAACAAAGGAAAAAAACATGACTGCCTGCTTCGATGTCCAGGCGCAGAGAGAGAAACAAAAGCTATGTACAAAACATAAACTTCCTGTGAGCAGGAAATACGTAGGCTGTGACTCACAACAGCCTGTCCCCTTTTTAAGGTGGAACGGAAATATCCTAACACTCAGTAGTATTATAATATTGAATGACTGCTGCTAATGTATAGGGCACATCTAACACGTTATCAACAAATATTAAATATTAAAAACATATTAACCCTACTCACATATTAAAAATTTAGTTATGATGAACAGGTGAAGGACAGGGGAGAGCGATCACACCTCCTATGAATCGATTATGCGTGTGCACACTATACCAATTCATGAGCAAGCATTATGCTCATAAGCTTTTTCCACGTAAGGAACCATGTATTTTGCAGGATGCCAGATTGCATACATACAGACTACAAATGCAGCATGTATGTGCATGGGTTTAGTGCACACAAATTCAACATTATGGAGATAGGCGGCAAGAGGCAATAGGAATGATTCTACTTCCTCTCCACATGCTGATTAAATCTAAATTTTGAATGTGTATATTGTTTGCTACTGTCAGAAACAATGTAAGAGGAATTCTGAAAGCAGTAGCTAAGCAATTTCAAAAGCTGTCAGGAGGATCAAACAACAGTTTTTAATCTTAATGTTTGGAGGGCACTGAAAGTCTCCAGAGTAATGCTTTCCACACATTCCAACTATGCTCCTAACACAAAGATTGTGCTCTTATAGCAACCACAGAATTCCTTCCCAGTGCCAAAAGCAGCAATCAGTCTGGCCATGAGCAAGACCCAGATTCTTGCAGAGCCTCACCCAGACTCCGCAGGATCACAGCTGTTACAAGGAGTGTATGGTCCTGGGAGTGTGGGAGGCTCCACAAGTAGCTTTTCTGCAGGGTCACCTGTTGAGAGGAAGAGGAAATGTGGAGGAGTGACTCAGACTTTGCAGGATCACAGCTGTTATAGGGAGTGGGTGATCCTACGGTGGGGGTGTTGATGCTCCGCAAACAACTATCCTTAAAGAAAGCCAGTTGCAGAGCTTTTTCAGGACTCTGCAGGATTATTGAGAGGAGGCAAGCAGAGGGTGGGGGAAAGTGGGGCACTGCAAGCTGCAGAGCACCCTATAGGGCTTCAGCCAATGCACAGCCCCATACAAACTTCCAGGCTTCCAAGTGGATCCCAGGGTTGCAACCCATTTTTTTTCTGGAATCAAATAACATGCAAATGACAACTAAACTTGCACTGCAGTCCATTATATTCATTAAAATTTCTGGCAGTGGCATTGACAAATAACAAAAGGACAGTTAGTGAAATGTCAGGAAATTCACCTTCCCCATCTTCATATATGGGTTGGTGTTGGAACCTCAAGTGGAAAGTTATGTCATAGTTGTATAAGGGCGATATCATACCACAGTACATTTTACATGTGCAAATGGAATACCAAAGGAGACAGGTTCAGACACTTTCTAGTTTTCAGCATGCTATACAATCCTTTTAGCTTTAAATGTCAAAACAATCCCAATAATTATTTTAATAGTGGGAAGTGAGGCTTGCAAGGTAGAACTGGTCTATCTCTCTCCAAGAGACTACACTATTGAGAACTGAGGTGGGGAGGCAGGCTCTTATTTATCTAGGGAAAGCACCAGTGGTGGCTGTTGTTGTAGCAATTCTTTCCTTACACATTTTTTTAATGAACTCTTTAAGTCAGTGTGTGTTGCTTTGTTGGCAGGAAGGACAGATGTATATTACTTTATTCACCCAAACGACATAGTTCTATCACTCAATTTTAGCCTGAAGAGACTACCATTTCTTAAAGTTCATGCTCTCTTTCAGTCATTTCTTTGTTTGGAGCCCCAGGGAAGGAACTAAGCCACACCATCCTGTCTGATTGAGCTGCCATGAATAGCATTTTGAAATGCTGAGGAAGACTAAAGTCACACAGGCCAAAACCAGTTAACTCTCCGATCCTGTGCACTACTGGAACAGTTCAAAGAACAGGGCATTTGGTTTCAGGTTTCCTGGTGGGAAAGTCTCAGAAGGTGATATTTGTGGATTGCTGCTCCGTCTCATAGGAAATATCATTTGCGTGTTCAGACCCAGAAACCTCCCCCCCCCTAAATAAATCCACACTTGACTCAAATTTTGGTTTTGGTTTTTGGCAGAATTTAGGCCACAACTTTATTGATTACAGAAAGTGACTGGTTGCATAGGCTCTGTTTCGACTAGCTCCCTGCCATGCAGGTAGCGCTGACCCAAGGTTCCACCATAGGTCAGCCAAGGGTGAACACCTGGATAAGCGGAAAGCCAGGAACAGGCTATCTCTGCCACCCAAACGTCCCCCTGGACTCAGGCACGGGCACAACCCCCTCTCAGGGGTTGACCAAGCCATTGAGTCCCTGGATTCCTTTAACGGAATACCCTTCACATAGGGATGGTGAGAGCGTTCTCCCATCCCTATCACCTGAACCAGAGCCTAACCACAACCTTACAAGTTGTGATGATTTGCTACGCGGCAGGTGAAACCCAAATGGCAACAGCCAATCAGCCAAGTGGGGGAAATTCCTGCCACGTCCCTGTCCCAACAACAGACGACACATGACGGCATAGCAGGGTCAAGCTTAAAACCCTAAAAGTAGGGAGAGGTGGGCAGGTGTTCCGAATGCACGCACCGAAAGAGGAAGCTTGGGTATAAATAGGTCCCTCAAACCATTTGGACTGCTTCCCATTGGCCAGATTGCACCCAGCTTTGAGGGACCTACCAATCGGGTGTTGTGGCTGACCAATCGTACCCACCCACAACACAGGGTGTCAGTTTCCAGGTCTCACCTCAATACATGCCCTCTTTAAGGGAGGACCCGATTTGTGGTGCTGCAGGGTTCAGTGTTGATCCTCATGTTGTTTGACATCCACATGAATGCACTATTCTGAAAAGGAGATAAGGATCAAAAATTTGAGGCTGTAAGGTTCCTGAATTGGTTATCTGGAGTGAGTAATGGGATGGATGAAAGCAAGAAGCTAAATCCAAACAAAATATAGTTATTGACTACTGTCCATCCATTCAGTTGGGGAGCATGTTGACCTGTGTTGGATGGGATTATGTTCAGCTTTGCTATTTGAGGGTCAGGCAGCATTTGTAGTGAGGAATGCTTTTTTACAGTGCTTAGTTAACAGGGATTTGGTGACTCTGATAAATGTGTCAACTATGAGTTTGTCAAGTCATCTTTTAAATATATTGAGAGACGTTTCCATGTATTCCTACTCTCTGCTTCCTGTATTTTTACCAATTACTGATCCGTAAAAGGATATTTTATCTTACCCCATGAATGCTTAGCTTACTGAGGAGTCTTTGGTGTGAGACATTATCAAAAGCTTGTTGAAAGCCTAAGTATACAATGTCAACTGGATCACCTCTCACTATATACTTGCTGACACTCTCAAACAACTCTAAAAGGTTAGCAAGCCAGGATTTACTAAGCATAAGTCCATGATGGTTATACTTCAGCAAGATTTGTTCTTCTATATTCTTGGTAAGATTATATTTAATAACGCTTTTCATCAGTTTGCCCAGAACAGGCATTAAATTAACCAGTCTGAAATTTCCTGGATCCCTTTTTAGTAAGTGGTGCAATATTGGCTACTTTCCAGGCCTTGGTTATGGAGGCTAATCATAGGGACAAGTTACATATTTTTAGTTACATATGTTGTGTTTATTTTAGTTTCAAGATTAGTGGCGTTTAGAAATCAAGAGCTAGAATGGGTGGGAGAAAGCTGATAAGAAGAGCCAGCAAGGGATATGTGATTTTGAAGTCAACATAAATTCAAAGAATTTGCAGGGACTGCACTGCTATAATTGAGGTGTGGCTACGGGAGCATAAATGAATTCCATTTCCATAGTAATATACTTGACTTTGAAATGTTTTTACATTTGTTCCTTCCTCTGTTGGCTGCTTCCTCATTGTCAGGATTATTAACGTGCTTTTTAGAAGGGGATAGATTGTGTATTGTGAGTCTGTATGCTGAAACATTTTCTTAATATTCAAAATGTATCCTAGTAAACTTGTACAAATGTATCAAAATAAAATTGTTAAATAATATATTACATAAAAATGCCCATATTAGATAAAACCTAGACAACCTTCATCTGAAACTATGTAGGGAGACATATAAGCCAGTGCTGCCCAATCTTCTGTACTTTGCAGCTTGCTCAAAGTAAGAGCACATTAAGACTGCAACTTTAGTGAAGCAAAGTAACCAGAATGTTTCTCTCATTTTTGTCTACAAAGGAATTTCATTTGTAAAGCTCTCCCATAAGCTGTTCAGCAAAATAGTGAAGCCATAATAAAGAAGGCACAATTTCAAGCTTTTTGAAGGGTATTTTCTTTCTATTAAATTATGTTAACTGTCATTAAAAGAATCTACAATAGAGTGCCTTGAGTAATGGATGTGAGATCCCTAGGTTAAACACACACACACACACACACACACACACAGAGAGAGAGAGAGAGAGAGAGAGAGAGAGAAATACATCCCTGTCAACCTAAACTGCTTCAAAACAGTGATATGTGACTTTTTGAATGTCCAGTCCTAGTGTAACAATAGCATGCATGATCTTTGTGTGATTACCAAATTTAGATATTATCTCTGCAGTGTGCTGTCTAAGCTGCAGAGTCGCCCCTCCTAAGCCTAATTGTTGTGTGGGAAAGATGAGTAGAGAAGGAAAGTTCTGGACCAGTTTCAAATGCATTATAGGCTGGATTTGGGAGGCAAGGGTCAGTGGTTCTCAATACCTGCTGTGGAAGAGGGGGAGGGGGTCTTATTGACAAAAGGGTTTTATAATCTACTGAATCTGTGAGCAATGGTATTTGTCCATCAGACAATATTCAGATTTATCTGATCTTATTATTAAAAGTTTCAATAAAGGTCATCTCTTGGGCATAGAAGTCACCAGAAACATTGCTTCTGAATGGAGGCTTGAATAAAAATAATGATTCACTTTCAAAGAAAAATTCAAAATGTATTTTACAGAACAATCAAAGAAGCTACAAATAATGAATAGAGATGACTATTGATTACTGTTTGGGGAAAGCCTGCAAAAGAGAGCTGAGTTATTCCATGTAATTTCAGCACAAGTTGCGTCCTTTCTGCAAATAAACAGAAGCATCTGATTAGCTGGCTGTGAATTACTGGCCTGAGGGTTTAGTTTATCTAAACACCAAGTTAATTAGGTTCTATTGTCAGAAGTGAAAAGAAATTCCATTTTGCTTAAAATTAAGGAAACAAACAAAAATAAAATTCTGAACTGAACAGAAAAGATAGCTTATCATAAATGTGTTTCAGGCGGCAAAACTCTTTCCCGACTCTACACAATAAAAGCTACTAGCACAACACAACCAGGTGAAGATAGACATACATTTTACGTACTGTATCTCGAATCCAACAGTTCTCATCCACTCCAGCTTTTTATAAAAGAACAGCAACAGCAACAGAGGTCTTGCTTCCTCCACTCAGATACGGGGTTGCTACTTCTTCCTCCAGGGTGAAAAATAGATTATTTTTATGTCACCTTTCTGCCTCATAAGGGATTCCAAGGTTATTCATAATGCTGATATGAAGTAAAAACAATTTTAACAAAGCAAGTTTACAGCAGCAAACAACAGAAAAATAATGCCAGCAGCTCAAGCAATCAGATAAAAGCTATCCAGTACTCCTTTGCCGTCTTCAAATACTTCATGCAAGCAAAAGGTCTTTAACGGCCTTCTTAAAACCCAAAGTGAGCTAGCTGCCCAAAGAGATTCCACAGAAAGGACACCACAAAAGAAAAAAGCCCTGATCTTTGCAGCTGCCAACAGTAGAAGTAGGACTGTGTACATTAAAAATATGGGGGGAAACTCAGAGGCAGAAGTTTAAGGAAGGGGAGCCCAACACAACCTTCATGCCATTTGTTCTCTTTCATTCTTTTCCTGCATTCCTTGACTCACGGGAAATAAGAGATGGTGAAATGGATGTCTCTCTTCTTTTGCATGATGCAATGGTGTGCATACTGAATTCATTTTCTGTGGTCTGTTGAAGTCAACTGTTAACAGACAAGAATGATCAACAGCAGACTTCATTTTCTCCTCTGACACAACCACAAGGATAAATTTGGAAGCTTCTGTTTAGATGTTAAGTTCACTGTAGCTTGCTGTCTGGACCTGAACAGGCTATGGCTAATCTGCTGGAAATAAGCCAATTTAAATCCATAGTTAATGAAGCTGCTTGTTTTCACTGATAATAGTAAAGATTAACCCCCAAATTAGGTTTCAGGCAATGTGCTAAATGGTGATTAATCTAAAACAGAGGCGGAAATTTCCAATCTCTTTGTGCCCATACTGTACTAAAACAGGAGACGGTAATACTAAAGCACAAGACTCATCTGGGCTCGTTCTCATAATGCTAATTCATGGCTTTACATTAATCAAATTAATATTTCACTACATATCATTGGAAATATTAATACCTGAAATGTAAAATCCAACACAAAGTGTCATAAAAATGATCCGCTCATAATTTACACTGTAGTTTTATAGCCAAAGTTTTTTAAGCTAGTACAAAAACAGAAAACTAGAAGAGCTAAAACTATTAGGCATAACTGCATAATGTATCCATATAACACTGATAAAGTCTTTGTAAAATTAAAGGTTATTAAGGGCATTAAAAAAACTGTTTGAAACATTTATAGACTACTTTCCCTTGAAAAAACCAGCCGTCACCAAATGAATGAACTGTGAGAGGAGTTTCAGGGTTGACTTTGAACACCTTGAAAATGTTACAAAACCATTTGTATTATCCTAACCTGAGCTTCAATGGGTCACAATTTTCTCAAAATGATTGGATATTTCCATGACATAAAGAAAGATGGAGCTTGTTAGAAACATCCACGATACTAAACACGTTAGAAAATAGGACATTTTTACAAGTGGTACTTAAAACTTGAGACATGCATTCTACTTCATAATAGTTCCAGCACTTGAGCTGAGAGCAAGCCAAGCTTAGTATTCAAGGAATGCAGGTAAGCAGAGTTTCTGCTTGATTATTAAGCTTTAGGGCCTAACTACATGTGATGCTAAATGTTTATTTATTTCATAGTAAGTAAAGAGGGTGATTTTTATAAGGACCACAGCATATGCTGAGAGAAAGGTTAACCCTTCCCTCCTCAGCTTCTGCATCTGTGAAAATTGACCCCCATGCCACAATTAGTGATAGGGAGAAAAGCTCAGATTGGTAGCACTGAGACATTTTTCCATCACTAGTTTTGGTGTAGGAGCAATTTTCACAGAGAGAGATTGCAGCTGACGACAGGATGGTGAAAAGTCACTTGTCCACACTTATTTAATCTTTAATATACAGTGGTACTTTGGGTTAAGTACTTAATTCATTCCAGAGGTCCATTCTTAACCTGAAACTTTTCTTAACCTGAAGCACCACTTTAGCTAATGGGGCCTCCTGCTGCTGCTGCTGCTGCTGCCGCGGCGCCGCAGCAGAATTTCTGTTCTCATCCTGAAGCAATGTTCTTAACCCGAGGTACTATTTCTGGATTAGGGGAGTCTGTAACCTGAAGCGTATGTAACCTGAAGCATATGTAACCCGAGGTACCACTGTATATTAAACTTCTATACTGCCCTGAATCACAGGGTGGTTCACAGTACAAAAATAAAATAAAAAATACTACGATCCCTATAGAAGTCACTCCTGTAATTAGTAATTGAATACATAAAAATGCCTGAATGTATGAGAACCAAGAAATTGAAGCTGTATTTAGAACAGAATGAAGCACTGCTAGTGGTTCCCCTGACCAGGTGGGTGGGATACATCCTGTTCTGGAGCTAAAGGAGCAGATGCACAGCTTGTGGGTGTTGTTGGATCCAGCATTGTAATTGGAGGTCCTTCTACAAGCTTTATCTGGTAGCCTAGCTCCAATCTTAACTTCACAGGGATAGCTTTCCATCACTTGTCTATGCTTTGGTAATCCTGAGGTTGGATTACTGCCATGTGCTGTGCATGGGACTGCCTCTGAAGACTGTTCAGTTAGTCTGACTGCCACATTCTGCACTATTAACAAAAACAGGAAGGGACGAACATATATCACCAGTTTTGGTCTTAATGTACTGGCTTGCCAGATATTTTCTAGATTCAATTCAAAGTGCAGGTTTTATGTCCCTACATACTGTAAACTGCCCTGTGATCTCAAAGGAAGGGTGGTAAAACAAACAAACAAACAAACAAACATATAATAAATTAAAATAAATATATGGCTCAGAACTCTAATATATAAAGTCTGTCTCTTTCCATTAGAACTTGTCCAACCACCTGGCAACCACCTGATATCATTATGATGCATGATGGAAGATGGGTTGTGCTGCCTGCTTGCCCTTGAGTTTTGGAAGTGCTGAGCATAGGGCTGGCAAATATATTCCATTAGATCTTGGAAGTCAAGGACATGTGATTTGCTTAAAATATGGTTAGTGAGAATAAGAAAGGATGATACCATAGTATCAGTTGATCCTATTTTGTTCCCAGACCTCACGGAGGAGAGAGAAAGGGCAGTGGGTGATCCTAAGGCTTGGGCAGGGTGATTCACATAATAGGTTGCTTAGTCCAGCCCCCTGCAATGCAACTGGTGACTATGGTTTCCCATTATGTCACAGAAACTCAATTCGATACCTTCAAAACACTAATCACTGGTTAATTCAATACATACACAGCACTTACCAATTACTGGTGTGTAAATATTTACAGAGCACCAATGTTTGGTCTGGCAGTGAACACACTGGAAGATAGAATTCTTCCACCAGAAAGTTAGCCTAGAACCAGATGGGCTAGTTTACAGCTTTTGAAAAAGTTGCAAGACCTTGCTTATTTTATCCTTCTGGAATTGCAGGACATTCCAACATGTAAAAGGACAGCTGTAACATCTTAGGTGGCTGATCTTTCCATGTTCAACATGAACATCAAGTTATGTATTCAAATCTTTCCTCCTTTAACCTTTCAAATTTTCCATTTAAGCTTGAAGAAAGAATATGCTGCATGTTGAATAATCTCACTTTCATTCTGTTCAGTGGATGTTAAATGTGAAAGAGTCATTGGTGTCAGAAACATGATGGCCCTTTCATTGGTTTGGTATTATGATATTGCTACAATATCATAATGGGAAGGGAAGGAGCTTTAGGGACCTGTGGATTTTAGAGCTGTGAGCCTACTTCAGCACTAATTCTACAGGTAGATAAGGTGGCAAATGGAAAGGCATCTCCCCCCGCCCAAAAAAGCAGATAGAATAGGGAAATAATGCCAAACTCTGAACCCCCATTGCTTATTAAAATGGTAAGACTGTTCCTTCTATAAAATGTGTGTGGTTCAAGCACCAGATTTAAAGTGTTGTAGTAGGCACAGGGTGCCAAACTGAGGGGTCACAAAATTGAGAAGATGCACACTTAATTAAAATAGACAAATTCCTACCTATGAGGCATCCTTCTTCTGAAACAAATGACTGGGAATCTCCTTGGCTGTTTTCCTACCTTCTCCAAGTGACAAAGTGTGCCCTTTTTTACTTGCTTTCACTGGTTCCAGAGTAAAGATCAATATGGGCAATTTATGCAACAAAACATGTTCAACACATGGAAGAGAGATTGAGATTATAATGACAGCTTCCAGGCATAGGCCATACATTTTGCACTGAATTTAAGTGCATGCAATCTTCATTTTGCCAATCAATTCAGCGTACCGTGTCATCAGTTGTCTGAAAAAGGATATTATCTCATTAAAAATATTTCAGCAGAGGTGGCCATGTCTGTTTCTGTTGAAGTCAATGGGAAACTCCCAGTTGCATTCTGAAGGTCAGAATTCACAGTCTGGTGGGTTTCAGTGTACAGCATAGTAACAACTCAGTCTTTGCTGAGATCCACAGAGAAATCTTGCCTCATTTAGCTAGCGCTTACAGCATATATTTTAAATGGCTCTTTGGGACAGAACACAACAACAGTAATATAACCCTCTGAGAGTGATTAAGCAAGAAAATGGAAACAGTTAAAATTAATAGAACAAATGAGGAAGTAGAGGCTGAAAATGGTGGCAGTAAAAGCCATGGAAACAAAGCACTGGGGCGACAGAGGAATTAGTATTGAATTACCTAATTTTTCACAAGGTACATGTGAATTACTTTGAAATTAAGCTAATGTGACCATTTATGCATTCTCTTCTGTCCACGGAGGACAATGTGGAATCATTAAAAGTATAGAACTACTCAAGTTTGACATTAACACAGTCCTCAGAAATATATTGGGGCTCTGGGAAAGAATCTGGTCACTTGGAGTGATGTTGAAATGATGATTCTGGTGCTAAGAGTTGGTGCTGGGATACGTAGTTTTAATTCCTTTTGGTTCAGTCCATTCAGCCAGGAGGAATGAAAACTACAGACCCAAGCATCCCAAATGGCTTAATGGAAGCATATGGACAATAATATGCATAATCAAGATTGTTTACCCTAAATGCAAACTTTGCTGAGATCACCAACAACTGCATGTTTATGTGCAACATTATTTTCACATATACTTCAAATGAGCTGCAAATATTTGAAGTCAACACTGTACAGTAATAATTTTTTATTTATTTGCTGTTAGCAAATTATTCATTGCATGGCTGACAAAGTACATTTATAGGATGTATTCTGAATGGGACACAGGTGGCACTGTGGTCTAAACCACTGAGCCTCTTGGGCTTGCCAATCAGAAGGTCGGTGTTTTGAATCCACATGATGTGGTGAGCTCCCGTTGCTCTGTCCCAGTTTCTGCCAACCTAGCAGTTCAAAAGCATACCAGTGCAAGTAGATAAATAGGTACCGCTGTGGCAGGAAGGTAAACAGCATCCTGTGTGCTCTGGCTTCCATCAAGGTGTTCCATTGCACCAGAAGTGGTTTAGTCATGCTGGCCACATGACCTGGAAAGCTGTTTGTAGACAAACTCTGACTCCCTTGGCCTGAAGCAAGATAAGTGCCACACCCCAAAGTCACCTTTGACTGGACTTAACAATCCAGGAGAACTTTACCTTTACCTTTACCCTTACCTTTACCTTATTTATACCAGGCCCCCTCAATCCTGGGGGCAACCTGGCACCTCTGTACTTAATATACCAGTAAGTATGTGGCCAGGGAGACACTAACATAGAAAGGCACCCTGCCCTCCTGCCCCCAGAGAACACTTTGATGCTAAGGATTTAAACTTGGAGCAAGACCTAAGGTTAGGTAATGTAGCAAAAATAAAATAAAATAAAAATTCTTTATGGAACCCACTGAATTCCAGTTCTTAGCCTTTAAAAAACTTTGCATATATGCCATAAAAAGGAGCAATTGTCAGAAAATGGTTCCCACTTATTTCAGAAGTATTTTGATTATGCCTCTTTGAAAGTTGTACAAGTGCCAATCATGTGTTACTAATGTATGAAATGAGGTCACATTTCTTAGCCAGTGATTTCCTGTAAACTCTTTTAGCAGATTTCAACTGCATATGGCTTGGTTCCCAGTTCAGTATATGTAACTGTCTCTAAGAGGAAAAATACATCCAATCCTGACCACTATTCAGTTAAGCTATAGTGTGGTTCTCCCCACCCCATTTGGTCAATGTAGAGCTTTTAGAATTATGAAGCAACGTGCATTAGAAAGAGAAACAACATGACATTAAATAAAAGTATTCCAAATTAACTGCAGTTGCGGATTGAGCAGCAAGTCTTTGTGCCTCACTCTTAAGAGAGCCAGTGTGGTGTAGTGGTTAAGAGCGGTAGTCTCGTAATCTTGGGAACCGGGTTCGCGTCTCCGCTCCTCCACATGCAGCTGCTGGGTGACCTTGGGCTAGTCACACTTCTTTGAAGTCTCTCAGCCCCACTCACCTCACAGGGTGTTTGTTGTGGGGGAGGAAGGGAAAGGAGAATGTTAGCCGCTTTGAGACTCCTTAAGGGGAGTGAAAGGCGGGATATCAAATCCAAACTCTTCTTCTTTTTCTTAAGCATAGTTTAAGAAAAATAGATCCATTTACTTCAGTGGTGGTAGTTGTCTATTCATTTATCCTTCACAAGATGCCCAGGGTACTAAACAGCAAGCAATATAAATTATAAATGATTACACGCCCCTCCCATGCCTGCTGGTCCTGACCCCAACTTTCATGCATTGATCTTGACTTCCAAATTAGGTCTTTGCCCTCCAGCATTTTTCCGATAGAAATAGGGATGTCCTATTCAATAATAGAAATATTTTGATTATTATTATTTATGCCTTACCCATCTAACTGGGTTGCCCCAGCCACTCTGAGTGGCTTCCAATGTATATAAAAACATAATAAAACCATACAGGGCTGCCTTCAGATGTCTTCTAAAGCTTGTATAGTTACTTATTGGCATGGCTTGGGGGGGCGTGTCACATAACTCCATAACTCTGATGAAAATAGGGACATCTTATCATACCTTCCAACCTTTCTCTGATGAAAATAGGGAAGTCCTAAGGAAAAGCAGAATCAAATCAGAAATTGGGATGGCTTCCATAAATCCGGGACTGTTCCTGGAAAATAGGGACACTTGGAGGGTCTGACAAGCTGGTGTGGCTTTTTTCACAAGACAGTACCTAGACATTTGGGGCTGAAGCAGAATCATGCTAGCCCCATCTACATATTAGCTGTAAAGGGAATCACATCTTTAGTGCTATCTCTTCTCATCTGAACTTGCCCACTTTGTATTTTTGGTGCCTACAGTAGGTTATTACTGAAGACCTTTTCTCCCCTGGAGGTTCGTTGAGGCCTTGCGTTATAGACTGTACAGCATTCATACAAGACTGCTTTGTTTCAGCTGGCCTTGGGCATTGATTGATGGATTGATATGTTGCTCCTGGATTTCTGCCAGGTGTGAGCGTGCGTGAGATAGAGATAGGTTTTTTCCTCTATGTTATGCTTGCAGTTTATTCTGTTACAATTTTGATCACACATTTTTATTTGTTTTTTGTTAGATGGCTCTTCCAATTCAAAGCTGCTATTAGAAATATTAATATAAATGAGTAAATGAAACTGAACCTTCTGAGTTATTTTAATGACTCCACACTTTTTGCCTTCTAAACTCTGCTTTCAGCAGGGTGCCAGGTGGCTTATGCATGATGAGTCACTGCATAAGGGTAGCATACTGCATGCCAGTGCAACCCACTTCGAGGATCAGCTTGCCAATGCGCCCAGGTTAAAATTAAGGTGATACAACTAAAATTAAAAGGAACGACATATTAATGATCTTCTGGTTCAGCTTGAAGTATTAAATAATACAACTAATGCATAATAAAGAAATAAAATGCAAATATGTTTACAATCCCCATTTTGGGAAAAAGAACACCCACCCACACCCCACAAAAGGTTTTATGACCCTACAAAAGAAAGACTAAGACAGACACTTCCAGAAATTATCTGACATTGTGTGGCTCAGATATTCCACCAGACCAGAATCTGTCATTTAATTTACAGCAAATTCCATTTCACAATGTAATTGACATAATTTTATAGTTTTAAAATGCCAGATGCGAAGAAAACCTTGGCTTCTCACAGTTTACAGAGCCATTTGGCCGTCTCTTTTCTTTGCCCGAAAAATGAAAAGTAACAGCAGCTCTTTCACTATTGCCATGACTGTTGTTATTACTGACCTGACAGTCAATGGCATCAGATGCATGCATGGTCCTAAAATGAAAGTGGATGGTGGAAAGAGCATGTCTGACTGGCATTTATCATAAAGACAGTCTAGCATTGCCACAATTTGCAGAGGCAGTTATATTGAAATCTGACCATTAAACTGATTGCTGGGATTAGTCTACAGCTCAACTTGCCATGAAGATGTTGCTGAAAATAACTTCTCTGCAGCAAGCTGTAGCATTTAGGAGTCTGTACCACATCAGCACACTGCAAGGGGTTTATACAGGCAACTGGTTGGGTAAGTCATGGAGTCATTCAGTATTCTGAGAATGATTCATATGGACTCTTAAGAAAAGGTTCATAGCTAAGTGTCTGTCCTGACTGACAGCGGCTCTCCAGGGTTTCAGGCAGAAGGCTTTACCAGCCTGAACTGGATATGCCAGGAATCAAACCAGAGACCTTCTACATGCAAAGCTGATGCTCTACCACTGAACTTGGCCCTCCACCAATGTCCCAAGTAGAGATCAGTTGTCATGGACAGCCTCATTTTCATTCCCAATGGTGGGAGGAACATTCTGAATAGCCCTTAGAGACACCAATGTGAAGAAGAGCTATTATGTACACGAGAAAGTAACCTAGGACTAAGCTAGATTGGTAAAGAAAAAGCATTTTATATGTGTTTTATGTGCATTATAACACTGTGAAACTAGATGATGCTGTGGAGTTCTATTTTTGCCAGTGCAATTTCTCATACAAAGTATACAATTCATTTTCCTGAAACGCTTCTTTGATGTGTCTAGATCCAGCCCTGGTTCTGAACCCCATTGCGTCTAGTGTTCCACTGCTATGTTCAAATTGAATTTAATTGTGTTTTACAGCTTTGTGGCAAGCATTTTCCAGCAGATAGGCAGAGTAAAAGTACTGAAAACAAATGCAATTGCATAATGCACTATGAAAGATTGACTGGGTATCCTCAAGAATTAACTAAAACATTCAAAACTGCTACTAAAATCTGATCAAAAACTCACAGGAGAATGGGCATGTGAATCAGCAGGGCATAATTCAACCTCTAAATTCTGTAAATCGAAAATGTAAAGATAAGCTACCTACTTCAGACATCCTGTGGCCCTCCACCCAGGTAAATATACTTTTTACTTGTTTCTACTGGAATCAGAATTGTACAGTTGGAAGGGACTCCAAGGGTCTTCTAGTCCAACCCCCTGCAATGCAGGAATCTCAACTAGATTTTACATGGCCATTGCAATCCCTCCATATCTGCTCCAGAGAGTTGGGGAATCCAGACGGTTGCATGGTAGAAGAGAATCACAGGAAACTGCCTCCCTCCCCAATCCACAGATGACTTTCTTCAGCAGCAGGTAGGAAGCACTGGATACAAGTGCATTGATTTCAGTGGGAAAGAGTTACTTCTTTCCCATCCAGAAATGAGCAGGTGCTTAATTCTTCCGTTAAAATAAGAGGAATATTGATTTGCTTACCTTGGATGGATTCTGTCCCAATGGCCATGAATGGTATAATGTACGCATACTGAAATACAGTACTGTCAAAAACTTCTCTTTTGAAATATTAAAACATTTTCAGCAGCAGAATCTTCAGAGTGATATATAAATAAGTAGAAACTATAACTGAAGTAGGCAGAGTTGGCGAGCATTTTGTTTCAAGATGAAGACATGAACGTTCACCATATAGGTAAAGAAAGCATGACAAAAATTCCACATGCATGCTTCTTTTTAAATGGTTATTATTAAAGAAGAACGGTGCTACTGACCTTGCATCACTTTACTGGATTTGCCAAGTCAAATGCATCATTTAAGACAAAAGTAAAATCCAAACGGTCCCTTGCAGAACTTTTGACTCAGCCCACCTGTGCCATCCAAGAGGCCACTCCTAAAATTCCACTGGCATTCAGCATGAGACAAGCAAGTCCCAGGACTTACAGAGAATCTGTTAGTTGTATACAGATGAATCTTTGGATCCCAGCAGCAGCAAAAGAAGTCATTTAGCACATGAACCTTTTCACATGAAATTCATCTAGAATTGTCTCTTTCCCACAAAAATAGCATCAACAAACAAGATACCGTGGCTACAATCCCACCACCACTATCCTGTGTGCACACACACAACACTGATAGCTAGGGTGGTGGTTGGTATGCATTGCACTCTGTCCGTGAAGAGAAGTACCACCACCATGGATGAGGGTACCTGTCACATCTCGACAGGAGTGCTGTTCCATCGAACAGGGGCAGCCATACTGAAAGCCTTCCTCCCAAGTTAATGTGGAAGACGCTTCTGATACTTTGGGAACATTGAAGGAAAAACTCTCCTGCAGCAGGTGCTCCACTACTCTGGTCATACCAGGCCCATTACAGAGATTGTTCTGTCCAGCACTTTTGCTCTGATTTTGCTGGTACTGACTAATCTATCTATTCTGCAATATATTCCATAATGACTATATTCCATGATGACTTCAAGGCATGTACTTTTGCTACCTAGGATATACCTTTAGCATTTGGAGGGGGAAGTTATCTTTTGGAAAACAAAACCAATGTTATCTTTATTGCATTAGGAACAAAATAGACAGTATAAAATTTGGTTCACTGGTGTTTCATTTATTTAAAGGCCACTGCAAGGATGTCAGGGCAGTAGGGGTTTTCCTTTATCTTGTTTCACTGAGCACAGTGTTACTCATTCATCTTTTAAATAAATAAAATTTGTATAATTTTTTTAACAATAAATTTAATAAATGACAGCACCAGTGTTCTGGTTTGTCTGGGTTCCTGACTGTTGCCTCCACAAAGGCAAGCTATTTGTCTTCTATTTTATACTATAAATTTGGTCTGTAGATGAAGTTCCCTGACTGACTGAGCACATTATTGAAACAGAAACTGTGTTGTAAAATATTGAGCACATATAGCTGTTTTGTCTAAGGCAAAAATTCTCAGCCACCCACAGCTCCTTTGAAATTAAAATTAGCCTGTTTTAACCTTCTTATTCCTAACTTTATAGAATGGGGGGGGTGTTACATTGTATGTGCAATAAATATATCTTTAGATGGGAATTATAGTACAATGACTGTTCTCCTAAGCAGAGACCAGGTAGGTTCTTGGGGCCAACCTTGGCTTATTTTTCCATGCAGTGCTGTGTGAGAGAAATGTTAGTGCTCTTGTTATGGGAATAACTACTAGCAGTGGTCAGTGGAGCAAGACAGCGGTACTTACCCGGTCTCCCAACATGTGCATCTCTGCAGCATACCAGGAGGGAGAGGGAAAGAAGTGAGGTGGTGGTGAGGTTGCTGCAGTGCCAACACACTGGTGGGACCAATCTTGCAGTCCTACCAGTGTATTTGCACACAGCTACATCACATCTCCCCTATCCTATCCCCCATTCAAGTATGCTGCAGTGATCTGTATAATGGGAGGTTAGGTAAGCATGCCTGTCCCCTCCCACTGACCTTTGCTAAGAATCATAGATGCACCTGCATTGTTTCCTTTCACACAAACACTTTTATTCTTGTGGTTGTGTGCTCACCCACACAGAGAAAATAAGTGAGGCTTGGTTATGTGAACTGGTAACTCGTGATTAATATTTGTAGAATAAGGATGCACAATGTATATAAGGTGAGGAGCGGAGAAAGACAAAAAGACATGTGAACAGTTGTAGTTTCCCATAGATATAGCTAGATGATAGATGATATATGATAGATGATAGATGAATAGATAAATAGATAGATACATAGATGTAAATCCAAGAACTGTTAAAACTAACACCCCACCAGAGTTGCCAGCTTACGAGGCCAATTGAGTTGAGGGCCAATATTGCGCACATGACATTGCAACATCCCAACAGGACGCTGGGAGGAGCCGGGGGCAGAGCCAAACATGGCGGCCACATGGCTGAATGACTGGTGGCTCCTTCTCCTCATGCTGCCACAGGCAGGAGGCTACTTCAACCCTCCATCCCCTGTGTGGCAGGAGGAGGAAGAGCCCCCATGATTTTCAGATATTGGGGGGGCCTGGACCTGACCTCCAAAACATAGGGGGGCCCAAAAGACTTGGCCCCTAGAGCTGGCACCCCTGTACCCCACATACATTGGGGGGGAAGCATGTTGTGCCTGTCATCTGCACTGCAGATGCTTTTTGTGTCCCAGTGGTCACACATTTGGCAGCTGCAGGGAGTGGCCCACACATGTATCAATATATAAGCATAAAGCTTCTATGGCACAGGGCAGGTGTGGCTTGCGTGGTGAGTTCCCGCCCCCCACCAGGATAAATAAAGACACGAGACACCATAATATAAGGTTAATTGGGCGAATTAGGCCACAACTTTATTGAATTCAGGAATGAGAGGCATTGGCTTAGGCATTGGTCCTAACGACTATCCGGCTCCAGCCCATTTGCTGGAGACACGGGGAAGGGTTAACACTATATCGGGGGAGTCTCCTGCCGAGGCACGTCGACTAGGAGCTCCCCCGGGTCACCGCTCTGGGGCGTGCCTTTGGCCCTCACCTCCATAGGCTTCGGACAGGGCCACACCCCCCGGAGTCCTTTAACGGACCACCCTTCGCTCACTGGGGGGAGGTGATGGCGTTCCTCCCCCCCCCACATCCTCTTAACCCCTTCTTACCAATGCCTACCGCCAATGCCGAGAAGTTGTGACGAGTTACTACGAGGTAGGCGAAAAACCAAAAGGCTAGAAATTGCCAGTTGGGAAAAATTCCTACCATGCCCCTTGCGGCGACAGACCGAAGTCCATAGCAAAGTCAAAGACCTACCTAAAGCCCACTTAAAGGGAGGGAGGGTGGGAAAACGTGAGGGCTAGCCGGCGAAAAGAGGGAGAGCCCCCTCAGCGCCGGCCCTAAATAGGACAGGCCATGCCCCCCCCCAGCCAGCTGACTGGCTGGCTGGGGGGGGCAGGCCCTGCCAGGATTCCCCTGCTCTCGCGGGGGCTGCGACCAGCCCCCGCTCACATGGGGTGGGCGTGAAGCCCGCAACCCCACCTCCTGGGCAAGCCGAAAGTGGCTTTGTGTGCTTTCTATGTTTGTGTGCTTTCCATGTTGTAATGTAATCTAGGGTAAAGGGCAGGTTATTAAATTACTCAAGGGCTCCTATGAGTGTCCACCTCCTGGTATATTTAATACCTCGTGTTTTTAAATGTTTATGGAGAATCTCTGGGTGGTATCCTAGCAATCTTGACGTTCACTATTTGGCATTCTTGCTTCTTCCTCGTTCTGCACTCTTCTCAGTTTTTTCTACTAAGGTAAGGAGCTTTAAAATAAGAGATTAAGTATGGCCTATGCATATGAAGGGAACAAGAGCATACCTTCCATTCATGCCTTCCCTCTAAAATGGCCAGACAGCCACAGGGGAGGAGGTCTGTGTACATAAACTCCAATGACTTAAGACAGAGATCATTTGGGTGATTCCACGGATGAAATTGTCTTGCCTGGACCAGTGAAGGAATTGCATTCTCAATTCTAGGTAATGGATTGATGCTCTTAAATTGGTTTGTTTCAAAAGGAATTAGCATTGATAATGAATAATTGCCTGTTTGCAGTGTGAGATACCTGCAGACCCTGCTATAAAGTTGGAGAAGCTGCCATTTATATACCTAAAAAATGTTCCAGCAGAAACGCTAATAAAAAGCCACAAACACAAAACAAAATAGAGAGAAATCTTTCCTACAGTGTGCTCAGGAATCACAGTGGGGGAAGGGAGGAACAGAACAGTGTGTTTCCATAATGAGCCTCTAGCCTGTTATTAATAGCTCAATTTAGGAAGAAATATGTTGAAATCCGGAATCTACTTTATATCTCCTCTACATCCTATGTTTGCTTTAGCCCTTTAGTTTGTCAGGCTGGCATGCTGCTCCTCTTTAGGGACTAAGCTAATCTATTTGCCTAGGTGCAATAACTCTTTTATATTTTCAGTCAGTGAATGATGATGCTTTTCTAATCACCTGTTTGCTCTATAACTACAGTATTCTATTAGTCCCCCGTGACTTTGCTAAATGGTGGCAGTAAACACCTAAAACTTTAACACTGTGAATAAAAGGAGGACAAAAATGGCCCCAAATTCAGGAAAGAAAAGCAAAAACGGGTGAAGTGATGATGGCCATTTAACATGCTGAACCAAAGTGAAATGGGGCAGACCTACCTAGGACAGACACATCAAGATGAAGCTCAAATATCAGGGTAAAAGACTGTATTACAGAGCTTATCTCAGCCATAGACTCTTATTCTTCTAGTGAAGAGTTCTAAAAGACTTGGATGCTTATGTATTCATGCAACATCCTAAGCTGGGCCACTGAAATTCTATTTTATCTACTTCGTGCCTCATCTTCTACTGTTTTAGTACAAAGGTGATTGATTTATATAGTCTAATAATCTGCTCTGCCACAGCAATGACAATGACAAGCTACACATGCTGAGTTCTACATGACTATTAAAAGTCTCACTCTCTCGCCTGGTCATTGTGTTCGTAACTGGGAAGAATAAAATATTTGTGTAGGAGTAGATATGGTATAATATCCTCAGCATCCATGCTTAAAACAGGGGTGGGCAACCTGATGTTGTTGGAATCCAACACCCACCAACCTCAGCCTGTATGTCAGGGATGGTGAGTGTTGAGTCCAGCAACATATTGAGGAAAGGTGTTCCACACCTGTCAGTTAAAAAGATAAGATAGCAAGATTTGAAACCCCAGGCAGCCACTGGTTGTTATAGTAGACAATACCAGGCTAGATAGATAAATTGTCTTATTTGGCTCAGGTGCTCCTCTTAAATGGGTGTTTACATTAAAATATTTGTAATTTGACAGTGTGGAGGAAAGCGTTACAGGAATTTTGGGGGCAGCTTGCTTTTAATAAATATTAAGATTCTTACTATTAAAATATGTGTATCCCCACCTTTCCATCCCAAGCAGGGATAAAAAAATGATAAACATCATTTAGTTTGTGGCAAAGGGAAGAGGGATACGGAGGCAAATTGTGGGTGTTCTCTGCCTTAGCAACTGCCACCATTCATTATTTGTTTTTTTACTCAGTCACCCCCAAAGTGGAGTAACATGACAAGAGAGGTAATCAGGACATGAGCATCTTTGACCAGTGTGCTTTGCTGGTACTCAGAGACAATCAGATACATGATTGAAAATGTTGCCCAAGGGCTAGTTAAATGCATATAATCAATGGGTGTATCCATGCAGGGTTCAATGTGACCCTCTTCTCTGCCTGCCCTCCCTCACGAAAGCAGAATGATTTTGCTTCAAGCCAAGAACACAGTAGGATAATTATGTCCTGTTATTTTCATTGCTGGCATTTGTGCATTCCACTGCAAACAAGACCTTATGAGCTGCAGTCACATTCACACACAGCATGGGTCAAACAAAGCACTTGCTCCTGCAATAAACAGGATAAGGAAAAAGAACTTTCTCTAATGAGAGAAACACTCTTCACCAATGGCCCCAGGTGGTATAAACCAATGCAAATAAGAAACAATGGGGCTATGTGTGCTTTGCGTACCACCATTTTGTGCCCAGAGGTCGTATCCAACTTATTGACTCTTCTATCAGGGCAAATAGGATCCTGGAACAAAATGTTGCCATGCAGGGAGCATGCTATCTGTGTTTATGTTGCCATAATAACAGGTAGTCATTGGTAGCTTTATCCTCTACCAATATGTATAATTCCCTGTTAAAGCTCTCCAAGCTGGTAATCAACAATACATCATGTGGTAGCTGATTACACAGTTTAACTGTACAAAACTGTACAAAAGAGGGAATTATTAAATTTACAATCTCCATCTTGGAATTGAGTCTATAAGCTGACCTCATTGCTACATAATATGTTTAATTTTTGTGCTTCCTGGCTCCCTCACAGTCACCCTGCTTTGCATAACATTGCCTGATGAAGAGTTCTGAAGAACTCAAAAGCATGTCTGCCTATTGTGACATTTTGGTTGGTCCCAATAACAGGCTGGAGAGGAGAGAAATTAGATCCATTTAGCATTTGAAGGTGAACCTACCTAATTTGTACATTCCAAAATACAGACCGAAATACTGCTATCCTTCAATATTCACATTTATCTGAATTTTGCAATGCAGTTTTCCAGGCAAGTAATGTGTACAAGAATGCATTATACTAAAAGAAAGTGTGCATAGAAATGCATATATTAGTGAAAATAATGTAAAAATGCATTATATTAGGGAAACATGCTTTGAAAAATGTGAAGATAATGCAAAATTACATACAAAAAGTTGCAAATTTAGAGAAATTTGCAATAAAATGCTGGTGAGTTTTAATGAGGACATTAAAACAGACACCTGCAAACTGATCTGGAAATGTGGAAAATTGAAGTTCAGATTGGAAGAAATGAGAAGCAAAGAAAAATAGAAATTTTCAGATTCACACATCCCTAGTCCCAATTGATGACTTTCCCAATTGTGGCGTTATTCTTTCTTATGGACTATTGTAGCTCCCTTTGCTTTTTGTGTTCCTACACTCACTCACTCACTCACTCACCTACTCACCCCCCAAGCCATTGGATAAGTTCAGGTTCTGGTATTATCAGAGAGGAAGAAACACTTCCCTCTACCCACTTGCTCCTTGTCATGCATAATGTGTACACATCTGCCATATTATCCACACTCCCACCCACTTTCCCTTTTTAAAAAAGCTACAAATCCCCACCCGCCCCCCAACATCCTTTTCTCATAGCAGAGTTGGTATCTGGAGAAAGACATCAACCAGTGATCTCAGTCTGCAGGCAGTTGGACCAGTGTGGCCAAAATAACAATATTATGGTGAGTCGAAAGGTGCTCAGGAGGTCCTTTTTGAATAAGACTGGGATAGTGGGAAACTCTCAAGGCTGGAGCTGCTCTTGGAGTGGGGCTAATGCCTAAGATTTTGAAGGCAGGCAACATGCCTAATATGGGTAGCCACTTCACAAATGTATTTCCCCACAAGGGAGAAAAGATCACCACTCTTCAGGTTTGACATCAGATGTCCCAGGATAACAATGCAATGGACTGTCCATGACAGTTTTCATGAGCGTCTCATAAAAGTGTTAACAAGGAATGCACTGGTTTTGGCCAGTGCTTCCATAAAGTTGTGGTATGTTGAATCGCATTTATTGTTGCCTTCCTCTTTCTTCCTCTCACTGCAAAGGTGTATGTGCATAAAATCCACTGCATGTTAGCTCAGTTTGTCAATCATGGCAATTGTTGTTATTATTACTGTTTGAACAAATACTCCAGTGCATAGTGCCATTGTGGATTTCTTCTTTTTTTAAATTAGCTCCACAGCTATGAGTTGACAACCAGCAATATTTAAACTGTAAAAGCTAGGTGTCTTAAGAACCAAAAAAATAAATTAAAAAATGACATTTTTGAATAGTTAAATTGTCCAGCATAGAATAATGGATAAGAGTAATCTGAACATCATAAGTTTACCTCCTGCTCTTCAGTATATGATAACTGGAAAATGCATAAAAACAATGAGTGTGCATATTAAAACAAAGCATTTTCTTTGCTCAGTGCATCAATAACCTATGTGAGCCGTTGGCATGGGAACCATTAAAAACTAAAAAAAAAGCATAGTGGAAATCTTAAATGGCTTAGATGAATGGATGTGTTATTCAACCTCTTCCTTTCCTGGCCTTATTATACACTTACATTTAACACAGATACTGGCCTAGAGGGATCATTGATCTAACTAACTGTGAGCATTCTGATGCATTTGAATTAACTGTCTTTCTATCATTTTTTAACGTCATTTTAAAATGTCGTTTGGTTTTCTTTTAATTGAAAGTTTCACCTGTGGAGAGAAAATCATTGCATGATATGCAAATGTTATACTATTTCATAGTGAAAGCATGTGTGAAGAGCCAGCATCTTTCTGTTCTGCTGCTGATGCTTCTATAGTACAGCTGTGGTACAATGACTGCTTAGAGGCCATTGGATGGGCACAAAGTCTGAAGGTGCAGTGGTGTGGAGCCTGTTGCTGAACTGCAACTCCCATCATCCGTAACTATTGGCAATGCTGGGTGGAGCTGGAATCCAACAGCATTGGAAGGCCACAGATTGCCCACCCGTGGGTTAGTGTCTGATCAGCTTGATTAAGGAGAGTGAAATGGTAAAGTAGTGTGGGTAAGTTGAGACTTGAATGATTCCAGAAATATTGCATTTAAATCTCTTCTTAAAGATTAGACAAAAGCCTGAAGCATGCATTCCTCTTGCTACTATTACTATCTAAAACCTTGCATAACTCAGTGAGCTTTATAACCTTTCTTATTCACCGTTACAACATGCCAATGCAGTAGGCCATTTAGGCTGTAAATGAGCCCAACTAAACACAGTGGAACTTATGCCTGAGTAAAAATGTACAGGTGCAGTTAATGGTCCCACATACTGCAGGTAGCAACTTGACAAAGGGCATCTTTATGAGTCTATAGCTAAATGGCCTTGGTTCAGTATACCTGAAGGAGCGTCTCCACCCCCATTGTTCTGCCCACACACTGAGGTCCTGTGCCGAGGGCCTTCTGGCAGTTCCCTCACTGCGAGAAGCCAAGTTACAGGGAACCAGACAGAGGGCCTTCTCGGTAGTGGCACCTGCCCTGTGGAACACCCTCCCACCAGATGTCAAAGAGAACAACAACTACCAGACTTTTAGAAGACATCTGAAGGCAGCCCTGTTTAGGGAAGCTTTTAATGTTTGATGGACTAATATATTTTAATATTTTGTTGGAAGCCACCCAGAGTGGCTGGGGACACCCAGCCAGATGGGCAGGGTATAAATAATAATATATTATTATTATTATTATTATTATTATTATTATTATTATTATTATTATTTGGAAAATGTGTTTTTCAACCAGAAATTCTGGGACACCATAGGCCACTTAGGACACTTTGTGGCATTCCCCTCTGCAGCATGACAATATAAGTAATTTGCAATTGGGGTGTGCCAGCCATAATGATAGGTTCAGGACTCAGTTATAATTTTACCATAAACAAAGACTTGGGCAAATTGAATGGGAGTAACTAGTATATTGACCAGATTACCAAGTGAAATAGCTTCCGGGGATGTTGACTGTTTGTAAGAACATGGGGATGGCTCCAATCCTAAATAGTCTCATAAAAGTAAAGTAGGTTTCTCACTAAACCCATAAGAGCTTGGAAGTCTCAGAAGATGAACTTGTGCTGGAGATACAACAGAATTTATAGTAAAAGTGTTGCCTGCAGAGTGCTATGATTTAGGAACAGCAAAGGATAAAGGCTAGAAGTGAGTAGCAACTGTTGACTCCAGAGAGAGATAGAGGATATCAATTGGGATGCTGAAGTTGCTGAGACAGCAGAGCTATTTTTATGACAACAGAAGATTAATTTAGGTCTTAGCTGGGGAGCCTTAACTAGGGATACTGAGCCAGCTACATCTTGCCTTGAACATTAATTGTGCTTTCTGAGTGTTGCAATCTAGCATTCGGAAGAACTTGAGCGTTTTAAAGTATTTGATTGGAAAAGTCCAATGCTACTAGTCCCCTTAGAATCCTGACCTTGCAGTATTATAAATCAAAGGGTGCCTTTGTAAACAGGTGAGGCCTGTGATCTCCAGGTGTAAACAACATGTCCTAGTTGCAGATGACACCATCTGCCAATCAAGAGGGAATGCAGGAGAGCCCCTGCTGCTTTTTACCCTTTCCTCAAGATGACTTTTTTTTGGCTTGGAGGGAAGGTAACAGGTGGCAGTGGTCATAGTGGAGACTGGTTGCAATTTAAATCAGACCCATCCCAATGAAAACAGCGCACACACAAACACACCCTGATAGGATTCCAAGGACATATGTAGTGACGTGTCTTGCATGGTCCTTAGAATGCAGCAGTAACTGATATACATACTTGTTTGCAATGAGTGATAAATTTATTTATTTAGTAAGTTGGTTTGTTATTTTGTATACTGCCCTTCATCCGTAGATCTCAGAGTGGTTCACAACATAAAAATGCAAGATAAAAACACAAAATACCTAAAAGTGTAAAATGAAGGAGTCAGGCGAACCTCCCTGGGGAGAGCATTCCATACAGGGAACCACTGCAGAAAAGGCCATTTCTTGTGTTGCTATCCTCCGGGCCTCTTGTGGAGGAGGCACACAAAGAACGGACCCATTGCAGAGTCTGGGTAGGCAGAATTTTTCTTGGCTGTATATTTCTCTTTTAGGCCAACATGTCAACCTTTGTTTGTTTGTTTTTGGTAAACAAACAACTTTTCAAGGAACTTTATTCCTTAAATACCCATCATAAAATTAGAACAACTACATATCCTCTCACCAAACAGAAATTGCTTATGTAATAGAAGAAATCAGATAGATAATTGGAACCAGCCAAGTCCAAAGGCAGGGAAGGACTGGCCTATGGCTCTAACCTATGGCTCTAACAACTCAGCACACTGTTTCACATGATCCATGTTGTTTTACTTAATGTTTTGAATCTTGGGATATTATCTATGAACATCATATTAGTGTGGGAGAATCAGAAGCTTCCTTGAAGGGCTGGATTTACAAACCTTGCTGAGAAATGAATGCAGCATCCATTCACATGCAATGAAACATAGACAAAGCAAAGCACTAAAATAAAAACCTTATAAAATAGCAGAGGCAGAGCCTTTGCTGGTGGGAAAAGAAATCTCAGTTGTTCATTTGGATTGAAAAAGCTCCGCAGTATCATGCCCACTATCCTCAACCAGATCTCAGTGCATTCAAGGCTCATGTTTGTATGGAGGCGCTTTGCATATAGCCTGAGCACCTGAAAGTGAAAGATCCTAGTCACTACTTACAGCAGCATGTATTTGTATGTTGTCACATAGGCTCTGATCACCCACCTTGTTTAAATATGTGGAAGCTGGTGAGGACCAACTAGTGTAACCCATGGTCATTGTTTACCCCAATGAATCCTTGAAAAAGACTTAGAGTTTTGCTGAAATGGGAGCCTGAGCCATTTATCGTCATGGAACTCTCTTTAATGTCAGATCTGCAAAGGAGCAAAAAGAAAAAATGGTTGAACGTATTTCATCACAATTTATTGAAACCTCGTCAGATAGAAATGCATAACCCTTTGAAAGATGGCACTGGTATTCTGCTGCTTCTGGTGTCCAGATTTCAATATTTTACCAAGGAGTAATTGTAATCACAGGGAGGAAGGGGTGTTCCCCGAAGGGTAATTTGCTAATAGCTTACCTTCCAACTGCCATTGCCACATTAATTTTTCAACTGTCGAGCCAACTTGCAGGCTCTTTTGCATTTTGAAACAAACCAGCCATTAACCTGAACAACTGTTTGTCTGTTTGTTAAAAGAACTACAAAGCTCATTTGTTCTCATATTTATCAGTTGGTGTCCCTGGGTGTCTTTGGCAAGATTTATGGCCCTGCTTCTACTTCGGTTGTGGTACCGTTTCAATTGTGGATAAACAGATTTGAACTTTGACAGTTTACAAATTGCTCTCTGCGTCAGAAAACTATTAAAGTGCTTTGAACAGAGTCACAGTTGGTTGTCAAACTGCTACTACTGTGTTTCCTCAATATTATCCAAGGGGAGAAATGGCAATATTTGGTTACCATGAAAATAGCATCGCCTTTTAAATAATAGTAGTACTGCTGCTGGCTCCCCCACCCCCCAGTAGTGCGTTATTTCATTCTTCTGGGTAATGTTTCTGTGACAGGGAATGAAATCACTAAGTGCTGGTTCTTCTGTAGCCAAAGCACAATTGTTCTCGCACAAGAGAAAGGTATCAGGAAATTTGGGTGAGCTCCCAAGTTTTACACAAGGAAAAATAGTCCAAGGTTGGGCAAAAACAGCCCAGTTGAGGACTGAGCATGCTCAGTAGCCACAAAAAGCTGAGTTTCTGTTGCAGAAGCAGAAGACAGGGTGGTGGAGAAATGGAGTGCCCTTGAAGAGGGCATGGTTGGCTGGTTGCTAGAAGAAGCATTCCACACTGCAACATTTTGCTGCAAATCCCACTTGTATGTATCCATGACTGTTCATTAGTGTGTGCTGGGCTTCTGGTAAGGTTAACCCTCCTCTCTTGTATGGTGCATTGGTGTTTCTTGTTCCTTAAATATGCACAGATCCCACTGAGGCACAAATCGGGGAGGGGGTGACTATTAAGGGACAGAACATAATCCTTTCCTATGACAGTTGGTTAATTAATGTGGTGTAGTGGTTGGAGTGTCAGAATAGAAGTCCTGAGTTCAAATCATTATTCAGCCATAAAGCTTACTGAGCTAGTCAATATATTCCAGTTTAAGCTACTTCACATAATCATTGTAAAGATAAAATGGGGTTGGGACTATATATGCTGCCCTGAGCTTTGGGGGGGGGGGTGGATAAAAAAGTAATAAGTAAAAGTTATAAATAAAATGTCTTTTAACTGTCTTTTAATGGCCTCATATTGAAACAAAAAGCTATTATTATTTATTTCTAATGGATATGTTATAAATTATATAAATAAAAGAAATATTTATATACAGCTTGGAGAATTCAACTTTTCTTGCGACAATATTTTGCTTCATTTAATATTGAGCCCATGTTCAGATATAAACATGAAATGCATCTTGGCTGGCCAAGGAAGAAATGGAAATGTGATGGCTGTATGTTTTTTAGGGGCAAATATTTGCAGTTATAATAAAACCGGATTATAGTGGTTCCTTTTGTACCAAAGGTGCAACAATGTTCAGATGTCAAGAAGTACCATACATTTCTGTGTTTGTACCACACCTGCTTAAGAAAATCTGTGCATGCCTTAATGGAATACATTTTGAAGAGAGCATTCATGAATGTTTTTGTTAGATATTGATGTGAACTACACTATTTCTTAAAGCAATGGCAAAAGGCAGAAGACAGAGCACTAACAAACCTTTTCCAATAGTCTGACTCACATCAAGCAACCCAGGAGTTAAGATGGGAGCATATGGTATTTTGTGCTTTAGCAATTAAGACTGAATTCCAGCATTATGTAATATCTGTTCTTAATTTTTCCAACTGCATATTCAGACGAGTGCAATAACTCTTCTTAAGACGAGAGATAAAGTTCATTTAAATTTGCATACTCAAATTAGTGAAGCTCTCTTAAAACGCTAGTGCCCATATGACTTACTGCCAGTGAAATTGTGCAGAACAAAATAAATGTCACTTTTGAATCAACAATATGCCTCTCAATTTACATTTGTGCCTCTTGAGGGCCCATTTATTTTGAAATATTGAAGCCTAATTTGTTATACATTCTACTTGGTTTGATGCAATGACTTTCATTTTTAAAGGCTTCATTCTGAAGAAGCATTTATGTGAGCAACTAGTTTGTGCCGACATTGCTGGTGATGGGATTTCTTTTACCATAAAAGAACCAAGTGTATTATATTTTATATAACCTCCAATATAGCATCACAGTTGCAGGATGTAAACACCATTAGGAAAGAGCTGAAAGAAAATTAGGCCTTATACAAAGAGCTATAATTATAAGACTAATTCTTGTGCCATTTTTGTGGTGATCTAATCTCTGCATTCAATTTCACATGCATGTAATCTCCAGATACTTTCCCAGCACAGTTTATCCAAAGACAAATGGTACTTTGAGCTTGTTCACACATACATGTTTCATATTGGATGACTGTAACATCAAGTAGTTTAACTTCAGAGTGTGAAGGAACTATCTATGAATTTTCATATTATCACATAATTTGAGGTGTTTTGTTTTGCCTTATATTTGCCTGCACAATCCATTAATATATATGCCCTAATAATACATATGAATTGATAAGCTCTTGCAGTTTATAATTCCATAAATTTGTGTTGTTTATCACTATCAATTCTTATGGTAAATCATACCATGGTTTATCATGGTATTTGAGAAACAAGCTCCATTTTCCTGCAGATTTGTCATCCGGGAGGCTGTTTCCCCCATACTTTTATTAAGTTTGTCAACTTAACTGTGTAAGTCATTTCTCACACCTTAGTAAGCCATGCAACTACAAAAGGAGATTCAGGATTTTCCCAGTTTTGACAGATTATCATTTTAGCTACCTTTATTAAATCAACTACAATTTCCAGGTTTTTCTCCAATATTGTACCTCTAAAATATACTAGTGCAAGGTGGAGGAGCCTGGCAGAAAACTAGTGTTTGTGGTTTTATTATGTAAGAGTTACAACAGTGTTAACTATTGTTTCAATAAATTGAAACCCATGCTTGTTACAGTAACTGCTTCCTGAAAACTCCATGCACACTCCATGCACCCAAGATGATTGTGTGTGTGTGTGTGTGTGTGTGTGTGTGTGTGTGTTGCCTTCACCAATGTATAGAATGGTTGAAAATGTATATATATTACAGTGCTAGAGTTCACATACCCAATTTTGAGTCATCAGACATTCAGCAATCTTAATGAGAAATCACATATATTTGAGAACTGGGACATTCACAGGGAAACCAAAATGCTTGTTTACAAAGCTATTGTACTACCAACCTTACTACAATATATGCTTGTGAAACATGGACCACTAATAAATGCCATCTCCAACTCCTCGAAAGATTCCATCGATGGTGTCTCCAAAAAATTTTACACATCACTTGGGAAGGCAGGCAAACTAATGTCAGTGTACTGGAAGAAGCAAAGATCACCAGTGTTGAAGCAATGATTCTTCAACATCAACTTCATTGGACTGGTCATGTTGTGCGGATGCCTTCCATAGCAACTACTCTATTCCAAACTTAAAAATGGAAAGCGTAATGCTGGTGGTCAACAAAAGAGGTTTAAAGACTGTCTCAAGGCAAATCTAAAAAAATGTAGTATAAAAACTGACAACTGGTAAACACTGGCTTGCAAGTGCTCCAGTTGGAGAACAGCCTTTACCAAAGGTGTCATGGGCTTTGAAGACACTCGAACTCAGGACGCAAGGGAGAAACATGCTAAGAGGAAGGCACGCTTGACAAATCCACAACGTGATCAACTCCCGCCCCGAAACCAATGTCCCATCTGTGGAAGGACATGTGGATCCAGAATTGGCCTCCACAGTCAACTTATGGACTCATTGTTAAATTCTAACTTCACTATGGATTAAGATAAATAACAGAACTTTGTTCTTTCAGTAATCACAAAGGTTGTTTTTTGTAAAAACACTTTTTATAGTTTCGTAACTCCTCCAAATCACTATATTAGTTTTTCCTTGAACTATAATGCAGCCCTTTGCCTGACAGCAAAGGGCAATCGGAGGGGGGGATGCAATTCAGCCATTCTACATAAATAATGCAGCACATCATGATGGTAAAAGTCCATCAATCCATGTCAAGAATGCAAACTTGCAGTAAGATTATAAAAACACTCTAGTGATAGAAAGGCAACCGAGGATGTTTTGTTCAAGCCGAAATGTGGAAGAAAAATGTCTCCAAGGATTGCATTACCCTACTTTAATTACAAAATCTATGCAGAGATGGAAGACTATAACAGCCTATATTATAATTCTGTGAGGTGTGATTTATGCAGTGCCTCCTTTGTATGTTTACACAGAAGTGAGTCCCAATCTGCTCTTGTGAGTATAGGATCACAACTTTACAGCTCAATCCTCTGCTTGTTTAGACAGAAGGATATTCTGCTATGTTTAATGGGGCTTACTCTCTAGAAAGTGCGAGCAGAATTACAGCCAAGGCCAGATTATCCAAGGTGTAGTTTAAGCAATTGCATCAGGGCTCATTTCTGAAAGGGCCCTTAGAGTATGAACATTTTTTAGCCATTTTGGAAGACTAGCTATGAATAAAAATGTGCAATGTGTGTTGTGATTAAAAATTTCATGAAGTCAGGGACACGGGTTTCATATTGTTCTGCTGAGCAGTTCCAGGGGTCTGAAGGACTGCTGTGCTGACCCGAAAAGGCAAGCTGGTTCGGAAGCCCTGCTTGCAGCATATTGATGGTCATGATGACCCCTGCCTAACTGGCATCAGCTGTAGTGATGGGTTCATGTGTGTTTCACATGACTAGAGGGGGAGGTAATGGTGGATACCAGCCACCTGTGTTCCCATGTGACATAGCCTGCCTGGGCCTATGAAGGCTGTGTGTATCTTTACTTGGGTGTGGGGAAGCCATTTCTCTGCTGTGAAGTCTGTCTCATGGAATCCTGTGAGCAAGGAAGGAGTTGTCACACCTTTGCTATAGTTCGTACGCTTCTTTAATAAATCGTTAGACCTGCTCACTCTGGTGGTTTGGGCATCTTTCTTTGGGATTCCTGTGTATCTGAACTCATCTGAGCCCTTCTCCGACTCTGCAGGGTGCTTCAGCTGCTCACTTTCCACTCTGGCTGTGAAGTAATCCTCACCCCTTCTCTTTGGAGGAAACTCTGGGGGTTTGTTTGGAAGGTGGTTGCAGCCACTGGCAGACCCATCTGAGTAGCCCCAGCCACTCTGGGTAGCTTGCAACACATATAAAAATATAATAAAACATGACACATTAAAAAGCATCCCTTCACAGGTAAACTGCACCCTCAGAGTTGCACTCTATTTTCTCTTGAGACAGATGGATGCCAACAACAACAACAACAACAACAACTATAAATTAAGTAGAAATACAATACAAATTACCATAGTGGAGAATACTGTCCAGGTGATCTGTATGCCTGCTCCATCTGCTGTCTACTTTGCTAACTCTTGATGGGCAATTTCAAAGCCCTTCCTCTCCCTTCTTAGGTTTTTTTGGGACAACCTTTTGGATAAAATCATTTCAAATAGTGGAGTGTCTGTTGACAGCCCTTCAAATAGAGGCTTGTAAAAGTAGAATATAGAGTCAACCTATTAAGAATGCCAGTTGTCTATAGTTACATAGTTTTGTCTTAGAGAATGGAGAAATTTTTTAGAAATGGAGGGAAGTTTCTTGAGGATAAAAATAGCTCATTATGGATTAATCTATGTTCCTACCACTCTGAACTCCTTAGAGGAAGGGCAGCAGCAGCAGGATGGTTGTGGTGGTGGTGGTTAGCAGATATACATATATCCATCACCTGCCACAAATATGGATATTTGCCACATTTAATACCACCTCATTTAGCATCAAATCATTTATATGGTGATCATGAATGCTGGATGTCCCCTTTTCTCTTCTTGCTCTGGTGGAAACAGGCATCCTGTATTCATTACACTGCTGCAATCTACTATTTTGTATTGGTGATAATGTACCTCAGTGACTGATAGCCAAGTTGAGGACAAGGAGAATGGCTGACAAGAAGAAAACAGTCAACATAGCTATGCTGGTTATTTTCTTCTTCTTGGTTACAGCTCATGGTTAGTGAGGAAAAGTCTTAGCCAGAAGACCAGGTTTGTATGATATGCTAAGCTTAGCTCAATGCAACAAGGAAACAAAAAGGCCAAGGAAGGGAGTAAAGTAGCTGCAAGTTCTTCTCTGAAAGCCTACACATTTGCATGCTCCCAGTAAGCCATGGTTTGGCTTACTGCTGAACTATGTTGGCTGCTCTGGAACAATTATGGGTGTTCCTATGCCTCCCACCAAAGAAAAGAATTCACTGAGTGCATGACAAGGAAGTGGACTTTATCCCTTTGCCTTCACTGGTACATTCATGGGACCTTTCTCATTATGTTTCCATGGAATGTGGACATATCAGTACTGAAGTGCATGGCCAATGGGTATTTAGTCTATACATGTAGCGGAACATGCTATCATGTCTAATAAGTCATCCTTCTTGATGAATATGTGTTGTTTTCTTGGCTGTATCATCTGGACAGGTATTCTAGAAAACAGTTGCTCATAAGTTTTAATGCCACAGGCTAGATTTATGCTTAGTCATGGAAGTACCCTCATATTGATTGATCTTGTGATCTGTATAGGCTGCTATAGATAGCTGTTGTTATCTAAAAGCCCTAGGTTCACATAATTCTTTGCATATTTACACTGGCATACCCACCCACCAAAAAAATCATTGCCACCTAGTTGTCTGAAAAAGTTTGCAACCTTTCCATCAATAGTATAATAAATGTTGAGCTGTAGAGAATAGAATATTTGAACATGCTTTTGAGATGTAGGTTGGAGAAGGAGAGAGAGTTCAGTTTTGTAGGCTGAAATCCTATGTACACTTACCTAGAAGCAAGCCCCATGGAACACAGTGAGACTTCCCAGTAAATGTGCATAAGAATTTGCTGTAAGATGCTTAGTGAGCCCAGAAAAGTGGCATGGCTGCAGTGTTTAATTGGCTCTGTGCCTGACACAGCAAAGCGTTGTTGGTTGGAAAGGGTGGGGGAATAGATTCACAGTTTTGGAGAGCAACAGTCTGTAGGATTTTTGCACAATACCTTCAGAGCTGGAGTAGTCTATTTGTGCAGGGGGAATTGGAATTTTAGCAGCCACAATAATTCTCTCACTCTGCTGTAGTTTTATGGGAGGGAGAGAGTGGCTATGGACTTGAAAGCTAGTTATTACATTCTTCCTCTTAAGGGTTATGGATCATTCATATTTCAGGATCTCTGTAATGTTAACTACTTATATAGGACAGAATTTGAACTCTCATTTTTTATGTTTTTTGGGGTAGGAAAAACTGTGTCAGTTACAATAATGTGTTTAAAGTAGGAAAAACGCTTCTGAAAGCAATCAAGCAGCAGCAAGCAAAGGATGCAATGGAAAATGGAACAGCAACCTAATAAAGATATGTCAATTATGTTTTCTCAAAATAGTGTGATGTTATTTGCTATGCACACACTGAAAACTGAAATCCTTTGTAGGGATAAGAAGCTTTAATTCCTGTTGTGTAATACGGACCAGTTTTCCAATTCTACCTTTAATAATAATTTTATTATTTTTACCCCACCCATCTGGATGGGTTTCCCCAGCCCAGCCACTCTGGGCGGCTTACAGCATATCTTGAAACATAATAAAACATCAAACAATAAAAACCTCCTGATGCAGGGCTGCCTTCAGATGACTTCTAAAAGTGATGTAGTTCTTTATCTCATCTACATCTGAAGTGAGGGTGTTCCACAGGGAGGGCGCCACTACCGAGAAGGCCCTCTACCTGGTTCCCTCTAACATTGCTTCTTGCAGTGAGGGAACCAGCAGAAGACCCTTGGAGGAGGACCCCACTGTCCGGACTAAATGATGGGGAAGGAGACACTCCTTCAGGTAAACTGGGCAGAGGCTATTTAGGGCTTTAAAGATCCACACCAACACTTTGAATTGTGCTCGCAAATGCACTGGGAGTCAATGAAGATCCTTTAGAACCAGTATTATGTGGTCCCAGCAGCCACTCCCAGTCACCAGTCTAGCTGCCACATTCTGGATTAGTTTTAATAATTAAATTTTAATAATTTAATTTTAATTTTGTTTTTAATAATTTATTTTTAATAATTAAAATGATGGGACTAGATACAAAACTAATTATACTGAAAGCGCAATAAGGCCTTTTGTGCTTGCCGTGTGTTCTCTCACAATAGCTGTGCCTGCACACAGGGCTAAGCTAGAAATCCTGGTTAAGACGGGATAGACATGCATCATTAGCACTCAGTCCCTTTATAGAAGCTTCATTCCTTCCTTATTATGAGCAGCAATACAAGCAAGGATTCAGCCTCCAACCATAGCCTCCCATTACATGTGAACAACCCAGTGACTTTAAATCATGCCAGGATATGAAACCATGCTTTACAGTTGGCTTAGGGTTCTTTCAGTTGACCTGTTTAATGAACACTCTTCCTGATTTGTTTGCAGGGAGGTTGCACAATGTTGGCTTTTTAATGACATTCATTCTGATTTGTTAATAGGAAGGCGAGATGATACTGTGTCAAAGCAAGTGCTATCACACACTTTCCAATGAATTTTCACATCACTTGCCTTATTGCAAAAAGTCTGATCTTTTGGAGAAGCAGGTTTCTTGCACAAGACCTTCCAGTCAACTGCAATTTACTGACAAGTGATTGAATCCCAGCCAAAAATACTGACAGCCTGGAAGTGCTCTTATTGTCATGTTTTGAAGCCATTACCCACAGTTTCTGGGTTTTCATGATATGGGAAGCTATAAATTCTGAATCCTAGCTTGTTCAGCAACTCATGCAAAGGGAGGCACAAAGTGACTGTACCTGCATGCAGCTCTTGCCTGCCTTGGCTCGTAAAATGCAATTGTGGCTTCATGTTGCATGTGAATGCAGGCAGTGTAATGAAGGCCAGTGCTTTCTGTTTGCCAGGTGGCAAAAGTGACATTTTAAGCCTGAGCCCCTGAACATTCTGGGCCTGAAGCCAACAGCACCACAAGTCTGAAAGCACAGTATGGTCTCCACCGTATGAAGAGTATGGTATCGACAGAAGACCCAGTAGCACAAATCCTGATGGTACATACCACGTAGTCCATTGGTCAAATTATAGACAGTAAGTTAGGCAGCTCGCTAAAACTCTTTGTGCCAGTTTCTGACACTCTCAAACATCCTAGCCAGAAATAATTCAAATAGCTGTGTGTAATGTAATCCCAGCGTAAAATGAGACAAGGTTTCCAGAAACAGAAATCTGGTGCTCATTCATCCTCAAACCCACCAAGACTGCTTGGCTCCTGACACAGATTGACTGTGTAATTGAACAACATGAACTCAGGAACATTATCTTATGCCCAAGATTCCTATTTAATTTTAATCAGATTTTCCATATGGGTTTGCACAAGCAGCATTTTCTTTTGCTAAATTAATTATTAACATTGCTGGGAACAGAATTCCCTGAGCATCTTCCACTTACGTTGGTAATAATTGGGTCCACAACATCTTTTTCCCCCCCTCCCTAAAGACATATCAAATTGATCTCTCTAAGGTTGACCTCTAGCCACCTTTTCTCCCCAAAGAACACTGCGAACAGCATGAAACGTATGCAAAGGGTGCCAGGGAAGAGCAGAAAAGCAGATGCTTTCAGATATGGAAAGGCAGGTCATTGGTTCTCTGCTTGAACCAACATGCAGCTCCCTCAGATGCTTAATTGGCAGGATAGGACACAGAACAAACACGAAGCAGGCGCACGTGTGCCAATTTTCAAAATGACCTACTTCCCTAACACCTGGCAGAGTTCCCCCCCCTTCTTCCTGTTCATTTGGAAAGGAGACAGATTCAATGCAGGCAATCTTAGTGCTGAAATCATGGCTCTAAAATTAAAACAGCAGACGTGGCTTTCTGAATCTTTGTGCTGTAGGAGGCTGGTGGTGCTTGGATGTCTGCAGTCTGTTTGCCCTCCACCCACAGCGCTTCGTAACACTCCTCTGCAGAGCCAGGCAGACCTGATTAATAATTTATTTATTATTTTAAAAAGCCCTACATTATAGCAGGCACTCATTAAGCTAGATGAACATGCATCTCATGGCACTCCTTAGAAACATTAGATACAAATGATATATATATATATATATATATATATATATATATATATATATATATATATATATATAAAATTTTACGCATAGAAATCTAAGGTCTGAGTGTACCATGCAAACAAAAATATTTTGGCCTACATGTCATGTTTCTGGATACAATCAGACTCATGTTAATGGTGTAAGAGCCGTTACCCAATTGAATGCAATATTTGCTGATTCATCGGATGATTGGTTAATTGCTTTGAGTAGCATAAACCTGAGTATAAATATCACTGTAGAAAGAAGGCATACTTTTTTAGGATTATAGAGGCATGTGCCAGAGAGAGGAGTGGTCTCTCTGAGATGGCACCTCCTGCTACACTACAGTACTTACAAGTTTTAGGAAAATGTAATTGATGAAACTTTGCAACTTTGTAAAGCTGACATGGGGAATCTTTGGTCCACTGCCAAATGTCATCAGGTGCCTGGTGTAACCCAGCCTGCTTTGGGCTCTCTGGACTTCAGTGCCATCTGGCTCTAGTGAAATTATTATTATTATTTCTTTTTAAAAAGTGGGAGGAAAGCCTAAGGCACTACTTGAAGCAGTGCAGGGCTCTTTGATCTCAGCTGGCTGCACACTGGCAGGCAGGGTTTTCTCCCCCTGGGTGGAGAGGAAAAGCTTTGTGCCACTGCTTGCAGCCTCTGAGCTGGCTGCACTTCCTGGAAGGTGGCCCAGAGGGACAGAGCATGTTTCTGAAGAAACTCCAAGAGCAAAAACTGGACAGGAGTTCTGGGGAGAAAAAGGAAGGTTGGGGAGAAGGTGAAGGAAGCAAGAAAACTGGACGAAACCTGGTGCTGAACGAAGTGGGATAGGGGGCTCATGCCCATCTTAGCATGCAGCAAAGAACCAGAATACCCCCTACCTCTGTGAACTCTGATTTCCAACCCACTCGCTCTCAACTTCAAAGCACAAAATCAGCAAGAAAGCAGCCTTCTTATGTTTTGAGGGACAGCACATGCAGGGCAGGAGTGGGGAATGAGAAGAGGATGGCTGGAAAAGACCCACAGAGAAATGGGGTGGCAGGGAGAAGTCAGAAATGACTACATCCTCCGTATAACTTCTGTTCTGCCCCTCTCTCCTGATTACTCTTTCCTGTGGTCAACGAACCCAGTTCTATGGTAAGAGAATCTGATGGGGGGCATTGTGGTCTTCTGTGTGACAGCACCACCATTTGTTTTCTTCTCTTCCTCAGCTGGTTGTTAGTCTTGTCAAAATTGGCAGCACCACATTGCATGCTGCACACCGCAATCTCTTGATTAGGAACACTGGATGCAACAGTAATCAATTGCCACCATCTAGATTCAAGCTCTGCTGAAATTAATTGAGATTACAGTGCTTGGTATATTGTGCCAAACATGCATTGGACTATATGCATTAACTGTGCTTTTAAAATGTGCTACAAGTGTCCTGTTAGCATGCAAATTATTCTATTTATTTTACTGGTTACCTGTTAGTGCACAGTGGTGTAATTACATATGGATAGGTGGGTGTAATGGGTGATATATAACAAACATTTATTTTCTTGTAAAATAATATGCATGAGTAGTTAGTGTTTATATTGATGGTGATGTAGTTGCTAGATGGCTATCAATTGTTAAGCTGATTGCTTGCTAATAGGGATGATCAGTTGATGTTTCCTCAATGGAAGCTAATGAGGGGAGATGTTTTACTAAATGGGTAATTTACCTGCAGGAATCAGGTTTGAGACCAGTGCTTTGCAAAGGCGGAGGGGGGCGAGGAAGAGAGAGAATGCTGTTGTAGTTTAGAGACAAATACAGAGTTAGAGATCACCATGAGTCCAGTTGGGCTGAGATTAGGCTGGGGAACTGCAAAGGTTTATGCTGCTGATTTGGGAAACCTGAAGCAGGATTAGAGGTTATGCTGCTTAATGCAGGCTTCTATTAGCTTTGCTTGTATATTTGTAAATCAAACAGACGTGTACAAAATGACATAAGTCTCCTGTGCCTTCTTACATAGGGGAAACTACCGGTAAACCCTGTAGTCTTACCAGTGGTCTTCTTGCCACCTACTGTAAATCACAATGCTTAAGGAGGACAGTGTGATATATTTTTTCCTTGGAGGGAAATGGGAGCTGGTGTATGAACAGCATTCCTGAAAAAAAGAAATCAGAGCATTGCAACAATGACTGGCAGAAGAAATCACAGCAACCTTGAAGGGGAGAATTGAAATGGAATGTCATGGGATTAGTGTCATGTTTGAACAGCAGCTAAAAGGTGTTGAAGTTCACTCTGAGGACCAACTGTGGAGACCCGCTTCATGCCCCCACCCATGTAGTCAGTGAGTGGCCGGCAAGCTTGAGCTGTGGAGTATTGCAGCCAGGGACTGAGGCTCAAGAGGACTTGTCTATCCAAAAGCCTGTCAGCAGTGGTGAAACAAAAAGGTGGAGGAAACAGACCCATGAATTAGAAAAGCCACAGGGAAAGGAAACTGCAAGAGGTGAAGCAAGGAGAAATGTAGCCCACAGCCAAAAAGACAGGACCAAGTGTAGTGTGAAACTATAGGGAAGGAAGGCCTTTATAGATTTTTTTTAAAGTCCTCCAGTTATTCCCTATGCAAACCTTAGAGCAGGGAAATCAGGCTCCTATAGCGGCGTAGCGTGAGTTGTCAGCACCTGGGGCAACGCAAGTAATTTGCGCCCCCTAACCCGGGGCAAGGCAAGTAATTTGCGCCCCCCCTAACCCCTAACCTGTGAGTTGCCGCTGGCGCTGCCGCCCAAACGACGCCGCTTGCCCGGAGGAGGAGGGGGGCAGAGAGGCAAGGAAAATGCAACGGCCCAGCAGCTGCAGCAGCAGCGGCGGAGGCGGGGCTGTGAGGAGGGGCTGCCTGGCGCGTCCTCCGCGGCGAGTGCTGAGAACCGCTGCCTGCCGGGCGCCTTCAGCCTGGACGCGCGCACAGCTCGTCGGTTCCACGAGACATGCGGCTCTGCTACAGCCTGCGCCCGAGGCTCTTTGGCGACTCCGGAGGCAGCGAGCGCCCCCCCCAGATGTTGCGCCCGGTGCGGCCGGCACCCCTGGCACCCCCCACGCTACGCCACTGGGCTCCTACAATCCAGGAGCCCATAAGTTATGGAGAGTGGGAAAACTGGCTGCATCTGTTTGTAATCATACATATGTATAAATTATTGGGAGATGAGAATCTACTGGCAGCAGGCTTGAATGGGTTAGCACCGGTGGTCTGGCAGCAAGGTTTTGGAACTACAGTTTGGTCCAGGGCATGATTAAGATTGGGCTAGGAAGTAATCCAGGAAAGGAAAGGAAAGGAAAGGCAAGGCAAATAAAGGACACTTTGCAGAAGTGGCAGTCATCCTGAACTGAACAACATCGATGCTCCTGCATAATTTACCTCCCGATTACAGGCAAAGTTTCTGAGACTTGCAAAAAGCTTTTGATCTGCAGTTTGAACCTGGGCAGAGGAGGAACTTGGGCCCTCTGCATAACTGTGGGCAAATATAGCCTGCAATCCTATACCCACTTACCTGAGAGTAAGCACCATTGAACTCAGCAGGACTTTACTTTTGAGCAGACATGCTGGAGATTGTGTTAATAGGTTTGTGGGTACAGTACACCAAGATGCATGCAGTGTGTGGCAGGAAGAGAGCCTAGCTCTTTAATGAGAAGTAATTTGATTGGAGCTCACATGCAGTCATCAAGGAAACAAATGTGTACCTGATCCTGTGACAGTGCATGTTAGCATTACCACTTTCTTTTGTTAATGTCTGTAATGCTTTGAATAAGCATACTGTACTTGGTTGGCCAGGGGAAAGGGAAAACTGGGCTCCTGCACTTTTAATAGAGTAGAAATAAACAAATGCTTTGAATATGTGTGTGTGTGTGTGTGTGTGTGTGTGTGTGTGTGTGTGTAAAATATAGATGTATAAAAGACAGAACTACAGCAGGTATAGCTTGCATGACTATATTTCCCCAATGTTGTCAAAAAGCTCCAAGGGCACAATGGTGAGCAACTTGGCCCTACTTTTATGCCTCGTATGTACTCCCAAACTCTGAACCTTCCTTGAGAAGTAGAAGGCTTTCTATGGGCAGGCCTCAGGCTTGGAACCTAGCATATCTCCTCCTTTCTGACAATTCCCTCCAGGTGCAGGAGATGCAGGTCTCTGTTGTGGAGGGGTTCAGTGCTGGATGTAATGAGGGTATGTACTCTGAGAGCATAGGCTGCAAACCTCCTGACTCCGGGATCCCTGGTGCAAGAGTAGAGATGTCAGAGAATTCTGCTGTAAGCTCAGATATGGAAATTTTGTGTAATTGCTCAGTGTTCAGGAACAGAATTCCTTGAAGCAAATGCAATCCACATTTGTTCACAGAAGGTTTTTCTTTTTTAAGTCCGCAGATTATAAGTAATTAATGTCATTTTTTTGACATTTCACTTTGATATTTCATAACACTGTTATCAAGAAGCTCGCTAGAGGTTTGGAACCCTCCAGGGAGATGGCTAACTGATGGGTTGTTAGCTGCTTGATTTACTTTGAAAAAGAACACACAGGGAAGTGAATATCACAAGGTATTTGTTTCTGGATAATAGAGGGCCTGTTAAGGTGTTAGAAAGTCATTGATGTGTGTGTATATATAGGTGTCTCTTTGCTTTGCTGTTTGTTGCCAAAGGCAGCCCATATGCACTAAAACTACAATCCTAACTATGGCTACTCAGAAGTAAATCACATTGACTTCAACAATGCTTACTCCAGGTAAACGGGGTTAGAATTTCATCTTAATCTGCTTCTTATTGTTAATTTTAGGGGGGAAATGGAATTCATCACTCATTTATGAAAGGATCATGCAATCTTTGGGTTAGCAAAGAAGTAGATTATGAAATCTTTTAGAGAGATTCAGTTCACTTGCAGCATTTGCTGAGTTGGGAGCCAAGCCACATGGCTCCTTTTTCACTTGCTCCAGGAAGTACGAAGAGCAAAAAGGAGACTGAGAGGGTGGGGAGCAGAGGCTGCTGAGAGCATGCTAGGCCACACCCACTCTGGTAACTTGAGCTCAGGACTCAGGATAACCCTTTCATGCATGCAAGTGTCAGTCTGTAATTGTATACATAAGAAGGAGGAGGAGGAGGAGGAGGAGGTGGTTTATACCCCACCCATCTGGCTGGGCCTCCCCAGCCACTCTGGGTGGCTCCCAACAGAATTAAAAGCACAATAAAACATTAACAACTTCCCTAAACAGGGGATAATGCAACAGAGCCAGCCTCCTGACTGTGATGTCACTGCTGTTTGCTGAGTAACTATCCTTTGTTAAAATAAAAAAATTCCTTCCAGTAGCACCTTAAAGACCAACTAAGTTAGTTCTTGGTATGAGCTTTTGTGTGCATGCACACTTCTTCAGATACCTTTGTTAAGCTGACTGCTTGCTAATAGTCAGGTTTGTTTGTCTTAGTGCTATGCTGAAACCTGCCCTCCAGTTTGTTTTCTTTCAGTGTGAAAGAGGCTTCCATTTTTCTACCTCCTTCTCAAGGTACTTAGGATTTGGTGGGTAGGATTTGGATGCAGTTTCTCATTAATTGATGGAAAATGGTGGGTGGGGTTTTTTTTGGCAGAGCACTAGTTTAGCTGATATTGCCACAATGGGAGTGAATTCAGGGGTGAAATTTTAGGACAATGAGCTGCAGTTTTTATCTTTGGAGAAAATAAAGCAATTGGGGATTTGAATCTGGACAGAGAAAGAGAGAGGCTGATAACTATAAGTATAGCCAGATAGGAAGCAGCCTGCCTTGGAGGCTGTAGGAATCCACACTAGTGCTTTGGGAATCAACCATTTTGCTGCTTCCTGTGGGAGTAATTTTGCTTTTACTGTGCTTTGCTTGTATATGTTTGTAAATAAAACATATTACATCATAAGCCTCTGGTGCTTTCTCATCCAGAGGAAATTACATAATTCTGGACCTCTCAGCACTTAAGTAGGTAAGAAACTCTATTCCTAATAAGAGGAAGTGAATTTTTAAAATAGCAAATTAGACACATGCATGCACAAAGAAAGGGAATTCAGCTGGTAAAATGCATGAGCTAGTCTCAAACATTTTTGATATTATAAAACAAGACTATGAAAGTAGGATAGAGAAGCACATTTGAAATTTGCAACTCGTCATGCAATTTAAAATCAGAGTGACATTTGACATCAAAGTGCTTAATCAAACTCCTGTGAAGTCAAAGTGATGCTATTCAGATAGATGCTTTCCTGCTAATATGAAGCTCTGCATGACAGCTGTCCAATTTGAAATGCTTTTACTGCCGAAATTGTATGTCATATTCAGGACACAAAGTTTTCTTTGCAAAGCAAAATTAATTTATTTAAAAATCCCGCCAGTGAGGATGACAGGTGCATCAATTTGAGTTTCTCAACCCCCCACTCCAAAAAATAAAAATACTTATTTAAATATCAGTCATCAGGCTCTGCCTTATCACAAGTAGCAGAATTTTTCACACACTAAAACCTTTGGCTTGATTTTTTTTTTGGGGGGGGGGGGCTTTCAGAAGAAGAAAGCTCCATAGGTGTAAAAGAATTAACAGGAAAGTCATTCTGCATTTTCTATGCCATATAGCAAGTTTTCAGTTTGGGCAAAACTTCCACAGAGAAGGGAGTCATCTAAGTGTTCCAATTTTTGAGGTACTGATCACTGAGTAGACATACTTTTTCCATTCCAGCACTTCCATAGGACACAAACTGGAAAATATCCAGCATTGTAGGGGGCTGCTTGGTGGCATGCCAGGCCACTGGTTCTGCAAGGCGATTAATCTGCTGTGCTGGCTGAAGGTGATGGGGGCTGTCAACCATAACATAGCTAGGGAGCACCAGGAAAGGCTGCTCTAAGATTTCATCAGCTGCCCTTCTAGCCTTTTCACCTGAGAAATTTAAAATCGGAAGCCAGATTTAACTTGGAGTCCTTTCAGTGAAAGGTGTGTGTGCTTCCATTAGGCTGGATGGTTCAGAGCAGTTTGGCAACCTCCCAACAAATAAGTTCATCATAAATTGTAAAGTTTATGTTGTAAACTGCCCTGTGATGTTCAGGTGAAGGGTGGTGTATAAAATTAATAATTAATTAATTGTAATGGTCAGTAGGCCAACAATTGACATACTAAAATCAGAATTTACTAGATATTTGTCTATAATAATCTTCTGAGCGGTGGCAAATCAAATATGGAATTCCTTCCCACTAGAGATCTGATTGTGCTCTCCTCCCTGGTTTTCTTTAAGTTAAAACCTAGACATTGAAACATAGTTTTTTGAGCCATTTATTGCTGCTTCTGCACTATATTTTCATTATTTATTGTATTTTATAGCATATTGGCTTTATTATTTTACATAGTTTTATTTGTGTGATTATTGTTAGATGCCCTGGGCTTCTACAGAAGGAGGGTGGAATATAATACCAATACATGATAACATGCAGAACTTAAAAACCAGGGAAAATTATGCTTGTATGTGTTTTTATACTTGTATTTTTATATATTTGCACCTGTTTTGCTCTTTTATCAACAATCAGAAAATGAATTCAAATATGCAAATTAGATAAAGGAACTCTTGGGAGGAGTGAGGTAGGGGGATTATTGGTTTATGGGAGTTTTTCTTCCTTGTTTTTCTTCTGTTTTGTGTTTTTATCTTGTATTTTTATGTTGTCAATGACCATGAAATCTATGGATTTGGGGCAATATACAAATTCAATGAATGAATGAACATTGTAGCTAAAGCATAAAGGGACAACTCTTCCCAATGGAGTTGGAGTCAAAGGAGCTTCCTCTGTCAGGAGGTGCCTCTAGATCCAACTCTATAATTCTAAGGTACATTTTTACAACTCTGAAGAGCATGAAATTGTAGAATTAAAAAAGACTGGGCACTGCAATATTTGTGTGTGTCTTTAAGGGAAGTGTCCTTGAAATGTTCTCTCTCTCTCTCTCTCTCTCTCTCTCTCTCTCTCTCTCTCACACACACACACACACACACACACACACACACCCTTTATATCTGGCAAGGTGTATGTGAATTTTATTTGGGACCACATTATTTAAGTACACAAAGAAAGTGGGAATCCACCCTAATGGTGTATAGGTATTGGGGAAGGTCTTGGGAGGGGATGGTTGTTAAGTTGTAGAAAAATCCAAAGGAGATTGCTATTCTTTGCTAACAAGTATGCCAAACACATTTGGAAGGAAGCTCACAGAAATAATATCAGGATTTCCTTCCCTCAACCCCATCCACAAACACATATTTAGAACAGTGCATCTGGATATCGCTTTTTTTTTTTTTTTTTTTGCTTTAGGTTTGCATAAAATGCTATTATGATGCTTTGTTGTTGCACAAACTTTCTTTGGGAATCCATATTTCTATTGCTTTGGGAATCTATACCTTGGATCATGTTGTCTCTTGTTATTGAAGAACAATCTTCTACCTGTTCTTATCCTAAACCAGGTGCCTCCATGTGTTTTTCTCTACAACTGCAGTTACTCCTGGTTATTGGCCGCACTGGCTAGAGCTGATAAGAACTAATGTCCTGCATAATCTGAGGTCACCAGAACGGACAAGGCTTGAGAGGATTCTAAGTTTTAGCACTAGTTTCCAATAACTGGTTGTTGGTTAATGTTGCAGAGATGAAAACACATCCATTTGCTTCCACTCCTTTAAAATTGTTTCCACAAGAATACAACTCTTTATGCCATGATAATTGAAGGGAGCATCCCTTTTTATGAAGGTTGCTCCCGTAAAAGTCCTAACAGAAACCGATCAAGAGAATACTGTAGAATACTTAATAGTTCATTAGATAATTTGTTGCTAGGGAATACTGTATCTGCTCTTAACTATCAAGAAACTATATTTTCAGCAGCATTCATCATGATTTTGAAAACCATATATTCAAAAGATTGTGAGAAATCCTTTCTTTGATTCACAGGGGATATATGCGACTCCAACCCCTGTGAAAATGGAGGCATCTGCTTGTCTGGATTGGATGACAATTTCTACTCTTGCGAGTGTCCTGATGGCTTCACAGATCCCAACTGTTCTAGTGTTGTGGAGGTTGGTAAGTGCAAACTAAACAAAAAAAAAGCAGTAATTTCTGGAGTGTCCAGTTCATTTCTCAATCTTTAAATGTGTCACATGCATTTTTGCAGTGTTCAGGCCATTCTTTTGTTCACTACTAATGTCTGGGTCTTAGTCTTTCAACACTGGACTCATCTTCTTACACATCTGTAAGAATCTATTCTGGTGGATGGAGATGTGATACTAATTACCTCATTCACTTGGTATTATGACTTATCTACAATTACTCAGTATAGCCGTCTGGAAAAAGAATGAAATAATCTTTGTGTGATAGCTCCTCTGCCCTAGGGATATAATATATTGCATGGCTGGCCATGCAAACCACACATGTTGCATGTTGGATTTCTGTGATCATGACTACCAGAAATCACCATTGCTTATATTGAGAATCTCAGTATCATGCAGGAAACAGACCTGGCAAGGTTTGCTACAATTTATACCCACAGCATAGAGAAACAATCATGTGGAGACTATTTCTATGGCACTCTATGTATGTGTCATAGCGTGCGAAGAGGCCTTTAGAAACTGTTGATGCCAGACCAATAGACCCAAATGAACGGTTTGATAGCAGAGATAACAGCTCAGAAATAAGAATGGGTTAAACAAAGTACAGGCAGAGTATTAGCATTTCAAAGATGTTGGATGATTTTGTGGACTGCATATAGCAGTTATCAGGAGGCCGCAGGCGGCATCACATTACTGGAATTATTTTAAAGCCACTTCCTATCTATGTCCAGTGAGTGGAAAGAAGCTTTTATGGAATAACAAAACTAATGCAGTTGGTTTGTGAGGCAAATGAAGCATTGCAACCCAGTCAGAGTAGGAGAGAAATAGAGGCCAAGGGAAATGAAAGCTTTGAAGTTTGGTTAAACTTGGCAAAGACAGTTCCATGCTGTTCATAATATTTCAGTGCTTTTCAGGTAAAGTCTCTCAGTTAATAGGGGGGGAAAGACTTGGAAAATCAGCCTGGGATTCATAAGTCAAACCTCTTGCCTTCCCTTTCATGAATCATCTGTAGGAATGAAAGTTCAACAGGCTAGAGGAAACCCACAGAGAAATTCCCATTGCATTATGCCCCCATGGTAGCAAAATCAGTGCATAGTGAATGTGTTTCTCATAGAAGGCATATGTGTAATATGCAGCATGACAGGGGTAGCCAGAATGGTGACCTCCAGATTATTTTTGGCTGTTACTCCTATCACACCTAACCATTACCTTGCTGACTGTGGCTGATGTGGGTTGAGGGCATCAACATTTGGAGGAGACCACATTGACTACCACTTATACAATTATACTACAGTGGTACCTCGGGTTACAGACGCTTCAGGTTACAGACGCTTCAGGTTACAGACTCCACTAACCCAGAAATAGTACCTCAGGTTGAGAACTTTGCTTCAGGATGAGAACAGAAATCGTGCGGTATATGATATGTGACTTATTTTCCCTAATTCCTGGATAGCACAAATAGGGAATCACCTTTGTAAAGAACTTGACTCAAGCCTATGTGTAAACATGGATATTCAAGTTTCTTTACCTTCAACTCTCCTTATTGTTCCTGTTCTAAGTTCCTCCCCTTCCTCTTTCAATGCATGTGTGACTGAATGGCTACTGCAGTCCAGTGGATTATCTTCTGTTGGGATGGGTGAAGGGGCAGAAAGGAGGGAGTCCTGTTGAGCTTGCTACTGAAAAACCCATCCAACTCTAAATAAACAAGATAGGCCTCTCAGAAACCTCACAGTTTACATACAAGATGCAAGGTAGCAGCCCACTACAATGAGCCGATGACAGGAGCTTATTTTGCCAATGAAAGTGATTATGATCTAATATAAAAGCAAAATGAGCACATTTCAGTAGCACCCGCCAACTTGCCAGTGTCAGCTGTCAGGATGATTGTTGGCCTCCTTTCATTCTTCAGCAAGACTCAGCGAGTAAACAGTACAGTTTCGGAGACTTCTGCTGCTTGCCTTATTTATAGCTTCCTTTTGCTTAAAAATCTCACCTTTTATTTTCTGGCCTAGTCATGACCTTGTCCTTCACCCTTTCCTGGCCCTTCTATTTCAGTCAGGTTCTTGTTTCTAAAATCCCTTGCAGCATTTTCTGACCTGTAATCTTTTATGACCACAACTAGTTTAGTTGGAGGGTCAGCTTGTGAAGTAGGAGGCCCAGCCCTGAACTGCAACCTTTCCATCATCTTCACTCCAACCAATAATATTTATATATTTAATATGCAAAATCTCTAAGCAGTTTTTCACAGAATACAAGATACATTTAAAACCAAAAATACAGTGAGTAAATCAGTAAAAACAGAGGCCACCAATAAAACATTCAGTTAAATATCAGTTAATAAAACTGCATCATCATTCTAGATGCCCTACTAAAGAACCCTATTATTTTGATAAGGTGTCAAAAAAACTGCAAGGTTTTTAGCAGGGGCAATTAGAATATGATCTATTATTTGATTAGTGATGCAAACCTCCAAAATGTACTTTGTATAGTTAAGTTTTTATCTCTATCTTCAGTACATTTTATTTTATTGCTATGGCTAGTTGCTGATGCAAATAAAGATTCTTCAGCCCCATTCTTTTGCAACTGAATTGGCAGCAGCAAACCTTGGAACCAGATTTGGCTCAATGAGTGGTCTTTCATTTAATTGTTAAAAAACATTCCTATGCTGTCTCTACATCATAAAATGTCCAGATGGGTAGCAGTAAAATATAATCAGTAGTATAATCCAGTACAAAAAAGCACATGGCCAATAATTCATTTAAAATTAGGGATAGGCAGGAAAAACGTTGTTTGCACTGGAAATAAATTGGGGGCCTTCAGTGGTCCAGTCAAACATCACACACACACCAATTGGGTGGGTCTCAATCCAACCACCAGCCTGATTCTACCTCTCATTTTCCAGACAGTGTCTGGGCTGAACAATCAGGGTAGAGCCACTCTCAGGTTTACAGGACTGAAGCCTAAAAGGGCTTTAAAGGTTAACACAAACATTTTGAACTGTGCTCAGAAATGTACTGGGAGCCATGTAGATCTTTTAGGACTGGTGTTATGTGCTCCTGGTGGCTGCTTCCAGTCTTCAGTCTATCAGTTGCATTCTGGATCAATTGTAGTTTCCAAGTCTACTTCAGTCGTAGCCCCACACAGAGCACACTGCAGCCCCAAATGCATTTACTAGAGTTAAAGGTGCATAAAAATGCCCTGTGGAATCCCCACCCAGCATATGTCATGTTGAACAGTGGAAAAGATGGACGAAGGACACAGCTCTTTTGGATCACAGCTCTTTATTGCAGCAGTTAGAACTGCTCCTGGAATCAGACTGACTGCAGCCTAGCTGACTGCTTTATATAATACTAAGTAACTTGAAACAGTAACAACTCACAACTAGCTAACCAATCAGGAATGACAGTTTTCAATCCTTCATTTACATACTGGCGGCCCTGAGTGAGAACTGCAACTTAATCTTAGTACATAACATGTCAAAGAGTTAAAACAACTATTCAATTTTCGTAGACACCTGAAGGCAGCTGTGTTTTGGGAAACTTTTGTGTTTGTTGTTGCTGTTCATATTTTTTGTTGGAAGCCACCCAGAGTGGCCGGGGCAACCTAGTCAAATAGGTGGGGTATAAGAATTATTTATTTATTTATTTCCACATTGCACTGGCAAATTATATTACAAAAAGCTGAAAAGGTGTAAATTCCAAAGGATGTCTCTGTTTAGCAAAGTCTGAATTGGGCAGGTTCATAAATGTGAAATGAATCTAATCTCCACCACCCACATCTCTAGGCACAAACCAACCATCATAGTAAAAACATAGAAGCCACAGTCCCAAAACCTCACCCATAAATAATGTTTTATGTTCGGTAGGCTGGGCCCTTAATTGAGTTTTAATTTGTGTTTTAATTGTGTTTCAGTTTTATAATTAATTTGTTATAGACTTTTATTGTTCTGCCTTGCAGTTTAATGTGTTTTTGTGGTTTGTAGGTTTGTTTGTCTCAGAGAACCTTTGTTATGGGGTAGAGATTTAAAGACAGAAAACAAACAAACAAAATTACTATGTAATTTCTCTGAAGAGCATAACTTGAATTAGACAGTGGAGCTATTTCAAGCTGCAGAATTTTCTGTTTAAGCCTTGTTCTGAGCCAAATTAGGCCCTGGAACCCCATTGCCCAGTGGTGTGTGGGTCAATGAGAGGCAAATGGGGGCAGCATTCTGTTGATGTCATGATCTCCATGTGGGTCTATGTAGAAAACTCCTATGGGTCACCATGGGATGAGGGATATGTAGAAACCTTTATAAACTCCTCTGGAGTTTGGGGCCATTTTATCCCATGAGCTTCAAGTTACCAGAAGTGAGATACCGACTAAACATCAGGAATAACTTTCTGACAGTAAGAGCTTCTTTGACAGTGGAATGGTCTCTCTTTTGGAGGTTGTGGGCTCTCCTTCCTTTTCGGTTTGTAAGCAGAGGTTGAATGGCCATCTGCCATGGATGCTTTAGTTGAGATTTTTGCATTGCAGGGGATTAGACTACATGACGCTTGGAGTCCCTTCCAGCACTACATTTCTATGATTCTATAATTCTGTGATTCTATGGCACTTGTAAAAGTGCAAGTTCTGCAGACCAAAGTGGTCAAGCGGGCAAGTACAACGCAAGATGATCCTTCAAGTTAACTAGTCCCAAGTGGGTAAGAACTTTATATACGAGTAGCAACATCTTCAGCTTGTCCCTGTAACAAATCAAGAGCCAGTGTAGATTCTTGAACAGAGGTGTAATATGAACTGTTATGCTGCATCTCAGTTCAGTATAATATATAACCGTAATAAAAGTGTCTGGTAAGACTTTTCTCGCAGAGACTTCAAAATCACTTGCTGAGAGTACAGCAAGTTGCTTGTAACTCTTCCCAAAAGGAACTTGAAATGGATAAGCTTTGGGAGGATAACAGACCACAAATGGCTATGACTTCACCTGTGAACAGGTAGCGAAGTAGTAGTTGGTGAAGTGTTGATGTGCTTACACAGAGCCATATTTAACTAATTTGTTGTGCTATTGGAAACCAGCACAAGGATTCCTACTACCTCAGTGCGACTTTCCCGCATCTCCTCTCCCCATTGGTGCCCCTATGCCCTCTCCAAACCTGCTTCAGAGGCTTGGGAGAATCCCCAGAACACTGTTGGGTCAGGGTGAAGGCAGGTGGAAATCGTTCCGTCTGGCAAGCAGAAATGCTTTCACTGATATAACAGTCCTGTTTAGTGCTGCATTGAATACAACTCTTTTTATTTAGGGTGCTTACATACCACCACTAATTGTAACATTTATAAGCAGTGTGCATGAAATTGCAAAAAATACAAACTACAGTGGTGGGGTAGAACCCTTCTGGTTTGGGACTATAAGCACCCAAGATGATTGTTTTTCCCCAGCCACAGGTTCTAATTTGTTGGTCACTTTTGTATTCCACCATTCTTCCAAATGGTGATATATGGGGAGCATGACAAGTGTTCAGATTGCGTAGCATATATCATATCATCAAAACTTTCAACTGCCCGGTAAAGTAGGTCACTATTACTTTCATATTTGCACAGTAATTACCTTGAGCTCTTGATTAGAGTCTACTGTTTTGCTTACTGGGTTTTGTTTTATTAATGGGGTTGTTTTATCATGTATTTTAACCTTGGTTGCCTGTATTTAAACATTTTAATGGAATTATTTTATTATTGCATATTTTAGCTATTTAGCTATTTATATTTTAGTAACTGTGAAATGGGTTTTTATACTGTGTAAACTGATGGTGAGTCTACCTTGGAATCATTAATTAGTTAAAAACTCAAAAGATAATTCTGTTCTTTCCCCCCAAAAAATATTTTTGTTAAACTTTATTTCAGTCACAGACCAGTGTAAGATAAAACATACGGATAAACAGAATATATAAGACTTAAAACAGGTAAGAGTTAAAACCTAGTAATTAAAAGGTTATTTACACCATACATAACTTTAAAAAATAAAAACAAGGACAAACAGTAAAAAGTGACTGTAAGGGACAGAGCGTAAAGGAACACAGGTCTAAAACTAAGTTAAATAATATATAAAATGACTTTTCACTTTACTCGTTTTCAGCTACATTAAGATGTGTGAATTGTAGGTGGGCATATACTTTGCTGGCTGTTAATGAATTCTACAAATAGATGCCATATAACATAAAATAAGTTCTGATCAGGCTAGTTCACACTGGAATTCAAATAGACTGAATGCCTCAAGTTTCCCTATTAGCACCTACTTAGCAGACACACAGGCCACCTACTCACAGACTTCCCCCACTTCTGTTTAAATAATGACAATTATTTCTACATTTGCATCTTTACATATAAATTTGCTTATGCACATTTTATGCAAATGTGTGCTCTTTTTTGTTTTTCTTTTACAAAGTATTAGAGGCCACTCTAGCCACCACGCTGTGAAGTTCAGTTTTTGCTGCTCAGGTATATATGTTTGTGTTTATACAGTGTATCTTTTTCAGCTATTTCCTCCCTACTTGGTGAGGAACACATACTAGCTGCCGAGAGCCCCATTGGGATGCTTCCTTGCATCAGAGAGACATTTCCAGTCCACGCACCCCACCCCCGCCAACACAGCTGTGTTCTGAGCAGTTTCACTACAGTGTGTAGAAAAGGAGTCTGAAAATGGGAGGTGCAGTCATTCCTTGAGTGGAAGAGTATATTTTTGCAAAATGTGCCCCTTCTTGTGATTCAGCAGGGATTTCTTGGCCTCTAGTCATTTCCAAATGCCTTGGACTACAACTCCCATCAGCCCCGGCCAGCTGATGAAAGTTGTAGTCCAAAACATCTGCAAGGGAGCAGTTTGGTGAAATCTACTGTCAGATAAGTTTGGCTGAGGAAAAATGCGTTGCTCAAAACCACCCAGCTAATTCTGAGCAGATTGGGGATTTGAACCTGAGTTTCTCACACCTTAAGCAATAGTCTTGTGTGTGGTGCGGCACAGCGACCTTCCTGACAACAGGATCGCTCCTGCTTCCTATACTGTCTCCTGCCATGGGTAAAATAAGCAGTCCATATTTATGCAGTCCTTGCTGGATTGGGCTCAGTAACATAACCTGCAAGCCAAATAAAGTCATTGAGCAATATCTCAGTAGGCAGAGGAAATGCAAGCAATACAGGAAATGTCAATTATTCCCCATGCAGTTTTGATCCTGAGAAGCAAATCTAACAGTCATCAACATTTGTTAAAGCAGAATTGTGCTGTTGAAGCTCTGTGCACGGGCAGATTGGTTTTTATTTATTTATATAAAAAAGCGCCAGTGCAGATGTACTTTTGTAGAAGAGGGGAAGTACTTTGATGAGACATTGCTCATGCTTCTATTTCTTTATTTTAGAGCATTTGACATTTTTATCATCTGTTCAACACAGGCACTCTAATTAGGAAAACATTTGGCAGAGCAAGATTGGTTCTGCAGATAAAGAAATTGCATTGTCAGTGCCACTTGATTTATTCAAAAATATGGCTAAATGGACTATAATTTAACATGAGAGCCCTAATGCCTTCAAAAACAAGGCATTTAATTTTAGCTCTTGCTTTTCCTGGCACGGAAGAAGAAACATCTGCAGCTGTTGTTACTGAACTCACTCAATGACACACTGATTTAAGTCAGTAGCGGATGCCCCTGCGAGGGGGGGGGAGATCACTCATTGCAGGAGATGAAACCCTGGATGAACATCACACACAGAAGCAGGACTGTCAGGAGCTGTGCTGTGTTACTGGAGTGGCAAAGTTGATTCCATGCCCTCACCTTGGACACCTCAGAATACACCAAGGTGGCTATGGAAGCTACAATGCACAATATGATTCCTGCAACTGCCCAGAGGAGGAAGAGGCGTCTGGTGGTGTTAGGTGACTCCCTACTGAGGGGGACAGAGGCAACAGTGTGTGGAGGAAACAGGATGTCCTGGAAGGTGTGCTGTCTTCCAAGGATGTCCTGGGAGGTGTGCTGTCTTCCAAGTGCAAAGATTCACAATGTGATAGAGAAGTTGCCAAGTCTTATAAAGCCCACTAACCACAACCCATCCCTTCTGATTCATGTGGGTTCAAACAATACTGCCAGACCCAGCCTTTGACGTATAGCAGGGAACTATGAGACTCTGGGCAGGAAACTGAAGGCCCTTGTGGCACAGGTGGGTTTTTTCATCACTTCTTCCTGTTGAATGTTGTTACCCAGGAAAGAGAGATGAAAATACTGGAAAGGTTAGGCTTCTAATTATTATTATTATTATTATTATTATTATTATTATTATTATTATTATTATTAAATTTCTTATTATTGAATAATAATAATTCTTGATCCATGGTCCAAGGATCCATTGGTCTTTAAACCTCAGTGGGAGAAAATGGCAATCCACTGAAACCCCGAACTGATTTCTGCTCTGATTGAGCACTAAACAGCAGGTTTTCATATGAAAAGCTTGGGGCAAGGGTGGGATAAGATGCTCAGAAACAGAACTTTTAAGCATGGACCTGTGCCTGGAAAGCATGGAGCAAAATGTAAGTGGCAGGGCTACTATAGTTGCAAGGAAGCTGTCCAGCTAAGAAGTCACACAGATAACAGGTTGCACCACTAATTGTTAAACATGAATACAGCTAGCCTTGGTATGCCATTGAGCCTCACTAGTTGGTTCTTATTTTTCCTTCTTGAGAAGGGCTAAAAGAATAGAGGCCTTGCACTGTCAACTGTCCATGTCACCTTCTTTTCTGGACAGCTGCTCAAGACATCACTGCATCTGTGCTTGGTATTTCAGAGAGTGAATGCTGGGGCTCTGGAGTGGGGACATATTTGATAAGTCAGAGTGCATTGGGTCCACCTAATCTGTAGTCCCCATAGTGGGGTACCTTCCAGGGACATGTTCTCAGAGAGTGCTAAATACCTTTGGTCCACATGCATGATATAGCCAGAGGTGAGCGCCTCTTGGATTGTTCTGATTCTTGAGTGACAAAGCATCATAGGAAAGAAAAGGAAGAGTTAATATGCCAAATTTGTATGGGAGAATATTGTGAAACAGATCTAAGATGCTTTTTTTTAATAGAGACAAAGAGACATACAGAAGGCAATTGTGTTACTATATTTTCCGTAAAATGAAGTTGTGGCGCAAATTTGACGGCTCTTGAGAGAGAGAGAAAGCAGAGGCTAGAGAAAAGTTTTGGAAGGTTACCTGAATGTCTAAAAGGTTTCCTTATGTCCAGTTTGCCGACAGTTATTGCCTGTGAATTTTGGGTACTGTTTTGGAGATTGCTGCTTGTTCAAAACATCCAAAAAAATTGAGGGTGGATTTGCTGAAATTTTAAGGAAGATACAGCACATTCCTATTTCATAAGTATTTCACAAGAGCTCTGACATGTAAATAGATCAAGCTTAGTAGCCCCTTGATTTTGTATCAAATTTGCCAATCATTTGTTAAATTCCTTTCTTCTAAGGGCCTCTTCCTTTTACTTTGCCAGCTCTATATAGTTTTGTTTCTAGGGCCACATTAAGAAAGATATTCACAACTGTTGCTTATTTACTTTCTCTGATTAGAAGAGCCATTAGTAGAGCCCTAAAGATGTGTTTTCTAATATACAGTGGTACCTCTGGTTAAGTACTTAATTCGTTCTCGAGGTCTGTTCTTAACCTGAAACTGTTCTTAACCTGAAGCACCACTTTAGCTAATGTGGCCTCCCACTGCTGCCACGCCGCTGCCACACGATTTCTGTTCTCATCCTGAAGCAAAGTTTTTAACCCGAGGTACTATTTCTGGGTTAGCGGAGTCTATAACCTGAAGTGTCTGTAACCTGAAGCGTATGTAATCCGAGGTACCACTGTATATGGTTAAAAGCTAAGGAGCGTGGCCGAAATCCTTCAGCTACATAGATGAGCGGTTACAAAATGATTGTGTTGCAGGCATTTTTTAAAAATTTGTTGCCATAAATCAATTTTGGGAGTTTGAAACTGACCCACAAGATTTTTATCTTTGGAGACTTGTTTCCATCAGGAGCAAATACATTATTTCACCCAGAAAATCCCACTGATTGGCCTCCCTGGGATCTATTTTAAAATATTTAGTTGAGTGTCCAGAAATAGAAGTCCTCATTAAGCTGAGCTGCTTTGCCACACAGGGAACCCAACTGTGGCCTGGCTGACCCCTTTTCTCTCTCTGCCTTGCACATTCTGACCCCACAGACTGAAGACTTGTGACTTATTACAGATCTGCAAGACCTCACATGGTGTGGAAGGCTGGAGATTAACACACAGTGCTAGTATATTTTGAAAAGTAGGTTAGACTTTCATTAAGTCTCTTTGAGCATATGGCCTCCAGTTGTCATGGCTAAATGTTAATACAATTTGTATGATTGCTTAGTGTGGGGAAATCTTTGACCCACTTATAGAGGAGTTAAAATCGTTAGTTCAAATACTGTAACAGGAAGAGCAGCTGCAGTTACCTGTTGTATATCCTTAGCATGCTGTGACCTTGCTGGACTTTTGAACTTGCCAGACTTTTTTAAAAAAAAACAAAAAACACAAGCCAGGTAAAATATGTCATTGAGGTTTAACACAGATCTCATCAGGACAAAATGATCTAGATATGCACAGGCATTGATTTATTACAGATCACTATGAGATGATAATCAGTCCTGTCAGTCACTTCCACATTTTGTAGGCAGTTAATCAAAGCAATTATTTCCATTATGCCCTAAAATAGCAATTCCCTTTGTCATAGGAGCCATTTAGCCAGCAGTTCAATTTTAGGAAGTGTCTGCCCAGGTGTGCTAGCAAAAGAACACACAAGTACTTTAGGGAGGTAGACTTTGGGCAGGTGGCAATCAGGGATACAGTCAGCGCAGTTGTCCAGGGTCTCACTCAGCAGAATAAGAAGCCCCCCACCTAGTGCCTGTTTACCACATTTTGAATTGAAGTTGCACACATTACCATTTATCCTTACCCCATTGAACCATATGATCTAGAGCAGTGGATCCCAATTGGGGGTCTGTGGACCCCAAGGGGTCCACATAACCCACCTGGGGGTCCGTGGCAGCATTCACATAACAAAAACTGCCATAGAGATATCAACATTTTCAAAAATGTTGGCTTGGCTTTTGAAAAACAGGGGATCTGCCGTACTTAGCTAATTGGGAACCACTGATCTAGAGTTTAAGGTTACTTAACCTGCACCCCTAATGGTAATAGGTATAAATCATGAACACAGCATAAGACAGTAGCACAGCACTGGGCTTCTGCTATCACCTGATTTCGTAGGATGCAGGATTCCAAACTATGGTGCAAGAGTTCCATCTTGAAATGTATGTGAGACAATGGAGTGTGCCTCCTGGGTTGAAGGCACACGCACAGGAAAAAGGACGCAATTGGACGTTTTCTTTTTGTTTCGTCTCGAAAGTCAGATACTGCACTCCACTTTGGCAACTCATATTACATATCTTTTAATGTAGGCTATAAATACATGTATAGATTCTGATTGTTATGTGAATCAATACATGCGCATACAGGGATGGGTGCAAACTACTTTTTTTGCATTGCACATATGATGAAGATGTCATTTTTCAGTACAAAGGAAAGTTAGTCTACCAGCATGAACCATGGAATATTTATAAGATGAAAGAATGTGCCACCTTGATGAATATATCATCATCTCACTTTTTCATTTCAGTTCCTTGAATATATTTCATATTAAATCGTGACTTCTCTTTTTTGATCTATTATGCTTTTCCTGAAGTCTGCAAATCTAAAGTAATTAAAAGAGACTCTTAAAATACGGGGGTTAAATTAAAATTTAATATTTAACAAAGTCCCTTAATGAGAATATTTTTTACAGGTAAAGGTACTAAAAAGCTGGAACAAGTAGTCCTGAAATTTAAATTCTTGTTGCAAAGCATTTGCACTGAAGGACACTCAAATTATTAATTGGTTTCTAATGAAACAGGTCTAGTGTGGTGAACTGACTTTTTTTCTGAACCATATTTGGCAACGAGCAGGCTTGTCTTATTTTTACATATTGTTTTGTCATTTTGTACTAGCTAAATTCATATTTATTTATTTACTTGTTTCAAGCATTTCTACAGGACATAGGCAGCTGACCCTTACCAAATCAGACTAGTGCAGTATTGCAGTAGTTATTCAGTATTGCAATAGTTATTCAATTACTATTTCCTACCTGGAGAAAGTTATTTAAAAAATATCCCTGCAACAGGAATTCCTGGAAGGCCCTTAGCCAATGGAAGTATGCCTATGTGAATTCTCCAAACATGCCTGCCCATGAACAGAGAATGTGCAGATCCCACAGCACACAGATTGGGCTTTGCTTGCTTTGCTAAAAGTGGCCGCCAGAGGTTTATGTGACAGAAGTAAGAAGTAATGTGACATGATGTGACAGAAGTAAGAAAAATGCTTTGGCTTCTGTTTTGGAGATTTGGCAGAAGACTTGCATATTATGAACTATATTTTATTTGCTCTTCATGCAAAAATAAGGGTTTCTATTAGCTCATGCTGCAGCTATGTGGAAAGGAAACAGCCAGATAACCATGTCAGGCATTAGGAGCTGCCATTATGCCTTTCATTGGTTCCAAGGAAAAAGCTTCAAGCAACCATTTTAAGAGCAGTGAACCTAGGCTCCCTTGTGCCCTTGGCAAGGAGATGTATTGGCGCCTCTGAAGCCACTCTGCTTCAGCGTGTTCACGCTTCTCATAGCATCGCTGGGTGACTGGGCAGGGGGCCCCACAGGGTTGCTGTGATGGTCTATGCCAGGGACCAGATTCCTCAGATGAGGCAACCAGAGGAGCCTGTACACCTTGCCTGGCCACCCAGAGGAGCAGACGTGTTCCTAGCCACTCTGAACCAGAGTGGAACAGCGTGATTATTGTCCCACCCCCTGGGTCTGCACCCTTGGCAGGGTCCAGTCTAACCCCTAGGTATGCCACTGCTCTGTCAGAACTATCAGCCAAAAGCTTTATATGTAAAGAATCCAAAAATTACTTATTAGACTGTTAGCATTATTACTGTTACCATCTATGCATGCACACAAAGATGCAGCTAGTTTCGAAATCTGAGACTGTTTGTATTTTGTTACAGAGAGTTTTCCAAAGTTAAAAAGCAAGGGAGAGGGCCCTAGGGTGTCCAAGCCATCCTGAATTTAATCACTGAAGCAAAGCCAAATAGGTTTTCCCATACACAACACTATTAATTAAGAAGTGCCTGAGTGGTATATTCCTCATACATACTTTATATATAGGTGCACCTGCATATAAAGGGAATATTCTGGTCAAGATTGGACAGCCCAACCTTTCACTGCATCAGTGAGGCAAAACAAGTAGGGAATTACAAAAACACAAACATAGGAAGTTGATGGTGGCATATATGTAATCACTCTCAGTCAATAGCAAATTATCTGAATTATGTCTGCTACTCTAGGTAACCTTGAAGACTTTGTGTAATTGGGCTGTACGCTGTATACACACAATGAAAGTGATTGAAGTAGGAAATCAAGAGCTTGACTTTGCTTGCTTGCTTTCCTTAAACCTCTGCAGAGCAAAAAGACAAAACTCAATCCATCCCACCTACCCGAGTGATACAGATTTTCCTCCTGGAAAAAAATCTTATTCAATGGTTGAACAAATTTAAAATCAAACCTTGTTGCAGGAGGGAAATGTCCCTGTCTGCCAACAGTGCCTCAATGTGATGCTTCCTGGCTATGATCCTTGCAGTTACCATTCCTTTTACTTTTTATATAAGGGCCAAAGTACTCTCTTGCCCTACTTGCGACAGTGCTTGTCCCCTTTGTGACACATCATGGAAAGGGTTTGTGATGAAATGCAAAACTGCCAATTCTGCTTCTGGCAAATGAGTTGGATGACCCACTTCCCATCAAAAGAAATCTTCTCAGACTGAGGAGAAAAAGAAATCACCTCAAGCATATGCATTAGCTGTCAGACTCTATGTAAAAGTGCTCTCTGTCTCCCCTATGTATTACAGAAATGTTTGCTCAAAGATCTATCATGTTTCTGTCTGGGATGCTTTTCTTTACAGTGACCCATTTAACTTGGCTGCTAGCTTCACTAGAAAATGAGGTGACCACTTTATGACCTTTTAGAATTTGGAAACTTGATCTCAGTAGTGGACAGTGGGGTGGAACTACTCACTAGATTTCTGGTTGGTCAAGTAGCTGTTGCTTACTGGGAGGTGGAGGAGAAGGGATAAGGTGGTGGCGAAGTTGGTACGGTACAAACGAAATGGTGAAAGTACAGCATTGACTCTGTTGCAGCAAATATTGCATATGATGACCTTCACACATGAATTGCACCTCCATGAATTTTATACAGTGGTACCTCAGGTTAAGTACTTAATTTGTTCCGGAGGTCCGTACTTAACCTGAAACTGTTCTTAACTGAAGCACCACTTTAGCTAATGGCGCCTCCTTGCTGCTGCTGCACCACTGGAGCCCAATTTCTGTTCTCATCCTGAAGCAAAGTTCTTAACCTGAAGCAATATTTCTGGGTTAGCGGAGTCTGTAACCTGAAGCGTATGTAACTGAAACGTATGTAACCTGAGGTACCACTGTATTTGGATAGGAGCTGTATATTTGGGTATTAATCTGCCCTGAGTTATATAATTATGAAACATTAAATTATGTAAGAATTACACTCTTTCCCTGTTCTGGGCTGGACATGTGTATGAATTGTTGGGCATTGCACCTATATTGGTGGTGGTATATCTCTTATTGGTGCGTAGGACCGTTCGGTAAAATAGCAGAGGAATAAACATTTCATATTTCAACAGCTGTCACAACTGAAGCAAAATAATCAAAACCTGTAAAATCTGTTATGGTGGGAGTAGGGTCATCAGTCCAAAATGCAGCAGCTAGATTCCTGCCTTGGGTTCCATGCACGGGAGGAGGAAGAGGAGTGCGGGGGGAGCGCACCGCCCCCGGCAGCGTGATCCCAGTGGGGTGCCATTGTGGCTGCCCCCCCACTCGCGCTGGGCGTCACACACACACCCCGGCATCATGCCACACCCCCAGGACATGCACTAGCCCTGCCCCCGCCTGCTCTCCACCCCACCAGTGCCGAAGCATGAAGCTCTGCCACTGGTTCCATGTAGAGCTTGTACTGCCCCTGTTTTAAAACAGCTGCACTGGTTGCTAAAGTGTAGCCAATTCACGATGCTCAAACTGATGTTTAAAGACCTAAATGACTTAGGTACTAAATATTTGAAGGGCCATCTCCATCTCAGCTGATCCTCTTGAGGGGGCTCCCTCAAATGGCTGAGGAGGTTTATTTGTGGATAAATTGTGGAACTCCCCAAAGGGGGGGGGGTGTCACCTTCATTGTATTGCTTTTGTTGCATGCTGATGAAATGTCTCTTTACCTTGGCCTTTGAAATTTGACATATTTAGTTTTGTGGAACCCATCTCTTGCTGCATTTGTAGTGTTCTGTTCTGGTTGGAATGACTACACACACAAATATAATTGCAAATGTTTTATTTGTTTTTATAAAGGTACATGATACTGTTGTAACCTGAGACTTATAGGGAAAGGTGGCTTAGAGCCTTAGACATCTTAGAAATGAAACAAAATAAGGGGAAAGCAAGAAATAAAACTGAGTGACTACCAGTAAATTTGCAAAAACATTTAGTCACTAATAGGTACTCATACTGAGTATTGCATACGCTTGGTGTACTTACATAAAAAGTGAACAAAACACTTCAAAATATAAAGGGAAAAAAGCAAAGCTAGTAGAGCTGAATTTCAAGTAGTTCTTATTTTTAAAAGCAACTCTAATAAAACACCTTATAAAATCAATAGGTCTGACTCCTTCACTAATGAAAATTGAAAGTTGGAGAGAAGTGCTGGAATGCTGACTGACAGTTTTGTTCAAAGCATTTTTGTGCAAAGGTTAAGTCACAGGGGGCTTATAAACTTTTGATTTCTAGCGGCTTCTTTCATTAAGATAAAGGAAGGCTAATGAAAATTGTCTTCACTCAACCTACTCATGAGTAATTTGCTGGGTAATTTACAAAGCTCCATTTTAGAGCCATACATAAATTAATGATTTTTTTTCTAATTCCTAAAGCATATTTTAGGAACCAATTTCTTTTTAATAGCTTTGCTAAGTGCTTGTCAGTCATTGCTAAGAATGCACTCATCACCTTTCAGGGTCAGCCTCTTAATTACTCACGATTTTTCTTTGGGCATCCAGAATATATTTTGCAGTCCATTAATGGAGAAAGCATTTTTTTCCTTACTTAGGATTTCCACATTTCTACTCTTCACTGGGTAATTTAATAGAACTATGATGAATTAGCTATGAAGAGCTTAATCTAAACTTCCTTTGCTGGATACAGTTTATGAATCATCTCATTATAACCTTCCACTTTTAGGCTCTTTTTAAATGTACGGTATTCTTTCTGGTGTGATCACAACTGTTTGGGCTCACACTGGTCCCAATATGTGTAAACACTTCCAGCCATATTTTTTTTTTGCTTCTGGTATGTTTGCACAGTTCCTTCTAAGGTAATCTTCCATATATATTGTTCATCAGTCTCATTGTCTATCTAACCCAGTGTTGTCTACACAGAAGGCAGGGATAACAACAACAACAACAACAACAACAACAACAACAACAACAACAACAACAATGATAATTTTATTTATACCCCACCCATCTGGCTGGGTTTCCCCAGCCACTCTGGGTGGCTTCCAACAAGGGACTATCAGATGCTCAGACAGATGGCTTTCCCATCATTTGCTACCTCATCCTTATAACGGGAGATGCCAAGGATTGAACACAATACCTTCTGCATGCAAAGAATTTGCACTACACCTGACTTACAATCAGTCCCTAGAGGGTTTACACATTTCTTGGCTGAGTGCAGTGGATTCAGTAACTGCATACTGTGGTACCCACGGCAGCAGCAGGAGGCCCCATTAACGAAAGCGCACCTCAGGTTAAGAGCAGTTTCGGGTTAAAAATGGATCTCCAGAATGAATTAAGTTTGTAACCCGAGCTACCACTGTATAGGCTTGTAGCCTGACATAGGAAAAATGACCCCAGGGAAGATACATGTAAAGGCTGTAATGTATTCACTTATTATTTGATTGTTTACTTGCTTGATTAAATTTCTACTGTACTTTTCACAAGAAGCTTATAATACAACAATACAATAATACTACAATACAATGTAAACAATTCTAGCCAAATGTAGTAAAATAGCAACAAGTTACCAAAAAAGATACACATACAAAAAACCCCAACCCAACAATAACAATTAAGGATACAATCCTAGGCCCAGTTTCCTGGGAGTAAGGCCAACAAAACTCAACAGGACTTACTTTTGAGTTGACGTTTGTAGGATTGCACTGCAATAGATCTTATGTACCATTAACAGCATGTGAGAGGAGGACAAATTTTCCGGACAAACAGTAACAGATATGGCGTCAGAGTTCCATAATTTGGGTACCACTGTATGCACAAAATATCTCTGATAGCCACCTACCTGCCCAAAGAAGGCGGCACATGCCATCTGAGGAAGGTCTTGATCAACTAGTGCATTCATGTGGGAGAAGATGGTCCCCTTACACCAGTGTTTGGGTACCTTTGGCTCTCCAGTTGTTGCTGAACTACAGCTACCATGTATCCCAGTAAGTCTGGTCAATGGCTAGAGGCAATGGAAGTTGTAGTTCAGCAAATCAAAAAGGGCTAAGGCTTTTCCACAGCTGCGTTAGACATTTGTTGTTGTTTAGCCGTGTCCGACTCTTTGTGACCCCATGGACCAGAGCACGCCAGGCCCTCCTGTCTTCCACTGCCTCCTGCAGTTTGGTCAAACTCATGTTTGTAGCTTCGAGAACACTGTCCAACCATCTCGTCCTCTGTCGTCCCCTTCTCCTTGTGCCCTCCATCTTTCCCAGCATCAGGGTTTTTTCCAGGGAGTCTTCTCTTCTCATGAGGTGGCCAAAGTACTGGAGCCTCAGCTTCATGATCTGTCCTTCCAGTGAGCACTCAGGGCTGATTTCCTTCAGAATGGATACGTTTGATCTTCTTGCACAGTCCATGGGACTCTCAAGAGTCTCCTCCAGCACCATAATTCAAAAGCATCAATTCTTCAGCAATCAGCCTTCTTTATGGTCCAGCTCTCTCACTTCCATACATCACTACTGGGAAAACCATGGCTTTAACTATACGGACTTAATAGTATATATATCCCACTGGGCCAGCAGGAATCTGCTAGCTAAAGATGCAAAATGCAGTAGTGGCTGGTGCAGTGGTGCAGACCCACAAAGCCAGAGCAGAATGACAGCAAGGTTGAGGCTGCATGGGCAAACCAGTGGGGAGCGCTGAATTGTCCACACAGCTCTGACCTCATTCCTACCTCACCTCATTGCTATCCAGGTAAGCTGTAGCAATGACTGTGTCAGGCTGATGGCTCTACGACTCTGCCTCACCACACAGGCTGCTACTGACATTATGTGTGTTTGTTGTTCTTTCGTGACATCCTTGTAGACATTTCATAACCTTTTATTGAATGGTGGTATAAAAATACGTAAAAAGGAAAGGTCAGAATGAGTTGTTACTTCAGGAAATGCCACCTTAGTCAAGAGATACTGACCTACCTGCATGTAGGCTTCTGGTTGGTCCCTGTGAGAACAGTGGGCTAGATGGGGCACTGGCCTGATCCAGCAGGCTCTTTCTATGTGCTTACCTTTGGCTTTCCATCAGCTCTCAGGCAAGGAGGAGGAAATGAATACACAGTTTTCCTCTTAACCACCAAGTATCGGGGGGGGGGATGGATGTGATTTTAGCTTTTTAAAGGTGGTCTCTAGGCATGCAGTCCCAGCAGGTTTGTGCATGCTGTATTGGATTGTATCTGTGTACTTGTAAAACACATGTCCTTGCTGGAGAATGCATTGTTTGCAATAAGAGTTTCAATTTAAAAAATCGAAGAAAAAGAAATCTCCTTTAGTACAAAAATGGATAAATAATGTCTGGCTCATTTTGATAATGAATAATATGCCTTTTATGAAATCAATGTTCAATGACCTCTCTTCCAGAAGTAAATTTCAGGAACCATGGGAGGTGATTGTTATTGATTGGAAGAATAAACAATAGTTTACGCAGTGTTCAATATCTTCTTCCCTCTATGATATGATTTCTTAAAAAAATAATTAAAAGGCCAGAATGATTCTGTTTATATTCTACAGCAAAAGAGAAGAAGAGTACACAATGTCTTTTTTGTGTGTTATATGAACCAAATATTGTTTTATATGCCTCCTCTCTGGTAATTAGTGGTTGCAAACACTACAAGCCTCTGGTCCTGTGAAGTCCTGCCAGTGAGGGAAACCTCCCCTCTCTCTGCACAGAGCAGAATCACACTATGGTAGTCTCGTAACCTGGTGAACTGGGTTCGCATCTCCGCTCCTCCACATGCAGCTGCTGGGTGACCTTGGGCCAGTCACACTTCTTTGAAGTCTCTCAGTCTCACTCACCTCAGAGTGTTTGTTGTGGGGGAGGAAGGGAAAGGAGAATGTTAGCCGCTTTGAGACTCCTTCGGGTAGTGATAAAGCGGGATATCAAATCCAAACTCTTCTTGGGTTTGTAGACCCAAGGGAGAGATTGCTGCCAGTGCAGCCACTCACCATAGAGGCACAAGTCTTGGCTGCTCTGTCCAATCCTGCATGCTTCTGCTCAGCTCTCCCAAGCTCCACCTCACCAGATCTCTTGCTTCTCTGCCTCCCTGTGGCTCTTTTACACCCAGATGCCCAGAAGCTCCAGCTGGGTGCTGTTCCATTCCTGCTAGCTTCCCCATCAGTCACCACCAGCAACTGGCCCATTTTTGTTGGATATTGTGTATCTGAGTATTAGATGAACAGGGGAAGTTGTGGTCCATCATCCCAATGTATGTATTGACTTCCGAGCAACATTTGTGGCTCCACACTTACTCAGGTTTTATTTCAGTCTATTTATTTCAGACGCAGTGGGTGGCACTGTGGGTTAAACCACAGAGCTTAGGGCTTGCCGATCAGAAGGTCAGTGGTTTGAATCCCCATGACGGGGTGAACTCCCATTGCTCGGTCCCTCCTCCTGCCAACCTAGCAGTTCGAAAGCCCAAAGTGCAAGTAGCTAAATAGGTACCTCTCCGGCGGGAAGGTAAATGTCATTTCCGTGCACTGCTCTGGTTCACCAGAAACGGCTTAGTCATGCTGGCCACATGACCCAGAAGCTGTACGCCGGCTCCCTCAGCCAGTAAAGCGAGATGAGCGCCGTAACCCCAGAGTCGTCCACGACTGGACCTAATGGTCAGGGGTCCCTTTAACTTTATTATAAATTAGGTATACCAACATCCTAGACAGACGATAACACACAACCTCTTCTTTTAATATGCTAGGCTTATGCAGCTGAGTATCAACATCACATATGAAGCACAGCAACAATCAATGATAGGTTCTAATACTTTTAAAAAAATGTTTGTAAAGGGAGGCCAGAAAAATTAACAGCAGGACACAAACTGTCAAGCAGATGCAGCACACAAAATGACAAAGCTTGGTAGTCGATATTATCTTGAGCTCTGCTGACAGATCTAGTAAAATCAAACATGTGCAACCCATCTGTGTCCATTACTACTGTAATATACTAAGAATCAATCATCCCATTGATTTTTATTTCAGGCGATGGTATGAATAGATCCCAATTTGAACAGACTTTTCAGGTGAAGGTTATGGGGGGTGCATGACTATTTTCTCTCTCCTGCCTGACCATGCATTTAAATAATTTCAGGGAATGTAGTTATTCATAGCTGGGGACTGGGGTGGGCTTTGAAAATATGGTGCCCTGAGCAAGAACAAAATTTGGTTGCGCCCCCTTAATAGTTCTTATTTTCTCAACTCCTGTTTCATACAGGAGTTCTTCCTTGCTCTACCTGGAAGTTACAGGGATTGAACATGACACATTTTCCATGGAAAGCAAGTGCTATGGCTCTTCCAAAATCCACTTTGCTTCCTTTCTAGGGAAGCTCGATGTTGACTGTTGGGGAAGCGATTAAGGTTAGAACCTGGAATTTCTGTAAGGATGGCATTTGTGAATGAGTAATTCACATTCTGGTTTTTGCTTTGCCCAGGCAGGCGCATTATGTGACCCATGAGAGCAGTAAAAAAAAACAGATTGTACAACAGTGATGGGATAAAATATGGCCAAATCTTTATTGACAGCAACAGGCAGGGCAAGGGTTGGCATGGCATTGAGTCCCAGGATCAGTTCATCATTCCACTGGGTTTGGATCAGTCCAAACCTCTACCATGGGAGTTGGCCAGTGTTGAACCTTGCTGTGGTACAAGTCAAGCAAGCAAGGTCTCACTGGGGGACCAGGGTGTAGATTCGGAACAGGCAGATACCGAACCCATGCTTTGGTTTGCCATGGTCAGTCCTCCCTTCAGGCCCCTTTTGGGGGGGGCGTACTATGATGATCATGACCAATGCCATTTCTGCCCTCATACAAAGGAAAGCCATAATTTCACTGAGGGAAATGTGGAAAAACCCAACCAAGTTCCAATCAGATGGGGGGATTCCTTTCCGGCCCTGTCAACCAATGACCCAAAATTGCTCAGTGAAGGCTCCAACCCGAGGGTGGGTGGGTGGGAAGCTCTCAAAGCAAAATGGCTGTGAGATCCAAGGAAAGCAGCCTTATATATGCTTTCCCCTTACCTGTACAGCAAGGGCTCATGGGACAGCTTTTTCCCATGAACACATCACACAGAGAAGATACTGGGCAATCTATGGGCCACAGAGCTTATTGGGCACAGAATGGGGTTTGTTACATATGTTCTTCATCTGCTTATATTATGGCTGTATCTCCTTCCAAAGTATTAATGGAAGAGCTCAATACTGAGAATGCCTTTAGTCAATATTGCACTTCTGTGAACCACTAATGAAAATTACTTCCCAAACCCCTATTAAAATAATGCACATCATTTTAAGCATGCTTCCAAGATAAGACAGGGCAATTTGCCACCTGCAGCTATATTGGGTTTTTGCTTTAGTCAGTTTATAATGCAAATATATATTTTTAAAAAACTGCTATAGTGTGTACTATTGATTTTAAATAAAAAGCTGATCCCTATTTATCTCACACATCAGAACATTTATTTATTGTACAAATGAAAAATTCTTATGAAATTATTTAACATAATAGGGCAATAAGTTCAATGAGAATAATTTCATTAGTATTCTAAAGTTTCCTTTATGGTCTGCTAGCACTTTATAAATATATGGATGTGTTAGAGACCCTAATTGACTTCACAGCTCTCGTATACTGAATTAAAAACTGCACAGGCATTATATAGAAAACACCACTGTTGTTTTTTGGTCCTTATCTGGCCACTGGTTTTTAATGTAAAAGACACAGGAGTTTGCAAGCTATTTATATATAAAAAACACCGTTAGATGAGCTATACAGCTAGGAAATCTTGGAAGATCCTGACAGTCTTATGACTTTTTCTCCTTCCTCTCTTTTGTGTGAATTCAATTTCTTGCAAAGTACCATTCATTTGACTTCCTACAGATATTCTGTAACAGAAGGGATGGTCACATACTCTTGTAAGGCAGAATGAAGTCTGAGAGGTGACCTTCACATCTTTGCACACAGTTAGCACCACCACTTTCTAAAATAATATGCAAACTGAAACACAGTCATCCTTTGAAAGCTGAAAGTAGTGGACCTAAGTTACCGTAGTTTCCTGCAAGTGAACTACTCACTCAGTGGTCTCCCTACCAGAGCTGACAAAGATAGTCTCAGATGTGGTGCTGAAGACCCACAGGGTGTTGTTCCTGGGGAATATCCATATCCATGATGAGACTGACATGTATTTTGGACTTCAGGGTTGCCATGACAATAATTTGGGCCTGTCCCAATATGTTATTGACCTAATACGTGTGGCAGGACATACACTAGATTTAGTTTTCTCAGCTAGGAAGAAAGAGGATGAGAAAATAGGGGTCCATGAGGTTTCCAACATCAGCCAAGTTTACCAATCCCATCAGTGAGATGAAGTAGTAAACTTTAGAATAATAACAATAATGACAATTTATTATTTATATGCTACCCATCTCACTGGGTTGCCCCAGCCACTTTGGGCAACTTCAAACACACTAAAACACAGTAAGACATCGAATATTTAAAACTTCCCTATACAGGGAAGGGCAAAGAAGGGCAATGAGACCATTTTGATTTACCTTTCTGTTTCCATCATTCATTGGCTCGGGTCTAAGTTATTTTAAACACTGGTTGCCTAGCTACTATTGATTATCCTTATTTATTTTCAGAATTCTTATGCCTTCCCATAACATAAAAGTTCACCCATGTGCTATCTGGACAGTGGAATTGTGTGAGGTCAGTTTGGTAGATGCTGTGTGTTACTCAGCTGCTTGTCTGAATAGCAAATCACAAACCACACTGGTGTTTTCTCTCTTTCGCTCTCAACCATTTGAAAACAGTTGGACCAAAAGTGATTGGAAGCCTGAAAGCAGGCCAGACAAAATTTCATCAGCCTTCATGGTTTCTTTCTGATATTTCCAGGAAAGAATGTTTTCCTGACATGCAATTAGAAGTAACCCCAGTGACCAATACAATTGTCAGGTGTAATAATATATAGAACTGTGAATTGAACTGCCTAAGAATTATATACATGTAGCAAATGCAATTCAGATCGTATAGGAAAGTTATCTGGCCTTAGCAATGTCGTGTTTGAAAACCCTTGAGAAGAACACACAAAAACCAAGCTGAAAAGAGAACAGAGGCAGACTTCCTTAATTGTAGTTGAGTTTTATGCTAGGCTGGACAGCGAACAAACGTGCATCATCAGTTCATCAAAGCATTGCCTTAGAGTTGGGGTGAGAAAACTTTTCCATCCCAAGGTCCACATTCACTCATGGGCAACCTTCTAGGGGCAAGAAGGGCCAAAGGAAAAATGGGAATAGGGCTGTTACCCTTGTACACTAAGGTACATTCCTGAAACACAGAATTCAGAGGTCTCTAATTTCCCCTAATATATTGAAATACCAACAACAAACCTAGTTGGTCTCTAAGGTGCTACTGGACATTTTTTATTATTTTCATATATATTTTGAATGTGTCAGACCAACACGGCTACCTACCTGAATCTAGAAATTTTGTATGTTCTTGTCACAGATAAATATATATTTCTGCACACTTTGCCCAGGTAGATTCATTTTTGCACGCATTACTTGGCTGCAGAACTGCATTTCAAAATTCAGAGGAGTTCAAATTTTGAAGGAAGGGTGAAGCATGTGGGCTGAGAAGACAGGTGTGTAGCCTGGACAGATGTAACCCAATAACCAGCATGTCTGCTGAGCTCGGCCACCCCACCCCACCATCTGCTACTGACTGCACCTCAAAATATACTTAAAATAGCATTGGAAATGGTTTTTCAATGAATGCATGCATTTATATAAAACTTACACATTGTGCCTTTGTTTTAATTACAAATTTAAAGGGTTAGAATATATTTTTAAATAGGGTCCTATGCATTCAGATTCTTTGAGTTTCTTCAGTGTATTTATAATTTTAATCTCTTTTCTTTCTTCTATTCACAGTGCTAGATGAAGAAGAGCCAACATCAGCAGGTGAGAAACATACATTTTAATCAATTTTACCCATTCTGGAATAAGTTATTTGTTTCAGTCATAAACCTGCTTTATTCATAAGGAAATTCAGGCTGCAATCCTAGTATATTCTCTGCTTGGGAGTCAGTCTCATGGAACGCACTTAAATTTACATCCGAGCAAGCATACATAAGATTGGTCTGAAACCTGATGAGTTCTAATGCAAACTTTAACCCTAATTGCCACACCTCAATGGTCAAGAAGGGATTTTATCTCAGCTCAGATTGACTAAGGATCTTGCCTTTTTGTATATGTGGAAGGTTGCCTCTCTGTGCAATAATTACTTGTCATCATGGGGTGTTGTCTTATTGTGATGTTTGTAAATATGGAAGAGTTATTTTCCTGATTGAATGTCATTATGGAGGGTGCTGAGAAAATCACAATCCAGGAGGAGGAATAGTAGTTTCAAACTTGGACAAAAAGGAGACAAATAACAATTTGTACATGATTTTTTGGTATAGTAACTTCTCACCGCTGCTAAAGACTGGGGGGAGGGGGGTTGTAATAGTGTCTGAAATCCATCAGTAGGATGCAGGTGCCTTGATGCTGGTTGTGCACTGGGAAGAAAACCCACCATAATAGAATATGAATGTGTTTGCGACTTGGAGTCTATAGTGTTTATATGAGCACTGAATAGAATCTTACAATATGAAGGGCCAGTATCATTTTATCTGACCACATGATGCATCCGTACAGTAGACCTCTACCATAGGTTTTTCCTGGACTTGGGTTACTATAAGTTTATAGCACCAGGCATCCAAAGAATGCAGTAGGTTTGATCTCTGACACTGTTAATGTGGTTTCACTGGTGAAAACAAGGCTGGATACATAAACTATTTACAAGTTGGATGGAAGAAAAAATTGTAGCTGGATGCATACTCTTTCAAATGCTGGTCAGAGAGAGAAAAACCTAGATGCCATTGGGTATGAATCATGTTGACTTCCCAGGGAGGGGAAGCCAATTTCTGCAAACCTGCTTCCAGAAGCTTTTCTCTGGATCCAACTAATTTTCAAGATACTCTTTCAGAATGTTAAAATTAATCACCAATTTCTTAATAGACCATCGGCATCAGCCGAAAACAAACACAGGTGCTCATTCCATCATATTATATTAAAAAGAAATGAATACAAATTGTCAGATCATCAATTGCAATGAAACACTGAAATATGCTTCTTTCATCTGTGCTCTTATTTTGGAAGGTGTAAACGCATTTGTCAGAGCTGCTTCCAGATCCTAGCTCACAGAGGATCACGCTAGCCAGCGTTCACTTTATAAAAGTCTTTATTGAGTTACAGTTTCCATTCTCAAGCTGCTGCGTGCAGCTCTACGTCTTATGGGTTAGACCGGCGAAGCTCCGTCTGAGTCTCCGCCCCCTGTACACCAGCTTAATACCCTAGCCTTACTCCACCTTTTCCGCCTGACCGTTCTTCTCTGGGTCCCTCTGCCCCCCGCGGTCTCTTCCTTCCTGGACTCTTCTGACGCGGACCCCCCGGACCCTTCTGTCTCCTTGCGTCGGGCTTTAGGACCTGGCTCCCTTTCCGGGCTGCTTACTGTGCCACCTTCCTGTGCATTTGAACTTGGCGCGCGCGCCCAACCTTCCACTTTCCGCTCAACCGTTTCTTCGCTCCCCGATGGAGGTGTGGCCACTCCTGACTCATGCCCTCCCCCCTGCTGCGAGCTGCCAGAGCTCGATACCTGGCGCCCTTCCTCTCCACTGCGCTCTGTTGGTGACGCTGGCCCCGATTTCCAACTGCTGCCCTCTGAGCCCCCTCTGGACCCTTCTTCCTGGGGTGTCCCCCTAGGCTCCCCCCTTGCTCTGGCCACTGGCGCTCCTTTCTGTGAATCTTCTGATTCACTGGAAAGACTCGGAGATCTCGGGTCGTCGTCATCACTCATCTTTTCTTCGGCCTCCTCCCCCTCGCTCTCTGTTTCCTCCCTTGCCCTCGCCTCTGCTCCTGAACCCCTGACAGCATTCATAAGTATAAAGCTACATAAGCAATTTCTCACATGAGTAATCCCATTATATACAATGGGATTGCTTCCATGAACCACTGCTCTCCCAATGAGAGCATCTGGCATCAAAAGTATAAGGACATTTCTTACTACCACAGAACTAATACGGCAGGATAATAAATCTGCCAGAAGCTTCATCTTTGTTACCAATTTGATTACTTAAGTGCTGAAATGTTTATTCTATAGGACATGTAAGCTGTGTGACATTGGAACAGCTTTTGTGTTAGCAGATTTATTTTGCAGCTGTGGAAAACACCATGTATGTGATTTGAAGGGGAACTCTCTTAATATGGTTGTTTTTTAACGTGATAAGAAGGCCAGGCAGATTCCATTCACAGTGCATTTAGAATAAACTTCATACAATTGTTATATGCCACCCTCGGATGTTGTAAAACTTAGTACTCTGGCCTAGGGAAAAGATTTAATGGAGCTATTTACATTTTCAAACATCAATAAAAAGGAATGTATCTATTTGAATTGTGCCTGCTGAGTGCCTGAACCACTACCTGAAACATTGAATTACTTTTCGTAATACAAGTGTAAGTGTAATCCCGTGAAACATTACACATGGGAATTTCACCACATCCCATATGAGTTCATCAATAAAATGCACTACCCAACAATAAAATGAAAAAAATAAAATGCACTAATAACCGTAAAATGAAATAAATGCTGCTATGATATTTCTGTCCCTTGTCTGCAGAATTCAACTCTGGGATGTTTGCCAAGCACCAACTTTGTCGCCTTTTCAGTGTCAGGCAAAAACGTTTTTATTCTCGGAGGGTGGCTTTTGGCTATTTCTGTGTTCATCCAAGTGTAGAGTGGGGAAAGGGTGTTTTCATATTTTTAGGCAGGATTCAACTGAGCTGGTGCAGAAGCCAGCACAAGGACTCCTGCTAGCGCAATGAAGCTTCCCCCTCTCCTCCCCAGTGCCCCCCCAATCCGCTCTGAAGAGTTGGGAGAAACTTCAAAACACTGCAGGAAAGGGGAGATCTTTCCATCCAGCAAGCAGAAATGCTTGCACTGACGGAATGACTGCCTTAGCACTGTGTTGAATTCCACTCCCTAGTCTTTAATAGATTAGTGTGGATGAATATTTTTGTTCCATTGCTTTTAAAATATGTAGTTGTGATGAGTAGTAGCACTGGATTCCCCCCTCCCCCTGCCCCTGGCAAGTTACTTTGGACTGTTTTTGTCATGAATCATCAATCAGCTGAAAGAAATAACACAATCACAACACTGATGCCTGACTAGTAATGAGAATAAGTTATTCACTACTTCTTTGGGATCTAATTCTGCCCCCTTCCTCCATTTCTTTAAGGTTTCTGAAACATAAATAGTAGTAGTAACAACAACAACAACAACAACAACAACAACCTCAGTAATAGCCCTATCATTGCATGTGACTAGTGTGTTCAGGTGTTCATTCCAGATTGTGGAATGGCAGCCTCAGCATCGGCATCCAATACCTCTGGCACCGATATCTGCCCTGGACCCCTTGCGTCAGATGACACTGTTTCCATTTTTTCACTATTATCCAGATCACCTAATGCAGCAATACTCTGGGGCATTGCAGGAGATTTAAAGAGTTGAGGTCACTTTCCCACAATGACCTAGAGTGATGTCATGATGAATACTTGTGCTCCGTGAGGAATTTTAAGTGACAGCTTGTAGCTGCCTACCACTACCAAGGGCAATATCTATCTGAAGCAATTTGGTGACCATAGAAGTAAAGACCTGGCTGCTTCCAGGCTGTCACTATTTTGCAGATGGTATTCAGTCATATACCAGCAAATGGAGATTGCATAATTAAGGTGGATTTGGCTTTCTTGTGCAACAAACTAACTTCTTAAGAAGTTAATGTTTTTGCGGTAAGGATAGTGATAGGAAAATGCACTGGGAAGTGTGGGACTGCATGATGTTGCATAATCTCAGTGGGGAAAAATCAGGATGAATGTTCAGTAAACAGCAGACATCATAGACCCTCCATGCAAAATTTTAAAACCAAATCAGGACGAACATCACCTGGTCAATTGGAAGAGCCCCCAGTTTGCATCTAGGGAAGGGGACTAACTCAGCAACACTGAGCTAGGTATTTGCAGCACATCACATTTTCTGTTATGACAATAATATTTCCTCACTATACTTCTCAGAATATCTCCCAAAAGCTCATTTCATTTATATTAATTTGTCAGGTTATAATGCTATCCATCATGCACTCATCCTCAATTGCTTTGAGTACAACCTTATGGATTTGTGATTGGCTCTACACAGATAGCTGTTAAGTGTGGAGATCCAGGGGGCGGGGGGGGGGGAGGCTGCAAGCAAGAGTTTCCATTTATTAGCATGAAATGCAAGTTATAAACAAGCCCTAAATTCCACTTACCAAAATGAATGAAGGTTGCAAAGAATCAGTGGTTTTTGTATTGCATTCATAAATGTTTTTCTGTTGATTCTCAAAGGCATCCTTTGCAAGCATCCATTGGGCATGGCATTAGCACCAATGTTTTAAAACGTCTTGTTGAAATGTTACTATGTGAAGAGAACATTAAATTAGTAATCAAATCCTATTTGTATGTTTTCTTTGCAAAGCAATTACTGCAGGGTTTCTAATGCTCTGCATAAATTGCGACCATTTTTAGGAAAACGTTAATTTATACTGCAGAATGACATGAATAATTTTAGATATTTGGATTTTTAGAAAATGTTTATCACTACTATTTCTTTTTTGCTTTAAGATATGGCCAGATGTTATTGTTTTGAAAGTTAGAGGTTGGAATGTTTTTCTATAGTAGTTTTGATACTTATTTGCCAGATTGCATTGACATTTAAAACCTTTGCAGCTTCCACAGAGCAGATAATCTCTTTCTATAATAATTGCTTGGAGAATGAAATAGTTTAATTGTTGAATGAAAATGGCATTTTGAAAAATAAAATTTGTACTGGATGTAAAAGGCTGCTTCAAAGTCAGACGTGAACGCCAAAATTCTTGATTGCTTCCCTCAAGTGTGTGAATCAGAGCCATAGACTAAATGCTTATTGATAGCTAACATCTTTGCAGATTTTAATTAGTATAACATCCATCGGTTTATAAGAGCCACTTGCATACCACAAGCCAGGGATGATCAACTTTTGTATACTTTATTTTCCGGGCCATGCTTTATTTTTTGAAAATAAAATCCTACAACTCACTTCTCAGCTTAAAACTCTCAAACTGAGGAACAAAATTGAAACAACAGATTAAATATTAAGGCCTCAATCATAAAGTTGGCCCAAACCCAGCTAAAAGCATTTAGGAAAAGCCACTCCACTGGCAATGGGGAGCTCCACTAGCACCCCCCCAAAGACCTCAGTGCACCCGCAGAAACTTCTATAGGTGCAGATGTATCACCAGCTGTAGGGCTTGAAAGGGAGCATGCCAAGGCAGATTTCAGAAGGTCATAGATGTCCTTTGTTCCCCCACCACCTCTCCACTGTTGAGGAAATATTGGCATTCAATATCGAATACCTGGTGGGTTCAGCTTGGCTGGCCAATAAGATCTAGACTCCAGTTGTCAGTCAAACAGGATGCTAATTTAGGCATTTCAAGGTCAGTGTCGCACAACCTCAATGACTATGTAGTGGACAGGTGGCACACCAAATAAGACCAAAGCACAAGCATTTATACACTTACAAGCAAAGGGACAATTACTGTATTTTTTGCCTTATAGGACGCACTTTTCCCCCTCCAAAAATGAAGGGGAAATCTGGGTGTGTCCTATGGGGCGGATGCAGGCTTTCGCTGAAGCTTGGAGAGTGAGAGGGGTCGGTGCGCACCGACCCCTCTTGCTCTCCAGGCTTCAGGAAGACATATGCAACCTAGGCAGCCCTGCGGGAGTTCCCGCAGGGCTGTCTAGGCTGCAGATAGTAGCTTGCTTCCCGGAGCGCCGGGCACGCTGAAAGCAGAGCACCCGGCGCTTCGGGAACACATCCGCAGCCAAGGCAGCCCTGCAGGAGTTCCCCGCAGGGCTCCCCACGCTGCGGATAGCAGCCTGCCGCCCGGCGGGTAGGACGCCCTGAAGCAGAGTGCCTCTTCCGCCGGGCAGACATCGGCCAGCCTCACAAGCTCGGGGGACAGCAGGGAGGCGCAGCGCCACCATCCCGCTGTTCCTTGACCTGGTTCAGTTTCCCTGACCTGCTTTTGGGGGGGAAATAAAGGGAATTTTTTTCCTTTATTCCCCCCCCCCTGAAAAAACTAGGTGCGTCTTATGGGACGGAGCGTCCCATGGGACGAAAAATACGGTATGTCCACATATCACACGACTTCCCTTTACTAGTTTCTATTGGTTTAATCACAAGGCACCACAACTTTCTTATCTTTCCCTCCTTCCTTTGTCCTTAACAGTTATAGCAATAGCTCCTGCACACATGTTGTTCCCTCCTTCTCTCATGGTTCCAGCCTTCACTTGCTCAGCCCTTCTCACACACATTTCAACCTTTAAGTATATAATATCTATGTATATTTTCTCCAGCATCACCACCAACAGATGGAAAAGTATACCAGCCCTGGAGTTGGTGTAGTAATCAGAAATGGCTCACTAGGTAGGGCAGAGCTGCTATGCTTGCTTCCCTATGGATGTTTGTTGTTTACCAAGAGGGAGAGGGGCAAGGCAGTGAGGAGGTTGATGCAGTGCAAACACACTGGCAGGAGCACTGGATTGACTCCGCCAGTGCGTTTGCACTGCACTAACTTCCCTGCCGCCTTGCCCCTCCAACTCCTGGTAAGCAACAGTGACTGTTCTTCTGGGAAGCTAGTGTAGTGAGCCACTTTTAGTAGTGATTTCATCATCCATTGACATCAGTGTTAGGGGAAATGGGGGTGCAGAGACAACAAAAACCCCAAAAGGCCACCCCTCAAATGCTTTCCACCTTGACTGGAACAATCCATGGGGCTTAGGAAGTGGAAGTTCCTTCATCATAGGATCTCCTACCCACCAACCCCACATCCATACCTTTTCATAGCCTAGTACCACTGCACTCCCATGCAAGCTTACCTGTGTATATGTAACATTGAGGTCAGCAGATGCATTTAAGATTAAGATACTCTAAATCAATAAATACAGTAATCTGAACAAGCAGAGGGACAATTTATTATAGAACCTTAGTAAGGTGGCTGCTCCCAACTTTTTACAGAACTTGGCCTTCTGCCTTTCTTAGAAGAAACTTTTCACGTTTACTAAAACATTTTAATGGGAAGGCATTCCGAAATGAGATTGGCTAATAAAAGGAGACATTTATTTTTCATACATTTATATACTGCTTAATGCCAAGAGAGTCTCTAAGCAATTTATAAACATATCAGACACAATAGACAGATGACAAACAATGAATGTTAAAAACTACAAAAATGAAAAAGACAATAACATCTCTGAAATGCCAAAACAAACAAACAAACAATGGCACATTTTGAAGACATCGGGAAGAGTTAGGGTCCCTGACAAACAAACAGCAAGCACATGTGAAATAAATTTATTTTTTGTAATAAAAGGGGGGGAGGGAGAAAAAGAGGAATGATTGACTGTCATTTCTGGTTTGAGCTTTACTACTACTTTATGAACTATATCAGGATGTTGTTGTCGTCATTTATTAGCAATCCTATAATCTCTAACATTATGGAGCCAATTTTGGTATGGCATTATCAGTTAATGTTTACAAGAAGCAGCACCAAGAGATTTCTTGAAGATAAGCATAGAAGAAATAATGATAGGATGTTGTGCTACTATCCATGTTAAAGCAACACATTATAAACACTTAAGAATGAGCCTGAGATTATGTGACCGCCCATTATTCTCCTATAATGCCTCATAATTTCTTCAACCGACCAAGGTGTTTTGGAGCCAGATGATATCTTTCCTCATTGGTAAATGCAGTGGCAAAACAACACCTGTGCAATATGCAAAAACAAATAAATAAACAATAAAATTCCCTGCATATTGAAAAGGTAGAGGTTACTTTACCCTGTGTTACTTTCCAATAGACAGAGCACAATTTTTTACATTCAGATTTCCTATTCCCACCAGCTTCACTAAATCAACTTGCCTAACATTTGCAATTTCCTTTTTTCTTCCTTTCTTCTAAAAAGGCATATTCTATTCTTCTGTGCCTGGAGCTGTCTCACTAAATTCTGCTCTGTATATTTTAATAAAACAGAACTGAAGTGCACTTCTATATCTGGGGCTTTAATGAACATTGGTGCTTAGAGGAAATTGGGCTAGTGTAATAAAAATAACACTGGGTACCAGGTGGCAGAGCGAGTTAGTGCATAAGCCTCTCACCTCTAAAAGCTACAAATCTCACTTAGGTCAAGAAGACAAATTAATTAGTGTTTTGTTTTTCTGCTGCCTTATTTCTCTACCAGTTGTTCCTCTGCGGTTTCGTCTGTTTTTGTATTGTTTGCTTGTTTTTTGTTTGTTTGTTACAATTACCCTGCAGCCCTGATCACTTGTTTTCAGGATTAGGCAAAACATAGGAATAAGGAAGTTTCAATTAGCCTAACCCTCTCGTACCTATCCAGAGGTGATTGCAAAACACCGATATAAATATTGTGTAGAAAATGTGACTAATCTTTCCTTTCCAAATGCAAGTAATGTTTCAGAAGTGGCTCTTGTCACTTCTGTTCATATGGATGCAACAATACATTCAGCCCACAATTAATGGAGATATGTCTAAATTGGTTTCTCCTCCCCTTCTAGATTTTGCCTTTCCCTTTGCCTTGCATTTCGCTAAGACAAAATTTCATGTGTTTTTAAAATTCTGTTGTTGCTGCTTTCTCTAAATGGAACAAACATAAATATATAATTTACCATTTTAATTTATTTTTAAGAGTTGTTCTAACTGTGATGTTGCACCTTTGATGATATGCTAAATGGTGGCACCAGAAAGAATAGGTGTGGTGTAGCACAAAAGGGCAAAATGTATTTCTTGGGAGGCAAGCTTTGTCCCCCCCCCCCTTCCAATTACTGATAAAAAGAAGGGGGGCAATACTACTTGTCTTGAAGAGGGGACACTTTCCCATTCCCCGCACAGAGAGCCAGCTGAAGCCAGCTGTGTCATTCTCTCTCTATGCATTCTGGGCAGGGGAGATATTTCTCTCATCACCCCCTCAAAATAATAATAATAATAATAATAATAATAATAATAATAATAATAATAATAATAGGCCTGCATTTTTCCAAGGAATGAAAAACACATGCTAACAGCATCTAAAGCCCTTCTCCCTAAAACAATCATATTTGTGATCCAGCTGTATTTATTGAAGAAAAATTGTGGCTGAGCTTTGTGACCTGAAATTAGCTGCTCTTACTTTCCTCAAGATTTGAAGACTAGCCCAGTTTATGGTGGTCACCCTGTTGTTGTTAAGAGACAGAATATCTTGATAGAGAGAATGCTGGTAGTTGGTTAGTGTCTTTGTCTAGTGGGTCAAACAAAAGATGCCATGGGCACTGCTGTTTTAAAACTTTTCTCTTTAAAGTATGTTTTTCTGAGGTCATGGAGAGCCATTGCCAGTTAGAACACTGGTACCAATGATCTGACTCTGTATAAGACAGCTTCATGTATGAGGAACACTTTACAGGGTTGCATTTTACTCCGGTAAGATTACAAAGAACTCAAATGCTCTAAAAAGGTTCCAATTAATTTTAGTAGGAGCTTGAGAGAGAGCCCAAAACCAGAGATGGGAGAGAGACCTCAGGTCCACCAGAAGTTTTTGGACACCAGTTCCTTCACACTCTTGGCCATTGGCTAAGATAGTTGGGCCTGAAGTTGGAGTCCAACATAAGGTGCAGTGCCAGAGGCCCCACCAGCATTCCCTAAACTTTTCTGTGATATAGTTTTGTGATTATTTGTGTGTATACCACTGCTTAGTTGCAATGAACCACTAGGCATTGCTCTAGGTTTTCAGTGACAAATGAGGTGCTGAAATGGAAAGATAGGAAGCAAATGGAATTAAGTATCTCAAAGTGCAAGGGGAAATGTTAAAATAGAACTAAATGGATTTCTTTCCCTTGTGCTTCTAGTTATTAAGCTCTGTCTCTTCTGTCACTGATTGGATGTCCACTCCCATCCAAGTGAGTTTCCTCCTACATTATGGTCACTGTGTTCCCTTCTTACAACTAATCCTCTATCTTGGGAGAGAAATGACTGTTAAACTCTCTGATGTCCGAAGCAATCTGCTCTCTGGCTTCAGCCAGAAGGATTTGCCTGTCCCTGTAAGGGAATCAGGTAATTGGATTGTCTGCGTAGCTGATTCTGTGATTTCTGTCCATATCCTAAAAGTGTTATTTTGCAAAATGTAGTTGAGGGAGAAAGAAAGAAATGAAATAAATGTTCAGTAAATGAGAGTGTTAGGTGAGAAGTCATAAGCATAGCAGGGGTTAGTTACCCACTTTTCTCAATGTCACATGTAACTGAGGTGTAGATTGTTTCCCTGAAGACATATTGGGACTTACATTTAGGAATCTGAACAGGCTGCCTCTCAAAATTACTGACAGAGACAGGCAACTCAAGTCCAGATATTCTAGAAGTCAATAGTAGCTATTCAGATATGGCTGTGATGTGGAATTAAATAAAACTCATATTTTTATGTAGTGAAAGATATTTGTTTGTTTGTTCTACTGAATCTTGTGCTTGATTCGGTTTATAGTCCATTGAAAAATTTATAATACAATACAAGCCTTTTTTACTTTAAAGCTGCTTTTAAAACAATGAAGCAAACTGACAGAATAAAACTACATAAAACTACCCAGAAACCATTGTAAAAAAAGATGCACTAATCTTTTACCTAACATATGTCCTCAGGGTGCTTGTTCAAAAGCCTGCGAGATAATCACAGATAATGTTTCCTACCCAATTAAAGTTCTCCCATCTAATCCTTTTACATTATCACTATATATAGATTATTTATTTCATAAACTTTATATACAGCTTGATTTTTTAAAAAACCCTCAAAGTGGTTTGCTGTTTCGGGCAAAGCATAGCCACCTTTCCCTACATGGTGACAGAACAGACACCAAATTTGATAGAGTGTGCTCCCAATTCTACCTTTACAGTTTTAAATGACTTGACATCACATGGCATCAGGTAATTGTTTTATCTTTTTGTAAACCACTTTGAAGGTTGGTTTTTTTTAAAAAGCAATCAAGTGTTGTATAAATTTTATGTAATAATTAATTAATGATTGGCAGGTGGGCAGCCCTGCTCACTTGTGAAAGTGTCCCATGAAGGGTTGGCCACTTCAGGTTCCAATACTCCTAACGGATCCAATTCCGTGCTCCTATTATAGCTCATTCATTTTGATTGGCAGAAATTTGTGTGTTTCCTTAGTTCTTTCACAGAAGCAGATGTGACAGGAATGTTATTAATTTGGGATTGTGATCAAGAGTTGTAGCTGAAGTAGCAAATTAGGAGCATGGGTTGTGATCCATTGGCTTCAGTTTTCCTTTCACAGCTTCACAATCCAGTGTTCATGAGGCATAACATTGTTTGTGGTGGGACTTAATCACTCTGTTGAGTAAGCAGATACATGTGTTGTGCATTCAGTGGGGAATCTCCACAATATGAAGAAGACATTGCACTTTGCCCATAAGTTTAAACCCAAGACGAGACATTCACATGCATGATTATCAGGTGCAGCAGTAGAAGAACTAGGTTAATCCAATTTATCAAAGTACTCATACAGTAGTATGACATTTACAATTCAACCTCAAGAAATTCCTGTGTTAAAAGACTTGGGAAATGAACCATTCAAAATGTGATTGGGAAAAGAGAGTAAAATCAGTAATGGTTTAGAAAGGACATGCAGCTAGTAGGTTTATCATGTAAATTAGTTCACAGTTGGAGTTCCAATGAAGTAGTTAGCATTAGAGCAGGCTTCCTCAACCTCAGCCCTCCAGATGTTTGAGACTACAATTCCCATCATCCCTGACCACTGGTCCTGCTAGCTAGGGAATCATGGGAGTTGTAGGCCAATAATATCTGGAGGGCCGAGGTTGAGGAAGCCTGCATTAGAGCATCCCTGTCCCTGAGACAGTATTAGGAAATAAGATGGGAACAAGGATAGTGAAAGAGGATTTGTTCAATATTTGGTGGGGGAAGGTAATTGCATGCCTGAAGGTCACTACTTGCTGTTTGGAAAAAGAAATTGAAAAACTCATAGCACTTCATTTTTACAGTGAAAAAAGAAATGCCAGAGATTCAACAGAAGAGAAGACAAGGATGAATGGGTTGATAAAATAAAATAAATGCATTGACCATAGGAGCTCAAGGCTTTCCCAGCTTCTGGTTGTGTAAGTCAAGAAGCTTCTTTGTGAATGACCTGTACATAGCCTTGATGAGTCCTCATATGGGATATCTGGAAAGCTCTAGACAGCCAGGGTCAGATTTGGGGTGGGTAGGGAAGTCTTCAAATAAATTGTGAGTCACTGGTAGGTGTTATTCAGTTGGGCTGGTTTCAAACAGCTATTTTCTTCTGCATATTGAGGGAGAGGGTCAATTGTTGTTGTTTTAATTCTCTTGTACAAATATCCTTGTAAAAGAATATTTATTAAAGTGGCTTGTAGTTCCAATCCATATTAGATTCTACTGCAGGGCCAAATTCTACTTGGGTGGTTGCAAAAATTGACTCATTGTAGGATCTCATACATCTATTATCAATCGACAAAGCTCTTCATGGTTGTTAACTTCTCGTCCATGAGATTTGCCAGGATTAGTTAAATTCATGCATATAAATGCTATGTGAAACTCAATCTGGTACAAACAATTTGTGAGTAGCTCAAGTGCTAGCAAAATTTCAGGAATAAACTATACTGGAACATTTTGATTCTTATAGACACAAAAATGAAATGTGTCTGGCGTATGCACTTCAGCTTAAAATTTAGTGGAAATGAGACAAAAATTGGGTAAAGAAAATACTGACTATGCTTGTTTCCTCTATCCAAATTATAGAGAAAGTACACCTATTTAGCTCCAGAAGTCACTATGGAAACACTGCAGAGGGTTAAAAGTGAACAGCACAAAGTGGGTGTTAATGGCATCTTGAAATAGCAATGAGTGGCTAAAACTTGATTATTTGGGGGAGAATCAGTAGGACATTTGAAAGCAGAGGGAAGAAAGAAAAAGAGTGATGTAAGAAACATAAGATCTATTGTTGCAAGTCTTCTTGGACGCTAATGAAGACAACACCTTCTGGAGCATGTTGAAACTGAATTGTACAGAATATCAGTTACAAAATGTCCCAAAGAAGGTCAGGTTTAACTGTGAATTTAATCTGCCATTTTCAGTAAAGCGGGTGGGAGGGGGTAGGGATTAACAAGAAAGTCTTTATCAAGCTCAACTTTTTAAATTACAGAGTGACAGTACATGACCACAAGCTTTAAACAGCTTGTCATCAGTAATTACTCCCCCAGTTATTTGGCTGAGAAGCTGAACTCTTCATTGCTGCTTTCAGTTTCCCTGTATTCACAACTCACTCACATAGAAAAAGCAAGCTAGAGTTAGAAGGGAAAGATGACCCATAGTGTTTTAGAAAGGTGATGCCTTTTGCTTTCGGCATCAGCAGGCGCAAACATGTCAGTCATGTTAATCAACTTGCTTCACTGGATGCAGGAAACATCACAGTACAACCATATATGGAATGGTGTTAAGTTGACATTAATGATATGAATATTCAATCAATCTTTATTTAAACGTATGCATTAATATAGGCAGTTCCAAATGTCCAAATAGGTATCTAAACAAAATTGACTATGATAAGCTACATGTTCAGATGTAGAAAGAGCAATGAGATCTTCAAAACCACTGGGTCAAATACAGTGTAGCAAAAGGGACCATAGTCATTATGTAGCTTTGGCATGAATAGGTGTATGCATGCATGTGTGTGATGAGATATGTGCCCTGAGTGGGAGAGTAGCAGGGCTGCAGAAGAGACATGAGTTCATCAAGGTTCAGTGAGGAAGGACTTGCAAGACTGGACAGGGGAAAGAATGACAGTGCAATATGATGCTTTATGGGGGCCCAGATCTGCCTAGGGGTGTTTTACTGCAGCAGCGGGCACCGAGCCAAGGGGATTCAAAACAACAACATCATCTATATTTATACAGGTACCTACTTAGAAGATAAGGGACACGGGTGGCACTGTGGTTTAAATCACTGAGCCTCTTGGGCTTGCCGATCGGAAGGTTGGCAGTTCGAATCTGCATGACGGGGTGAGCTCCCATTGCTCTGTCCCAGCTTCTGGCAACCTAGCAGTTTGAAAGCATACCAGTGCAAGCAGATAAATAAGTACTGCTGCAGCAGGAAGGTAAACGGTGTTTCCATGCACTCTGGCACTTGTCACGGTCCTCCATGCACCAGAAGTGTGCACCGGAAAGCTATGTGGATAAACACTGACTCCCTTGGCCTGAAAAGCGACATCAGCACTGCACCCCATAGTTGCCTTTGACTGGACGTAACAGTCCAGGGGTCCTTTACCTTACATTAAAAGATCCATAGAAAAACAACTATACCAAAAGGAGTTATTGTGAAATTAGGAAATATTTGTGGGAGGGGGACCAATTATTTTTTTAAAAGACCTAAAATAAATGGAAGAAAGACTACAGATTTATTACACATTACTGAAAACAGCATCAATTTGCAGCACTACATAGACAAGTTCATTAAGGAAAATTAATTATGCCATAGTACTGTAATTCAGTCTCATTATTGTGTCACCGAACAGATAACCTGGATAACCAGGATTAATTGAGAGCTGATAGCAGAGGGTGGGCAGCCACAACAGCTGTTAGACATGGGGTCATGTGTTGAATGAAAGTGGGGAAACCTTTGGATATCATCGTACCAGGGGAATTTAAAGTCATATTTTCTGTTAATATTTATTTATTTAATTTGTATACCGCCCTTCATCTGATGATCACAGGGTGGTTTACAAATAACCTCAATGCACTCTATGTAGGGTCTTCCCCTGGGCCTGGTCTGAAGGCTCCAGCTTTTAAGGAACAGTGCAGGCACTGTTGATGTGGACAGTGTATCTCCAGCACATAAACTCTAGTGATGAAAAGCTTTTACTGGCTGCCCATATGCTACTGGGCCTGCTTCAGGGTTCTTGTATTTATTTATTTTATTTGTTTCTTGAAATTTATACACCCCTTGATTGGGGGGGGGGACTCAAATCGGTTTGCACCCCCTAATGATTCCTATATTCAGATGTTCATCACTGTAGCACAAAATCTGGTTATGAGGAAGCGTGACTGTGATCTGTGAAATTCAGCCTGCAACCCTATACTCACTTACATTTGAAGTCAATGTGGCTTGCTTCTCGGTAGACGAGACAGGATTGCATTGTTAGGGAGTGGTGAAGTTGGATTAAATGAGGCACAACTTTTCTTTTCAATCTAGTTTTTGAAAATCATTTCAGTTCAACATTTCCCCTGTGCTGCCAGTGTGCCATTGTGAACATTCAGAGCTTTCATACCCTTTGCACGTGCTCTGTTCCTGTCTGGAAAAGCCTGGATGATCATATTAAATTAATAAGCCGAATGGGAAATACAAGCAAATGCAGAAGTCCCTGGCTGCTTTCACTATGCCTCTGTTCCTTCACACAAAAGCTAGCTACCTATCACACCGTCTGAGGACACAGAGAGAAACCTTTCTGCTGGTTGCGAATGCTTTCAACTGTGTGCCTTTTCAAGTAATGTGGTGTGCTGATGGGAAGTCATTTATGTATTGTGAATGCATACCTGACTTTGGAAAGTGACATTACCTTTTGAAGAAGAAAATGGGGAAACATAAACTGTGTGATCTTTTAAATGCCTTAGGGATGAATACAACTTGGAGCTTGTCTGACATGAGTTTCAGACATCAATTTCAGAGAACTTGCACTTCGTGAACATCTACCAAATTTTGGTGCCATTGGCTAACAAGGACAATATGCAGAGTTCACACAACTATCTTCTGCTAGGAGTGTGTGTATGTACATGCTAACATGCATTTTATTCTGCCGATGGTTTCTTCTTCATTCCCTGATCCTCATTTTCTAAGCTGATGTACAAAGCCTTGCCAGCGGACAGTTGAAGTGGACAGGCAAACAGTCCTTACCCTTTTCCTGCCCACTGACTTCTATTTTCGATCCCTCTCTGCCATTCTTTCTCTCAGTTCGGGTTCTGAATTAGGTTTGCTGGACAAGGAGGAGCAGAAGTGGTTGTAAAGAAAATGTTGCAGCAATGAGTGGAATTATAAATAACCCCAAAATAAATACGCACACTACTTCTCCCCTACAAATTGCCTCTCTCTGCCGCTTTGCACATCAGCAGTAAACGGAGGATTTGGGGAGGGAAGTGGGCTATGTTTGCTGCCATGATGTATAGCTCTGGTCTCAAGACTGGCTTATTTTTAATAACCTTGGTCAAGCCAACAGCAAACATTCCAAGGAACTTAGAGATCTCTTAATATTGCGACTGTTGCCATTGGATTGTTTCCAGGTCCTTCCTGTGTGACCAGAGATAAGAAGGGGAAATTGCTGTTTGGTTTGTCTCCAGAGAGTAATTACCTCTCAATTCTGTGCTTAGCTCCTGGCATTTAGGGGCTGAGTTGCTTTTTCATTTGCTGGAAAGCTTCCACACACACCCAGCTACAAGTGGTGCTGATTAGATTGTTACTGGAGCAACACCTTCATCTTTTCCCAAGCCATAGCCTTCAAAAGCTTATGAACTATGCTGGGGGCTGCGCCCATGCACCTGGGAGATGACCCCACTCTCAAGTTGTTTCCAGGCCCAATTCAAGGTGCTAACACGGATGTTTTAAACCTTAAATGGCTAAGTACCAAATATTCAAAATACCATCTCCATCCCTACAGACTCTTCTGGGTGTTAAGTTCAGCAAGGGGGCACTCTTTGTTGTTCCACAGCCCTTGAAAATGTAGGGGATAATGATCTGGAAGAGAGATTTCTCTGTTACCACGCCCTAAATTGTGGAACTTTCTCCCCATCGAGGTACATCCAGCATCTTTGTTGTGAAGCTTTCACATGCCTCTTTACCCTGCCCCTTAACAGTTAAGGTATTTTGTTTTGTAAGACCCATCTGTTTTGTTTCATCTATATCATTCTGCTTTTGCTTGGAATTGATATGGAGTTCAGGATAGAGTGTTAAGATTTGTGCTGGGCTTTGTATTCATCCATGAAGCTCATCCAGTGACTCTCGGATGCCCTTACCCATTCTCACCTATCTTACAGGTTCCTTTTATAGCATTCTAAGTTCTTTGAATTGAGGCTAGGATGTTATGGGGGGGGAAGAGTGAAGATTATGCAATCACAGTGTGTGATTTATTCACCCCTAAGTAGCAACCATGAAGCTAGGATAAGTAGATAAAATAATATTCATACCTCATCTGTAAGCTTCACACTTCAGTTAAATTCACATTCATTACATTTCATCCATAAGCATGCTTACTAGTAGAAAACACCCACTAACGTTATTTTAAAAGTGACGAAGGTAGTGCATATGGTGATTTGGTTCATGGAGTTGTTTTTAGTACGCCATGCAGGAGCAGGTATGTGGAGAAAGCAGGTTACCAATAGATGACCGGACTCGGAAGCATGAAGATATGTGCAGACACATTTGTTTTTGAGTTAGTGCAAATTCAATTTCTCAAACCCCAAGCTACACCACGCATCCTTCTCGACACTGTTTCTGATTTATTCCTAGTATTTATTTCCTTTGTCAGCATTTACATTTTACCTGGGGGGGAAATGGCTTTCTGCACTATATCTGACAGCCTCTCTATTTTAAATCCAAACTACCTGTCACATTTGGAAATATTTAATCTCCAGTTCAGAGTTGGGTCCTCCCTGGTGTGCACATATTATGGAACTGAATTGACTGTATTTGTCACCAAGGCCAAGAAGTAACGTGGTTCCTGCCTTAAAGACCTTTTTGCTAACCTGTAGAGAAAACAGTCATTTCATTCCTTTGTGTAAAAACCTCAGATGTTTCAGCATCTGAAAAATCCAGAAACTGTCATCCTTCCCCACCCCCTTTTTTATTGATGATTACCTTATTAGTATCTTTCCAATGCAGAATGGGATTCTAACTGAATACTAACATCACACACATCTGAGAGCTCCTAGCACATACTAGTCCTAGCTATGGGGTCTTACTGAGAGTTGCAAACTGTAGAAATCTATTGCTTTTAGTGTGCAATTAATCTTGTTGACATTACTTATATGAATGTGGATTAAAATGCCTGGAATGCATAGTGTTGAATCCTGTTGCTCATTAATATTGATCAAAGGCCATTGTTCTCTTTGTGTTAGAAGCTACTTAAAGATTACTTACAAATGTATTACTACACTATTGATTTATTTTTATTTTTTAAAAAGATCCCCGAAGCCCATTATGCTTTCAAGCAAGACTACAGGAATTTGCTGTATAGGTGGATGCTTTTGAAACTTCATCTGCATCTAATGTATAATATCAATCACATACAAAACATGGTGGCATGTTCCCTATAGTATGCCAAAGATTTGCTATCTTTATTTCTGTGCATCATGTAAGCTGCCTATTTGTGTGTTGCCAAAACAGAGGACGAAAGGGAGGTTGAGGTCTACTATATCCTGTAAAGTCAATGATAAGATTAGCAGCACTATACTGCATACCGAAAATGACTTTTGCTGGAAACAGAACTTCAGGGACATCATAGAAGAACTTACTATAAAAGAGCAGTTGGCCATTAGCATTATACAGGAGAAATTTCACACAGGGCTTCCTTCTTGTCAGGGTGGGTGGTTGACTCCAAATGTCTTGGTCTCCTTCAGAGCTTCTGCCCAGAAAAGAATGGTAATCCTAATTTGGGAACCAGTAAAAAGATGAGGGAAAGGCCTCATTAATGTGAATGGAAGCTCTTTGATTCTATAAAGAGAAGTTTGTAGAGCCTTAAAGCTATGGGTGGGACTTACTCTGCCCGCTTGACTGCCACATAGATTCTGCTGCTGCTGCTTGCCTAGTAAAGTGGCTCATGGGCTGCTACTCTCCTTACCTATCAATTCATACCCATTTCTACTCATGGTGTGCCTCCTAAAATGAGGATTACAAGCAGGGACCATTCTCTTGCATTGAGCTGAATGGGAGAGCAGTTGCTAGTGTGGAACTCTGAATCCAGTGGAGCCACTGGACTTCAAGGGGGAAAGGGCTTTTCAGCCACACAATCTGATGCCAGTTACAGAAGATACATCTAATTATAAACTGATATGGGTTTGGCTAAGCACACCAAAAGTGGTTGAAAGAGCACAGCCTTAAAGGCTGTTGTGCTAGCTCTAAGAAACCATAAGCCAATATTTTGTAAATTGGTATGTAGGACTGTGTGTTTTGAGGACAGATTTTAAGGATTATTTCAGTTGATATAATTGTATGGATGCAAAGAAGAATTTCCAATTGAATACATATTTTCATATTAAATTATGTTTGAGAGCTATACCGATGCCTCCAAGACCCTGATCCAGTTTGTGACATATGTAAAGCCAACTGAAAGTACTGAAACTTAAATTACTTGCGGTCAATGAAACGTAAACATTACTAATTTCATCTGGATTGAGCCCTTTGTTTTGAAATCAATATGTTATGTTACTTACAAGAACAACTATGATATTATTCAGATGTGTATAACTGCACCCCTACCTACGAAATTATTGATATGAAACATTTAACAAAGATTTTTCTAAAATAATAATTTGCTTCAAGCACACAAACTGAATAATTATTGCTATAATAATGCAAAACACAAATTACCTTTAAGATAAGCAGTATGCTGCTGCAAATGCAAATAGAACAGCCATAACTATGCATTATGCAAATCATAGATTACAAGAGATACTGAGGACTCGGCTACATTCATCACAATAATATGTTTTGAATGCATTATAAACATCCAACACCAGATAGTGTCAGAGAGCAAAAGGGAGTTTATATGGATTTTTACATAGGCTCCCCCTCTTTGTTGTGATGATTTAATTCCTGACTTATTTATAGCATTTTAACCTGTGTCTATATCCATCCTGAGTTTTATGCAATGCTATTTTTCTCAGGGGGGAGGTGCCGGAACTCACTGTGAATGCTTTTATACAGAATAAAGTGAAAAATCAAGAAAGCTAGCTGTTTCTGCATGCACATGCATGCGTGATTGTAAGATATTTCTCACAGAATGATTTTGGAAGATGTTTAATATGTGGCAAAACAGCTCTTTCTTAGTATTTTGGCATGTGCTTTTTAAACAAATGGAAGGCAGCTAGATCAGTGTTTTTTTATGAAGAAAGTTTCAGGTTCAGCCCTTGGCATCCCCTACTGAAACAGAATGGATAACAGGAGATGTTAAAGTCATCTAATGCAATCCCTGGAAACCCATTGCCAGTCAGAGTGGAAAATACTGGGCAGAATGGATCAATAAGGTAGCATCCTATATTTATTTCAGCCTGTTGGAGGTGAAACTATGTATTGACTACGTCCAGGATCCAAAGAACAATGCAACTAGTTCACTGAACCTAAGGAACTTTTGTGTTTCTCTTAAACTAAACCCTCAGGCTTTGTGACAAATAACTTTGAAACTGCTTGGAGTCTGCTGTTAAGAACGACAAAAGTCTTCAGTTTGTTTGTTGTTTTGAAGCACCTAAGCCATAACAGACTGGGGCTGGCTCAAGGTTTGAGGGGGCCCTGTGTGAAATGACTTGTAATGAACTCCCTTCCCTATTGGTGGATCCCTCAAGCTGATCTGAGGCAGTAGTAATACTCTTAGCAGCAATGCAGGGTGGCCAAGACCAGCAATCATATTTATTTCCCACAATGCCCTAGACTGATGCTAGGTGAGGGACATTCTGGCAAATGAACATGGCACCTAGAGCCAGCCACCAATCACTGATCAATACAGATACTAATGTTGATTCAGCTATATACCGTAGTTTTCAGATTCCAGCTGCTGGAAAGAATTCAACACAGCACACTGACAATTGTTCCATCATTGCAAGCTTATCAGCTTGCCAGACAGTATGATCCGTCTTCTCCTCCCCCTCTCCCAGCCCCCTCACCCTCATGGGGACATGGGGGTACACAGGGGAAGAGAGGGGAGAAAGCTCCATTAAACTGGCAGAAGTCTTCACATGGGCTTCTGCGTGTAGAACTCATTAGCTGAACCCCACCCAGTGTGTTCATGTACACTGTCTACATGTATGTAATTATTTAACTATGTTACTTACAATGTGATTTTTTGCTGTTAGTAGTAGCAGCAGTACAGTTTGGTTTTGAATGTGGAATTTGTACTGTATTTCTTATACAGAATCCTTTTAGTTGGGATTTGTAAACCATTCAGAGATTTCTGTTGAAAAATGAAGCAGAATACAAGTTAACTAAATAACAAACTAACATGTTTTTGGGGGCAGAAAGTAAAACAGAAAACAGATGTTAATAAAGTTTGCTCTTGGCTTCTCCAAAGTGGAGCAGCACCAGAAGGAGAGATTATACACATAAGAACCCAACTAGACTCTTTGGTGAACTATTAATTCTCAATAAAAAAAGAAAGTAAACTAGCTCCCTAGCAGACTACTTGAGCCCAGAACCTTCAAGTGTCCCTATTTTCCAGGGATAGTACCAGATTTACAGAAGCCATCCCAGTTTTTTATTTAATCCTGGAATGTCCTGCTTTTCCTTAGGATGTCCCTATTTTCATTGGATAAATGTTGGTGGGTATGGAGCTATCCGACCCCTGAGCCATCTGAAGGCAGGCCTGTATAGGGAAGTTTTTTAGTGTTTAATGTTTCATTATGTTTTTTATATCTGTTGGAAGCAACCCAGAGTGGCTTGGGCAACCCATTCAGATGGGTGGGGTATAAATAGTTAAATAAAGAAATGAACAGGACATCCCTATTTTCATCAGATAAATGCTTTAGCTGAGCTTCCTCAAATGTCTGGGGTTTTTTGTGGTCTGCCCTAATGTGAAGAGTCAAATGAAGCCTTCATCCATTTCAGTTTTTATTTCTCAGTTAAATATTCAGAGCAATTTAAAACAAACAAAACAAACAATCAAGCCTCGCAGTGCTATGGGCATTACAGATAGAAAGCAAGCCATATATGTCTTCTTCTTTCTGAAATAAACATTTTATTATTAAACTCTATTAGCATTTCTATAATAAACTCTATTAACATTTGTTATGTGACAAATTCCTTATTAGGGGGTTGAGAAATGTCCACAGAGAACTAGATTTACAGTGGCTTCTGGTTCACACTGTTGCCTGTGCTCTATTGTTCTTGCTTTTCGTTGTTCCACTGAAAATGCATTCTGAACCAAGCTGAATTTTGAATAAGTGCCACTTTGTGTAAAGAGTCAACAATCCTTTTATAAGGAAGAGAAAACTGGAAATTGTTATATAGAGTGTGACACATATGGAAATGTACAATTTTGTAAATGTTAATTAATTCCACCTCTAGTCTTTATTTATATGTAAATTAAATGGCAGGAAATAAAATACGATTTTAAGTAGGCAAACATATATTTATTTTCATATTTTTTAAGCACACCATTGTAGTTCAAGGAATGAAGATTAGTTCTTTATTGTGGTGGAGAATTTAGAAGCGGTTGTGAAGAGCTCACTTCAGATGTTTCCAACCATGTAATCATTTTTTAAAATACTACCAGAATTGACTGCCAGTTCTTTGTAGGAGGAACATTTGAGGTAAAGAGTCTTCATCATTTGCCAGGTTTTTATGCAAACCAATGGCTATGATCCAGTGCTGGATAGGCAAAGCAAGGATTCATAAACACATTGATGGAAAGTTGGTTTCCATCCATAGCTTACCTGACAGCTGAGTTGCTGCTGCTTTCCGGGAAGGAATAGGGGATGGGCAAGATGGTGGGGGCCTCACTGTGGTGCAAATACATTGGCAAGAGCACCAAATTGCTGGTGCATTTGCACCATGATAGCCTCCCTGCTGCCTTGCCCCTCCCCCTCCCAAGAGACTCCAGAGGGCAATCCCCATCATATTCTCCCTAGGAGTGGGAAGAGACCAGCAGTGCCTCCTATTTGCCCACTGGCGGCTGTAGAGGCAACACAGGGGAGAACTGCTGAGGAGGCAGCAGATCTGGCATCCAAGCAGCACACTGCAGTCATTGCTGTCAGTGTCAGCAGCAGCAGTGAGCAGTACATTCCTTGGAGGTTGGATCTGCTTCCCCTGTGGATCCTGCCACTTGAGGCTGTGGCCTCACCTTGCCTCAGAGGTGGGCCGACCTTGGAGTTTGCTGTTCTCCTCTTGTTTATCCAATTCTGGGGAGATTTTTTTCCTTTATGGTTGGGCCCTCTGTGTTTCATAGCATGCGGTCTACATGCCAATGGCAAGTAACATTCAAAAGTGTGATGTTCTTGCATTCAACAGTGAAGACGGGTGCTAGTATCTTTGCCAGAAAAAAAGTTTATTAGTAATGTATGTGAATCCTTGGCTCAGTTGGTTAGAGCAAAGTGCTGATAACACCAAAGTTGCAGGTTCGGGTTGGACTAGATGAGCCTCAGGGTCCCTTCCAACTCTACAATTCTATGATTCTTAACAGAGCCTGCCTTTGCCCCTGCCCCCACCCCCACCCGCATCCTTACACACACTACTTCCTTCTATGGGTGAGTTTGCCTTTCTAGCAATACACCTTAAAAGATAGCCTTAGGAGGGATTTGATGGTAACAAAACTAACAATTAGTCACCTGAGAAACAGTTTCTATCCAAATGCGATTTTGGTTTTAAATGCAGTGTAAGGAGTCTCTATGGGAGTATATTGTATTTAAAAATGGGGTCTCAGAGTTTTTAGGGGGCTAACCAGGTTGGGATAGCTGGGATAGCAGGCTTGTTGGTTTTTTGAATGTCTTATGTAGATTTTTTTCAATTTCATTGTTCGGTATGGGATAATGACAATAAAGATTATTGTATCATAATTAAAGAGGTACTCGGAATTCAGTGGTTTCTGTGGTATCAATGCCCATTTGTCTGATGATAAAATTTGTATGGTGGTGGTGATCAAATCCATTCTTTTCAACCTTTTCATGTGTTATCCAGAAAGGGTATCAAGGAAAACTACACTATTTGACTCTCTCGTAAACAACAATGATTACTGGAGCTGGATCCCAAGCCAAACTGAGTCAATCTGGGATTTAGCAAAAGTCAAGTCTTTCCTGTATCAGTCTCTAGAGTGACAGCCAGCACTGTGACTCTCCAATGGTTTGACTTTACCCCTGAAAGTTCATATTCTTCCATTGTCTCCCCAGACAGATGGATGCCAACAAAACATGGTGAGGCAGTCGTGGGTATAGGGGGAAGAATGAGACTCAGGCAGGCTTCATGCATTGTGCCCCCCCCCCCATTCAGTCTGCATCATCCTGGGTTGAATTGGGGCCATTCCAAAGCACCAGATCAAGCTCTGAATCAGATTGGGAGAGCCATGCAAAGCCCTAATGATTACTAATATATTATATATTTTGGAAAGTTGTTTATTTGCTATGCATTTGGATACCTCTGAAGATATGGTAATCAAATTTAGCAGGATGGTACTTGAGCTCAACAAACAGGTTTTCATATATATTTGGATACAATTGTTCAGTATTGTGAATCAGTATGGACTGAACCTTTCAAAACTGCACTGATTTCCCTAGCCTGCTAGTGGGTTAATACTTCCTGAGCAGATGTGTCTTCGCATAACCTTTATCACTTGATGACTGAGTGAAATAAGGGTAGCAAAGTGTCTTTCCTGCATTCATATTTGATGTGTCATTTTCTTTTCATTCTTTTTTATCTTTCAGGGCCATGCATTCCTAATCCCTGCCATAATGGTGGAATATGTGAAATTAGTGAAGCCTATAGAGGAGACACATTCATAGGCTATATCTGCAAATGCCCAGAGGGGTTTAATGGGATCCACTGCCAGCACAGTAAGTTTCAATATAATACTTTCTTCTTCTGCCCCTTTAGAACTACAATGCAATTCAGATGTCACCAAGTTTTGGGGGCCTGTGGGCACCTTTGCAAACCAGAGAAAATGCTGTGGGCACCACACATACTGTAAACATGGACAAACTGCAACCTAATGCTTCTTTCAAGCCTAATTTCAGTGGGAAAGGGGCAGTAGAGAGGATTCTGTGCATAAAGTGACACATCAGCGATGCAACTCCTATCCTACAAAGAGGTGTGGTCGTACAATTTTATGGACTTTAGCCAACAGCTTTGGAAAACTATTACTGTTTTGATTAATCTTCTTCATATATTGTGGTAAGGTTGGCTGTGAGTCTGAGGAGCTTTAAGAAAAGTGACTGGTAGGATTCCTCTATCCATGGACCTCATGGGCTTACAGGGTGGTGGCAAGCTAAACAGCACTATGTGGCTCTACAGCCACTACTTTAAGGTCTCACAATGCCCCAGATTGATGCTTAGTCAGGGGTAGTTAGGGAATTAGCATAGCTCCCAGTGCTGCTCAGACAGCCAGGCTATAACCATTTTTAAATGGGTGCCACAGAACACACATCAGCAGTGCTATGGTAGGACTCACTGGAACCTTGGTAGCTGTCCAAAGGTGCCAAGTGCTGATTCTGGTCATCACCTTGTGGCCATTCAGACTTGTATCCTAGTTGTTCAGAAGGGCTCAATTCTGAATTCAGGATGGTGGAGGAGGGGGGAGACCTAATGATTTCTTCTTCTTTTTCCTTAATATGTGTTTTTAAGCACACATAGAGTGAGAAGAACTTGATTCCTTGTCATAAAATAAAGATGAGCTGAATTGGGTGTCAGAAAAGTGGAATGTGGCCGGATTTGCCGTAGGGCTCGTGGTTTCGTCTTGATGTTGTCAGCAGTTCATTTGGTTAATGATAGCTGAAGATGAAAAGGGTTGTAAAAAGCAGATATTTATGCTAATAGGTTTCCCCCTATATTCGCTCTTTCAACCCATTTTAATACCAGCCTGAGACAGGTGCTCTTAGTCATGTTATTTAATTCAATAGGAAGACTTTCCTGAGGGCTTTATTAATGAACACACTGGATTTAAAAGCAATGGGCTTCTAACATTTAGGCTGAAGGCACAGCATTCATTTTACCTACAATTTGTTATAACTGCTTGGGAAAATATCTATTAAATTATGAATTAGACTCCTACCACCACCACATTTTCTCATGATTTTGGGATTAAAAAGATGAAGGACTTTTAATGCTTGTTTTCTCCCTGTGAGCAATGGTAGGTCTTCTCCATCATGGAAGGCTTAGAGCAGGGATGGAGGACATGTGGCCCATCAGATATTATACTACAGCTCCTAGCAAACTGAGACAGCATGGCCAGTGGTCAGGGACAATGGGGGTTGTAGTCCAACAACATTTGGGGGACTACAGATTTCTCATTCCAGACTTAGACAACACAGCAGCAAGAAGCAAGACGTGAACCCAGTTTTGTCTCTCAGCAAGAATGGCATAGACATGTGGAAACCACTGACTCCACCAGGATAAAACAAGCCCAGTGACACCTGGTGACTAAACCATATATTGAGATGATCAATGCACATTTTTAAAATGTGAAAAGTATTATACCTGTCTATCCCCTATACAAATGAGTCTTTCAAAGAAGCTTGTAATTAAAAACTAAATATAAAAGCAATAGTAACCCAGTCATGAAAATTCAAGTTAATAAAGCCAAAAGCAGCCAAAAACAGAAAACACACAGGGCAGTACTAATAATCAATGCATTAAGCAACAAGATTCAAAAACACAAAAGGGGAAATTGTCAGTTGCTAGAAGTGGAAAAGAAAAAGAGAACCTAACCTCCTGAGGTGGGCAGGTCTACATATGAGGTGCCACCACAGAAAAAGTCTTCTTGTATGTTGCCACCAACCTGTCTCTTCTAAGACAGTAGCACATGCAAGAGAGGCAAAACAGCTGACAAACATGTAAGAGTAAAAGGTGTTGGGGCTTCAAGTAGTCTGGTCACAAGCTGTTTAGGGCTCTATATGTGATAGCCCTTGGACTGGTAGCCAGGGCTGCTGATACGTTTATGGGGTCACATGATCCCAGATTCTTGCCCTTGTTAAGATTTTAGCAGCAACACTACACCTCAGTTGTTTCAAATCGAGGCCTGAATCCAGGCTGAAATCTGTCTAGTTAATCAGTTTCATTTGGGATTCTTTGAATTGGGTCACCAATAAATGCTTAAGCATCATATTTAAAAATGGAATATCGGGCACTGACTTATGATTCTTCAATACAGCAGAATCCAAAGATTGCTGCTTTAAAAGACAAACTATTGCCATTTGTAGACAGGGCAGAATAGAACCCTTAAGGAGAATTCAAGATTTCCATCACACAATCAGCTAGTTGTCCTCCCGTTGCTAGTCTGGATGGGCAAAGGTCAAGTACATCTTTGAACAAGCTTCCTGATACAAGGATCCTGTCTAAGCTGCTCCCAAACTACTATGGACCTTGATGTGCAGTGGCTGTAGAGAAATTAGCCTTTTATCACTGCCAGCATTGCCACAGAATAAATGTGAAAGTGGACTCTAGCTGTGTTCAGTCAGATTCATAACGGGTCTGCTTCTCTTGCAACTAGTTATCTCTTACCCATTTCATTGCCAACAAATCATCAGAAAACTGGAAAACCACAATGTGTTCAAATGGACAAATATAATGTGTTGGTCAATTATGGGAATTGCTGATGTAGCTTACTTCACACAACCATAGTTTCTCACAATTATCAGGATTGTATTTAAATTTTTTTAATAAATATTTATTAGAAATTTCCCATTTTAAAAAACCAAAAAGAAAAAAGAAAAATTAAAAACATATACAATTTGCAATCCTTATTTTCTATAACATCTTTCCCTGACTTCCCCACATCTCCCCTTCTTATATTCCCATTCGAATTGTAAATTCAACAAGTTCTTATCCCCAGTTTTTAACCTTTTTATACTTAATTCATTTTAAAAAACCAATTTTACCTTATAAACCTCAAAATGTATACCTCAGTACTCATTCTTAAATCCTTTTTTCTAAAGTCGACCCAAATTCCTTTCCACGAATTCCCCACTTATCATACTGATATCAAAACAGAATAAAAGAAAAAGACAAATTATATTTATACACCCTTTGGATCCCCAAACCCCACCCCATCCCCTTTCCCGGTTTCAATCCCCAACAAATGTCCATCAGTCTTAGTCTGCTATCAGCCTGGAGATCTCACATCCGAGGCCCTTAATTGTCTCTCAGTTCCTCTCTGCCGGATTTTTTGGTAGTCCTTAATATTAAACACCAGATCTCGGAGATGCTCTAATCCGATGGGGGCAATGCTTCCTCCAGCCAGACCACCATACTTAAAAGTGGAGCCCAAATCTTGTTTCTTACTCCTTTCAAATCCAAATGTCCCCAAAGCTCCAGCTTTCACCTTGATCAAATTTGTAATCCTTAGATCTTCAGATCTCCACATATAGAGATCTCTCCATTCTTCAGTCTCCAATTTGGACCAGGTTTTCATCATCCAATTCTTATTTTCCTTTGTAGCCATCATGTCAGGACTCTGGCTCTCCTTTGTCACCTGCAACACCACATCTCCTCCTTCCTTTCCTCAGAAACAACATATGTCTCTTTCTCCACACTCTCAAAGTTCTCAACTTTCTCCTCTTGTCCAGCTGCATGAACTTCCTGGATCAAGTCCTTATCAAATTCAATGCACTTGTTTACTGTTAAGTCCAGGGTTGCAACGTTAGTAGCCAAAACATCAATTTGGTCTTGTAATTTTCCCAAGAGAAAGAAAATTCTGTCCAATTTAGCTTGAGTTTTCCCTCCTTCAGCCATTCTTGTAATGTCCCAAAACCCCCTCTAGAGGGATTTTGGTTACTTAGTATTCCATCCAGTTCATCCAAAAGTCAAGTTAGTTTGTATCGGTTCTTCCTTGTTTTCAACAAAATATAACCAAATTGTAACAAATATATCCAGCAGAGACAGAAAACAAAGATCACTTTTTCCGACTTGACAGCTAGTTTGACAGCTGTCAAGCTCTTCAATATCTCTCCAACAGGCTTTCTCGCGGATCACTCCCGGGTCCGGGGGGGGTGACACTTCAGCTCCAAAAATTAACTCTTGTCCTCCAGTAAAAATTACTTAAACTGCCAAATCGTGAAATTAATATCTTTTGCCCAATAAGAAGGAAAAAATCCTCTCGACCATAGTTAGTTAGTCCTTGCTTTAGATTATTTATAAGACGGGGAGACGGACTTCCTGTTTACGGCTTCCCCGATTGTGCCTAATTCAACAAAAAAATTTCCTTTGAAAGTCCAATTTCCGTACTACTCACGGGTTGCTGCTTTAGAGTCCAATTGTTCACAAGAAGAAGTCAGCGCTCTCCGGCCATGGCATGCGGCTTCACTCCGTAGGAGAAGCAGTCGACTCACAGCACCGTGCCGCTCACCCCGTCCCCCATTCCGAAGCCTTTAAAAAGGCTCCTTCACGGGTCGGGGGGCGCAAATGGTGCCCGCCGAGTCACCAGGTTCACAGGCTTCCCCGCCTGTGATTTTTAAGGGTCCCCGCGTCGCCGCAGCGGCAAGACCCGATCCTACGGAGCCGATTCCCTCCGGAGCTCAGAGGGAATCCGTCATTAGTCGATCGTGCTAACCCGGAAGTCTCTATCAGGATTGTATTTAAAACAAAAACAAAAACGGCCCACTTTATATTCTTAATTTTAAAAGAATCTTATAGAAATATAGTTGTCAAAGCAAAGGGAAGCTAGGCATTCCTGTAGTAACTTCAAAGTGAACATGTACAGTACCATTTTTATTACCAATGATTCTTTATTTTTGCCTCCCCACCCCCAATTTATTAAGAATATGCATAATACCTTTTTCAAAAGCAAATATCATACAACACCATTTCTTTCAACTAGGAGAATATCTGCACTATCTCTTACTGTAGACTGGTATTTAGAAAATCAATACTGTACTTAAAGAGGAACTATGATAACACATTGACACTGTAGGTGCAAAATGTAAGCTATAATCAATATTGTGAAGTACTGCACCCCAGTCATTCTTGGGTTCCTTTGTTTTTTCAGTTGAAACATTCCAGCATACATTACCTTGACTAATGGAGTGATTATGCTTTGATTGGATACCACAACTCTCTGTCAGCTACTAACAAGAAATTTCATTTATCTAATATAAATGTATCCAAAATGTAAATAAATGAACTTCAGGCTATATTTGTAGCATTTTAGAAAGCTGAACTCCTTTCCTAAATGCATCAACAGAGAGTAATCTAGTTGATTAAACACATTCTCCAGAGTGGTGCATGTTTTTGTCCAATTCGTTGCTAACAAATTTATATAGGCTTATAAAATATCTCCTCCTTGCTTCCTTCTCTGTGAACTCATTGGAATTCAGGTATGTGCTCTGCTGAAACTTATGCTGTGTGCAGAAGCTGAGTGACCTCATTCCAAAGCAAGTGGCTTCTTCTGGAATTCAGATTGCTGAGTGTCGACCTGTAATTTAGTTTATCTCAAATTGTAATATCTAATATTATCCAACCAAATCAATTAAACTAGATAATTAGAAAACCTATCACACAACACTGACAAAATCATGCCAGCGAATTTCAAAATGAATATTTCTGTGATTCCCTGACATTTGGTTCATGTACTGGATCATGTACACAATTAATATGTAAATTGCAGAGCATATCACTATTAATTTTTACTGAATTCATATGCTAAGCTTGACAGCTGTGGCTTATTATTAATGTTTCAATATCCCTCAAAAGCTCCTGATGCTTCATTGGTGATACCAATAGGCACATATTCTCTATGCCACTGTGAGGGGTCATAAATTGAACTGCAATTAGTATGGGTGGGAAAGAAATCCCAGATGCCTCAAATGCAGTTGCTAATAATGTGATATAATTTAGCACTGAGCTGTGAAACAAAGTGTGCAGATGAGAACCCATGCTGATTTCTACCATTATCAGACCTTGTGTAACAGATGCATTGTTCTAGATGCACCCTGAGGTATTAAAGGATTCCTAGGCTTTCAAACCAAGACTGCTTAACCACATCATGAAAGGCTATCTTGCAACTGCACGATTATCTGCTTCCCAGAATTTTATTCCTCATATTTTGTACCCCATTATTCCTCCAAGGATCTCAGGAAGAGATATTTGCGTCCACCCCATTGTTTGGTTCACAATAAAACCCTGTAAGGCCTAGGATCACCCTGCGAGAGGGAATGTCAAATGCAGGTCTTCCCCAGTACAAGTCCATCACTCTACCCACATAACCAATTTCCCTCAACTTTTTAAGTGGAATTGGCATACAGTAGCTCCTAGTTCATTTATTTATTTATTTTATAAAAGTTATATAGTGCTTGATTGGAGAAAAAACCTCCAAGTGGTTCATGAATCATCAGTGAACTATACCCCATCTAGGACAATGATACTATTCTCACATAGGCAGTCCAGGATGGTAGGCCTACTCTTGCTTATCTACAGTTCCTAACCTAAAGCAACTACTTACCAGCAATAACACGCCACATAACAGAACCCCAAATACAGGGGCCAGACCTGCAACAAGTCCAAATGCCAACTCTGTACCTAAATCCACACTGGCAATGCTGTCACAGGGCCTGTTAACAGCAGCCACAACCATTCACCTGTCCCTCTTCCAAGTTTGTAAGTGATTTCCTATATGGTAGTGCCCTTCTGCTTCCTACATCAGTTTCAGCAGAACAGCAGCCTCTCTATTGATGCTGAGCTGGATAAGCTTATTGGCAAGGCAGCTACAGCAATGTAGGTATGGGAGAATGTGATGCTAACATCCAGTACCAAGGTACCAGGCATGTGTTTAGCACACTGCTTTATGAAAGTGAGTTGTGGGCAACTCACAACCATCTGGAGCAACCTCTCAGCACCTTCCACATGCATTGTGTCACGAAGATTCGGTGTATCACATGGCGGGACAGAATTTTTTTAAAAAAAAGATGTGCTCTCCCAAGCCCACATTCCCAGGATATACACAGTTTTCCTATAAATATTCATTGACATTTTTCAGTCACTAGATCAATTACAGTTTATTATACATCATATTGATTCAAGCAAATGACTGGTGATATAATGAATGATCTCAGTGTTCTATTTTTTTTTAAAAAAAGATGCAATTAATTTGTAGACTCTGTTGTCTCACCATTCCAAAAGAACAAAGTCTTTCAAAATATTATCTGGCCCCAAAACAACAAGTAAGCAAGACATGACATGCATTTAGAGGCAGACAAACAGAACTCTTTTCATTGTCTCTTTCTGCATTAGTCTATAAATATGTAAAAATCAACTTGAAAATCTAAATATGTATTTAATATGCACATTTTAATGCAGTTTTATATGCTTTAAAAAACCCCAAACTGTGTTGCAATGGCAACTTAGAATTAGTTCAGTTTCTTTAAAAAAAGTTTCTCATTGATCATAGAAGTTTAGCATTAGAATGGACTCCAAGGGTTGTCTAGTCTAACCTCCTGCAATGCAGGAATCAGAGCTAAATAATCCCTAACAGATGGCATCCAACCTCTGTTGCAAAACCTTCATTGAAGGAAATTTCACCACCTTCCAAGGTAGTCCTTTCCCCGGGCAAATAGATCTTACTAAACCACAGAGCCTAGGGCTTGCCAATCAGAAGGTCGGCGGTTTGAATCCCCGTGATGGGGTGAGCTCCCGTTGCTTGGTCCCTGCTCCTGCCAACCTAGCAGTTCGAAAGCATGTCAAAGTGCAAGTAGATAAATAGGTACCCCTCTGGCGGGAAGGTAAACGGCGTTTCCGTGTTCTGCTCTGGTCCGCCAGAAGCGGCTTAGTCATGCTGGCCACATGACCCGGAAGCTGTACGCCGGCTCCCTCGGCCAATAAAGCGAGATGAGCGCCGCAACCCCAGAGTCGGCCACGACTGGATCTAATGGTCAGGGGTCCCTTTACCTTACTTTTTTATAATTTACTGGGCTAGTGTATTGTGTTTTGTATGGGGCCACCCTTGAAGATGGTCTAAAGCAGGGGTCAGCAACACAAGCAGCCCATGGGGGTCGTTTAACTGTCCCATGGATCCCTGCCACCCGCCCAGTCGGCTCCTGTGTGCCGTGCTAAACCGGTGTAGAGCAGAGTGGGGACTACCTTCCACGACACTGGCCGGCTTCCCATTGGCTGCAGGAAGCTCCTGCAGCCAATGGGAAGCTGCGCACGCTTCCTCCGAGCTGGAAGGAGCACTGTAAATAGCGTGTGTGTGTGTGTGTGTGTGTGTGTGTGTGTGTGTGTGTGTGTGCACGCGCGCGTGCACTCCAGCCCACCACAGTGTCTGCAGGACCGTGAACCGGCCCAAGCCACCAAAACTTTGCCGACCCCTGGTCTAAAGGCTACACCTAAAGCAGAATGTGACTCTAGGTTGCTGAGTGGGGCAGCCTGATAGGACCATGTGTCACTGAAAGTTCTGCACTGGTTGCCAGTGAGCTGTCAAACCCAGTTCAAGGTGTTAATACCAGCATACAAAGCCCTAAATGGCTAGGGATCCAAATACCTAAAGGAATAACTCTCCCAATATCAACCACCTTGGGCCCTATGATCAGCAGGTGAGGGGATCACCACGCATATGAACAAAGCCAATAAATATGGACTAAAATTAGGATGTTTTCATGAAATCAAACATAACAGCATCAACAAATCTTTTTAGAGAATGAATATTAGACAAACAATTTTGACAAGAATTGTATATTTATTTTTTGTTTGAATCATCCGTATATCTGCTGAGGTAATTCACTGTTGCATTTGTATCCCAATCATCTTCCAAGGCACTCAGGGAAATGTGCATAAAGTTAATTTACTTCCCTCCTCACTCGTCATGATACCATTGTAAAAAGGAAAGCAAATCTGAGAAATAGTAATTTACTTGCCCAGGGCCACCCAGAGTAGCTGTGCAGAAATTAGAATCCAGCTGTATGAGGTCCAGTTCCAATTCTAACAATGTAGCACTGCATGAATTCAGGAACTTCTGGGTTTTGTATACTTCACATTCTGAAGGTAGTGCCTTTAAACGCTTCAAGCTTAAGTAAATAATTCTCCAAAATCAGCATTATATAGCAATCCTCAGTTAAAGGAAGAAATTGTTATTTCCACCAATAGGGGTTTGCTTGGAGAAAGGCTCACACAATAGACCAAATGCTGGTTTATATGCTAATTCTCATTTTTATCACTCAGTACAGCACACTTATCATAAAGTGTGTAACTTATGTAAATATTTTCAGTTTTTCTCCAGATTATTTATTCAAACAAGCAAAAGCTATTATCTGAGCCCTGAGCGTATTTTATTTTTCTCCGTTATCCGTTTCCTTCAATTTCTTAGAAAGTATAAGTTTTTCTCCAGTTCTCTTTCAAAAAGTGGCTTGTTTTCTTCCTTTGAAATAAAGAGTGAAAAAGCCATTTTATATTGAATCAGCACAATCTCTCCCTTTCCTCCCCAGAACTTCAGAGAGAAGGAAATGTTTATTGCTCTTTTTTGTCTCTCCAGGAGACCCTTCAGGTTCAGACAGCTTTTTGAAAATGACCTATTGGCCATTTGATTCTCATGAAATGTCTTGACTTCTAAATTTGGAGGTTGCTGGTAACCTTAATGTCTGTGTCATGACACAGTGCGCAACACTGTATCAGTAGAGGAAAACAGAGACTAATTTAAGACAAAATAAAAGAGAGACTGAGCCTAGTTTATCTGAAGAAAAAAGAAATCTGATCCAGCTGCACATAATTTGGCAAAGCTATTATATTTAAATATGGGGAAAGTATTTCAACTTTCTGCAATTTCTGTTATTGAAATTCAAGTGATAGTTGAAAAGCTGCTCCATCTTGCATTTCAGCCGGACTCTTGCATGTGAGCCACCCAGGTATTGTTGAAAGGGAAGTGCAAGCTTGGCGCCAGTGTACATATCACATGAGTCCTGTTGGGATTGATCATAGCTAAGTGGTAGAACATAGGCTTTGCATGCAAGGGGTCACATTCTCAATATCTGGTACCTCCACCAGGGTGAAAGCACTTTGCTTGAGCTGAGATCCTGGAAAGCTGTTGCCAGTTAGAGCAGACAAAACTGGACTAAATGGGCAAATTGACCTGGTAGAAGACAGCTTCTTGTGTTCCTATGGAGGCCAGTTGAAACTAATGCATGGTATTTTCAACCACACCATGACATAAAACCGTCCATGTGATGCAAACAATCCTGGTTACAATCCAGGCTACACCTACCATGTGTAGAAGTTGCCATGTGGAATTCAGTTTAACCATTATCCATGTAGCTATTATAAAGAATAGTTGCTCTGAGTTCTTGGCTTAATCATCAAGCAATTAAAAAGATACTGAAACTTCTAACCAGAAACAGCATGATAGAAGAAATGCATGTCCATCAGATTATGCCAATCAGTCATGCTCGTCATTGCTGCTAAATAAAAATATGCAAATTACCCCATGATGTATTTTTAATGCAGCCCTTTGGACTGAGCAGATGGCTTAGATTGTATGGTTTGGCTGTTTCCACCCCACCATCCCCAACCTTTCTTTCTCAGTGTTGAGCTTGTTTCACTTTCCTTTTGATTACCTTATGAAGATAAATTGCCATATTCAGAAGTAATCAGAATAAAAGGTCCACTTCGTCCAACGTTCCATTTTTAGCAGAAGGTAGTCAGATGCTCCTGGGAAGCTTACAAGCAGAACATGAAAACAACTGAATCTGGTGTTCATAAGTATATTGCTTCTGAAGGTAGCTTAACTGCTGTTGTGATCTCATTTCCCACAAGACTTCAGCATTTAGGAATCAGGCTTATTGAATCCATTCACATTATCATTTGAGGGCAGTCCTATAAACATGAGGGCTTTCACAATGAGACATTCTTATGTCTGTCCTTGTGCAGAACGAAGGCTTTATTGGAATTAAAAGGTTTGGGGGGGGGAGAGACAAATTTAAGCTTTTTCCCTTCTTTTAATAAAAGGTTTGTCAGAGAATTTTGCTGGTTTGAAATGTAGCTAAGCATCTATTATACACAAGGGGATTTAAAATGATATTTGCTAAAGGATGATGGCTTTATAATCTTGCCGGAATAGAGTTTACCTTCGGCATTAAGGCATCTCCAAATGTATTCTGTGTGAACCTTTCTTGTACTGACAGGCCAGTTTGTGCACAAGAAATATAACCAACAACTTTCATGAAGTTTTCAGAGTTTAATTTTGTTTTTGTTTTTTAACCCAATATACGCTCCTGCAGAACAACTAGTATATGCTATTACAGAAAACTGCAGCACATTCCTATGCATGTATACTGGGAAGCAAGTCCCACCATGTGCAATGGGACTCTTTCAGGTAAGGGCTTAGCCACACTTTTGCCCTGCTCCTTCCAGGTACAGGTTTTCTTAGGGAAAATGGAAATTTAACTTATATACCATGCCTGGAAAGAGCAGGTGAAAGGTAAGTGTGCAGAAACCCTTAGGGTACAGCTTAAGGCTGAAATCCTATAACCACTTAGCTGGAACAAGCCCCACTGAACCAAACAGGACTTACTTTTGCACAGAGATCATTTAGATTGTACTGTGCAACTTTGACAGGTAGTATTTGCCTGCTTTCTGTTCCTTCCTGTTACCTGTAACATAGACTATTTTTTTAATAATGTGACCAGCACCTGGTTGCAAATTTTACTTGCATAAGAAAACCTTGTTCTCTTGGAAAAGTGCTTATTCTGTCTGTAGACTGAAATGTTCTTGTAATTTTGAACTATTCCTCTAATGACTTTTAACTTTCTTTCATATGACCTTTCAAATTGTTTTTTCAACAACACTAGTAGTAATAATACAATCTGTCAAAGTACTGGTCACTTTCAAAGTACAGTCACTTTTGGTAATCAGGTTCAATAAAAATGATGGGAATTCTTTCCCTGGAAGCATACTTTTAAAGTGTGAAATTACATGGGAAATAAGTTAATGGCATTACTAAGATGTCTATCCCAGTATATATTAAAGGTAATTAAAATGGGGGGGGGGCAATTATTAACTCTCTCCATATCATTGAGAAAGTTTTAACTTTCAACCAATATTCACTCTCTTCAGGCAAGATCCAATTCTAGTAGACGGGGGGGGGGGGCGAGGTTGCTTCAGACAATGTTTCATTCATAGGAATGGGTCCTCATGTTATTCCATGTTGAAAGCTGTCACCTTTGAAGGACTTCATACTATGTGACCTTTATAGGGAGGAAGAGCTACGTTGACCCCTTTTAGGATTTTCCATATAGCTGGCAAATTCTGCCCTGAAGTAGATCTCATTTTCCACAGAGTAAGGGCCTACTGTGAAGGTGATATTGACTGAATTGCAACTCTTCTAGAGTAGACACTGAAGAAATAGCTTTACAGTACTTTTCAGAGCTGTGTGCAGTCCAATTTTAAGTGAAGGGCAGGAGATAGTAAAGGACTGGTTCCCTTAATGGGAGTGAACGTTTCTTATTTAAAACATTATGGTCTTCATTTTGGAAATACAATAAAAATGAAGCCAAAGGATTAAAACATTCAACCGTGTTGAAACTGCTACATCTATTGCCATATCTTGATACTGTGGGACAAAGTATAGTGTCTAAGTTTCTGCAGCCATCAATTATGCATTCTCCTGTTCCAGTTAAGGCTTATGTCAAAATCTCATAATGCTCTTTTATGTCACATCAGTTTCAATGAAAGTGGCTTGATCATATAGCTGTCTTCCACTGAAACTAACTGAGGTGTTAAAGTGTCTTAATTTGAATACATTGTATCATATATATAGAGAGAGGGGGGGAGGGAGGGAGGGAGGGAGAGAGAGATATATATATATATTATTGGTTGGTCCTTAATTGTGTATTTGAAAGGGAGGGAAAGGTATAAGAGTTTCAACAGTGTTAAAATAGTTTATGCCTTATTGCATTCTTCAGTGAAAATATGTTTGCTAGCCGTACTTAACCATACACAATCTCACAAAGTGTCTGACTTTCTTATTGTGTAAAATGCAAATGTTATTCTGAATATCTGTCTAATATTGTCACTGGGCATTCCCCACAGATGTGAACGAATGTGAAGCTGAACCCTGCAAGAATGGTGGCATTTGTACAGATCTGGTAGCTAACTATTCATGTGAGTGTCCTGGCGAATTTATGGGAAGGAACTGCCAACACAGTAAGTACAAATTACTATGTATGAATTTAAACTCCGCTCTTTCTGTTGTAAAGTATTTAAATGAAGATGGTTTAAAAATGGCTGTGGCGTGTCTTCCAGTCAGAGCTTTGCTTGATGCCTATCTTCTGTAATGCTTCGTTCAAAGCTGCTCTCATCCCAAATCTCTTGCTATTATGCAACTAAGCCAGGCTAGCATCAAGGGATTTTCTCCATGCCATTCTTTATTGCTTCCTGTTTACTCTGTCTTCCATTTCCACTCTTTCTGAATTCCATTTTAAGAAGAGACTTTTTATAATCAATTCCAGAAACAGAGCTTTCTGTGAGGTTTGCTTTCAGTGTATTTGTGGCTTCGTTGCATTATCCCGTTTTGAGTTCATTGCTGATGAAAAGAAGGCAAAATATTGGTTTATTAAATGATGCCCAAAATGTCTTTCAGGGCACATAAGTTCTCTCAATGTGGAGTACAATGGAATAATTATGAATGCTAATAATAACACAATAATATAAGCATGTAACTATGTTACACTTCCTTAAAACCAAGCAGTTAATTAAAGTTCTTTAAATTCCTCTTCTGTACATTTTCCTGGGGGACAAAATTCCATAGGTGTGGAGTGACCAATGAAAAGATAAAAATCACATAATAAATGAGTGTTCTGATAGAATGCAAAAGCAACAAAACAAAACAGAAAAGCCTTGAATAAAATGTGTACGATTACATCAAGGTGCATGGGTTTGTTTGTGGTTTTAACAGTATTGGGTGGTGGTTTATTTATTCATTCATTCATTCATTCATTCATTCATTCATTTGCAATGGGTTTGATTCAGAAATATACATGTTTAATAGTGGCTATGGCATGTGGGACTGAGGAAGGAGTTCAGGTAGAGACAAGCTCCACCTGTGGGAATGCCGTTCATGGATGTTGCCTCCACCTAATTTTCAGGGATTAGCCCTTCCCTCTCCACCCAGCTCACTGAGCCTTTGGGGGAAGCTGCAGGGGTGTCAGGGTGAAGAAGATTGGGGAAGGCTGTTCCTGCATTTGCAGCACAGAAAATTTGGGAATTGAAAATGGAATTGCAGAATTAAATTGCAAGTTTCCCTTGGTTTCACTTCAGAAAGAAGACTGGAACTCCAAAATACATAGGGGGAGATATAGTATTTGAGAAGCATCTCTAAATGAGACCCACAATGAAGGTGTAAGCATTACAGATGAAAGAAAATGCTTAGGCTTTGCTCTTCATTCAGTATAATTGGAAAGAGGCGACTCCACAAATGGTTGGCTCAGTTTTGTAGGTCTCAGATTCATGTCTAATTCATGATACCTTCTATCCACCACTTATATGGGCAATTGTGAAGCTATAGCTTGCATCACAATGCAGGTTGCATATACACTGCCATTTAATCTTCATCCAGCAAACTCCAACCACTGGTTGGGGAAGCACTATATGCAATCAATACCTATTCTGTCATTTCTTCTGAAATACTGTGTTTTGATGCATTTTCCTTCTATTGAGTTAAAGAACAACCTAGCTATTTTAAACTGGTAATGGGTACACAGCCTTAGTCATGATCTCAATTCAATGAGATCTCAATTTAATGCCCAAAGATCATATGGGAAAGTTCCTCCCCATTTCTAAACAGCAGGGAAGGTGTATGTGCATTGTTACTATTCTTCTTTACTGATAATACTTAACTCGATACCCTGTATAGATTTTACCTATTTACCCATTTACTTTTACAAATGGAAGGGCTTCTTCTATCCATGAAAGACTTTTGAACCAGTTGTGGAAAGGAGGAGATAATGTTAAGCAATTCACCCTTTCCTTTGCAGTTGCCCCACAGTTCTTGGGGGTCTCTCAACCCTTCCAAAATTCGGAAACTCCTCTGGATCCCCCTCCGGAGGGGGAGGGGAGTTGGCAAATTTGCCTCCTTTGTTTCTGTTGGCAGGAGCAAAGTTCTGGATTCAAGCCAAGCTTTATAATGCAGTGCAAAATCTTTCATGGGAATCACTTCCCTTTTCAGGCTACATTTAACTACCCTTCACTCTTAAAATATGTTATGGTGTGCAAATTCTATGCTGGACAGGTTGTTTAATATCGGTACTAAACTGTACAATACTGAAAGACCCCCGTTTAGGGAGCCAACCACATATCTCCCAAGCACTTTGGCACCATTTCCCTAATTTTTAACATTCATTTGTGAGCTATAAACATAAATTGGTGTTGCAGGGTTCCTATTAAAATGTGATCATAGCACAACATTCTTCCTACAAAATGTAGTGAGGTCTCCCACTTTCTTCACAAGGGTTTACCATGTCATAACACCTAATTATGTAGTTATGCATTGTAATTACAACTCCTAATTGTATCATTGCATATATTTACAATAATTATATAATTGAAATCTGTCATGCCAATTATGCAAATCGATGAGTACTGATTACATCTACCTCAGTTAAACCAAGATTTTCTGACTGTAGTCTAAGAATCCTTAAAATACTGCCACTGAGAATTGTAAAAGATATATATAAAAAATACAAACATTCAATTTAGGTTTTGGTCATGATGGATTTTTGTTTGTTTTTCTTTATTTTTCTTTATTCTGCTTTGAAGTTAACTTTGAACATCTTCAATCCAGGATATTTTTGAACTTCCCTGGAGAGACTTTTCACAGCTTGATTGTAGCTGACTTCCTACTGTTCATTAATTTCAACTGATAACTGTCAGCTATATTACCTCTCAAGAGTTTGGCCTATTTTTATTGATTTATTTATTTGTTACTTTTTTGTTTTTTATGACTGGCATTCAAATTAAAGCTTCACTGAAACCTCTCTCTCTCTCTCTCTCTCTCTCTCTCTCTCTCTCTCTCTCTCTCTCTGTGTGTGTGTGTGTGTGTGTGTATCAGCTATACCAACAATGTATCTAACGTTGTCCATTTGCTGAGAAGGTGCTTGTCAACAGAATGGGCCCTAAGTCAGATCACTATTCCTTCTAGCTCAGTATTGTCCACACTAGCCAGCATCAGCTTTCCAGGCTTTCAGGCATGGTCTTTCTCAGCCCTACCTAGAGAAGCCAGGGGTTGAACCTGGGACCTTTGGCATGCAAGGTAGATGATCTACCACTGAGCTATGGCCCTCTGCAGCTTTGCTCCCTAAATCTTTCCTGGGAGGTTGGGGAGCCTCTGGAGCATGTTTAGGCGGGTGCAAGGCTATAGGGGAATCACTTGAATAGAGTATAAGTGCTGCAATGCGGCCATTCAAGTGAGCAAGCTTTATTGTGGCCCCGGGAGCAGGAAACCCGGGGCTGGCAGGGCCTGTACCATGGAAAAATACAATAAACACACAGGACAAACATCTGGGGTTCAAATAGGCCACAACCTTATGGATTACAGATGTAAGTAGATTTTGGCATTGGCATTGGGTATGTATCCTGAATCAACCAATCCAATGGCTGCTTAATTATGTTGCAGGGTTGATTCTGTGTTGATTCTGCTGTACTCTATGCCGTACATCAAAAAGGGGCGACCCCTTCAGGAATGACCGCTCCACACATAAAACGGGGGGCGATCTTTGCGTGGATGCGCGCAGCCCCTGGATCTGGAGCGGCTCCATCAGCATAGGCTTGGCTTTGCCTTCCCTCAGGTGGGATACCTGGAGGTCTCCGCCTACCTCAGTCAGCTGTCCAATCCCACCTGGGGGGAGCGTTGCCAAGGAGACCAGGCCAGGTAGGGGAGGGACTACCTGCCCACACAATAGAGGGAGGATCTTACCTGGGAATCCTCACTTGGCTCCAGAGCTTCTCCCACCCTACCCACCCTCAGTTAATGTCTTGTTTTGCAGGTTAACCTTTCTTCACAAGTTTGCAGGTTAACTTTTCTTCACAGGTATGCGGGCGCTGCTACGTTAAGGTCGCTGTTAAAGGGCCGGAAAGGAATTTCCCTGCATTGGCAGGTTTCGCCTTTCCTCTAGCAAAACGTCACAACTTTGGCGGTATCAGGACTTGGGCGGAATCCTTTAGTCCATCTTCCTCTTTGCAGCGGCGATACCAGGGTTCCCCGTTAAAGGGGTTTCTGAAGGGAGGCTTTGACCGTACGCCGAAAGGTCGTCATTGCTCTCCCCTGCAGCAGTGGTGGCGTAACGGGGGTGGCTATCTCTGCTTGGACATATGTTATCCAGAGCCGGCCCACCCCCCCACCCCACACACACACACTGGATAACCCTGATGCTCCCTAGGTCCCCGGTTGGGGACTGGTGAGGGATAACGCCCAATGCCTGAGCCAAGGTCTACCCACATTTGAAATTTAATAAAGTTGTGGCCAATTTAATCCCCATAGCACGTTGTCTTGAGTCGTTATTCCACATGACGGAGGGGCCGCTCGGGATCTGGGGGACTCCGCCTGTACACGCAATGCCATTTTGGGGAGTGCTGTGGCCCATTGGCCCCCAACTGAGCATCTGGACAGAAGCACCTCCCTCTGGAACCTTTTACTGGGGTGCCCCATGATACCAAATTGAAAACGCTGTCCCTCCCAAGCCAATAAAGAGACAGTGGGTTGAAAGTTAAAAAAAAAATTTATTCTGAGCCACAGAACAGAGTCTCAATTGGATACTTCCCAAAAGACTAAGTCTAGAACAAAGAATGCACAAAGCATTTATACAATTGTAGCAAACACAGACACATGATTTCCTGTTTCACTATTGGCTAGTAACGCATGTGGACAAAGCATTCCTAAGTCAGGAAGTCTTCTAATTGGCTACAGGACAGTTACTTCCTGAAGAGGGATGTGGATGGTGCTGTGGTCTAAACCACTGAGCCTCTTGGGGTTGCCGATCGGAAGGTCGTGGTTCAAATCCACACGATGGGGTGAACTTCTGTTACTCTGCCCCAGCTTCTGCCAACCTAGGTGTTCAAAAGCATACCAGTGCAAGTAGATAAATAAGTACTGCTGTGACAGGAAGGTAAACGGCATTTCCGTGCACTCTGGTTTCTGTCATGGTGTTCTGTTGCACCAGGAGTGGTTAAGTCATGCTGGCCACATGACCCGGGAAGCTGTCTGTGGATGAATGCCGGCTCCCTTGGCCTGAAAGTGAGATGAGCACCACACCCCATAGTCGCCTTTGACTGGACTTAACGTTCCAGGGGTCCTTTACCTTTACTTCCTGATGCTCCCTTATCTCAAGCTTAGGCCAGGCCAGGCTAGGCATAACTGGCTTTGCAGTTGTGGTTGTAACTGTGGGAACGTGTTTATGCAGACTCAGCAGGCTGAGGTTAGCTGTGTACATGATGTGCAAACTTCAGTGTTATGTCATCTCTGAGTTACAGCTCTGAGGTATGGCTCTGAGTTATGATACCTCTGAGTTATGGCACCCAGGTCTCAGAAATATGACAGAGAATGTGAGCCAAGTTGTGTGCTGTGCTGTGTTGACACTATGAGTCTTGACATCTGGCCCTAGGTCATGACATCCAGCTGGGTGCCAAATCATGGCATCCAGCTATCACCCTGAAGCGAAAGTGTCATTCCCTCCAACATTCCTCTGATGAAAATAGGAATGTCCCATTCCATAATGATAATTTTACTATTTATACCCTCTGAGCAGCTACTCTGGGCAGCTCCAACATAATAAAACAGTAAACATTTTTTTAAAAAACCTTCCCTATACAGGATTTCCTTCAGACAGCTCAGGAGTCGAATAACTCCAAACCCTCCAACATTTATCCAATGAAAACAGGGATATCCTAAGGAAAAATGGGATATTCCAGGATCAAATCAGAAACTGGGATGGTTTCTCTAAATCAGGGACATCCCTGGAAAATAATAATAATAGGGACACTTGGAGGGTCTGTGGTGCGTGGGTTTCTAATTTGATCCCAGAATGTCCCACTTTTCCTTAGGATGTCCCTACTTTCATTGGAGAAATTTTGGAGGGTATGGTAGGGCAAGCTAGTAAGGTGTGTGGGGTATAAATAGTAAAATTATCATTATGGGATGTCCCTATTTTCATTGGAGAAATGTTGGAGTGTATGTAACAGGGTGTTCAGAACTGTGATCACATGCCTGCAAGCTGAAACTGGACAGCCCATTCATTCTACCGCCTTATTCTATTGTACATGTAGATAATAGGACCGTAAGATAAAGCCTGCCTAAGTCAGTCTATTGATTTTAATATTTCAATAAGAATAGCAACTTTGGATTAGGAGGCTTTTATATTGTTCTATGAGTGATAAACTTATTTAGGGATATTTAGCAGATCTTGTTAGGCAGGATTTAAATTAATGATGCAATTCCCAAAGCAGTCTGCCAGCACAAGCCTGACTACAGTGAAGTTATTCACTGTACCAACACAGATGATGTTACCTTCTGCTGTCTTTAGTCAGACTGAATATTAGAAATATCTCATCAGAAATTCCTGAAGTTGTGCCAATTTCATTGTGTGCTCCATTCGAAGAGCAAGCCTTTTATTTTTTATAAATCATATGTGGACACATTAATTATCAGTCTACCTTATTATTATTATTTTGTTTTACTGCCTGCCTGCAGTGTTTTTTCCCTTATTTGCTCCCTAATACAGCCTAAGAATTTCATAAATTTATGCATCTTTAACAAGAAATTACCTTACCCATATAGCCTATAGGCAGAGAATTTGGCATCATCCATTAATGTATGAGAATATCAAAACTGTTTGCTGTTATTATTTAGTTATCAGGTTCCAGGTTAGCAGAAAGAAAATCTGCAAGCATCTATTTTGTCGACAAAACATAGACACTCTTCAGTTCTGAATAAATGCATTACTTTAGCTTAGTTTACATGTTACACTAAGCCAAACCTTGGCTTGGCAAAACATGTATTCATGTGAGTTCCTAGAATGGAGCTGATAGCAACTTTGCTTCTCCCTGGTCCTTTTTGCTGTCATGTCACACTAAACCAAGGTTTGGCTTGTGTGTCATCTAAACTTAGGGTTGTGTGCCTTGTTTGGCCTGCTCTGCATCCCCTAAACCAGTGTTTCCCAACCTTTTTTGGGCAAAGGCACACTTGTTTCATGAAAAGAATCTCGAGGCACACCACCATTAGAAAATGTTTAAAAAATTAACTCTGTGCCTATATTGACTATATATAAAGTATATATAAAGTGTGTGTGTGTGTATATATATATATATATATATATATATATATATATATATATATATGTAGGTTTTGGTGTCTTCGGGTGTCTTCCCGTGTAAGAGTTGGGGTGTCTAGGCGACGTTTCGACGAGGTCTCACTCGTCATCTTCAGGCTGGTGCTTTCGGCTTCTTGTTACTAGAACAGAGCAGGATCTCAGTGTTTGAGTTCCTATAAATACTGTTGAGGGGGTGTGGTGTATAGCCTCCAACGTTCTGGGCAGAGAGGAAGTTCCTAGGTTAATGTGCCTTTTCTTCTTTTGTTCATTAATTACTTGAGGGATATCTAGAGTGATTACTTGAGTGATATTCTGGGTACCACTTAGGAGGGTCATTAGGTGTGGATTAGTTGCTAAAGCTTTCGTGTCTTGACCTCTTGACCTTGTAAAGAGTTTTTCTGAGAAGATGGCTGTACTGCACTTAGTTGTGCTCTGGCTTGGCTTCGTGTATAGGGGCGAGCTGTGGTTTTGTGCCCTGTGCCAGCCAGATCTGTGTAGGGATTGCAGGGGGGTGCAGCATCCGGAGGTGCCACTATGGTTTGGCACCCCTCTCACCGGTCATCGCAAATCTGTACATGGAACACTTTGAAACCAATGCTTTAGACAAGTCAGAACACAAACCCAAACTTTGGCTCAGATATGTTGACGACACCTTTGTAATTTGGCCACACGGGAAGGAAAAACTAGATAGCTTCCTCACACATCTCAACAGCCTACACCCCAAAATACAATTCACTATGGAAATAGAAGCCAACAACCAACTTCCCTTCCTTGACGTCCTAATCTACAAAAAACCTGATGGCTCCCTAGGACACACTATCTACCGGAAAAAAAAACACACCAACCGCTACTTACATGCACAATCACACCACCACCCTGCACAAATAAACTCCGTAGCCAAGACTCTCATCTCCAGAACCAAACGCCTGGCTGACAAAGACCACTTGACAACTGAGTTACAGAATCTCTCAAATGTGTTAATCGCCAACGGATACCAGCAAAACAGGGTTACGAAGCTAATCCAAAAAGAAACACCCCCCAAAAACCAAGACACAGAAGAAAACAATGGCATGGCCCTCCTTCCTTATATCAAGGGCACTACAGATAAAATTAGCAAAATCCTCCATAAACACAATATCAAAACAGCCTTTTGCACCAACCAAAAAATAGCCAATATCCTCAGAAACCCAAAAGATAAAATCCAGTTAGAAAACCAAGGGGTCTATGAAATACCCTGCAAAGTCTGCCCAGCCACGTACATTGGACAAACAAACAGACGAATAAATGCACGTATCGCAGAACACAAGAATGCCGTCAAAAAAGAAGAAAAAACTTCCTCTCTTTACCAACACATGAAAGAAACAGGACACGAAATTAATTTTGCAGATTCCAAATTGCTCTTTAACATGGAACATCACCACAAGAGAATAATCATGGAAGCCATCGAGATAGAGAAACACCCTCACAACATGAACAAGCGTGACGACACGTCCCGCCTGCCAGACATCTGGAAATTAGCCCTCCCCACAAAAACCGACACCAGAACCAGAGGCACACAGAACGCCATCTCCAATCAACCACACCAGACCCAAACCCAGACCCTCTCCACAGATAAATTACAGACACCATCCAGTAGCCAAACCATAGTGGCACCTCCGGATGCTGCACCCCCCTGCAATCCCTACACAGATCTGGCTGGCACAGGGCACAAAACCACAGCTCGCCCCTATACACGAAGCCAAGCCAGAGCACAACTAAGTGCAGTACAGCCATCTTCTCAGAAAAACTCTTTACAAGGTCAAGAGGTCAAGACACGAAAGCTTTAGCAACTAATCCACACCTAATGACCCTCCTAAGTGGTACCCAGAATATCACTCAAGTAATCACTCTAGATATCCCTCAAGTAATTAATGAACAAAAGAAGAAAAGGCACATTAACCTAGGAACTTCCTCTCTGCCCAGAACGTTGGAGGCTATACACCACACCCCCTCAACAGTATTTATAGGAACTCAAACACTGAGATCCTGCTCTGTTCTAGTAACAAGAAGCCGAAAGCACCAGCCTGAAGATGACGAGTGAGACCTCGTCGAAACGTCGCCTAGACACCCCAACTCTTACACGGGAAGACACCCGAAGACACCAAAACCTACATTCCTGTACCCGTGAAAATCTACGAAAGCATATATATATATATACACACACTATATATAAAGTATATATAAAGACTACGGATTTGTGTCACTGCCCATTTCCATGAAAGATTTATTCATGCATTTTGCACAATGCCACAATCCCACATGCAACTTTTAAAAAGGATAATAAAGGATGATCTGCATGACTGCCTTGGCAAGCGCAATACCTGCCAGGCTCAACGGCCGGTCTCGCGCTGCCGCTTCCCGCGCTCTCAAGGCCCCGGGAGGAGGAAGGCGTGAAGGGAATCCCGAAGGCGCAAAAACCTCGTGCATGCGCAGGCCTTCCGCCTGCGACAGCCCAGTAGGCCGGCCGAAGCGAGCTAGCGTGCGGCAGAGCGGCGATGGGATGTGGGAGGGAGGGAGCTCGCCGCCCCGCGTGTGCCTATGTGGGGCACGTTACAGCCCCATGATGTCAGCGCCACGCAGGCAGCCAGGCAGGCAGACGGCGAGAGCCCCGCGCTGGGCGGCCTCTCCTCGCCGCCGCCGCCCCGCCTCTCGCCGCCCGACTCGCCCGCCTCCCTCCCACGGCACACCAGGCAACATCTCGCGGCACACTAGTGTGCCGCGGAACAGCGGTTGAAAAACACTGCCCTAAACTAGCATGTGTGGTGGAAGGTGCTGGCCTAGCACCAGTGTTGAAATGAGATTCAGCTGCTAGTCCAGTCAGATTTGGTACATGGAATGAGGGGTGTCATCTCCACCCCAGGCAGCAAAACGCCTTTGGCCAGCCTTGCATCGTAATCATTATTGTTTAGAAATGGTTGCCATGGTCTCACTTCACTTCATTATTATTATTTTTTACAAACTCATTCCTGACCTCTCAGAAACACTTACGTATAAGAGCACTTCTAGAAGAAATAATCAGAATAGGGGTTGAGTTTTGAACCCGATGCCCCCACAAAGCCTATCAGTAGAGCAAGAACTATTGAATTCTTAGCAGCGGGTTCCCAGAAGCATCTGTCTAGTGCTATGGGAAACAGCACCCATCCATTCATGAAGAAGTTCCATAGAGCATTTGGGAGGCATGTGGTGATCTCCCATTCCCTGCAACTCTCTCTCTCTCTCTCTCTCTGTGTGTGTGTGTGTGTGTGTGTGTAGGAAATAAATAAATCTGTTCACTGTACTCTTTTCGGCACCTGCCAAAAACATTTTTGCATAGGCAAGCCTACCCAGATTTGGAGAATGTGTAGATGTGTTTTAATCTGTTTTTAGCTTATTGCTGATTTTAATTATTATTATTTGATTGGCTATTTTGGTGATGACTTTGCTGTTTTTTTCTTTTTATAAACCACTTTGAGGTGTTTGGGTGTTGTTGGTTTTTTGCAATCAAGCAATATATAAATTGTACAAAATACAATAAGGTTTGCATCACATTAGTTTAAATGGGAAAACAGGGCGCAATTGGACCCAACAGAACTCCTCTTGACTAGTTTTAGCACATAATGTTTGGCAATCTTTAACTTGGATATTTTCCGTCTATTAGGGAGGGCAATTTAGTTGAGCATCATTTATTGCAAACATTAATTCTGGATCTTCTCTCACATACCTGAAACCTCTCTTTGTATCTGTGTCAATCATATTTGCATTTCAATTTAAGATGTGGCTCTGATTCTACAAATAAATTTATGCAGCGTCCTGTAGCCCACGTTCATGGGGTACATTATGTGACTGACATCTGGCACAATTATTAGAAGTTTCAAAAGCTAATATAGATATTTAAATAAAATAAAATAACAGGCTTTGTGGCTTTTGAAACGTATTTAAATTAGAGCAATTTGCATGCACTTGTGCTTTGTATGGTGGCAATAGCTCATTTTTAACATTTTGCATTAGCATTGCATTCTTGATGGTTTACAAAGGACATGTGATACATTCTCAGCCTTTACTGAAGAATTAGGCCAGCTGGTATGTTTTAAGCTATCTTAGTAAATGTGTCTTGTAATGCTGTTGTCATCTTTTAGGAGAAGCCTTTTGTTGCATTTAAATTTTAGAAAAGAAAGAATACAATTTAAAATACATGTGGAAGGCCAGAATTTCACACTTGAAAGAAAAGGATAATCCCTTTTAGCAGCATAGCTAAAGCAAGCTATTATCTGAAGGGAGTACCTTCCAGCAATGTTAAGTGCATTATATTTGATGGTGCTTTTGTGTGGGTTGGCCACAGTAAAGCAGATGACCTCTCAGTTGATAATTTAACTGGAAAGATGTGACAAGACAAAGCAATCCAACTCAGCATTAATGGACCAAAATGCATTTTATGAAATAGGTGAAGGTTTTATTATCCTTATTGATTGATGTACGCCAATGATACATACAGAAACACTAGCATAAGAGAAAAAACAGGGAACAATATGTTGTATATCTACTTTGACAGCAAAATTATATTGACAGGACAAAATTAGAACCATTTTCTGAACAATAAATAATATGATAACAAGAACAAGTTTCTCTTTGTCTTGTAAGCATTGGCATTTGAAACTCTAACTTTTCAGAGGCATTGGTTATCCAGCCATTCATACAGTGCCTTGACATCCAGCATAGGAATCTGTGAGTGGAAAGAAGATCTCCTATGTCATTCTCTTCTACCTGCAGCATATGTTCTACTGAGTCAAGGATGAGGGAGTTAGGCTGGGGCAGCCTGGCTGTCCTGGGAACTTCTTGGTTCAGCCAAAGATCCACTGGATCCTAGCCCCTCATCCTGCTGATTCTTGCTATAGAATTGCTCCTTTAGCGTAGTGCTACTGCAACACATAATGCTTGCATTCATGGCCTGCACCACGGCTGTCTCTAAGAAAGACTTTGATGGTTGCATGTGGCTTTCAAACCTGGAGCTGTCCTTGCCCTTGAAGACTTGTCAGCAGATATCAAATGACCTCCATATTTATTTTGAATGTGCCTCAAAAGCCAGCCCTTAATTGCTCCTACCTGATCAGGGGGGGGGGAGGGGGCGGGAATTGTGGCAAGGAGTAAATAGGCTGCAAATCTCACCTTCTTCAGCCTCCTACCCTTTCAACAATTTGTAGTAGACAAATATCTTCACTGCTATGAAGGCGAAGCCTTCATCCCATCCCCACTTTTTCCTTTCTCAAAAGAAAAAGATGAAGGACAATTTTTTCCTTGAAATATATTGTGGCAAAGTTCAAATGAAGATTCGCATCTTCTAGGGAACACAAGTATGCACTTGCTATATAGATCAAGGGCTCTCCAAAGATTTAGTAAATACCTTGAGAAAGAAACTTGGCTTCTGTTCATAAAGTTGAGCAGGGTAGGAGGGGAGTCATGTTCAATTATCACTGAATATGTGCAGAATTAAAATTGGACCAGTAATCTGTGGCTGCCAACTGTTTTAAATAGCTGTCAGTAAAATGGATAGCCCCCTAAAATTGTTCCTGTAGTCATAATCATATAATTTTATAGTACCACAGTAATGAAGCAGCTTGAAAAGTGTTCTGCGTCTGCTGGAAGGAAAGAAGATTCTGTGTCTTCAAGTGCTTTTGTGCAATACATTCTGGTCCTCTGCAGAAAATAGGCTTTGTGCTATGGATGAAAAAGGACCAATAATGGCCCATATAGTTTCTATTGGTTATGGAAATAATATGAAATAAACAAACTACCACAATATTCATTCCAACCTATCTATAAAGATACTCCATAAAGTTTATTTTCCTTTATTTTTCACTCCTCCCAAAGCAAAGTACTCTCACAAAACAGCAGTGAGAGAACAGGAATAGCTGTGAGCTAAATTGCACATTGAGAAGTTTATGCATGAATCAGTATTAACTACCATAGTATTAGAGGTCATCTATAATCCCACTGTCAGGGTTTGTGTTCGGTACTATTATCATGCCATACTAAGCACAGCCAGAGTTATCTCATTCCACAAAATTAGGCACTGGAAGGAGAAGCGGACCACAGATGTCTAAAGCATATTTGCTTTTCACATGTCTCCCATTTGAAATCTGTTTGTGTTGAGCTGCTGATGGCTTCTTGTGGAGCTCTGCTAGCTGGATAAGTTAAAAGAATGCACCCAAGACTGCAGCATCACCTTGAATAACAATAAAGCAATGTCTTCCGGCGGCAACCATTATTTTAAAGATACCGTATTTTTTGCACCATAACACTCACTTTTTTCCTCCTAAAAAGTAAGGGGAAATGTCTGTGCGTGTTATGGAGGGAATGCCTACGGGTGGCATGCCTACGGATTTTCCTCCTCTAAAAACTACGTGCGTGTTATGGTCGGGTGCATGTTATAGAGTGAAAAATACAGTACTACATTTTGTTGTGCACCTATTAGAGATCTGTTTAAGCCATCAACAGATTGTGATGTAAATTATTCCTGATATAAATTATTCATGCCCCTACTGCTACTCTAAGCACACCAGTGATGCCTCCCACTTTCTGACAGTGGAAAACACATTACCAATTGTTGATGGGAACTGTGCTGCCTTTGCACACAAACCTTTGTTGAAGCTGGCAATGGAAGCTCCCTGCATTTGTAGAACTCTGGTTCAATAGCCACTGGGTAAATTCACACATAACACCCAAACCATGATACTAACAGGACCGCTTCCACGTTAGAAGGGAATCGGGGCAAAGTGTGCTTTTGTATTCCCCCTCCCTCCGTTGCCAGTGGATCTCAGTGAACCTATCTGACTTCAGTGGCAATGCTTTAAACAGTGGTGGAGAGCTGTGTGTAGCTACCTTTTTAATTTCCCACAGTGTGCCTAGAATGACTCTGTGTCAGGAGCATTGTGGGAAAATAAGAGGGTGACTAGATCCACTCACCTGTTGAAGCTCAATGTGTAGAGTCAAAGACAGGTATCAGTTGTGGGTCTGGCAGTCTTGGCAGCTGCTTAAGGATGTCAGGAGTTGACATCAGCCTCCTGTACGTGAATATGGCCTATATTAGCATCCTCCCTCTTTCCTCCATGTGCTCTGATTCCCTGCCTTGTTTTTAATGGCACACCATAGCTCATTGCTATATCTGAACAGGACAAACCATGAATGTATACAATAGTTTAAACTATATTTGAAATCTCTAGCTGTGGATTTTCTACACTGAGAAGTGGTTGGTCTCCTGGTTTGCAAACCATAGTTTACTCAGTTCAGATAATCCAGGAAACAATGTTTTGTTTCTTGGTCAGAAGGAAATCTGAGCACTTCAGGGAAATAGGGTGGCAAAAGCGAATACATGAATCATGATGTGGTATGTCTTAACCAACCTGTTTAACATCTTGATGTTGTCTTTTTATTAAATAAATAGAATAAAACAAATATATTGTTTAGTACTAATGTAGGATTCTACTTTCTCCTCCTTGCCAAAACATTTTGTTTGTTCAGAATTGTCTGAACTTATGCCAATTTTTCTCATCAAGGAAGTATATTGACTAAAACTCCTGTTGTAACTGGGTTTCTGCTGGGTTTAGCAGCAGCTAACAAATCTGTTCATAGGTGAAATGTATGATCCTGATTATATATGAAATGCTTTCCCCCCCTCAATGAAATGAATTGATTTTCCTCCAACACTATTGACAGGCTTTGAAATCACAGGTTTTATTTTCAACTTTAAAGATAGATCAAAATACAGTGAAATAAGCTTACAGAGAAATATGATTTTTTAAAAATAAAATCAAAAAAATCTTTAAAGCAAAGGATCAAAGATATAGAATATTAATCAAATAGATGTTGTATACTCCAAAAAGACCGTGAACAAACTGATGTGAAAATGTAGAGAACTAAATTTATGTTGGAAGAAATGAGAAATTATGGGGGAACAGAAATTGACAGATTCACCTGTCCCTAGTCAGGAATCTATTATCCATATTCTTGTGTTTCAAATGTTCTGTATCTTTGCTTCTTTTCATCCCTTCTTTTCCTACAGAATGCTCTGGGCCATTGGGAATTGAAGGCGGAATAATTTCAAACCAGCAGATTACTGCATCATCTACCCATCGGGCACTTTTTGGGCTCCAGAAATGGTATCCTTACTATGCACGACTTAACAAGAAAGGTCTTGTAAATGCTTGGACTGCAGCAGAAAACGACAGATGGCCATGGATTCAGGTAACAGATGGAGCTGTGAGAGGGTGGGTGGGTGGCAGGAAGTCTCCTAGCCTCTGTTGCCAACATCACTTAAGTAACTGATGAACACAAATGGCACTATTATCAGGATTCTTATTTACAACCTTTAATTGAGGCCTAGACTTATGAGGAGGCATTTTTATTGTGATCGCTGTAGACCTTTTAAGTGCTCCAGGCCTTATCAGAAAGCAGGAACCTGCCGCCACAAAAATCTGTTGAGCATACATTCCAGTTTGCAGAAATGTATTTGTTCATTATTGCTGTAGTGGCACCATCTGTTGAAAGGCATATTGTTACACATTACCACTGCCTCCGCTTCATAAAACACAATAGGTCACTACCTAACTCAATGGGAGTTTTAACGGATGGTATTTATAAGAGCTCCAGCCACCACAGAGAGTGAGATAAGAGAAAGATTGCCTTTGAGGCTTCTCACGTTAATGAACCGTTGCCAGAGGGGTATATATAATCTGGACATTTGCTTGTTATTTTTGGTTATTTAACAATGCATATGCTGCCATTTTGGACACGGGTGGTGCTGTGGGTTAAACCACAGAGCCTAGGACTTGCCAATCAGAAGGTCGGCGGTTTGAATCCCTGCAACGGGGTGAGCTTCCCTTGCTTAGTCCCTGCTCCTGCCAACCTAGCAGTTCAAAAGCACAAAGTGCAAGTAGATAAATAGGTACCGCTCTGGCGGGAAGGTAAACGGCGTTTCCGTGTGCTGCTCTGGTTCGCCAGAAGCAGCTTAGTCATTCTGGCCACATGACCCGGAAGCTGTACACCGGCTCCCTTGGCCAATAAAGCGAGATGAGCGCCGCAACCCCAGAGTCGGTCACGACTGGACCTAATGGTCAGGGGTCCCTTTACCTTACCTTTATGCTGCCATTTCGGAGTCCTCTAATCGTGGCTTACGATTAATATAATGAGAAATGTCCTGATCCACTGGCCCAAAGGAGGGCTCCTAGGAGTGGTTGGGTACAGGGATACCAAAGAAGTATGCCCAAAATGCCAGTGATCAGTTCTAGTCCTTTATTATAGGAAGGTATAAGCAAATCAGCCTGCCAGGTCTCCCAGCCTTTAGAGACATGGGGTGGACACCACAGTAAGAAGATACTTTGTATGTACCCAAAACAAGTGTCCATACATTCTTTATACACAACGCAGCTTATGTCACTTTGGTTAGGTCTTTCCATCACTTCACCTGAACGGATGAGGGCATAGGTGGCAGATACCCAAGTCTTATGGATAGCTTCCCTTTCTGGAGTCAGAGCCCAGCACTTCAAGTGAATGTAAACATATGCATGAGCTTGTTGTTACAACAACTACCAATTAATTGTGGGGTTATCTTGACTACCAAGATGGCATTTACAGAGCTTCCTTTGGTTCAACACAAGAATGTTTGTCACTGTGTGATGAAGGGAGAAAGAGAAATTGAATAAATGGATGATATCCAACTAAGTCATACTCAGAGTAGACTTATTTAAATCAGTGGGTGAGAGCTAGTTGTTGCAGCCTGCATATGCAGCAGCAACAACAACAACTACAACAACAACAACAATTAACAGGGTAAGGAGGACAGAAGAAAGGAAGACTGCTCATACTGCACTGGATCTCACCTACTGGACTAAAGTTCATTGATTTCAGTGGGTCTGCTCTGAGTATGACTAATGTTGGAAACCACTCAATAGCTTTAAAATATTTAACTTAAAAACAGCAGCATGAGAAAGTGGCAGTCTTTGCCTTCCATTAACAATATTGATCTCTCCCTGTCTGAGAAATTCAGTTTTTTCATGTTACATATCATATGAAAGATTTCAATTAAGTGGGACTTACTTCTGAGTAAACATGTACAGGACTGCATTGTCAGGTGTGTTGTGTACTTTTCTTTTGTTGTAAATGCGCCATCTCCTTCATTTTCCAGGTGCATGACAAACACTAACCAATAAATATGTAATTTATTTTTTCCAGCATCACCCTAATGAACTGAATATTAAAATTACCATTCTAAAATTATGCTCCCAGCATGCAACTACTACTAGAACTACAATGTTTATAATTGGCTTGCAATTTAGAGGGTCAGTGGCTATGGCATTGAAAGCAAATTAAGGGAGACACACTCATATCTAACTTTAAAGCACTCCTTGTAGATTTACAGAATTAATAAAAGAACACCCATGTTAAATGCTTACTGCTTCATTAAGACCAAAAAATGCTGATTTAACTTTGTTGGAAGATATAGCATCTTATATCTTTGATTTTAATAACCACCACTTAGATATGATCAAATTCATCTCTTAACCTATTGTAGTAAACTCAGCCTTTTCTTTTTAACTCCAAGCAATGAATAAGTGTTGTTGTCTCTGCCTAGGCTAGTGTAACTTTTAGCTTTTAAAACAAATATTTCCAGAAAGGCAGGAAGGATACAACAAAGGGAGAGTTTGGAAATAATGCCTGGCCAGCCCACCCATTATGCTAAGCCATGGTTGATCTAAACCATGGTTTATAAACCAGCAATAAACTATTACTTACAACAAACTATGAGTATGTTTTGTTTGTGGTTAATAGACACTGTACCATATAACCATATACTGGTACACAAAGTCCAGAGAGCATGGGAGATATAGTTCTTGAATTGCAGCAACCTCTGACAGGCCTACCTTACCAACTGAACGACCTAACTTTCAAGTTGAAACAAAATAGAAAAATTCCTTCCAGTAGCACCTTAGAGACCAACTAAGTTTGTGATTGGTATGCCGCAATCACTCATCTCCTACTACCCTTCTGAGAAAAAACCCACCCACCCTCCCACTATATATAAGGGTCTGGTGACTTCTGTTTCAGTGTATCTGAAGAAGTGTGCATGCACATGAAAGCTCATACCAATCAAAACTTAGTTGGTCTCTAAGGTGTCACTGGAAGGAATTTTTTTTATTTTGTTCTAACTTTCAAGATTCTTCAGGCTTTGCATTTAGTCAAACACCTATTCAACATATCAGAGTGACAGAAAAGGAATAAGGAAAGGAAAGAGCCTCTGCTGCTACTCTTGCCAGGGACTAGGCTGGTGAAAAGGTTTTCAGAGATGGCAAGATTTGGGAGATACATGTGGAAAGGGGTTTCTCTGGGTTTTACCTTGATCAGCGGCATAGAATAATTTGCAGGCTTTGAAACCACTCCTCCCATTTAATGTGGGCTTTTAGAAGCACATAAGTTCATCTCCAAGCGTCTCTTGGAGTTTGTCAACATTTCTCATGAATTTAGTCCATTTGTACTGTGTGCTGCAGGGATTTTGTCACTTACTGAAGCCTTTTCACCCTACAGGAGTAGGGAGACCTCCACTGGCTGTTAGAGAAAAACAGAGCTGAACTTCCTCTCAAGTGTCAGAATGCAAAATAAGCTTCCTTGCTAAACCCACCCACAGACATTGATCTGTAGGCCAGGTGTGGAAATCAATTGATCCTTGATCTTCCCATGTGAGAAAGCACAAATTGATCCCATAATGTCCTTCCTTTTTCTCCATCTAAGCTATTAATTTATCTATTGCTCGTTGTTGTTTCATGAGTGCAAGCATTTCAATATCCTGATGGCAGGGAATCAAAGCAGAACGGTGGCATATATTATCAGCTCTTTGGGGAGAAGCTATTTCGCATTGGTCTTAGCTAAAGAGAATATCCAACTCTCAACACTTACCCAGTTCTGATTAAAGCTTGCATCCCTAAGGACATATTATACCAAGTACATTAATTTACTGCTTAGCCCTAATGATCCCATTTAAGTTATCCCTGATGGAAAATTACAAATTACATTTAGAAAGAGATTTTAAAAGTAATCTTACACATAGCTATAAATAAAGGTCCTGGAAAGCCAAAACACTGTTACGGTGCCTCTCTGTTTCAGTAACATACTGTAGCTTGCTTGATCTGTACTTATTTGGTTGTTCATCCTAATTACAACAAAGCTTGAGTATATTTGCTTCCTTATTAATTGTAAAAGATAGATCCTACATATTATTCAAGCAGCTGTAAGTAGTTGTGTTAAAGAAAATTAAATACAGTCCCTGATTCAAGTAAACACACTTCTTCCTATTGCAAATAAATGTCTGAAGTGGAGTAATATCTGCATACCATTCCCTCCCTCCCTCTCCAAACACACACACCATCAACCAGGGTGGAGTTGGGGGTGGATTACTCTGTAAGAAGGTCTTTTGCCCCAGAAGAAGTGGAAGTAAGTCTATGTGTGACTCCTTAGCTATATAGGTGTGAATAAATCACATTTTCAAACGTGTTTACTTGGACATAGTTTATGTTGAACTAGAAAAGTTTACTCTGTGTGTGATCAGTGGCGGAGCTTCATGCTTCGGCACCTGGGGGGGGGAGGAAGGAATGGGGCAGGGCTGGCGCGCATCCTGGGGGTGTGGCACCCAGCAAAGGCAGGGGTCAGCCACGATGGCACCCCGCCAGGATCGCGCTGCCAGGGGTTGTGCGCTCCCCGCGCACCCCTCTTCCTCTGCCAGTGTGTGTGATAAGTTGGGTAGTAAGTTGCATCAGACTGATCCGAGGAAAGGTGTGGGTTTTTCACTTTTGATTGGCTTGCTGGATGGAAATTCTTTGTCACTCATTAGATGAGAAAAATGGTCTGACCTGGGGTAGTCCAGAAACAAATCCGATTGGTTGAAAGGTTGGATGGACCATAAATAAGGTACTTTCACCACTGATCAGGCTGAATGTGTCTCTCTCTCATATATTGAGGGGGGATATTGAGGAGGATATTGAGGATAGGGAAAGTGTACAATTGTAGCCTCCTTTTAAGGAGACTTTGGAAGCCAAAAATAAGGTGAATTGAGAAATCAGGAGGTGGGAAAATGATAGAGAAGGAAGGGTAAGAAATCTTCCTCTACTTACTGATTTTTAATTGGAGATTGAAGCCTGGGCAGTTGCTTTAGATTATTTTTTAAAAAATACACAGCAAAAAATATCAGGGAGGAAAATTATACATAATTAACTTCATGTGTTCTTTGAGCCAGAACGTTGAATAATGTTGATCAGGGCATCTGTGCTGTGATATTTTTACCCAGTAGGTGTTGGAAGACAGAAGAAAAAAAAAAAACCTAATTACAATGCCAGACTTCCTCTTGAGACTCATCAAGTTTTCTTTTCCCCTCTGCTTTACTCCACATAGCATGTTCCCAAACAAAGTGCTTTCAATTTTTAATGAGATGTATTGTCTTACGTTCTTTACTGAGCAAAGGAATAATGCAGGCTTTTAAAAATGCCTTTAATTCACTTTTGATAAGGCCCATAAATTGTCAAAAGTATGTCTTATTTTGTTCTTCTTCTTATAGGATTCTTGTTGTTTTGCAGCTGAAATCTGAAAATTCTTAACTTTTCCTTTGACCGATTTTTTGTGGTAGCATGGGTGAGTGGGGAGCGTGCTCTTCAGCTTCCTCGGTGTTCAGGTTTTCTTATTAATCTTGAACCAACATAGAAATAAAACTGAAGGGTTCTTCCTGTCACACTTGTCTCGCCAGCGCTGAGTTAAAAGCTACAAGAATACAAAACTAAGAAATGTGATGAAAAATAGAGCCATCTATTTTTGAGGTGGCTGAGATGATAACAAATATTCAATTGTAGCTTGAGGGTAGAGAAATAGTTGCAGTCTACCAGTTGCTCCCACAGCTATATTTTGTGTCTTATTATTTGTTAAGGATTGAAAGCATGTTTACTATCTTTATAGTTTTGCTGTGAATGCTCCAAGAAGCTCTCAAAGCAACTTGCAAAAAATTATAGTCATAAAATCCCATTAAAAGAATGAAAATATGAAGCTGTTCATATGATGCCAGGGTTTTACAGGCAGCAGTTCTTCCCTCATCCTTAGTCTTTCTTGGTGTTGCCCTTTGGACCTCACTTACTAGGCAGAAGCAGCTCCCACTGAGATTCTCAGAGGGAGAGGAGAGGACTGAGCAGCTGGAACTTGAGGAAGGGATGACTTCAAAGTTGCTTTCTGGAACCGTGGACCAACAGTGACAGTAAGGCCCTTTGAAGCTGATTGGCCCTGAAAGTATGTCTTCAGATGAAGTTACTATGACAGCAACCTCCTTTGAACTTTGATTGGTGGGCGGTCCTGCCCAAGTTGCCCTTGCAGGTGGAGAAATTAAGCATCTGGTCCACCAGCCGAATGCAGTTCCTCACGCCTGACCTACACCAGGGTCCGCTATTAGCAGGTCCTTAAGAGATCCTGTATAAGAAACTAATACAGACCGTCCTAGTCTGTCCAGAAATGCTGAAGACAATATATATTTGGTGGCTTGTATATAAAAAGTTGATGTATAGTTATCCCACAACCCTGAAATATATAAACACAAAACCAAATAAGAAAATCAAAAAGTTTGAAAACAAGTAAAAAGCAAAAAGAAACTGGAAAGAATCAAATGTTCCTGTGTGTTACTTCTCTGAGCCTATCTCCTCACTGGAACAAAGCAACCCTTTTTAATAGCTTAATCTGAAATATTTGTACTGCTCACATTTTTTTTTCCTGGTTGTGTATATCTCTCTGCCCTACCCCACGTTTTTAGCCTGCAAATGGTGGGAAATGGCATAGAGGAACTTAATCATGTAAAATATATGCCAAGGAATAAAGTAATTAATATTATCCTTTTGCTAAACATAGTTAAGCTTATAATCAATACTTTGTAAATTAAATGCAATTTAAGTGACTGCAGAATTCTGTAAAACAGGAGGCTGATTGTGGGCTTTGTATGGAAGCTGACGTTTAAACATGCCAGTAGCTGAATAATTCATATCTTTCCATTAATAGCATTCACAGCAACTACCTTTGGGACTAAAATAATAACTTAAGAAGAAGAAGAAACAAACCAAGCAAGTTTTCAGTCTGTCTAATTCTGTAAACTCTCGGAGGCATAAAGTGATGTTTCCCAGCGAAAACCAAATGAGTTGAGCCCTTAGGAAAAAGGGAAGAAAAAGAAAAAGCAGAATTTTATGATATTTTCATTCTGAAGCAGAATAAAACATATAGGCACTGATCCAGTTCTAGCCACTAGTTTATTATTACTGCTAAACAGGCATTTCAATGTGATGTACAATAAACATAGCAAAAAAAAAACAGTTGAAAACACACATACAAACACACTGGATGAAGAAAACTAAAGCCATACAAAATAGGCACTCATGACACTGATCAGTTCATCCAGCTGGGATAGCCAGACAGAACAAAAATGTCTTCAATTCTTTCTGAAAATTGTAGATAGTAGGTGCCTTTTTTTGTCTTGAGAGTAGTGCTATTCCACAGAATATGGCAGCCCTGCTCCAAGATACTGCAGACTGAGCTTCTGAGATCTTTGGAACTTGCAGGACAAACTCAAACCACAGAGATCTACTGGGTATATCAGGGATAATATAGTCAGTCTCTGAAATAACCTGTTCCTGAACTGCAGAGGGCCTTATATCTTGACCTTGAACTTGGCCCAATAGCAGTCTGGCAGTCAGTGCAAATCCCACAAGCAGGGTGTTTATATGCTGGTGGTCATGTGACCCTACAAGCAACCTAGCTTCTGTGTTCTGCACCAGTTGCAGCCTCTGGCCAACTCCAAGGGTAGGCCTACATAGAGCGCATTGCAGTAATCCAACCTTGAGGATAGACAACTGTGATCAAATTATCCCAATCCACAAATTTCTGTAGCTGTCTCATCAAAGCTGGCAAACATGCTCACAACAGTACATCTGCATATCTCCACATTTACTGTGTACACAGCAGCCTATGATTGAAAAGAGCAGCATTTTTGAGATTCAGCAAAGGATAACACTGCTCTGCCTAGTACCAACAGAAGCACTGGTCCTGTTAGCTAGGGATCATGGTAGTTGTAGTCCCAAAACATCTGGAGGGCCGAGGTTGCCTATGCCTGCAGTAGAGCATCAGCCCTGGCGTCAGAATGTAGCATCCTCAGGCAGCTGCTCGGGGCCCCAACAGGGCTGGGGCCTGACCTGAAGCTCCCATGCCAGGAAGCCTGTATCTCCATGTTAATTTCTTACAATGCTCCGATGTAGAATCATTTCAGAGCATCATGGGAAATTTAAATGGAGTCTCCAAATTGATTGGTGCTAATCTATCTGCTGCTGCGCTTGGGTCCAGTTGGCATGTTTGATGCTTTCGTAACATTGTGGCTTCCTCTCCTTACCTTGCCAACATGAAGTTGGCACAGTAAAATTAGTATAATTTAGACAGGAATATAATACCTCTAACCATAGTGGGAAAGACCATATGGACCTATGTATGTGTGCCTGCTATGTCTAATGCCATCTTCAAAAGACGCTCAGCTATTCTTTCTTAACTATTGGTGAAGATTCTTCTCTGACATCTGTATGATGTATTCATTTACTCTGTTGTCTGTCTTCAGTATATCCTCCAACCAACTCATGGAGGGTGATGGAGAAGTTAAGCTAGTGCTCTCACCCTCACTCTCCCCACTTGAACACAGAAGATAAATGCCTAAAGTCTGCAGTTCCTGTGTTTATACATTTGTGGGGAGCATTAGTAAAAAGAAAATATATATATAAGTGAAACAAATAATGGACAAAGAGCCATAGCAAAGAGAGAATTTCATTCCTAAAATGGAAGAAAAGGTGAAATACACTTTTCTCCATTTGCACTGTCCATAACAGGTAAAAAATCAGACTGTGAATAATACCTGGAGAGAATGGATTCCATGTTTAGGATTCCATGTGAATGTTTAACTCCTATATTTTACATATTTGCTGGTTGTTGGAATAAATTATTCAGCAAGCTAACAAGTCTCCTGTGATTCCCAAATCCCAGGGCCAAAATTACAAGTCAGATCTTAATAGTCTGACTGGCAGCCAGCTCTACCTTACATGCTAAACTTGGCATCTGTGTATAAGAAGATAACCACTCTTTTTATTATTTTTTTGAAAAAAGGTTAAATATTACTGTTACAGTATTACTGTGCTTGAAATAACCAGGTTAAATTGGAAGATTTACCACATTTCAAATATTTGTAAATATTTGTTTCAGCCCTAGTATGTTAATCTTTCCATTTGTGAAAGTATATGAGAAAGTAAGGATTTAATTAATCGAATGTTGCTTTTGCAGAGGTCAGGGACCTTCTACTTAATCCATTTGACTCCTCAGATAGTGCTGTTAAAGCCTGGAAAGCAACAGATAAAGGGTGGTAGAACACAGTTTGTTACATAATAGCATTGTTTTCACATGTGGCACTAAATCTCATCCCATAGTGCTGTTGAAGTGGCACGGCTTCTTCGTCCAAATAATGAAGGTTGCAGAATATCCACCTTCCTTATAAACACTTTGCCTCTGTGTGCATGTGCCAAAGACCAAAATTTCACCAGCATAATATTCATTCTTGGGGGTTCTTTGTTCAAATCTGTTGTTCTAATCTTCGGGGAATTATTGTCCTACTACCCTGCCTAATAGACTTTTGCAATAGCAATGTTATACTGTCTCACTGCGAGTCATTCAGATTTCAACATGATTCACAAAAATAACAGCCCCCACCCAAAGCAAATATAAAGGGAAAGACCTGTATCTCTCTGGTGGAGAATCTGCTTTGCTTATAGAAGGTCCAGATTCTATACCTAACATCTCCAGTTAGGACTGGGGAAAGCCCTAGACAAAAACCCTAGAAGCTACTGCCTTTCAGTGTAGATAATGCTGAGTTAGATGGAACAAAGGTCTGACTCTGTATGTGTTCCTATAAGTATTTCTGTGTGTGTTGTCCAGATTTGTTGTTATTAATACAAGCTTCTTATGCCACACCGATGCTTGCTTGCTTGCTCCAGAGGTTCATTCACTTTGATGTACAGACTTCTAGTAGGGTTTAGAGGTGTAGCTTGAAGAACGGCCTCAGAAGACTTGGTGGGTACACAACAGTGCTATATGCAGCCACTGGGATTCTCAGTTGTTGGATTGCTATATTCATATTTCATCATCCTATTTCCCCCCTCTTTCAAACTCTGTGTGCATATCCCGAATACTTTCCCAGGCTCACATTAGTCACAAGAATTTCTTAAATGCACTTCATATACTATCTTACAGTGCAGTCGTCAGAAGTAAATCCCACTGACTGCATACTCCTAGACAAGTAGATATAGGATGGCAAACTTAATCAAGCTTGTTTCCCCCCTCCCTCCCCCCCCCCAAGTCACCTATTGAAGTGCTGGATTTTGTAATCCCTGAAATGCTTAAAATCAAGCTCCATTACTGCATAAATCCTATACACACTTGCCCACTGGAATTATTCACTGGAATAAGTGGCATTTAACCTCTGAGCAGATCTGTCTAAAGTTGCATTGTAAGCTTGCTTTCCTTGGGACTTCATGTCTTAAATTGGCTGGGCAGTGGTGGGGAAGGGAGAGAAACAACAAGTGTAGCTACAGATAATTGTACAGAAGATTTTACAGAAATAAGTTCAAAGGTAATAGGGAAGTGCAAATTGTTCCCTAGTGTAAGCCATATTCATTTCAACAGGATTGGACTGTTCTAGGTGAGTCTGAGGTATCCCCCATCCCATCCCATACACTTACCTGGAAGTAAGTCCATCTGAACTCATCAGATCTTACTTCTGAGTTGACATGTATAGAATTACACATTTACTTGTTTAAGGGTGGGTGTTTGTTTTGGCTAAAATTGAGAGAAATCAGGAGATGGGATGTGAGGATTAAATTAAATGCCTCCTCCTAATTTTCCATCCAATTCAGGCACTTATATTTCATTGCTTTTGGCAATAAATAAAGAGCTCTAATACAACAGTGCTTTGCTAGGAAATGTTGTTCAAAACCCATTGCTACAAGAGAGTTTCTGAAACAGTTGCATGGTTCTGTTAACTGTTACCATGCAAATTATATGTGGCAGGGATGTTAAAAACAGTTACGCTACAAGGATGAAAATAAGCTATATAAACAATAAGCAGCAAACAATAAACACAGTTGAAAATGTATTACTTCTTTAAAAATCAGTATTGAAAAAGGCATGACCAGAATTTTCTCCTTTCCATTCCTTCATAAAGTTGTAAATTTAGGTTAATTTATTCCCAGAAGTCAAAGGAGCTGGTAGGGAATTTAGGAATAATTATGCTTTGTTTGGATAACCAATCATCTAACGTACTATTTCTTATGGGTCATAAATCAAACAACCTTTGTGTTTTGGTGAATATGAAACATACACCATTTGCATTCTTTTCACTTGCAGAGAAAAAGAAGGCATTTCATTGAAATAGCTAAACACAAACTTTTAACCGTGTGTTATTTCTTTACCCTGTGAGACTATTTACATTTTTACTTGTTTGGTTGCTCCAAAATGTAGAAAAGATTTAATCATTGGAGGGAAATAAGAGGGAGTCCTGATTCCTAACCAACTTTGTTTTGCAGAATTATAAAAAAAACCTAGACAAAATTTCCAATTTTTATTGCATAGAACTTACGAAGAACCATTATTATTTTGGCAGTGAGGCAGTGAGACCCAAGCATATTTACACAGAGAAAAATGTGTATTTAAGTAGACAAGTAACCAATTGTGCTCTCCACATAGCTGGAAGACATGGCTTTGTTTCTTTTGTGACCAGTGCTTTTTTTTCTTTTAAAAAAATGCTTAGGAGTATTCTCATTTTCCTACTCATATTGAAATACTATCCCCCCAATGAGGCCAAACTTAGATTCACAAAATATTTAGGGGTATGCGTACCCCTGCGTACCCCCAGGAAAAAGCACTGTTTGTGAGTAACATGGAACCTTATACACATCAGAAGCTGGATTACTAATACCGTAGATTCCGGCGTATTAGGCGACTGGGCGTATTAGACGACTCCCCAAATTGGCAGCTGCAATTTGGGGGTTCGTCTTATAAGCCCAGTCGCCTAAAACGTTGGGCAGCTGTGCACCAGGAGAAAGCTGCCTGGCACGGAGCAGACCCCGCCACCCCTGCTGCTGCTTCCGGGGTTAAAAAGTCGTCTTCTACGCCGGAATCTACAGTAAATAGTGTATTTTCCTCAGTGAATAACATGAAAATAACTATATTTCCAAAGTTCAGATCTTACTATTGATCATTTTGCAGTTAAAGTAGCAACATCCACACACAAAAGGGAGATATCAACAGGGTTGGAGAAACCCAAAGATTTGCAAACATGCATACATTTATTTATTTATTGGCAGGACGGCCCAATGAGTATTGAGCATGCTCACAGGTCATAGAATGGAATACTTGTTTTATTTATTAAGTGAGGGATATACCACCTTTGAAGGGCACAGTTGTCCTCCCAATGGAATGTATTCTGATGATGATGATGCATTCAATTTGGTGCCATTAGGGCTGGGATATAAATTCAGGGCCCCAAACCATGAGGCCCCCAAAATTGCCAGAGACAGTGGCAGTAGATGAGGGCTTAGGTGGGCAGCTCATTGGCACTCTCAGACAATGAAGACTGTAGGTTTGGTTGGCACTTCTCTGAACAATTCATCAAACTGCCTGATCCAAATTGTAAATATTTAAATGGGGCGGGGGGAGAGAAAGGGGCCATTTCTAATGTTCCTTTCCTCTAATGGAGGAAGCAGAGCGTCCAGGGCAACAGCAGGAGGGTGGGAAGGGAGAAACTGCCAGCAGAGAGGGGAGAGCAGTCAGGGTGTCATGATTTAGGAATAATTATGCTTTGCCAGAAGGCATCTTGTTCAGCGCCCCTGAAGCTTGGCAGTGATCAGGGAGGAAGGCATGGCTGACTAAGGAGAACACTGAATGGGAGAACTCCACAATGCAGCGCCAAAGCAGGGTTTCCTAAGCACTTCAGTGGCTGCTTGATGAGCTTATGAAGTTGTAATCGACGCCAATCCAAATCCTTAGGCTCGTAGTCAAGGAATATCTCTCTATAACCTCAATTAATAAATTAGTAAAAAGTTAAATATCTCTTTAGATAAGAGAGGACCCAAATAATTACCGCCCAGTCAGTCTGACATCAATAGCAGGGAAGATTCTGGAGCAGATCATTAAGCAAACAGTCTGTGAGCACCTAGAAAGGAATGCTGTGATCACCAATAGTCAGCATGGATTTCTGAAAAATAAGTCATGTCAGACTAACCTGATCTCATTTTTTGACAGAATTACAAGCCTGGTAGATGAAGGGAACTCAGTGGATATAGCCTACCTTGATTTCAGTAAGGCATTTGACAAGGTGCCCCATGATATTCTTGTAAAGAAGCTGGTAAAATGCGGTCTTGACTCTGCTACCACTCAGTGGATTTGTAACTGGCTGACTGACCGAACCCAAAGGGTGCTCATCAATGGTTCCTCTTCATCCTGGAGAAGAGTGACTAGTGGGGTGCCACAGGGTTCTGTCTTGGGCCCGGTCTTATTTAACATCTTTATCAACGACTTGGATGATGGACTCAAGGGCATCCTGATCAAATTTGCAGATGACACCAAACTGGGAGGGGTGGCTAACACCCCAGAGGACAGGATCACACTTCAAAACGACCTTGACAGATTAGAGAACTGGGCAAAAACAAACAAAATGAATTTTAACAGGGAGAAATGTAAAGTATTGCACTTGGGCAAAAAAAATGAGAGGCACAAATACAAGATGGGTGACACCTGGCTTGAGAGCAGTACATGTGAAAAGGATCTAGGAGTCTTGGTTGACCACAAACTTGACATGAGCCAACAGTGTGACGCGGCAGCTAAAAAAGCCAATGCAATTCTGGGCTGCATCAATAGGAGTATAGCATCTAGATCAAGGGAAGTAATAGTGCCACTGTATTCTGCTCTGGTCAGACCACACCTGGAGTACTGTGTCCAGTTCTGGGCACCACAATTCAAGAAGGACACTGACAAACTGGAACGTGTCCAGAGGAGGGCAACCAAAATGGTCAAAGGCCTGGAAACGATGCCTTATGAGGAACGGCTAAGGGAGCTGGGCATGTTTAGCCTGGAGAAGAGGAGGTTAAGGGGTGATATGATAGCCATGTTCAAATATATAAAAGGATGTCACATAGAGGAGGGAGAAAGGTTGTTTTCTGCTGCTCCAGAGAAGCGGACACGGAGCAATGGATCCAAACTACAAGAAAGAAGATTCCACCTAAACATTAGGAAGAACTTCCTGACAGTAAGAGCTGTTCGACAGTGGAATTTGCTGCCAAGGAGTGTGGTGGAGTCTCCTACTTTGGAGGTCTTTAAGCAGAGGCTTGACAACCATATGTCAGGAGTGCTCTGATGGTGTTTCCTGCTTGGCAGGGGGTTGGACTCAATGGCCCTTGTGGTCTCTTCCAACTCTATGATTCTTAAATACAGAAATTCCTCATTGGAAAGTATTGTGGAAAGTATTGTTTTGCTTCCTATCATGCTGTGTATTTTTGTGTTTTTATATTGTAAACCATCATGTGATCCTTGGGTCAAGGGCGGTACAGAAGTTTAATAAATAAGAATAAGAATACAAGCTGGAGCTACATTTTTGAGGCTCATAGTTCTTGATTATTATTTTTTGCACTATACTGTACATCATAAACTTCTTTCCCGCCTCAGGCCCTTTTCAACCCGTAGATCTTTATTCCGCCCCCCACCCCCCACCCCGCACTGTTTCATTGAACCCAGGGAGTCAGTATTGACCACTTGGGGGATCCTTGGCGTTTGTACAGAGAATTTGTACAGAGAGCTGTGTTTCTTTAGCCGTCCTTCATCTCGTAGGGGACATAATGCATTTGTGCATACTATGCTTGTTTGTTTGGGGGGGGGGGGTTCTTGAAATGAGATTAAACAGCAAATTCCAGGAGTGATACCAGTGAACACAACATGAACCTGATTGCCAGACTGGAAATCAACTTGTAAAAGTGATTTTATTCTATATTATTCCCTATACCTGCATTTATTTACTTGCAACTGAAAAATATTGTAAGAAAGATTATTTTTTAGTACAGGTGGCCCCGCAGATGTTGCTGAACTAGTCTTCCCGTCATCTCTGGCCCTTGGCCACGCTGGCTAGGGCTGACGGGAGTTGAATTCCAGCAACATCTGCAGTGCCACAGTTTCCCCATCCCCGCTTTAGTATCTAATCTCCTCTGAAATGAATACAGTGTTCTCTCTTTTAGGGCTAATCTCTAGCCCAAATGAAGCCTCAGACAGATGGAAGTTCAGTATATTAGAGAAATGCAGCCAAAGCAGACATTTTACCAAAATCTAAATGAAGCATCATAATACCAATCATCCCACCATTGGTGGTCACTGATAACACATTATTATAATTTCAGATAAACCTGCAGAGGAAGATGAGAATCACTGGTGTTATAACTCAAGGTGCCAAGAGAATCGGAAGCCCAGAATATATAAAATCATACAAAATTGCATATAGTAATGATGGGAAATTATGGGCAACGTACAAAGTGAAAGGCACAACTGAAGATATGGTAAGTCATTGTCATCAGTATAAAAGCATTTTAAATAGCAATTTAGTGAAGGGATTTTACTGCCTTATAGCAGAAAGTGGGTTTATTGAGACTTTTTTCCATGATAGATTTTATTCTGGGAAATACTGGAATAAGTCGACATTTGAGTAAGACTTTCCTCTACTTTGATTGTTTTATAAATATAGCACTGCAAGGCTATAATAATTCTGTTTCTTATATTTAAATGGTTTTCATTTTAATTAGCTGACCAGTAATTACTTGTCTGCTCTCCATTTAGTTTTGTTATGTTGGCAATTGGTTAACCCGTGAAAGGACAATATTATTTCAGCAGCACAACATACCATACTACTAAAACTATTGCAGGCACAGTTAAAAAAAATTAAGAACCCTAAATGCAAAGTAGCCCATTCCACGTAACTCTTAAGAAGAGATGTATAGAAGGGCAGACACACAAATTATGTCTCAACACAATTTCTCTTCTCGTAAAAACATTTGGTGGAGTGATTTGGATTGGGGCTATCACAAGGGGGGAGAAGAGAAGGAGCAAGTCCTTCATCCCTGCAGCAAGGATACCTAATCCAGATTCCACTGCAGAGCACTATTAGCGCTCCAAATATTGCCGATATGTTTTCTCCTCTATATTTTAATAGCAGTTGTGGGGATGGAGGAGCAATTTGGATCAGGGCCGTAGTGCAGGAGAAAAGGGTTGTACTCCCCTTGCACCATGGCCCACATCCAAATTTCTCCCCCACGTTTTAAAATTTAAAAAGTTTATTGGGATATCCATTCTCAAATGTCTCATGTCATGTGTAGTTTGAACCACAGAGGTATGTTTACCTCTGTGCCTGTAAAGGTTTCAGATCCTTAATATACTAAAATGATTCCCAGCCCTGCTTAAGGACCTTATCCAAACTAAACTACTACTGCTCAAAGAGCTATTATTTCCCTGCCACACATTATCCCTACTCCAGTTCCACTATTTACCAATGGATGTGTGCACACAACTATTTACTGAGTGGAACTTACCAAGGTGGATACAGTGGTACCTCGGGTTACAGACGCTTCAGGTTACAGACTCCGCTAACCCAGAAATAGTACCTCGGGTTAAGAACTTTGCGTCAGGATGAGAACAGAAATTGTGCTCTGGTGGTGCGGCGGCAGCGGGAGGCCCCATTAGCTAAAGTGGTATCTCAGGTTTAGAACAGTTTCAGGTTAAGAACGGACCTCTAGAATGAATTTAGTTTTTTAACCCGAGGTACTACTGTATCTAAATATGCATGAAACTCCATCCATAATGTCCCACTAATTAGAAATCCAGGGAAACAAAGGAATGGTACAATTCTCACCACTACTTGGCAGGATATTCCCCGCTTCCTTAATGGTAGGTTGCCTGTATTCACCCATCTTCAGCTGCATTTTGTTGTACTCCTGCCACATCCATCAAATGAGGACAGCAGACCTTCTGCTGACACTAAATAATTGTATGTAATCATGAACTTTATTGGCCCATATTGCCATTCAAATGCCTTTTACAATCTGTTGTGTTTTGTCATAGGTGTTCCGTGGGAACGTGGATAATAATACGCCTTATGCAAATTCTTTCACACCACCAATAAAATCTCAGTACATACGATTATATCCTCAGGTTTGTAGAAGGCATTGCACTTTGCGAATGGAACTTCTTGGCTGTGAATTATCAGGTATGTTCCTGCAATACTTATAATAACAACAAAGGTCACTTTAAGCAATACCTGAAAACATTATGAATTTATCTACAACTATGTACATACTTCAAATGTCAAATATGTTTGTTTATTTACTAGAATTAGCTGGTGTTTGAGATGTTTGCATACACCTGAAATGGTAGCCTCCCCTTATCTACATCCCCTCCCCTCTTCTTTCTCTTTCCAAACCCCATAAATTTATATTTGATTACCATTTTGAAAGACACACACGTGGTTTTGAATTGTTTGCGTTTTACTACTTTTAATAACTGGGTAGCATAGAGAGGTTTATCAGGTGCATCTTCTGATACTGCAGCACTTTGAAAACCGCACCTGCCATGTCGGCATTTGCAGTCACAGAATTCTCTGTTGGGTCACGAGTCAGTAACTTCTACTTTATGCAGCTTATTGAGACTGTAGGCTATAAGAAACTTGAGGCTTGCAAGAGTTTTCTAACTGCATTTCCAGAACTTTCCAGGTGAAATTAGGTCTGCTGCTGAGCCTGGTTGCATTTGATGAGATTTGATTTGATTTTGTTTTGTTGCTTTCGAACAGAATCCTTCATTGTGCCTTGTAGCAGAAGTAAATGAACTAGTGGAGCCAATATCAACCCTTTCAAAGTTTTTTGTGTGGAAGGGTCACAGCACAAAAATGTAAAGCCTGACCCAGCTCCTTTTTGCACAAAAGCTTCATTCCCTTGCAGATTCAATGAAACACATAAAATTCTCCGTTTTTTTTTGTCAAAGTACCAGCATTATTTTCATATGGCAACTGCTACAGTAAATTTGTTTGGAGATTATTTTTATATGACTGCCTTCTTACTGTATAAACAGCCAGCCAGGGCACTAGTAATATATCAAAGCAGCCCGTGTTACATAATTCCTGGTCCTCGAGTGACAACAAAGCCAAGTTCCAAAATGAAAAGTTAATGCATTAATCTCACTGTGGCCCTCTTCCAATACAGATAGATTCGAAAGTAAATAGAAAATTGTGTCCAGGTGCTTTGGTGTATTACATTTTCTTCTTGTGGCGTCTCCCATCCATAGGAGCACAATTTAGAATAAGTCCTTGCCAGAATGACTAGGAATTGCTTTGCTCAAAGAACTGTGAAAGCTTCTAAGTGAATCCATTTCAGGGGCCTCATCTTGTTTCAAGGTCATTATTCCTCTGAACTGTCATGGTGCTCAGGCCCTCTAGAACAATTGCTGGAACATAAGTACAATTATGCTTAAGGATAAATGAATGTTCTTTAGCTTCTGGTGATCTAACTTTGTTTGGGATGAAATGCAATAGAGTGTCTCAGTTCATAATAGGGCCTCTTTATTTACTTACTAAAGTTATTTCCTGTCTAAATTTATATCCTGCAAAGGTGCTCAACACAGCTAAGGAAAATAAGATCAATGGGAATTTTAAAAAACTTTTACATCCTATTGATTTCCATGGAACAAATTCTACATGGCAGTTCACTTGTAGTTTCGATTGTAAATATATATAGCAAGGAGCTATGGCCATTTCTGGCTTCCTAGTATATACATTTCCCCTTATCACTATATAACTCTTTGAAAGCACAATTTAAGACATACTTTTACAGACATGCATGTAAGAGTTTTAAGGTGTACACCCACAAGCATAATATATCAAGTATTCCTCAAGAGTTCTTTACTTTGACAGAAACCTTCTCCATGCAATTAGCTTACATTTAAATTGATTTGGTTACTTATATTTGATTTATTTCTTTAATTATATTTTAAATTCATGGGCTGTTTTCTGCTACATTGTCTTCAAACAATTTACAGTAAAAAAATAAGTAAAATCATAAATCATGAAACTTCATAAATATTTAAGAAATATTATTCTGAAAACTATAGCAGTTCAGCACTGACATTTCCAAATCAACTACCAAGATAAGCTACTCAAAGAATTGGTGACGCCTTGCAGAACAAGTATGAACAAGCTGTCTGATCAATTTCAGGGGCTCAGGTCTAGTGGACCCTTCTTGGAAGGAATACCACAGCAGACTTGGTATCATAAAAATGCTGTAAATATTTCTTGTAAAGGACTTGCATCAAACCCATCTGAATGTACAGGAAAATTAAAAATCAGTCTGGAAACCATCTGGAAGCATATTTAAATAGAAACACAATAGGTTTCCATGCTGAAGCCATTTTCAGAAGCACTTCTCTAAAAATTGTAATAATTTGTCAGCTAGAAGTAGGGCCAAGCCCAGTAGTTCTGCCCTTGCCATCACAAAGGCTTCCCTATTGCAGGCATTCAAGCTGTATGTGCAGTCACCAAGGGTCAGGCAAGCCAGAGGGATTGTTGTCAGAGGCAAGGTTAGTTGGTGTGGTCCCACGAATATGATAGTATAATCTGTGAGTGGTACATCTGAAGGGTGCTTGGTAAAGGTAAAGGGACCCCTAACCATTAGGTCCAGTCATGACTGACTCTGGGGTTGCGGCACTCATCTTGCTTTATTGGCCGACGGAGCCGGCATACAGCTTCCAGGTCATGTGGCCAGCATGACTAAGCCGCTTCTGGTGAACCAGAGCAGTGCACGGAAATGCCGTTTACCTTCCTGCTGGAGCGGTACCTATTTATCTACTTGCACTTTGACGTGCTTTCGAACTGCTCGGTTGGCAGGAGCAGGGACCGAGCAACAGGAGCTCACCCCGTCGCAGGGATTCGAACCGCTGGCCTTCTGATTGGCAAGTCCTAGGCTCTGTGGTTTAACCCACAATGCTTGAGTCAGACTAAATAGGTCAAGCTAAGGTGGGTTGTGGGGGCAATGACACAGTCAACATTCAGTGTGTCATATCTTCCCCTTGGAGTGAACGTCTTGAAATGTGGACTCACCAATGTGTTGTAGGGGTTAGAGTAATGGACCTGGGAGACCAGGAATCAAATTCCCTCTTGGTGGTTATTATTATTATTATTATTATTATTATTATTATTATTATTATTATTATTATTATTTCTATTTCTATGCTGCTTTTTATTCAAATAAATCCCAAAGCTGTTTACAAACAAAAGATAAAAATAACAGAATGGAACATCACAAATACAGCATAAATTGTATAGAGTACTTAACAAATCATCAGTAAAATAATCCCAAATAAAACAATTACCATCTATGTAACACTATTAACAACAATAGCAACAAAGCTAAACATCAGTTACACCAAAAACCATATTACAGGATTCACATTGGCCATGCAGATTATGAAGCTTCATGGGTGATCTTGGGTCTAAACCAGGGGTAGTCAACTTTTTTATACCTACCACCCACTAGTGCATCTTTCTTAATGGTAAAATTTCCTTACCGCCCAGCAGTGCTCAATGGAAGGAGGATTCAGCTTGTGCCGTAGAACCCTCTACCCCCCACCTAGAATCCTGAAATGCCCAATAGTGAGCAGTATGGCCAGGTTGACAACCCCTGGTCTAAACTGTTTCACATGGTTGTTGTCAGTGATTTTTTTCTTTTAAAAAAATGTTTAGGGGTACTCTCAATTTCCTACTCGTACTGAAATACTGCCCCTCAATGAGGCCAAACTTAGATTCACAAAATGTTCAGGGGTATGCATACCCCTGTGTTCCCCCAGAAAAAAGCACTGGTTGTTGTGAATGTATGTCAGGTGTGCATGCAGGAGCCAGGCCCTGTGACCAATAGGACTTTGCAGGACTGGGGCCTTCCTAAGTTTGTTCTGAAGATTCAAGGCGCGGCCTCACAGGTAAGGCCGATTGGTAACTCACAGCACCTGGTGGCAAGAGCTAGGAAGGGATATAAGGTCAGCATTTCCCTTTGGCTCTTTGCCACAGCAACACGCTCCCTGCCTTGCTGCATTTGGCTTCTTGCTTCCTGATCCTTGAACCTCGGCTTCTTGACTCCCTGCTTCTTGATCCTCAGACCCTTGACTTCTTGACTCCCAGCTCTCTGACCCTCGGACTCTTGGCTTCCTGACTCCTGGCTTCTGGACTTCCGTTCCTGCTCCCACTCTGCCATCTTGCCCCTGGCCCTCACGTTCCCTGCCGGGACTTCGGTCACCCGTGAACCGGACCGTGACAATATAACATTAAAAGAGTTGGGGGGCTGTATGCCACCTTGAGCTCACTAGAAGGAAGATGGGATATAAATGTAACATTAAATGAAGAGACATACAAAAAACAACCACCAGAGAGCAGAATTACTGAGAAGAACCAGGCAAGCACTTACCGTAAATCAAGGCTTCTGTCAGAGTATTGCAGTCCCCTCATCCCTGTCCGTAGGCCATGCAGTCTGGAGCTCATTGAAGCTGGAGGCCAGCAACATCATAGCTGGCATCAGGTTCAGTAAAATGCCATTTGTATGTCAGAATAAGATACCATTTACTGGTGTGGGACAGTTGAAGCAATTAAATGATATTTCCTTATATCCCATGCCATTGCAATATAAACCCCCAAGTATGGAGCTGCAGTCAAAATATAGTCCTTACACTTTGTACATCCCTGAATGAATAAATATCCACACACTTTGATTTCAGAAGTAGGATAGCTGGCTTCAAGCCGTTCTTGTCATTAATGGACCACCATCTTTTGAAAAATAGCATAAACCTTTATGTTTAAAGTTATTTATTGTTGGGCTCTTGAATTGATTGTATAAAGGAATGATAAGTTGCTGGCTGGGGGATCTTTACAGTGGTTTACCTGGACTTAGGCAAGGGACGGCTTTAAAAAAAGAAAGTTCAATTAAGTTTCCTTTACCATTTCAGCTTGGCTTCATAGTCACTTAAATTGTAGGTGGTGTAGGAGTTTCAGCATTTTAAATTCACATATTACTGTCTGTGTATATTACTGCTACCATTTTAGTCTCAGTCTGTCTCAGAATGTCTCAGCTTTTTTTTTTTTTTTGATCTGGAGAAATGCTAAAAATGAAATGCAGTTCCCAAGGAGAAATGCCCTTGAAAATCAATAGCAGTCCTTAGAAAACCTACAAATAACAGACTTCAGAAATACAAAAAGATGTTGCTTCACCACTCACATCCTGTGGGGAAAGCAAGTATAGGGTGGGGGAAGAGAGATGCCATAAAACGGGGGCATATTAGGCTATAGACACAATAGTGGCTTAAAACACAGGTAGGCCTTTTTCCCCTGCTGTGTTGTAGGTTGTGTTTGCATGCTGTTATCGACACCACAGAGGGGGTGGGGTGTCTTCATCTGATGCACATTACCTGCTTTGTTTCCACGCCCCAGCACCACACATTCATGAAGCGTCACCAATGGCTGTCTCAAATGTACACACCTCAGCTCAACTTAAAGTGAATGTGGCTTTGAAGATTGAAGCTAGTTTGAGGGGAGAGCAATCAAACAGTAGAATGTCTCAATAAACTACAAGATAGCTCAGCATTGTGGGTAACATCGTATGCGCACAGTTTCAAAAGCCAGAGGTGGGAGGGCACTAAAGCCAGAGTAAGTGGTGATGTGTACAGAGCCATCCAAGCAAGTGACTCATTTGCATGTTCAGACCCAGAAACCTCCCCCCTAAATAAATTCACACTTGACTCAAATTTTTGGTTTGATTTTTGGCAAAAATTAAGCCACAACTTTAATGATTACAGAAAGTGACTGGTTGCATAGGCTCTGGTTCGACTAGCTCCCTGTCATGCAGGTAGGGCTGACCCAGTGTTCCAGCCTAGGTCAACCAAGGCTGAACACCTGGATAAGTGGAAAGCCGGGAATGGGTTAACTCCACAACCCAAATGTCCCCCTGGACTCAGGCATGGGCATAACCGCCTCACAGGGGTTGACCAAACCAACGAGTCCCTGGATTCCTTTAACGGAATACCCTATACATAGGGATAGTGAGAGGGTTCTCCCATCCCTATCACCTGAACCAGAGCCTATCTGCAACCTTACAAGTTGTGGCAATTTGCTACATGGCAGGTGAAACCCAAATGGCAACAGCCAATCAACCAAGTGGGAAAAATTCCTGCTGTGCCCCTGTCCCAATGACAGATGACACACAACGGCATAGCAAGGTCAAGAGCGACAAGCACTAAAAGTAGGGAGAGGTGGACGGGTGTTCCAAATGCACACACTGAAAGAGGAAGCTCTAGGTCACGTGCATGGCCATAAATAGGTCCCTCAAACTGTTTGAACTGCGTCCCATTGGCCAGATTGTACCCAGCTTTGAGGGATCTACCAATCGGGTGTTGTGGCTTACAAGCTGTACCCACCCACAACACAGGGTGTTGGTTGTCTAGGTCTCACCACAATACGTGCCCTCTTTAAGTGAGGATCCAATTTCCCAGCAATAAATCAAATCAGAATTTTGACAAGTCAGTCAGAGTTTTGACAAGCCCAAGGATCATTGATAAGGAACCAAAGAACTGAGTGTGGCTTAACATTCAAACAGAGATTGCAAGAAATGGTGGCTGATAATCCACAGGAATAGGCCTTATACTTACTTAGATCAACAAGTAATTGATGGTCTACCTGTCAACCTTCAGATGATGCTGGAGTACAACTCCCATAATCCTTGACGATTCCCCATGTTGGCTGGAACTGAGACCAGCTAGAGTCCAACCTTGTAGGACTGCAGATTTCCCATCCCTGGCTTATCAAAGTTGTCTACCCAGTTTAAAAATCTTTCAATTAACCAATAATTTAAAGAGAATGGATAGGGATTGGAAAGTATCAGCTTAACCATTCTGACCTATTACTGACTGCTGCCAGCTTCCTTGACTGGCATGCCCATTTCCCGTGCAAAGTTCTATCAACTAATCTGATGCATGAAAATAATTTTGATTCAGTTCTGCTTGCTTCAAATCTCCAGAGCATAAACTACAACAGAGTAATGTTTATAGTTAGTCCTGTTAATCAGTATGCGTTTCAGCTCTTGGATCTTCAGGTGATGGGCAGAATATAAATATTTGAAATAAGTAACAGTTGCAGTTAATTTTATTATCACCATAGCAAAAACTATAATACAATACATAAACACATAATCTGTTGTTGTTGTTGTTGCTGTTGTTGTTTAGTCGTGTCCGACTCTTCATGACCCCATGGACCAGAACACACCAGGCACTCCTGTATTCCACTGCCTCCCACAGTTTGGTCAAACTCATGCTGGTAGCTTCGAGAACACTGTCCAACCATCTTGTCCTCTGTCGTCCCCTTCTCCTTGTGCCCTCAATCTTTCCTAACATCAGGGTCTTTTCCAGGGAGTCTTCTCTTCTCATGAGGTGGCCAAAATATTGGAGCCTCATCTTCACAATCTGTCCTTCTAGTGAGCACTCAGGGCTGATTTCTTTAAGAATGGATAGGTTTGTTCTTCTTGCAGTCCATGGGACTCTCAAGAGTCTCCTCCAGCACCATAATTCAAAAGCATCAATTCTTTGGTGATCAGCCTTCTTTATGGTCCAGCTCTCACTTCCATACATCACTACTGGGAAAACCATGGCTTTTACTATACGGACCTTTGTTGGCAAGGTGATGTCCCTGCTTTTTAAGATGCTGAGACATAATCTAGTATGTATTAAAAACAGCTTCCTGTTTAGAATTACATACGTATATTTGTTTGTTCATATTTTATCATTTTCATTTGTCAGTTGTCAGATATCACAAGTTACTTAGGTTACATAAAAGACATATAAAACAGAGCATACAAGAATGAAAACAATTTCACCATAAAATCCCACCACTTCTGGCCCCAACTAATTATGGCTGTGCAGTAAGAACCAGGACTGATGTTTGGCTGATGCATAATGCAAGACTCTGAATTTCAAGTTTTTTTTTAAAAAAGCCATCAAGAGATAAAAACTGGAGCAACAAATCCTTGGGTTCCATTAGAGTGTTTTATAAAGGCATCAAAAGAAGTCACTTCTATAGTGATGATTACACTGTGCTATCATTCCGCTAGAGGTCTCCAACTAGTGGTCAGGTCAAGGTCAGATCAAGATGCAAAAACCTTCAAAGAACATCTGCTTGCAGAGGGAGACATGATAGTGAGTTGGCAAGACTGCTTTAACAGATGACTCCCTCTGACTTTCTTTCTTTTGGTATAATATCTATAATCTGCACAATCCTGCTGTAAAATACCATTTCTAACTAAATATACCTGAACAAAAGTTTAGATGCTTTGAAGAAAATAGAGACATGGGATTTATGAAAGAATGCAGAGTGGTATAAGTACAGTACACTGGAAAATAACTTTTCCTTAATGGGTAGGTAGCATGACAAAAGAGTATCATGGTGACAGATGAATACCCATAGTAGATAAATATAACTTGCTTTATTTTCCAGATTTTGACATTAGAATGGGGAGGCTGTAAATCAGTTAAATCATTTGCTGATGGATACTAATACTGTTCATCAACTAACAAATTAATGGAAAATTTAATATAGCACTGCAGTATGAACTATGACTACTGGCTGACAATACAGAATTGCCTTGGCTAAGTGGTTTAGACAAGCTGTTTGCTATTTATACAATCTGAAATTAATTCTTCATATCCAGTCATTTCCAGGGATGCCTTGGAATGCCACCAAATTCTGCCTAAAGCAAAAAGCTAAACATACAACCACTTTACCATTTTATAATGTGTATTTAAAAAAAATAAAAAGTTTTCAAATGCGCTTTCAAATGCTCTTAAGTAGTATTTACCCATGCATTGTTGAACTACAGTTTTAAATGATTGTTAAGGTTTCCAAATTGCTGACAGTAAGATTTGTACACTTTGAATAAATATGTATAAGAGAAGCAACATCTGGATTTATAGACTGCCTAAATAGATATCCTCAAATAACTTATTTAAATTCTGTAGGTTGCTCTGAACCTCTGGGGATGAAATCAGGACATATACAGGATTATCAGATTACTGCTTCCAGTGTCTTCAGAACACTCAATATGGATATGTTTACATGGGAACCCAGAAAAGCTCGTCTGGACAAACAAGGCAAAGTGAATGCCTGGACATCGGGGCATAGTGACCAGTCGCAGTGGCTGCAGGTAAATAATTTGTAGTAATTATTGGGATCCATTTTTCTAAATAATATTTTTATAGAAGGACAAATGCTATAATGTATGAATGGGTTGGCTGTACTGAGTGAATAAGACTGCAAAGGCATATCTGAGTGTGTGGCATAGCTGTCAACTTACAGATTTGAAAGTAAGGGACCAGCAGCCTTGAAAATAAGGGACCAGCAGCCAAAATAAGGGACCTGCAGCCTCACCTGGATTGGTCAAACTCATGCTGGTAGCTTCGAGAACACTGTCCAACCAACTTTGTAACCAGAGGTTGAACTGAATAGAATCTGAATCACATGCACCACAAGGCCTATGCAGCCTCAACTTAGAATGGCTCCCCGGCCTGGCTTTGCACTGCAAAGTTTGCAGCAGCACATGCAACAAAATGGCGTCCAGCATTCAAAAAACCCCTTAGCTTGCATTAACTAACCACACACAAGGCAGGCAAGCTCCACCCCCCAGTCATTCTTAGACTTCTTATTGGGTGAGCAATACAGCCACAGCCAAACAACACAGTTGGAGCCTCCCTCCTCCCTGGCCGGCAGGGAGGGAGGGAGAGGAGCTGCTTCCTTTGAAATTTAAGGGACATCATTTAAGGGACATTTAAGGGACATCCATCAATAAGGGACAGCAGCAGGACATGGTGCTGGAATAAGGGACTGTCCCTTCAAATAAGGGACACTTGACAGCTATGGTGTGTGGTCCTTTAACTCATCATATTTTTGATTTGATTGATTGTGGTTCAATAGATGCAAATGGGCAAGTGGAAATATAACAGACAGGACACCTAGAAAACCATGTTATGATGTGTCTGTTGACTCTCCCCACAGAGTGATAGGATCAATCCAGAAATTGCTGAAATACAGTTTAATGGATGGAATATCAAGAAGCATGAGCCCCAAAATCTACAGGGAGTAATTGAATTCTTATCAAAATCACAGAATCCCTTTAGATACAAGACCATGTGAACTTCTGTCATAAAGACATGACCAGTGCTTTTACGCATTTGAACATTAAACTCCAAGTTTCAAATTTGTCTCAGAGGGTTTAAATGACATAAATTGCTGATACGGATTCTACACAATAATTCTTTGAACATCCACATATACGCAACCCAAGCTGAGGTACTAGTGGGAACAAATCTTTTTAAATCCAGGTACTTATGCCTAACTTCATTATAGTTCATGCTGTTAGAAGAATCTTTCAAGTGAACTGAATCTTTGAACAGACAATCTTAAATCCCAGCTGGAAAGGTTTTATATGTGATTGGTTGGCTGTGTCATGTCTGTGCTACAGCAAAGGAAGAAAAGTGGCTGATTTTAATTAAATATTTTTGGATCAAATTTACAAAATCGGATTCACTGAACCATATCAAATCATTGGAAATTCTCCAGAGCCATAGAATTGCAATTGATTATTTGTCAAAGCAAATGAACGTTTGAATTTGATTAATGAATTCTGAAAAAAGCATTATTTCTCCCATCTCCTGGTGTTTCGGGTTTTGGTGGAGGAGGGTTTTTTTGTTGTTTTTTTGAGGGGGATGGGTGGCTGCAAAAAATGCATTAGGCTACTACTCCAAAATTTGCCTTCCTTTTAACGTATTTGGCTCTAGTAAGATTGATTCTGCACTATAAATTCATTAAGAAGCTGTACACATTGCTTGTTTTCAGCATTGGGGTGATTTACAAAAGTTCCTTGGAAGGCTAATATGCAAAAGAGCAACAAATCACCAAGCAGAAGACTATTTGACCAGTCACTGCTCAATTTACATATTAGAAACATTGTAGATTGCATTGTTTTGAAACCGCTGCCAGGGGAGAATGGAATTCTCAGCATGAACCCTTAACTGCGCCAGAAGTGTGCTACTAGCCTCCTGCAATCTTTTCACATATAAATTATAACTTATTAGCTTTTCCTTCCTCAATTTCTTTACCTGCTGTTGCTAAGCAATTCAACAGAGCGATAAACATCTTTGCTCTGAACTCACACATGGAGGGGGAAGGGGACAGACAGAACTTGTAGAACTTCCATGTCTATTTATTATCTTGGTAATTTAAGATGGGTATATTTAGTCAAGTTATTAATGCACTGTGATATCCCAAGCCATAGCAAAGAGGAATATGGATCTGCTACATGGAACATGCTGCTAGCTCAACTATATAAGCAAGCCAGTGAGGAAAGCAATAAGGCACTATGACTGGGAAGAAGTCAGGGTCACCAAGCCAGCCCTCAAATCACCAGGAGTGCCCACATTGCGGACATCTCACTCTGCTTTATAAAACTTCTGCTATTTGGGAAGGCACTTGATAGAGCAGGTCAAGGATCCCTTTTCAGCTGAGGGGAACATTCCTTTCCGAGAAAGCTTCAGAGGGCCACATTGCAGTGGTGAGTAAAGCCAGAAGCAAAAGTGTGTGAAACAAGGGGTGTAAAAATTATATTTGTCCTGTAGGCTAGTTTCTACACACACTAGCATACCACTCTCTAGACAAGCAGGCTGCATTATCAGAGTTCCAGTATATATTTCAGCTGGGTAATAACAGTCAGAGTGTAAAGCAGGCAGTGAGAGGTGTGGCCTGAGGCGAGGAATCGAGATAGAGGGCTGATGGGCTGCATTATGTTCCCAGAACCGAGCCTTTCCACTTGTGGTATAGAGACAGAAGAGACAGAAAAACAAGCCAGCTGCCTTTTGCCCCATCAATAAAAATGTCCACATAGGAGATCTAGGCCAGAGGTCGGCGACCTAAGGCCCATGGGCCAGTTCCGGCCCACGGCCTTTCTGTGGATTGCCATGGGGATTCCGTGCTTTTTTTGTGGTGCCATTTTTTTCTCTCACTGGGGGGATCTGGAGGAGTGCCAGTATGCATGTGTACGCGCTATTTCTGGTGCACTTCCAGGACAGAGAAGCGCCCGTGCGCATGCGCACACACTATTTCCGGTGCTCTTCCGACCCAACACATGGGCGCGCACACTCCAGCCCATTGAGAGGGCTGCCGGGGAGTGGACCAGACTGGCCTCAAAAAACGTTGCCGACCCCTGATCTAGGCTAACATAAGAAGGTGTCCCACTAGCACACACACCTGAAAAGCTTTTTAGAGGTAGAGATGGGAAGGAAATTTGATTCAGTTCACTTTTAATTACCTAATTTGTGAACCAAAACATAACCATAATTCGAAATTCTGTACTTGCAGTTCTACAGGCAAGTAACGTGCACAAAAATGCACACATTAGTGTATAGTGCGTGTATAATTTCATATCTTAGTGAAATAACATACAGAGATGTTATTTCTCCCACTGTGTTTCCAAGCACATTTCAAAGTGTTGAAAGCACTTTGAAGCACTAAACGGCCTCAGCCGAGAATACCCGAAGGAGCGTCTCCACCCTCATCGTTCAGCCTCCAAGGGCCTTCTGCCGGTTCCCTCCCTGCGAGAAGTGAGGCTACAGGGAACTAGGCAGAGGGCCTTCTCGGTGGTGGTGCCTGCCCGGTGGAACGCTCTCCCATCAGATATCAAGGAAATAAACCACTACCTGACTTTTAGAAGACATCTGAAGGCAGTCCTGTTTAGGGAACTTTTTAATGTTTTAAGTTAAATTCTGTTTTTAGTGTTCTGTTGAAAGCCGCAGGGTAGAAATAAATTATTATTATTATTATTATTATTATTATTATTATTATTATTATTATTATTGATGGATTCTTTAAAGGGAAAGTGCTTTGCAGAAATGTGTATGTTAGGCAAAACTGCATACAAATATGTATATATTAAGAGAAATTCATACGAAAATGCTGGTGAATTTCCAAGAGGCCTTTAAAAAAAAAGTTTCTTGCCCCTAGGATCTCTTGTTAAAATTTAAGGATCTGTTTGTTTTTATTGCATTCTATAAAGAACCCTTGCAAACCTCTTCAGAGTCTGGGGAAAGGATTCGTGCCAATCCAAAATCCTTTCTGGGGTGGGAGGGGAGAAAGAGCAGCATCTATTTCCAGACTAAGGTAGGAGCCAAGGGATACAGCTCCTCCCTTTGCCTGACACAGTCTCTCTCTCTCTCTCTCTCTCTCTCTCTCTCTCTCTCTCTCTCACACACACACACACACACAGAGAGAGAGAGAGAGAGAGAGAGAGAGAGAGAGAAATTGGATGGCAAATGAGAAAGTAAAAAATGCATGCAGACAGGCCGCTTTTCTGTCTCCTGCTGATCTCAAAAAACCAAATTCATTCGGGGACAATGTGGTATTACTTTGAGGTACATTATTCCACTGCTGGCGACAATGAATCTGTGGTTGTATGCAGATGGGCAGGGAATTAGGGAAGTGAGGAGGCGAGGCAATGACAGCCCTTATTATTTTCTCTAACAATTTATGTTATGTTCCAAACGCTTTCTCCTGTTGTACCTGATTGAGTATACAAATTGATTCATTCTGCATCCAGGTGGCTGCTGGCAGATTTTCTGCCAGTCTGAGAAGAGTAATGCCTGTTTCCCCCCACCCCCTCTTCAAACTATACAAAAACCCTGTGAGGCAAGTTATGGTTTCTGAAGAGAAATTATTCCCATTTGAGACACACACACACACACAGAGAGAGAGAGAGAGAGAGAGAGAGAGAGAGAGAGAGAGAGAGAGAGCCTAGGATAATGAGGGCAAAAAATTATTTGGCAATGTAATTTTAATGTCAGAAGGTGGAGGTAACAACTACAGCAAATGTGTGCCTACGACAAACACTACAGAAGGCAAATACGTCCTGTCACAAGGAAGTGTGAAATGGACCAAATGAAAGGACTGAAGGAATTATACTTTTGCCATTAATATGATACTAGTTGCATTGTACCTGTGCTTTGCATTTCTGAATACATTCCATCTCAGCGTTTATGGATGACACCCACTGATGTCTGCGTACTTCTGTAACAAAAATCTACTTTCACAACTGTACTTCCAGTTTCTTCCCCTGCCCTCTGCAGCCCCTGTGTGCATATGCTGGAAATATGCATCCAAGATTATTCCCAGACATCTCAATTTTTATGGGATGATAACAACAACAACCTGCCCATCTGGCTGGGTTTCCCCAACCACTCTGGGCAGCTTCCAACAAAATATTAAAATATAATAGTCTGTTAAACATTAAAAACTTTCCTAAACAGGGCTGCCTTCAGATGTCTTCTAAAAGTCTGGTAGTTGTTTTTCTCTTCGACATCTGGTCGGAGAGTGTTTCACAGGGTGGGTGCCACTACCAAGAAGGCCCTCTGCCTGGTTCCCTGTAACATGGCTTCTCACAGCAAGGGAACCGCCAGAAGGTCCTCAGCACTGGACTTCAGTGTCTGGGCAGATGGGGGTGGAGATGCTCCTTCAGGTATACTGGGCCGAGGCTGTTTAGGGCTTTAAAGGTCAGCACCAACACTTTGAACTGTGCTCAGAAACGTACTGGGAGCCAATGTAGGTCTTTCAACACCGGTGTTATGTGGTCTCAGCAGCTGCTCCCAGTCACCAGTCTAGCTGCCACATTCTGGAATAGTTGTAGTTTCTGGGTCACCTTCAAAAGTAGCCCCACATAGAGCACTTTGCAGTAATCCAAGCGAGAGATAACTAGAGCATGCACCACTCTGGTGAGACAGTCCGCAGGCAGATAGGATCTCAGCCTGCGTACCAGATGGAGCTGGTAAACAGCTGCGTGGGGCACAGAATTGACCTGCGTCTCCATGGACAGCTGTGAATCCAAAATGATTCCCAGGCTGCGCACCTAGTCCTTCAGGGGCACAGTTACCCCATTCAGGACCAGGGAGTCCTCCACACCTGTCCACCTCCTGTCCCCCAAAAACAGTACTTCTGTCTTGTCAGGATTCAAACTCAATCTGTTAGCCGCCATCCATCCTCCAACCGCCTCCAGACACTCACACAGGACCTTCACCGCCTTTACCGGTTCTGATTTAAAAGAGAGGTAGAGCTGGGTATCATCCACATACTGATGAACTCCCAGCCCAAATCCCCCGATGATCTCTTCCAGCAGCTGCATGTAGATGTTGAAAAGCATGAGGGAGAGGACAGAACCCTGAGGTACCCCACAAGTGAGAGCCCAGGGGTCTGAACACTCATCGCCTACCACCACTTTCTGAACGTGGCCCAGGAGAAAGGAGCGGAATGACTGTATAACAGTGCCCCAGCTCCCAGCCCCTCTAGACAGTCCAGAAGGATGTTATGGTTGATGGTGTCAAAAGCCGCTGAGAGATCCAGCAGAACTAGGAAACAGCTCTCACCTTTGTCCCTAGCCCACCGGAGATCATTGATCACTGTGACCAAGGCAGTCCTGTGATGAGGCCTGAATCCCAACTGAAAGGATCCAAATGGTCTGCTTCTTCCAGGCGTGCCTGGAGTTGTTCAGCAACCACTCGCTCAATCACCTTGCCCAAGAATGGAATATTTGAGACTGGGCAACAGTTGGCCATATTGGCCGCATCTAAAGATGTTTTTTTAAAAAAGCAATTTGATAACCGCCTCTTTCAGTGGATCTGGGAAGGCTCCCTCACAGGGAGAAGCATTCACCACCCTGTGAAGCCCATTGCCCAGCCCCTCGCGGCTAGCTTTTATAAGCCAGGATGGGCAAGGATCAAGGAGACATGTGGTTGGTTTCACTCGTCCAAGCAGCCTGTCCACATCCTCAGAGGTAACAGATTGGAATTGATCCCACGCAACTTGACTAGACAGGACTCTAGCACTCTCCCACCCCGGCCCTGCTCCCACGGTGGAGTCTACCTCTTCCCGAATCTGAGTGACTTTATCTGCAAAAAAACTTTGCAAAATCATTGCAGGAGATCATGTGGCCCATACTGGGCCCCGGTGGAGTAGGTGGTTCTGCTGAATTGCAAACCACCTGAAAGAGTCTCCTGCTGCTGTTTTCTGCAGATGCAATAGAGGCGGTGAAGAAAGTCTTTTTCGCCGTCGCTACCGCCACTTGGTAGGCTCGACATTGAGCTCTAACCTGTGTCCGGTCAGATTCGGAATGAGTTATCCGCCACCGGCGCTCTAGCCATCTCAGCGATTGTTTCATTGCCCTCAGATCCATGAAAAACCACGGGGCTGTCTGGGCTCCATGCAATCGGAGAGGCTGCTTTGGAGCCAAACAGTCAATAGCCCTGGTTAACTCCACAGTCCAGCGGGCCACCAGGGAATCAGCTGAAAGGCCATCAATATGGGATAAAGATGATAAAGATAAATATAAAGAAGCGGATTGATAGCATAATCCTTTTCATGTCTGCATGTCCCCTCAGAATCCCAGGTTATAACTGAACAAGTTTTCACGGCAATTTGAAATGAAAATAATATTAAAATAATCTCCATAATATAAATTTAAAAGACAGTATATTGGTGAATAAAATTGCAGGTAAACTTTTTGAGCTCAACCAAAGGCAGTATCAGACTAGCATTGTCTAAAAAGAAGAAGGCGGACAAGTACAAATATTTCCACACATTTGCTAAAAATAAGGCACCAAGTGTGCTGCCTCAGGAAAGTATTCATAGATACATATGAGCATTCCAAAGGCAGGGTGCCACATTTGTAAAGACACTCACTGTCATTGCTGACTGCCTAAACATAAGTGGGGTGGGGTGAGGAAAATACATAAAGGTCTCACATGAATTCCTAATTTATTGATTTCCCAAAAGTACCTCATCAACCAACCATAGGCTTCACAATCTTAGTGAGTGATTAAAAATACAAAGATATACTTGAGAGTCCAATCTAGACATGCTATACATCAGTTCTTGAAAGTACTTGCGACTCAATTTGATACATCTCTTCTTCTCAAATGTTGGTAAAAAAAATGTGCTTTTATTTCCTGATTGCAGTAACTTGCCTTGCAAATTTCAGAAGCGTAATGGAGAAACTCACATGACCAAAGCAGATGATTCAATCTGTAAAAGCTTTTTAAAAATTGAAAACATAAAGTACCAATTGAAATAGTCATTTTGTCCCCTGGCATACAGCCTACTCTCTGACTTTGTCTTTGTCTCTACTTGTCATGCTGGAAAAAACATTAAACTTTGCCTTCTTTACGTGGTATTAATTCCCATTAATTATGCTGATTAGTGATAAAATGGACTCCACAGCATCCAGGGGCATTACCTGAGCAATGCACTTGACACAGTTTCTGGAGGTCATCTCCTCACCCACTTTGCCCTGCATATGATTTCAGGCTGAATCCATTATTCATATTAATAGTGTTGTTAAAGTGTACACTGTGGCATTGCCCTTTTGAAAATTGCTTTTAACTTTGCAAAGCTTCCATTCACCATTCATTTTATGAAAATGTTTATGGCTACAATAGAATTTAGGCATTCCATTTCAGTTTATTTTATTTCAATTTTTAGAAACTTTTTTAAAATGCAGCATTTAGGCTATAAACCTCTGGAAAGTAATTGAATTTATTCTGGCCAGCCACCTATAAGGACATTATTAACAAGGCAGGGCCAAAAAAGTTTTCTAGAAGTTTATTTTACAATCAGGAGTCCATGAAATAAACAGGGGTAAGTGGTAGGGACATTTTAGGGTGGGTGTGTTTGTTTGGTTTTGCCTCCTTAGGTTCCATTTCCATTTAATGCCATGATAAGTAGCTATAAAAAGATGGTATGTTGATAATAATAATAATAATAATAATAATAATAATAATAATAATAATAATAATAAATCTCCACTGCAAAATGTATGACATTCAGAAATAATTAAGGTGCCTAGTTTTTGTGATAGGGAATTGATAAACAATAATCTGGCGTACTAATTTGTGTTTCCATTCTTAGCTAAACCTGAAAAAAAGCTTAAACTTTAGGGGCTCCTCCAGATTGCCTGTTAATTGAGCATTTGTCCTGCTTATGCAGACATTAGAATTTCTCCAGTCTTTATTGAGACTTTCCCACCAGGTCCCAAAATTGAAGTAGTTGAGGACTCTACTCATAGCTTCCCTGTTGCTTTGCTGTAGCAGAGGGGCATTGCTGATTAAGGGGAAATGTCATTTTTGGTCATGCCAGCCTGTTGCTGGATTGTCCCTATGTTGCTATAAAATTCTTCTCAAGGAGGCTTATATAAGTTTCAGGTGCTGAAGTCCTTTTTATGATATTGTCATGAATGAGCCAGTTCCAAGTGGAACTTTACAGCCAGTTGCAGAATATGGGCAGAAACAGAAAGGTTTAGATTTGACGCAGGCTGGGCAGGGGCTACAGCTGCCTATGCCAACTCCCTCTGACCTTGAATGGCTGGTTGTCAAGGGAACAACTGAAAATGGGCTGGAACAAAGCCAAAGCTCTCAGGACGCTCAAACAGGTGCAAACAGACACAGAGACAGGCTTTCAGAACAGGAAGAGGTTGGAGCTGATCCAATAAGTCCGTAGAGTTGGCAAAAGGGAGGGCTGCTGGACAGGAAGCAAAACAAGAGACGTAAGGGGCGAAGGTTCAGTATCTTCTGTAGGAAGACGGGAACATGGACTCCTGACAGGTATTCATATTGGAGAGCCTACACTTTACATGTAGAAGGTCCCAGGAACCTCTAGGTCAGATTGGGAGAGACTCCTGTCTAAAACCTTAGAAAGCCACTGTCAATTAATCCAGACAATAGTGAGTCACATAGGAGACAACTCCTAGGGGCCAAGGTCCCTTCAGCCCCCCGCCATAAAATATTTGAGAGGGCCAACCCGCCCCCCCATTCAATTGCCATTCAAATGGTGTCCATGTGCCATGTCTTGTGATTGATTATGTGGGGCAGGGCTTAACCCCCCCCCCCATATTTTATTCAAGTTGATGAGCTAGACGAACTCAGATGGCTTGATTCAATATAAAGCAGCTCCCTGTGCTCGGTTTCAGTGTTTTGTGTTGGCATTCAGGCTGGAATTGAGTAGAACTATTAGTCAGAAGACAAAGGCTTACCCCTCCATTGTCTCCCAAGTCAGACGGATGTCAACTATCCTTGAACAGGAACAAAACGACTTTAAAATTTCCCCATATGAGTGCAGTTTATTATTATCAATATTGTGTTGTTTTTTAAAATAACATATTCACAATCATAATAATTTGTGGGCAATTCCTGCCCCCCCCCAAGTCAGTTAAGACACTTACAGATCAGCAAAAGTCTCCTCCAGAAGATAAATCTTTCCAAGATGCCTGAAGCAAATCATTGAAGATGTTTCACCTATGGCTGAAGGAAAGGCATTGCAAAGTGCCATTTATTTTAATGGGGTGTCACAAAATTCACATGCAAGCCTTAGAGACATGAAATGAAATTGGCCAGCAGCATACTTTATAATTAACTATAATTGATTATATTTAGGAAGAAATAAGAATAGAAAGTTGAGAACCTCAAGGCATATTAATTTGGATATGTGCATGTTTTCTTTAAAGGTGATCCTTTACAAAATGTTGATACCTTATAGGTCTGACCAAAAAGGGTAGAGAAGGCATTATATTTAAGCAGCAAACATTATTAGTTCCCCACTTAAAGTTCACTATCCTCCCAGAATGCTTAGCACAAGATATAAATTATAAATTGTACCACTTGTGAAACCTCTCTGCTTCTGCAGTACAGGTACATGTCAGTCCTATTTGACAGTATTTAAATATATCTTTGAATGTCAGTGGATTCTGCTTCTCTTTTGCCAAGTAATCATTGAAGTGTGTACTTTATCTTATAGACAGACTTCAGATATTAGTTTATAGTTTATAGCCAGAATATCAGCTGTGTTACATTATGAATAGCTGAGGGACTGGTTTTGAGTGATGTGGAATATAATAAAAAATGAATTTACATAGACAAAGAAAATGACGGCAGCCACTGTTTTTCATTCCAGTCTTTTAAACTGATCACAGATGTTATCACTGGAAATAGCAAAGAGAAGAGCTGAAATATTGCTTTGTCTGACCAAATGACCTGTGCACCACTAGTCTTAGTCATTATGGCCACTGAAGGAAACATATGTGGGAGAGGGGGCTGGGTGGATCGGCTCCAGAGAGAGGTTGCTTCGAATCTCATCAAGAAAACATGGTAGTAACATGGGAAAGGTTAATCACCTTGTCCTATAGGCTTGCATTGACACTATGATCCCACAAAAAAGGGCAGCAAAGAATTTGCTTCTAGACCACATGACTCTTTGTCCTAATGAAGGACTAAGGTGTACATTTGCTTTGATAGAAGCAAAGGAAGTAGGGAGTAGAACTTCACAGCACTTTCCTTTCCTCAGTCTGGAATGAAACTCTTTTGTTTCCTGAGATTCTTAAACCTGGATATCACTTGGCATATTTGATCTATCCATAATCTTCAACATTTGAACTTTCTCTTTCCTTTTCCAAACATTGAGGGTAGCATAGCCTCCAACATACCTCAGATGAAAATGGGTTCATTTCTCACTCCCCTCCCCACAACTGACCCTCTCTGATTCCCCATTTTTGTCCCCCTACCCTCATTGCAGAGCATTTTCTTTCAGAACAAGGGCGAGTGCTGCCACCACCGCTACACCAGTGGGACACAGCGCATATGCCCTATACCATTCTAAGAAAACCCCTTTATCCTAGTTTTATTTTATCTTATTCTTTGGTAGATTTACAAACATGCAACAATAAATAAATTTTAGAAAGATTATATATAGACGCACATAGCATTAAAAAATAATAATCAAGACTTTTTGTGCTCTGCTGCACCTTTCTTCCTGCCCAGGGTGGTCTTGTGGCAGCACTGGCAGAGGAAATAGGGGAATTCTGTGATGACATCAGAATATAGTTACCAGTTTTTTTTCAATGAATCCGGGGGCACTTTTTTTTTTTTTTTTTTTGAAGCTGAGTAGCGACTGGGAGTCAGTAGTGGGGATGGTGAGGCAAAAGACCCTGGGCCCAAGCACACATGCATGTGGTAAATGCTAAAGGGACGCCTGACTGTTAAGTCCAGTCACCGACGACTCTGGGGTTGTGGCACTCATCTTGCTTTACTGGCCGAGGGAGCCAGCGTACAGCTTCCAGGTCATGTGGCCAGCATGACTAAGCCACTTCTGACAAACTGGAGCAGTGCACAGAAATGCTGTTTACCTTCCTGCCAGAGTGGAACCTATTTATCTACTTGCACTTTGACATGCTTTCGAACTGCTAGGTTGGCAGGAACTGGGACCGAGCAATGGGAGCTCACCCTGTTGCGGGGATTCGAACCACCGACCTTCTGATCAGCAAGCCCTAGGCTCTGTGATTTAGACCACAGCACCACCCACATGTTGTATAAAGGTGCAAAGCTCTTCTTTCGCACCCTGTGAAACATGAATGTGCAGAGAGTTTTAAATACTGGACAACAGCCGCCTTCCCACAACTCCTGAGCCTCCCCCAAAACAAAGGGGGAAGGGGGCAGGAGATCTGTACCGCCGGACATCCCCGGTTCCCCTTCGGCAGTGGTGGCAACAGCAGTCAGCAGAGCTGCTTGCTGCCCGCTGCTGTGGTGCCCACCATTTTTCCTCTCCGGAAGTCCTCATATGATGTGTTGCACACAAAACACATCATATGGGGACTTCCAGTGAGGAAAAATGGTGGGCATCACACAGCAGTGCGCAGCTCCTGTAGCCAGCCAAAGCCAACTGTGCTACCGGGCTGACTCCGGGCTGCTGAGGCTGCCGCTGCCACATTTCCCAAGGACAGATTTGCAAATCTGGGGACATTCCGGGGACAGAATTTGTCCAGGGACAGATTCGCAAATCCGGGGACTGTCCCCAGGAACCGGAGACATCTGGTAACCCTACTTCAGAACCCAGGATGGCTTTCAAAATTCTGGGACAGTTTCTGGAAAATCAGGACACATGGAGGGTATGAAGTAAAGGCAGAGAATTGGACCAGCATCACAGTATTTCAGAGTCTGCAGTATTTGTTAGTTTACTTCTGGAAAGAGAAGAATTATCACTTGAGGCTGCTTGGTAGTACCACCTGTGCCCTTTAACCCATGTCTTATGATATGCAAGTATTCTTAATATATCACATAATTCTACATGGGCTTGATTTTAGTGTTACTCTAGATATGCAAGTGTATACTAATGTGTGATCTCAGCTATCCCAAACCATGTTCATGTACATATTTTGATGTCCTGGAGGAAAACACAAACATGAGATGTGGACAGTTCGTAGTTACTCAGAACAGGTTCTCACTCAGGCAAACGCGCACACCTGAAACAATATCTATAGATACTCCCAAGTAACCCAAAACAGATTGCATCACACACTTCCAGAACACGTCAAAACATGCGCTGGAGACTCTTGAAGACATTCCTCTTCTCTGCTCCTGTCTGTCCCAGGGTCCATCTGAATTGTCTAGTTTAGAGGAGGAGAGGTTTCTGGGAGGAGAATGAGCAGACTTGCAACCTAGAATAGTAAACTGCTTTGCTGTTCAATTTCACTAGTACTCAATTTCATGTGTATATAGTTTGTGCTCACTGTAAATGTTTGATCTACTATAAATTTTTATTGCACACATTTCTGCATTCCATTAAGTTGATATAAAAGCTATAAAAGGTATTCCTTAGGCACTACCCCCTCATCTAAAAAAAACTCCTTTCTTAAAAAGCAGGCAATTGTACTGTATTATTTTAATGTTTCACAGTACGGCTGTATTCAGCATAAATTTTGACTTGCATAACTGCAAATTTTAGGAAAAAGAAGAATGCCAGTTTCAGGTTTCCAGCAGTTATCCACAAATCCCTCTGAGCATAAACGACTACATTTTGTAGATTACCAACCAAATATATATATATATATATATAGTTTTATAGTGTTCAATTATGCTGAAAGCCCTGGAAATGATATGCTTGGCACTTTTCCAACCAAGTCCTTGAACAATCAAAGAGTGCTGAGGGGTGGACAGCCTTTGTCTGATCCTTGGCACTAAAGGCTGTAGATGAGAAACTTTCCTCCTGCTAACTTCTGTAAGTTAGCTGAACTTAAGGTCCAAGGCCAGTTTTGAACAACATTTTCCCCAGCAGCCCACCTATTGTTCAGAAGGGCCACCTGACCCTCCTGAAAAGACTGTTGTATGAACAAAGTATCCATACATTACAAGAAAAGAGCAAGGTTCTTTAATATAAGATCATGAGGTTTGCATGGTGGAAATCAGATGGTTTAATGGAATTGCATTAGAAGCTACATATATGAAATGGAAATCGCATCAACAGGTTTAGGTAAGGTCAAGCAAATAAGCCCAAATCAGTAATGACATATCGGTCTCTGAACAAAACTGACTCATGTAAGGCTACTGGAATTTAATGTAATACAGTATTTGACAAATCCAGGATTTATTTTTAAAATGTAGTATGGCAACTCAAGTTACCTCATTGTCAGGGCAAGTCAGCTTTGCAGTTCCACTATACAACTAAGCATAAAGAAGTGCAAAAGAAGCACGAGTTTCATTTATTGGGAATGAGTTCTGAACGTATGTGCAAAGGCTCATGGATTTATTCATATCACCATTCTACTATAAATCTTTAACCAGCACAACAAAGCTGTATTATGAGACCCTGGCTCATTTAAGAACTCTGCCTAAATCTCTAGATTTCATCTTACTTTTTTCTAGTATGGTTCCTAGGCATGGATTAGATAAAGTACACATAGACTAATTCTGTGCCAAGCTGGCAAATTATAAATAGAATACATTTGTCTTTTTCTTCTTGCATTACCAATAAAATCAAGGTGGACACTTATTGGGAAGAGGTTAGTGGTGACAAATCCCCGTCCAATTAATCTTAATTATAGGACTACTGCATCAGAGCCTTCCCCAGAAGCCAATAGGGGAAATAACATAAATTATGTTGGTGCTATAATCTGATACAGTGGTGGGCTGGGGATGGGGACAAGAGGGCCACATATTTGCATATTAAAGTACAAAAGTCAATATGGTGTTTTTTGTTTTGTTTTGTTTTGTTTTGTTATTTCCATATGGTCTGCAAGATATGGGCATAATAAATAAGCATTGTTTTCCCCACTAAACCTTGGCCATCATTTATTATCAACTGATCATTTATAACTTGTTCTTGTATTTGGTTTTGGGTAGCTTCTTCTATTCAGTAAAATTAAGTCATTCAGCTTGCAATCCTATACCATCTTATCTGAGATGAGAAAGCCCTAATTAATTCAATGGTACTAATTTCTGAGTAGACATATAGAGGATTGTACTGTACATTGTCCTTAGTTAGGGATCCATATTCCACATGTCATTGTGGTAAACTGTTTTTAAAGCTGAGGAGCATATTGAGAGGCACACTTTCATACCCTCCAACTTTTCTCCGATAAAAATAGGGACATCCTATTCAATAATAATAATCCCCTGCCAATCTGACTAGGTTGTCCCAGCCACTCTGGGTGACTTCCAACATAATATAACAGGACTGCCTTCAGATGGCTTGTGGGGGTCGGATAAGTCCATATCCTCCAATACTTCTCCAATGAAAATAGGAACGTCCTAAGGAAAAGCAGAACATTCCAGCATCAAATCAGAAACCCGGACAGCTTCTGTAAATCTGGGACTGTCCCTGGAAAATAGGGACACTTGGAGGGTCTGCACTTTGTTTTGGCATGAGAATCTGTTGTTCAGTACTTGGGCCCATATATGGTAATTTCTTTGGCTCCTGTGCCATAGCTGTCAACTTTTCCCTTTTCTTGCGAGAAATCCTATTCAGAATAAGGGAATTTCCCTTTAAAATAGGGAAACGTTGACAGCTATGCTACTGTGGCTACCCTACATTCCTTGATTCTTTAAGGTAGAATAGAGATTCTGGTAGATGGTAATAGCCAAAACTGAAGCAAGACAGAGAGGGAGTTTTGACAGAAAATAAAAAGGAACCTCCATCCACATTACTTTGAGAGTTTAAATGAAATGCAGTCACTAAACCCTGTATCATCCTTTCCTCTTCCCAATGGATTATCATGCCCCCTTTTCATTTTTCATATATCAAAATAGCTTCATTTGTTTACATGTACGCAATATTTTCTGTGCTGTTTAAAAAAGCAGGTTGTCTTGTAAAGAAGCACATATTGTGTGCCTGTGTTTGTGCACTGATAGAATGAAGCAGGGGGCATCTAAATCATTTTTGCTTAAGACAACCAAGCCTGCTTTCTGCTTATATTCTGACTCTTCCTGATGGTCCCCTCTTTTGAAATCCCTGAGCAGTTTTAAAACAGCTGCTTTGTCGTTTTTACTGTTGGCATGTTGTTTTCCAAAGGCATCTGTCACAAAACAATGAAAACAAAGAAGATCCCCCTTTTTAATCATCTTTCCCAACAACTACATGTATAGGATTTAAAAACAGGCCAGAACCTTCATATGAATGAGATAAGAGTAAAAAGTAGTTGAGTAGTTCCCATATATTTATTTCTTTAAGTTTGTTCCTCATACAGACCCCAGATGCCCACAGTTTGCAATGTGAATGACTGAGTCATCAGATTCAGCTCAATATTGGTGTTGTGTTGTGCAGAACTTGTAGTAAAATAGTGAAATTGAGACCCAGCATATGGCTATCTGGTTACTTACTGTACACAGAATGTTCTCTGTCCAGATAACAGAGAGGGGGTGAAGATTCTTGGAATAGTGTCGTGGAATAGTGAAAAAACTTTGGAGTTTTCCAAAACTATTCATCAGGCTGAATATTAAAATGTGAGAGTGGGGGGAGATCAGAGGGTAATTTTTTTGTGAACTAACACGCCATCATTTAAACCAGGGATGGGAAACTTCTAGCGCTCCAGCTATTGTTGAACTTCAACTCCCATATCCCTGACCATTGGCCAAGCTGTCTGTGACTGATAGGAATTGGAGTCCAACAGCATCTGAAGGGCCATATATTCCCTATCCTGCCATAAATAATACATTGGTGTAGGAAAAAGTAAAAAGCCTAACTGGATTATGCCCTCCTAGGTCCTTTGCAAGTTTGAGGTTAAACCGAGAGATGGTGGCTGAAGAAGCACACAACGACCTATTCCTCATTTTTGAAAATACGAAATCCAGCAGTTATCCAATTATGTCTCCAGGACAGCATGGATCGTCATCATTTTTGCAAACTCAGCACAGAAAACTGATTGATTGCTTTAAATGTTCAGCTCGATCCACTTTGAAGGAGCAGAAATAAGAGGATTTATTTTCTTTTTTAAAAAATGAAAACTCATCTCCATTAGATCAAAATGAAATAGAACAGAATAAAATCAGACAAAAGACATTAAATCATTTCGCTTTCTGCCAGGCTAACTCAACCCTGTCCCACCCAAAGAAAAAAACAGGACTCAAATGAAGGTTTTACAATATTTCCATGGTTCAGTTGTTCATTCTGATATTGGCAAGTTTCTGCTGGAAACACAATCCATGTGTGCTTTTGCTGTTTGAACATGCTGTATAGATGGTAGTATTAAGGAAGAGTCCACAGGCCACTAAGCATACATAAGGCTGCTACCAAAAGCAGTCGCCCTGTGCTTCCTCTTATGATCTTCCCTGTAATGCCTAGTAATACAAACCAGAAGGCATACTGCCATTATAGTGTGAGTTTTCTACTCCGGCTGCTATTTGTAGCCTGTCAAATGTAATGATTATAACTAGACATTACCAGGGAAAAGAGTAAGAGGCTACCCAAGCTATGTGTGTTCTGCAGCATCTAGCCTCAGCAACCTTAGGCATGGTGTATGTTGTATATAATCTCTTTAGGACTCTTTAGGTCAGAGCTAACATTGTATTCTCTGCTGGCAGTAAAGACGCTGGAGCACTAGTCTGATAATTCGTTAGAAAATAGGCTGATGTAATTTGCACCATCTGAAGTTTCTACTACTAGGTAATGGTAACCCAGTCTCAAAGGGACAGTCACCCAGTCTGTGACTGGCAGTCAAACAGTCCTTGTATGGGCAATCTCACCAGGTAGCCATCCTGTCCACTATAGCAACCTGAAATTCCAGGCATAGTGATAAATTAAGGATCTAATCTCAGGTTGTGAACCTGAGTGATCACAGAAGATAACTTCATCAGAGATAACCTCTCACACCACCAGCAGCCTCTACAACATGCAAATAATTAAGTTATTATTCCAGGTCCTATTGGGGAAAGTGTAAAGAAATCTGTACATGGAGGAAGAAATTTAAACCTTGCTTTCTGACTCTGCCCACAACTTGCATGACTCGATTGTTTTTCCTGAACAGTGTCACATGCATGTACACCCTGAAATCCTTAGGAAAAGTGGGCAATTTCCCATCAGTATACTCTGAGAACTTTCTAGTAGGACATAGAGGACATTTGGCCCCCAGACTTGAGATTCTTCACCCATGATCATCATCAGAGCACCCTAGTTCTTATAGCTCTCTAGGCAAGATCAAAAATTTACAATTCTTTAGGCTGAAGGCTTGCTGGCAGTTACAGCCTTAGGGCTTTTGGTAATGGCATTTCTTGAAGTCGGAAACAAGGCTATAACAGTGCACCCCACTTTCCCACTTTGTGACAAGGGTGTCTTCCTTGAATAGATAGAAATAGACAAGGGTGTCTTCCACTCCTCCCCACTGAAATCCTGCACACAGTTACCTGGGAGTAAGTCCTACTGAGCTCAGCAAGCTTTAATTCTGAGTAGGCCTTGCACTGTGAGTCTCAAACAATATTCTGGACCCTATTGATTTCAGAGGAACTTAAGTTCATCTCTGGGTGCCCCTGCCAAATGAGCTGTGGCAGGTGGTTAATTGATATAATTTTCTATGTTGCTATGGTATGCCCTCTCCAGAGAGGCTCACTTGGTACCCACATGATGATCCTGTAGACCACCAGGTGAAATGCCTTTTTATTTTCTCAGGTGTTTTAAACTCTGAAGAAATTTCAGTGCTTTTTCAAATGCTGTTTTATGTGGTTTGCTGCTGGTGGTTTTATATCTTCTGTTTCTGCTTCTTCTTTTCATTGTGATTGTTACAATTTTGTGTTCACCACCCTGAAGACATTAGTTGTTGCCTGGTATACACATGTAGTTAATGAAATAAATAATAAAGATATGCCAAATAGGCCATAGTGTGAATGAGCTAGACTTATTGAGAAGGTGGGGGGCAGGAAACAGAGGTGGTTTCTACAAATTAAGAACCTTTCTCTACAATTTTCCTTTAAACTCTTTATTCTGCAAACGATATTCTTTGCCCTGCATTAAAGTATATAAGCAAATTAAATTTTAATACAGCAGAACACTACCCAAAACATTAAAATTAATTATTCAAATTCAATCTGTAATCCAATTTTACAGAAAGAGTCCCAGCATAGCATTTTCACCATCAAAGCAATTTGATTTCTTTAAAAAAGGGAAAAAAAGAAACTCAGCCTTGAGGTGAGTATTTGTTGGGTAATTTGGTGTTATGTATTTTTACGTGACTGGCTCCATATTGTGCAACAGACTCAAGAAAGAAAACATCATAAGACAGGCCAATAAAAGCATTGCCCAAACACTCACTTGTAAAATTTGTTGTTTTGAGCACAGCAGTGAAGTAAATTAATCAGAATGTGGAACGGGTATAAATGGCTGCCTTGCATTCCTGTTATTTGAATATTAATTATTTTATAGCTTAAAACTTAGTGTCACATAGCCTGACAAACTTGGTTGTAGCTGTCTGCTGGGATTTTACAGCTCACAAACTGCCATTAACTATCCCCATTAAACTCATTTAAATGTTTTTAACAGGATGCTTAGTATCCAAGATAAACAATAAGTACTTGAAGACTTCTATATTATGTAAATAACATGAACTGGGTCCTAGGGAAACCTAATGCTGTATGTATCTGCTTTAAGGAATAAAAGGTAATTGTCAAGCAAAATAACCTAAAAGCTCATACCAAGAACTAACTTAGTTGGTCTTTAAGGTGCTACTGGAAGGAATTTTTTTATTCTAAAATATTCTGAATATTCTTGAAGCACTGCCTTTTGTAGGGTGCCACTAAAACATACAGAATGGAGAAGACAAGGGCAGAACTGTCTTCTCAGATCCCAGCATGACACCACTAAGCTAAGTAGTCCATTGATTCCTCCTGAATATTTCCAGGTATTGAGCAACAACCAAGATTTTGGACTAGACCACATGGATCTGAGTCTTTTTGTCTAGATTCCTTCCCCACCTCTTTGCATCCCTTTCAGCTTCCTTGCCTACCAGTTCAGGCCCAGTGCAGGGCTCAGCATAGTCAGGTACCTTCAGAGAGCCTGGAAACTCAGAAGGCCCATCATTGATCCTGCCAACCCATCAGAATCACTGGGGCCACTTGCCCCTGCCGCCCATGGAATGGCACTGTTGCTGCTTTTTCAACAACTGCCAGTCATTCACCTGGGTGATGGTGTCAGAGCTTTTTAATGAGAACGCAGCTTGTTCTGTTGAGTTCTCATAGCAACATCCCCAAATGCAGTGCCTGTAACAACCCCAGCCCCTTCACCATCTGCCCAGTGGAGCCCTACCACAGCATGAAAATGCATATTTCTTCCTTTTTAGTTAACTCCTCCTGAATATTTCCAGGTATTGAGCAACAACCAAGATTTTGGACTAGACCACATGGATCTGAGTCTTTTTGTCTAGATTCCTTCCCCACCTCTTTGCATCCCTTTCAGCTTCCTTGCCTACCAGTTCAGGCCCAGTGCAGGGCTCAGCATAGTCAGGTACCTTCAGAGAGCCTGGAAACTCAGAAGGCCCATCATTGATCCTGCCAACCCATCAGAATCACTGGGGCCACTTGCCCCTGCCGCCCATGGAATGGCACTGTTGCTGCTTTTTCAACAACTGCCAGTCATTCACCTGGGTGATGGTGTCAGAGCTTTTTAATGAGAACGCAGCTTGTTCTGTTGAGTTCTCATAGCAACATCCCCAAATGCAGTGCCTGTAACAACCCCAGCCCCTTCACCATCTGCCCAGTGGAGCCCTACCACAGCATGAAAATGCATATTTCTTCCTTTTTAGTTAACTCCCAAAGGTTTCCCTTCTTTATTCACCAGATCACGTTAAAGAAAGTTCATCAGTTCTCTTTTCCTCTCTTAGAATCATAGAGTTGGAAGAGACCACAAGGGCCATCTTCTTCCTCTTTGGCTCATCTTCTCCCCCTCATCATTGTCTCCACCCCTTCCACTTTTGGAATAGCTTTTGTACTTGTGCCTTGCAATGAAGTGAGGTTAGGTTGATGCTTTGCTTCGCTCTTAAAAGGCTCTCTTTTCTTGGTGAAGTCCTAAAGTCTTAACTGTGCAGCCCCTTTCAGAAAACCTTGCTGTGATATTCCATTATCTGGAACAAAAATCCTAAGTAACTCACAATAGCTGATATTAATTTCACCAACATGTTAGTTTGCTAAGCTAGCTCTGCCAAATGAATACTAGTCTGGCAGGAACAGAGTCGGGAACTACAGAGTAAATGGTTCTCCCATTACCACCCATAGCTTCCCTATAGTCCCTAATCAAGGAACAACTCACAGAACATAGAATCAAATTCAGAATGCCAGGTACGTTTCCAAGCAAGCATGGTAGCATATCCATCTGCTTTTGCTAATGTTGAGGAAGTTATCTTACATGAGGCCAGACTGTTTGCCCACCTACAGCAATGCTCCAAGGTCACAGGCAGAAATCTTTCCCTACTGCCAGATCTTTTTTTACTGGCGATAGCAGGCATTGAACTTGGAACCTTTTGCAAACTAAGCATGCACTCTACTGCTGAGCTATGGCAGCATTCCCTGCAAAGATGCTTTCATCTTCTCACTTTTGCATGATTGTCCTGGCTCCTCTTCCAAAGCAAAAGTCTTGTTCCTAGACAAATATGTCTTAGACCAAGATGGGAAAGACATAGTATTAAACAATAAGGTGCCTCTGAAAACATTCCAAGCCTAGGGATTTATTTTCATTGCCAGAAGAGAGCTTTCACACTAAAACCCTATCCTTTCGTTATTTTAGCAGCCTAATTTAGGGAGATAACATTGATGTTGCTATTGTTAAACCATTAGAGCCAGAAACTCTTGCTGATCTACTGTAAGTGATCCACAATCTACCAGGAGATCCCAATCTACCCACTGCAGTCTAAAAGATGAAAGCGATGAGGCAGGAAAGCATTTGATAAATTAGTCATGAAGATACATCAACTAGCAGGCGCCGTTTTTGAGAAGAGTGATTGATTCAGTTAAGTGCCTGAACAAAATCACTGAAACAGAGTATCTATTTCGGTGGCAGGAAACACGAAACTGAGAGCGTAGAGCTGGATACCGATTGTGAGCATAAACATAGAAATAATGCCATATGCATGATATTTACAAGGATATCATGTATTTGTGTGCCTAGTAGCTATTTTTTTCTAAGTTTTTTCTAGGATGAGTGTAGTCTTGTGTCGATGGTCTAGCCTTGCAAAGTAACCATGATCCATTTTATGTCTTACTATCAGCTAACATAGAAAAATAATTTAATTCATGTTCCAGAACTTGGGCATTGCCAAAGCCTATCTGCATCACAGTTGTAGTGAGTGGGTGGTGTCCATCTTCCTGTGCTTGTTAGCAATTCAAAATGTTGATTGGAATATCCCTGGACCAGAGTATTCTAGGGCAGGAGTGGTCAGTGTTGTTCTCTCCAGATGTTTTAGACAACTCCCTTTTCCTCTGACCAATGGCCTGAGTGGCTGGGGTTGATTGGAGCTGTAGCCCACAATGTCTGGAGGGCACTACATTGCTTATCACTAGTCATATATTTCTTCTTCTTCTTCTTCTTCTTCTTCTTCTTCTTCTTATTATTATTATTATTATTATTATTATTATTCGAGATTTTGTTGGTTTACATAAGTACATGCCTTGTCTCTTTTTTCAGGTTGTAGAATCTTTTTCTTTGTTTCTTTTTACATTTGAAGTGAGACGTTAATGTTGCATGCAGAATAAACTAGTCGTGTTTTTTGAGATGATGTTGGTCTGCAGTGACCACATTCATTGTCTTCCTCCATCTCCCTCTCTCTCTTCCTATTCAGCTAATGGTTTTATGTCACTGATAGAAATGCCTTCCAATTGAACTTAACCGCTATAACCATATAAAGATATTGTAGCAACATAATAGCACAGTCAAAGATTTAACTATGGCCATAGAAAAAAGGAAAGTTATTGCCTCTTCTCCATTATTGGAATCGTATTTCCATGTTAAAGGCTACTGACGCTGCCTATCTACAATACATGGGCCATATTTGCCTAGAAACAGCATGCCATGACTATGAGTCATTCCTTGCTAATCACTATTTATCACTGCAATTAGCAAAGCAATCTTCAATGTGCCAGCAACATAAGGTTCATTCAGAATTTATAGAGTACAGATCAGCCAGAAGTCTGGCATCCCAATCCTAAACACATTTGGCTGAAAATAAGAGCCTCTGAGTTCAATGCAACATATTTCAAAGTAAGAGCCAATTCACAAGGCAACCTTCTAGCTACCCCCCCCCCCCTTTGTCCTTGGTAACTTAAAGTTCCACAGCATGCGGATAGTTGCAGGTGACCATTTGTATAGGAAAATGCATAGGAAAACCATTCTGCAGTGTTGCTAAAATGATTATGGAAAGCTGTATTTAAGGCAGCAGCCTTAGCGAGGTGGGAACCTATCACTAGCTATAGCTACTGTTGCTGGTTCTGGCTCCTCTTCCATTTATTTGAACATGGAACTTCCCTGGTAATGTAGAAGAGGGCACAATAGATATTATTTTAAAGGCTAAACAGGGTTACACGGGTGAAGGCAAATGGACTCCCCCACCACTGGCCTGTGGCTTACCTTCCTACAGTCACTCACCCCAAATCGATCAGTGTCCAATAGCCAAGGTGACATCTGATTCTGGAGCCCAGCTAAAAGGCAGATGTCTGAAAGAAGGAGCTGTAGGGAGATAGGTTTAGGGTGACAGGTGCAGTGGCAGACCTCGGGGTCTCAAATTTCAGTCATGTCCTGTGTGATGCCAAAATGGGGGGGGGCTCTCTCACTCCATTTTTATTAATAGCTGTGCCATCCCTGGTGGCACCCCTGAAGCCCCATGCCCAGTGCAGTCAACCCACAGCGCTCCTCGAAATCTGCCTCTGACAGGTGTTCTTCACTCCTTAGCCATAAGCACAGGGAGAGGGGATATTTTGTTCTTGAGAGGAAACTGAGGCAGGCAGAGGGGAGATATGGACCTGGAGAAGGAAACACGGGGGGGGGGGGTTGATGAGCAGAGGAAGCAAGGATTTACCTGCTTGTATATGTGTCTAAACCACAGAGCCTAGGGCTTGCCAATCAGAAGGTTGGCAGTTTGAATCCCTGCAATGGGGTGAGGTCCCGTTGCTCGGTCCCAGCTCCTGCCAACCTAGCAGTTCAAAAGCACGTCAAAGTACAAGTAGATAAATAGGTACTGCTCCGGCGGGAAGGTAAATGGCGTTTCCGTGCGCTGCTCTGGTTTTCCAGAAGCGGCTTAGTCATGCTGGCCACATGACCCAGAAGCTGTACGCCAGCTCCCTCGGTCAATAAAGCGAGATGAGTGCTGCAACCCCAGAGTCATCCGCAACTGGACGTAACGGTCAGGGGTCCCTTTACCTTTACCTATACGACAAATATACATTGCAGGCATTTAAAATGTGTGCTTTTCTTGGGGACTAAATTCAAACAATTTTAGACAAGGCAACATTTAAGATTTCATCTTAGAGTATTGGCTTAGAAATAACACTATGAATCAAGAGGTGTCCAGTTCAAGTGTCATCTTAAGCATAGCACTCTCTCTTATGATCAGTCGCCCATGTGCACTATGATTTGTCACATGTGCAATAATGCTGATCTACTTCACAGGGCAATCAAAGGGATTATTGTTAACCTTTGCTTTGAACACTGTGAATAACTAGACAAGTGCTACAAACCGCTATTATTAAGAGATGGGAGATTTAAAAGATTTTCTTTTAAAGTGACATATCTCAAGGACAGTATACAAGTTTCTTGGCTGAATTCAAGTAAGCAATTCCATTAGTGAGAGGATGGGCTCTTGTTGTGCAATGGTACTTACCCTCCCTTCATGCCGCCTATGCTTTCCCCAAATTTGCTCTGGGGGAGTCTGGAGAACTCCAGAACAGCATAAAAGAGGAGCGAAAGGAAGGTCGTTCCTTCAGGCAAGCAGAAAAGCTTGTGCTGATAGAACTTTTGTTGTAGCATGATGATGAATTCTTCACAAAATCCTAGTGCATTCTTTTTCACCAAGCAAGAACATAAATCTGGCTTTTTTTAATATTATGTCAGCTGCAATCTTTTCAAAGAGATCAAGGTAAAGCTGGGGGTGGAGGTTCCAAAAGGGGTTCATGAAGAGGGCTAGCAAATGGGTGAACTGTATTACAGACCCTCAGAAAGAAATAAAAAACTGTTAGGCAGACAGGTTGTGGGGTAAAAGTGTGTCAGCTTCCCCTTGGGCTGATGTGATATGATTCGACGCACCTTTCTTGGGAAAGGTGTGTGGGAGATGTTTTTATTTTGATCCAATGGCACTGCAATGAATTCATAATATGTAACTGGGGCATCTGCTTCTGTAAATACATTTAAAGTGCATAAAATGAACATAATTTATGGAAATATTGCCTGAGTTGATGATGTTAGTAGGAGTGTAAGTGTCAACTTTCAAGAGAGCCAACATTTTACTTTGCATTCCTTGCTTTAATTTTCCTTTGATAGCACTTACTGATGTGTCTGCAACTCATGAAATAGACTGCATAGTATTATATTAAGGAAGAAACATAACGAAACTCGCTAAGTTTTCTTTTCAAAATGTCAAGAGTCTTTTGCTTTAGTCCTCAAGAATCCCTGTATGTCAACCACAGTATTTAAATAAGCTTAACTTTTTAGAGGTTTAGGCCTTTGTTCAATAAATAATTTGTAAAGTGGAGTTCTAACTTTCTGGGTGGTGTAAGTGAAGGTGATGTAAGTTATATTAAGAATAATACTGCACAAGTCATCAGCACAAATGTATTTTCAGTCCCTGAGCATGGGTTTATATTGTCATTTCAATAAGGTTGCTATGTTGCATTCATGCTTATATTGATTTTCAAAGCAACCTCAATTGTTTGATTGCCATAATGAGCTATTTCTAGAGCAATTTAGTTTTGAAAGCTGGTGCTCAATGCATAACGTATGGTGACAGGACTGAGTCACTAATAGCAAGTATGAGAGTTCCTTGATATGCAGGCAGGGGCATCCCAATGCATTATTCTGCCTGAACTGAAGGACAAGATGGCACCTTCCCACTGCCAGCTCCATGTAAGGAACCCAACTTGATTGGCAGTTGATTATTACACCAACACTGGCAATGGGATAACATCCTCCACCACACCTGAGACCAGCAGGTGAGCATAGGGTCTTCTTCTTGTTGTTGTTTGGCAATCACTCGTAGCTGAGTAAGATTGTCTTCCATGAATACGGTCTTAATGGTCTGTCCGTAGGTGACTATGGAGGCCAATTCTGGATCCACACGTCCTTCCACAGTGGGGACATAGGTTTCCAGGCAGGAGTTTGCCAAATGTGCCTTCCTTTTAGCTCGATTCTCCCTTGCGTCCTGAAATCGAGTGTCTTCAAAGTCCATGACACCTTTGGTAAAGGTTGTTCTCCAATTGGAGCGTTCGCAGACCAATGATTCCCAATTGTTGGTGTTTATGCTACATTTTTTTAGATTTGCCTTGAGAGAGTCTTTAAACCTCTTTTGTTGACCACCAGCATTATGCTTTTCATTTTTAAGTTCGAAATAGAGTACTTGCTTTGGAAAACTATAATCAGGCATCCAAACAACATGACCACTCCAACGAAGTTGATGTTGAAGAACCATTGCTTCAACACTGGTGATCTTTGCTTCTTCCAGTACACTGACATTAGTTTGCCTGTCTTCCCAAGTGATATGTAAAAACTTTCGGAGACACCATTGCTGGAATCTTTCAAGGAGTTAGAGATGGTGTTTATATCACAAGCAGCAATGAGTCACCTTCAAGTAGATTTCAAGGCCTTGGAAAACACAGGAAAGTGGGGCTATACAGTCTGTTACTTGTGAGGACCCCAATGAGGAAGCTTAGTCTGGAGAGAAGAAAACTCAGCTTGCAGGCAGCCTACACAACGAAGAGCTTAACCCCACTATCTTCTATGTGGCCTCGAGACAACATGTAGCTGTGGGAAATGCCTATACAGTGGTGCCTCGCAAGACGAAAAGAATCCGTTCTGTGATTCTCTTCGTCTAGCGGTTTTTTCGTCTTGCGAAGCAAGCCCATTGACGGATTAGCGCTATTAGCGGCTTTTAGCAGCTTTTAGCGGCTTTTAGCAGCTTTTAGCGGCTTAGCGGCTTAGCGAATCAGCTGATAAGTGGCTTAGCGGCTTAGAAAAAAGGGGGGAAAGGGGGGAAAAACCCGCAGGAACTCGCAAGACATTTTCGTCTTGCGAAGCAAGCCCATAGGAGATTCGTTTTGCGAAGCACCTCCAAAACGGGAAACTCTTTCGTCTAGCGAGTTTTCCGTCTTGCGAGGCATTCGTCTTGCGGGGCATCACTGTATAGTCCTCATTTGTTCTTTCGTTGTTGTATTTTAGATTTGATTCGACTTTGTGTAGCGATGTATTAGAGAAGTGTACATCTCTAATACAAAGGCAGGTTGATATTTTAATCCTTAAGCAGTATTGCAAGGCTTTGATTTATATTTCCCTGTAGCCCAAGAGATCAAAAAGAGTATCAGAAAAGTACTAATAGCTTAGGGCAGACACTTTGTTAAATGCTGGATGTAGACCAGGTAAGCAGCAGTGAGTACCAAGATGAATCATAGTCTATGTGGTTGTTTACAGTAGAGCGAAATTAAATTATATGAGTGCTCTGGCTTAGTTGTTTCCATTCCCACACTCCCTATAATTTTATAGCCGTGATATATATAATTTTGTCCCTGGGGGACTTTATGTTGTTGTTGTTTTAATCCACTTTCCCTGAAGTGAATTGTGATAGAAGCAGTTGGAGTTGTTTTAAACTTGCTTTGATTTTGATTTCTTTTCCTTCCCATTTATTTTACCCATGGGTTAGTGGCAGTTGATTATACACCAAACATTCCTGTAATACTTCTTCTAGAGGGTAAAGCAAAATCATATCGATGGAGAATCTCTGTGTTCCCATAAGCCAATGGTTGATGCAAGACCTCTCCTCCTACCAGAGGGGAGGGGTTGTGAGTGGGAGCCGGTTCCCACTTCAGCAGGGAGGCATATTCGGCCCCCTGCATCAGTTATCCCAGCTGCCGCACCATGCCCTTTAGCCAGCCAATAGGGCTGGATTGGGGGTGGGGTTTAGCCAAAGTTAAGCAGCCGTAGCAGTGCCATGCCCCATTCTCCTTCCTGAATTCAACGGATCACCCGCCCACCCTCCCTTTAGGTCATATCTATGCTTTTGACCTTGCTATGGACTTTGGTTGGTTGCCTTGGTTGCCCAGGGGGCCTGGTAGGAATTTTTATCCATTTGGCAAATTGGCACCAGCCTCTTGGTTTTTCGCCTGCCTCGTAGCAAATCGGATATTGGCAGTTAGGCATTGGAATATGTGTCGTGTGGACTTCCGGGTTGGTGCCTCCGGCAATGGCGGAGTTCCTCTGATCGGGAGGAACTTGCCCCGTGGGAATTTGGGTCTGTACTGCCGCAGCGAAGGCGGAGACCCGTAAAAATCACAGGCGGGAGAAGCCTGTGAACGTGGGATTCGGCGGGCACCTTTTGCGCCTCCCCTACTCGTGGGGGAACCCGATTTCGGGGACCCAGAGCGACGTGGGGTGAGTGGCGCGGTGCTTCAACTCATCTGCTTCTTCCATGGAGCGAAGCCGCATAGCTGTTGCCGGAGAGCACTGACTTTTTCCTGTGGACAATTTGACTCCAAAGTAATTACCCATGAGTAGAGCTGATACGGGAGAATCGGATTTTAAATGTTTAATTTGGCATCGAAACGGGGAGGTTCAAAACAGGAAGTCTGCCTTCCCTATTTGTAAATAGAGTGAGGCAAGGAGTCTGTAAGCTGAAGTCTTGGAAAGCCTTTTGTAAAAAAATAGATTTCCATCGGTAAAGAGTATAAAATCCCCCTTGGAGGCAGGAGAAGAGGGGGGAAGCTGTGGACTGAGTATGCCTGCAGGAGAGAGTAAAGAGAGTTAAAATACTGCCGCTCTGACCCTGGAAACGGGCTGCTAGTAGGACTGACGTTTTGGAATGTCCATTGACAGCACTTAGAATGTTCCTTGACAGCTAGCAGAATAAGAGAGATATATTGTTTCTACTGTCTCCGGATGCTTCTAAAAAGGAGTAATAAAGTAACTGAAAACTGAAACTAACTTTGGATTGTACGAGTTGCGCTTAAAGGTGACATTCTTGACTATTATAAATAGAAACTGTTTCCCCCTAGTGGAAGTTTCTGAAATTGGTTACTTTATAAGAGCTGGGCTAGGGGAGTTTCCAGCTGCAAGATAAAAACTGTGTGACTCTGGGATTGACCTTGAATCTCTTAAGTGTTATGGCAAATGGAAAGGAAAGAACAGATGAAATGTCAACAGAAGAGGCCTTAGTGGTCGCATTATTGAAAATAAATGACTCGCTGGAACAGCTTCACAAGAAAACAGAAGTGATGAATGTGAAAGCGGACGCTGCAAATAATAAAATTGATTTAATTGTAGAAAGTTTAAATAATCTGGGACAAAAGGTGAACACCAACACAGAAACCACCCAGAAATTGACACAGGAATCTACCTTAATACGTCAAACTGCAGATGAAGTCAGGGAGAAAACCTTTGCTGCTGAATGTAAAACAACACAATTGGAGTGTGTGAGAGCCCCATACATTCAAAAGCAACTTGATGAATATAAGCTGACATTTGCTATGATGGAGCTTAAAGAAAAATAGATGAATTTGAGGATCAGAACCCCACCAGAACTGGGAAAGGAAAGTTTGACAGAGCTTCAGGAGGAGACAGGATCAACATCGGCTGAGAAAGAGAGATTTTTGGGGGTCAGTAGGACCGCCAAAAATGTGAATTTACTTAAGGGTAACTGTGAAGGACGTTGGATTGAAGAGAAGGGGGATTGGGAAATATGGACAAATGTGAAGTAGTTATGGTTGGGCCGAGCTGTTGTGGTAGGGATGAGGGTTGCTGTGTTGCCGGGGATGTTGCTTTTGTGTCAAAAAGTGCAAGTTTTGGATGGGAGGGATTGTTTCAGGAGGTGGCAGAGGGATGTTCCTGGATTGGTTTGGCAGGGCAGGAACCCTCAAGTAAAACTTAAGATATTGACGGATCATCTGCTTTTGCTGGCTGAGAGAATGGCTGTCTTTTAAAAGCACTGAAGTGTTGGATAATGGCAGATGAAGTTGATGGACTAGACGGAATTGGCGGAAAAGACTGGCAAGATCCGAGACCAGGGAGAAGAGTCGGTGGAAGAAGACTGGGAAAAGTTTAAAGACTATTTATAGAAATATTGTAAAATTATTGAATGTTAGAAGAATGTTGGAATGAAATTATATGGCTTCAGTAGAAATGTTATAAGGAATTAAGTATAAATAGATTAATAGAGTATTAAAGGAAAATAAGGTTAAAAGGTGTTAAGATAATTATAGGATAGAAAACAGGGGAAGATGGTAAGGAATTGCTGAAATAATTAATAGAAGTGGAATACAAAAAGGGAGGTGTGAGGAAGCCGTGGAAATATGGGAAAGAAAGATAAGATATTGGAAGTTTTTTCTTTTTTCTTTTTTTCCCTTCTTTCTTTTGATGTGTTTTTAAAGTGTTTTTGTTTTGTTTTGTTAATTTTTATGTAGTGTTTTTGTATTATAATGTATTGTTTTTTCTTTGTTTTTTCTCTTGTAAGTGTTTAAATTGTTGTAAAAGTAATAAATATTATTATTTAAAAAAATGGAATATGTGCCGTGTGTCGGAGGACAGGTTGTGGCCAGCACCTACCCCTCCCCTTGTTGGGTATTCCATTAAAGGGATCCGGCGGTCGTGGATCCTGTCCGACGCCCTTGCTGGTGGCTAGGGCCATGGCACGACCCCCAGTGACGTCAGGGAGAGCTTCCAATTGCATTTGTATCAACAAGCTCCTCCCACTGGTTGTTAACCCTTGAATGACTCTCAGCTGAGTGGGGTGGAGTCATGTATAGATTGTTTGATCCAATGCCTAAGCCAATACCACTCACATGCGGTAACCAATAAAGTTGTGGCCTTATTTAGCCCATTAACCTAAAATACATGTGTCCTTGTGTCTTATTTATCTCTAAGCAGGTGGCGGGTCCTTGACTCACAAAACCATTGTCATGGCAAATAGGCAGCGATGATCAGAGTTGTGCTCCAGCAATATCTGGAGGACTTCAGGTCCACCTGCCCAAGGATGGGAGGCCTGTAGAGGTCAAGATTGTCTAAGACAACTCCACATAGAGTGCATTGGTGTATTCCAGCCTGGTGATGGAGATGAAAGCTCTATGGACCACAGCAACTCTCTCATCTCTCCGATCCATGCAGCCTGTGCTGATGTAGTACTGATAATCCAGGTTGACATAACTGTGTCAGATGAACTCCTCCCAACTCACCCACCCAGATCTCAATAATACACACCAGACTGGCACCCTCATCCACGATCAAATCAAATCAAATAATGGATGAGCATGGTATCATTATGTACAGATCAGGTGTTAAACAACAGCATGCACAGGCCAGTGGGTACAGCAAATGAACAACCCACCTTTAATTGCCTTTTCCCAGCCAGCCTACTTTCCGTAACTCAGTTGGCCATTATGTTTCTTAAGGGAAACAAACTAATTCTTCCATTTCAGCAAGTGCTTCTTGTAAGCTTGTTTGTGGTTCTAATGTGATTTTGTCACTCTTGCTTTAGAGCAACAGAAACATAGCTATGGAAGTAGGTTAAGCAGTGCATAATAATCTTAGCTGACAGACAGTAAAAGTCATTCTGCAAAAAGATTGGCTGAATGAAGCTGCCTCTGAACAAGCTATTGTTGTGTGCATGTGTGAAGAGTGTGCATGTCTAACACCTCTGTATATAATAACAGGCTCTTCCCAGCCTAACTCTAATATAAATATCTCAAAGGGCAGATTTAACCTTGTGAGCTACCGAACAGTAATTTGTGAGCATTTAGCAGTTCAGGAACTGTGTTATCTGTCCACCTTCCTATGTGACTTTCATCTTCTTGTTGTTATAAAATGCAGATGCCTTTTCCTGTGTGCTTTGGGCAATGTTTCTGCAAGTGCTCAGTGGTGTACATTTTGAAGTGCAGAGGCAAAGCATTATGGCCCCCATAGCCACACCCTCGAGGAGTGTCTAATGTTTATCCATATATTAAAAATAATAAACATTGAACAGCAGTGCATAGGATAATACCCAATTTATGAGGATCAACTGACAATCATAGGATAGTGAGCTGATAAAGTGTGGTAAAGCAGCTTGCATACTGGATTTTGATTAAGGAGACCTGGGTTCATATCCCTTATCAGTCCTGTGGTATGACTGCTTTAATGATCTCAGGCAGGCAAGCAAGCCCCGATAAGAATTAATGACTCTCTGGCAGTTTCATGTTACGTTTATTTACAAAAACACATCCAGAGCCCGGCTTCTCACAGGCTTGCATTGAAGGGAGTTGGTCAGTCTGAAACTCCACCCTGCTCACAACAGGGAGGATGCCTGATTCCCGCCCTTCCCCTCTTGCCCTTCTGTTGCACTCTGACCTTGTCTAGTCTATGAGCACAGGGACTGAGAGGCTGGCCTGCCCTCTCCCCACTTCCACTAGATACACCGTCCGTCCTCTGCTCCTCTGCTGGTTGCCTAGCAACACTCTGATCGCCTCCTAACTCTCCTGCTTCTTGAGGGCTATTTGTGTCCTCTTTGTGAAGGGCAGTTGAGCTACCCTTTCTTGGCTCTGCCAGCCCACTTTCTTCTGCAGAGCCAGCCTCTCTCTCACTTGGCTCAATTTCCGAGTCTGACTCTCCCCCTGCACTCGGTTGCATCACGTTCCTGACAACTGCAATCTTAGGCATAGTTACCTAGGAGGAAGCTCTGCTTAATATCTATAAGAATGTATGAAGAGCCTACTGAATCAGGCCAATGTCCCATCTAGTTCAGCATCCTGTTCTCACAGCAGCCAGCCAGATACCTGTAGGAAGCCTGCAAGCTAGACATATGTGCATCATCACTCTGCCCACCTGCAATTCCCAGCAACTTTTCTAACTCTTTGCAAACTCCACAATACTGTACACAGCATACAGTATTCCAAATGTGGTTGCACCATAGATTTGTGTTAACAGTGTTATGATAGCAGTTTTTATTTTTAGTTCCTTTTCTTATGATCCCTATTGAATTTAGCAACACTTTATCTGGGTTGACATGGTTGGGATTGTAGCCTCATTCTCCAAGTTCATCCTAAGATAACATGATTATTTTCATATTGCTACTGATGGGGAAAGAAGTCTAGGTATAGTTGTCATATCAGTCCATCTACAGCAGCAACAACAACCACCCACTTCCAAAAAATCTCAGTGCATGTTCCAGATGCAACTAAAACAAACTAAGCAAAAAATAATTATAAACCTTAAAATAATTGCAAAGTAGCTTAAACATAGAATCCATTTTTATTAGCATTATTTACCAAGGAATCAAGCACCCAGAAATAACACCATGATTATTTTATCATTATTTTAGCAGCTAATAAAAATGCTAATTTGCTGATGAGAGACATATGGATAAAGGAAAGTCAACTGCAACCCATTAAAGCCATAGTGAATGCTAAGAAGGAAATCGTCTCTCTCCCCCCACCCACCCCCAGTTCCTTGATAAGACTGGCAATACCAAAATAAAACTGCTTCCGAGCTCTGCTTTAGCACTTGGATTAGTGAGTCACTTTAGTTGGGGGCTTCCTTTCCCACTTTCAGAAGTGGCTCACCTGCAATTCTAGCTTTCTGACAGCCGTGCTACTACCACTTGCCCCGAGGCAGGCAGGGAAGAGGATGGAGCTCTGTGGGCACACCAGCAGAACCAGTCAGTTGCTTCTGCAAAGGCAACTGCGCCATGTCAGAGACACCACTTTTGGGAAGCTAGCATTGCAGCTATGCCCACCAGGTGCATCACTTCTGCTCACCTTAGTTCAGATACTCAGCTTCTGGAAATCTGAGGCAACACTTTTCTCCCCATTAACTACAATAGGGAAATCAAGAAATGGCTATAATTTCTTTATGCTTTGCCAGAGGATAAGGCCTGCCAGATTGTAGACAAATAGGTGCAGTGGGGCCTGTACTGGGCAGCTTTAGAATTTCAAAGTTTAAAAAAGTACAGGTGACAACTTTTTATTACTTGGCAGAATTGGATGAAATACATAGGTACAACTTTTCCCCCTGAGTGAATGAAGAATGCCAAATGTAGGGGAAGATATTTTTGTGTAAGTGGATCCCTTAATATTTATGGAGCTGGGTTGTTGTTTTTTAAGGACTTCTTTCTCTCCTCCCATCGTTTTTTAGCCCAATTTTATGAGCATGACAAAGATTGTAGAGGTGCCCCTAGGTAGGTAGGTAGGTAGGTAGGTAGGTTCCCTGCAAAATTTCAGGATAGTGAGCTTTGATAAATTAAAAACAGCAGGGTGTGTGTGTGTGTGTGTGTGTGTGTGTGTGTGTGTGTGTGTGTGTGTGTTGATGAATTGGCACCAAAGTGACAGAAAGTACCTCATCCTTAGTGTAGTGGAGAAAATATATGGAAATGTCCTGTAGTATTTGGGCATAGATGTGCACCATATAAATGTACTGTAAGGGGAGCCTTTAAAACTTCAGCCATTCTTCAAACAGATTCCCTTTTGCATATATATATATATATGTAGGTTAAATTAAAAAACAAGGAGGGGGACACATTTCTGCCCTTCCATCTCCATCCTCCTCTGCATGGTCAAGGTGACTGTGCTGCAGGGAAGCCTCCTTCTGACTAGCTGACTAGCCATGGGTCAATGAATTCAGCAGTCACTATGACCAAGCAAGTATCATTGAGATAATTGCAGTTTATGTTTATAGGAATGTGTCTTTAGTCACTGCTATCTGTTCACAAGACTGCCAGTGTGTGTCTTGCCAGCCATGTGCACACAAGGAACATTTGCTTCAGAAACATTTATAGTCCACAATGGGAAACACTGTCTGTGGGTGGCTTTGCTTTACTCAATCCTTGCAATCAAATCCCTGCAATCAGATGGGCATAATAATTCATCTTGTCGGAATGAATTACATAAATATTGTAAAACATTTATGCACCAGAAAGCACGGCAAAAATGCTGAAAATGACATTATGGAAATAAGTCAGAAAAGCAATCTGAAGATCATGGAAGTTCTCATCCAGGATTAGAAAAATGATTTAGCATGGGGTGGAGTGGCAAATTCATTCCAAGCTATTTATTTCAGTGTGCCTTATTCTGTGACTAAATGTTGGAAGTTTTGTGCAAACCAATGTGATTGATAATAATTCTAATAAAAACTGCATTCATTTACTATATCAAACGTGACAATGAATTTCACACATTACTTTCAGTATTATTTTGCCCATTTGTATTAGATCTTCTGTGACCTGGCCAAGAAAGAAACTCTAAACCTTTTTTGAAAATGAATTTGAGAACTCAAAACATTGTAATGTTACCATTTCGTATTTACTTTTTTGTTTTTTTGTTTTTTAGATTGATCTTCTTGTTCCTACAAAAGTGACGGGCATAATTACTCAAGGAGCCAAAGATTTTGGTCATGTACAATTTGTGGGCTCCTATAAACTTGCCTACAGCAACAATGGAGAGCACTGGACCATATATCAGGATGAAAAGCAAAAAAAGGATAAGGTGAGGTAATGAGGCAATTGATATTTGGAAAGCATTTTTTTATAGAAAGCTGCTACATCCCTGGTAATCACAGAGCTAGTAGCCTGCAGGTTAATGTCTGCTGTCTGCTTTATAGGATGTTCATGCCAAAGGGTCTATGGCTAAAAGTCAAGGTGAACAGAAAGAATCGATGTCGTTATGCACCAACATTTATAGATACTTCAGTTTTAGTTGCAGAAATGTGTCAAATTTAAAGCTGTTAAATGGAGAATATATTTTTATATGTATATCATCAAATGCACTTAAAGGAAAACGTTTCATTTTCCGATTTTAAAATTCACTTTTATCCATGGTAAAATGGTTCATAAAATATGCAGGAGTCACCTGGCTTCCTGGGCCCCCTTGGCACATTTGCAAACTTGAGAAACTGTTGTGGGTACCACACACACACACACACCACACTTGGGCCACCTGCCCACCTACACAACTTCCCTGCACACCTACACACTCATTCACCTGGGCCACCCCCCTGCCTGTCTCTGTCTCTTCATCACCCTCCCAACACAGCTGTGATGGCCCAGCAGCAAGTGAAAAGGATTGTGTCATCATACTGTAGTTTGCAGCAGCCTCTGTTGGTAGCCACATGAACTATTGTGTGAAGGCACACTTACATTTTTATTATATGCAAGATAATCAGTACAATACTCTGCCTTCAGGACATACTGTATAGTTCCTGCCTTGCCTGTTTATACTTCAAACAGCAAGGAAATGCACTTAGCTCTCAAATCTGTGGGAGATCTGAGCTAAACATATAATAGAAATCCCAACACAGGGTTAGAAATATATCGCCTGATGAGAGTACACATTTCTAAGTTACATAAGCTTGATAACCACTATATTGCTTCATTGGTGTTCAGTACTGAGTAGATTGAAGGACGTTTATCAGTCAGAGGGGAATTACTAGATCAAATGCCATCATAAAAATGCCGTCTGTTTGCACATGTGGTTGAGATCTAATAAGAAATGTCATGACCCGCAATTCCACTGGAATCATGCTAGGATATTTAAGTGACACTACCAAGCAGAAAGCATTAACTTTCTGGAAAAAGCTTTTCCCAGAATCTATTTATTTATTTATATTAAATTTCTATACCACCCTTCATATGAAGATCACAGGGCAATTTACAATATAAAAACACAAAAATGCATAATCTAAAATAACAGTCACTGGAGCACAGAAAAAATTGGTCCTACCCAAAATTTCAGAGTGGATCTGTAAAATCTAGGGCAAAATGTGGATGTAGAAACTGACAGCATGCATCTGTCTCAAGAAAGACACATTTTTTCTCAAAGTTGGGTATGAGTAATTAGGTTAACTTTTTAACTATATCAAAGTGAGTCAATCACAAAATAGTTCTGTTATAATCCATATTATTTTTATATGTCATAAGCAATGAAAATTCATAGGCAGAAAACTGGTATTCATGAACATCTCTGAAGACTTTGAATTCTATTCAAACTAGCCTGGTGTGCAACTGTTTTTCTAAAGAGGAAGCAGTTCTCCTCCTTCTTGAGGGATGGACGCCGCCTTGTATTATAGCAGCACTGCCAGTTAGCCATTCTTCCCAGATAGCACTCAGCTGGAGCAAGCTGTGTAGTAGAGTTGACCTTCAAATAGTCTACCCCCTGCAGTGATGGTGAGCAGCAATCAAATACAGTTTTCATCTACCATTATCTTCTGAGAATTCCTACCGGGTTTCAGACAGTCTGGCCAGCTATACAAACACAAGTCTAATATTGACCATAGCATGACTCCCTACCATGAATTAATTTCATGTGTGTCCCATCTTTTCTCCAAGATGCTCCTCACAATTTTTTCTTTACTTAGCATCCTGTGAACTACGTTAGGCTAGTCCAAGGTGGCCAGCTGAGCATCACACCTGAGCAGGAATTTGAGCATGGATTCAGACTTAGCATTCTAGCCATGGGCTAGAAGAAAGGTTAACATTGCAATGTAAGCAGTGGGGGTATCATGTATACACTTAAGATTAACGTTTTGCTGGTAGCCGCCCAGAGTGGCTGGGGCAACCCAGTCAGATGGTTGGCATATAAATACAACAGCAGCAACAAGAAGAAGAAGAAGAAGAAGTTGTTAGAGATGGCAGATAACCTTTCTATATACGGATACAAGATTTGAAGGCTTATAATAGTGGCTTTACATGCCCCTGAGTTATCTAGTTTGAATTAAAGCCTGAGCCAAATGAAAATTCCCAGTTTTCCTCCCTGCCTGCCAGATTCCCATTCCCTGAACCACCTTTCCTCTCACATGGAAAGAGAGAAGTCAGCCCCTCCCTCCCATCTCCAATGTCTGATAACGGGAGTAGAACCTAGGGGTGGACAACTTGTGGCCCTCCAGATTCCATTAAAATCCAGCTCCATCAGCACAAGCTGGCATGGGAATGATGGGAATTGTAGACCAGCAACATCTGAAGGGCCATGGGAACTCCATCCCTGGAACAGACCTTAGTAGAACTACGTATTTCATCACTCTCCCTGTGCACCACCACTGCTCCCACACAAGAGATAAGATATTCGGAGTATGGCGATGGAGTGTCTGGTAAAGATGGTGTTTTGTGGGATCAGGGAGTCTGGGAGGGAGGCATGGGCTTATTTACAAATGCCAAGTTGACTCAGAAAATAAATTGACTTATTTCCACTGTTAATCTCACTCAGCTGTATCACTAATTGTAGTTTACAGGGTTTTCCTAGGGACTGCTGCTCATTTTTCCCTCTTCCTCAACTGAATGACTGATTGCAGTATTGGTAGACCTTGGGGAACAATGAAAACGTCTACTTTAAAACATTTTGCATTCACAGTTCGATAGATACATCTTCATTGTTATTCTAAGCACAAACATTCATTTGAAGAGGGAATCTGATGCCCGACTGCTGGGAGGCAACTTTATAAGAAACTCTAGAATCCAAAAATATATATCCTTCTTACAGCTTTGAGCACATCTTTAGGTTCTTCCTGATCCATAGTTAATTCTTTGGCTTGGAATACACACATCAGTGATGTGTAATGCTCATCTTAGAAACAAAGCAAGCATTGTGACCCCCTTTTCTCTGGTTTGGATTTTAATCTGTCCTGAGGAAGAGCACCTCCCTTCCCTTCATCCATGAACCCACAACTAACCTTCTTCCTACTCTCTTGTTTGCTACCACTCTGTTATTTATTAAATTTCTATACTGCTATTCATCTGAGGATCACAGGGCGGCTTGCAGTAACAAACACAGTAACAAACAAAAACAATACCCCACCCCAATACTCTAGTATCACAAGGTTCAAGAACTGGCATCAAACTAGTTTCAAGGTTCAGCCCCACCTGATGTTGTGTAAGCCGCTTTGTGGACAGAGAGAGCATGTATGAAGTAATTTGCCCACAATTTCTACCATAACTTCACAGCCCTACATAGCAAGCTCACTTTTGAGCAAGCTCCAGCTCTGGGAGTGTACAGCTTTCCCACATCTTAGCCACATGGTTCTCTTGGGCATCTTTCCATTCTCACCACATTTGCCACATACACTGGTATTTCTGCCTTTCATAGCCTCTCCTCTCTCGCAAGAGGTGGGGACCAAAATCCCAAGACCCAACTCAAGTGGTTTAGGTCCAAAACCTCACAGAAAGAAGCTGCAGAGAGCTACCTCTTCCTTTGCCCCAGCCATCTTTCTCCTTGCAGGCTTCATTGTGAAGAAGAGGGGACATTGCCCATTTCCTAAATGCAGGCCTCTACGGGATGGCTGGTCACATGGTGCTGCTTTCGAATACTGTCCAGAAACTTCAGCTACTGGAAAATATCCCCACTTGGTCATGAAGCTCATTAGGTGATCTTGGGCCAGTCGCTGCTTCTCATCCTAACCTACCTCACAGGGTTGTTATGGGGATGAAATAATGAGGAGTGAACCATGCAAACCACGAGCTCCTTGGAGAAAATGATGAGATACAAATTCAAAAATAAAACATTTTAAGTAAGTAGGCATTATGAACAGATTACATCAGTTCTATCTTGCCTTCACTGTCCAATTCAAAATGCTGGTTCAGACTTATAAAGCCCTACACAGTGTGGGTTTTCTGTATTTGATAGATCCCCTCCTCCTGTATTTTTCTATCTGTGTACAGCAAGGCCATCTGCAGAGACCCTTTTCCAAGTGCTTTCTTAATCTGAAACTTAGAGGCTGGCTATGACAAGAGAGAGGGGGACTTTTTGGCAGTGGCTCTGGAATGCTCTTCCTATGTAAGCTCACCTGGTGCCCGTGTTGTTGTCCTTTCAGCACCAGGCTATGACCTCTGTGGTTCTCTAAGGCCTTTTAATATCATGTATTTTTCATTCCACCTCACTCTACCTAATGGTGGGGCCACTTTTGCTTCTTTCTCTCCTGATAGTACTTCATCTTTAAACCAGGCTTGGATAGCCCTTGCAAATGTCGGCCTCTCCAAATAGAGGACTGCCCTCTGGACAATAGGACACACAGCCACTATATGCTTAGTATGTACCGGTAGTTAAAGATTTTTGGGATTGCTTTGAAGTGTGAAAAAGCAGCTTTCTAGCAGTGTGTGTGTGTCTGCCACTTATATAGTTGAACCAATATTTTTGATATTCATGACAAAATTTGCATGTTTGATTAGGCACTAAGCAAATGGCATGAAAATCAAATGTATTTCTTTGCTTTTCATCCAAGGCCAATCAGGGCAGCTGGAAGGGCAGGCGCGCGTGCGCACGCACACACACACACACACACACTTATCAGAGTTTTCTTTTTAACTTTAAGGAAAGCAGCAACAGAAGTAAAAAGACTGTTTTGGCTCAGTTCTCATTGCACTTTCAAATGGAGAGGATATGAAAAAGAGCAGTTGCTCCTGCTGTTTCTTTCTGGCGCTTGCCACTTTAACTGCCAGTTATCTGAGTTTAAATCGACACCACGTTCCTCTAGGGATGCAGCCCAGGAGAGCTGCAAAACTATACCCTACATTCTCTTTCTTTCTCTCTCTCTTTGGGTTCATTTTAAATGGTTTGAAAGATATACACGAACACCATCTCTGTGTTTGGACTGAGCTGGAAATCACTGAAATTGGAGCATGTTGAGAAAAATACATTTTGGGGGGGATCTCTCTGGACTAAATGGTAATCATGTTTTCCTCAACTAGAGGTCAGTAGATCACTGTACTTTCAGTGCCATAGTAATGAATACCATACTTGGTGGAGTCTGTTATGGGGAAAGGAATAACTGTGGGTCATATGAAAGGAATTGCCATGTAAAATTAGAAATGCATGCCATGATCTGCAAAATCCTTTTCCGCATGCACTTGGGATGTTGCATGCATGGAACAGATGTGCTTTGTGAAAACACCCTGTTCTACAGTATCCTGCAAAGTGCAGGAAACAAGAGTAGCTCCACTTTTCTGCATTCTTTGCATGTGGAAAGAAGGGAATGGATGAGAAATTTGGTTTGGTTTGCAATCCAGTGGGAACCCACGTAATTCTCCCTTCCCAAAACATTATGCAAACAGAAGCATTGCTATCTTTTGAAATAAACACTTCTCTGAATTTAGCAGAGTAGCTTTTCAACCAACAAATGTACACATTAGGGGAAGGCATGCAACATCCATAGGCAATAGAAATACCAGGTCAGGAGAGCAGTTCTACAAATCTGCCTCACCAAGTGTGTTGCTACTGTTTTAAGTGAAGCAACCTAATTTGCACTTCCTGGACTAATAAGACAATACTGGAATGGAATAATGCTTCAGATACTTTCCTGGATTTTGTGATAACAGTTCTCAGTTCAAGAAGTGTACTAGAATCCATATTTGGGAATAAGAACAATTTAGAAATGTGTGCATTGGTATAAAAGTATGCATATTTAAATATTAATTCATATAGCTATTTTTTCAGAGTGAAATCGTACTTAAATGTGGAAACATGATGGGATGGACTCATGAATGAACACATGTGAAACTGACACAGACCAAAAATAGATTGATCTATCCATTCCTTACTACTATATAAAGAATAATTACAAATATTGCTTTACATCAAAGTAGGCTGATGAAAAAACTTTGTCTGTTTTTTCTCTAGTCTACCATGCAACCTTGAAGATGGGGAAAACAATGGCTCAGGCTTGCACTAGCCAGTTGCTAAGGAGAAGTTATTTACCTTGAGGATATTAATAATGTTGTGTTTGCAGGATTTTTCACATATGTTGTCTAGGGAAAAAATGGTCTTTGCTCTGTTGGAATTCCTGGTAAATACTGCAAAGAAGACAGCTTAATTGCATCCCACAGCTATTGTTCAAAAATATTTCAAAAAAAAAATCTTATGGCAAGAGGATTAAAAAGACTGAGTTCCCCAGGATTTTCTTGTCAATTGAGGAGAATCTGTCTATAAAGAAAATGTTGGTTTTTTTAAAAAAAAACAGTTTTTTGTTTCCCTCCCTCCCGCTTCTTCCTAGCTGCTGCATGCTCCTTAGCTTTAAATGACAGAGACAAAAATAGAATTAAAACATAAATGTACACACTAGAACCACTGAGGTGCTACACCAATTGTACAGCTCAACATGGTAGAGATCCCAAAAGTGAGACAAGCACTGCTTTCCTCAGGTCCATCTGGTTGGCTGCTGTGAGAACAGGATATTGGACTGAATAAGCATTTGGCTTGATCCAGCAGGGCTCTTCCTACATTCATATGCCCCATACTGTTAGAGCTGTGTTTTGTTATATTAAATGCAATACTTTAGATTTCCCTATTGCTTTTATTTTTTTCTTACTCAAGTCCAATGAGAAGCAGCCTTTGTACCTGCCACTTTGAACAGGCTGATGGTATGGTTGCCCTATGGGGTGATTGGCAACCAGCTCGCTCTCTCCTTGTTCTCTTAATTTGTTTCCCTGTAAAATAAAAAAATCACTGCTGCTACATGCTGTAGCATCAAGCAATCGAGTAACAAGGTGCTATGTAAAAGCTTATAATGTGCTGCTTTGCAAGGCAAGGGCATGGCAGCCTGGAGCACAGGGCTGTAGCCTGCTGTTACAACAGTCACTTTCATTTTCCTGATGACAAACACATTGCAATTTCAGTCTTAAGAGAATACTGCAGCAGTAGGTAACACAAACTGGGGGGAAGGCGTTATTGACACTGGGGAATCCCTGAGCCCAGTTGCTTCCCAAGCGCCAACAATCACCTGTTGGTTGGCTCTTGAAAAATGCTGGAAAGTGGCTTTGCGGGCACCGCCAATCAGGTGGCCAGTAATGCCTGCAAAGCCTCTTTTGTCCAAGCCTCGCCTTGATCTTCCCCACACCTGACATCATATATGACATCATGTGTAGGGCAGGCTGGGTGTGGCTTGGCCAAAATGGCCTTATGGTGCCACAACACTGCTCTACATGCACTATAAAATAAACATGCATCTGGCAAGCACCAAACAAACACTTACCCCGAGGAAATAAATCCTAAAACAAATATGCCTTGCACATCATTTTAACTTCTGCATTTAGCCAGGCTTACTCGGAACTGTTACCTTGGTAGCTGACAGTTTGCTTGGCACAGGTGGCATTTTATTCATTAATGACTTTTTAAATAAAAATGATGTATCTCCAAGCTGCATGTATGAGATTATTATTTTTTTAATCCTGCATTCCAAATAATCTTGGCATTTTAAAAGTGCTTGAAAGAATTTTCTCCTTATTTTCTGGTCTGCCAAATGGTACACAAACATATCAATAACAGATATTTTAATGTCATCAATAGTAATGCTTTTTGCAGCAGGGAAGTGCACATTGCACAATTGAAGTATTTTCTAGTCTTGCTTTCCCTCTCACCTCTCACTTCTTCTCATCCTCCCCAACCCTGGTATTACTAGGCTAAATGATGATGTTAGTTTCAACAATACCCTTAACAGGAGCAGTGCTTGATAGCTCATAAGAGCAAAACACAATGGTGCACTTCTTTAAACAGCCTGTACCTTGTTAGTGAATGTTTTGAGCAATATGGTTGGAAAGCCACTGCTATTAATGAAATTAATGGCATCATTTTTAGGTCAGGGTCTCCCAGGGTGGTCAGTATTGATCCCCTGTGTTGATGGGATTGTGCAGGGGTTGAATAAAGTCTTAGGGGTTGAAAGAGGTCAGAAAGGTCTTAGAGTGGAAAAAGAAGTTAATAGGGTATCATGGAAGAAAATTTAATTGGGAGCTATGAGCTTCAGAAATAAAGGGCATGGGCATGTGCAGAGTGATATGGTGTTATTTTCCTTTGGTTTTACTGTTTTTTTACATTTTATGATTCCTAGTAAAGGCGATTGATTAATAAATCCTGATTATAGGTTGATATTCTTGGCTTTATTTCATTTACATTCCTAATAATTTGGGTTTGGGTCAGTACCTTTATAAACTCATCAAGGGGTTCATGAGCTCTGACATTTGTGAAACCCTGTATTGGGTAATGATGGATCATATTGTAGTTTGATCCTAAAACCTGTTTACAGAGAAAGAAGCCACCCTAAGGCTGAATTTAGACACATAAAAAACAACAACCAACGATTCAGTTAAATGTATTGTAAACTTCTTACAGGGAAATCCCGCGGGACTCCATAGCAACATCTGGTGCCACAGAGTTATAACGCATATAAAGCGCTTTACCTTTACGAATGTAGCTGAGTCGTAAGTTCAATAGGGTTTACTCGTCAGGAACTGGATTTAGGAATTGTAGCCATTGGTGAGGGTTTTTTTCTGGAACACCAAGCATTCCCAGTAATATCCATATATAAAACATAATTCTTTTCTGAGTCAGGCAACCTGACTTTCTGATGGTAGCACATATCTGTCTATCTTTGCTGTTTTTCACGGTGCTCTCTTAACTCCTCTCTCCACTCTGCCTGGTTTCTTTTGTACTATTTTGCTATCACTGGTTCTTCTTGGTCACTTTTCAGGTTTTCCAGGGCAACTTTGATAACGACACCCACAGAAAGAACGTCATTGACCCCCCAATCTATGCACGGCACATAAGGATCCTCCCTTGGTCATGGTACGGCAGGATCACTTTACGGTCAGAGCTCTTGGGCTGTACAGAGGAGGACTGACGAGGATCTTCACTTTTCTGCACAACTCTTGATATTCCTAAAAAAAATAGCTCCATAGAAGAAACTGTGCAAAACCTGTAGGAAGTTGAATGGGTTTTTCATGAACAAGTGCTCACTTTCTGGTAGGCCGCTAACTGTCTTTTGTAAGGAGGTCTAAGCCTGCCCTTAAAATGGTCCAAATCTGAGTTGGGGGTTTTCTTTGGGCGCTTTTAAATCTTAGTTCCAGTTATTACTCTGTTTTGATGTGGAATTTACCTTTTAAGGTTTTTTTTCTGAGTTATTTCATGCTGGCTGAAATATCGTTAGGAGTAAGAAGCAGCATCCTTTTTACAAGGAAGATGAAAGTGGCGTGACCGAGTTCACGTGTGACTTGAGAAGGAACAGGCTGATTCATTGTTTCCAAACCCACATGGTCATCTCACTTGCAAAAAGTGATACTGCAGCTTTAGCAATAAGTTTTTCTCGGGGATGACTGCATTTGATTGTTTCCCTTGTGCCTATCAAGCATTGTCAAGATTAATGACACTTTTTTTTGGAAGTGATCTCTGTGGTCTGCAGTCCTCCTGGTGTCACAAACTACCTTTTGTAATTTTCTTTACAAACAGCCGAGTCCACCCACCCTAGGGTTTCATTTCCACATGTTTTGCTTCCCATTTAGCACACTGTGGGCATCGTCATTGTCTTTTATGTTTGATCACATTAACTGCTTCTGTTTCTTTTCAATGAGCCAACCTGAATTTTATGGAACAAAATCTGCTATCAGTATATTATGAAGTTAATGATTTTGTCAGTGAATTCAGCTTGCATTTTCTTTCTAAGGGATGCTGAGATGAAAGAACATGGACCAAATTCAAAGCTTAAGTAACTGTAGCCGGGAGGGAGGCACACATGAATGCTACAAAGCGGGCATTCATTTGATCCTGCATTTTCATGCATGGTAGTTGCCTCATGGAGCTGCCTAGGAGATGGCTTCTCTGAGATGCTTCCTATGACTCAATGGGCAAGGGTCATTGTGAGATCTAGAGGTGCATGCCAAAACATATGGACTGTGTATCCTCGTTCTGAGGAGCAACTCAACTACAGCACTGTCCCCATGCTTCAGAAATATGTGTGGAAGGATGAAACCTGAGGCTGAGTGGTCATATAATATTATATCTTAACATTATTTTAACCATCAGCTCTGCAAGGATTCTTCAGGCCCTCTGACTGGAGAAGACAAGTCTTGTAGGATACGCAAGTGGCAGTGTTGCAAAAACAGAGAGAGGAAGGAAGTGGGGATTCAGATACGGGAATTGGATTCAGATACGGGGCAGGTGCCAATCATCAGCGATAATAAGCAGGGCTGAGTGTATGCTATGAGCCTTCAGGAAAGAAATTGGAGGGAGAGCAAAGAACTCATTACTGGGTGATGAACTCAGCTTTCTGGGAATGGCAGCCTTAATTTCAAAATGAGAAAGTTTATAGCTCTTAAGACTGCAAAAAATATGATCGAAAGTATCTTGCCAGCAGCTGCTGCAATCTCCAGAGGTTGGAATTTCAGTGCCCACCATAGTTCCATCGCCTCCCCATGACTGGAAAGGGTATAGAAGTTGGATTGTAGAATTTTAATTATTTTTTAAAATGTGGATCATGCAGTGCCCTGATAACAGAGAATGGAGTACATACTGCCCTGATGGATCAAGCAGTGTGCATGCATTCAGAAAGATAAGCCACATACAGGAGTCAGTCAAACACCACAGTATTCCTACTTCAGGCATTCAGTTTTCTTATCATTTGCAGCCTCAGTGCTGGCAAAGCTTGCTATCACTATTGAAGGAAGAGCTGGGATTACTGAATGGGGTAAAAAGGTTTCTGAAGTGTTTTCCCAAGTAACTCCATGGGGTCATGTGGCAACCGCAGCTGCTGCATCATAGCTGTGGTGTGAACTGTTTATCACAGGTCAGCTATCGCTAATGGGTCTTGCTTATACATCAGAACAGATCCCTTCAGAGGAAGCAAATATCTCAAGAGGTGACCTTATTACTCATCGTTAGTGATTAGCCTATTACCTAATAACACCCTCTTCAGTTGATAACCTGAATTAGCGATAAATCCAGTTCTCTTGCGCATTGACCTCTGTGACTAAGATCTTCCATTTGAAATTGGCTGTAGCTTCATTTGAATGGACCTAGGATGCAGCGCATGTCAGTCAGTGCTAGAAAGCCATGTATGCAGTTTTCCCAGAGAAACAGTAGCCCATGCCAATCCCTGGCCAAGCAAGATATGAGATGCTGTTGCCATTGGAATTAGTACACAAAGGTGCTGGCAGAGCACTGTGTAAATGGCTCTCCATTTCTGACTCTGCCCGACCACCATCTGGGTCAGTGCAACCCAAGCTGTGACAAATGTGTATGAAAACACAGCCAGGATTTAATAGAAGGAATTTATCTTGTGTAAAACTCCTTCGTTGTGCAGAAGGAGTTCCTGGTAAATGGTAGTCCTAACAAATATTGCAAAGCACTTTCATTTTAATAAGGTATTGGTATTCTGTCCATTTCTTTTATAATTCTTGAGTGTCTTCTTATTACTTAAAACCTTCAAGTTGTGCTCATTTTCATTTTTAATTTCATAACATACTGTGGTAGATTTTTTTTCTTGGTTGTGTCTCATTAACACATCATGCTAAGTATTTTTTTATGAAATTCCATTATCGTTAAAAGAAAAAAATGGAGATATAAAGATGGGCTCTATGACCTTAATAAATACTTAGTCATCCTATAATTTTACAGTAAGGAATCGATATGCTTGTTTAAAAAGAAAAGAAAAAGATTTAAAAGTCTGATATATTTTTTAAGGGTCATCACAACCTTCACATAAACTCCTACTCTGCAACAGGAGATAATGGCCACGTTGACACATCACATGAAACTGTGCAACGTGAACTCACATGTTCCTTCCCTCTTCTCTCCTCTCTTCCTCCTGAGGGGAAGAGTTTAGAAGTTCTCACATCCACTTTTGCTTAACCATGGTTTTCCGTGTCATCTAGAGCAACAAGCCTGTTTTAACATTAACTGCGGCTAATTTTAAGACATACCCTCAGGTCTAGATGTTACAACAAGCTGTGGTTAATCAAAAGTAGAAGTGAAAGCTTCAAAATTCCTCCTTCTGACCACATGGAAAGAGGATAGGATAGGGGAGAGCGTGAAAACCCAAAGCTCACTGCAGCTTATTCCTGTTTGTGCACATCACACTAAACAATGATTTAGCATGACATATGGACATGGTCATTACATCTGCTTTGCTTAAAAACAAAAACCTTTAATGATCAGGGGATGCTATCTTGAAAGCGCCTCTCAAAAACATCGAACCAGTAGAATAATGAGATCTGTCGATAAAGAGCACCTAATTCTTAAGGTGCATTTGTTCACACTTTTTTTTTGTAAGGCTTAAACATGGATATTCTGAGCTCCTTAGTTTGAGAATCTGATCAAGGTAAAGCAAGTTATGTGTAAGAAATGTTAAGGTCCTGTGCAACACTGTTACGTTTATGGGGTTTCTTTGTTTTTTAGTTGGATTTGTGCTGCATTACAAAAGCCACTAGACTGTTACTGTCTTGTCTGTAACTGTGTTAACATTTCTTAACAATGTTATCTATGGAGTGGTCTTCAATTGTAGTGAATAATTTTAAAGAGAAAGTCAATCATAACTGTGCTTTAAGGTGCAAATGGCTAACAGAATAAGGATGGTAACTGAAATGGCATTAAACTACAAATGGCCCAAATCCTGCACTTTTAAGCTCTTATGAAGATCCTATGATTCACAGCCTACTTCCTCCAGAGTAGTTTTTCTTAATTGTATTGGCCTATGCTGGAGAAAAGAACTGTGGATTGTTTGACATTTTAGTGGGTCGAGACTTCAATGGGGCCTCATTTTTATACGCCTATTTGATGGGGCCAAATTTTGCACTTGCAGTGCTTGGCTGGTTCAATGAATAGCATGCCTAATCGTATGAGGCCAGGCACCACCACAGTAAACACTGGTACCAACCCCAAGGTCTACCTGTGGTCCACCCAGAAAGAGTAATGGCAGTGTCATATTGGGTGTGTGTGAAAGATGGGGGAAGATGGGGGATTAAACAGGTGATTGGTGCTGCATCTATATGGCACTTCTTACGGAATCACTGTCGAGCAAGGGAAACTGCATACACAGTGCCCTTTTGCACATGAAAGCCCCAAACCCAAAAGAATGCAGGCCACCTTTGATGGATCGGGGTAATGGTCAGCAATTGGTCCTCTGCAGAAGATCTTACTGAAAGAAATGCTTTGGGGATGCAGCTTCCCTGAATAAGAGGTGGTTCCTGCAAATAAGACATGTCAGGTCTGTAACGTTTGGGCTCCATCTTGAACTCCAGCTACTGCTAACACCATGTCAGTGACTATAGCTGTCACCAATGGAGCACTTTGAGCTGCTAGTCAGAATGTTCTGATAAAATGTTTCTGTGTTTATTAGTATTTTTTTTCCTTTTTTAAAAAAGAAAATGCATTTAAATGAATATTTCTTGAATTTGCAATTAACTTATATGTAATATAGTTTATAGTTCGAAAAAGAGCATCCTATTGAAAATGTGGTCACTCAGTCTTCTATTTGAAAGGGTTGCATTTTTTCCTTCTGCTGCTCGGTTCTGTCGGCCTTTACAATGTTATTCAGAGGAGCCTGAAAGCTTTCCTTTCTTTCTTTTTCAAGATACACCTTGAGGCTTTTTGCTACATTTTGCACCTGTCACAACATTATTAAACTAAAAAAAATGCCTTTGACATCTATTCAGTAACTAAGGACACAATTTACTGAGAAATTCTTCTCACTGGAATGAATGGGGCCTGCATAACAATCTGACCCTGTATTTCATGCCATGGCCAAAATAACAGAAGCTATTCCATTTGGGCAAATGGCACACTCCCCCACCAGCCTCTCTTTGCCTTCAGCCAGCCCCCACCTGCCTGCCTTCCTATTACCAGCCCAGAGGGTACCATTGCCTGTCAGATTCCTCCTCCTGCTCTCAGTGTTGCCTTCATATAACTTGCACAAAAGGAACCCGCTGTAGAGGAGCATACACAAATTGAAAAAACAGGGGTTCAGGCCAGCATACAAAGACAAAATATATGGCAAGCAAAGTACAATGAATGCATTTGTCACAATGTACCCACTATTACAGGGCACACAGTACATGCAAGCGGTACTGCAGAACCATCAAAATAAGTACAACATTAGAATTAATAATATATTTTCATTATCTCCGATGCAAGGGTATTCTTGAGAGTGGCAGAGCATTTTCCATATATTGTGTCTTTGTATGCTGGCATGAACTCCTGTTTTTTTCAACTTGTGTATGTCTTCATATAACTCAACAGGGAGGAGGATGGGGACAAAACTAGAATTAGTTGACTCTGCTTGTCATTGGCTGTAGTACCACCTGGTTTTCACCTACTCTTGGCCTGCCCTTTACCCCACCAGCCACCACTGCTGGACATCACATTAAACCAAGCAGATACAATGGTTGCATTTTTCTGGAAGCTTGATTGAAGCCTATGTTGAAATCTTTCTCTCTTTTCCACAGTCCTGAATGAGAATCATCACTCAAAAGCTGCTATTTGTATTTCAAGGGAAGTCAATAGGACCTTCCTTTGGAATGCAATAGGACCTTCCCTTGGAATGCAAATGGCAGCTCTGATGGTTTTTCTCTAAACCATGGCAGGAGAAAAAGAGCTAAACTCCCCTCTTCACATGCACCTCATTGCCCTAAGGCTGCCCTGGCTTCCCCACAGCTCCTGTTTACATAACAAAAAATATATGCAGGTCTAGTTTTGCCCTCTATGAGGCTTGCAAAGGAAGAACTTCCCAGGGGATTGTGTCCTTTGGATTAAAGGTAACAGTTGACCTCTAAATGTGTCCCATATAGAACACTTTTTGTTCTGTTTGTCATTGTGCACAATGTGTTCTGTAGTAAGAATGAGCTCACACATACATATTCATGGTCACTCAGTGACTGGCATGTGTGAAAGCCATCACTGATCAAGCACCTCAGACAGCATTTTCAGATTACCTGCGCACCTCGACCACAACACTTTTCAATGCAGGGAGTTCACACATTCGGCTGTGAGTCACCAGCTGTTGGTTAATTGTGTACTAAAGCACAGTGTGGTGTACATACATGTTTTGGTCTGTCCTGAGTCTAGGTATTACATCTTATTAATAAAAATGGAACAACACCACACAATTGTACATATGTTGGATATCGTTGTGATCTACAAATTGCCTAGGTTTTAAGCTCAGGAGGCAGTGCTCCAGGCCAAGTGGTTTGTGGATCATAATTGTACGTTTTGATTGAAAAATAAATGGGGCAGGTTCACAAATTGCCCTAACGTGTGCTCTTCGCAAGTCATGAACTCAGAAGCAAGTCATGGGCCCACATTCTCCCCTCATTTGAATGTTCACATGAGCCTGAGTTCGCTTTGTTCATGCGATCTGTACACCCTTTTGTATGAGTATTTTATATGAACGCATGTGGCTCATAGGCCTTTTCAGACATTCAGTAATCCATGGAAGGGAACAAGGTCACATTTGCTGTCTTGCTGTCTTCTCCTGATCTCTATGCCCTAGAGTCTAGGTGTTCATCCCAAAGTCTGAACACAAATGCATATAATGGTACATTCACAGGCTCCATACATGCAATAGGGGACCCTGCTTTTTGCAGAGCTCAGTCATGTGGAGGGAACATACATTCATCAAATATGTATGCATACTCAGACCTTTGGATAAATGTGTCGAAGTTGGGACAGCTTGTGTGATAGTGATTCTCCCCCTCTGCATGTTCACTGGATGTCTAAAAGGGCTATAGAAAACATTCTATGAGTTGGATGTCTATGTGCAAGCCTGAGACTACTTGCAATGCATACATGATGAGGTTTGAGTGAACATACAGTTAAGGAGAAATTTTCAGTTTTCTTAGTCTGAAATAGTTATGTTGAAGCTAATGGAACATTTCCAGAAGTAGGCGCTTTGAGATTTACTACAATGTATTTAGGATCAGCATGTTGGTTTATTTAAAGCTGCAACCCTCAAGCTTGAGTGATCTCTATTGAATTAAATAGTTTGAGATGTGTAGCCTTTAAACTTCTTGAGAAAACATTACGAAACAGTCCTTAACTTTTGTATTAATTCTAACAGCAAAACTGAAGGAGTGAAAAAAAAATCATCTGTGTTTACCCCCAGAGTTGTTAGTCATTTCTAGGCAGATTTCCCATTTCTATAGCTCCCTAATTTACTACTTTTATAGCCTGGAAAGTAAAACATAATGCACAAGGCTTAGGATAATCTATGTTCTATTAAGGGCTTCTCACATAAACAAAACAAAAAACCCACCCACCCCTGGTTCTGATTTTTAGGTTGACTTTCTCTTTCAGAATGAACAGATACAAATTTGTGTGAGTTTTGAAGACTAAGGATACTAATGAGTGTATCTGTGCTATACAACAACATATGAAATATAATATTCAAAGCTGGCTTCAGATGTGTCAGTAAGTACAGAAGTATCTCAGACACAATGACTTTTGCAACCTTGGCGACCTGTGTAAAGTTCCAATGTTTTTGTATATATTTAAATTATGTAGAATGATGTTAAAACAGTATGACCTCGTCTAGTCTTCAAACTTAACAATAAAACTTTTGAAAAATTGGAAAGTCCCTGAAGTGATTTGAATGGTACCTTCTTTCATCATCTGAGAGGAGAAAGTGGGGTGTTCACTAGATAAGTGTGAAAAAGGGTATCTACATTGTTGCTATTATAGTCCTTTGGAAACCACTCGACAATGCAGCCTGCAAGTGCATATCAGCATGAGAAAATAAGAATTCATATAATTTTCATTTCCGCACATTGGCAGTGAATCCAGGCACACACTTTGTTTCTTGCATAGAATAGCCCTGAAACATTTTGAATGGATGGATGTGCTTATCCTCTTGGTTTGGTTCCTGTCCTGAGCTTCAATACTTGAGAGAATTGCTACCTTGTCACAGACTAGCGAGCCATAGTGTAGTTTGATTGATAACTAGGAATCTAAAAGAGACCTTCTGGGAAATTGCAAGCTTCTTATCAACAACCGTGCACACACTCTGTGGAGGCCACATTTCTATGCCTTCTCAAGGACTTGCATTACTCTTGTCTTGTTCTGCTTCCACTGCCTCTATATAAGTTAACCTCCTTGTGTGGCCCTGTCCTTAGTTAAATCTTTGGAGACTACCTGGAGATATAAGCTCAGAGCTCCCCTCGTAGTGATAAACAGTGAATCTCCCTTTGAGCTCAGGCTCCGCTTCCTGTCCAGTTCTCTATATTGTGTATTACATTCTCTCTGCTACTGTATTTTCTCCGGTTCTGCCTTTCTGTTCCATCATGGAATCCTGTTCCTGCTTATCTGCAGGGCGACCGTTTCTGTTGGCTCTCTGAAAAGCAGGAGCACTTGCCTGCCCACTAATGTATTCCCACCCTTAGGCAAATTACAGTGGTCATTGCTCCATTCAGATTCCAGCTGAACAGAGAGAACAGCAGGCCACACCAGGTCAAGATTTCACAAATTTTACTGGTTTATGTAAGCACAGAAGGACAACACATTTAGCAGCAAGTGGCTAATAAAAGCATATATAAAGCAAATTACATCTCTCCTTTGTAGATTATGTGTTACTCCTCTGGGTTAGGCTGATGATCAGTTCTTTTACCCCAGCAGCAGAGGACAAAGATGGGTCAAGCCTCCTCAGACACCTAAGGGCTTGTCCACTTTTTGGTTTTGCAGCACTCTCTGATGAAGAGCCTCTAGCTAAGTACTCATGGAAATACTTGGGCTTCTCTGGCTCTCTGACCTGGCTCATTCCAGGCTGGTTCCTATAGGCAAAAGGTCCTATACAACCAGGGCTTTTTTTCCAGCTGAAACTCACCAGAACTGAGTTCTGTCACCTCTCAGGTGGGTGCCATTGCCATTATAAGAGAACAAGAGAGGCAGTCATGGTGAGTTCCAACACCTCTTTTTTTAGAAAAATAGCACTGCATACAACCAATAAAAATATGTATAAACCAAGACATTTTCTCTAAGTATGGCATCAGGGCAGGTCTAGCCATCTTGTGTGCTTCAAGAATCATCCCTCCAATTTATTTTTGCATCTTCAATATGTTGCCCCAAGCATGGCTCTCCCACCTCTCTCTCTCTCATTTTTCATTAGCCAGAACATCAAGAAGTGCTGGGTTCCCTATTTCCCAAGGTATTTCATGTAGGAGAACTGAAGTTGTTCCCTTGACCTATTTAACCACAAACAAGTAATGCTATTCTTACTCCATTGCCTTACATTTTATACAAATGCATGGGTCATCTTACCATATCAACCATTAGAAGCCTTCTATCCCCCTGATCTCCCTCGCACAGCTTTTCTCAGATCCTGAAGCCATTTTCTTAGTTCTTGGATTGCTTGTTCCAGTCTCATGGTTTTGGGGATCTGCATCATTCCAACCTCCTCCTTTCATATATGAAGAAGCTTGCTTTATGTGCTATAAAGTGTGCAAGTCATCTCTTAGGAACTGCCTGAAGATACGACAGTGTTAGCAGCTGCTCCCCCAAGCAACTGAAATACAGTCTGTAACCTGAATGTTATTGAAAACTTAAAGGGTATATAGGAGATCCTTGTGAACCTTTTTCTTCATTTAGCATGTCTAGGCATACCATGGCTATTATGAGGCTAAGCTGAGAGCCTGGGATCAGCTCTAGAGTTCGTCACACTGGAGGTAGTTCCTGAGAAGAAAAATGTAGATTAAAATTATCCTTGTGCAATGGTCCTTGAATTACGAATAGGAGGTTCCTTTCTCTCTCCTGTCAGAAAATATTAGTCAGTTTTCCTTGTTTTCTCAAGAATATATTGACAAAGTTAACCAGAATAAGACACTTAGAAACATGACAAAATTTGAATGGGTGCTTTTGGAACCAATCACCAATACAAAAGAAATCATTCCCAAATTTTTTTTACATCTTATTGAAATAGATATAAGATTATCAAGTGGATTAAAAATACGGGTTGCTATTGGGGTAACAATAGAACAAAATATGGATGAATCAAAGAAAACTATGTAAGATCCTTAGGGAGAATTCCTTAAAAGTGTTACACTGATGGTACAAAATGCTGGCATCTTTGGCAGGCATACAAATAACAAAAAAAAATTGAGAAATTGCAACCAACAAGATACATATATACATTTGTGTTGGTCATATCCTGTTGTACTACAGTTTTTGAATGTGATATTGGTGGAAATGGCAAACATTACACATATATGTCACACTAGCATTGGGTATTTTAACAATCTGGGAAGAACAACAGGATGAAACGGTATTTATGGAACTAATAGTATTTAATTTGATGGCTCCTGGCAGGGTAATAACTTAAAAGTGGAAAACTGCAGAATGTTTGACATTGAATTCTTGACACAGCAAGCTGTGGCAAGTGGCCATGGCGGGAAAAATGGACTTACCAACTTAAACTAGCTGAAGATAAAGCTAAAATATTTGATTTTTATATAGTGCAATATGATTTTATTTCATACATAAATCAGGATCTATACAGCAACATTTTTCAAAGCCTTTCACCAGATTACAGAACAGAGATTTAGAACAAATTGTAATATTATGATGAAGCATACTGAAAACCTCCAAGTTGCCAGATCTTACAACAGAAGGAAAGTATGTTAAACACATCACCTTCTGTTAGTTATTACATGAGGTAACTCATTTTTATTTTTTCGTATTTTATTGGTTGGCTGATTTGTATGTTGGAATCAAAATTTATATAAAGAAAATAGAAAGAAAAAGAAAAAGACATGTTTGAGAATGTGATGTGACATTTGTCACATGGATAACCCTGGCATGAGACTTTTTAAAAAAACAAAAACAAACCATGAATAGCTGATTCTTTCAGGGCTGGGGACCTAGATCTGTACCATAGAGACAGATCAGAGGAAGTCTTTCACCCATTGCTGTGCTGAGGCTCTGATTGGAATCACTGCCCATACTTGCTATTTATTGTTTATTTGTTTATCTATTTCATAAAATTTACATATTGCTTGATTGTTTTTTTAAAAAAACCCTCAAAGCAGTTTACAAAAAAAAGATAAAAATATAAAATTATCACTAAAACATTTGCAACCATAATGTAAAATACACAGTGGGTTAAAACTGCAGTAAAACAGACTAAAGCAAATTAAAACCCCTACAAGCTTTCTAAACATCCGAGTAAAGGTAAAGGTAAAGGGACCCCTGACCATTAGGTCCAGTCGTGGCTGACTGGGGTTGCGGCGCTCATCTCGCTTTATTGGCCAAGGGAGCAGGCGTACAGCTTCCGGGTCATGAAACTAAGCATGACTAAACCGCTTCTGGTGAACCAGAGCAGCGCACAGAAACGCCGTTTACCTTCCCACCGGAGCAGTACCTATTTATCTACTTGCGCTTTGATGTGCTTTCGAACTGCTATGTGGGCAGGAGCCGGGACCGAGCAACGGGAGCTCACCCCGTTGCGGGGATTCGAACCTCCGATCTTCTGATCGGCATGTCCTAGGCTCTGTGGTTTAACCCACAGCGCCACCCGCGTCCCTTTAAACATCTGAGTAGGCTTGTCTAAATAAGAATGTCTTTGGTGCTTCCTCCCCTCCTGACAAAATCCCAATCTAGTTCCAGACCTCCATAACATCTTGCACACCAGAGCTAAAACTAGCTTGCTGTGATAAACCATTGGCACAACATTGCAACGGAACTGGAGGGGATGCCTCGGCCTCAGCCTTATGCAGCATGAAGTACATCATTTTTTTTGTCTCTTCCTTTTGAATGGGACACTGTGCAACACAACAGTTTCCTAGAGCTCCAGCAGCACAGCAACACCACTGGCTGTTTCCGATCCCAGCACAAGGCATGAAGCAGGATTGCAGCACCAGTCTGGAGTTGAACGAAGCCCTAAGATTATTCTCCATCTCAAACTAGAATCTGAGCCAGAGAAGAAGCCTTGTCTGCCTCCCACCCAGCCCCATACTCATACACACCTATTTTTACCACCCCTCATTTCTGCAAAAGCTATCCCCTGCAATTGCAAGAAACCTTGTACAAACTGCATCACACATGTATGTTTGTGCCCTGAAGTTCTGTCACCCAGAGCATCAAGAAGGAGAAAGAAAAGGGGGAAATATCCTGGTCTTCTCCAGCTGCATGAAAGGTAAGAAAGGAACAAGGGAAGTGTATTTTGAAGGCATTGGACTGGATGGGAGGGCTTCTGAAATGTCAAGAACCAATGGGAATGGGCAGGGGGATTTTCCGAAGCTTTTGGGTTCACTCTAAGAAATGATCTAAGATCCATATAATTTTTTTAAGACGTGGAATACTTCAGGGTTAATCTGTAGTGAACATGGGGCAGCGCACTCGACACTAGTTTCCTTAGACCTTTGTAGCTGAGTTGATGCACAGGTGCTGTACCAGTAGCTGTTGAATACATGAAAATTCTTATGTGCACAAATTAATTCAAATGCATGCCCATGGCCTCATAAATTTCCTGGCTTTGTAGCTTTAAAATAATAAAATTAACATAAAATATACGGTGTGACACAGGTATCGAAATGCTCAAAAAAGAGCTCCAGTCGGTTAAAAAGAGAGTGCTGCAGAGAGAGGGAGGGAGCCTGAAGCCTGGAGAATAGGATGACCCAGGGGGCTAGTCATGTCCTTTTGCTGCAAGCTGATACATCATGGCTATCAGAGTTTGTACATCAGGTCAGTGGCTGCAGTCCTTTATCTTTACATGGCTGGATAAATAATATCAGCATCTATATGAAAGTGTAAAAGAAAAAATCACTAAACCTTTCTACAGCAACAAGGGGAGGGAGAATAAAATAACTAGATCTTTGAACCATACGGATACAGTGGAAGAAAATAGTAGGTCAATACAGAGAAACTCACATTTTTCTTGGAAGGAAAGTGATAATAGCTTTCTTGGACCTCAGTTCCACCTTCTCCTTTTTCTGAAGAGCAATTTTTTTCCAATATAGATAGGAGCAAGTGAGGATTGGGAGCTCTGTGCTGAATGAACTGTGTACTGCTGAGAAACAGCCACCTTCTTTCAGTCATAAGATTTCAGGCCCATGGAAAGGCATTGTGGAAAGGCTAAAGGGACAAATTCTTTCCGGATGAACTATTCAGTTATTCAGTTTCAGACCATGTAATAAAGGTTTAATAAAGGTAATCATGACAGATGGTCTTCAAAACAGATGAAGTCAAATTAGACCTCGCACACTATTTGCTGTTTTGTATCTATCAATGTTATATGGAATACATATGTTACCATAAACAGCAAAATGTCTTAAAGACTGACAAATTTATTTCAGTGTAAGCTTTTGTGGACTGAAGTTCACTTCATGCGGATATAAGAGCACCAGGTTAATGTGCCAGACTAATGGGACAAAAAAAGACTGACAATCCCGGGACCGGGGGGAGGGGACACTGGAAGAAGATTGGATTGCTTTTATTTTATTGTATCTTTTTTATATTATTACTACTAGAAATGTTTTATGAATTTTGGGGAAATGTTGAGATGAAATTACTTGGCTCTTGTAAAAATGTCTAAAGAATTTGGCAAAAAGGTAATGGTTATGAGAAGTTGGCAAAAAAGATTTAAGCTTTAAGCTCTAAGGTCGTTTTTATAAGACAAGATGATAATAGAGTAAGGCAACGTAAGGATAAAATATTATGAATTATGGAAAGGATTTGCTGTGACAATTATTAATTAAGATACAAGAGATGGGAGGAGGAGGAGGTCATGGAAAGAAGGTAACGGAAATTGGAGAATTTGAAAGTGATGGTTTTATTTTCTCTTTTTCTTTTTGTGTTTCTGTCTTTTTTTCTCTTTTTTGTAATGTTATCTTTTTTCTGTGTAATTTTAAATTTTTTTGTGTTTCAATAAATATTATTTTTTAAAAAATGAAGTCCACTTCATGAAATGTCTCTGATGTTGTGGCATTTAATTCACACACAAAAAGTTTGCATTCTTGCTGTTCCATTTGAACTTCTTTGTAGAAAATCATTTTTGTAGATGGCAGAAATCACATATGGTAAACAGGGATGGGAGATAAATTTGATTCAGTTTTCATTTAAAGGCAAACCTAACTAGTTCACACTTTCTGAAACAAGATGTGAAGCAAAACACAGCCCTCTTCAGATATCCATACTTCTCCTGTCTTTGCAGTGCGGTTCTCTAGCTGAGTGATGTGTACAAAATATGCATAAAGTGTCCATATAAATGCATATATTAGTGAAAATAACATAAAAAGTGTGTATTAAATAGCTTTCCAGAATACTGTATGTATATTATGGGAAATTGCATACACAACTGGGTATGGAGAAATTCCATTAAAATGCTGGTGAATTTTCATGACAACTTAAAAAAAATAAATCACAACCAGATATGGAAATGTGAAGAACTGAATTGAAGATTGGAAAAAAAGAGAAACCAATCCCTAATGATACTGTATCATTACTTAAGTAGTTTTTCCTGAAGTCCTTAAGAATTGGAATCTGGGAACTTAAGAACAGAATCTAAAAGAAAATGACACTATATGTGGACCAGCTCCCTCCATTTCTACTTGAAGTTATGCTCATCATTTCCTATGGGACTTCAGTGGCTAGTTTCAATATATTTGGGGGAGCTATTTGTTGAATACAAGTGTCACTTTGGGCCTCTTTGTCATCTTATGCTCATCTCCCATTCTCATCTTAAAAGAAAAAAGAGCAAATTGTGCCGGAGCTTGTTAAGTGCCTTACAGTGCAATCCTGTGCAGGTCTACTCTGATTCACTGAATAATGTCCGACTGAGTTCATTAGAACTTATTTCAAGTAAGTGTGAAAGGTATTGGAGTCCTAACATGTCATCTGGTCCTGGGATTGCTTTGAAGTTGGGTTATGCATAACTACTGGTGAGGCTAAGGAGATCTGACCTCTTAAGTTGGATATCAATTGGGTATCAAGTTATATATGATACATATAATGTTCATATCATACATGAACATGTTTTGTGAACTGTGTGAACTGCATGGGAGGAGAGACATGTCTTACTCATGAATAACATGTGAATAAGATATGCAAATTAGCTGCACTATTTTCTCACATATTTCCATGCAGTCCTCTAGAAAAGTTATCCATTCTGGTGTTTAAACCATTGATAATACTCGAATTCAGAAAGAAGAGGAAGTTTGCAGCACTAACCCTTCCTATGCTAGAAAATTGTCTGTAGCTCCCATTACAGATGGAATCACACATCTCAATAAAAGAGGCAATAAAAATCCCATTGTGGAAGTAGGACTTATGTACACAGTTCAATACCATTCTCTGTATGCCCTTGTTCTTCAAACTGCGAGCTTTCGTTTTTCTGCTACAAGTGACTTTTCCTTCTGCTGGAGGTTCTGTTGTGCTCAAAATATTTATGTAGACCTGTACCAATAGAAAGGTAACTGACCTCACCATTTACACATCCCATCGTGAAATGACAAATCCACCTCAAGTGCTCAGACAAGAATTTTTGGGCATGAATGCATTTTGTCAGTACTGTACAATAAATACCTGCTAGCTTTTTATTTATGTGCTAAACTAGCTGCCAGTGAACAGATATGTGGATTCACTCTGGAGGTCATCCTATTATTCAGTACTCAATGGCATTTCAGCACTTTCCAAGAGATTGAAGTAAAGGCAAGGGAATCCCATCCTCCAATACAAAAACTAAAGTTTTCTTGCACCAAGCACCAAGGCAAGAATATTTGTGCTCTTAGCTAACAAGCACTTGCAGAAGCAGACCCTCCTATGGATCCATGGAGCTCCCTTTCCATATAGCTCCCATATGAACTTCTTGATAAGTTGCCTACTGTAAGCAAAGGCATGTGGAACTGAACATATCATCTTTACTGAAGTTCATGACACAAGTCACTCAGGCACAAGTTATATGTGCACAGCACGTTTGGGGCTCTGATGTTCTCAGAAGCTGATTGGTTGTTCCCTCAAGCCTCTACGGAGGCCCATACATTCTCTGAACACCACAGGATTACTGAGCTGTTGTGCAAGCTAAGACATTGCATTCCATTTGTGCATTTGATAGACTTATAAAAACAAGAAAGCTGATGAGATGTGAGGCATTTGCTCATTTGAATTGCACGTGGAAACAAGGAATGCGAGCATATGACTCAGTAGGAAAACACCATTGTACACAGTGCTATTTTTCTAGAAAAAGGGGTGCCGGAACTCACCATGAACGCCTCCCTTGATCTCTTATAATAGCAATGGTGCCCACCTGAGAGCTGCCAGAGCTGAATTTCTGCAAGTTCCAGCTGAACAAAGGCTCTGATTGTACCCTAGCAGAGCAGGGTTAATATAGCCTTCGTCTTTTCCATTCTCCATATCCCTTACAACAGCACCTGTTCCTTCACTTGGTATCTGATGGCTGACATTTCAAAGACCCTCCAGCTACTCTCATCTTGCTTTCAAAGGTTCCGTATTACGAATTATCATTTGGAACGGCAGTTAAGTTACAAAATAAAACTAGATGTCGGTGCCATACTAATAAGTAAGATTAAGGTGCTGCCTGTAGTGGTCATTAATTAATGAGAGGAATTTAGAGAATTAGCTATCTCTGTAGCTTCTATATATGCTTCTATATATGTGCTTCATTTATGTATCAAATCAGTGATTTCCATTAGTATTTGTCACCAGGGATCATTAGAGACAATGCCACAACTAGGACCAGGAGAGTGTAGCTAAGATTCGGTGAGCACCTTCTGTGTGCACATTGGCACACCCTTGGTTTTTCATTTCAACATCATTGGAGACAACTCTTAAAAGTCCCCCTGAGAAAGGACCAACTTGGATATAATCACAGGGGCTTCTACAGGACCATCCATAATGTATGTTGGGGTCAAGGAAACAGGATAGCTGATAAAGGGCAGCCCCTTTGCACGAGAGATGCTCCACAAATTATTTCATCTGTTTAAATGACTTCTGAACACCACATTGTTACACTTTCCCATTTTAATCAATGCCCTAAAGGGATGTTTAAAATTCTATTAAATGTATGAAATACTTCATGGACAGTCTCTGCTGGAAAGGGGCTCTAGCAGACATTTTGATTGATGTGTATGAGTTTGGGAGATATCACAGATGAGACCTTGGGTACAGTGGATCTTGAATAAGTACTGTATTGGTTTAGCACCAGGACACCTGAAAATTATTTCCCTAAGAAAATCTACAGGGAAAGAGAATGAGAGAATTCCATATTTTCTCTATCAAACTGTCTTAATCTATACGATAGGTGGCGTGTGAATGGTTTTTAATAAAATAATAAATACTATGTCCTTGTATGATTCCATGCTGTGCTTTAACATCAGCAATACGTCAGCAGGCTTCTAGAAAATTCTAGAAGATTGATATAAGTTGCAGAAGGTAGCACCCAATGTGATATTTAAATTCCTTACTTTCTCAAAGAACTCTAATTTGCTATTAGCACAGCATGCACATATACAAAATGTTACACACCCTTTTCCCTCAATGATATCCATAATTCCTTCCCCATTTCTTTTCCATTTCTGTTCAACTACAAAAAGTGCTACTTTGCTGTGGGAGACATGCCATTGTCTCACAGATGGCTTTTCATGGGAAAGGCACTTAACAGATAATGATTACATTTTTCCAATGCGTTTAGAGAGCCTAAAACCAGACTGAAAGCCCAACCCAAAGAAAAATTTCATGTGGACTGTTGGAAGTTTGTTCTGCATTGCTTCAGCCTCTGAACTAATCAATGGGCATGCATAGATTGCACCTGCAAGTACAAGGCAAGCAATGTGGAACATGAGAAAGACTAAATTCTTGTAAGATTCACATCACCAAAAATTGTTTTAAGGTATTTTTAAAGATTTAGCAGACATCTCCCTATTTATACAGCTAGCTTAATACAGAATTGTCGGATGAAGACTCAAAGCTGTAGCAAAAAAACTGAAAAACTATTGGGTGAGAGCCAACATTAGTTGTTCTTAAAGCAGACATATTGAAACCTATGAACTCAAATTACTTAAGTCAATTGATTTTAGTGGGTCTAATTTTGAGTAAGGCAATTGTTGGATCACACCCAATATATAGAGACCTGGAAAGCTGATGCAGGGCAGCTACTACAGACAAGTTCTGTTTCAGAAAATAGAATGCTGGAAGTCTATGGTGTCTAAGAGAGAATCACTTTATAAATGCACTGGTTGAGCAGGAGTTATGAAAACGAAGAAGCAAATTCGCAGCACAGCCAAATCAGTTCCTGCAATGCTCAGATTATGTCTCTTGTAGTCTCTCAGTCATCTTTCTCCAGAATTACTGATTTATGTCCAGCTCTCCTGGCACACACTGATTTCACTAAAATGGAACCACTCAGCTTGTCTCTTCCTACCCTGCAGGTGGGTGGGAGATTCAGTGTGACTTTGCACAGAAAGCAGCCTAATGCTAAAATGTTATTTTAATTATGGCAAGCCCAAAGCAATGCATTGTATATGACTCGAAACAATATGATGAATTCTGTGGGTTGGTTTCCTGACCTTGCTGTTCAAAATTGATAACCCATACAATTTTTGTGTCTAATGAAGTAGATTCTGGACCATGAAATCTTATTCCACAATCAATGTATTAATCTCTCAGGTGCTACAAGCCTCTTTGTTGCAGGCAAAAACAACAGTAGACTAATATACTCCATGGTAATCTATAAAACCTTGAAACTGCAATCTAGAAAACACTGCTCATATTGAATGATAAAAATCCATTGAATAGTGCTTTAGTGATGTTAATCAAATAACAGGGCAGGCAACCGGATCCAATGGAGTACAATTGGATATTGTGTTAGCTGCGGTTCCTGCCTTGCCCACACCCTAACTAGAAGCAGAGGTGATGTCCTTAGCCAACCCCTATTTTATGCTGTCAATGGAGAAAATGTATGCCTCACTTCTCCCATGTGCAACACTTGTCCTTTACAACAAAAGAATAGAAACTCTGATTTTGCTACTGTTGTCAGCCCTCAGATGGTGAAACAAGGAAAGCCTGTAACTTCTGCATTTTTTATTGTACTACTTCTTAGACCCTTGAATCATAGAATGATAGAATTGTAGAGTTTGAAGGGACCCTGAGGGTCATCTAGGGCAATGCCCTGCAATGCTGTCCCATATGGGGATTGAACCTACCACCTTGGTATTATCAATAGCCCCACACTCTAACCAACCGAGCTTGTATAGCATAGGAAACAGTGAGTTATGAGGGAAACAGTGAGTTATGGTCAGGAGGAGGTTGTTGTACCAACTCTTAGTGTTGGATCATGATTCAGGGGTCAATACAAGGGGGCAAGTGGTCTCCCTACAGCACCACTATGCTCCTTAGGCCAGCAGCACCACCAGTGTGTCAATTCACCAGTAAAGCCCTACAGAACTAGACCCTTATCTAGCTGTGGTTAGACAGAAAACCTTATGAAAGAATGTTGTTTTACTTCCTGAAAAACATTATCTGCTTTCTTTTTGTGTTCACAGTAGAAATGACCAATTTACTCCTAAAACATCACCTGGGAGCATGCTGCTATGTATAGTGTTAGGATTTGCAAATGAAAGTTTGTCGTGAATTAGTTAAAGAAGCTAGTTTTTATACCACACAATGTGCATTAGTAAAATCGACATATTAGGCAGATCCTATTCCTTTTCTTACTTTCTTACCATCTTGCAGCCATATTGTGGTCTTCTTATTTACACTGGTGGATTATACTGGCAATACACAAATGGAACTCTGGGTACTGAAATGCACTAAAGTAATAAAACTGCAGTTCTACATTCATTTGACCTTCCCACATCAAAGTACTGCCCCAGTATAAAAATCCCATGTCAAATCTGGCCCATCAGGACAGTTTTTTGGAATCCTTGTCTTGATTTCTATTGTATGTGGAGGAGAGATCTGATTCTTCTGTTCCTCAATTCACTGCCTACAGTTATTGTCACCCATGCAGTGGTGCCATGGCAACTCTGAATATTCATTTTAAAAAGCACTTGTAAACTGCTAAACATTTTAAAAATCTCTGAATGTGTGCAAAACAAGCAATATCATTAGAAACAAAAGTACAAACTAAACCAATAAAACAGTCATATAAAATCATATAAAAACACATAAGAAAGGAATTTGAAGGATTGAGACAAATAAAACCGAGGCTAATTTTATGGACCAGGGGAAGCCTGGGCAAAAAGAGCAGACTTCCCAAGATATCTGAAGCAACTGATAGTTACTGCTCTCCATATAGATGGGCATTCCATAACACAGGAGAAACAGAAGAAAATACCTGTTTTCATATTTCTGCCCTATGGTATTCTGTAGGGTTTGGTGCCATGTGTAGGATTTTGCCAGGTGATCTAAGTGACCTTACAGGTCTACACAGGGGCTCAAGAAACCTGGTTCTGAGTTGTTCGGGGCTTTACATGTGAATAACAAGACCTTGAGCAGCAAGAGTTGGGGCAGAAACCATCATCAACACTCCTGACCAAAGGGTCGTCCCCCCCCCCCCGCTATGCTAGGGAAGGCTCAATAGGGTCAAGCATAGGGATGAATGCCAATTTTGGTTCTCTCAGTTTCTCTCTTGTCCAATCTTAAATTCGCATCTCCACATTTCTGCAGCAATTCACAATTTTAAATTACATGAAAATTCATCAGCATTTTAATGTGAATTTTTCCTAATAAACACATTTCTATATGCGTTTTCGACTAATGTACACATTTTTGCAAGCAATTTTTACTAATAAAATGCATTTTTTGTATTTTGTATGCTATTTTCACTAATATATTAATTTTATGCACACTTTTACTCAATCTATGAATTTTTGTAAACAATGGCATTGCACAATTCAGACAAATGTGAAATTAGACAGATGGCTGTGTTTCAGTTCTCAGATTGTTTCCCAAAGTGTGAATTCCATAGATTCACCTTTAAATGCAACATCAATTAAACTTCTCCAGCAGATTGTTGAATATGAACTCAAGTGATTTGCACAGAAATAGCTCCTTGGCCACAGCCTTCATGGCTTCAGTCACCAAGGATAGCTTTCAACAATGCTTGAACTCGCAAGAGGGGAAGAGAAGTACAGGCAATTGTGTTCTGCTCAAGAGCAAAAAGGGTGGGGGGAATCACTATAAATCAATGCACAATGAATTAGACACCGTGCCCTTGAAACTATAACCTTGTCTCCTTGCTACACACTTCACTATTGCCCTTTGGCTCAAACAACCTCCTGCAATCTTCAAGCAGTCTGGCACAACTCTAGAATCCTGCTAATAGCCTACTTCAGTTCAACCAGCTTATATGTGAGGCGACCATAGCTCTATAGAATTGTTTATCAGTTAGCAACACAAATGAAGAACAATTGCAGATTCCTTGAAGAATGTCAGTGAGGTAAAAGCAAAGTGACCATGCTGCATGAGATTTCAGGAATAAAATCAGATATTATTATCTAGGAAATGAGGGCATACAGGCAACCACACTACACCCAGGGTAGCTTGGTTGATTCTTAGCATCCTGCCAAATGGTAAAGCAGATTTTTACCAAAATCTGAAATATAGCTTGAAGGAAGGGCTGGGTAGAATAGAAGTTTCAGAAAGCTCCCCTCCCCAATACTTTTGCCCGGGGCAACTTTGCCACCTAATACTGGCCTCCTCCCCCCCCCCTTTCTCTTATTTGGCTTTATGACAACACTGCTTAGTCAATGAGGTGTGGTTTCATGGTGATATCTCAAGCCAAATCAGATTGAGGGCAGGGCTTCCTACCCTCATTCTGGTGTGTTTTGAGTAAAAGTGGGGGAATTGCTCATCAGGAGTGCCAGTAGCTGGAGCAAACCTTTTGCCCCTGCTCATTGTATTGCTGAATGGGCGGGTTCTGTTCAGAAAGTGGAAATAGGGCAATAGTTAGGGACATTTCAGCGCAGCTTCCATTTTACCACCTATCAGGTACAGACATTTTTCTGCCTGAGGCAAATGGCGCCCTCCTCCTCAAGTCAAGGTACAAAGTATCCAGGGACACCTAAATTATTTTGTCCCCAGAAGCAAAAAAAAATCCCACAAGTGTTGTTCACTCTCCCTGGCAATAAAAAGGCAACAATAATAACTAATGCATTGCCTTTCATGTCATCCAAAATCAGCTGCCTGAGGTGGCCACCTCATTTTGCCTAATGGTAGGGCCAGCCCTGATTATGGCCTCAGAGTTCAATGTAAATGCATTTTCCACTTTCTATTCTTGAGGCATCAAGTCCCACCGACTCCCTTGATACTGCATACTGGGACGGCTTTAGGACTATGATTGCTGACAGTATGTTTAATATTTACCCTTCAAGGCCCTTCTGAGGAAACAGCCTTTCATCTATTTGTTCTGTGGTATAATTTATCTTGGTAACAGGATGACTTTTTTTTAGTACAACAAAGACATGACTGGAACAAACATGGAACAGTATCAGGGGTCCCTGGAAAGGTCAGCAGCAGATATTTCAAATGTCACTATGTTTCTATTTTGAAAATGATTCCATGAATCTAGTTTACACCTCTTTCTCACTTTGCTGAAATTATGGGGATACAGTGGTACCTCGAGTTAAGTACTTAATTTGTTCCGGAGGTCTGTTCTTAACCTGAAACTGTTCTTAACATGAAGCACCACTTTAGCTAATGGGGCCTCCCGCTGCGCCTCCGCTGCACGATTTCTGGTCTCATCCTGAAGCAAAGTTCTTAACCCGAGGTAATATTTCTGGGTTAGTGGAGTCTGTAACCTGAAGCGGATGTAACCTGAAGCATATGTAACCTGAGGTACCACTGTAGTGAAGTTTAAAGGAATATAAACTTAACTTTTTTATTTAAAAAATACACAATTTTAAAAATTATTTCAATACATTGTGGATGTTTTCCAGACAATTTGAATCCTCTTGGACCTGAATTGTGCAAAAGGTATGAAGCTCACAGCCCCAAGCTGGATATTACATATTTTTGGCTTAAAAAAAGAAAAAGAAACATAATTATGCTGTTTCTTTTCTGTGAAAGCTACTCGTAGCCAATGGTCAATGTGGCTCACAATTTTACTAGGGCCCAAAGCTGTAAAAAAGGCAACTTCATTTGTTCACCCCAGATAGTTATGAACATTCCCTCTGTCCCACAGACTGCAAACATCATCATCATAATTATAAAAGGTGGAAGGGATAGCCCAAATTTATCAAAGTCAATAGATGCCATCTGAGAAGCAGGGGGAATAAAATTTCACTCAACTGCTTGTGTTGCAGCCTTTCCGCCCCCTCCCCTTGTTCCTCAGAGACTTAAACACATTTAGTGATTAATTTACACCACAAATGTAATTATTGATGAGTAGAAATGAAGACGTTTTACTTCAGCAGCTTTTATTCAAAGGTAAAAATCACAGTCTTCTCAGGTGACTGTCAGTTTAATCCCCAGAGTATACAAAACTGAAGGCTTGTTTCATTTTTCAAGTCACATTGCACTGTCAGGCTCTTTGAAGCAAAAGGCAGGCTGCCATTATGTTCAGCACAAAGTGGTAGTAATTGGAGTGACCTAGAATATCTCAGAACTACTTCATCTTCAGAAATGTACATTTACCTTTGTTGACCTTTCTCTACAGCTGCCAGTCTATGCAAATCCAAAACAAGGATAACTGTTTGAAATCCTATGGGGCTCCTTGGAAATATATTGATGCAGAAATGACAGCAATGGAGTGTTGCTCCCTCTGATGGAAGCTTAGTGTTTTTAATTTGGTTTACTGAACAAATTAATCAGCCATAGGCCAGGAAATCAGTTCTAATTTTCAGCAGCTTTAGCATTTGGCATAGTGAGGTCAATTAGCTGTCTAAGGCAACCAATTTGGGCTGTCACAAAAGGGCAGCAAGTTGTCAGTTATTTGATTCATTTATAGGGCAGTTTTTACTTCCAGGTATGGGGCAGAGATACTTCTGCCTCAAGTACCAAAATAGCTTTGACAGCCTTGAAGACTGAGAGAGAATAAGTAGTTTGTTACAAAATACAACGGGATATACTTCCTTTCTGGTGTGAGTCAGATGTGTCTAAACAAAGACATGATGGGGGGTGAATAAAAGCAGTTTCATGGGAGATGTGAAAAGCAAAGAGAATAATGGAAATCGCAACTAGGACGCAAAAATGTACTTCTACTTTTTGTGGAGGGCCTTTTTCTTCCTATATATGTAAAAATGTAAGGTGTCATCACACTGCAGTTCATGTGGCTGCCAATAGGTGGCTACACCAACTCTAGCCAAATGGCCAGCAGGCAACCCAGGCAGCTTGATTAATGGGGGTGGGGCTTCCTGCCCTATGTTAAACCTTGCTGCAGTCACATTTAATAGAAGGGGGAGGCACCTCAGAGCTGTGAGGGCATGGTGTGGGTTGAATGAGCTTTGAGTGGTTGGGGTGGCATGTAAAGAGTGAGGGTTGGCAAGGGGTTTGGTGAAGACTAGGCAAGGTTGGTAAGCAAAGTGAATGGGGTGCAGCCCCTAATTATAAGAATTGTGGTTCTTTTAAGCTTGAGAAGCAACAGTCAGAATTATAGATTGCTTTGGTTCTTCAGACGTATGTATAGGCTCCTGCTAAGCAATGACTGCTTGTTTATCTATCCCTCTATCCCTACCTATCTATATTCTAACATCTCTTCATTATAAGTCACAATGTTTTCATGAAGCAAAGGAATATTCTGTAGCTTCCAGGCCCCGTGCATACTTAAAATAATAGTTTTATTCCAGTGACACCACTTGCTGCTGAAACAAATAAACTGTGTGTATTTGCCCATCAGCTCAGAGATGATGCAACATTTTGCATGCAGTTACTCTTTATATACCTCCAATTATTCCACTAGGATTCTTTTTCTCTATCAAACATTGCTGCTTCAGTCGTCTAAAAACTAAACTGTTTCAGTCCAGGAGGAATGAAAAAGCTTGAAGAAATGGGCAGACCGTCCTTTCAGTCACTGGAACATTTTTTCCAAAAGCTGTCATTTTCTAGCTGTGGGGAATTATTCTTGTTTTGGTCATAAAGGAAGAATATCAAACAGTACTCATTCTCTTGTCACATTCTGTCCCGTGAGATTAAAAAAAAAAAACTGTTAGAAGCAGAGGATTATTTCTAGATGGCGTTTCTCTGGCTGCTCTTGAAATAAAACAGGGTTCATTTTTATGGACAGGGGAGGGGGCGGACTCTTCATCGTTCGCAACGAACACATTACTGTCAGGATCTGCAGCTTAAAAGATAGAAATAATCCCAGTAAGAACATCATCTAAAGCACCATCTTGACAAACTGTTTGAAAGCAAATAATTCCTTAATTCTTAAATATCTTGAGTGTGGGGGATTTTTTTCTGGTAATGTTCATATTTTATTCCTTCAGTAATAAAGGCCGATACAATGCAGAAGAATACAGACACTTCTGCTCTGGAGGATACCTGATACAGGTACATCTAAAGGGCAAGCATTGCCACCTCTTTTGGTGGAGGGACACCTTTGAATCATACAAGTCATAGCAGCTGTGGGCATATCCCCCATGAGGATGTACATGATGGACACTGCTGGCCGAAGTGCTCAGGTGAATGCCACTATAAATTTGAACTGTAGAAAATATCTTTCAGCATCTCCATCTTACTTACAATTCAGTGCATTTTCCAAAAGTATTATAATGCCTTAATTTAGAGTTTGTAGTATTAATAGCTGATTTAAAAAAACAAAACAGCTACCTCACCCAACCACTTTCACCAAAAAGCTTCTCACCTCTAAATATTGTGAATTGTTCCTGCCTTCCCAAAATAAATTAGTTTTTTCTTCCCCCATTCTTCCCAACAAAAGCTTTGGAACGGTGCCAGTACAGATTAATTGTTAGCAAACAGAGAATCCTAAATGGCCATAACTTTCTCCTTTTAGCCAAAGTGGATGGAATTTATAGGCACAGAGACCTCTTCAGAATCACAAATTGTAGGCACTTACAGGACATTTTCAAAATTGGATTTAAAAAAAACATGTTGATTTTTCTACTATAATTCAATGCAATTTTCCCTCTGAGGGGATGAGGCCTGTCATTATTCCTCTGTGTCCTTCATTCACTTGCTGTAGCAAGCAGAACTTGTTTTACTCAGTGTTAAGTAAATGGGGGGGTGGTCAATGTAACTTTGAAGACAGTATGCAGGAGACACACAGCTAATGCCTTAGACTGTCAAAGAGGCCAGCAAGCTTCCCAGGTTGCTATTTAGGATATTAGTTTGAAGGAATGAAATGCAAGGAATTTGTATAGCTGGGCTTGAAGACAACTTTATGGAGAGAGCAAAAGTCAAGGAAGGACAGAGGATAGAGCAAATGGTGGACCTACATTTTGGTGGCCCCTGAAGCTGGAACTGCAATGTGGTCTGTGTAACCACTGAGATCCTCTTCAATGGGGTTGTGCACCGCAACTTTTACAACATCTGTGCTGCCAACTCTGAAAATTTGGGATTGCTGAAATATATAGAACAAAAAATTACTAGACCCATTGTTTTAAAGCATTGTGGACTAAAGTCACTTCTGGGCCCCCTCCAGGATTAGGGGCCCTCCAGATATTGCTGGTCTATACCTTCCACCAACCCTAGCCATTGATCCTGCTAGCTGGGGCTGATAAGAGTTTGAGTCCACAGGCTCACCATCCCTTAAGAGCATGGAAAACTAGAAATGAGATTTCTATTTGAGCTTTTGTCCTCTAATATGAACAAGTGTCTCTAAAATAAGAAAAGCATAAGCAAGCTTCTGTTCTCACTTCTGCTCACCCCCCAGCATCAAATCCTTTGATTACCTTCAGGTATGGAAAACCTATCCCATTATATCAACCCTCTCCCTCCCCCCACAAAAGAACTTCAAATGATAGCAGTGCAACACTGCACACCTCTTAAAGATAGCAATTGATCAGGCAGTATGCATTGCTGAGTAAGTGATTCTAGATGGCCTTTGTTTTTCTCCCTCCCTCCCTCAGGGTTAAATATTCTGAATAGGGTTGCCTCTCCTTTCCTAATGGATTTGAGAAATGCAGAGCAGTAAATCATGATCAAAATTCTGTTAGCGGTTCTACAACCACTAGTGAAGTCTCTCAAGTGCAGAGAACATTACTGCATTCTGTCAACATGCCAGACCCTGGCAACAACAATTAAGAGCTAATAAATTATATTTTTATCTACCTTCTCGGAGATGTTGTATAAACAAGGAGTCCTCTCCAGAAGTTGCTTCAAAGAAGATCCAGCTAGAAGTAAGGAATTTCATGCAGTTGAATTACCATTTTTACATTACATTTAGAAACGGTCAAATCAAAAATCTGCTGACTCGACCAATAATTCATCACTAAAACAAGTACAGGACAGAAAGCAAACTCTTTATATAGTATTCAACAACACAAAAGATCTATATAATGTAAAAAATAATAATACTATATTCATGTGGACTTAGCAGGAAATGAAGCAATAATAAGTAATATGAACCCTAAGTCACATTGAAATCGCACATTGATCTCAAGGACAAATCATGGCCTATATTTAGGCAACACTCAACTAATTTCTCAACACTCAATACTTTGGCCACCTCATGAGAAGAGAAGACTCCCTGGAAAAGACCCTGATGTTGGGAAAGATGGAGGGCACAAGGAAAAGGGGACGACAGAGGACGAGATGGTTGGACAGTGTTCTTGAAGCTACAAACATGAGTCTGACCAAACTGCAGGAGGCAATGGAAGACAGAAGTGCCTGGCGTGTTCTGGTCCATGGGGTCACGAAGAGTCGAACACGACTAAACAACTAAACAACAACAACAACTAATTACACATACATTGGGTTGGATCCAAACTTATTCTTGCCATTAAGAGGACCCCCTGAGTGGTAGTGCTAAGAAGCAATCAAATCACTTTGCATATTTCATGAAGACACTTCAGACTCTGCTGTGCCTCATTTTCCCCAGAGGAAACACAAACCATGCTTAAATTGCCAAGACCCCTGGAATCTCACACCACCCAGCAGAGATGGGGGTGGCCTGTAACAATACATTAAGCACCTCTACACAAAACAGAATCTGGTCGCATCCACACCACACATTTTAAAGCACATAGCTTCCCCCAAGTATTCTGGGAACTGTAGTGATGGGACCTAGCACTGTGAGAGGTAAAGTACAGTGGTATATGTTGTGGCATGGATGTGACCAAAGACAGAAGCAAGCAGTTTTTTCCTCACTTCATATTATCAGCTCCTGCTTGATTCTTCTTGCTGATTGAAGCAATGAATCAAGAGTTCTAAACAGGATCTGTTTACTTTGCAGATGTGTTTAATTTCTAAAGGATCATATTTGCAATTAAGTTTTTTAATTCATTTTTTTTTCTGTAGTAAACTTGGTCTTCTACCACACACAGCAGATGTGTTTTCATTTATGCCCGCATTTGGTAACTAGGTTGACACCATAATACAGTACTTCCTTTAAACAAATCTGCAGAGAGAGAGAGAGAGAAAATATATATAAAGTGTGAACTGACAGTTGGCACAAAAATAGCAGCAATTTGTGTCGAACTAATTTTGCAAGGCTCACCCCTGTTCCTAAGACAAACAGCTATCTCGAGTAAATTAAGTAAACATAATACAGTCTCTTCTCTAATTATTTCCAGAGATAGCAGCATGCATGTGTTTTCAGTCACTACTCTCATGATGTGTTATTCTGAGACCAAACAGATTCAAGTAAAATGACACTAACATGACACTTTTCCTACAAGGAATGTCAAGGGGCAGGTGCTGCACATATCCAGAGCACCATGAGGCCATTCCTCACAAGTCACTCTTTTATTTTTTTAAAAAAATAACGGCCTGGAGCTTTGTGTATATGTTGATTCTGACAGGTTGCAGAACAGTAACAAGATTCTCGGCATCTTAAGATCCTCAGCTTTCATCTTTAAAAAAGAAATATACATATAACATTTTAATGTCCCTTTGGTTGCAAAGCCATATTAAAAAGAGTGTGGACAATGAAGCAGAATGTTAGAAGATCCAGGACAGTCAAAAGAAAGCATGTGGCGTATAGTTAAACTATGGAACTCACTGCCACAGAAGGCAGTAACGCCCACCAACTTAAAAGAGGATTGTCCAAATTCATGGAGGACAAGGCTATCGTACTGGCTATGATCTCTATGTTCTAAGTTGACAGTTGGAGGTGATCTCCCTCTCGGAATACCAGTCGCTGAATGCTGTTGCGCTCAGGTCCAGTTGGTGGGCTTCCTGCAGGCATCTGTTTGGCCACTGTGAGAACAGAATACCAGATTAGCCCAGTAGGGTCTTCTTATGTGCTTAGGACAGTGCTCATGAAATTTCAGAAGTCAGATAGGCCAAATTCAACAATGTTACCCCATTTCAGTTGTTTCCGTGCATACAGCGAATGCATTGTAATCCCATGGAAATATGCCTGCTTGCCTCTTGGTGTGTTTATGCGTGAATGCAATGGCAGTCATTGAAAGGACACATTTGCAGGAGGAATCAGACTTATTCTGAGAGAGTGAAGTTTCCTGTTTCGGAGGGAGAACACCGCTCTATGCCTTAGGAGGGAAACCTATAGTGTCTGTATGGTTCTCTCTCCGGAGCAAATAGCTCTGGGAACAGAGCAAAAGTAGTAAAGGGAAATGCTCAGTGTGTGTGTGTTAAGGGCCTTCTTCCCCAGTAACACTTGCCCAGTCCAAAGCAGACACTCCTTGGATTAAAAAGCAACAGTGGATCACACCCTGGATGTACAATTTGGTGGGATGGGATGCATGTACCTTGGATAATTCCTGGCTTAAAAAAAAAAGTTCTTTAAAAGAACCACAATATTTTGTAAACTACCAAGATTAGCTTGGCAGGTTGCAGAATTCTGCTTTTCCTGTCTCTGAATAGGAGTTGGAGCTTTTGCTTTGTTCCTGAAAGCACAGATCCTCACAGCCCTTTGCTCTGTAACTACTGTAAATTGTTCTAAGCACAAATGATTTCCTATGCAAATTCTTTTACAGTTTCTTTTCCCTTGTACAAGGATTTCAAGATGCTTTGGTTTACTGCAGTTTATTCTGTCCGGAGAAACAAGCATTCCCTGTAAGGAGGGACTGCTCATTACATCACTCTGAGACCTGTACTTATGGCAGGGAAGTACTGGTCTCCTAATAACTCCCTGCACCCTGAACAGACTACATTTGGGATTCTCTGGGGAAGCCATGTCTGTTTAAAGTGTTATCATAGTGCTTTACATGTATGGTGTGAATGTGGCCCTAGAGTGTGCCCTAGAACGCCCCCAACACTGTTGCCCCAGATAGAAAGTGGAGGGCCACATTTATTAGGGAAGCTTGTCTGCCATTAATAATCTTTTCCTTGTGCATCCCTTGATTTCTTTCCCATGGATGTTTGGGTTTCCCTGGAATGCAACTTGAAAACTAGCACTCTAAGATCCCAAATGATTTTTCTCCTTGTGTCCCCATGTTCCACTGCAAAGAGAGTAGAAAGGAGGCAGGAAATGCAAATCCATCTGTACGTGTAAGTATATGCACATCGCATGCACACAAACACCGGTAATGCCCTTCATTCACCGCTCCAAAGTTCACTTTATTTTTGAAATTTTGCCCTGACAGCTCTATCTCTGCTAACCTAGACTGCAAAAGGGAAAGTAGAAAAGATATTACACCTTGCCTAGGAAGAGGGTGTCTGCTACAATGATTTATGGATGAAATAAAGATTAATGACAGATGGAACTGAAATGAGGGGGAGATATAGCAACATAGGAATCGGCCTTATCCTGAGTTAGAATGCTGATCCATCTACTCACTTCGCTGACTGGTAGCAGCTCTCTGAGGTTTTCAGGCAGAGGTCTCTCGCAAGTATACCTGGACCTGGAGATAGCGAGGATTGAACCAGAACCTTCTGCACACAAAACAGATGTTCTGCCGCTGAGTTATGGTCCTATAGAATTTCCTTTGATTTAAAATTATTGCTCTTAATCAAAATAAATTCTATAGGACCAAAACTCAGTGGCAGAACATTTGATTTCGCTTCATTAAGGTCTCCATTCCTACAACATGGCCTATTGACCTTCTCCTTTCCTAATTTTTCTAGCTTCCAATTATGCTGGTGCAGTTCTTTGGTCCTAGGTAAATACAACTAACTGGGTTTGTCAGTTTATTTTGGGGATGTGGGGTGTGCAGGTACATCTCCTTCCTTCCAAATCATATACCCAAATGTTTTCCAACGTGAAAAAAGTATTTTCCATCATAAGAATGAGATAACTTAATCCTGCTCCAAAATTCAGATTCAAAGCTCTGTGTGCTGCATCACTGTACATGTTACTTCATAGCCAAAACCCATTTACTTTAAACTTCAAGTCCACTTTGTAATAATCCTTGGGATGCTGTGTTGCAGTTTGTTCTCCTCTTCTTCTCTCTGTGTCAAAAAGAAAAAAGTTTCATTTCATCATAGATATGTCAGTAAGAAAAGAAGCAATGTCTTTTTGCTGTGAAAAATGTGGAGTTATTCTTTGATTACCAACTGAAATCTCATAACTTTTGTGCCATGAGGCATGAAACTCATCCTGTCAGAAGAATGGCACCTTCAGTGTAGAGCCACTAAATATTTATTTCAGTGGCAATGTTCTGGAAAGGTTTGACTGCTTAGATTGAGCACTGCTTCCAGACCTTCGGTTTTTATTGATTAGATTAACACTTTTAACACACAGCCATCAGAGTTCCCAGAGATTGTTCATTACTCTCTGTGTTGTTCGTGCATTCAGAAAGAATATATTTTCATGTACCTCAGTCTAATTAGGTCATTAGCCTGCTGGAACACAATGCAGCATTAAGATAATATCTCCCGATTCCTGTCAGCCTCTACAGATGTGATACTTTCCCCACTATTTTCCTGCTCCCACACTTTCACAAGTAATAAACAATATTCACAGGCAATCAACACTAGACTATTTTACTGGGATCAAACAACCGGAATATATACCAGAGAAGAAAAGGAACACATCTCAACAATTGTCATTTTCAGGGAGTAAGTGGAAACGATCTCGGAACATTTAAAAAAAAAAACATTCAGGAGGGAGTAGCAATGAAGAAGGAGGGAAGACTTCTTCACAGAAAGCTTTTCTCTCACAAGGGAAATAATTTGAAGTAGAGCACCCCGTGAGTCTGTGCGAAACAAATGCTAAATAGATAATGTTCTCAAGCGAGCTGTTCCCCATGGCTTCCACTTACAAATTTCCAGATGTTATCGAGGCAGCTTTTATTCACGTGGAGACAGGGCAGATAAAATTTTTACTTCAACAGCTTCTCCCCTTCCACATAGATAAAAAAGATGGAAAGAAGCCAACTTGATAGCCAGTCATATTTCATTGTTAACTGTCTATTTTAACATTCTGATGTGCTGATAGTGGTCCTTTTTGCTCCAGAACTTCCCACATCATACATAGAGCTAGAGACCTGTAGCTTGGGGTAGGGCTGATTATTGCAGCTTGATTCATCTACTTTATCATTTCTCCATTTTCTGACCATGTACAAATCTTATCTCTGCCCATCTTTGTCTTCGTTATCATTCCGCTGATATTCCTCTAGAATCCTTCCTCTTATGTTTCCCTTTCTAACCTCTCTTCTGGATAGAGAAACATTTTCCTCACTTATCCTTGGATGTGGTTCCAAGTGGTCAACCATCCGAGCATTAACCAGAACTTCAAGGTAGTGGCCAAATGTGTTTCCAACCTTATCTTAGGATTTCTGCCTCCCTCTAGAGCAGTGGTTCCCAACCCCCTTTTTTTTGCCATGCCCCACCTAAGCATCTCTAAAATCCTGATGCACCCCTCCCCGCAACATATAATTCTTATTATTCAAAATTGAACTCCTATTCACATGGAGGAAGCCTAAAAGGCTATTAACTTGGTCTAACTCATTCTTGCATTGTCCCCCTAAAAATCAAACTTCCCCCCTGTGGGGCGTGTGCTCAACATTGGGAATCATGGCTCTAGCAGGAGCAATTGCTCATTGCTGCTGCTGCTGCCACCACCCAATCTAGTCTCTTTTGGTTTGCAATGATCCATGTGATTGGTCCTCCCTTGTATGATTGCTTGTTCATACCCACCAAGATGTGTCAATGCATTGTCAGGCTGGGTAGAGCAACTCTAAAGGCCACAGGCTAGCTGGCAGCCATTGGAAGTGGCATAAATGCTGCTTCACCAGTGGAGAAGAGCTCCACTGGTTGGGATAGCACGTACTATCACAGAGGAGACCTCAATATGGTGGCAGAAATGCCTTACCAGTGTAGATATGCTGCCAGTAGAATTTCAACTGTGGAAGGACCTCAAACAGAGCTTTCTGTTGCATGCTGGGTGTAGGATGGGGGCACCATTTAACCCACAGGATTCAAAACCCTCTCACTACCTTGGTGCTTCCATAGATTGAACCCAGAACTGCATCTGCCCTGAAGGTGATTTACTTAATTTCCTTCCCATCTTGGCTACATCAAATGGACAGGGTTTTGGACGTGGCAGAGCAACCACCATGGAATCTCTCCCTGTCCCATCCCACCATAGGATTTGGTCTGTCTCCATGGGAAGAGAGTTTAATGACGGGTTAGAACCCCCAAGAGCATGCTGTCCAGTAACTTGCATTTAAAAATAAATAAAAAGGGGATGTGGAAAGCAGGCAAGATCCACAAGCATATATTACCTTGTGTTTCCACTGTTCAGACATGCAAGTGACAGCAGTAGAATATTTGAAGGCACCTCTGGCTGTGTATTTGGCTCTCTTACATCGCTTTGTCTAACTACAACTTTTGTCCTTCGTGGAACCTCAGGAAAAAATTTAAAACAGGATTTCACAGGGAGCCCTCACAGAGCTTTTCAGTCAGAACCTGAAGATAATGATATTCAATTTATCTCTCTAGAGTGATATGCAGATTAATTAGCTAATGCTCCAAAATTGCTTTAAAGATGAAAGTGCCATATAACACTTAGCTAGCACTGATGTTCCTCAACTTCAGTCTTTTGCTGAAGACAAAAGGTACAAAGGTGAGCTAAGTATCTCTATTATTATTATTTTTAATTCACTGGACATCTTTGACCCTCAGAAAGATGTGACACAGGTAATGAAGAAATAGTTCCAGGCTGATCCCTAATTCAAAATGATTCATATATCTGTTTTTAGCACTTGGCAATAAAAATGATTAATAGTCATATGTGATTGGAGTTCAGAATGGAGCTATCTAGGTCGGTTTTATCTATGACACACTTGCAGTGCTACGAAAAGGCAACAAAAACTGGCTTTCCTGTCTGCATCTAAAAACTAAACTGTAAGAGGGAAAGCTATATGCAATGGGCCCATCAGACAGTTCCACAACTCAAGATTCCACACTCACTTTTGGCAAGCAGAGATAGCACAGCAGGAGTGCAAAAAAATAACCTTTTAATGCAAGGAAGTGGTTTCAAGGATGCCCACAAAGCTATAGGGATGGAAAACACCACTAGAAAAGCTTGTCCCTCCTCCTACCACTTCCACATATGTTCCATATCATTTCTGTGAACATTTGGGGGACGATCTCCATGGGTTTTATTTCTGTGCGGATAGTTTGTAAAGCGACAAAATAAGATTTCACAGGAAAACACCCACTAGATGACAATGGCATGTAACCTCTGCATAAATTTTATACGAACAATTCAGGATGAATGCGCAATGGGCTAGGCCTGCGTTCTGGGTTTTGCACTAGGCCTTTCAGCTCCCCACAACCCACCTAAAAGTTTTTTCAAGTACAGTGGTACCTTGGTTCTTGAACTTAATCCATTCTGGGAGTCCATTCAACTTCCAAAACCGTTCAAAAATCAAGCCACGCCTTCTGATTGGCTACAGGAGCTTCCTCCACTCAAGCGGAAGCCGTGTCGGACGTTCAGCTTCCGAAAAACGTTGGTAAACCAGAACACTTACTTCCAGGTTTGCAACATTCAGGAGCCGATTTGTTCGGGAGCCAAGCCGTTCAAGAACCAAGGTACCACTGTACTCACAATGAATGGATACAAAGCCCAGGTGATTTCTGAGGCAAACAAGGGTTGTTGTTTTTTGCCCCATTACTAGCCACATTGGGCAATGAAGCTTTCTTCCAGTAAAAGGTCCAGAAGAGATCATATGATTCTCCATGACCTCTGGCCCCTCTACAAACTTCAGACTTGGCCTCCTTGCTAATTTGCCCAGGAACATAGGAGACATTCTTTGCTCTTCCTTTAGCCTTTTGCTTCCCTTCTGTTTTTGCTTCCCCACAAACAAGAGCTCCATCTGACAGCTCTGGAGTTCATATGTGCCAAGACAGTTCTTGCCTCAATAAACTGAAAGAGTCCTGCAAGGCCTGGTGTGATTAATCATCTGAAAAATCTATTCGGGAATGGATTTGTGCAATTAGGCCTTGACACGAACATATCAGTTCTGAAGGATCACATGGAACTACCAATCAATAACCCTAAATATATAGATACAAGGAGAGGTTAATTCCCATTTTTCCCATCCACAAGAAAAAAAGGTCCTTCAAAAGGAAGACAGAAAAACTTTTTTTAAAAAACTGATCCTAAATGCAGCAGCCAGCTTATTAGATAGGGTTCAATTTAGGACCTATATAACCCCTATTTTAAATCTAGGGCAGTAGTTTAGGGTTGCCATATTTTAAAGAGCAAAAAAGAGGGCACTGTGACAGTCATTAAAAGCAAATAAATGCAATTTGTCTCAAATTTTACCCCTGAGAGGACATGTCCTGGAAAAAGAGGGCACATGGCAACCCTACAATAGTTGCCAGTTCATTTCTGGAACTAAATCCAAGGTGCTTATGTTAATGTTTAAAGCCCCAAATGACTGAGGCCTCAAATGTCTAAAGGACCACCCCCTTCTCTGCAAACTCTATTATAGTAAATCAAATGTAGTAGTAATAGTAGTAGTAGTAGTACAAACGCCATGAACTAAATAATGGGTGTTTTTGTTTCATACGAATGGTGCTAATTCAGCACAAGAAATCTCAAATTAATTAATTATATGATTTTTCACAATCTTCCGATGCCATGTCATGTTTTGTGGCTGTAGGTATAAACCACAGGGATAAGAACTTTTTGGGGTGGGGAATACAATTTTAATCAGCAGAGTGACTTAAGTCCCATGGAATCTCTTGGCAATCTACACACTGCCATTTCCTTAATACCATTTTCCTATGAGATTTCTCACTTTTTAATATTTTTATTATAATTCATAGTTGTACTTCATACTATACATCTGTAAAAGCTTGACATATAAAATGTTATCATTCATAGTAATGTAAATTCTAGCTGCCATCTAATATTCCCACTCCCACCTAATAAATTGGATTACAGCAGGCTTCCTCAACCTCGGCCCTCCAGATGTTTTTGGCCTACAACTCCCATGATCACTAGCTAGCAGGACCAGTGGTCAGGGATGCTGGGAATTGTAGAACATCTGGAGGGCCGATGTTGAGGAAGTCTGGATTACAGGGATCCATTTCTGTAAACTCTTTTTGTAATTTGCAGCAACAATTTAATAATTCTTTGATTACTTTTTCCATATTTGTGCATACCAAAATTCTTGAAATTGTGAGAACTGATACATTTGTTTTTCATCTGGAACACTATCTATAACATAGTTTAAAAGGCATATCACTGGGTCTGACGTCATATCTTTCTCCAGTTAACCCCAACATGCTATTTAGCTTCCTTTTGCTCACCCAGCAAATATGAGCAAAACCTCAATTTTGTTCCTGATGTACTCAACACTTTCCTTCCCCTCCCTTAGATATTTGTTCTTGTTTTCCATGGAGTTAGGTGCAATGTTTTACTCATTTTTTCTTTATATCCTGTGGCTAGGGAAAATTCTCCTTGAACATTGCTATGCGATGAGATAGCAGAGCTCTTATGGGGGTTTCGGTGTCTGTTATCCCACAGCATCAGTCTGTGCTGCCTTGGGGCTAAGTAAAAGCTGCCAGGAGGATAACTACGGAGACAGTGAGTGTTGCTGCCATCCCAACCTTGGATCCCCTCCACTTCTGAAAAGTGAGTGCGCTGCAATGATTAGTGTGGTGGATTAGGACCTGGAAGACCAGGATTCAAATCCCCACTCAGCCAGAAAGCTCCCTGGGTAACCTTAGTCTAGTCACAGTCTCTGAACCTAACCTACCTCGATGGATTGTTGTGAGGGTAAAAATTGGTGGGCAGGGAGAGAACCATGTATACCACTATGAAGTCCCTGGAGGAAAGGTGTGGTATAAATATAACCAAAATAAGAAATTCAATTGACAGTCCTCTTTTACTTCATGTTTCTCCCACCCTCTTAGAATTTCATGAAAATCTGAACGGAGAAGCCACCTTCAAGAAAGCCCTCTTTTTGACCACCTTATCTCTGCTGGCTGTGGATCTCAAAGTTGCTGTGGATCTCAAAGTTGGATCACTGAGTCTGATCTTAATGCAAAGGTAGGCTGGTGTGGATTCCAACAAGGTTACAGCTATAAGGATTAATGGCACCATTTTGAATTGGAGTAGGGAATGGACCAGCAGCCCGTGCAGCTATTTCAGAATCGGTAAGATGTGTTCCTTACATTTTCTGTGTATCCAGTCCCAGTCAATAATCTAGCTGTCTTTCGTATTGCAATAGTCTCCTCTGTTTTTATTGCAATGCAGACATTACATAAAACATCGTGACATATTTAGATGATGTGTCTATATATATTTTTTCCTGTGTATATTGGGTGGGTTACAAATTAGCAGTTTAAAAAGTGCTCAAAGAAAAGATGGTGGTAGAGCCATCAGGCCTTGCTATCTTTCTCTCCTATGTGCGCCTGCTTGGATATGGATGGTCAGATACAGATGGCAAGGCCTGTGATTCATAACAACAATTATGAGATACGAAAACAGGCTTAACAACCGAAAGATAGCTTTTTGAAGCAAAGATGGCGAGAAGACGATTGATGTTGAACAGTTGCAATGGATTCTGTCAAAATGAGCCATTTGTTTTGGTGCAGGACAGATAAGGCGGCGGCAAAACACACATGAAAATTAAGAGGAGCACAAAGTTAATGGGAATCCCGGGAAAGATTTTTCATGCAAAGAGTACTATTGTGCCAAGATGATAATAAGGATTATATTGTTAGAGAAAAGCTATATAATAATTCAAGGGCTAGGTGTATGTAATGGTTGCTTGCTGAGATGGGCTGTATCACACACACACACACACACACACACACACACACACACACACACACACAGCATTGCAGTTTGAGAGGGGAGCATTTCCCATACTGCTGGAAAGACTTTTTGGAAAGGTTCCTTGAAAAATAATTATGATAGGCTGCCACCAGTTAGGCTGAATCTTTAGCCTCAGCAGTCCAGCTAGCTGCTTTCAGGACAGGGATTTTAAACCCTTTGGACAAGGACAATTCCCTCCAGCCCAGGATTAGGAAAAGGGCACTAATTCTGATAGAGCCTTCCAAGGATAGTTTCTTGAAACACAAGAGTCACATGCATTCGGACTCATGGGGAAGATTTCAGCAGGAAATACCATTTTAAAGCCAAATGTGTATTTGAGATAGAAAGCGGGGGGAAAGAAGGCAGCAAATCATACATAGTGACCCCTCAATAAAATCATTCTAACTTAGCTTAATATGTTTTACCTGCTTGAGTAAAGACTTAGATTTCAGAGCATGTCCAGAGTTCCTTTCAGGAAAGAAGTGAGTGTAGAATTGCAGACTTTTCAGCAAGTAATAGATAGGCTTAAACCACTTATGGTAACTGTTTGAAGACCTGAAAGTTCAATTCTTTAAAATGCTGGAAAACGCTGAATGGTTTGATCAGAACTGCAATACTAAAAGTGGGGAAGACCTTTAAAAACAAATGGCCTGAGAGATTAAAATGTCCAGCTTTGTCAGCCAAGTTAAAAACTCTTGTACAAAGGGAAAAGGGATTATAAACCTATTCAAAAGTTAAAGGGAAATTATTATCAACATTGTTTATGGAGTACACTGCAGTTGGCAACTAAGAACCTTGATGATATAATCTTTTGGGAAATGATTAGTACTTTCAGTTATGAAAGTAATGTTCTCTTGACCTCAAATGCTTTTCAATAGTGCTAGAGAAATTCACCTTTCATTGGTATTTAACAGAATAAGTCAAATATGAATAGCCAAAGTTTGTTGTATTGAAAATGAAGTTATTTGGATACTTGGCTTCCCGCATCCTTAAAGTCTTAATTGGACTCTTGTTAGACAAGAAGATGAAGAAACCATACCATTCAAACTTTCCCAAAATAGCCTTTGTAGTTATATCTCAATACACATTCATCTTTCAGACAAAATTCCCATGTTCTGGAACCAACAGCACTGTTAATCGCATCTACAGAAAGGGAGCTAAAACTCAGGCTATAATTTTAGGCTCAAGAGTCCAATAAGCACCATAAGCCAAAATGTACATATGGCAAATTTCAGTTTAGTAAATTAGAGGGTTGAGCTTGCTGCAATAATGACTTCTTTGAGGGACAAACAAGCTTTTAAGACCTGGTTTTGCCAATCATGGGCATTATTTTTATACTTTCTCTTTTGGTGATAAACATGCTAAAAGGAACAAATGGCCTTTATTTGCTGCCTTTGTGGATTTAAATACCTTTACAAAAATTTGATAGATTTGATAGATGATTTTGATGATGACGACAAAGAAGAAGAAGAAGAAGAAGAAGAAGAAGAAGAAGAAGAAGAAGAAGAAGAAGAAGAATTAGCTGCTAAACTCATAGAAATGGTCAAAGTTACTTACAAACATAAGAGAACTAAAAGCAATTACAGAAATCAAAAGCAATTAAAAAAAACCTTTACAAAATGCTTTGATGCTGATCCTATTTGCCTCTCTGTGTTCCTGATTTCATTGTCAAACTCCTCAGTTGGTAGTTAACATATACTTGGACCTGTCAGTCACACAGGTCCACCATTACTTTTAAGGATAGCATCCTTGGATTCATGCTCATGGTTTAAGCCTATTGTTGAGAAGCAGATGACTAGAATTGGATGCTCTGTTTCCTTGAAAGTTTATGATATGAGCCAGCAGGCCTCTAAAGGAACGATGTAAATTAGATAATTGAAATAAACATTTTATTAGCAGTATTTATTTAATGATAAATAATATTAAAAATATAAATGCTTGCAAACAAATTCTTCCACCTCAAAAACCAGAGAAACAACACCATATGCATTTTTCAGCCACATGGGCCACCTACAATTTCATTTCAGAAAGGCCCTTCTCACAATTTCACCATATAGTACTCCAGCAATACTTTAATTAAAGAAAATTTGATTCCTCAAATTCCTGAGATTTAAAACAATGGAACAATTATACAGCAAGCTCCTCTGTTTAGGTTAATAAAAGAACCATGTAAGAAAAATTACAAGATCAAATAAATACTTCCCCCCTTTTTGTGGAAAAAAAATAATTGATTGATATGGCTACTAAGATCTGTATTAATGTCTCACTGATTAGCCAACCTCATTTTCCTTGCTTCATAAAAGTACAGCTCATAATTGTCAGATGTATGCTTCCTGATTGGTTTGCTTTGCAGCCAGAAAATGAAACTCTAACTCATTAACCTTCTTTGTCTTTCAAGAAGAGGTTTTTTTTGTTGTTGTTTTTAATGTTGATTACTGTTCGGAGTGGCTGGCTTACTCTTGTGTATTTATTGCCTGAAGTCATTCCCAGGGTTTGCAGAGGTGCCTATTAACAAAGATGGTCAGTTACAAGTTCCCTATTGCTGTTTAGTGCATGCAGCAATCACCCTCATGAGGATTCTGGCCCTTATCAGTCAATGAAAAATTAAGGGATTGTTTTATTTGTTCAACGGCTAAAACTATTTTTGTAATGGCCTGCACAGCTTTTTTTTTTTTAAAGGGCATTCTCATGCAACATGCCTGTGTCTCCTGGTATGTGATGCAAAAACTATCACACACAGATACATTTACCAGAGATAAGTTTGGAGCATCTACATTGCATTTATATTGCAGATTATATTGTATATCTCAGATTGCATTTCCACTTTTGACAGTTTTTGGTGTGACAGTAAAATGTAAAATAATAACATAAGTGCAGCTCTGTTGGATCAGGCAAAAGACCCGTCTAGTCCAGCACTGAGTTCTCACAATTGCCAAAAAGATGCCTGGTGTGATGGCCTGGGATTCCGATTCAGAGGCTGATCCGGAGGAATCCCAGCCTGCACAGGAGTCCCCGCCTCCAGGGCCAGCTGAGCCGGGGCAGGGCCTTGGATCTGAAGCGCCTGCACCTGTGCCGGATCCTCAGGAGCAGGCACCAGGTGATTCCACTCTGGCTCCGGAGGTGATTGAGGACTCAGTGCCTACAGGTGAGTCTCCTCCTGGGTCCATTAACCCTTCAGCCTCTCCTGAACTGCAGAGGCTCAGGGCAGAGAGGTGAAGGGAGCTGGTTTCTCCCAGGAGGAGTGCTCACCTTAAGGCCAGGGGAGGCGGGTCTCCTGGGGGCCGGGACCGCCCCTGGCCTCAGAGAAGATAAAGGCCAGTCAGCCCAGTCCCAGGTTGCGGGAGCAACGTCGTCGTTGAGTACCTGCTCCTACCCGGACCCACACCTGACCTTCCAGTGTTCCTGTCCCCACCCGGCTTCCTGCTTCGGACCTCACCTCGCTCCTTGTGAACTGTTTCCAGGCTAGTGACCCAGGACTGATCTTTGACTACGATAACGGTAACCTACCCCCCGGGACCAGCACACCTATACAATGCACATAAGCAGGATCTGAGTGCAGGCACTCTCAACATTTGCCATTCCCAGCAGATTTGAGGAACAGTTTTAAGACAGGTGTAGAGAACATGTAGCCTTCCAGATGTTGTTGAACTCCAACTACCACCAGTCCCAACCAGCATGATCAATGGTCAGGGATTATGGGGTGTGCAGTCCAATAATATCTGGTGCATGACTAGCCCAGTGCCCCTGCTCTGAGATAACACAAATGTTACCAGAATATTTTTGAGCATTGTGTCATTGACATGGCAAACAGAGGATAATCTTGCCTCAAGTTCCGTGACTATGAGCTACAGTCACATTTCAGGTGATTATTCTTGATGCAATAGGATTCAGTCCTCCAAATCCAATTACTGCTAAGTGTTCATTAACTAATGCAATATTGCATAATGTGTTATAAGAAGATACACATGACCTCCACATGAAGTGCAAATGAATTTATTCTGATCAGCAGCACTAATCAACTCTTTAATGAATCCATCATGTTTGGATAGTGCATTATGAGGCTCCCAAACTCTCAGTTCATTGAAAAATGCCACACACTTACTCTTTCTTTGAAACATAATGAAGCCTAAAGGACTATCAAACGGACACGAGGCAGGAGGCTTCTTGGAGCATCACACATGCACACAACTGTGCTAGTAGTCAACTGAAATCTCTATCTTTAAATATTGCAAGGCAATAGGAATCCTTCTGCCTACAGAGTCACATGGGAGAAGCCAACATTGTCTCTGAAGTTCTTGAGAAATAGGTGCAGGGCTAGTGTAATACATTTTGCTGCCTGAGATGGAATAGCAAATGCCCTACCTTCCAAGTCAAAGTGTGTGGACACCTGAGGCCAAAAATCCCAGAAGTGTTTCTCCCTTTTTCTAGCAGTAAACACACAATCATAATAAGTTAAATAACGCAACAATTTGCTACCCTTTCATGAAGCACAAAGTCAGCTGTCTCATTATTCTGGATGCATGTAGGAATAACTCTTGTACAAGCTTCTGGCAATTCCCAATGCTGGTGCAAAGAGGGTTCTGCCTTTATTCAGCTGAGGAGCAAGAATGAACAAGTGATAGGTCTGGGAAGGTTAACTCTATTTCAATGTTGAAGCTAAGGAGATGTGGATCACCTTATTAGTGCATAGATGGGAGTCTTGGTCAGGGTTGCCATACATCTGGAATTTCCCGGACATAGCTGGGATTCAGCCATCGGAAACTGTTTCTGGGTGGAAATCACACAAATGTCTCCTTAAAAATAGCTCAAAAACGTCATTTGTTTTTTGAGATTTTGGAGAGAGAAAAAGCTCAACAACTTTTATCTGGATTTTCACTTTTTGAAATATGGCAACCCTAGTCTTGGTAAGCCACTGTGATCTTTCTAAAGGAAGGGCAAGTTATGAATGTCATCCGGAGCTCCACAGCATTGGAAGAGGACACTCAGGAATGATCTGGTCAAGTAAATTTGCCTAGGATTCTGCTGCATGGGAGAAAAGTGAAATGACATCCAAACAGTTTTCTGCATGCACAAGAGGTTGATTTACCTTTTGCATCATCAGAAGCATGAACAATGCTATAGAAACTACTTATTGGAACACTGACCAAGCACTTGTGTAAGATCTTGCTATTAGTCTACTGCTCAGGGTTATTAGTCTCCAATTGTGTGTTCGAAAGCCATAAGGTGACCTTGGGTTGGATTTTTCAAGCACACTACCTTGCTGTTACTTTTGTGATGATCGATTTTGAAATATTATTTCACATTAAATCATGGATCAAAGGAATGGATCTCTTCCCCTAAAATGTCTCCTTTCCTCCCATCTATTCTTGATAGGAATGTATCCATTAGCATTTCAAAATGGGTGACATTTCTCGACCAGCTATGTCTACCAACATTAAAACCAGAAAGACTGCAAGAAGCATAACGGTTTCCTTAGCTGCCTGCATATTCTACAACATGTCCGATGCAAAGTTCAGCTTTGCATATTTCTCATGACAGAAATGTAAACTATACATTCTGCTCCAAATGATTTTCTCTCTTTTTTGCAGAATTCTAACCTGCTTTCACCTAGGGATGAATCAAACCATTTAAAAGCCAGCACAGAGGCTGTATTTTGAGGATTGGCCTTACTTTGTTCTTGGTCTGCATGCTGAGCCCACAGAAAGAATCATTCATGCATTTAGAAACTCAAGTCTCAGGTTTATGATTAATCCCTCTGCACCATACTGGGATATGTACAACAAAAATGGTTGCTTTGTGAAACAGAACAGGCTCAAACAGGGCAGCAGTATGTTCAAGCCCTCAACCACTAGGTAGAAAGTTCAAATTCATTCCAAAATTGAGGGATGATTAGAGTTTCCATTCTGGATCATCTGAAACTTGCTTCAAACACCCAGTGTTTATTTGTGTGCACGGAGGTGAATGAAAAGAGACACGTTTTCTAATTATTTACACATTTGCACTTCCAATGAAATCTCACTTTGGAGGTTAACAAGCCAGGAATGCTGTGCTTCCCTCTCATCTCACTCGGAATGTTCTTCTTGGCTCCTGGATTGTGCTTTTCTCACGGCTGTCATTTACAAATGTGTTCACACAACAATTTGTCTAAATGTAGACCGTTAAAAGATACATCGAGCTACAGGGTCTATTATGCAGCAGCAATGAAATGAGAAATCAGAGCTCCGGGGTTCTTTACTGGGTCTTGGAATTCATAAGTAGCAAAACACAATATGAAAAATTGGTACTCTGGATTTCCCCGCCAGCTCATAAATAGGAGCCAGAAACATAGCAGCAGGGCGCTGAGCTGTTTATTCAGTTTGAAAGAGGAACAGTTGTGGCACCCTTCTCCCTCTGCAACAGTAAGTGAATTACACTGTAGGTGAACCATAATCTGTAGCTCTGAACTTCTTTTCCCACTCTGATCTGCGTAGCATCAGTACTGTGGAAGGAAGCCTCACCCACTGCCATGCTATAACAGCTGCTCTCACCCGTGCGACATAAAGATAGCATTTGCAGAGCATTAAGCATTTTGGTTCCCTAGCTGAAACGTTAAAATGGCTTCAACACCTGTCGAGAGCACTGTGGTTTTCATGGAGGGGTAGCAAAAGATTTTTGGGTGGGGAGTTAGATGTTTCCATTTATTTCATTATATTAAATTAATTCGGGATTTTTTTCACAACCAGTCTGCTCAAAACAATTTTAAAAAATATATAAGACAACATGTGAAATTTAAACTAAAGCAGCAGCAGAAAAACACAGCCCGGCTGAGGCCTGCAATCTAGATGACATGATGTCTGTACCACTGCTACATTTTCAGGGCATCTAGAAATTTGCTTAAAAGTTAAGTTCCTAGAAACATTTACCTAATTCCCAGTCACTGTAATAACAAACACTGTCAGGCACACTCCTGGGCCATCTTCACCCCGTATGCTTTGCTCTGAGGAATAACCCACTTCTTCAGAGTGGGGGATAGGGATGGGTTGAGTAGGCACTCTGGAGAGTCCCTCTGGGTGAATTGTGGAGACTGGGGCTGGATCTGCACTGACCCTTTAAACATTATTAGAACGATATTAGATACAGCGTTCTAAAACGTCACAGGGCATACTGGTGAATCAAAAACGTTCTTTACCTTTAGTGCTGGTGCCCGGTTGCTCTGCAGCGTCCTCTGGTGTCACATTTCAATAATGCATTATTAACATTACAAGCAAAACGTAATGTGCCCATCACATTATGAAAACCATTCCTTAACCCTCTATTAACGTTATAAACCATGAGTGTAGATCCATCCTGGAACATGCAAGTGAGCCGCCAAGGCAATTGAGAGGAGGCCCAGGGGCTCTAATTTGTGATCCCTGACCCCCACCCACCTGAAGCAAGGCCTCAGACTGATGAATTATCTCATTATTCAGTGCTTTGCATGCCAGTCACCTCTTGGTTGCTTTGGCCCTAGTGTGCATTTTCTCTTCTGTTCAGTGGTCCCTGGCCCCATGGTGCTCTGTTCCTGTGACCCCATGTCTGAGGTTTGGGCCCTGAAACCTCTAGTTCTGGGATACTCCTTACCTGGCAGCCCGAGCCAGATCAAGCCTCTCCACCAGGCAGCATGCCAGCAAAGAATCCCATGGCTTCTTGGCCAGTCCAGCTCCACACACACACCCATCTCCCAAACCCCCTATTTTAGGTTCCTGCACATCCCACTCACTCAGGTAAAAGTTAGGCCTGCTCCGCATGAGAGCCCCCACCCCACCCTGCATGAGAGCCCCCACCCCTCCCTGCATTAGCAGTGCTTCTGTCTGCTGAGAAAGGCTTTTGATTCAACCTAACCACCAACAACATCAGGGGGTCAGGATTGCTCCTTTTTCTTACTTAAAGGAGTGGTGACATTTGCAGTTATGCGTCCCATGGAATGATACTAAGGGCAGATCTACACTCGTGGTTTTTAACGTTAAGAAAGGGTTAAGGAATGGTTTTGATAACCTTATGGCCAACATGACGTTCTGCTCTTAACGTTATTAAAACGTGACACCAGAGGGTGCTGCAGAGCAACTGGAAACCAGGGAAACAATGTGGAGAAAACAAAAAAGAACCTTTCCTGCTTTGACAGAGGTAAGAAACATTTTATTTTATAAGTATGCCCTGTGACGTTTTAGAAAGATATATCTAATAGTGTTCTAATAACATTACAGTCAGTGTAGATCCAGCCTAAATTTGAAATTAGTCAAAATCATCATCCTCAAAATGGTCAAATCTGGCAATTGCCAAATCTTGTTTCTCAGTGGCCTAACTATGGCCCCAAATCCATCAGTATTCACCACCTGTGTTTTCTGGGGCGATATCAAACAACTCAATTATTTTTCTTCATTAGAACATCAGTTGTGGACTTTGAAAGGGAAGAAAACCATATAATTTCTGAGGCACCATGTTTTATTTCTCCAAACTAGCAGTGGCTGTCAAATTCCTGCTCATTTTCTTTAGAGGTATTTGCGGCTAACAATTTTTCCTTTCTATCAACATGTATTAAGAAAACATAAATGAAAATAAAACCTCATCTCTTTCAGCACGCCTGAAGCAACTTAAAAGCAAGTGATGAATGGCTACTTGTGAGAGCAAAGTCTCCCAAAGCGAGGGGAAAGGCAATATTAGGTTCTGTATTTTAAATTACAAATAACTGCTCTGAATACATAAGCAATCAGATCTCTGTTTTATACCCTGGAAATAAAAAAAATTATGATATAAATTAATTGCAAGGAAATCACAAGCAAATATACCCCCGCAAAAGCCCAGACTCGCTGCAAACAAGCTGTAATATTTAAAAAATACTATTTTCCACATTCATTCTCTGCCGATGGCAAAGTCATTGTGAATAAACATGCAGATTTAAATAGGGAAAGGATCACACACTCTCGGGCTAAAAACTAAGCCATAAAACCTCAGTACTTGAATGCATATTATTCATGTGAATCATTACTCAAACAGAGGTGAGGACTAAGAATATGTATAAATATTCTCTTTATAATGTCAGAGCTTACACAGCTTTTCCAAAAGGCCTTTATACAGAGTGATCACAAGTTAACTGAGGATAGCTCTGGTGTCACCCCAGCCAAACTGACAAGTTTGACAGTTTGCTGAGAAGCATAATTTTTTCCTTGTATTCTAAACTTTCCTTTTCACTGGAGAAAAGATCAAAGCAATTCAGGGATTTTGTGTTGTCCAAGATTGTCTTTTAAAGCCATCCAGGTGTCTAGTACTGGCCACTAACGGGTGTCTTTAAAAGGAGGTTAGACAAATTCATGGAGGAGAAGGCTCTCAGTAGCTGCTAGCCACGATAACTATAATCAGATGCAGTATTTGCCTCTGAATACCAGTCGGTGGGGAGCACAAGTAGGGAGAGTGCTGTTGCCCTCATCTCTGAGAACAGGATGCTGGACTATGGGCTAATCCATCAGGGTTCTGATGTTCTCATGTTCCTAAAATCATTCTGTAACTAAGAGCCATGAAAATATCAAGAAAAGGAAAAAGAGAAATAGGAAGAAATTTGGACATCAAGCAACGTGAAATTCTGGGTTTTTAAGATACTGTAAAATTCATGATTGCAGATACTTAGTCCTTGCTTGGCCTAGGAACTTGCTTGGCCAGGAACTGCAATATTAAGAAACAACAAAAAATATCAATAACAAAGACAGTAGGGAAGTAGCATTGTTTTGTTGCCTTGGGATGGGGCATAATCCGTATGTTCCTAAGATCTTTGGCAGCTCCATTAAAAGATATTAAGTTGCATGGATGGGGAAGATTTATTTGAACTGGTGATGTTGCCAAATATATTTCCTAATCTGGAAATATGAACACTGTTGGATGATAATGCCTGCCTCATATACAAGGTGAGTGCTACAGCACCCCCAAAAGTCTTATCCAGTTTTTAATCATAAGCTGTAAAACACCTGTCCCTGTTCCCTATCTCCACCTACCTCCAAACCCTTTCCATCATCCCTTTATCTGAGTTGCTGCTACAGTGGTAGTGGGATATAGCAAGGAGTCTTTCACCAGTGCTACTGACAACTGTTAGGTGTTAGAGATGAGAGGAAGAGAGATAGATTGTGCTCCGTCTCCCCTCCCCAAATCTGAAGCATTGAGCCATGTAAGAAGGGAACTCATGGAGGGTAGGGAGAAATAGCAGGGGTTCATTTGGCTCGAAATTGTGTTTGGCATAACTCCAGGTCTAATTGGGCGTTTTCATCCATTGTAACTTGAAACTTTGGAGAACCACTTCCAGCTAGATGGTCCAATGATCTGAATCAGTACAAGGCAACTTTGAGTGCTCATGTATTTTAATCATCATCTTGCCTTATTTTTCTTACATGGTTAGTGAATACAGAGGACATGAACACTCTGGGTTAGAGCACCTTTTGTGACATGTGAAAACATACCTGAACAGTCTTGAAGTAGTTGGAATATGTTTTAATTGCATGATCACATGTGGATCTTAATTTGCATAAATATGAATAAAATTCCAAGCTGCTTCAAATGTAACTCTCTTTGGTCATAGGCAGAAACTTTAATCATGAGTACTTGACATGGAGATTCACAATCCATGCAAGTTTCCTAAATTGACATCCAGGAATGGAACCCAAGACAAATATAGTAGCCAACTAATGGACCCACCTGAAAAATATCACAGTTCCCATATCATGTTTCCAGGTGGTAGTGCTTACATGATCACATTTAAAAGTCTGCACAGAACCTTACACTGGACCTCATGTTATTCATTTTCCCTTTTTATGCATAGCTGTATGCCATTTTACTACATGAATTCATTATTCATGGCAAAGTGTTATACCACATTGAGCAGTTTATAGGAATGCTGGTTTATTATTTGTTTTCCACTTGATTATTTTTACAGACCTGTATTGTTCAGCTCAGTAGAAATTGCATCTTCAAGGCTTTTGGAGAGGTTACAGAAGAAATAAATGGAAGAGAACACACACCACTTTCTCTAGAGTGCTCCGCAATAATCTTGTAATCTTTGATGGAATTTAAGGGGGGTAATTGAAAAGCTGATGTCTGTGGACTGCATTCAGAGCTGGCTTTGGAACTACGGATAAAGACCCCAGACTGCAATTCACCTACGCCTCCCTTCCTGCTGTAAAATCTGCACCATTGTTCAGTATGCAAACTGAAATACAGCCAACCTTCAAAATTCACACTGCTCCAAATTTTGCAATGCAGTTCTCCAGCCGAGTGATGTGCACATTAATACTTGGGTGAAATAGGCATAAAAATGCACATATGAATTAAAAGAATATACAGAAATGTGTTATATTAGAGAAAACTGCTTTGCAATAATGCATATATTAGGCAAAATTGCATGTGTGTATATTAGGAATCATTCACACTAAAATACTGGTGAATTTTCATGAGAGCTTTTAAAAAAGTGCAAACTGATGGGTAAATATGGAGAACTGAATTTTAAGACTGGAAAAATGAGAAACTGGGTGAAGCCGCAACTGACAGATTTGCCCATCCCTAGCCCTCCCTGATTGAAAGCTTTCCCTGAAAACAAGCATTTTCGCTTTTCAATATGAATTCACCAAATCAGTAAAGGGGTACATCTCAGTACCGTTCCTAAAAGGAGCTCTCTGGGTATCTTTTGGCTACTCCCTTGTCATCTGTGGACCATAGAGGTCTCTGTGTGGCTACATCAGAATATTCCCCGTCTTATGACTGTACCGTCTGCCTCAATAAAGTGCTTTTTATGTACGCTCACATCTGAAACGGTGGAGCATTTCCTCCTGTCGACTTCTGATTTACTTCAGCTGTCATAAGTTATTATTATCACCACTGGGGGTTCGAGCTGCATCTTTCTGTATCTGCTCCTCCGCGCCTCCCCCCACGCTGCACACTTGTTGTTTGCCTAGTTTATCTTGTTTATGCCATGCCCCTATTTCGATACTGCACAGACTGTGACAGATCTAAGCCAATTGCTGTGATTATAAGGAATGGGCTTTGGGACAGGTATTGCATTTGCAAGAGCTGTAAACAGTGATTCCCCTGCCCCCCCCCTCCAAGCACCAATCTCTCCAATCCCAGACACTGAAAAAGCCTGTGTCGGTCCCACCCATCCTTCAAGTCATAACATTTCTATGTGTGAGTTGGCAACACTTAAACAGTTTAGTGAAATGTTTTCCATGGACTCAGTGATCCCATGTCCTTGCTAACTCTCACGTTGTTGATCTGGGTGAGATAACAGAGCACAATGTAGACTGCCAAGTTGGTTAAAGATAGAGCTGTTAATCAGAGACAAAATACACATCTATTCCTTCAACTGGTGGTGAGGAAACCACCTTTTCCTGGCCTGGGACAGTCTCTAAATGGAGCTCCTTCCCCATGGAGGTGCATCTAACATCCTTGCTGTACAGCTTCCCCTGTATGTTGAGAATAGACCTCTTTACCTTTAACTGCCTTTCAACTGTTCAGGTAGTTTGTCCTGTGGGTCCCACCACTTTTGAAGTATCTATAGTCTTCTGTTTTTCATTGGAATGATTTTATCATTTTGCTTGTATAAATATCTATAATAGTTCGCCTTGTTTTTATAACTTGATATTGTGATCCACCCTGGGATCCCTAAACAGATTTGGCCCTGTATACCTAAAGGAACATCTCCACTGAGATCTAGCTCTGAGGGCCTTACTGCAAAAAGTGAAGCTACAGGGAACCAGGCAGAGGACCTTCTCAGTAGTGGCACCCTCCTTGTGGAACGCCCTCCCATCAGATGTCAAGGAAATAAACAACTATCTGACTTTTAGAAGACGTCTGAAGGCAGCCCTTTTTAGGGATATATTTAATGGTTGATATTTTACTGTGTTTGATGTTTTAATTTGATGGAAGCCACCTAGAGTGGCTGGGGCAACCTAACAACAACAACTTGTACTGAAGGGTGGGCAATAAATCCTAATTAATTAATTAATGCTGGGGGTGTTGTGGCCAGTAGTGGACAGGTTAAAGGCAACAGTAGGCAGGGCCACTTCTCTCTTATTCTCTCTTTCAGCCCCTCCTTTGTCTTTCTAACACCACTTTCTCTCTCTCTCTCTCTCTACTCCCTACTCTCACCCAGCACTTGACAGAGGTCTGAAAGGCTCACTCGCAGAAGGCTTTTGCCATCACTCCACAAATTCATTTCCCCCCTCCCATTTCCCCCTACCTAGTCTCCTTCTGTCCTTCAGGGCTCCCCCTCCCTCAACCTGCATGAAATAAGGCTCAGGGTACACACGCATGAGATTAAGCTGAGGGTGGCCACAGGTTGCCCCTCCCTGCATCAAAGGCAATGTTGTTCCATTGTATGTCCTTGGAAAGTGTTCCCACACCTATCCATAGGATAAAGAGTGGAAACCACGTGCTCTGTATCTCATATTGCATCATCCTTTATATTTCACAGGAGCAAACTGTACAGTGCCAGATCCAGGAATTCTGGGGTTCTGTTTTTTGTGGGCAGAAGAGAAGATGCCCTCAGTGTGGCTGCCCCCAAAACTTTGCATTCCTTATATTGTTTTTTCTTCCTCAACCTTCTAAAACTTGAGTTACCCTCCAAATGTATGATCGTCTTTGCTGCTTCCCCTTGAGCCCTCTCCAATTTGGCAACATCTTCCACAAATTAAGCCAGTCATAGAGTTCTAATTTCCAGTAATGAAACTTTGTTAGGGAGGAACATCTGTTTCAGCAGGAAAGGTGCAAGGCCTGAATTTAGAATCACCTAAACAGAAGGAGGAAGCGGCGCTTGGACATCCACCACAATCCACAAATGGCATCTCCATTTTTGTTCTCTAAGGTCATTAACCACTAGAAAATTGCAAATGGGTCTGTTAAAAATTTCCCCATTTATTCCTACAGGGCCAGTACTTCTTGGAGGCTGAGAGGATAGAACAATGTAATTTGACAGGTGTCCAGTTCACTGAGTGTACTATAAAATATGACATCTGTGCTACTGCGGAGGACTTGGTGCCAGCTGCAGATATGCTGCCAAATTGAGCTCTGCGGGGAAAGCTTCAGGTAAATCTGCCTCCCAAAATGTCTCAGCACCAGGTCATCCTAAGACTGGCCCATATATAATGCTTTGCGCAATTTGGATGGGCTATAGTCAACTTTATGGCATTTTAATCAAATGAGATTATCTTGGCTCTGGTGTTTAGAGTCTTTGAACTCCCTTCAAATGTTTCAAAATATATTCTAAGGAGGAAGGGGAGTCCAGCATAGGAAATTGAGAAGAAATTTGTCTTACATGGAGGAAGAACACCATCTATCTATCATCTATCTATCTATCGTCTATCTATCATCTATCTATCTATCTGTCTGTCTGTCTGTCTGTCTGTCTATCATCTCTCTATCTATCTATCTACTGTAACAAGATAGATAGATATTGATATTATATAATAGATATAGATATTATTAGATTTCTTACCCAGCCAGGTTGGCATACATCAATAAAACACACAATTATAAAAGACTCTGTGTTTATATGTCCTCATGCTAGTGTTTAAAACCCTAATCAACTTAGGCCACAAATATCTGAGAGACCACTTCCATCCCTAGAGACTCTAATGGGTATTAAGATCAGCAGAGAGGGCCTTCTTGGTAATTCTACTCCCCTCAGAAGTTCGGGGAGGAGCATGAGAGGGCCTTTTCTGTGGCAGCCCCTATGTTGTGGAATCCCCTATCCACAGAGATGCATCAGGCAGCTTTGGCTATGCATCTTTCAATGTATACTGAAGGTGCACCTCTTTGACACCTGAGGTGTGTTTTCTGGTCCAACCTTATTCATGGGACCATAAATTTGTGTTTAACAATTGTTAATACTGAATGCGGCTGGTGAAAGGTGAGAAATTCAGTGTTGTGCTAAGGTGTTTGTTCCATCAGGGCAAGTATGTTGGCTTGCCAGACCGAATGATTCTCCCCAACTCTCCTTCCCCTGTGTGCTGTTCTGGGGATTCTCCTCCTACCCCTGAGCCAGTTTTGGGGATGGAGGACAATGGGGAAGAGCCCTTGTACAGGGCTTCCATTGATGGGCTCATTAATTGCCCTGAGACCTCCAGGTATAGGGCGGTATATACATTCAATTGGTGATGGTGATGATGATGATGATGATGATGGTGATGATGATGATAACAGCAACAGCAGCAACAACAACAACCACCCAATAATAACAACATAAAGCAGTTGCAGCCATAAAACAAGACCAATTGAAAAGAGCTCCATATATGAAAACAATGGCTTGTATCCAATGCAGTGCTAAGTAACATCCTGTCAACACAAGGCTTCCTTCTTCCTCAGTGGGACTTTTCCCCCTCATCTTCTCGCATGTGCACTCTGTACCCTCCCCAAATAAGCTTGAGGGATCCCCCAGAACAGATTTAGGGGCCACAAGGGGAGGGGGGAGTCCCATTGTGCAACTGGGAATTCTTGCACTGATGGAGTGCTTACTTAGTGCTGCTTTGGATACAAGCCAATACAAACGTTTAAAAACAATTCCATATATAAAAGCATTTAACAATGCAGACTGGGATAAAGACTGGGCTATATTAAATGGCAAACATTATATGAACAACCTATTAGCGTTAGAAGAGCCTAGCAGCCATTCCTCTTTCCACCTGAAAGCAGCTTGCAGACTGTAGTTTGAGGACCTCTGACCTAGGAGATGCGTCTCTGTATAGAACCAATTATCTGACTACTTCTTGAAGTGTTTCTGACATTTTCACTCAGGTTCCCCCTCTATCCTCCTCCAAACTACTTCTAAACAGGAGAGAAACTTAAAACACTGAACCCAAACTGTTTTAATGCAAGGCTTCTGGTTTGTAAAATTGCAGTAATGTGCCTTGGGCTATTGTAAGAAAGATTATACAGAGCTTTAGAGTAAATGGTTGCCATTTATTGTGTGAGTCGAAAATCCACAGTTAGCAGCTTAATGTCATGTGAATATCCAATGCTGAACATCATTCTAGTACAAAATCCGCTTCACTCTTTATAGCCTAGTTCAAGACAGTTGTGTTTTCACAATCCCTGATGTTTCTGATCAGAAAACTAGTTCTAACCCTCCTGAGTTGCTTTAATAAAGTCTAATTTAGTAATTGTACAACAATTCTTTCAGAGTTGTATTGATTCTGACTCTGTGCACCATACAGTGGCAGCAGTTTTTCCTTTGAGCTTTCCACATTGTAGTCAAATCTGTGTATTTTTATGGTGTGTTTGTACCACAAACAGCACCTGCATCAGAACAGACAGAGATAGAAGGGGCTTTTTGAGACATGTTTTTTGTGGAATCAATACTCCTCGTGCATGCTCTTCATGCATTATTTGCAGCATCCAAGTGGCATAATTGTCATCAAAATACCAGACCATAACTTTCCGCCATTTAATCTGGATTTAGTGGTGTGGGGGTTACGTTCCTGGGATGATGCATATACGCAAAATATCGTATACCCAAACCACTGCCACATGGCCATCCTTACCTTCCAAACCCAACACAAAAGGAAATTTAAGTTCTCTGCCTTGTATGTGTTTAATCTGTGACATTTCAACCAGCCTCCTTCCAACCGCACAAGGTTGGAATCATGTGAGTTACTTACTTGCAAGATGCAGTTGTACTGTATATTACAGCCCTGCTTGAAACAGGAAAGGTTAGCAAAAACCAGAGGTGGTTCCTAGTCAATAAAATTCATAGTAGCGTAGGAAGCTGCAGGGGCAAATTAAGACCTTTAGAGGTTCTATGCACTTAAAAGGTTTTGGTGCCTCCATATATAACTAACTCAAAATATAAACAATAATAAACCGTGAAATAAAATTTTACCAGATTCTAATTTTGGTGTATTCCTAATATTAATGTATATCATCAGTCTCTATTATTACTATTGCTATTTTGTTTAGTTTTTAATTATTGTGTATATATGTATGTATTTTTTTCCCCAATTATGGTGGGAGCCTTTTTTATGGAATCACATTCAACTGCCCCATATGGTCCATGGTAAATTAGGCAACAGAAATGTTCTGCGATGCTGCCTTTCCCTTGATGCGCTAAGCCCATGCTTATTTTGCTTAATGGTTAATCCAGACCTGGGAAGCTGCCTTTTACTGAGTCAGACCATTGGTCTATCTCTCTCACTATTGTCAACATTGACTGGAAGCGGCTCTCCAGATTTCAGGAGCTACAGGGGATTGAAACTTGGACTTCTTCCACGCAAGAAAGATGCTCTAGCACTGAGCTAAGGGCCACCTCAAACCAAAGACTCTCTGGCCAATGACTTACATTTTTCTTGGGTATGTTAAGCCAGCAGTTTGCAGAATTTAGTCTCTGCTCCTCCCCACACAACTCAGGAAACCAGGTCTAGCCTTCTGCAGTGTTTCAGCAGCAGCTTGAGTTTGAAAGACAGCAGGGAAACCATGGCGGGGTTGTTGCTCTGTTTGTGTGTGTGCAGCAAAGCTATCCAAACAGCAAGTAAGACAAACTGAGCAAGAGAAAGACAGGAACATAAAACGTTGTAACGCTTCTCTGCTATCCATAACACGGTAATAAATGTGTACTGTGAGCTTAGTTTATGTCTAATGATTAAAAGTGACAGGGTGTGAACAAAGTAAGTTGCGAGTAACAGCGAAGCAGAAGAATTCTTGAGAAGTGTAAGAGTGACAAGAATAGCGATCACGCAACTAATTAATCTTTCTTAGATTTATGTCAGCACTCGCAGGAGGGAAAATGTATTCAGATGTGCCTCAGCTTATTCAAATTGTCTTTAAATGACTGTTTTTATTTTTATCATGAGGAAGAGGGTTTTTTTCTCTCTCCCCCCACCCCATAATAGCAAACTAGAATGCGGAGGAGGGAGTCTAGTTGCTATTAATTCTCGGTGTGCATTGTGTGCAATGCAAGGTTATATTCTGTTACCTGGATATTTGCATTTGTTTCCACACCCAGCATAGTCTGTAATGTGAAAGGAGGGGGGAAATTCTAGTTATCTGAATCTGGAAGGACCGATTTCTTTGGAAAGATTAAAAGCTTGCTGTGCTAAACAGCTAATAGGGTGTGCATAGCATCAGGCTGCAATTATTAGAGGAAAACAAGCAGAAAGGAGAAAAGAAGGCTAGCTGGAATAATGATATGGAAACAAACATGAAAAATTCAAGCTGAATTTCAGGAAGATAAAACAATCTTCTGGTGGTGGAAAAAAATGTGGTGGCTGCCTCACTGAATGTATAAATCAAGAGAACATTGCTAATATTTCAGGTTAATACTCAATTTTAACAAAGAATTTTAGCATTTTCCCAGGGGGTGGGTGGTTTTTATGAGTCATCTGATTTTATTATTTTCAGATCAATAAAATACCCATTGATTTATTCAGAACTCCAGACAGTAGGGGACACTTATTCCTTCTGTCCATTCCCCCTATCCAATTCAGGTTCCTGGCAGGTTCAGACTGCTGTGAAAGTTTCACAAATTTTGCACCCTGTCCACCTTCACAGGGCCATGAAGATTTATTTCATGTGACTCAGGAAGGGTTTGGAGGGAGTAGAGTCCTCATCCTAGTTATTTCTCCTGCTTGAACTAAATAAATAAAGAAATGCCAAAACAGTAGGGGGTGAATTTGCCCACACCTCTCATTTCTCCACAGATTTCCCTGCAAACAGAGAAAATGAGAAATGGCATTGTGCACATATCACGACCCTGCAGGCTAGCTTTGCACATTCTGAGCATTTTGTACTGGGGAAATAGGGGTTGTGAATCATACATTTGCAAGTATGTGTTCTGTAGAGTTCGCTGTCGTAATGTGATGCCAACTGCCAACTGCCTTCCCCCCCAAAAAACCCCACAGAGCTGTGTGAAGGCCGAAGTAAACATTAGAGGCAACACAGGACTGCCACCAAAGAACAGCATCTCTTCTCTTAACATGCTGTATCATTTATGTCATGACACAACAAAATCTTTTGTCAGGCTTAGCGAAATTATTACATGCTGAAGAAGATAAGGGGGAAACTGGAGGAGAGGGGATTTTGCTCAGTAGTGAGACATCTCTTCTGCATGTAGATGGGCCCAACTTCAGTTCCCAACATCCAAGACTGAAACCCTATGGAGCTTCTGCTGCAATAGTGAGTGAGATGGACCAATGTTTTGACTTGCTCTAAGACAGCTTCCTATTCTCCTATGACAGAGGTGGGTGAGGCACCTTAAAAAATCAGGACAGATTGTTGTCATTATTTAGGATGTGAGGGGACTGGAAGGAAAAGGCTACTGCAGCAGTGGTGTTGTGACTAGCAGAGATGCCCAAAATGGTGGAAAGGATAGTTAAGCTATCAGAAACTGGATAGAGCTGATAATTTGAACAAAAAATGCACGGCCATCATACCTCTCAACACCCCCTGCCGCCCTCCAGCATTCGGCTGTAAACTGAAAGCAGAAGCATTCTAATTTGTCTCTCAAATAGTGCTATTTCTGGCATATTGATTCGATGCACTGCAGCTTTGGAGCATGCTTATCAACAATTAGAGCAGCAAAGTGCTTTATCCCAGCTTGCTCTGCTATATTTGTGATTATTTATTCTCTGTTTGTGGGGCAGAGGCTGCAGGAGGCTGTAGAGCAGGCTGCTGTGGACAGGCATGTGTTTAATTCATTAAAGCTAATGGACTTAACTTTGTTGTGCTCATTAATTTCAGTGGGTCTACTCTTGAGTTGCTAGGCTGAATGCTACCCATGGAGTGAGAAGTTGTTCTAGTTTTTTGGAATACATGTGCATTCTGGGGCAAATCAGAGTGGGGCAAAGACTTCTCTGTAGTGGCACCTCTTTAGGGTCATTTTGCTGCTGGATGAAATACTTTTTAAATTTGTGTTTTAAAACAAACCTTAGGGGGTTTTTTCATTGATTTACAATGAATTTAAGAAAATGTTTAAATGCTCTTTCCCTAAAAAGCCTGAAGCCTTCCCGCTATGAATTATGGGAAACAAAATTCCAAAAAAGTTCACCTTGCATGTGTGAATGCATATTTTCTCTTGGTTTATCATGAGGCCAAGCTCTACAAAACATTTTTTTAAAGCACAAACATATGATTTGCACCCCTTGAGAATGTCTGTAAAGGGATTCACCAGTAAAGAAATCAGCAAATGTGACATATTGATTTCAAAACGAATAAAATCAATTTTTGTCACATGGAGAAAGACTAAATTACTTCCAGTGAGTGCACTAGAAATTGCATTAGCCCTTGGCTTGGTAACAGCAAATTGCTTAGATCTTGATTTGCAAGTGTTACAACAGAAAAGAGTTTTCTTATGAAAGTAAAGTAATAGATATATATATAAAAAGCATTCTCGGGAGATGCGGGATGAAAAGAGCAACAGAATCTGTTATATTTTACATGCAGGAAAGCAAACAGTTACAGAGAAACTGTGAAAAGTGGGAATCCCATTTATTGCAGAATGAAATAAGGAGAATGGTTTAGAACAAATTATACCAAGGTTATATAAAAACTATGAGAGGACACTATTTGGCATCTGAATTCCTAGCAGTTGCTGATGGTGTAGAAGCATATACTCTAGATTATCATTTGAGGTCAGGGAAATTAACCTACTACATAACTGTAGGGTGCCCTGAATAATAACAGTGCCTGACTTCCAGCACAGAATATTCTAGATAATTTTGAATATTTGCTTTCACATTAAAAAAAAATAGTATCATTTTCATAGATATAGAGGGAAGCTTAAAAACTGGATAGCGGGCATCTTCTTATAAACTCACAGCGATCCAATCTGGAGATGGAGAGCAGTGGAACTGGGCAGAACAGAGCAGCAGCTCCACTACCCTTTCTAAAGGTAAGCAGCTTTAAAAAAACATGCTACTGCCAGGGGGCACAAGGTTTGGAGGACTAGTAGGGCTTTGGCTCCAACACCCCATTTCAGCATTTCCACTGGCTACCGCTGGCATAAGAACTGCCAGTGCCAGCTTTTTGTCTCTGCCTTGTCAGCGCCTGACAGTGGTGAGGCAACTTCATGCCATCTTAGCTCTCCCTCCACCATCAACATGTGGAAGGGGTAAGACTGAACTACTGCAATTTCCAGCAGCCAGAACACAGATTTGGTCCCAAATTCTCCCATTGATAACCATTTTATTATTTGTAAAAAGTATCCCCATCTTTTCTCTTCCCCCCAAAAAACTACTCTGATCTAGCTAACCATGAAAACACAAACTTACCAATCTAGAAACAGCAGCAAAGAGCAAAATTGCAAAGAGCAGTACCTCGGGTTACAAACACCTAGGGGTTACAAACACTTCAGGTTACAGACTCCGCTAACCCAGAAGTAGTACCTCGGGTTAAGAACTTTACCTCAGGATGAGAACAGAAATCGCACAGCAGCAGCAGTGGCGGGAGGCCCCATTAGCTAAAGTGGTACCTCAGGTCAAGAATGGTTTCAGGTTAAGAACGGACCTCCAGAATGAACTAAGTTCGTAGCCAGAGGTACCACTGTACCAACAACTGTTTTCATGTCCAGAACCACAATTTTCTTTCCTCTTCCTAGCATCATATCCTAACATTGTGCATTTACCTGTATTCATTAGCCAGTATTAGCAGATGAGCATGAGAGAGAAACTCCCTTGTTAATGTTGACATCCTTTCAATCAGTTAAAAACTTGTCCCCAAATTGACAGGGGTCATATTCCAGAAAACAGAAAGTTAGCTCCAGGGAGCCTGTGTCACACAGCTGTTGTATAGCTTCGAATCCCAGACGCTTCGCACCAGCCTGACTAGGCAATCAACTGATAAATATCCAGCTAAGTGATGATCAATAAAGATCATCCCTCTTTAGATAGATTCCTTTTCCGTGCTATTTACCTTTAGCAATTAGCCCCACACCTGGGCCAGCTTCAGAGAGGAGTTCTGCATTGGCTAATCCAAACTCAGCAACTGATATTTAGCTCGTGCCGCTACATCAGATCGAGCAAGCATCCCAATGCAAAGTTCAAAGTCTAAAATTGTCCTTTGAAAAGAGAGACACTTCCTGTTGTGTGTGTGCATGTGCCAATAATTTGCCACTCTGAGGAGACATGCTGCCTGACATTTTTTTTTATATATTAAGATGGAATTATGCTAGTTTTCCATCTAGGAATTAAGCCTTTGGAGCTGGCAGACCGACATTACAAAAAATGCCCTTTTTGCAGCGTTGTAACACCCCCACATATCTCAGCACTCTTACAATGTTGCCAGGTTGATCCAGAGTGAATATTAGGTGGAGATGAAAGGGCCCTACATTCTGGCAGCGTGAGGGAACAGGCTTTGAGCCCAGAGTACATCCCATCTCTCAAAGAATGTTCCTTTCCTGAAGTTGAATAATATCAAAACTGTAGCTTGCTGCATGCATGCAAAAGGTCCCAGACATTTCCAGCTAAAAGAAACAGAGAGCAGGTCATGTTTGATGTCTCACTGGGTTTTTATATTATGTTGGAAGCAGCCCAGAATGGCTGAGGCAACCAAGTCAGATGGGCAAGGTATAAGTTGTTGTTGTTGTTTATATTTCCTCAGCCTGAGACCATGGAAAGCCACTTCAAAATAATGGCTTTTAAGGACACCAGAGTAGACAATATGGAACTAAATGCACAAATTGTTTGACTTGGTAAAAGGCCATTTCCTATAGCCATATACAAGGACTTATAGGCAGCAGGGAACTTCAGGTGCTATCCAAGTAACTCAGAGCTTTCCAAACTGTGTGTCGTGCCACATTAGTGTGTCAGTGTGCTGCACAAACACTCCCTCGCTCCTCCTGGGGCTGGAAAGGGGTTAGTTTAACCTCCAATTTGCTAGCAAAACTGAATTACTGTGTCGCAAAATGATGCATGTCTAAAAAGTGTGTCAGCAACATTAAATGTTTGGAGCACACAAGCAAAGTCTGCCCTGGTAGGGAACTCCTCTTAACCTGCTATCCAACACTGCAGAAGGAAAGTCTGGCTTTGGGGAATAGCCTTCGATAATTTGGTACTGTCAAGTTTTTAATGTAAGGTGTTAACTTAAAGACATGCCATATTGTACTCCTACTGCCAGCGGACTACAGACTGCATGTGATCAAGATCACAAGTCACTGTGTGTATTATCCCATAATCTTAACTTTGTCGTCTTTAGGGTGTCTTCATAACCCAGGTAATAAAGTTGGAGGCGGGGTGACAGTCCAATAGAGGCGGCTTTTCTAGCCATGGTTTTCTGCCATTTGCTGACAAACTCCTCATTGGTCAGGTGTTGGTACAAACCCTTCCCTAGATCAAACACTGAAATCCTGTAACGATTGTAACCATTTGTTGGGTCTCTGGACCATAATAAAGATTGATTGATTGATTGATAAATGTTTGGAGAGCTGTAAAGTAACTCATTCCATCAGTGCAAGGATTTCTGCTTGTGCAACAGAATGTCCCCTTTCCCCTCTCCCAGACCCTGTGCATGCCCTGGGCTCTCCCCAAATCTACTCCAAAAGTGGGGGGGGGGGACTCTTAACATATTTAAGAGGTACGGGAGGGAGGTAAGTTCTGTTGTGCAAGCAGAAATCCTTGCATTAACCAAATGCTGTTGTGAAGCCTGAAGATCCTGCATTCAGTGGTGGTAGAGTCATGACTGCAACAAATTGCAGGGGATAAACCCCACACTGAGGATACATAGTGATAGAAGAGAAATTTGATTCAATTCAATAGCTGATGTGGGAGCCATGAAGTCATGGCAAAGACTTGTAGCGCCACCTGGTGCCTCGCTGACCTCAGTGACCTGCATGTCCGTGCCTTGCAGTGTATTAAGTGCATAGCCTTATATGGAGTTATGTTCCCCCTCTGGGCAGTAATAACCTTATATGGGAATGGGTGGGTTTAAGCCATGACCGGATGTAGGTAACGTGAGACATTGGCAAACGGCCATGCGAGAGGAGAGAACAAAGGATAATAAAAGAGACCGGAGAGGAGAGGAGTTCGAAAGGAGCTGCTCATACTATCCTGAAAATATTGCTGGCTCTCTGTGTCTTTATTTTATGCTAAACTGCGCCATTTGTGACGGCTGGCTTCCATCAAGCTGAATCTATCAAATGCCCCCTTTCCAAAATGATATGAGAACCAAACCCCCCCGCCCCCGCTATGTTGAAATTCACACTTGCTTGAATTTTGTGGCGCAGTTCTCCAACCAGATAAAGCACTTTTCACTTTAGACTGAAGAGGGGGCACTCTAAGAAGTTAGCTGCAGGGCGATGTTCCCTTCTGTGGGAGGCAGGGAAACTGTAGCAACTGCCAACTGAGCACCTTATTGCTCCTATGCTCCTGACTGCTTCTACAGACATCCGCACTCTGGCCTTTAGCTTCTGACGTTTTTGGCACAGCGTTACTTTTTACCCTTCCTTTGCACTTTAGAGAATCTGAGCCCAGGTCCCTTAGAATGTGTGTTTTATTTTTTTAAAAGACAAAAATAAATAAATAAAAATCCTGGAATGAGATTTTTAAAACGACTGGCAATCAAGGGGTATTTCCATACGCAGTGCACTGCACCTCCCACTTATAAAAATTTCAGCGGCGTAAATTTCTCTTAAATTTTAAATACCTGAGGCCTTGTTATTCAGCGCACATCTGGATTTCCCTCTTTATTAATATCATTTTTCCACACACTTACTTTTTTATATTAAAAAATTGTTCCTCTCCCTTATTTAAGTTAAAGTGCTTCTGAATTCCTGAAGAGTCTTGCTGAGCCCAGTAAGGATATTTCCATATGAAAAGTTTAATCAGCATTTTCTCATTACACGCTCAAACATGTGGGAGAGATTCCAGCCTCCATCAAAAAAGGGAAGTGAAACGATCCACATTTCTTCATAACTGGATCATCCCGCGTATGAAAAAAAATCTATTTTACGATATATGGGGAAAGATAGCTGCTTTCTGAAAGATGCGTTTTTGAATGATTACAAAATAATGGAATTATGATGGGGATTTGCATGTTTAAAGTGCAACCCTCAAACAGAAGGTATGATGTGTTGCCACGAATGTTGCTGGCATTGCACTTAGCTCCATCCTTCTGACTGTTGGCAACTGGGTACCTGGTACAAACAACATTCACTGTTCTTTCATGAAAATTAAGACTTGTAGCATTTTATGTGCCAGGGATAATAGAGGAGGCAGCTCCTTTCTCATCTGCCTACCACTTGTCAGGATGGTGGCCCAGGAAAACGTAAAGACAAGGGAAGGTTCCTTATCATCCTTTATTTATTCAGTAATTACAGAGAGAGGCTATAGAACCCAGCCTCTTGGATAATGGCATTATCCCGAGTAAATCTCCACCCCACCCCACCCGTCTCTCCCACTTCCTCATTTGTCACTTCTACAGGTGCTGCTATATGCCCTCTGTCTTTGAGCTCTTTGCTCTCCTACTTTCAGTGCCCGCCGGGTTCTGGGAGAAAGGGGGTGTGGAATGCTTTCCAGTGACAATGTGTCAGCCAGCTGCTCCGGCTCTGCCTCCTCCTCCTCCTCTCCCATTATTACCCAACTTTCCCCCTCATCCACCTCTGAGCTGTGACCTCCCTCAAACCCTTGTTGTAAATCTACACCGTCTTCCTCTTCCTCCTCCCTGGAAGGTTCAGGAGGGGGAGGCAGTCTCCGCCATTCCTCCTCTGCCCCGTCCTTGACGCCTCTAGAGCAGCAATGACAGCAGCAAGCTAGGTAGGCAAGTGGGGGTGCATGGGTGTGTGAGACTTATTCTCTAGCACAGTGTTTCCCAAACGTTTTTGGGCAACGGCACACCTGTGTACTAAAAAAAAATCTCGCGGCACACCACCATTAAAGCCCCGCCCCGTGACGTCAGCGCGCAGCGTCACGCCGGGAGGGACGCACAAAAGTGAACGTTTTTTTCCCTCGGCAGCTCCTCTCAGCTGCGCTCAATCCGCCTCCGCGCAGGCTGAGGGAGGGAGGGAGGGGCGCGTGTGACCCGTCTCTGCTGGGAGACCAAACCCAGCGAGACAGAGTCGCGCGGAGGCGCCCAGGCAGCGCTGCCGGCTGCGAGGAGGAGCGCCAGGCAGCAGCAGGAGGCGCGGCCTCTCCTCGCCGCCCCCGCCCCGCCTCTCGCCGCCCGACTCGCCCGCCTCCCTCCAGGCATCTCGCGGCACACCAGCCGGTGTCTCACGGCACACTCGTGTGCCGGGGAACACCGGTTGGGAAACACTGCTCTAGCACATATTAAACTTGGGGGCACAATGTTTGCCCTCATATTGAAGAATCCATATTCTAAGCCTGCAATTTACAGGCTTCAGAGCAGCATCTCTGCTTGAAACATCAGCACAACACTCTGCTATTTTCTCCTTCATCATCTCACTTGAATCCAAGCTGCGATCAATTATGCTGCATTATGCAATTCACTGACACGGCAGAAAGTGCCGTAAGCACCGACACCAACATATTTGTGGGCCTATATATTGTTATTAATATTCATGGTTTTTTCTGTGCACGGGGAGTGTCCATGATCCAGCTAAAATGGATGAGACTGGATTTAGTACTGTCATTCCACAGACAAGCCCTCAAAATGTTCCCTTCATATTCCCACAAGATGCAGTAATGTCTACCAACTTGGGTGGCTTTAAAAGAGGATTAGACATATTCACGGAGGATAAGGCTACTAACCCTGATGGATGTGTTCTGCCTCTGCAGTCAGAGGCAGTGTACTTCAGGATACTAGTTGCTGAAAACAGCAGGTGAAGGAGTGCTGCTGTGCTCAGCTCCTACTCGTAGGCGTCCCATAAACATCTGGTTGGCTGCTGTGAGAACAAAATGGTGGACTAGATGGGCCTTTGGTCTTTATATGTTCTTACCCACATAAGACGTACTAGGTTTTACAGCAATGCTGGTGCATCAGTGCAGAAATGTACATGTCTGCATGAAAATTTTGTGAGTTCAGCAGAGTGCATCCTTTTGCAGCTTAACAGGGAAGGTTAGATGGGCTAGTTTTAGCCTTTTAGTTTAAGTAATCCCGGATGTTTTAAGGCAGACTGGATTCTCCTGGTACAATGGGATTGGCTCTCGGAGTTCTCTCTAGCAAATTGACAGAAAAACTCTGTGAGCTTCAGCTCCTAGCATGTGCCTATCTAGCGCATTGTTAGTTTGACTGCATTGTAAATATCCCACACAAAACTGATTGAAGCAGCATGGCAGCGGTGAAAGAGCCTTGGACCTGATCTTATCCTCCTCCCCTTTAATTTTATGGCATAGCAGAAACCACAAACGGCAGCCAAAAAAGCAATACTGACAGTGGCTCTCTCACTCCTGGCAAGTTATACAAGATATTTCTGTCTCACAGTAATTTCCCCAGAGACAAACCTGGAAGTGTGAATAATTACAACTACCTTTCTGCAGGGCACTAATAAACGCCACAATGGTGGCCCAGCAGACCAAATGTCCGTGTAGGTATATAAACCCTGAAATGATTAATCTCAATAGGTAATTTTCCCTGTGATTATCTGAAGGCTATTTGTTCCGATAAAAACATTGCTTTGGAAACAAAGGAACATTATGTTACAGTTAAACAGCAGCAAGAAAGCTCCTGAGAAATAATGATTTAATAGACTCGCAGAGGGTGAACTTTCTTAGTAGAGAATCAAATAATCCATAATACTCCAATAGCAAACAAATAACTACAACAGCTCCTCAAGACGATGTCAGTTGATATTGAATTGCCTGTAGAGCACAACCAGTCACTCCTACAATATTACCTTAGAAGTGATGACTGCATGAGCTATCCCAGGGCAATTCTTTTGACTTCAAAGGAAGCAGACAGCTGTGCCATTACCTGAACAGATTCATGACCATCGAACAGTTAAAAGGAAAGCGCTGTCTGATTTCTGGTGCATTGGAGCATTAGCATGGCATCACAAGACAGGATCAGGATGATGATTAATTGTTTTAAAGCCACTGAAGACGTGACTGCATGGGAACTCCTCCCGCCTCTGTTTTAATGCCAGCAGAGAATTGATGGATCACAGGCATTCTTGCACATGCACTGAGCAGACAGGAAAGTGCACATTATCCCCACTTGCTATGCAAACAGGTGGGCAGAGCAACATTGGTGGCCTGCTGTGGGTTGGAGAACAGCAATCATGTAGGACATGAGGGCTAAGAACCTCAATAAGAAGAGCATTGCTGGATCAGACCAAAGGTGTCATGAGGAAGACCTGTTGAAACAGCATTAAAAGGGCATTAGACAAATTCATGGAAGATAAGACTGATGTGTACTATCCAGGATGGCTTAATAATATATCCAGAATGAGTTGCTCTGGGCCTCTGAATTCCAGTTGCTAGACAGCAGCAGCACAATGTTTGCAAGGAGGTTCTATGACTGCAGCTTTTTTGCTTTTGGTTTCATTTTTAAAATAATGTATCAATTTTTTAAAAAATTGTACAATGTCTGTTGCGAATTCATTCAGATGGGCTTGTGAGGAAGTTAAACAATGTTGCAACAATCAATTGTTACCCCACACTTTCCAGTGCCTTTTCCTATAACTTTCATTACCAAAAAAAAAGCGCCCTCTTTGTTTATTTAGGAAGCCGGTTTCTTGTATGTGCACCCCACATCCACTTTAATTGCAAAAACCCAAAGTTGCTGGTATGCAAACTGAATCCTGCTCACAAAACATACAGCTCAGCCTGCAAGCTCCATCTTGTCATTTACGGCACATAATCATGGGACTGGTGGTGGCAACCTTGTTATTGCCCAAAGGGAGAGGCACAGACAACAGGGGAGGCTGGCCCTGGTCACACCCACCTTTGGTTGGGCCAGCCAGGAATGTATTGCCTGCCTCAGAGCAGCATTTGGGCTGTTCAACTCCCTTTTCCATTGATCAATTCCTTTTTCATCCCTCTGTGTAAATGGCAAGGGTGAACCCTGCTGGGCAAGCAAGCTGACTGAGAACCGAGTCATTCATAAAACAAACACATGCAACATTTACATTCAGTCAATAACACCTGATGACTCTCAGCCAAATACCCGAGTCACCTCAGCTGAAATGTTTTGCATTTTTAAAGAGATTGATACGAAATCTCTATTTGTGGTGCTCTATCTTTGCCTCTCATTCCACACATGCAAAGTGTCCGTTGATGTTGCAAGTTATTTAATGATGAGCCATGTACTTGAAGATTTGCCCTTCATTCTGTCTTCAAGGCGATGCTTCAGGAGAATTGAACAGCTACTGTCTTGACTGATGACAAAGCTGAAAGAAGCACTGCTCCACATATTGTTACAAGTGAATGCTTTTGTTTGAACAGCATCCTGATCCTAAGCTTTTATATTCAGAAGAAAGTTTCAATGATATCAGTGGGTCTCATTTGCAAGTGAAATGTGCCTAGGATTGCAGCCACAATTCTTCTTCTTAATTGGATAATGTCATTACTACTAGCTGAGTCTCAGATCCCTTTATTGTATTTAGTAACTTATTAAAATAAATGTGGCTAAGTTGGTGCCTCCCAGCCACCCACACCCCTTGGAATATTGGTGGGTGCTTAATGGAACTTACCTTATCATTTTCATTAAACAGTTCTCAAGTTCTCTACAGCCTTCCTGACTTTCTATGCTTACAGGGAAGCCCAGCTGAGGGCGTCATGGGGTTTCCAGGAAGTGTGGGTACCTAGGGAGGCTGCAGAATACAGAACTCAAGATAGAGAATTTGTGAGGTGAAAGGACGCGCACAAACATTATCCAGTTTTAAGTCAGATGATTGCAACAACAACATAAAAAAACCTGCACCCCATCTGCAAAACATTTCACTAGAATTTTCTCTTCCCTTTGATCATTTTCAAATGTATTTTCTTTACTTTTTAATTGATAGAGAACGGGGGTGGGGACACCATGCAGAATTTTTTTTCAGTGCAGTACTATTGAAAACTCTCTGAAGGAGACTCTGGGACTATTTCACAAGGTATTATATTTGTATGTGAAATTCCTCTAGGGTGCCAATGCTAGTATATGACAGAAGGAGCTGCATTTGCCGCTTATATAAGAACCTCCTTTACAATGTGCTTTGGTCTTTGCATGAATGTAGTTATTGAAAATGATTTTATTTTAGACACGACAGGGACTAGTGGATCAAAATAAAACCCCACAGGTATGTTCAGATTTTTCCAATGCCACATTTAGTGAATAGAAATATGTCCTGCAGTCCTGCAAAAGAAATAGCTACTGTTGCCCAAGCTGGCCTGAAGTCACACATATATGGAGTCAGCTTAGAATAGAACACAGGTCTCCACCTAGTTTTGTGGTCTCATGCTTACACCAGGAGGTGGGGGGAGGTGGTAAACAGAGCTGCCCATCAGACTAGGATATAAAGTTGCTTTCCTACCCAAGTGGCTTGCCAGGCATTCACAGGGGGAACTAATACTACCTTTTTCATTATTGACCAAACTTTGGTTTACTACCGGAGTGTCAGCACTGAACACCCTCTGAGATCAATTTCTTGTTTGCAGAGAGCTGCTGTCACTGTTATTATCTCAAGTGCCAACCGTCAACTTTGCCCATAAGGAAGGGCTATCAGTCCTCAGGAGCAACATGGTTTGATCTATTCAAGGGCACCAGGAGAGAGAGAGTTAGTTCCTGGTGTCATAGCTCACAGATAGCTCACATTTACAGCATTTCATTTTGTGAGTCACACACCAACTGTAATGAAAGCAGGATCTGAAAGGGGGAAGAAAATGCAAGGAAGTCTCGTAAAAGTGGCATGATTTAAAAGCTGGCAGTATGCAGAATGCTTAGTGAAACAAGAACTCAAAGTCTACTTTCTTATTTTGGATGTGGACCCAGCAGGGATATCTAGGAAGCCGTTGGCTAGTTGCACTTGGAGAGCTCAGATATAGGGTTTTTTTGGGATTTATTTATACACTGGGGTTAGTTTTATTTATACAAGAAGGATGCTGCTGAATCGGACTAAAGGTCCATCTAGTTCAACATTCTGTTTCAAACAGCGGGCAGCTCTAAATGCTTCTGGGAATTTGCAGGCAGGACATGAAGGCAGCATCTTTCCTCTTGTTTGTTCACAACATCTGGCATATATACTCTGCCTCTGAACATGGAGGTCTGGTTTAGCTGTCATGGAGGGCATGAGACCACCTGAAGAGGCAGTCTCCCTGCAGCCCCTTGCACCCTCTGAAAGCCCCTTGCTCCTGAGGGTTAGGGACCCTCCAGAAAAGGGAGTGGGTTAGGAGGAAGGGGCAATTGGCAAAAACTGCCCCCTGCCACCAGTGAAATCCACCACTAAATTAAAAACCTTCCATAAATGAAAGGCGATCTCCTGTTGATGAAAGGCAGACGTTCTACCCTTCTTTAAGAAGTTGAAAAGTGAGCAATTGTATTTCTAAGAATACGTACTGTAAGTAAGGGGTTGGCAGCCTTTTGGGATCCATTTACAAGCCGAAGAAAATGTTCTGAGCACCATGCATATACGCGCACTGCGACCAAGCATATAGCACAACCTATTCTTTTGTCTACGGTAGAATGCTTCATGTAAATCAGCAAAGCTGTGGTGGACACTACATACACACGCCACCATCAAGCGCACACCACTTGGTGGTACAGAATGCTTCATACAAGTAGCATCAAGGGATGTCACATAATTGCAATGGAAATGGTGCTGCAGAGGTTGTGAGCCAGCCCCAATCTCTGTCAGAATTCCTAATCCATGACTGCAGTCATAGGATTGTTGTCTTTCACATGACATTATATGTTTTGACTCCACAGAGTGGGAAGTGACAAAGACAGGATATTTGTGTTACTGTGTTCCGTGATGTGGGACTATTGTCCTTTGTTCTTTTTCTCTTTGCTGTCTGAGAGGGAGCCATGTTGCAGTGCTCTGTGTGTGTTTATATGTAAATAAAGTAGATTAACCAAAATGCTGAGTTGTTGAGGTCTGTCACGCAAGGTGCGCAAACTATGCGGATCCCTAAGTGTGCCGGTGTCGGTTGGCATCGGTCGCTGTGATGTTCGGGCTGAAGAAAGCTTATGAAGCTCCCGAACGATCCACCGGGAGGGAGAGAACATGCTAGTTAGGCATGTGTCTCTGCCAGGGTCCTACTCGAGTGTAGGCTAAACTCCTGACAGCAAGGTTCCAGGATTGTGTTTCCTTTGGGAAATCAAGGCACAACAGAGACTTGTGTCCTTAAGAAAAGTGGTTTATTGTACACATATTTACAACTAGGTATACTCTGGTGAGAGTTTGGTGAGAACATGACATCCCAAGGGGGCTTGTTCCCCACAGCAGTGTGCAGCATTGGAGCCCAAGGCATCCTGCACACCATCTCCATGCCTCTGTCCCAGCTTGCCAAGATGATTCTGCTTTCACAGCAACGCATGGAGTTCATCCCACTTCCTTTCTTCTTCCCAAGAACTTTGCTTCAAGTAACTCCTCACCACTGTCTGCTTGCCCTCCTTATCCAGACCTGTTTTACATAAGGACATATTTTTCCTGCGTGACACCACACTTCCGATAACCTATGACTCTGCTACTCACCCAGAGCTCAGGCAGAGGGTCAGTGATTGACCATTGTCCAGTAATTACCCTTTGTTGGCCCTTCTGAGAGCCACTGTGGTGTAGTGGTTAAGAGCGGTAGACTCCTAATCTGGGGAACCGGGTTCGATTCCCTGCTCCTCCACATGCAGCTGCTGGGTGACCTTGGGCCAGTCACACTTCTTTGAAGTCTCTCAGCCCCACTCACCTCACAGAGTGTTTGTTGTGGGGGAGGAAGGGAAAGGAGAATGTTAGCCGCTTTGAGACTCCTTAAAGGGAGTGAAAGGCAGGATATCAAATCCAAACTCCTCCTCCTCCTCCTCTTCTTCTTCTTCTTCTTCTTCTTCTTCTTCTCTCCAATCAATTTCCTGCTTTAGCCTGCATTTTAAATCAAACCCTTCCATATTCCAAATATCATCAAATTTCTATCAGTTATGAATTTCTAACGCTCACTGAGTCTAGCAGTTATGAGTGCCCTTGCACTCCCAAACAGTAGTCAGGAATGGAAATCAGTCAAGTGAACTTGATTGGTATTGATTCACACTGTTTTCTAAAGTCTGCTAATGATATGTAATTAATGACATTTTTTACATTGTTTTGCTGTTTTCTTTACACTGAAAAGAATACAAGTTATGTAACTTACATAAATACTTATGTAACTTATGTAAATTATGTTTAAAAGCAGAGAGTGAGATGAATAATGTAGCATTTGGCTGAAAATGAACTACAATGGAATGTAAACAACACTGATGGTAACAATTACAAGTCAGAATGGGAATTGCTGCTTTCTTGCATCCCTGATTTTCAAGCCTAATTTCGGGGGTGGGGGCTGAGAAGACCTCTCCTCCTCCCAGGGGAGAGGGGTTTGTGAGTGGGAGAAGCTTCCCGCAGCAGCAGGGAGGCATATTCGGTTCCCTGCTTCTGATTGCCTCTGCTGCCGCAGCCAAGCCTTTCAGCCGGCCAATAGGGCTGGCTAGTGGGCAGGGTTAGCTGTATTTAAGCAGCCGTGGCAGTGCTCTGTTCCCAGTCAGTTCCTGCTTGCATTGGATCTCCCGCCCTCCCTCCCTTTCAGGTCAGCTTCCTTTCCATATTGACCTTGCTATGGACTTTGGTTGGTTGCCTTGGTTGCCCAAGGGGCCTGGTAGGACTTTTTATCCATTTGGCAAATTGGCACCAGCCACTTGGTTTTTTTGCCTACCTCGTAGCAACTCGTCACAACTTTCTGGCATTGGCAGTTAGGCATTGGAATATGTGTGCTGTGTTGGAGGATTGGGTATGGGCCATCATCTACCCCTCCTCTTTGGGGTATTCCGTTAAAGGAATCCGGCAGTCGTGGATCCTGTCCAATGCTCCGCTGGTGGCTAGGGCCATGGTGACATCTGCTCTGCTGGTGGCTAGGGCCTGGTGACGTCATGGGGAAGCTTCCAGTTGTATTTGCATCAACAAGCTCCTCCCACTGGTTGTTAACCCTGAAATGAGTCCCTGCTGAGTGGGGTGGAGTCATGTATTGCTGTTTTATCCCATGCCTAAGCCAATACTACTCATATGCTGTAACCAATAAAGTTGTGGCCTTATTTTGCCCATTAACCTAAAACAATGTTTCTCTGTGTCTTATTATCATCCTATGCGGGTGGTGGGTCCTTGACTCACAATTCCCAGGAAGGTCTCTATGATCACAGCATTCAGTTTACAAAATGTACTGTGACTATCCACATGTCTCGTGGTTTATGTCTTAAGTGAAGATTAAAAAGGAGAAACAGAAAAGCTGAAATTCTTGTAAGTGGCAAGATACAAATTCATCTTATTTGGTTTTAAGATGCGGGCAGTACTTGTGGGAAGGCTGTGCACTATTTGGTCTCTCAATGTTTAGGGCCCAATCTAATGCAAGGACAGAGGCCCCGTGGCCCTCCAAACATTGTTAGATTCTACCTCTCGTCAGTCTCTGGCAGCCTGACCAGTGGTCAGGGATTGTTATAATCTAACAGCATTTGGAAGGCCACAGATTCCCAAACCCTAGTCTACTGTTTGAGCTTGCACTGTGCAAAACTTCGGCTGCAGGTGAGATGAAAGTACCGTATTTGTGGCCATTAATCTGGGATAGTTCATTCATACTCGCAGGTCATCCATCATCAGTCAATGAACGAAGATCACGTATTCATGGACTGGTCCTTAATCACCATCATTAATACATTTTCCCAAGTAATTTAAGGTTTCTAGGCAACTGAAGGAATTCATGCATTGCACTGTGAGAGCTCAAGCAACATCCTATGGCTGTCAGTCAAAGCAGCACAACCAAACACTTATTATGAATCACAGAACTCTGGCATTTGATCCTAGCCATCCCATACATAAACTGTTAACTACTATTTGTTAAATTTGTGTCCTACCCTTTTAGGAGCTTTTTAGTACTTCTAAGTAAGGCTATTCCAACCAGATATGCTCCACATGTTTTAGACCACAGCTCCTATCAGGCCCTGATGGAATAGCCAATGGTCAGGGATGATGGGAGTTGTAGTCTAAAGCATTGGGAGAGCATCAGGTTCAGAAAGGCTGTGCTAGGGTATCATGTCCCAGGACTGCTCTGTTGGTCTTCAACACCTGTAGGGCCACAAGGTTCTCATCCCTGAGCCCACACAAATAAATTCCACATGGATCTTGCCAGTTTGCCCTGTTAAATGATACAGTTAACAGTGGGTGTTTTCATTGCCTTCAGCTAATTACTAGACTTCAGAGAGATTCAAATTCACAGTTATTTAGGCTGGAGAAAGAAGATCCTGTTTACAAGAACCCGAAATCATCTAGATAAATTAATAGGTTGCAGTAGGGAAACAGATGTGATATATTTCCTGGGCTGTTGTAGGAATACTTTGGGACATAGAATTATTTACCATAATAATGACTGGCAGGGGGATGCTGTTTGGAAAAATAACCAACAAGAACCAAGGACACATGAGTAACAAGAAGCAATGATAAATTAATTCCCTGCTGGCTGGGAAGTAAAATTAAACAGGTATTCCTAGCACATTCTTCCAAAGGCTAGATAATGGAAAAATCAATCCCCAAGCAGAAGGACACCCAGTAGTAGCAGCAACAAGATGGATTCAAAGTGCAATTAAAATGTCAAATAAAATAGCTAGGTGTTGTTCCGTCATGCCCTTTCAGTTTAGCTTTCTGAAATCTGACTTCATTTTTCTTTGAACCAAAGTCCAGTGTAGGTCTGCCAGAGCAATATGTTGTGGTGCACTTGTGTAATAATCATCATAATGGTTCCCATAATTTAGTGATTCCTGTACAGTGGCTTTGGGATACATGGACAAGTACATTGCATGGCGCTGTGGTCTAAACCACTGAGCCTAGGGCTTGCCGATCAGAAGGTCGGTGGTTCGAATCCCCGCAACGGAGTGAGCTCCCGTTGCTCGGTCCCTGCTCCTGCCAACCTAGCAGTTCAAAAGCATGCCAAAAGTGCAAGTAGATAAATAGGTACCGCTGTGGCGGGAAGGTAAACGCTGTTTCTTTTTTTATATATATAAAATTTTTATTAGGATTTTCTCATTTTTTTAAGACAAACACACAAAAAGATAAACATACATATCAACATTACACACAAATAACACATATAGTTTTAAAACCTTATTTTCTTAACCACTTTCCCGGACTTCCCCCACCTCCCCTTCTTGCATCCCCATTCAAAGTTTAGCCCAGCAAGTTCTTTGTACCCAAATTAATCCCTTATTAATATCTTACTTAATTCATCTTAGTTAACCAATTTCAAACTTCTGAATTTCATTTTAATACCCAGCATCAACCCCTTTTTCTAAGATCGATCCACATTCCCTTTCACGAAATTCCCAATTATTAAAATACTTACAAAAAATCTTAACAAATAAGAACATATAATTGTAACCCTTTAGATTCTAAAGTTCGGTAAACGCTGTTTCTGTGTGCTGCTCTGGTTCATCAGAAGTGGCTTAGTCATGCTGGCCACATGACCCAGAAAAACTGTCTGCGGAAGCGGACAAACGCTGGCTCCCTCAGCCAGTAAAGCGAGATGAGCACTGCAACCCGAGTCATTCGTGAATGGACTTAACTGTCAGGGGTCCTTTACCTTTACCCCTCAGATCAATCTGGAGAAGAGGATAACCTGTGATTGCATTCCTCAATTTGTGACTGTGTGGCTGGAACCTTGGTTGCTTCTAAATGGCCTGCATTCAGGAGCATTCACCCTGATTTGCTTTGAGGGAGTTTAGGCAAGGTTGCATCAAACATATGTAATCCAACACTTCCTAGTGCATTTTTAGGCACTGGGAAATCCAATGCACATGACTTTCCTCAAAGAATCCTGGGATCTGTATTATATACGGTTTATTATTTATTTATTTATTTATTTATTTATTTATTTATTTATTTAAAAATGCAAGCCGGTGAAGGGGGGGGATCTGCCCAAGGTTCTTTGAAGGCATGTACTAAAACTGCTTTTCCATTACACTCCTTGGCTTCCGATTTTTCCTGCTTCACTTGTTACCTAACCTGGGTAAAGGTAACGGGACCCCTGGCCATTAGGTCCAGTCGTGGATGACTCTGGGGTTGCGGTGCTCATCTCGCTTTATTGGCTGAGGAAGCCGGCGTACAGCTTCTGGGTCATGTGGTCAGCATGACTAAGCCGCTTCTGGTGAAACCAGAGCTGCGCACGGAAACGCCGTTTACCTTCCCGCCAGAGGGGTACCTATTTATCTACTTGCACCTTGACGTGCTTTTGAACTGCTACCTAACCTGGGTACTTTTTGACGAAGTGCGAGAATTTAAATAATTTTCTCTCTCCTTGGGTCAGGCCCGAGAGTCCAACCAAACGATGGGTCTAGTTGTGCCACCAGCCTGGCATGCGACAGCGGGGCTGGACCAGAATCCCTCCCGGTCTCCTCTTTGCAGAAGGCGAGCCGCTCAGCGCGGCCGGAGAAGAAGCGCGTTTGCGGCTTGTTTGTTGAGTCAACAGCGCCACCTAGAGATCCCGGGCCGGCATAGGCGTCGTTTGCTTTCAGGCCAGCCCAACAAAGCGAAGGCGCGAGCTCAACTTGACGCGGCGAGCTCTCCTTTTGCTCTCGACCTTCCTCGAGCCGCCTGTCCTTTTCTCCGCCCTCCCTCCTCTCTTCCTGCGCCTTCGCGCGGCGCTTCGGCCTCCCGCTCCCCCCGAGCCGCCCCTTGTTTCCTGAGGGCGGGTTCCGTTGGCTTTCTCTCCGGCTCCAGGAGCCATCAAAGGCCGCTCTGTTATTGAAATAGGAAGCCGTTTCCTCTCCAGCGAGAGCTGCTTTGCTCAAGGCGGGAATCAATGGCCCCTATATATTCTCCTCGGCCTTATAAATAAATACCTCCTGTTTGCTCGGCAGGGAGGGCGGCGGCGCGCCGCCTCTCGCTCGGCCGCTGCTCGGAGGAAAGGCGCGTCTCTCCAAGCGCCCCTTGTGGCCGCCTCGCTCAGCCGCCCCTTCGGCCCACCCCGCCGCACACCCCCAAAATACACACAACCCGAAGACAGCTGGGTCTCAATTTCGGAGTTGCTGCTGCTGTGTTGATACTAATTTCGCAACTCCTAGGAACTTTGTAAGGGACGCAACATAGATATGTATATGCAGATGGTGTGTAGCCTTAATAAACAACTCTGACTTTTAGAAGATATCTGAAGGCAGCCTTTTTCCATGTTTGATGCTTCATTGTGTTTTTAAATATTTCTGGGAGCTGCCCTGAGTGGCAGGGGCAACCCGGTCAGATGGGTGGCATGTAATAAATGCTGTTATTGTTGTTAGCATGCACCTACAAGCCGTCAGTAGGATCAAGGCATTTCTCTTTATTGGGGCTGCAACTGGTAGGCAGATGAAGCAAACCAGGTTGAACGTACCAATGTCTACAGTGCAGTAAGTTCTGCTGTGTAATATGGGGCTTACTCCCAAGTAAGTGGCTATAGGATTGCAGCCTGACTAATTGGCAAAGGTTGTTCCCAGATGATCTGTTGATGGAGGATTCATCCAGATTTTCTTGAACGACGTTTGTGGGGAGGTTACCCAACGCCGGTGGTTTATGGAGCACTCTTCCTGGTTTGTTTGCAATGTCCAGCAATTCTGATCCCACACACTTTCCAGCATTTCTCCCATCGCTTTCCTCATTACAAAAAGTCTCATTTCGGAGGGAAACAGGAGTTTGTTGTATTTGGAAAAGCCCACAGTTTAACCAGAAGGATAGCGTAGAAGGACTAGCTTAGCCCAAAGAAATGTCCCCAAAGAAATGAGATGTCTTGACTCTCTTGAGTTTTCCTAGAGCAAGCACAACAGGGACAGGACCCACCCCCCAGTTGAGAGACCCCCATGGTTGTGCTGGCCTCAGAAGTACTAGAGATTCTGGACTGAGCAAGATAGGGAGGAACTTCCTGTCTATCCCTATGTCAGAATTCAGCAGGAGAGGTGCTGTTTCATCTTTATTCTAGCCCTGGGACTCAAAGGCATTCTAGGTTTTTCTAAAGCTCAGTACTATATTGAGGAAAAGCCTTCTCATTCAGGGAGGTGCATGGTTTGGGGCAAGCACAAATTTGAGGTGGTTACCAAAGATGGTAGAAATGCAGGGATCCCACCCCCTTAGTGAAGTGTCTTCTCATTCACTAAATAGCTGGAGTGTGAGCCTGTACTTTTTGTTTGTAGGAACAAACTCTTGGTAAACATGACTGGCTCTTTATCAACACATGCCAAGGAGCAGATGACTCACCAACTTTTCATTACCTGAATGCTTTCCTCCTCTCCCTCTTACTTTAAAATAAAAATAAAACTTGTCTGCTGCATTAGCAGTGATTGTGGTAGTGGCTTCTCTGCCACCACTGTGTGCCCGTCTCACCTTGCTCTGAGAAAGAGACACGGGATTCCTTTTTCAGAGCCAGGCATTCTGGGCAAGGTGGCAAAAAATGCTTTAAAAAAGAGAGAAAATGATACCTTCTCTCCAGGCACCTTACTCAGAGTGAGGCAAAGTAGAAGAGCAGGCAGCAAACCTTGCTTGGAGAGGTGCACCATAATGAGGTAGCATGTGATGGGGTAGAAGTTGATCTCACCTATACCCATCACCTGAGACATGTTGATAACATCTCACCCCGCATCTCCTGGTGACCACTCCCAACTCCCAATGTGTTAAAAAGCCCAGAAGACAAGATGGAACCTTATGGGATCCCACCAGACAGCAGTCATGGGGTCAAACACACATCCTCAGTGCTATTCTCTGGAACTGAAGATAAGACTCCAATACCAACCCAGACAGTTTGTCTTTCTTACCATGAGTTTGTTCACACTCCGAATAGTGGAACAATCCAGCAAAATTTAATTGGGTCTAGAAGTATTTTATACATGACAAGCAGCAAAATTAGGTTTGCCACCCAGCATGCATTTGATGGGAAGTCACAGTCAATTTGAATTTCTTGGTTAGCATAGCTCTGTGATACATCTTTGCAAACACATATTTGTTGCAGTCATGATTAAAGGTAAAGGGACCCCTGACCATTAGGTCCAGTCGTGACCGACTCTGGGGTTGCACGCTCATCTCGCTTTATTGGCCGAGGGAGCCGGTGTACAGCTTCCGGGTCATGTGGCCAGCATGACTAAGCCGCTTCTGGTGAACCAGAGCAGTGCACGGAAACGCCATTTACCTTCCCGCTGGAGCGGTACCTATTTATCTACTTGCACTTTGACATGCTTTCGAACTGCTAGGTGGGCAGGAGCAGGGACCGAGCAATGGGCCCTCACCCCGTTACGGGGATTCGAACCGCCGACCTTCTGATCGGCAAGTCCTAGGCTCTGTGGTTTAACCCACAGCACCACCCACACCCCTGCAGTCATGATTAGGTGTACACTAAAACACTTTTGTGTATACTGTATCTTAAAAACATTGCGTGTGAAGTGGCTGCCCCACTGAAATCAGTGGCATGCAAACATATTCTAAAACAGGAGCATCTGTACTTTTTCTGCTGTAAGGTTTCTTCTGTAATGATATAAGTAAAATAATTGGACCTGATACTGCCTCTTTTCTGCCCCCCTCCAATATTTTGGATGGTGTGTTTATTCTGCAAAACCCTTGCTTCCTCATCTCTGTGAGTTATTCATTAAAAAAAACAAAACATTTTTCGTTCCACTTTTATTTGGGGATGGGGAAAGTTGCTTTTAGGATTGATGCAGCAGCCAGTCAATCAGCAATGTGTTGCTCTAAACCAAAGATGGGGGAGGCGATGGGGGGTGCCACTTTGTGAATGACACAAAGGTTAGCCAATCAACACTGAGCAACTCAAAGACTAGCCAATCATCACTGAACAAAATCAGCATCTGCTGGAAAGCACAACAGGTTTCCACTTAGCTTGCTCTGTTGGAGAAGATGGTCATGTGCTCAGTATGTGATATGTTTTTGCACAGTGGGCTCACTGCTGAAATTATCTCTCCACACCTCTTAGTCCTGACAAGGACCCTTTGTGCCACTTTCAGTAAGACTTAGTTGCAGCTAACCCTTTTGGGAATGTTCCTAGTGTGTTTGGCATTGGGGTGTGAGTCAGCAGAACTTATTACATCTACAGCTATATATGGACATTTCAAGCACAAACTCAATATGTACCTGTAGCTTACTAAAGAACTCTTTTTGTTCAAGTAAACTAGTTGTTTGTGACCAAAATATTGCTGCTGGATCTGGCAAGATCATTTATGTTTGTGGCCAAACAGGAGTAGCACATATTCATACCCAGACAGTACAGAACACATTATAAATAGCTTATTCCACCATAGTGCCATGCCTCTTCCTGCAAAGAAATGATGTCTTGAGGCTGCACCATGGCAGCAGATATGTGGTACCCTAGCAAACAGAAGGTGGGAGTTTAGAAAGGGGAACTCCAGAGGGCAAGGGTAAGGGTTTGCATTTAGCTATGACAGTCCGAACATTTTTTATTATTATTCAATCACTTTTGTTGGGCCTTGATGGGGCATGTGTTACAGATGCCGGCATCAAGGCTCATTCACTTCCACATGAGGGTGGTAAAAAGGCATCCCAAACACATTTTTTTTTTTACTTTTTGAACATTTCCAAAAGCTTAGATTTATAACTAGGCATGAGCCATGTACCATATCCATGAGGTCATCTGCAAGCACCGCCAGTGAATCAGAAAATGCAATATTTTTCTCCCACTGTCAAGATGACACAGCCCAGGTTTTCTTCAAATTGCCAGGTTCAGGGGAAAGGGAAGCAAGCCATGCAAAGCCTAGCTAATTCATATCTCGGTTTAGGTCACTACTACGCAACAGATTATCGGAGATTTGATGTTGCTCATGCAGGCAATTTTTTCTGGGCAGCAATCTTATGAAAATGACCATTCCCTTCCCCAATTTAATCTGGGTTTACCATTTCCACAGGTGTTGTTACTTATAGGTGAAATGCTAAATCAAGATTAAATGGGAACATAATATGAGGCAGCATTTTGGCAAGGACCTCATCCCGTGGGTGATATGCCTACTTGCTCCCCCTACCCCAGCAGCACTAAATTCTCATGTGGAGTTAAATATTACCAGGGTTCTGTTACCCTCCTTTGCTCATTATTAGCTTAATATATGTGGTGGGAACATGCCTTGTGATTTCAGGCTCCTGATCTTGACCAGGGCTCTCTACAGCACAAAGAATTGTTCCCATGCTTGATGATCCAAGGATGCAACCGACTCCACTAAAGTTCAGGGCTAAGTTTGCCAGCGATTTCCTCAAATAGGGATCGCACGCGCCCTTAATCCTACATGTTCCTGTGTGGGGCGAGCCGCTGGAAGAGTCGCTGGGTAAACCAACGGGATTCGGTTAGTTCTTAGAATTTCCTCGGCGTTTTTCTCTCCTCCCCTCTTCCTTGATCTGCTCCAAGACACCATCCCAAGAAGAGGGGGAAGGGGGTGGGGGCGTCAGGAGGAGGGCAGAGCCCACGGAGCCCGGGAGTATCGTGTTCCTGAGAAGGTGTCGGTCCTTCGCCCCGCCGCGATCCCTTCACACAGGGAAACACTTGACAACTTGTTCCACTCGCTGGGCAAAGCCGGGGCGTGGGCGCGGGTGGCGTGAGGGGAGTTGTGAAGCGGCGGAGCCAAGAGGGCAGGGCACCTAGCGAGACCCTGAGGTAAGTGGAGAGGGCGTCAGTCAGGACACGGGGGCAGAAGGGACAAGAGGCCACTGTGCGAAGAGACGCTGTTGCGCCGGACACTCTGTGGGTGTCTCTCTCTCTCTCCGTGTGTGTGTTTTGCTCTCGACTTTTCTTCCCCTTCGCTCCTGAGGTTTTGAACGGAGCTCACGCCGAGCTTTCTGGCGAACGTCCTTCACGTCTGACGTGGTGCCTTCTCGACCGAGAGTGGCGCTCGCTCGCTCTCCCGCCTCACGCGCTCCTCTCGCCTGGATCGGGACTTTCGCCCTCACAGCCTCCCCGCGCGCGAGCCAGAGCGCGCGCAGAAACGACGCCAGGCGAGCGGCCACCGCAGAGCCCGCCGCGCTCAGGGACCAACGTCGCGAGACTTTATTTTGCTTTTTTGAGGGGAGGCATCTTCGCTTTGGAGCTTTGAGAAAGGTAAAAAAAGAGAGAGAGAGAAAGAGAACGAGAGAGAGAGAGAGGAAAAGGTGGGGAAAGAGGGAGGGAGTCCCGTCAAGCTGCTCTCAACCAATAGAGCATAATCTGAAGGCGCCAGTTTTCCTGGGAATGCTCGAACTTCGTGTGAGGGAGGACTTGGAACCAACTTTTCTCCGTTGGTGTGAGGCGTGGAGCGCTCAGGGAATAGGGGTTGCCATCCCGCCCGCCCCTTCTGACAGCTCCTCAGGCTTTTAACAGATACAAAGACAGGCAGGCATTAAACAGATGCAACTCGCCTCAGCTCTGTGCTGGGGAAATCTTTACCACTAGGCAAACCTGTATTTCAGGGCTGGGGAACCAGTGGTCATCTATATGATGTTGGGCTATAGCTCCCATCATCTCTGAGCATTGGTCATGCTGGCTGGAGGCTGATGAATGACAGCATTGCGTGGGGTTGAACTAGATGATCCTCAGGGTTCCTTCCAACTCCACAATTCTATGAGTCCAACCACAGTTCTATGCCCCTGCGTAGGATAGCCTTCTGTGGAATCTCAGGTAGTGTTGAGAGATGAAAATGGGATGTCAAAATATGATTAGCCATTGCCGCTGCTCACATTGACCACGTTTATTACCACAGCGACAGCAATGGAAGCAACAGGAATTGTAAACTTCCTAAAGCAAGGGCTAAAATAATTTGAGCGTCTTGGTTCAGCAAGAGGAACCAAGGGCAGCCCACCGAGTGATGGACATGTAAGGAGGCAGAATGGAAGGAAATAAACAGGAGCCCTAGTGAACTTTCCCATCTCTGAAGGAACATGCCTAATTTCACACCTGGCTGGGACCCCTGAGTCTAGAAGAGCCACTACTCTCTGCTTCATTTCCCACACTGGGGGAAGGGGTACTTCCATTCATGCCAGTACGATAGGGTGATCTTGTACCTCAGTACATGAGGTAATTAATCTGGGTGAATAAATTATATTGCATGACAATCCTCCTGAGAGTGAAAAGCTTTCAACGAGTGGGAGTCCCTAGCTTGGTTTGTCACCAAGATGAGTTATCCCCCTACAGTTGGCAGCATTTCATGGGAGAAGGAAGGGCTGCATGGATAAGTACCTTTCCTGAACATGCACGAAAAGGATGAAAGGGGCATGAAGAAGTTTACACTACTAGCAAGTGCCATCCTCCCTTGCACTTTAGGGATGACTGTAGCCTCCACAATGTATTTGTCCGCAACACATTAAAATGGCATGATGGTTTAGTCCCAAATGTGTTGCATATTTTTCCAGCACTGAGTTACTTATGATCGAAACTTAAATAAATTATCAAAAGGCTGTTATTGGGTGATAGTAGTAGACTCACGGCAGTGTTACCTCAAGAACTCTAAAAAAGTATTTGTTGCTGTTGCTTTACTTTCATGATAATAATAATCCAAAACACATATTCCAAAACTGACAGTTTTGCAAGAGTTGGGTAGATGCAGGTCTTGGAATCAGTAGTACAAGCAATGTGTAAATGAGATTAATGTATGTATGATTATAATCTCTAGAAAGTCCACATATGTTGTTGGTTGGATGTTTCAAAGTGGAAAAGGCATGTATATAGTTTCAATGGGTTGTTATAAAGATCAAATAAATCCCAACATAGTTTCCCTGAATTCTAAACGTCAGTTGAAAAAAAAGAGAATTACATGAAATGAAACACATATGTTACACTCTGTGATAAGAGCTTAATGGAAAAGTTAATAACAGTGAGTTTAATATTTTCAATTTGCAAACACTTTTAGTGAGAGTAAAAAGCAAGAAAGTGGTAGCAAAATGAGAGCTTCAGTTATTCTGCTCGGGACAAATTATATATGATGTGATGCAATGTGCCTTGTAATTCACATTCCCAGAGGATGAAGGAATTGGTTGGTATTATTGTGCTACTCAAATAACTATATTCTCAAAAGTCAGGTTTTTTTGCATATTAAAGTTACAGGCTGACACAATGAGCTGTTAAAATGGAGTAAAATTTAAGCCAGGCCTAGATGCATGAGATCTCTTTAGCTCAATATATTTAGCACTTTCAAATTTGCAAATGCATTACATTTTTTTCTTGTGCATTCTTGAAACTCATTCAGTTGTGCTGAACAGCACAAATAGGGCACATTTCAGCAAAGTTAAGTGTCTTTTTTCAGTTGCACTAGTTTCAAGAATTTGACTAACTCTTCCATTGAAACCAGCACATTTTGAAAGTGCTTAATTCGAAGCATGAAGGTAAGTGGGTGTTACTTTCCAAGTCGCACTGACTCTTAGTTTTGCTGTACTGAGCTGGGGTGGGATATTAGAAAGGCAGAATTAGAGAGTGGAACTTGTCCAATGTTTGAATAATAGGTGGGGTTTCTATTCCAGCACATTTCTTTCCAAAAGTGCTGAAGCAGGACGCAAAGTAAAATTCCCTGGATTCCCCCCACCCCATTTATCTTAGCACTATACAAGCAATGATCCACATCAAGGTGATGAGGAAATAAGCTTAAGATGTTAGCGGGAATCAACTTTGTGTTGTTGGTGGAGGCTGATATTCAGCCAGCATCTGATGGCCCAGCTCACTTCAGTTCAGTGAGCAAGAACTATTAAACTGCAATGCATACTCTTAAACTGACAAGCCTTGCAAAATAAAACAACAAGCTCAAATTCAGTATTGAAGAAATGCCTCCTTCAAAGAAACAAGTTCTAAAACCTTCAGTGGTGCAATGAAGAAACATCTGCACTGTGTGGCACATAGGTGCCAAGAGGTCTTTCTAATTAGCCTTAATGCCCCAAAAGTTTACATTGAATATGAAGTTTTTTTAAAAGTGGGTCGGGGGGGTTGGAGAGAGAGAGACCTTGTTGTTGTAAAGTAGCAGTTTAGCCCCACTGTATCTATATTCTCATTCAGGAAAGAAAATTAAAAAAATGATAAAAAGAAGAACCAGAAGTTCATGAGAAGATAAGTAATGCAAAGAATAGTGTCCTATTCTAATGGAATCAGTTCAATGGTACTCAAACTTAGGGTGACAAATACTGTAAAGAATACTAATTAGTGTAGGCAGAACTTGGCCCATGAGGTAGAAATCTAATAGTAAGCCATAGTTTAGTGGAATTTGAGCTTATAATTGATTGGACCAACACTAACATTTTAAGGACACTTCATGGGAGGACTCTTTATTGGATGGGTTAGAAAGCTGAGCCATGGTTATAAAATGGCATGTGAGAGAAGTATGAAACTGCCCCAGAATCCTCCATGCTGTGACATGATGCTCATAGGCTTAGTCTCACTTTCTGTTATAGCAGGGCCTGACCAGGTTGGTTGGACCCTGAACCAGGAAAGAGTTAAAGCTGAATTTTGTACCCCATCAGGGGTACAAAAACTTAACAGTCAGCCTATTGGCTTTGCCAACCATTCCTCATCCTCAGTGTGTGCAAAGGTGATGCAGAGTTGTCTGTTCTGTTTCTCATTTAATATTTCTCTAACAGGGTGTCGCCACAGCATTAGTCACACTTCCCAATGTTAGTCATAACCACCCCCAACCTAAATTCACACTAGGAGACCACAGACCACACCTGTGCTGGCGAACATCACTCCTGTCCTAGCCAACCACTTCATCACCTGACAGAGGGAATACACAAAAAACTGGGTAGGTGGGGGAGTGCTGAGAGGGAAAAAGAGTAATCAAAACATTAAAAAAGAGGCCACAAAAAGAAAAGAAAAAAGAACCACTCCTTCCTTTTCCTTGAAGTCCTGTAGGTTCCTCAAATGCACCAAGACGAACATGAGGTAGAGCAGCAGTTGCTTGGATACATTAGGGCTGTGTTGTAGAACATGGGGAGGGAGGCACCTCATTCCAGCAATGCTCCAAACAGTAATTCTGCATTCTAAATAGTCTTCAATGTGTAGGGAACACAGGAAGATGACTTTTCTGCTTAGCTGCTGGGGAGGAAAACCTTGTAAGCGAGTTTGTGGGCCCCCAAACTCTTTAATGAGTCTCTGGACTCTTGCCAAAACTTGACAGCTTCTGGCATTGGCCTTTTGTGACTCTGAAAACCACACCATGTGTTAATTTTTCCAGTGCAATGATCCATAAATGCTTATCAGAAAATCATAACTGGGTATCTATGCACAAGTGTATAGACCAGAATTATTGTACATATCATCAGTTTTCCAGTGTGTAGGAAAATATTTCTTGTTCAGAAGAATGAATATGCATGCATGTGCTTGCTTACCTCTTGTCTGCTGTGAGAAGGTTAAAAAAAAACCAACAACCCCCAAACCTATAGCCACCAGTGGGAGAACTGTGCTTGTTCCACACTTCTCGTCCACATGACCTGTCATCAGATTACCAACTTCTTAACACTAAAAGAGTATATCTAAACTACAAACGCTATTATTACAACCAGTGTCTAGGAAGTATGTGGTGGAAGATGGTGGCCGAAGGAGATGGAACACCAAGGGAAAGGGGTGTGTGGGCAATAAAAGCAGTATGTGGAATCTGGGCTTGCCCCTCCCAATATACAAAGTTCACAGTCTGAGGGCTTGTCCACACCAGAGCTAAATGTGTATTTTTACCTTCCTGACTCTTTTTTCATTAATGTTGAAGCATTCACATCCTCTTCTCCCCATCCCAGTGTTGCACCAGTCCTCCTCTCCCCACCCCCATTTAAATGCAGGGTTTTCTATTGTGGCCATTTCAGGCTTTCTGTGGATTTGGAAAACCCTGCATTTAAAGGGGGAAATGTCCACTAGGGCAAAAGGTGGATTTGCACCCGCCTGTCTCCCCATTAATGTGGGGGCTGCCCCTACATTAATGGGCAGGCAGGCAGGTGCAAATACACGTTTTGCCCTAAGATGACTTGTTTCAAATTTTCTGCATCCTGTTCTATACCCTGAAAGATTCTGCTGTGTAGACAGCATTCTGCTTCTAGACTGACTAGTCTGTTACACGGGTTAAGTTTTGAGTCCTATCTTGACTGGCAACCTATTCTATAGCCTTCTAAACATACCAATAATGTAGCTCATTTCTAAGTTGCAAGACTGAGTAGTCAGTACTTGGAACAAACTCTACTTAAGAGTACAATTGTAAAAGGAGAAAAATGGCACACAAACCTTTTGTTGTTCATGCTATTGTGCCTTTTAAAGTTTTGGTCCTGAATTCTCTATGATGAAAATAAGCTCTGATGAAAATTATGATGGAATACGTTGTGCCAAAAATCTATTCAATAATGTCCACTCACTTGTGCAGTGGAAATCCACTTGTGCAACATAGCTTCCAGATTGTCTTCTCCCCGCTTCCCAACAGTTCAGTGAAGCTTTCTTCCTGTATGTATCTAGGATACATACACTAGGATCAAAGACCTGAAGATTGTTCAGAGCTGGCTTGCAAGCCATGGGAAGAATTAAAAGCATCTGCAATAATATCTCTCTCTGCTCTCTCTCTCTCTCTGCTCAAGTGACAATTAAAATGCCTTAAAACACTGAAAGTAGATTCACTTTTTATTTATTTGACATTTGAAAATCAGAAATATTGTCTGTCAAAATATATGTTTAAAATCCTTTTCAATTTTGTAAGGTGTTTAATTGAATCATTTTCAGCTCACAAACCTTTTGTGTTTCTACTAAGGAATTGTTAGACATTCTGGCTTCACAGCTTGCAACTGCTACATGCAGGCATGTGCTTGAAAAGGCAGCTTGTAATTTGTAGGTAACAAAATGTTCTTTTTGGGGGGGGGAACCCCACCCCAAATGTATTTGGAATTTTAGTCAATGGTGCTTAAGCAGGATTAGAGGAAACAGCTGGCTAAACAAATATTGGGGGCAGAGTGGATGCAATGGTATAAATTAATAATGCTGGTCTTTATTTATGACATGAATGGGAGGTTTTGTGGCAGTATAATGTATTAACCATGGTCATCATGTGCCACCTAGTGGATCTGACAGGATTTTACTACCTTAAAAAAAAGTTTTTCTCAAAAAATATTCGACACTTCTGTAGCCAATCCAGCATATAAATGAACTCTTAACAAGTAATTAACAGCTCCTGGCTGCTTTATTTCCTCAAGAAATTACAGTTATTTCCACTAATAATAACATTAGTTTAACGAAGCAGGGCATTTATTGTTCTGTTGCTAATTCCAAGGGTTTAAGTCACACCACACATATAGTAACAGCAATGGCTCTATCTGAATCAAGTTTTAGACATTCATATAAAAAATGCCAGTGATCAGAGCTAATGCCAATAATGCTTTCAAAACTTCATCACAAAAATGAAAGCAATGCCTGTCAAAAATAATTGTGTTCCCCTTTCAAACTTTGTAGACAAAAGGCTTAACCACCTTTATAGCATTTCCCAAGATTATCCCACTCTTTCCAATCATTGTCACCTCTTTTTCTTCTCTCCTCCTTCTCTGATTTTGCTCCTGTTGTCTTCATTCTGTCAACTTGCATGCTATGTTATATTTCCTCTCCCCTTTCGTTTCCTGACGTGGTAAACTTGGCTACAAACCAGGCCAAATCCTGGTTTTTATAATGGGCATAATCTTCTAGACTTGCCCCTTTTAATTTATGAATAGCCCAATTTGATACAGGCAAATTGGAACAGAATCGGAGGAGGGCAATGAAATTGGCCAGTGGTATGGAAAACAATCTCCATGAGGAGATGCTGAAGGAATTGTAGCTAGGAGAAGAGAACCCTGGCTGTCTATTACATGGTAGAGGGCAAAGATTTGCAGAACTAGATCTAACACACTTCAGTTGCCCAGGAAGAGAAATTTGATAATGGAACCAAACACCTAGAGGGTTGTTAAGTTCTTCCTCAATGGAGAATTTTTCAAGCAGAGTTTCAGCAGCCATGGGTTGGGAATGCAGAAGCTCCAGATTTCCTGCATCCAGAAAGGGTTGGACATTACATGGCCTAAAAGGCCTTCTCCAGCTCATAGGTTAGAAGTTATGCAATTATCTATACATCTATCCATGTATTTAAAGTATTTTAGTTGCTTTTTAGAGCTACAACAAAACGACGTTCACACGGAAGCAGGGCAAGATAAAAAGATTTAACAGCCACATTAGCAAGCATACAGGAATAATTACAAAGCTGCTCTGTAGCACCTTAGTTAATTACGACTCAATAAAAGGCAGGATTGAAGAAGGTCTTCAGCGCTCACCTAAACGCCTGTGCAGTTGGGGCAAGACACAACTTGTTTTTTTATAATAATATTTATTAAAGTTTCACAAACAATAAAAACAAATTCCAAAATTTAAACTACAAAAACAAAACACATAAAAAATGCACAATAGAAAACAGTTAACAGAAGAAAAAAGAAAAAAGAAAGAATAAGAACAAAGAAGAAAACCAATAATCAAAACAGAAAATAAATTAGTATTTTCAAATCTTATATTTCCTTCACTAGTTTCAAATCTTATATTTCCTTCACTAGTTTCTTGACCTCCTCACACCTCCCATTTTGTATTCCAGTTCAGATATTAAATTCAGCAAATCCTTACCCTCTAACATTTATCCCTACTCAAGATATTAACCTATTATAATTATCAATTTCCAATTATCAATCCCTATTTGCATTTTCTTAGGCATCTTTTTACCAATACCACTTATTTTCAATCAAACATCATTTCAACATTCTTTAATTTTACAGTGCTTCTGCAGGTAGTCTTTAAATTTCTTCCAATCTTCCTCCACCGACTCTTCTCCCTGGTCACGAATTCTGCCAGTCATCTCTGCCAGTTCCATGTAGTCCATAACTTTCATCTGCCATTCTTCCAGTGTGGGTAGCTCCTGTGTCATCCAATATTTCGCGATGAGTAGTCTTGCTGCTGCTGTTGCATACATAAAGAAAGTTCTATCTTTCTTTAACACCAATTGGCCGACTATGCCCAGGAGAAAGGCCTCTGGTTTCTTCAGGAAGGTATATTTAAATACCTTTTTCAATTCATTATATATCATTTCCCAGAAAGCCTTAATCCTTGGGCACGTCCACCAAAGGTGAAAGAATGTACCCTCAGTTTCTTTACATTTCCAGCATTTATTATCGGGCAAATGGTAGATTTTTGCAAGCTTGACTGGTGTCATGTACCACCTGTAGATCATTTTCAGGGGCAAGACACAACTTGAGGGAGGGAGTTTCTGCAGTTCTGGGGCTACCCCTGAAGTCTACTGCATCTTCAACTGAATCCCACCTAGTAAACAGTCTTCACAGGCTATAGCAACAAATGGAGGTTTTGGAGAGCAGGAAATTCTAGAAAGAAGCTACAGCTATGAAGGAGCCTCCTGTTGGTTAGAAGCCATACAGGGGTGCAAGGCAAGTACAGTGGTACCTCGGGTTAAGAACTCAATTCATTCTGGAGGTGCATTCTTAACCTGAAACTGTTCTTAACCACTTTAGCTAATGGGGCCTCCCGCTGCTGCTGTGTGATTTGTGTTCTCATCCTGAAGCAAAGCTCTTAACCCAAGGTACTATTTCTGGGTTAGTGGAGTCTGTAACCTGAAGCATATGTAACCTGAAGCATCTGTAACCCAAGGTACCACTGTAGTTTCTTAATGTAGACACTTTATGACTCCCTTCTCATTTATAGTAAGCCTATGGATAATTGTTTTATATATAAAATATTCTACCATTCTATAGGGACAGGGTTAGGTGGCCTGTGAAGCTCTTTTTCAATACTAAGATTCAGCAATACTTGCAAAATACAAAACATCACAAGTTTAATTTGGATTTTGGTCACATGGGATGGGGAGATGAAGGTAACAGCAACACTGCCACTATGTGAAAAGATTCCTTGCCCCCTACACTCAGCTTCAGAACAGGTAGCTTTTCTTTAATTAATACAACAGAGGAAATCCTGAACATTACTGATTGCACTAAAATCAAACATGTAAAAGAGGCAGTAGGAACAATCCGTCTGAAGACCATTCTGAGTGCTTGGAAAACTTTTTTAAAACCAAAACCCAGAGCTATGTGAAATATTACTTTAATAAGCTGCTGGTATGAGGTATGAGCTAATGGTTGAAGTAAGCAAGAGCTTTCCTTTCTCACGAGAAAGGTGAAATTTGCAAAATGCAACTGTGCTTCATAAAATGCAAGCAGATAATGGGGCCAATATATATATATGATTTCATAGTTCATGGGTGGAGACAAGAGATCTTTAACAGAAACAAAATTAATAGCTCAGGAGACTGTTACCAGATACTTGCCTCCTGCTTAGAAAATAAATGTCAAATTGACATTTTATCTAGTAGCAAGGGACTATTATCTTGCCACAGCATTCCATTAACAAAATCTCTTAATTATTTTAAAGGCTAACAGAATGACAGTGGAGACAAGGTAGATAAAATGTGTGCATAGCAGATTGTTGAGTAGCAAAAGAACCAATTCTAGCTTGGGGGAGGGACAGAGATTTAGTAGCATGAATTGCTGGAGAGCACAAGCAGGAAGAGTGCTGTCAGGTTACCTGTCCTGCTAGTGGGCTTTGCACAGGCCACTGTGGGAACAGGATGCAGGTCTTTTCCTATGTTCTTAGCACGAATATAGGATTGGCAGGTGTTCTTCTACACCATTAACATGGTGATGTGTGGTGTGCAGCAAAAGCTTGGGCATATTGGCTTCCCTTGGTCATATTTTGCCACTTCAGGTATGAAGCCTCAGATGAGATATATTTATTCAAACACTTAATATAGAGTCACTGCTTGATACAAGTCAGACCAATGAGTTACAAGCACCATATGGGAAGCCACTGCATGGTAGCTATATAGTGTGTGTCACTATGGAGATTCTTTTTTGAGTGTTGCATGCCACAGAGAGAGCAGGTGGAGAGGCTAAAGTGAGAATGCAATGGCAATTCACAGTGCTTCAGATTAGAATGGTCTGTATTTCACAACCATAAAGTGGAGGCCATGTGGTAGAATATAATCATAATCACTAGTTTATTTACATCATAATATCTAAGGAGTTCGATATGGTACAAATTATACAAGGCTTGTAGTACTAGAGAATTTTAAGGATTTACAGTGTCTCATGAGAACACAGGAAGGCACTTTATTCTGAGCTAAACCAATTTTCCATCTAGCTTAGTATTGTCTTGCTTTCCAGTCTCAAGCAGAAGTCAGTTACATCCCTATCTGGAAATCTGAACCTAAGAGCTTTTGCATGCTCTACTACTTTGATATCAAAGCATGATATTAACAAATATATCCTCCTTGCCAAATTCAGGTTTCTGATTAATGCTATCTCTTTATGTCCATTATATTATATACAGACATACACATCCATATGCATATGTAGCTATATGCTTGTACAGAATGCATAATGGTTTTATCTGAAAACAAACCATTCAGAACATGGAGGTTGTTTTTGCTGTTCTTCCCGATTGAGAGCCTATTGTTTTAGCCTGTACACTATTGCTGACTTATGGTTCTTTGCATACTGGCCATAGATTCCCATTGATTCGCAACTGGTACCTCATTGTTTGCATGGCTAGAGGCTGGTACCAACTGTTACTGTTTTAAAGCGCATTTCCGAAAAGCTCACATCACAATGCAAACCTATTCATTTAAACACCAGTCCCATGAATAAATGATGCAAAACATGGTGTCAGGTTTTGTACAACTATTCCTGGAAGAGAAACACAAATGTGCTTTTCAGAACCTGATCAACATATTAGAGAAGCGTGAGAAAGGCATTAGGATGTGAATGGATTTTACAGTGTTGAAGGGATACTGGTAAATTCATTGGGTTGGTGGACCCAAAGTTTGGTTAAAAATGAAAAAGAAGTTGTTTTCAAAGGAATATAGGATGGATTGTAGGGAAATCATGCTATCATGCATAGCTCACACTTGCACGTATTAGAAAGGATCTCCACAGTACTCAGAGACACCTTTTGACTCGCCTGCTCGTCCCCCGATCGGCGGGCATAATGTTAAGAGGAACTTCATGTGCCTCAACATCATTGCTTATAATGGAACAGTCATGTGTGGGTCCAGTAGCCAAAGCCTTTCTCGAGGGCTGGACATTTTTTTTTCCTATTTGAGCAATTTATCCATCTCCTAAGGTTACTTGGGTATAAAGAAAAATATTGGTTCTGGAAATTTATGTCTCAGTCTTGAGAGACTGTTCTATCCTGGGCTATTTGTCCACCTCACAAAACATTTTTGTGATTGTGACTTAACATTATGCTTGGGGTTATTTGGAATTGGAGCATACACAAGAGCTAGAGGAATATACCATCTTGTAAAAATCCATGAACATTTTGGAAAACTCCACATGCACTACCCTATTAAGAAAACAGTCTTTATTTTCTTTCTCCATGTTTTAAAATGTTTGACTATCATATCCTTATTATGACTACCATACCCTTGTTATGAGGAACATATAAGTACCTAACAATAACAAAAAAAAACTTTTGGCATTATTAGCTGAATTAAAAATAGTATAATATTCATCCAAAATTATGAACGTAGCAAATCAGAAGCAATAACTGAATGGGGATATGATCATTATTGGTGAATTCAAACTGCATGTTCTGGTTAATTCTGCATTATTAATTTATATATAATAGTGTACATTGTGCTTCCACCCAGTGGCATGCTCTTTTATTGCATGATACAATAAAAGTTGACACTGTCATTTCTTCTTGAAAACACCAGCTGAGCTTTTCAGAAAACAAAAATTTCAGAATTCCCAGAAAATTAGGGCACAGTGTTAATTTTACTTAAGTCACAGAAACCTAACAGTCATTTTATGGAATTTTAACTGTACAATTACAGAAATGATCTTACTGTTTTTAGTTTATTGAGTGTGTATCATTTGTATTTTACCTCATTTAATCATGCTGTACACTGCATCATTAGCTTTTAGCTGTGAGGTGGATTATAAATGTGCAAGACAGAACAAGTAAGATAATTAAATCCTCAATACATCATTGCATTTGTATAATCAGGAAAATTTGTTTTTCCTTTGGTTCATTGAAAGATATTGCACCCATGCTCTAGGGGTAACCAACTTGGTCCCCTCCAGATATAGTTGGACTCCAGCTTCCTTAACCCCTGACCACTGGTCATTCTGGTGTCCCAACAACCTCTGGAAAGCACCACAATGGTTACCTCTGGCCTGGACTACAGGATCTCCTGATTTATGTGAGTGTTTCTCATAGACTGTGCAGATCAGACACAGTCAGACAAACACAGTATTTGGGTGAATGTGTGCATAGTCTGGTTCAAAATGGAAATAGAGAGTAATGGGAGTCAACAAACTGAGCTCCTTCAAGATTTGCACATGTTTAACCACATTCTGGTTTCACCTTATTTTTGAAGACTTTTAGGATGCGGTATTTCATGATCTTGATGCTTGAACCATTCACAAAACAATTCATCATAAATTTATGTTTATGTCATGGAATAGTTTATGGTGTTTATCCAGTGGAAAAAGTCAACTTGTGTTTACTCCAAGCTGCAAAAATATGTTTGCATGAAATGCATAAATCATCTTCAAAGTACCTTGGTCTAAATAAAGCTTGGACTTGAGGTTTTGTTATGAACTGATGGCATTTCAAGCTCCATTTTCAATTATATATTTGTTCTGCCTTTCTTGTAAATGATGTTTGTGACACATCAGTTATTTCTTTTGACTTATGTTAATATGTTTGCTAACTCAGGATCCTCCCCTCATAAACTCCCTTCAGCAGTTATTTCTGGCAATGGGTGCCTTCAAACCTGGTTTTAGCAATGTTTATGCCAGTGTACTTGCTTATTTGCGTGATTTGTTTCCACTGATAAACAGAGTAAGACGATTCCTAACCATAGATTCCGCTCGCTAAGAAATGAGACTTTGTTTTTCACATTCAAAACAGAACATTTTCAACAGTAATATCTTATGTCTTTGAAGGTTCATTCCAACATAGAGTCTAATTAACTCAAATTAGTTGCCCTAGAGTCACCCAGTTAATAGCATATGCAGGCTAATAATCCCTCTCAACTTCACACTGCCTACAAGGTGAAGCAGTAAATTTGAGGTTGCAATCAATACTAGAAGACAAGGGGGAAATACCCACTATAATCAAAAGCTCCTTCCTGCTATCTGTTGTCATAGCAGGGTAAGTTAAAATTTAAGCTGCATCACAGAAAATGGGGTGAATATTGCTATTTCAGTATCAAAACATGATATTCCCAATGAAAAGATAGTTGTGCTTGAGGCCCATTGCATTTAGCGGGTTTAAGTTAATTGCACTTCACCGCTAATTAGTGCAATGGCATTAACTATCTCTGGAGCAGGGTGTAATGATCTGTGGTACGCAGGATTGTTAATTTGGGATGGAATCTGATTAATAACATTTCAGTATTCTCTGGTTCAAGCAGGGCTGTCTTAAGCATATCTGGCGCCGTGGTGCAAAGCTCCCTCCGGTGCCCTGCCCCCCCCCCATTTCCCAGAGTTGTCCACCTTTTTTTAGGGAGGATGGCGCTGCCAGCAGGGCTGAAGGAGGTGGGCAGTGGTTGGAGGGCAGCTCCTCTGGTGGGGAAGAGGCGGCGCCTCCCGACTCAGCTGGCCACTTTGTGCCCTGGTGGCACACAGAGGCTCCGGGCGCGGCGCTGCTTCAGTGCTGCATGGCAGAGGCGGGCAAGGGCAGTGAGCTGATGCTGGGAGGCGCTGCTTCCAGCCTCCGCCTCTTCCCTGGCATCCTCCAGAACTTGGCACCCTGGCACCCTGCACCACTAGCCTCTATGGGTAAGACACCCCTGAGTTCAAGAGTAGCAAACTAGTTGTTGGAGCTGCCCAGTCAGCCTGGTCAGTAGTCAGGGATGATGGAAATTGTAGTCCAACAACATCTGGAGTGCCACAGTTTAGCCACCCTGGCTGTAGTCAGTATCAACCCAGGATACACCTCTGACTCAACAATATTGGCAACATTAGTGATAAAATTACTGACATCTAGCAATCATTAATGTTCTCTTAGGTTTGCTTCCTAGCTCTAGGTTTTACCCATTAATTTAAGTGATCCTATTATTCATGTTATCCAAACAGTCATTGTTATGATATTCTGCATTTTAGGAAACAGACTGATAAAAGTCCAGAGTTTACAATCCTTCAAAATGGATTGCTGTCAACAACTGAAGGTTGCCTAGAGGAAATTAGGAGATAATGTCACTTGAATAAAAGATAGACAATAGTCTCTCACTATCAGGGGGAAAAGTATTCTAGCCCTTGCAGAAATGCAGTCTTGGGTGAAACACATCACTTCATTTCAAATCAGGTAATACTGATCTAATCATGGGAGGCTTATTTCCAATAGGTAGAATGACCTATTTAGGTGGTGCTGTTTTATCTGAAGAGGTATTCAAAGGGCAGAGCAAGAGTCCAAGCTATGACCATTGTTGGTTGACCCAGTTTAATGTGCTGATTCCTTGCCAGAACTGAATTAGAACTGACAGGATGAGGGGAACCTGTCATTATCAGATGTAAGCTCCATGCCTTGAGAGGAGTTCACAATTCCATAAAGGTGCAGACTCACGATGTCCTCAATCCATGCTGATACCCCCAGTGCTGCAAGTGATAGACCTAGAGGAAGCATCCCCCTTGCTCCGAAAGCACAGCACCTTCCCTCAGCTCCAAATAACTGGGCAAAGTGGAATACTAACTTGACTCCTCCCATATTTGCAAGAAAGAAGCCTGTCCACTGATGATGAGGCAGAGGGGGGATCAGTATCTTTCTAAGTGCAAGAATGAAGTACATCTAAAACACCACAGCTTATTGTCAGTGAAATATATGCATTGGGCACATGTAGTTTTGTTCCCATCAAGAGTATGTAAAAGATAATGTTATCCAAAAACACATCCCTCCTGTTGGTGATACTAGTGTGATAGTTACAACACAGAAAGAAAAGCAATTAAAGAAAAACATTGCTGATGAATGCATGGAAGTTTCAGGTCCAAGGGACCCACACTGGCATCTTTAAGCTTGAATCAAGCACTGATGACACAGTAGAAAAGTTTCAGTGAAGGGAGGATTTTTCTTCCTGCCTAATACCTAGTCAGCAGCTTCTGATTGGTGGGTTTTGGCTTCAGCCTCCAGTGTTGTCCCTCTGTGAAGCAGCATCCCTACTTACAAGGGCAGCTGGTGATAATCTTTAACTTCAAAGTGACTGTAAATAAGCTTGACTACTTGGCATGGCTGCGGAGCTCAGAATAATTATTTGAATGAGCCCAATTCGAATGCTTCTGGGAAAAGCAACTTCTTTATTCTTCCTGAAATATAGATGACACAGGAATAAGTCAAAGATACAGCTGCATGAAATAGATAAGTTAAGGACTAGAAAGGTCATGATAGCCTTAAAATACAGATTTCGATTTAATACTAGCAGGAATTTTGGCAGAATTTCTTATCAGGCAAAGGTAGTGATATTCCAAATACAATTCTTTTTCAGTCTCCTAACCCTCAGCCACAGGGATTAAGGATTCTTAGAGGTGAATTTGTGATACCAGCAAATAGTTAGAAGGAGGCTTCACCTCCAAGGAATCTGCAGCTGCCATTTCAAAATTGCAGGTATGCATTTTTAAAAAATAATAATAATCAAATGCTCAGAGCAACAATGACCAAGGCAATCACCTAAATATATGCCAGTCTAGCATGGGAATCAGGATAGCCACTCTTCCACTATTGCAGTAAAAGGGATGTTATAATACAAACAGCAGGTATATGGAATATATTAGCTCCAAATTTCTTCCAATAGCAAAGTAATAAAGGCTAATTGTATTACTTTGTTAGAATTCGTATTTTGTTAGTTAATTGTTGCTGCCATTTATTTGGAATGCTTTATTTTTTTCTGCAATATAATTCATAGAATCATAGAATCATAGAGTTGGAATAGACCACAAGGGCCATCGAGTCCAACCCCCTGCCAAGCAGGAAACACCATCAGAGCACTCCTGACATATGGTTGTCAAGCCTCTGCTTAAAGACCTCCAAAGAAGGAGACTCCACCACACTCCTTGGCAGCAAATTCCACTGTTGAACAGCTCTTACTGTCAGGAAGTTCTTCCTAATGTTTAGGTGGAATCTTCTTTCTTGTAGTTTGGATCCATTGCTCCGTGTCCACTTCTCTGGAGCAGCAGAAAACAACCTTTCTCCCTCCTCTAGATGACATCCTTTTATATATTTGAACATGGCTATCATATCACCCCTTAACCTCCTCTTCTCCAGGCTAAACATGCCCAGCTCCCTTAGCCGTTCCTCATAAGGCATCATTTCCAGGCCTTTGACCATTTTGGTTGCCCTCCTCTGGACACGTTCCAGTTTGTCAGTGTCCTTCTTGAACTGTGGTGCCCAGAACTGGACACAGTACTCCAGGTGAGGTCTGACCAGAGCAGAATACAGTGGCACTATTACTTCCCTTGATCTAGATGCTATACTCCTATTGATGTAGCCCAGAATTGCATTGGCTTTTTTAGCTGCCACGTCACACTGTTGGCTCATGTCAAGTTTGTGGTCAACCAAGACTCCTAGATCCTTTTCACATGTACTGCTCTCAAGCCAGGTGTCACCCATTTTGTATTTGTGTCTCTCATTTTTTTTGCCCAAGTGCAATACTTTACATTTCTCCCTGTTAAAGTTCATCTTGTTTGTTTTGGCCCAGTTCTCTAATCTGTCAAGGTCGTTTTGAAGTGTGATCCTGTCCTCTGGGGTGTTAGCCACCCCTCCCAGTTTGGTGTCATCTGCAAATTTGATCAGGATGCCCTTGAGTCCATCATCCAAGTCGTTGATAAAGACATTGATAAATTCTTCCTTCATTTAATTTTTATTGGGTGAGATCCATAGTAATCCAGTCCCTCTTCTCCTGGGTTAGGTGAGAAGTTTGACCTAGGCACAGATGTTCCTGCACCCAGCTCTGCCATGCTCTGAGTGCACCCACACAATGAAATGAGGTGGGTAACCATAGGGGTCCTGGGTTATGGAACAGCCTTCCCACAGAGGCTAGACCAGCATCATCTTTGTGGCCTTTTGAGCACTAAGTGACTCTTCAGACCTTTAAATAAGCCATGTCTATCTAGGCCTTTCCATTTTAAATTGAGTTCTGCTTCAATTTTGTTTCAGTTTTTAAATTAATTTGTTGCAGTTTTCTTGTTTTCTTGTTGTTAACATTTGTTAATTGTTGTTTGCACTGTGATCCACACAGAGAACTCCAATAATAATAATAATAATGGAAATCAGCTGGACCAGAGGTAGCCAATATGGTGCTTTCTAAATGTTGGATTCCAGCTCCCATCAGCCTCAGCCAATATGGCTAGTGGTCAGGGATGATGAGAGCTGTAGTCTAATGATAGATGGGGGGGGGCAAGCTGACTACCCCTGGTCTATGCCATTGGTGCAGTTCTTCTCAACTGACTTGCTGGCAGAGTTTATCTCAATGGAGAAAATTATTTTCCTGGCTATACAGACTATTAGAGTGCAGTACTTTATACTCAAGCAACATGTGGGTGGCACCACATTGGCTACCCCGAGCTAGAAATAGTTACTCTGGAATGCTGCCAGACTAAAGAAATAGCAAATAATTAGTTAATAATAAGGAGGGATTTCAAAAATATCTTTCTGGCACAAAAACACACACCATTCTTAGAAACATAAAAGCAAACCCTACAATAGAGCTGTTAAATAGGGTCTGTAAGCTGGAAATGTGTTTCTTTGATGGAAAGAAACACATCTCCCTCTGTGTCAACATAATTTTTCTCAATGAAATTTCATTTAAGAGATATAAATAGACACGTTAGCAGGGGTGAATTAGGGTTGAAGTCTCTTTCCTTGAAACAAACGTGTTTGCAATTTGCCATTTCTGGATCATTTGATTGAAGGGTGGAAATTAAAGCATTTGTGTGCAGGTCATATGGGTGAGGATTTTCCCATTTGGAAAGAGTGGCTGTTCTTGTGATCCTCAGCAATATTGGTAGCCATTTGTCCTGTAAATTAATGCACACACTTTGTATCCTTAGGCTTCACCATTCATAAAGAATGGTGCAGAGCTGCACTGCAGTCTCCAGCATTCCTTTTCTGACAATTTTGCTCAAGGTTAGATAGCAATATGCTATAGCTCTTGTCTCGTGCAGATCATTCTCTGCATCCCATATAGTGAAAACTCGCAGAGCCTAATCTCCTATTTACATTTGGGACACACCTGGGTGAGCTAGTTTTTATCATCTTGTGCTAATCTCCTAAAACCACCTTGCTACAATGTATACAACAAGCAAGGTTAAAGCAAAATGAAAGTGTAGAAGATACATCATATTATCTAGAAGAAAGCATAGATGTGTGGGATATACTAATAAATTAGATTCTGCTACAGTATTTCACTGCTGGAGAAAAAGCAGAAGAAATACCTAGCCTCCCAGCAAAAAAAAGTTTGGAGAAAGAACAATACAGTACTAAAGACTGTGAAACATTACCATCAAGGTAAGTAGAAAAAGAAACAGGTGGTTCAGTGAATCACACCAGCTCTTCTCATCATGCTGTGTTTGATGCCTGAGCTTTGGCTAAAGAAAGCAACTGTGATGAGCAGAAATGAAAATGGGAAAGAAGGGTTGCAGTGGGGCCAATTAACTATCATCACTCTATCTGAAGGTAGAGATATGATGGCCTCCAGCAAAGACAATATGGCAGGCAGTGCTGAAGAAAGGAACTTGTTAATGTTAAGGAACATTAATTGTGAAGGTGCAGGAACAGAAACCAGATCAGCACTATCTGTTGGTCACTTGGCTGTTCCAGGATACTGAATACAGAGGTTGGCTTGCTTATCTCTCTTTCTCCTGGAATGTCTATTATACCTTTCTAAGATGTGATAAATGTGATTTACACATGTGTTAAAATTCATATAAAAATGCATATAAAAATGCAAATAACAACAACAAATAATAATACATATTATGGCAAATTGTGGGACGCAGGTGGTGCTGTGGTGTAAACCACTGAGCCTTGGGCTTGCCGATCGGAAGGATGACGGTTCGAATCCCTGCGATGGGGTGAGCTCCTGTTGTTCAGTCCCTGCTCCTGCCAACCTAGCAGTTTGAAAGCACGTCAGATAGATAAACAGGTACCATTCTGGCGGGAAGGTAAACGGCGTTTCCATGCGCTGCTCTGGTTTTGCCAGAAGTGGCTTGGTCATGCTGGCAATATGATCCAGAAAAACTGTCTGCAGACAAATGTCAGCTCCCTCGGCCAGTAAAGCCGGATGAGCGCCGCAATCCTAGAGTCGTTCGTGACTGGACTTAACTGTCAGGGATCCTTTACCTTTTTATGGGAAGCTGCTTTATACCAAGTCAGAGTGTTGGTTCATCTAGCTCATTTCTTTGTACAATAACTGGCAGCAGCTCTGTGGGGTTTGAGGCAGGAGTCTTTCTGAGCCCTAGAGTGAATGAACCTGAGGCTTTCTGCTTGCAAAGAAGATGCTCTACCACTGAGTTCGAGCCCTTCCTTCAAGAGGCCTTGATTGCATGGGCAGAACCTGGGCACCTACGATAACCAAATACGCTGAAGTAAATGTAGCAGTCATCATGGGAGAAGAGGATGGATACTGGTTGATAACTTAGTTAAATAGAAAGGCGAGAACAGGAATCAACTGGACTGTATTCATAATAAACAGATGTAAGAAGTGGATTCCTCCAAGGATTTATATTGTTACTGGTGCTTTTTAAGTTGTCCATAAACAATAGAATATGTGTGTATATACATATGCTTAGAGAATTATATAAACTTCTTAATCAAACAACCTCTGAGAGGTACACATAAAACAATATTAAATAATTATCAATAATATACAAATAAAAGGAGCATTTCTTTGAGAGAGAAACCCACAGTTCATAACTAAATTATGTGTCTGGGTAGACTTACTTAAAAAAAAAAAGTTTTTAGGACATATCTAAGATGATAGCGGTGCTGTGGGTTAAACCACAGAGCCTAGGACTTGCCGATCAGAAGGTCGGCAGTTCGAATCCCCGTGATGGGGTGAGCTCCCGTTGCTCGGTCCCTGCTCCTGCCAACCTAGCAGTTTGAAAGCACGTCAAGGTGCAAGTAGATAAATAGGTACCGTTCTGGTGGAAAGGTAAACGGCATTTCCGTGCGCTGCTCTGGTTCGCCAGAAGCGGCTTAGTCATGCTGACCACATGACCTGGAAGCTGTACGCCGGCTCCCTCAGCCAGTAAAGTGAGATGAGCGCCGCAACCCCTGAGTCGTCTGCGACTGGACCTAATGGTCAGGGGTCCCTTTACCTTTAAGATGATAGCTAGGGCGCCTGTCTAAGAGTAGAGTAGGACTTCCAAGACTTAAGTGCTGTCACAGTGAGAGATGGACTCCTAACAGATACAGAATGGACATAATATGGCACTTCTAGATGTGTAAGTTTCACACAGATCAAAGCACTTGTTGGGCAAAGTGATATTTCAAACAAGCTGCTCCCAAGGTATTGTGGGCTTTTTATGCTAATAGTAAAACCTTGAACCTGGCCCAGTAGCAAATTGGCAAGGCCGTGCAGATTGTTGGGTGGAATTCAGTTGGTAGAGCATGAGACTCTTAATTTCAGGGTTTCCCACTTTGGGAAAAAGATTCCTGAATTGCAGGGGGTTGGACTAGATGACCCTCATGGTCCCTTCCAACTCTACAATCATATGATTCTATGAGATGTAATGTGCTGTGGTAAGACTCCTCTCAGCAATCATGCTGTGGTATTCTGCACTAACTGCAGTTTCCAGCCCAGCTGCAAAGGAAGGCTCGCATAGGGTGCATTGCATTTTTGAAGTATCCGATGCCTGAACTATTGTGGTCATGCTACCCCAGTTGAAGAATGGCTGCAGAAGTTGGACTAGCTGGCTTGGCAAAGCTGGGGCCTCAAGGGACAAGGCTGGATCCAGGAACACCCCCAGTTGGTGTACCTTCTCCACTAAGAGTGCAACCCCATCTAGGGTGGACATTTGGCCAGTTGCTCAGATGAGCTTGGTTTATTTCCCCACATCCAGGCCACCAGTAGATCTAGACACTGGCCTAGGGCCTATACTGTGTTTCCTGATTCAGATATTTTGGAGAAACAGAGCTGAGCGTCATCAGCATGCTGTTAGCACCTCGTCCTAAATTTCGTAATGGCCATTCTTAGCCAAGATGCTTTTTAACTGGAATCAACCAGGAATTGAACCTAACTGAGCTATGCCCTCCGACTATGAATATGCAACCTGAAGTAGTGATCCACAAAGTGCTCTAGCTTGCATACTTAAGCATACTTAAAACAAGGTTAGTCATGTTAATTCTAATCAGCCTGATCTGGATTAAGGACAAATATGCTACTTTCACTGCTTTCGGGAATGCAGCCATTATGGCTCAAGGCATGTAAATGGATTTTGGAGTCCATCACTAAAAAACCATCTGTTGGGAAACTCTTGCTCCAAGTCAGAGCACTTTCTTTTGTTTCAACATTATCTCTGATCATTCCTCATGAAATTATGCTGTCATGTATATTCTGGTTCATGGGGAATCAGCCTCTCTCTTTCTTCTTGTATCTGATGGTGGGTTTACACTAGCACTTCTACCCCCCAATTTTTTGCCAATTCTCCTACCTCCTGCAACCTCCTGTGTCATTCGGTAGGGCGTGTTGAATTTTTCAACTTTTAAATTCCAAAAATGAAGGGTGCTAAAAATTTATAACATGACTTGAAATTTTAAAAAGATATTTTGCTTACGTTAATATAATTTAGTTTTGCTTGGTAAGTACAATATTGTCAGAGCTGCTTCAAGATCCTAGCTCACAGAGGATCACGCTAGCCAGCGGTCATTAAGTAAAAGTCTTTATTGAATTACAGTTTCCATTCTCACGCTGCTGTCTGCAACTCTACGTCTACTAGCTAGATCGGCGAGGCTCCGTCTGAGTCTCCGCCCCGTGCGCACCAACTTAATATCCTAGCCTTGCTCCACCTTTTCCTCCTGACTGTCCTCCTCTGGGTCCCTCTACCCCCCGGGGCTTCTTCCTTCCGGGATTCTTCTGACGCTGACCCGGACCCTTCTGCCTCCTTGCGCCGGGCTTTAGGACCCGGTTCCCTTTCGGGGCTGCTCACTGCGCCGCCTTCCTCTGCATTTGAACTTGGCGCGCGCGCCCAACCTTCCACTTTCCTCTTAACCGTTTCCTCGCTCCCCGATGGAGGTGTGGCCACTCCTGACTCCTGCCCTCCCTCCTGTGGTGAGCTGCCAGCGCTTCCCTCCTGGCTCCTTTCCTCTTCCCTGCTTCCTGGCGGTGACGCTGGTCCCGATCTCCAGCTGCTCCCCCCTGAGTCTCCTCTGGCTCTATCTTCCTGGGGTGCCTCCCTAGACTCCCCCCTTGCCCTGGCCACTGGTGCTCCTTTCTGTGAATCCTCTGATTCACTGGAAAGACTGGGAGATCTCGGGTCGTCGTCATCACTCATCCTTTCCTCTGTCTCCTCCCCTTCGCTCTCTGTTTCCTCCCTTGCCCGTGCCTCTGCACCTAAACCCCTGACATCCATCCCCCCCTCGAAGCCCCCCAGTCCCCCCTCCCCTCCTTCCGGTGCTGGAGCTGGGGGCTGCTGTTGCAAAGGGACGAACGTCGGATATCGGTCGCTTCCCGTGGCAGGCCTCCAGCGGAACTCTTCCAGGTCTTCCTCTCTGCTCTCGTTGACGACAGTCACCTCCTCTTCCATCTCTGTGCCGCCGTGCTCGAAACCAGGGTCGTCCCCGAAAATGTCCATGTCCGTCTCTCCCGCACTTCCTCCAGGCGGCGTTGCTCTGCCGGAACAGTCCAGCCACTTCCTGCGGAACTGCTCCTCCGGCCTATCGTCCCACCAATACGAGGGTTCTGAGACCGATCCCGAGGGTGACCCCTCCGGGGAACGGACGTCTCGTGTTGGTTCCTCGTCCGAGTCGAACCCCCTGAACGTGCTGTCCGAAAGCGTGGGCGTGAAAAGCCAGTCGTCGAAAAAGTCTGCTGGCATAGGTCTATGTGGGAAGAGGGCATGAAACTCGTCTTTGAGCAGAGGTTCGTCTAAAGCGTAGCCCGGCACCCAGCTGTTCGCACTGGCCGGGGTGCCCTCCCTGGCGAGAAAGTATTCTACTCCCTCTTCCCCCCATCTGGAGTCCAAAATCTCCGTGACTTCGTTGATGCGCTCCTCCTGTGCCACTCCCGCGTGCCCCGTTCCTTCTCTGAGCGGACTTGGCGCCGTTCCGGGTTCCTGGAACCTGTGCGGTGCCTTGTAGGGAGTGAGCACCGATCTGTGGAACACCGGATGCATTCTGGAACCCTCCGGAAGCGCCAGCTTGAAAGCCACCGGGTTGACCTGCTCTTCGACTTGGTAGGGCCCCAGTTGTTTATGCCCTAGTTTCTTCTTGGCCAACGACCTGGCCGGCACTGCGTGGGCTGCTAACCAGACCCAGTCTCCCACGTGGAGCTCTTCACCAACCCTTCTGTGTTTGTCCGCTTGTACCTTGTATGCGTGTTTAGCCAGCTCCAGGTGGCGCCGCAGCTGATCGTGGACTTCCTGCAGCTCCGACGCGAACGCATCTGCTGACTGCGGCTCCCCTTCTCCCCTGCATTCCAGTCCCGGAAAGGTTCTAGGGTGCCGCCCGTTGTTGGCGAAGAACGGCGTGACGCCCGTGGATACGTGCTTCGTGTTGTTGTAGGCAAACTCTGCAAGCGGCAGGTAATCTACCCACGTCGCAGGCTGTTGGTTTGCATAACATCTCAGGTACTGCTGCATGATGGCATTGGCTCGCTCCGCTTGCCCGTTGGTCTGCGGGTGTCTCGCCGACGCCAGATTGATCTTGACGTTTAGGAAGCCCATCAGTTTCTGCCAGAAGTTCGAGATGAACTGCCGCCCGCGGTCGGACAGAATAGACCGTGGCAGACCGTGAACCTTGAACACGTGGTCTATGAACAGTTTGGCGGTTTGCTCCGCCGTGGCCACCTTAGCACACGGAATGAAATGCGCCATCTTGGAGAACAGGTCCACCACCACCAACACTGCCGTCTTGCCCCTTGAGCTGGGCAGATCCGTGACAAAGTCCAGGGCCACTCTCTCCCAAGGTTCGACCGGAGTTTGCAGCGGCTCCAACAGTCCAGCCGGCGGTTTGTGCACCGGCTTTGCCCTCTGGCAGGTGTCACACCTCGCTACGTAGTCTGCGACCTCCCCTCTCATTCCAGGCCACCAGAAATCCCTGGCTACTAATTCCACCGTCTTCTCCTTGCCAAAGTGCCCGGCCGTGGGTGCGTCGTGCAGCTGCTGTAGCACCTTGGCTCGAAGTTCGTCACCCGGCACGTAGATGGCCCCTTTACGGATGAGCAAGCCATCTCGTAGCTGGAAACCGTCGGCCGCTGCCTTGCCCCCTCGCACCTCTGCCATCTTCGTTCGTGCGAAGGAGTCCCCCTGCAACGCTCGCCGCACCGCCTCTAGGTCCACGGTCGCCGCGGCGCACGCCCACACTGTCGGTGCAAAGATGTGCATGGCGGCCGCTGGTGTTGCGTCCTCCAGATACTGTGGCTTGCGGGAGAGAGCGTCTGCCATGATGTTGGTGTCCCCCGGGACATACTCTATTCGGAAGTCGAAGTCCGCAAAGAACTCAGCCCAACGTATCTGCCTCTGGTTCAGGAACTGTGCCGTGCGCCAGTGTTCCAGATTCTTGTGGTCCGTGCAAACCTGCACCGTGTGCTTGGCGCCGATCAGAAAGTGCCTCCACGCCTTGAACGCTGCATGAATGGCCAGCAACTCCCTGTCCCATATGGTGTAGTTCTGCTCGGACTTGCTGAGCTTCCTGGAGTAAAACGCTCCCGGCCGCCACACGCCCTGCGGGTCCTTCTGCAGCAGGACCGCCCCCACTGCTCTGTCCGAAGCGTCTGTCTCCACCCTCATCGGCATGCTGGGGTTGACATGAAGCAGCTGCTCTTCCGACGCGAAGAGACGCTTGAGGGCCTGAAAGGACTGCTCCGCCTGCTCTGTCCAGATGAACTTCTTCTTCTTGGAGCTAAGGGTGTCAGTGATGGCCGCCGTCTGCATCGCGAAGCCCTTGATAAACTTGCGATAGAAGTTCGCAAAGCCGACAAACCGTTGGACCTCCTTCCGGTTGCGTGGGCTCTTCCAATCCAACACCGCTCGAACCTTGGCGCTGTCCATGGCGAGCCCCTTGGCAGACAGCTTGTAGCCCAGAAAATCCACCTCCGGCACGTCAAATTGGCACTTCTCCAGCTTGGCGTAGAGCCTGTGTTGCTTTAGCCTGCCCAGCACTTCCTTGACGTGCTTGTCATGTTCTTGCTGCGACTCCGAAAAGATCAGGATGTCATCCAAGAAACAGACGCACGTCTTGTAGAGAAGTCCCGCCAACACGTGATGCATAAATGCTTGAAAAACGTGAGCGCCATTTTGCAGTCCAAAAGGCATAACTCTGTATTCGTAGGTACCCAGTGGCGTGAACATGGCTGTCTTCCACTCATCACCTTCCCGCATGCGAATGAGGTTGTACGCCCCCCGCAGGTCCAACTTGGTGAACACCTTTCCCTTCCGTACCTTCGCCAGGAGGTCGTCGATGCGGGGCATGGGGAAGTCCGACGGCTTGGTCACACTGTTCAAAATCCTGTAATCCACTACGAGTCTTTTTTGGGGCGTGTCTCGCTTCTTAACAAAGAATACAGGACTGCCCCCCACTGCCTTAGACTCCCGGATGAAACCGCGCTCCAAATTATGATCGATGAAGTCTTTGAGTTCCTGCAGTTCGTCCTCAGACATGGAATACAGCTTCCCTTTAGGCAGCGCCGCCCCCGGCAGCAGGTCAATTTTGCAGTCATATGGTCTGTGAGGGGGTAGCCTGTCCGCCTCCTTCTCGCAGAAAACTTCCAGAAATTCTGCGTACTTGTGGGGAATCGCTTGCAGTGTGCCTAGCAGCAGCTGTGACTCCTCTTCCTCTCCTTCCTGCCTGGGTACGATGCAGTGTTCAGCACAAAAGGAAGAGCCGAAGACCAGCTGCCTCTGGAACCAAGCCATCGTTGGGCTGTGCTTGTCCAGCCAACTCATACCCAATACAATGGGCGTGTCAGACAGTTGAGTGACGTTGAAGCTGATGACTTCCCTGTGATTCCCAAGTCGCATCACCATTGGTGGCGTCTGCTTCACCACTTGCCCCCCTAGCAGCTCCCTGCCATCCACCGTGACAACCTGCAGGGGCAGTGTGGCCGGCAGCAACTGCACAGCGTGCCTGTCGACAAATTCCTGCCCTATAAAGTCCGCGTTGCTGCCGGAGTCGATGGTGATTGGCACGTCCATGGTGATTCCATTGGGCAGCTGGAGAGATGCTGTGAGCCTCACTACTGGTTTGGGCGGGAGGGGGTTCACTGGCTGTAAAATTTCTGGGGACTGCGTCACTAACACGTCTGGCTGGGCCCCAGTGCCTCTTCCTCCAGCCAGACATTGTCGTTTCCCTGCTGTGGTCCTCCCTGCTGCGTTGCTGCAGTCACCATTGCTGAGGCTGCAGTAAGCTTGTGGGGCCTCTGGGGACACTCTTTCGCCATATGCCCTGGCTGCTCACAGACGTAACACTTCCTGGTCCCTCTAGGAGGCTTCGCCTTCACTGCTGCCGGTGCTAGGGCTCTGGTTGCTGACTGAGCCCTTGCACCCCCAACCTCCATAGGTTCGGCTCCTCCTCCTGGCGGAGGCGTGGATTGCGTTCGCGCTGCTTCTCTGGGAAAGAAGGAGGGGCCCCCGGCTGGTTCGCGCCCTCCACGTCCTTCGTCCTTGCTCCACGGACGTCCTTCCAGCCTCACCCCCACGGCCAGTGCCCTCTGAACGACCTCCTGGGTGGTTCGGGGTCTCTCCCCCCTCGCTATCTCATCTTTAATCGAGTTGTGCAGTCCCTCCCAAAAGAGGTCTCTTACAGGAGCCGAATCCCTGTCCCATTCCAGGGCGCTGACCAAGGCGAAAAAGCGTGCATGATACTGTCTGACGCTGGCCCTCCCTTGTCTCAGCCCATGCACCTCCTTCCGTGCAAGATCAATGTCAATACTTGATAAGAAACACCCATCCATCGCTTTAATAAAGGCATCCGCATTCTGGAGCGCCGGATCGTTATCTCTCCATAAATTGCGCAACCATGCTTTCGCCTCCCCATGCAGATGGGACATGATGAACCCCACTCTCTCCTGTTCATCTCTAAAGTCTTTATGCAACAGTTGCAGTGCGCACAGTACGTCGGCTCTAAAGTTGGGATACTGTTGCAGGTTCCCATCGAAGTGAGAGAGCAGCCCGCCTGTCCGTCTCGCCAACCCAATTCCCTCCTGCCGGGGTGGTTGCTTTGCCAGTACGTCTAACCTGACCTGGAGATCCCTGCAGGCGGCAGCTGCCTCGTCCTCTCTCTTCCTGGATGCGAGAACCTCGGCGTTCAGTTGTGCCACTGCTTTTCTGAGGTCCTCTATCTGCTGCTCAGCCGTCATGTCTCCTGCCGTTCGTGAGCTCGCTAGTGGGCGCCTGTTTCTCTCCTCTCCTCGAGGCTGCAGATGCCCACAATGTAGAGACGGAGCCTACTGTCAGAGCTGCTTCAAGATCCTAGCTCACAGAGGATCACGCTAGCCAGCGGTCATTAAGTAAAAGTCTTTATTGAATTACAGTTTCCATTCTCACGCTGCTGTCTGCAACTCTACGTCTACTAGCTAGATCGGCGAGGCTCCGTCTGAGTCTCCGCCCCGTGCGCACCAACTTAATATCCTAGCCTTGCTCCACCTTTTCCTCCTGACTGTCCTCCTCTGGGTCCCTCTACCCCCCGGGGCTTCTTCCTTCCGGGATTCTTCTGACGCTGACCCGGACCCTTCTGCCTCCTTGCGCCGGGCTTTAGGACCCGGTTCCCTTTCGGGGCTGCTCACTGCGCCGCCTTCCTCTGCATTTGAACTTGGCGCGCGCGCCCAACCTTCCACTTTCCTCTTAACCGTTTCCTCGCTCCCCGATGGAGGTGTGGCCACTCCTGACTCCTGCCCTCCCTCCTGTGGTGAGCTGCCAGCGCTTCCCTCCTGGCTCCTTTCCTCTTCCCTGCTTCCTGGCGGTGACGCTGGTCCCGATCTCCAGCTGCTCCCCCCTGAGTCTCCTCTGGCTCTATCTTCCTGGGGTGCCTCCCTAGACTCCCCCCTTGCCCTGGCCACTGGTGCTCCTTTCTGTGAATCCTCTGATTCACTGGAAAGACTGGGAGATCTCGGGTCGTCGTCATCACTCATCCTTTCCTCTGTCTCCTCCCCTTCGCTCTCTGTTTCCTCCCTTGCCCGTGCCTCTGCACCTAAACCCCTGACAAATATGTTTAAATTTGCATAGAAATAATTAATAATAATGATTGCCAAGTACTCACAGATATATTATTTATTATTATTAAAATAAGTAAAATGATTGTCAAGTACTTGCAGTTATATTATAAATTATTATTGTTTATAGTTTATTATTATATAGCCTTACCTGGCATTTTCAGAAGGCAGAATTACAATTATTTGGTTTTTCGAGAACAGTTTATGTGCTTTTTAATCAAATGTAGATTTACCAAGCTCAATTTTGTCAGATGACAAAAATAATAGCATATTTGAATTACCAGTATTCACACCCCCAAAAAACATATTTTTAAGTACCCTCCCTGAATAAATTTTCAAAAACTAAGTTTCATCCATTCTTCTTCCGCCGTCTCCTTCCCCTGGTCGCGGATTCTGCCAGTCATCTCAGCCAGTGTCATGTAGTCCATCACTTTCATCTGCCATTCTTCCAGAGTGGGTAGGTCTTGTGTCTTCCAATACTTTGCGATGAGAATTCTTGCTGCTGTAGTAGCGTACATAAAAAAGTTCCTGTCTCTCTTTAACACCAATTGGCCGACAATGCCCAAGAGGAAGGCCTCTGGTTTCTTAGGGAAAGTACATTTAAGTACCTTTTTCATTTCATTATATATCATTTCCCAGAAAGCCTTAATCTTCGGGCACGTCCACCAAAGGTGATAAAAAGTACCTTCAGATTCTTTACATTTTCAACACTTATTGCCAGGCAAATGGTAAATCTTTGCTAGCTTGACTGGGGTCATGTACCACCTATAAATCATTTTCATAATATTTTCCTTTAAGGCATTACATGCCGTAAATTTTATCCTGGTGTTCCACAACCATTCCCAGTCAGCAAACATAATGTTATGACCAATGTCCTGTGCCCACTTAATCATAGCTGATTTAACTGTTTCATCTTGTGTATTCCATTTCAGCAGCAAGTTATACATTCTTGATAAATTCTTAGTATTGGGTTCTAACAGTTCAGTTTCTAATTTTGATTTCTCCACCTGGAAGCCAATAAAAACTAAGTTTCACCCCCCCCCAACAGACATTCCTTAGTTACAGTTGTGCCTTGGTTTTTGGACAGCTTAGTCCTTGAACCCGGAAGTGACTGTTCCAGTTTGTGAACTATTTTTGGAAGCTGAACATCTGACGGGGCTCTTTCGGCTTCCGATTGGCTGCAGGAGCTTCCTGCAGCCAATCAGAAGCCATGCTTTGGTTTCTGAATGTCAAACTGACTTCAAGAACAGATTCCATTTGACTTCCAAGGTACGACTGTATACAGTAGCTGTTCAACTTCAGACATTCTTGGAAGGTGTGCATTACCTTGACTTGTTTCATCCTGAGTTGAGCCTTGGGTTTCATACTGAAATGGCTCTGTTTGCTCTGATGTGTGACCTATCTCAGGAGAAAGTCAGGGGGCATGTGACCTTGCTACTTCTTGATTTCTCAGTGGTTTTTTATACAATCGACCATGATACCCTACTTCAGGCATCCCCAAACTCGGCCCCTCCAGATGTTTTGGGACTACAATTCCCATCATCCCTGACCACTGGTCCTGTTAGCTAGGGATGATGGGAGTTGTAGTCCCAAAACATCTGGAGGGCTGAGTTTGGGGATGCCTGCCCTACTTGATCTGCTCTGTGATTTGGAAATTGGAATCACAGTTCTCATGGCCTGAGTGGTGGCATATGTGTGTTTGCACCTACACATCCAAAATAACTCAATAATTTATTTATTTTAAAAAACCTCCACCGCAATCTCATTGCAGCCTGGTTTCTGTAGTAACCCATAGGCCTGAATGCTACAAAATGTGACCAGACTGCAAGCTAATGCACATCTTGTTTTGATAATAATTACTGGAGCTATCTCAGCTCCAAGAAGCCATATGCTTACTCGCAGGAGCAAAACCATTAGGCCAAGCAAGATGCTTGCATTTAATTTAAATATTGCAAAGATATGACAATTTAAAATCAGATAGGTCAGCATATCCACTCAAGTACGCTTTAATAAATATGCACTAGGATTGTAAAACAATTATTCTATTAACTGTTGATGCATATTTACATGAGCTGCTGACTCTTCAGCAAACCTACACATTAGTGATAGAACATCCTTGCTGTGCCAGCAGAATATAACAGACAGTGATGCTATATTGGCTCTGTGTTTGGTAGATCCCAAGCTTAATCATTTGCTGGTGGACCAAATCTTAGAAAAACATCACAGCTTAAAGAGCTTGCAAATGAAATTAAAGTATGTTTCAGATTTTCATATAATTTTATCCAGCCAGCTACAAATGTTTAAATGTGGATGAAGTGTGGGGGGGGGAGGACAACTTTCCATTCAACAAGCCCTTTCAGGTGTTCAATAAACATGGAGAGTGGGGGACCTGCCATCCTCACTCTCAGTGTCTCCTACATAGATCAATTACCGGTATATTACAATTACAATTACAATTATATGCACATGGACTCTGCATGTTCAAATAGAAGTACAAGTGAGAGGCTCCCAGTTGCACAGGGAGAATCAATGTGCATATGCAGCATACTTGTATGTACATAGCTCTACTGGGGTCTCTGAATCTTAATCAAGGATCTTGCTTTGTCTTATCCATGGCTTCCAAACGTCTACATGCAGCTACTGTGTTTGATCATAGGCTGTCTGCTACCCAAAGACAATTACCAATTGCTGGAAACTTCTTGGAGTGTGGCAGACCCCACCGCCCCCGCAAAAAAAAATGTGCTTACTTTTAGGAGAAAGGAACAAAGAATACAAGTTCACTTTCAGTGGCGTTCATTTAGTCAGATATAATCAAATCCATTACCTAGAATAAATTAGATTGGCAGAATATATGTGGGACCGTGTGTGTACAAATCTGACATGTAGAAGCTGAGAAATACTTCGTTATTTGGAAAACAGCCTATTGTTCTCCTCTGTAGAACCTAGCAGGTTGGCAAGGAGCCTGTACACGTTATTTGCTTACTATCACATCTTTATATCCACCACACATTTAAATGATAACAGATATCCATTGTACTCAGATTTCTTTTATGAGACATCTCAAGATTTGATTTGATTTGATATTTGTATTACAAAATGTCTACCTGTCCTAGCAATGTATTTACCCTCTTGATATAAATGACAGCTGGTTGTTATTCAACCATGTTTTTTTACTCAGAGTAGGCCTATTGAAATCAATAGGCCTCATTTAGGCATGTTCATTCACTTCATTGGATCTGCTCTGAATAAAACTTAGTTGAATCCCATGCATAATGTGTAAAATTATCTTGAACAGAAATTACAAGAACACTTTCCCCCTCATGTATGTCTTTATTCTGTTTTATAGGCTTGTTTTTTGTTTACCATACATATGAGAATAGATATTCTTGCAAGAAAGTTTACATTTACAAGAACAAAACACAACAATGATAAAAGGATATGATTTTTTTCCAATATAATAAAAATATACAGTAATCAAGGCCTAATAAGCACAACATAACAGATAATGTAGAATTATTATACACATTATAGTGCTGGAATATGCAATTGGAAGTCCTGAGGCCAAATCTGTGGCTGCTGAGGAGTACCAGTCCTCTTCCTCCATTGCTATGCATTCTTGTCTTCAAAGTGACCATCTTCTAAAAATACCTGCTAGTTAGGTCTATAGTGTAAGCAAACACATTTGCATGATAAGGTGTTCCCTGTTTTCTTACATTACCATTAATGCAGAATGATGAATATTGAGAATAATTTTGGAAACCTGTTAGATTTATGTTGAAAATACTTCATTTACAGAGCTATAGTGTTTGGGGTACAGTTATTGTCTCCTATTTCTAGGGAGAGCCAAATGTCTGCATTTCAGACTTCTCTAGATATCAGTGTGTATTGTACGTGTATAGGAACTTTTATCTTTCTGAAGGGCTTGGGAGGTATGATATCTAGGGCCAGATTAAGACATGCTGAGGCCCTAAGCTATGTCAAGTTTTAGAAGCCCCATAGTATTACCCCCCTCCCCATCCCAAAAGAGCATTATTATGTAAAACCTAGTGCTGGTGAGGTTGTATTTAGAGGCCCCTCATAGTCTGAGCCCTTGAGCTGTAGTTTACCTAGCCTATGCGAAAATTTTGCACTGACGGTTACCATTTCAAAATTATATTAGGAGTCTCCTAGTTCAAGAAATTGTTGCATAAATGTCTCCCCTTCAGACTTTTACAGAAATAAGGGTATATTGGACTATGTATGTACAAAGCTTCAGCTTCCTAGCTCATGGAGTAAATGCCATAAGTGTTTCAATGTACACTTGAGATCCCGTCACACATTACATGGTGTAAAGGAAGTCAAGAAGCAGTGCAAGAAGTGGGGTCACACTGCTGTTCTAGCCCAATAATATGATGCCAGAAGTGAGGCCAGAAGCACGGCCACACTTCTTCACATCATGAGTGCCCTACACATTTATTCCATCTGTTCTAGGAGACAGGTGCACAATTGTCTCCCTTTCAGATTTTTAGCATCATCAGTGGTGTCTTGGGCTATATGCTTGCAACAAGGAATTTCCCCCAGGGAAAAATCTCTCTAACCAGTTCAGGGATTTGAAGGGAGGGAGGAGACATGTTAGTCATTCCTGTTCCCATGGGCTGCAGCTGCAGCCCTTTACATCTTGAGTAGGAAGATCTGAAGGGGGAAGCTTTAGTGTGTTGTATTGTCAACCCTTAGAATCCTCCATGTGAATGGATCCCCCAACCATCCAGGATTCCCATTCATGTGAAAGATTCTGAGCATGTTCCACTTAACACAACAAGATATCCTGTTCAGACCTACAGTACTTTTCAATACATTGTAGCAGGGAAGGGAACAATGGAGGAGCGTGTTCTGGGGACCTATGGAAGTGAACACCTGAGTTTACTGTTTTGGGGGAGAAAAGCATCAGTGTCCTTTATACTTGTCTAATAAACAATAAGTCTTGGATCATTTACCAAATTCCAGGGTTCTTTCTAACAGACTGGGAAATATCCTAGCATTTTCAGTACTTCAGTCTGCCAATCGGTGAAGCCCAGGCAAATACAGATTCATCTGAGGCTATCAATCAATAATGTAGCTTAGCCATGCATCAGAACTAAAGCAATGATAATCTATAACACTCTTTGACACTTGGGAAAGATTTTGCTTATTGCTGTATGAATATTCCACTTCATTAAATAATGTGTCTGCATTTTTTCCCTGTTGAGTATTCAGAACCAATACACTTTGTTAAGAAGGTCCTTTATGCTCCCCTAGTCAGAGGCACACATACACATGTAAACAGATGTGCTTTGCCCATTTGGGATTTTCTTGTGAGTGCTTTTCATTCTGTCACACCCAGAGAGGAAGTTTCTTATTTATTTTCACCCTCGGTGGAACGTTGTGTGACTAAATTGTTTACCTGGGAACTACACAAAACTTAGGCCTTATAATTTTTCTCTTGCTGGTGCCATTTGCAACATGTACCAAGTGTTTTTCAAGGTGAGAAAAACCACAGCAGAAGGTTAACAGAGTGCAAAAAAAAAAAATAAATCCTCTGTTCTCCAGTGCTCTTTGCCAGACTTGGTGACCTGAGATGTATTTAGCCAGTTGTCCCATATTCTGGACAAGGTTCTACAACAAGGTTTTGGAGTCTATAATTCAGCCACATTCTGCTGATAGTAACCAAGTAGCACAAATAACTTTTCCACATCTTAATCACACAAACCTTCACAGGGTCACTATTTCTGTATCACCCATTTGTATCACCAAACAGCATTAAATCTCTAGTGAAGTGCCACTAAGTATGCTGTTCCTATAGCAGGTTTTTCATATCCCCATTCATACCACAGTGCATCTAGCTGGCAAATATTATTCAGAATAGAAACCCGCTCAAAAATATGTATTTAGATAGCCATGCCTTTAATAGACCCTTCAGACAAGGGTTGGTTCCAGTGCCGGATTTATGTATAGGCTAAGTAGGCTGAAGCCTAGAGCCTCTAAGTCTAGGGGGGCTCACCAACCTGCCCTCTCCCCAGTGCCACAGTCTCCCCTCTCCCCAAATTGCAAACCGAAGACTTCATGCAAGGGCAGGGCAACTCAGGCTGTGAGACTCAGGGCTAGCCAGTGGGGCCCAATCTGAAGCAGTGGGGCGCAACTTGATTTTTTTTTTTTTTTTTGGGTAGGGCCCCAGTTCACAGCCAAAGTCTGCAAAATCTTATAGATATAAATAAAATCCATCTAGATTGCCTTAGGAGTGGCCTGTGGGGCCCAATTTGGCCCAATTGCTCCAATTGCCTTAAGGTCAGCCTTGATGAGACTGTGCAGGGGTTGGACTGACAAGCCCTGCACCTTCTAGGTCCCTGGTGTCACCATTCAGTGTACTGCTGTGCAGATAATGGAGAAAACTCATAAATTGTATCCCTTCTGGCATCCTGGCCAACTCTATTATGCTGGTGTAGACCCTGATGCACCAGAAGCCCAGAATAGCAGCAAATAAAATCCGCTCATACATCAGCAACTGATAAGACTTGTCAAGCAGTTCTTCCAAACTCTTCCTAAATTATAAAGCTCCAAAATACAGGCCAGAAGAGAACAGGTCTGGAAAAAGTAAGGCATACAATGGACACCACCAGTGAAAAGGCCATGCTCCATGTAACTCCTGCCCTGTCATTTGATAGAGTGCCCACTTGCCCTCCTTCTTGACATGGATGCTATCTATTGGAGTCTCCCGGTCCAGTACAAAGACCATAAGAAGGGAGAGCAGGGACCTTGAAGTTCCCAACAGTTGTTAATCAAGCAAGCAAGCAAGCACACAGGTCACCTTTGTCACAGTCAGGACATATGTCCTGTCCAGGCCTGCACCCAATCTTGTTTTTGTACAATCTTGTTTCTTCTCAGTAACCAAAATTATATTATCAACATATACAAACAGAAAAGTTGTTTTCCTTCTTTTGCAACGAATCGTAGAAAACAAAGTGGCACTAATAAAGAAAAGTTCTAGGGTGGCAACAGAAAGCAAACTAAAAATGCTTTTGCAGTTTATCAAAACTATCCAGCAATATCAAGTTATAGGAAAACTGGTGCTATTAACAGTAATCCTTCTGGCTGGTTAATTGGTTTGGCAACTTCCATGCACATGACGTATAATATTTTTTCTGAGAAAAATTATAATTTTTTTCTCAGAAGTCTTTTTGTTGTATCTTTCTTCTGGAGTTTGGCCAGACATAGCAAAATCTTTGTTACAAATACTTCTTTGTTGGATCCAGTTTCTGTAGGAGGAAGACATTGGGTAGAGATTTATAAGATATTTTATCAAAGTTTCAGGCATCCAAGACTCTGTGCAAGTAATAATTGGACTTTGAAGGCTTGCATCCAGAATAGTCTTGAAGATGATAGGCAGTTAGAGTGGCTGTGAGATGTTCATGAATTCAGGCTGACAGGACATTGTTAGGCCAAATCTATATCACTATGTTCCTATATTTCACCTATAAAAATAGTACAGGGCAAGATGAACCAAAGCAGATTGCCTAAGGACCAATGCCACCTATAATTGTTTGCTTACCTTTTTTAGAGAGCAGCAGAGATTGTAGTCATTTTCTTCTGTTAGCTAATGGAGTAAGTATCAGTCCACTATGGAAGCTTCATAACCATAACAAAAAAGTATTCTAACTGAGTCCAATACAGCAGTTCAGGGTGACATAAAGGTAACATGCAGAATCAACATAGGTTTCAAGGCAGAGTTTCATTTGTTTTCACTGCCACTATTTAATTGAACTGGAATATAGATATTTATGTTTAGCTTGTATTTCTAATGTCTGAAGCATCTTTTGAAGGATAGACTCTCTTCTGGGTCTTTCAAAACAAATGATGAGCAGTTAGACAAAAGCTACTGAAATGTCCAGGATTATTTGGGTTTCTAAGCTTTATTGAGTAATCATGCTGATTTTTGCTGCTTGGCTAGCAATATTTTATCAGGGGCATTTGACTGATAATCCATAAATGTCATAAGTTTTTATAGAATCGTTTTAGGTTTACAAGTGGAACTTATGAATGAACAAAGCCAAGATTGCTGAATCTGTTACTCTTTTCTGTCTCTGTGCTGTGCATACAGCCAAGGCTTTATTATCAACACTATCTTCTCCAGTGTCTGTGAAGAGTATTCAATTGCATCTCAGTATCTTGGGTTAACTTACACAGCTTCTCTCATTGCAATGAGTTTTTCTTATATTTTTAAATAAAGTATCTTTGCTCACTTGGCCAGCCAGTCAAGAGCAAAACAGAACCTTGAAAAGAATATTAAAGTATCTGGTTCATTTAATTCAATTTGATGTAGAGGTGTCTTTGTTGAGTTAGCTGGTCCTGATGGCTAAGAAAATTCTTTACTGGCAATAACTGAGTTGGGATCAACTATTATTCAAGAACAATACTTGTTCAAGAAATGGTTTTCCACATCCTTAACAACATTGTTTGGTTCTTGCATTAGATGGAAAAACATACTGAGAGCATCATTTCCAACAGCATCTCAGGATACTTTAGGTTATTGCAGGCATTTTCCTTGTTCCTACCTTTGGCTTCAGCATTAGAATCAATGACATTGATTTCTCTATGATGACTTCCTGGATAAAAGCATGCAGTGCACTTTCTCCATAATTAGCACCAAATCTCCTTGTGGCTTTCTTCCTGTTCCTGGTCAGGCAACTCCAGCGAAGCCACATTATGGTTTTCTACTACTTCTTCCTTTGGAGCTTGCACCACACAAAAGACAACGGCAGAAAAAGTCCATAGCTTCAGGCTGTATTGCCTCTCCTGTGAAATCTCTGTGGTCTTCTCAGGTGGGGTGACTGTCTCCCCACATACTTCCTTCCCCATGTATGCAGTCTTGGATTTGTAAAGGGAACCTGGAGGGATTTTGAGGCAATGGGAGTGATGACACAAATGCAGTAGACCCTTTTCTCTTCCTCCTCCTCCAACTTCACACAAAAGAGATGAGATCCAGTCACAAAGATTACCCTCCATGCAATTGATTAATACCTTATTAAAATGGATTGTGTATTGTGGTTTTAAAAAATATCTTGAATTCTTCCTTGAATAGTAAGACTGCTGGTCTTCTTTGTCTGCAGAACAAAAATTATGATGATAGTTTTAGTCTTGCCTAAAATAAACTAAAATATCAATTCATTAGTCTTCTTTGGTGTGAAGACTATTTACCTCTTATGAACTTACAATATTCCAGCAATATTATAAGGGTGCATAACAGAAGTACTTCAAAAGACATAGGGACAATGATATAATATACTGTTATGATCTTGTGAATATCACATTCCAAAATATAAATGTTAAAATACCTCTCTGATGTTTAGTAGAATTAGGTGCTCCTGTAGGAACAAAATGTCACCCGACCTCAAGAAAGCAAACTAACAGCTCTCAGCTAGATTAAATATCTAGGCAGGAATTTTAGGCTTGAAAGCTACCTAGGAATAAACACCATTGAATACAGTAGGACTGTGGGCAGCGAGTAAATAAACAACCACACACAATGCACTATTAAATAAAGTATGTCAGAAAAACTTGTGTGACCTTTCACTTTTAGAAAGAGGCAGGGTGAAGTAGGAAAGTTGAATTAGGAGAGATTACAGTACATTATACCCTGGTCATTAGAGAGTCTCATGTTTGTTTTAGGAAAGAGAAGCAATGCTACTGAAGCAACAGATCTTCCACCAAAAAAATCCCTGTATCTGTGTTAACATTTTTATCTTTCATAAAGCCATCATTTCAAAATTGGTCCGTGGTTAATAGAGTTACCAAATCACTGCTACACAAATTATCAAATAAAAACAAGTGTTCCTGTTTCTCCTCCTAGCTTCCATTGTAAAATTAAGAGTGAAGTCTAATAGAACAGTTTGTGTTCATGAATGACTCCAAGAGGAATCAGTTTGGATGCAAACACTGAACTAATGGATGCAAATGACTCTCCCACATATCTTGCTCCTGAATGATCACATTATCCATAACTGCTTGTGCATCTGACTAAAGCTTGTGAGTGTTGTAGAGCTGTTTACCAAGATTCACACAAAGCATTTTCAAATATATGTAGCCATTATTTTTTGATTGCAAAATGTCACTGTGTAGACCTGAAAATATCTGCACCAGCATTACATTATATCAGGGGTCAGCCACCTAAGGCCCATGGGCTGGTAGCAGCCCACAAGTCTTGTCTAACCAACCCATGGCGACCCCTACTGTCCTCCGCCGCCCCTGCCCCCCCCCCACTCTTACCAGCGTGGCATGGTGTGGTGTGGTGCAGGGACAGACTTCCGGGTTGATGGCACCTGTGTGCATGCACACAGGCACTCCTCCAACCCAGATGTACGCCAGAAATAGCGTGTGTGCATGCGCACTCCTCCGACCCAGAAGAGCGTGCGCACACACACACGCTTCAGCCCATCCTCTGATGGACAGAGCATCGACTGGCCCATCCTCGGATAAGGTTGTCAACCTCTGCATTATATCAACAGGCTGGACTTCTTTTGGTTATTACTTCTACCACACAAGTGCTGAATTGACTAGGCGGCATCGTATCGCCTGCAATAACTGAATGAGGAAAATCCCAGAGCAGTCATGATGTGGATTATAAGACCATCAAATGAAAATCAAAGCTGTCGATATAAATTGCTAATGTCCTCACAAGAAAAACTGGCTTTCCTCCATTTACTTTCCATGCTGTGATTTATGAATTGGACATGCAGAAATTTTACAATAAGTTTTTTGTAAAAAGAAATCCATCCTTAATTCTGTAAAAATTAAAAGCTGATACAACTCTAATGATATATTGACTAACTGAGTAAGTGCAATGTAAGACTGCCACTCGATAATTAATGGTTCAATAGTAAACATGTTATCAATGGGAACTCCTCTTATATGCTGGCTGCAAACTATGGCCTTCAATTATTCTTCCGTTTCAAATTTTCATGCCAAAAATGTGTTGTCGTCAAAGACAAGAGGTGGTATTCAGGTTTTACTCAGTGTAGACCTACTGAAATTAATAAACCTAATTCAGTAATATTCATTAATTTCTGTGGGTGTATTCTGAGTAATGCTTGTTGAATACCACCCAAGGTAAATTAAAATAGAGATGCCAAGTGATTTGGTCAAGGTCAAACCAAAGGAAGAGGAAAGATCTCAAACTGGTGCTCAAAAAAATTGTAGACCTGGTATGTAATATGGCCAATGCATTTTGGCTTCTAGTATTTTCAGGGGTAACATTAATTTTGCAATGCCTTGTTCCAGTGGCAATTCTGATCTGATAAAACATAATTTGAAAAAGCATATGAAGAATGAACAGCTTGAGAAATTCCCATTGGAAAAAAGTGTGAGAGTGTACGCTGAATATGGGTGTAATTGGCGTATTATACCCCATAATCAACTTCCAATTTTAAGAACACCAATTTAAGGTGTTCTTGCCTCTTCTTTTTATTTTCCTATTCTTTGGGCCAACTCCTATTTTCTTTTTTTGCTTGTTAAAGCCACCCAATGTTATATTTTATTTATTTATAATATTTATGAATTGCTCTTCCTCCAAAGGACCTTAGGGCAATGTACAAAACACAAAAAGAAAATATATCAGTCATCAGTTAAAAAATATTGAAACCCAGTGCCCTATCTACCTATTTTAATTGTCTATTTCTAACATTCTGGAAATGCAACCTAAAAAGTAATCCGGGTTTCAATGTCTTGTTTAGTCTGAATAAAGACTAAAAGAATTCATCAGAGGAGTGTAATTCGTCCTACTTATGTTTGGGGTTTTTTTAAAAAAATCAAAATCCATTAGCATTGTATATAAAATATTGTGTCTACCGACATCTCAGTAACAGTGCGATGAATCTTTCCCACAGTAAATCAAAACAACATACAGAGGCAAGGACCATTTAATTTGACTTACATAATTAGCAAGCAAAACAGTTTTCCTTGAGCCTGTAGCTGGAACTTTACAAAACAGTTTCTGTGCATTTGCTTGCAGATACAATTTTTCTTGAACTGTGCATGTACTCATGCAGATGTGGAAGTTGTTGTGCACCCAACCAAATCATGTGTGTGTTTGTCTATGACAACTTGCATGAAGTAGCCTGCTTGTATAATCCACATCAGTTTGTGCAACTTGTTTTTATGAGGGGAAAGAAGTTCCTCATGTGCAAAAGTTGTTTGATAAAACAAGGGCACTTAAGGCATTCTACAGACTTTCCATAGATTTCTGAGAGCATAGTGATTGTAACACAAACAGAATAGTGTGCAGAAATAAAGGGAGAGGTTTTCTACTCTCTAACAGCGCTTGCCTATTATCACTTCAAGCAGGAATGTACCCCTGGTAAACATTTAGTGTTGCAAATCTATCTAGTTTGGCATGCCCCATTAAGTCCTTGAAGCCCTCACTGTGTTTTAGACCCTCTGTAGCCATCATTGGCATAAAAATCAGTGACTGTAATGGAAAATGAGACGTCTTTCAAACATTGTGTCTCTTGGCAAAGCAAAACCAATTAAAGCCAATTTATAAAATTGTAAATCTTTTCCTACATGGGGTAGTGAGTCAGACCTCTTGTATTCAAATCAAGGGGTCCTTTGGAATAGGCCATCCCAAATGTTTTCTCAATTCTGTTGCAATTCCTTAGGCTGCCAGTCAGTTGAGAATGTGATAAATAAATACGACCTGCAGCATCTAAAATAAACTAGTGTTGATTGATACGTCCTTGAGAGAACCACTTCTGTTCTTCTAACAGTCACAAGACTGTTGGAATTGTCCTAAAAGAAGTGGATGGAGGAGAAATTTGAGGTATTTATTGCATAAGGATTTTGTTTGTTTGATTCATATCCTGCCCTTCATTACATGTGATCTTTGGGCAAGTCACAGCAATTAAATACACAATGTGTAATTACACACAGAGAGAATGATGCTGTTGTTGACTAATGACAAAAGGAAGCATCCCCCAGGACCAGGGGAAAGTGTACTAGATGGGCACACCATACTGTCTCTTGCACACACGGCACACAAACATCGCTCCTTCTCTCATAGACCTCAAAGATATGCCTTCCTTCCCCACCCCTACCCCTTACAGACTACTAGGGCCAAGCAATATCTGGTTTTCAACATTGTGATATATCACCAGCTTAACATTGCAATATACCAATATATTACAATGCCTGAAATAACGATAGAGCTGTGTAGTGGCTTTGGCTGGCTTCATGGCTTTCCCTGTATCGTGATTTTTTGCCAGCACCTACTCTTGTGATTTGCTGCCCCTTGCATGAGGCAGGGGTAAGCTGAGCTGGCAGAGTTAACATGGGCTGCAGGAATCGAGAGAAGCGTCAGCTGGCTTCATGGTTTTTCCCCATTGTGATTTTTGTGTAGCCCATGCACACAGACACATCACGATATATTGCCAGGTCGAAAATTGTGAAACTGTTATCACGATATGGACTTCAAAGTGGTTTTGGATGATATATTGATATACCACCCAGCCCTAAAGACCATCCATCTTTCTCTGCCCAATTGCATCTCTCCCTCTGACAGATGACACATGCACACAGACCCCACATACATTGTTCTGTCTCCCTCTGGCTAAGCACTTCTCTCTTAATCACAGAACATACTTGAGCACTCCAATTCAGATAAGCCCCTCCATGGATGTCAGGAATACACAAAGGTCACCAACCTGTCCCTCCTCTTTGTGGAATGTTGATCAGCGCTATAATCAATTTTCTGTCCAGGACTACACATCCATTATCCCAACTATTTTATACACATGCCATTGGATCAGGGCACTTAGGAAAGTGGGCAAAATTATTGCACTCTATTGGCTGCCAGCTGCAGCTTTCTAAGTTTTCCTAGTACCAAATATATTAAGTAGACAGGCTTCTACTGATGCAGCCAGTTCCCCAGAGGTTGAAATGGAATTCACATTGCCTCAAGACTTCCCTCTGTAATTTTTGCTCTGTGACCAGCTGCTGTGAGTTATAGTGATTACTGCCAGTGCAGCAATGCTGCCAGTATCCTCCTGCAGCAGTACAACATCATAGATTGGCTCAGGATGCCATTGCAGTATACAGGCCATGGCATCCGACTGCAAACAGCCTTTGCTGTATTTGCAAGATCAGCAGCTCATGTTAGCCTGCAAAACAGCTGGGAGCGAATGCAGACATAGTCTGTAAAATCTGGACTAGAATAAAATTCTGACGGAGCTTCTTTGCCTCCAAATTTAACGAGGCTTTGATCTGTAGTTTTGCTCTGCAACCTAAGTGCAGATACTCCCTAAGTTTTGATGCAGATTGTATCGGCCTTGTTATTTTTTTTATCGGCTGAATCTATTCTGGCCACAATAAATTATTTCCAAGCACATTTGAAAAGGACAGTGAATGCCTAGTTATGAAAATGATGCCTCTAGAGAAGATGACAGGCTGAACCTTCTGCATCAGAGCCCTTGCATCTTGTGTCCTCTTATCTATTTCGGGTATTCATTTGCCTAATTACTACTCTGAGGCTGGCAGAGATTTCCCCTGCAGCGCTCAGCAGCTCTGCTGACTGCAGAGACCCTACCTGGCACACAATTTAGTGCGTCAGCATTCTAGATAGAAATGAATGAAAAATCAATCAGGGCAACTGCAGTGGCAGCACATGCAACTCTAACCTACTTTGTGCATGGTTTTCAACATTTCACTGTAGACTCTAAAATGGTAAGTGTACCTGAAATAAAGTATGCCTTTATTGGTCAGTCTCTATGCTCCTTAGGTTTGACGAAGACATTACACCCTATGCTAGTCTGTGTGTGTGTGTGTGTGTGTGTGTGTGTGTGTGTGTGTGTGCAATACATACTATATCGGAGAGATATAGAACATGATTGTTTAAAGAAAATAAATAGAATAAATTCAACAAACCAAAGTCCACTATGCATTTAAGAATCACAACCATTGCTTATTTTAGCATCTGGAGAAGATGATTGCGTTATTTCAGTTCTTATTATACTTTTAATGGACAAAATTATTCAACTGCAAGCATATCTCAATTAAGCATCAGTTAATAGTCTCTGCAGCTAACTCTCTAATAAGAGGATTAACTTTAAAATGCTGCTTGAAAAGTCACTCACTGCTAACTTTTCAAGCACAGTGGGTTAAATTTTCATAGAGCAATGAGAAAATGATGGGCTGTAACAAGTTGTGCATTGCATCACTGTTAAGCTTTCCAAATTTCACCAGCTTCTTTGTATGTGGTACTCTTACAGTAAAGAAGATTCCTGAGCTATAAAAGATGAAGAGTCTACTTTTCCTGGTGTTGATTTCTTTCTGCTGGGCTGATCATCATGCTGCCAACTTCACACTGGAGCATGACAGAATTATTCACATCCACGGTAAGTTAAAAAAGGAATTTAAGCTGCACTTGTGATGTTATGCTGAAATTTTATGACTTGCATCTTTTTTTAAAAAAAAGAAAAGGATTAGATAGCTTGCTGCTGTGCTGCATTATTGTACTCTGAGCAATGAAACCTGCTTTTAAATCTGAAATGCATTTTTTTCAGTGTGCAATCTAATGACTATTTCTGAGACAGAAACAGTATTTGTTAAAATAAGAGTGCATGCATATTGAAAGAAGCAAGCAAGCAATTAGTTTAGCCAGAAAAGTATTGGCCTTACTGCAGAAAAAATATGATCTAAAACACATCATATAAGCAAAGACTTCCCTTTCACAGGTAAATGACTGTATTAAGACACTGTATTGAAAAATGAGGCATCAGTTGAAAACTCAAGCAGTATAAAAAGTGACTTACCTCAACAAATAGATGCTTTTTCCCATAGCTTTCACTCATATACAGTGGTATGTTGTCCCTCTGCATAATCGTGTATATCCATTTGAATTCTAAAGCTTACAGCTGGCTGTATGAAGCTTTGAGGCTGCAGTGCAATGCAGCTGTTTTTCAGCTCCAGTTTTAGCAGTTGAGGGTCATCCTGTATGAAGCAAGCCAAAACATTTATTTATGCAAAAATGACAGGCAGAATAAAATACATCTATGGCTTCTTTCATTTGTATACATCCAATTTTGACAACTTAAATAATGCAGCCCATGGGTGCCATTTAAAGTTTGGAGGTTCCATGCTACTTAAAAAACAACCAAAAAATCCCCACAGTGTTTGCACTTTTTATAAGCACGCACCACATTACATTTTGACACCAAGAAGGGTTTAGCATTTGCAGTTCTCTCAGTGAAGATTTCAGGAGCTGAGAGTCTCCAGGCACCAGGCACTATCTTCAAGGTCAAAAAAGAAATTGCACCGGATTGGTGTGGTAATGGAAAGTGACACTGGAAAGGAGTGCAAGATGAGTGGTTAAAAGAAGGTGTAAATCAAAATACAAAAGGATTGGCCTTTTTAGTGTGTATTAACTGGTTCATTCTGAAGAATTTAGCTCTTTCCTTTGCAGGTGTTGTCTAGTTGATAATACTTCTTTTTGGACCATAACTTCATATCAGCACGTGCCTCTTGAGCAAAGGAAACTTTCTAAACACTTGATGTATAACATATTTTTAAATATGTTGCTTTTAATTTGTTAGTGTAGATGTGTTACTTATACCTCAGAGCATGTCCTCACTATGAACTTAAACCATGACCTTCTCTGAAGGAATTAGGGAAGAGAGATGTAATAAAAGGCTTTGCAAGTGACAGCACTTCTATTTTAATTCTATCAGGAAACCTTGTTGCCTCTTTGTAACGTCCCTTTCAAGCAGCAAACTACTTCTGAACCCTTGGTTAGTAATAAAGCACAAAAGAGCTGCTTCTGAAGGAAACCTACAGCAGTTGGAATTTATCACCCAGTGACAATGCACAGGTTCAAATGCAGAACTTTCAGCATGTCCATAAAACTTTAGTTCTCACACTATTCAGCCCCAATCCTGTGGCTCAGTCTATATCCTTCCTCCATACAAAGGGCTTCTGAAAAAGAAACAGAGTGGTAGACTTACTCTCTTTACTTTATTATGATTAACTGTTCATGCTTTCTTGTACACATTGCTAACATTTTAAGCTGCCCACTGACTAACACAGAGGTTCAGCTAAATAAAAGAATCTATTAGGAGAACATTGTGGCCTACCAGAATTCTCAGTTACTGGTCTTTAAGATAAGCAAACTTGAATAAGCACATTTCAAAGGAAGACACCAGTGTGAAGCCACTGAAATCCAATTCATCAAGAATACCAGGCACTATGGGTCTAAACAGAAACAATGGTTTCCTGTCCATCAATGTTAATTAACAACATTGTTAAGCAGATTGTGTTATTACTTATCGTTGCTCTTGTGAAGGGACACGTCTTTATTTTAATTGAATTGAATGGACACTGTGTGACATTTTCTGCATTGCATTTCCCCCTGAACTTGCTGCTTACAATCCATGGGTGGTGTACCTGGAACTGAGGTTAACACTTTCTGTATCTGATGAAGTGGACACGAAAATTCATGCCATTCACACCATTAAAATGTGCTAAACTTCAAGGTGCCACTTGTTTGCTAAACAAAAAAAGGGTGTAAAGGGCAGCTTAACACCAGGCAACTAACCAAAAGGAAGTAGATCTTAGTGGAAGAGAGTGTCAGAGAATAATCTAGGGGAGAGTAGCCTTGAACAGTGTGCTAATATGGGGCGGGGGGCTGCATGATCAGATGCAAGAGAAGACAGGGCTTCAGATGTGGTGGAATTATGACCACTGAATGTTGCAGCAGCACACAACTGAAATCTTCTCTTTAATAATTTGCATCCCTCAGTTTTTAGCATATACCACTTGGTAATTTCCCCAAAGTACTTCTATAGTGCTGTAGATTCTGAGAGTACTTTTGACTAGGTTGTAGCCAGTGGTTTTTCACAGCATAATTACAATTATTGTGGGGGGTTTTGGTTTGTTTGTTTTTTAAAACAAGATTCAAGTGCCAGTGAGTATTTAATACTAAGGATGGACAGAACAATCCTATGGTCCAGGCATGTCATATGGCTACTATGCATGGGTAGGACCAGACAAAATAGTCATGACCCAGTTCTCACCTTGCAAAGTCAACAGGGTGTCAACACCTGCAGAAACCAATGCTAATATAGCAATCCCGGCAGACATTCCCACCACCATCCATCTTCTTCAAACTTTCACAGCTGGAAGTTGAAGTAGTGTGTGTGTGAAAGGGCTTTGTAAACATCCCTGCTACAGAGGTCTATGGCATCATGGTGACATCAGGTGATTGACAGTTGGGCTGCCTCACCCAGCACAGGGGGTATAAAGATCTGGTCTTTCCATGAGAAAAGGTTCTCCATCCCTGGTCTAAGGGGAAGGGGTGGGAGGACTTTGGCAAGCTTTAAGGGGAATGTAGGTTGGCAAGTTGTAAGGGTTGGAGACGACTTTGGTAAGGAGTGAGGGGACAGGATGGCTTTGGCAACAAGTAAGGAGATGGGTTTTGGGGGCAGGAGTTGGGGTTAGATGGGGCTGGCAGGCAAAGCAAAGTGAGCAGCAATGACAGCCCCTAGTTAATGTTCATTTGGAGAAATGGGTGGGATAGATTTTTAAAACAACAACAGCCTGCCTTTTTACACAGTTTGCAGTTGCTAAACTGTGGGTGTGTTAAACAGTTAAAGGATACAATGTCTTTATTTCCTCTTCCATCTATATTTGTATTTACAGATAGGATCAGTTTAATTTGAACTCGGTCTGTTCCATCAGACATCTAGATCTCAAGCTAATGAGAGAGAGACTGTGTATCAGAGGCCCCATCTGGCATTAATCCTTACAACAATAATGTGGAGAGTGGGGAGGGAAGTCTGATATGCTTAGGAATAGCAGCATAGACAGAAATAAACTAAGCAGACTGAAGGAAGCCAAATGAATATAAAATGATTTTGCTGACTGGGCATCTGATACCAAAAGATTCTCAGTTCAGAAACATGGCAAAAGAAACCCCTACAAAATTAAAAGCCATGAAGCTGGCCTCCCAAGGGAGGCATTAGCACTTTCCAGGAGAGACACAACCTGCTAGTGTGTGCCTTGACTAAGACATGTGATGGAGTGTCACACACTCACCAGACTTGAAATAACTGTGAATGGACTGTGTGATCCATTTCATTGAGCACACTTTCTTCACTTGTCCTACACAGGATATCCTCTACTTAAAGAACCCCAGAGCAATGTTGAGCTCATCTTTTGAGCCAGGGCACATCTAACAACTAACTGGGTTTAGGCTTCTTGCGGCAAACTAAGAATTCTGCCTGCCCTGCACTCATCTGCCCCCCTTTGGCACCCACCTCTCCTCAGCTCCCCTTCATCTAGAGTCAGCATTATGGGGGACCATTTCCAGCCTAGATTAAAATGACTCTAGAAATGCTCCTTAATGACTTTGAGAACCAGGTACACTTACTTGGGAATAAACTTCATTTAAGATGGGGAAAATACATCTGGGTCATTGGGTATGCCACTTAAGATCAATTTATTCTGTTTTATTTCATGTTTCATTTGTGATCCCAAGTAACTCACAGTCTTTTTAAAATTAAAAATGAAAATAGCTTCTGTAAGCAAATGAGAAGATTGGATGTGGAAAGGTGAATCATGCAATTTTACTTTGTTAGACCCAATTTTCAGGACACTTTTTATATATTAAGGAAAGTTCAGCTTTTTATCATATAGCATCAGTTGTTCCCAATCCTAGCCTGGTTTGCACATCATTTTAAACTATAGTTAAATGAAAGTACTGAGGCATACTGCTGAATTTTTAGGTGCTTCTCTGCTCCTACTATGCTTCTGGGAACTTAGCCATAGCCTGACTTAGAGTTATATCTGAACTCAGGTTTGTGGTGTCTTTCTTCAAACAAATCATGAGAAGTATTCAAGGTTTAGTTTTCATGGTCTGAGGAAAACAAACCACAAGCCCAGGTTTGGATGTAACACTAAGCCAGACTATGGCTTAGTTGACTGTGCAGCAGGAGTGGAGGAGGAGCGAAGCAGTCACAATATCAGCAGTGTGCGCCAGCCTGCTGCATGTTCACCTTTAGTTTTGTTTACCTGTGGTTTAAAGTCCCTCTAACCCGAAAGATCCAGGTTCAAATCGCCAGATAGTCACTATCAGCATAACCTACTTGTTGTGGGGATGAGAAGAGGGGAAAGGTTGAAGCACGTATGCCACCTTGAAATGTTGGTGGAATTGTGAGATAAAAATATAATTGATGGTGTTGACTAATTTTTGGTAGAAAGTGCATTGTACATTCATGCAAAGATGTGATGCTTGGATACTTTAGCCCAAACAGCAACCATATTGACTAATGTACTTATTTGAGCAAATGTAATTACTTTAGCCAAACAAAAATCAATTGGATCCAAAACGGTTCATGTTCAAGAACTAAAAAAAGAACAACTTCCAGTCAGCTTTAAATTTTATGATAATATTTGCCTCTCAGTAATGCAAGTTTTTGTTGCAGACGAATAAGTATTATTTCAGGATCCAACTGAACTCAATAGAACAGTCACAATATGCAGGACAGTTGGAAATAAACATTCATTAAATAGCTAACATGGCCATACATATTTCAGCTTGGTACACAAATGAATTCAATCAAAATTACTGATTTATGCTGGTGCTGTTTTTCTGAAGCCAAAATAAATAATAATAAAAAATCCAAGTACTTTGGCTGCACTGGTCTATATATGTCAAACAATAGTGATAAAAAGCATAAGCACGTTATAAACTTATGTGTAAGTTTTATAAAAGCTTAATTTTCATGACTTCGCCCAAATAATGCTAGGAATCCATGGTAAAAGGGAATTATCATTAAACTAGTTTAAGGTTTAGATCTACATGGGAGTAAAACCCTCATAAACAGTGGGACTTACCTTCAGGGTAGACATGCATGGGATTGTGCATAACTTGTGTCAGACATGCCCTATCAAGAGTTTCTGAGAGAAATGTTCTGTTTCCCCCTACAGGAAAATTCCCAAAATGCAGTAGGTCTAGATGTCTCAGCAATGTGGAAGGTTCCTTTATCTTAAGAAAATGTGGGCTGTAATGAAAACTACAATTACCTAGCATAGTGTTTATATAAAAAATATAGATTCATTTCATGTATAGACTATTAAAAGTTTTTCCCCCATTTCATTTGTCCACCAACAATCTAGAAGTGTTTGGGGAACTTTATATCTCAATCTCAAAGCGTGACAGTTTTCATATCAGCTTGTCTCTTTTATATACGTCGAACATAAATATGGGTTGAAATTTTTTTTATGCAAAGCAGCAATCCCTGGAGCTTTTAATTTGTCACATTTCTTGTAGCACAGTCTTTTCCTCTGATGCTAAAAATTTCATTAACCCAAATTGTTTTATAAGTATAGTAGTAGATAAATATATGTGACTTCTGCTTCTCCCCCCCCCCAACCCCCCCCCATGTCATCCATGGGCATGCATGGGTACATGGAATGAAGAACTGCGGAATTGCTCATCTTTTAGAAACCAGTCTGAACGCTTTGTAGACTAATTCCCAGACATATATCATGCTGCTTTCATTCCTTATTCCCATCAAATATACTTTTCCTGCTGTTTTATTGTTTCCTTGCTAATCTGGTGTGCAGATTTCTAGCCTCTCTCTCTCTGTAACTGAATATGGAACACTATTTAAGTGACTACCAGCTTTAGATGCCTCCCCACTCCAGGTCCTAAATCGAGAATGTGGAACTTGTTGTTCTCCAGATGTTTGGACTATAAAGCCCATTATCCCTTACCATTGCCCGTGCTGGCTAGGGCTGATGCGAACTGTAGTCAAACAATATGTGGAACGCCACATGTTCCTCATCCCTCTCCTAAATTAAGAAACTTTTTTCAGGAGTCAGTTTCTCAGTGGTACATGTGAGAGCCACATGTATGTGCTTTTTCCTCCTTAACAAAAACACTTCCTTTTCAACCATTTTCAGGCTGCAGTGAGATCACCATTTCTTTTAAGGCATGAGGATGTGTGATGATTCACTGGCTTGTCTTCCCCAGTATATGTAATGCTAAGAGACAGTTGTATCTGCAGCCAGGGTTTTTGTTTTCTTTGCAAAATATGTAAGAGAACAGGGATCAAAAGGGCACTGGAGGAGAGTTACTCTACCAGCTGGGCTGTGTCATTTTCAGCTTTGGGTATACCACTGTTATCCCCAAGGCAGAAACATACTGTGAAACACTCATGACTCACAAACTACCAAGGTTTTTGCAAAGAACTATTGCCCAACTCTTCTGAACATGTTGACATGCCAGTCACCAAAAGTTTGAAATCTGTTATAAGGCATAAATAAATCCTATGCTAGTAATTGTCAATACATGAAGTATGAAACAGAAGAAAGATCTGTTGATTTGGTCTGTTTCGGATGTGTTTCAAAACAGTTGTGCCCCGAGGCCCCCAAGCCCTTTCCCAAGTAAATAACTTCACACTGACACATAATTTTGGTTTAAGTTAATGGGCAAAATTTAGGCCACAACTTTATTGATTACAGCAAAGTGACTGGTATTGGTTTAGGCATTGGCAACAGACTGTAACTGACTCCTGCCTCTCTGGCTGGTAGTCTGAAAGGGTAAGCACCAAACGAGGGAGCGACATCAATGAAGACCAACCGAAGCTCACCCCGGGGTTCCTGTGGTCCTGGCATGGCCCTAGCCCCTCAAGCAGATTTCGGACGAGATCCAGGACCCCCAGATTCCTTTACCCTTATTCATGGATGATGGCTGCAGCTCCCCTCCCACACACTTTGTTAAGCCAATGCCTAACCGCCCAACCGTGCCTCAGCCATGTTGCGCTGCCGCTTTTAAAGCCACCTGCACTGATTGGCTCAAATGGCCTGGTGTGATTGTGGGACCATACCGACAAGGCCTGGGCCATGCCCAGCACCTTCAACCTGGCGGTGGTTGTCTCAGGGGCCCGTGCGCAACCAGGACCCTCATTAAAGAGGATCCCATTTACTTATTTTTGTTTGTTTGTTTAAAATATTTCTAGTCTATTCTTCATTACTAAAATCAATCCAAATAATGAAAACCAAGTAGTGGGGTAGGAGAGCTGGAAAAAAGCACACATCTGGCAACCACTCTAAAAAGCCCAGGACACAAATTTTCATGGCCCTGTAGCAGCTACAGTGGCTCATTTAGCAGAAGAAATGTATTTAGCATTAACTCTGGAAGTGTATACTCGATTCTGATCAAACTAAGCCTTCTAGAGCAGATATTCTGCCACTGAGCTATGACGCTTACCCACAAAACCACTTTTAGTCCTGTGTCAAGCAATGAAATTATGTTCATATATTTAAAAAATCAGGATTGCAAGATGCATGGCACTGGAAGACTTACTATGTCATTATAATATGATAACTATATATGGAAATGATACGTTGCTGTCCTGCTACTGCTTATGTCAGGGGAAGTGCTGTAGGCACATAGTGGTCATTCTCCTTCCAAACTCAGTGGTGGAGGACAGCTTCCATGCTTAGCCACCCAAAACTTTGTCAATGAATTGGAGCCATTAAATTTGGATGAAAAAGCAAGCTTCATATAAATGCACTCCATATAAATGCACTTTACTTTATACCATCAAAAATTTAATTTTATGCAAGGTTAGAGTGATAGTCAGTATTTCTCATAGGACTATATTGTTTTACCTTAAGCTCTAAATATAAGCAAGCAATTGAACAAAGCATAAGAGTTCTGTGCCTTTGCATGCTATGTACAAAAAGTTGATTTAAAGTCCATGTCCTTGAACCTAATACAGCACCCTCGATGGTGATCTACTGCTAATGCAGACCACTTGGAAAAGACAAATTGTTTTGGATAGGCCATTTTATCTACACTTGTAATTGCCCCTTAATTAAAGGTTAAGGACTGTCATTTGTACAGAGAAGGGGAGGAATTCTCGGTAGGAAACCCTGAATGGGACTTCTTTGACTACAAACGAGAAGTTCTCTGAGATGCTCTCTTTATTACTATGTGTTATCATGCTTAAGCATTTGTGCCATGTATTCACTAGTCACATTGCTGTGCCTCAGTTTACTCAGATGTAAAGGGAGATCAATGCCTAAATAGTATAAGCACAGTATAGTGGTTTGTTTGTTTTTAAAGGACTTTTGTATTTGGCTTGCTGTGCATTGTGTGACTTGCCTCACTGCTTTAGTCATTTGGAACCATCTGCCTGCACACACATTTAGTTTCCACTTTATCTTCATGACATGTCTGAGTCTCGAATCTGCTATCCCCAGTATTGTGCAGCTGGCAAGTATGTTCCTAGACCATGAGTGGGTCTCTGTAGCTCTCCAGATATTAATGAATGGCAACTGCCATCATCCCTGAACAATGACCTTGCTGACTGGGGCTCATGGGAACTGAAGTCTAACAATGCTTGGAGAGATCATAGGCTGCCCACCCTACACCCCAACCCCACAACCATGCACAGGAATGCCCCCTTTTAAAATTGTGAAATGGAGGATGGAATGCCAAACTAATCATTGTTTCTTTTCTTCCAAATACGTGATCAGAAAATGGACCTCGCCTCCTTGTGGAAGCAGATCAAACAAAAATCTTCTCACAACGGGGTGGCAATGTTACACTGCCATGTAAATTTTATCGTGACCATGGATCATCTGACTCGGGATCCCATAAAATTCGGGTCAAGTGGACCAAACTCACCTCAGATTACCTCAAGGAAGTGGATGTCTATGTTGAAATGGGATATCACAAAAAGAGCTATGGGAATTACCAAGGAAGAGTTTTCCTGAAGAAAAGCACTGAAAATGATGCCTCCCTTGTAATCACAAATATAATGCTGGAGGATTATGGGAAATACAAATGTGAAGTGATTGAAGGTTTAGAAGATGACACAACTGTCGTATCTCTGGACTTAGAAGGCAAGTAGTCCTGGAATTATTGGTTGTTGTTGTTGTTGTCATATTTCTTATCTACCCTTCACCATTAATGTCCCGGGGCAGGTTAAAAATACAACATAATATAAAATACAATATAAAAATCAGATATGTGTGTGTGTGTGTGTGTGTGTGTGTGCGTGCGTGTGTCTTCAGCTTATGGTGAATGCTATACAATGAAGATGACAGACACACCTTTTGGAGACACTGTTTCACAGCTTACATACATAGAGCTCTTTAGAAAATTTACAACTGTAACTGCTGCTAAATCCCCCTACTTCCACACCAGTGTGCCAATGTATATCTAGAGCCCTGAACTACCTACTTCAGAAATAATGTCTGCAAGGGGAGATATCATGAATTACATCACATCCAGTTTGGTTCTTAGTCAAGCAAGGTTATGTCACCTTCGTTAACTGGCTTAGATCTAATGCAGCAAGAGATTTTGTAGGGATGCATTTGAAGTATGCCATTATGTACAAATATTCATGCTGCAACAATCCAGGTAATTTTGCAAGTGCCACAACATTCTTTGTCTTGCAGTTTGCAGGCTAACATGTCTGCTATTCTTATTTTATTTTTTTTCTCTTAGAAAATGTTAACTTTGAATCTGCTTCCCAATAAATAAATAAATAAATAAATATCCACTAAAAGTTAACATGAAATTAAGGTGACTTATTTTATTTAAGCCATGAAATTATCTGTTGTCTTTAAAGAAACAGGAAAAAAAAACACACACACACACACACACAAACCCACAAGGAATTTAAGCAGCTACAAGTTCTCTGTACATGTTAATGTTGTGGCACATTTCATTTTCCGTTCTTTCAACACAAGTTAGTTATAAATCATTTTAGTAATAGTTTTGGATTTGTCTGTGATGAAATCAAGTTTTGGTCTTGGTCTTGGTACATTTTTAAGGGAGTGTCTTTTGATTTGTGTGGTGAACTCAGCAATTACATGAAAGTGAGTTATTTCTCCCGCTTTGAGTCTGGTCCACCAACTGCAACAAGGTGCGTTCAAGCCATAAACACGTTTAAGTTGGCACATAACTGACATTGAAGAATACATGATTGTGCACAAATGGCTTCTCTATATAATGCTTTTCAAAAATTATTTTTTCAGTCCTGTTCTGGTATCCATTCACATTTATCTCTGTGTTTTACTTTGTGTCCCTTCCAAAAGAGACTAAGGCTGCAAAGGCCCCAAAAAGGAATGAGATGGAAACTGGTGGGCTTCTAAGAATAGTAAGCTTTCTTAGTCCCCTGCCATGCACCCAAACCGCAGCATTATTTTGACATGCTTTTGAGCATGCTTAGACCTTACCCTCCTCATTACCTACAATTTCTAAAAGTTTGAAAAATCCAAAGCCCATAAATTCCTTCTGCCCTGCTGGTAGAGCCAGGTAGGATATTAAATGAGACAATCAAACCACATTTCTCCTAAGGCTTGCAGCTGAAGTCACCATATCTGAGATAAAAATGACCATAGGTTTATAAAAAAGCATATATATATAGCTGGTTTGATCAAGAAAAAGGGGCCTCATTCAATTATATGGCAATCATACTTTCCTCTCTTCTCTTTACATTCTACAGGAATGTTTAACTTCTTGCCATGGTTATGGAAATTTACACTTGAAAATGCAAAAGAGTCCCTTTAGAACAATTCAGCAAAGCATTATCTTTCTTTTAGAACAATTGAGTTTCTTTCCTACATGACACTTGCACACAGTCTTCAGTTGCCTGATGGAACAAGTGTAACCACTGATGAAACTGTGAATCAATAAGACAGTTGTCCCTAGATAATGGTCTTATTGGATGATGCTTGGCAGATTGACAAAAACATTTATTTCCAGGAATGTCTCTAAGCTGGACAAAACAGTTAATCATTCGTATGTAACTTCACTCAGAAACCATATTTGTCATAACAATGACATCTACTCTCTGTTTCTTTTTTAAAAAAATAATATTTATTGTTTTTAAACCTTACAAAAAAGAAAGAAGAAAAAAGAAGAAAAAAGCATACAATACAATATATAAACAATATACAACACAAAATTAACACATTAAACAAAGCAAAAGCAAAAACAGTTCAAAAAACACACATCATACCATCTCAATATCCTCTCTTTTATTCCCTTGTTTCATCGACCTCCTCTCACCTCCCTTTTTGTATTCCATTTCTATTAATTGTTTCAGCAAATCCTTTCCATCTTTCTCTATTTTCTGTCATATGATTATCTTAACATATTTTAACCTTATTTTCCATTAAAATTATAATACTTATTTATGCTTAATTCCTTAAAGCATTTCTACTAAAGCCATATAATTTCCTTCCAACATTTTTCTAACATTCATTAATTTTACTTTATTTCCATATATAGATTTTAAACTTTTTCCAATATTCTTCCACCGTCTCCTCTCCCTGGTCTCGGATTCTGCCAGTCATTTCCATCAATTCCATATAGTCCATCAACCTGGTGATCTTCTGTCCGAGGCTCTTAACTCTTTTCCAAGTCCCTTCTGCGAGTCTTCTTCATGTTTATACATGCACTTTACTTTGTCTTCTCCTGATCTTGTTCTTATTTTCCTTCCTCTGATGCTGAAAAGTAAATCTCGAGGAAATTCCCACCTAGCAATGTTTTTATTCCTTCTCGACAAGTCAGCCAGATCTCCATAGTTAAAACTAAAATTCACAAGGTATTTCCAGTCGTATTTCAAAGTTCCTCCAAGTCTAGCAGTCCCCACAACTCCAGTCTCCTCCTGGCCCAAGTCCAAGTCCCAAAAGTCAATGAATCCCTGCATGAAGGTATCTATCCAACTTTCCTTCTCCAGTCCAAGCGGGGCTCCAATCCTCAAAGTCTGGCTTTCTCTAGATTCCGTCATAAAAGGCATCCACTTATAGTCATCAAATTGCATCTGTGAGGCTGGGGCTTTCTCCCCCGCCTTCTCCTCAATTTGCCATGTCAAGGTAGATCCCTGTATCGATTCCTGAATAGTTTCTGTATTAATATTCACTTTTTGTTCCAAGTTATCAATTTTTATAATCGTCACATCCGTCTTCCTATGGAGCTGTTCCAGTGAGTCATTAATCTTACATAATGCAACCACTAAGGTTTCTTCTGTCAACATTCTTAACAGTCCAAGGTCAATCCCAGATTCTCACGGTCTTGTCTTACAGCTGGAAATTCCCCACTCAGCTCATGTAACAATTTCAAAGGCTTCCTCTAGGGGGAAACAATTTCTATTTGTATCAATCCTTTTAAGCACAATTCAAACAATAAAGTTAGTTTCAATTTTCAATTACATTTACTCCTTCTTAAACGCAGAAGGAAACAATGGAAAAAATGTATTTCTCTTCTTTAACTGTCAACAAACGATCTATTCACAGTCAATGAACATATCCAGAACTTCAGTCCTACTAGCAGCCCGTTTCCAGGTTCAGAGCGGTGGTAATTTGATTTTCTTCACTCTCTCCTGCAGGCTTGCGCGGTCTAAAAATTCCCCCCTCTCCTCCTGCTTCCAAGGGGGGTTTGATGATTTTAGCCAATGGAAGTTTAATCCTTTATGGAAAGCTTTCCAAGACTTTAGCTTGCAGCTTTTTTTGCTTCAGTCTATTTACAAAAGGGGAAGGCGGACTTCCTGTTTGAAACCTCCCTGTTTCGGTACCAAATTAAGACGTTTAAAAATCCAATTTTCCGTTCTACTCACGGGTAGTTGTTTTAAAATCGAATTGTCCACAGGAAAAAGTCAGCGCTCTCTGGCAACAGCAATGCGGCTTCACTCCGTGAAAGAAGCAGTCAATTCGCAGCACCGCGCCACTCACCCCACATTGCTCCGGATTCCCGAAACCGGGTTTCCCCGCGAGTAGGGGAGGCGCAAAAGGTGCCAGCCAAATCCCACGTTCACAGGCTTCACCTGCCTGTGATTTTTTGTGGGTCCCCGCCTTCGCCGTGGCGGTCAGACCCTAATTTCCACGAAGCGAATTCCTCCCGGTCAGAGGAATTCAGCCATTACCGGAGGCGCTAACCCGGAAGTCCGACATCTACTCTCTGTTTCAAGGGGCTTCCTTCTCCTGGTGATAATTTTTTGTTTGTAAGCTGCTTTATAGATCCTGGCTTTGCGAATTCCCTGAATTTGTGGATTCCCTGCGATAGCCCTGCAAGTAAAGCCATTGTGGTGCCTTCCAAATAGTGTTGGACCACTGTTTCCACCATTCTTGACCAGGCCATGCTAGATGGGGCTGATGCGAGCTGTAGTCCAACAACATATAGTTATCATATCAACGTAGTAGATACAGCACTAATAAAACTTCCAAGTTTGTTCTGGGATGGGAGAACCCTGGCAGAAGGAGGGATCATATCTTAGAGTTGGGGCACACGCTTATCATTCCGAAGGTCTCTGGTTCAGTCCTTGGCATCTCTAGCTAAGAGGATGATATAGCACTAAAGTGACAGAAATCTGCTAGAGACTGTGCAGAGCTGCTACCTGTCAGGGTAGATGATACTGGACAAATAGTTTTAAGGGGTTTAGGTCACCAGAAGAGCACATGCATTTCATACAGAAGGTCATGGAACCAAGCCCTAAAATCCTCAGGTAGGGCTGGGAAAGATGAGCTGCTGCCAATTGGTGGAGAATGCCCTGGATTGACCAATGATCTGACTCTAAGGCAGTTTCCTCTTTTCCTGACCTTGCTACCTGAATGCAGCTGTGGGAGAGCAATGAATTATGGTGTGAGATTTTTAAAAAATCACAGTATTACAGTAACATCAATTGGAAAAATGCTTGTTAGGCAAATATGCATGCCAGGTTAAGATGGTTACACTATGGTGGACTGCAGCAAGCTCTACTGTATCCTATGTTGACTCTGGCTATGAGAAGTCTGACATTTTTGTTTAGACTAGCACCAAAGGAAGCCAATTTCTTTACTCTGGCTGAGGCTAGCCTCTTTTTTCCATGTGGACTTATGGTACAGGAAATTTAAGTCTCTCTGTAAATACAGACCAGTTATTCTTAAAACTGATAATTGACTACAGTGTTAACTCAGCAACTCCAGCACCCTTTGCAACTGTCACAGTTAAAATCCTAAATCTAAAATTTTTCCTTGGGTAATGGTATCTATCAAAGCATATTGATTTCCACAACACAGGCTTCTCAGAATGCAGGGATCAATGTTAAGTGGATATCAGACGTCTCTGTGTGACTGTTCTCTGCTCCAGAATATCTTCTGCCAGTATTTTGGAAGAAGTAAATGGGTGTCACTGTATGCAGCTGGTAACCTGAGCCTCCAAATGGGAGAAAGATGGAATTACATGACTATGGGAAAAATAGCCTTTTCTGTTGGCTGGGTCTTCCAAGCTGAAGAGAAGTGTTCCTCAGCATTCAGATTTTGGCAGAGCTTTGGATAGGGCGCATGAATATTTATTAGCTAAGTCTTTGGCTTAGCAGACCAATATTCATTCTATAGTGAAAAGCAGATGTTAGATATTGCTCTCCAGTGGTACCTAATAGCACTTCACTGTCAGAGAGACTCAGCTTATTTTTTAAAAAAGCACACATCTAAGAATGCTAGATCATTAACGTCAACACTGTGCTGAACAACTGCAATTAGTGATTTCTTATACAATACACTGGATGACCAGAAACATCAAGTGACCACAGCAGTTGGGGAAATGTTTTCATTTTATAGGTAAATAAGTTATACCCAATATATCTTATTTATCTATTTCTTCCCTTTGAAATACTGCTCTAAATAATCACCTTTTGAGCCTTCGTACCTTAGAGGCGTACTTGAAGAAGACTCAACAATTTCAGTTGGTCCAAAATACAGTGGCCAGATTACCAGCTGGTGCTGCTGTTAGAACCCATATCACCCCTATTCTAAAAGAACTCCATTTGGTGCCAGGCCAAATTTCCAGGCCCAATTCAAGATGCTTACAGTAATGTTTAAAGTCTCAAATTATTTAGGTCCCCCAAAATCTGAAAGATCACCTCCTTCCCTACAAACCATCCTGGGTGTTAAGTTCAGTAGAGGGCCCCTTTTTAGTTCCACCTCCATGGACAGCTATGAGTCTAAAATTACTCCCAGGTTGTGCACCTTGTCTTTCAGGGGCACAGGTACCCCATTCAGGACCAGGGAGTCCCACACACCTGCCTGCCCCCTGTCCCCCAAAACAGTACTTCTGCCTTGTCAGGATTCAACCTCAATCTGTTAGTCGCCATCCATCCTCCATCCTCCAGCCACCTCCAGGCACTCACACAGGACACATTCACCACCTTCATTGGTCTGATTTAAAAGGGAGGAAGAGCTGGGTATCATCTGCATACTGATGAACACCCAACCCCCCTGGTGATCTCTTGCGGTGGCTTCATATAGATGTTAAAAAGCATGGGGGAGAGGACGGAACCCTGAGGCACCCCACAAGTTAGAGCCCAGACACTGGATTTATCTTTGTCATCCCATGTTTCAGCAGTTTTCCAAGGATGGTTTGAAAACTTCAGCTGGCACAGAATGCTGTGGCTCTTGTTTTAACAGGACTGAGTGGCCTAACATTTCCCTTCTATTTTGGTTCAGCTGCCCTGGCTTCCCTTCTGGGTTGTTGCAAGTCTTAATATGTGTTGCTAGGTCTTAAAATGTCTTATTATTGATACATGTTTTTACAGTTTAATTTTTTTATTGCATTGTACATAATTTCAGGTGCCATATTAAGGGCATAGAATAAGGAATATTGTAAATAAACAAATATACTTTGTAAATACAGAAATAGGCTTTGTTTTAATTTGAGCATCTTCAGAAAAATAGGCAGAATTTTTAAATGTAGACGTTGATTCCAGTACATAGGCTCTGCTTTCAGTTTGAATTAAATTTTCCTTTAAAGAAGGAAGTGGAGGAAGGTATCTTTCACAGAAATGCTGCAGACCTGTTTACTTGGGAAAGATGCCAGTTTGGCTTTTAGCCCTGAATATGAACTAACTATGCTTTACAAAAATGTAACTAGAAAATTTTAAACAGTTACTGTGTAAATACGAATGCCTTGTTCCCACTGAACCGTTTAGAGTATGGGCACAGAGTTAGTTAGCAATGTATTTTTCCTTTCTAACTCTTTGCACTTTAGTTTATTCTAAATTATTCTCAAGGGGGGGGGACTTCATGTGTATTTGTTTTAGATTGTTCTCTGCATTCCCACAATGCACTGCTGTGCATTTGACATAAGAAACTGCCCTAATATTGAGAATATAAGAACATTCAAAAAATTCTGGCTCAGGCGGAAAGGTCCATTTAGTTCAGGACCTTGGCAGGAATTCAACATTGCACTGAGGCGATCGTTTCGCCAGGACAAGCATGTTGGCTTGCCAAATGGAATGACCCTGTCTATTTTCAACCCCTGAGCCCTGAGCCAATTTAAGGTGGGGGGTGAGTATGGTTTGCAGGGTGTGCATGTGCAGGTTTAGAAGAGTAAGGGAAAGCCCCACTGAGCAAGCAGAAGCTGTTCTGCAGCGCTTCCACTGATGGGACTTGCTAGCTGAATCCTGCCCCTTGTATTGAAGAGTGCTTCACTCACCTGTTCAGCTAGGAAGCTCCAAAAAGGGCTTGCCCACCAGCATCTGGCATTGACTTCCCTCGATAAATCTTCATAAAAACAGTTTAAGGTCACAGTGGAGGGGAAAACCCAAGTAATCATTCTCCATCTAACCTACTTTTGATGCTAATCCAGCAGCAGAATGGTCACAGAGCCATAAACTGGGAGCACACATGCACATGCCTTGGGGCTAAGCCATTGTTTGGTTTAGTGTGTGATGTGTGAACCAAGACATCCAGTTGCTGTTCAGAGATACAGGTTTCATGTAGCTACAGTAGCAGAGCTAACAACCACTGATATATTTGCTCCATAGAGATGGTGCTGAAAGGTGCAACATGAAACAATGCTTTATGTGATAACTGTTCATTATGACCCATACCAAAGAACATGTTTGCCCAGTTCTCCATATGTTGTTGTTGTTGTTGTTGTTGTTGTCTAAATGAAGCAGCCCCTCTGCCAACTTGATTTCCTTTGCTCTTCTGGATACTCCCTAGGTTTCTCCATTTTGGTATGCTTGCTCTGTGGAGAATAGAATTGATCAATGAGGGTAGTGTTTCTAATTGGTGATGGCCCACACTTAAGAATAGCATGCGGGATTGGTGGCATTCCAACAGGAAAGGGTGTGATTCTGTCTGAGAGAGAAGCCTTCTGTCTGCGGAGACAGGCAGAACTCTCAGACTAAACAGCTCATTTGCTGACAGCCAATATCTCCAGATATAAAACTTAACAGGTTGCTCTCTTGGCATCATATACATGTAACTCTCTCACCACCACAACCCTACACTTCCAGCAAATGTTCCTTGCACCTCTTCTGATGACATTCATGTGTGAACACACACATGTTTAAAATTACAGTTAAACCATTCATTTCACCCACTTCTATTTTATTTTCTCTCTCAGGCATTGTATTCCCTTACTTCCCACGACTGGGTCGTTACAACTTAAACTTCCACGAGGCTCAGCAAGCCTGCCTGGACCAAGATGCAGTTATCGCTTCGTTTGATCAGTTGTATGATGCGTGGAGAGCAGGCCTGGACTGGTGCAATGCTGGCTGGCTCAGCGACGGGTCAGTGCAATATCCCATTACGCATCCCAGGGAGCCTTGCGGTGGGAAGAATACAGTGCCTGGAATCCGGAATTATGGCTTCTCAAATAAAGATCAAAGTAGATACGATGTCTTCTGTTTTACATCCCATTTTAATGGTAAGGAATTTTGACTCCCTTTTCAAAGGGGCCCGTTGGTGCTTTAGGGGGAAAGAATGACAAGCCGGAACAATTTATTACTCATTTTGGGAAAGGATCATAGCTCACTGGTAGAACACATGTTTCGCATGCAGAAGGTCACAGGTTCACTCTCTGGCATCTCTGGTTAAAATGATCAGGTAATGTTTGGTGGGAAAGGCCTCTGCTGGAGACCCTGAGGGTCAAGCTCTGTGTTATGGTTAATACATACTGCACAGCTATGCCTGTGATTTTTCTTAAATTAATTACAGCTGTAGGGGGCTCCAATTGTTATTGGCATGGCAGCATGCAGGGATGGGAGAGTTGGCACCATTGAGAACTTTTTTTGCTAAGCCTCCTAGCCTATGGGAGGATGTTTTTGGGGGTGGGGGGATACAGCTGGAGAGAGAAGGAGTAAGCCTCCACTCCCTGCATGCTTCAGTCCTGATAACAATCAAATAACCTGTAATTAATTTAAGGAGAACAAGAGGCACAGTCACACACTATGCATTAATTGTAGTGTGTAGTTTTTCATGAGAAACAGTGCCAGTGAGGTTCAACAATACTGGGCTTGGTGGATAAATAGTGTGATCTGATACCATTTTATTTTATTGAAATATTTCCATCCTAATGAGAACCTTCAGCTCAAAATTCAGGGGTGTGGTGTGAATGGGGCCATGAAATTAAAGGGTAGTTGTGTTTTTTGTCCAGTGCTAGAATACAATAATAAATGAACTTGCAAAGTCAACTGAATTGCTCTATATAGCCTGGAAATCACTGGTCTGTTTAGGAGGGGAGGGGAGGACCATCACACAACAGACTTCCCTCTTCAGCAACAACTTGGACTGTCTTGTGTTCCTCAAACATGGGCCTCTCCCATATGTCTTAACTTGTATGCATGTTGGGGAGCAGATGTTTGGCCTGTAGCCTGCGAGCTCAGAGATGCTCACATTCTCCGCTTACGCACGCTCTGGGTATTGACAATTAAATTTATTTGCCCTAAAACATGCAAAGAGCAAATACTTCTCTTGCTTTGAGCAATCCTGAGTTTGCTTTTCCAAAACAAATAGTCTTCAAAACCAGAGTTAAAACATTGTGCAAATGTTTACCTGATCCGGATCCAGCTAAATTGTTCCAGAAGGGGATGGTTAAGTTAATGCAAATAAATCCTGTGCCATGTAAGCAGTTTTATGCAGTTTGTAGAAAAGGGGATAAATAATAAACAAACAACCAGGCATGAAAAAGGGCTAGTCAGCCTTTGAATAATTGCAATGAAAAGTCATTTCACTCTGTAAGGTCTGGTTCCTTCATGCCCCTTCTTCATGTGCAGATATGTGAGCATGCTTGCATTATGTAATAGAACAAACTGCTTCCTTAGCATCTCAATTAAAAAACAACACCTTATGCACAGACATGGAAACAGGAAGACTATTAGAAAGAATATCATTAATTCTATAAACTTCTGCTGCCTTCCATCCGTAAGGCTAAAGGATGGGTGGTCCGGTATAGGAATTAAAGCGGTTGTAGACGGAACTAAATGTGAACACAATCTCTTCCATACCCTAAAAGTCAATTGAAGTAGTTTCCCAATCCACACCCAATAAGGATTTTAAAAAGGCAGAGCATTAATTGAAGGAGAGCTGGGCACGGAACCTTAAAGTCTGGGCTTATGCCTGGAAATTGCAACGCAGAAGGAAATCTGGATGAGCCCCATGTCTGTTGCACCAATATTAACAGAGTCCTGTGTCACTTAAAGACTAACAAATGTATGGCACTGTTTTATCAAATGCATGAAGTAAATTGAGATTTCACTCCATGTAATGATAAAGTTAGCCTTAGTCCAAGGAAGCTCATGGTATAATAAATAAATGTGTTCATATATATGGTAATGCAGTTTTTGCTGTGTAATATAGACATTTTGTAACCTTCATGGTTCATAGTTGCATGCCATATTTCATTTTTTAAAAAACTTCAGTACATGGTGCATCACATAATATCAACACAAGCTTCTGGTTTGTGGCTATAGGTAAATACAACCCTACAGTTTATCAAAAGGCAATGTAATGTCCAGCACTATTAATGAGAGGCATTGTGCAACCGCTCTTACACAAACAACAGTAGTCACTTCAAGATTATATAGTGAGATCTGTTGAAAGCTGGCAAAAGAATAAGCAATTTTTCTATAAAAAGAGAACTGTAATTTTAACTTCATTGCTCAACAGTGATTGCTTTAAAGAACTGTAAAGAAAACGTATTATAACTTTATCTTGTTCTTGATATTTTCTCTGCTTTCATTAGGCCGTTTTTACTACCTAATACACCCAACCAAGCTGACCTACGATGAAGCAGTACATGCCTGCCTCAAAGATGGTGCACAGATTGCTAAAGTAGGCCAAATGTTTGCAGCCTGGAAACTCCTGGGATACGACCGCTGTGATGCCGGCTGGCTGGCTGATGGCAGCGTCCGCTACCCCATCTCTAGGCCAAGGAAACGCTGCAGTCCTACTGAAGCAGCAGTCCGCTTTGTGGGCTTTCCCGATAAAAAGCACAAGCTCTATGGTGTCTACTGCTTTAGGTCATACCAGTGAATGTACCTAGAGCACAACAACATCTGATCCATCATGTGAAGGATTTTGTTTCAACGAACTCATGCAAGTTACCAAAACTGTGATAAATCTTTTTTACTTACTGTAAAGAGTCATTTTCATAAAAAAAAAACCCCAACCTATTAATTTGTTTTGGTTATTTTTTAAAAAACTTATCATTCAATAGATATTTTAAATTAATATAATTTAAAGGAAGCTCTAGGTAAGGAAGTGCTTGAAGTGTAACTGTTTAAGCTACGTCATTCCAACAAAGCATATTTTTTCATGAATGGGGCATGCAATAGCTTGATGATTGCTAGGACTTAAGTTAAGGAATGTAAGGCTACTCAAAGCAGACACCTTTCCGAGTTTACATATTTGCATCATGTTAAAATAGAATAATGAGATCTGCAGGTCTGAACTACATTAATCTTTCCTTGACTGCCATGTGGTTTTGCGAGCAGTTAAATACAAAGATGTGAACACGAGTTAAAGTGACAGTGCTTTTTGAAGTCTGCAATACAAGAACTGCTTCACTATTTAAAACCCTGCCTTTTATCAAAACCTGCTCAATAATCTCATAACATTCCAACAAGCACAGCTAAATCTTCTGAACGTCATTCCCAGTCTTATTGTGTATGCAGTAGATAATCTGTGTATGGATAATTAAAAGATGGGCCCTACCTTCTTCTTAATGCAAACTAAATATGCCTGAGATGTATTGCATTACCTTTGAGTAGCTTTACGGAGAGGATTTCTTTTTCTTTTCTTTTTTTAACTCTAAAGGCCATTTTGCTAAGCAGCATTTACTCAGGGCAGTTATATATAAACGAACTGCTGGACAGAAAGAAACACAAATGTCTGAAATTTAGCAGCTTGATTCATGTTAGCTTTTAAAATAGTATTGTCTTTATAAATGAAGCATTTAAATATTTAATATTTCTTTCTTAGTTATACATGTGAAAGACAAACAATTGATTGAATCTTGAAACATATTTATCCACTCTATGATTACAAAAGGAAAAAAAACCTCTGATCCCAATTATGAAAGGGGAAGATATTTCTGTAATCAGTTCCCCATGTACATTCCAATTTGTGAATGTAGTTTTTCTTTGCATTTCCCTACTCATGGTAATGTCATGCCTATGGTGCTGTCTCTCCACTGAAGTGAAGGAGCAAAGAATCCCCATGCCCGCAAATGATCAGGAAGAATATTATCTACTTCACCCATATAGTTATTTCTGACTCTCCAGCTGATCAGTATTCCGATTATGGGATATTAATCCCTGCTACAGAACCCAGGAAAAGTTACCTATTACATGATATTCCTGAGGGAAAGCATTAAAAGAGCAACAAATGCAACAGGGTGGGCAGACCTGCCTAGAAGACAATAATTAGTTCAGTTGAAACTAATGGGAAAAGTTAGTCATGATTAACTGAAGTCCCATGGCCTTCAATGGAACTTAAAGTACAATTCTAAACATGTCCGCTGAAAAGTAAATCCCATTCCAGTTATTCCCAGATAAGCAGATTTAGGATTTCAGCCCAACTAGCTGGACAGTTGACAGTAAATCAATTTTCCAATAGTTACAGAGGCTTCATGCTTCTATATCAAGCACGGTTTCTTATTTGCCATGCAAGGTAGCCTTATAATATATGCCTGTGCTTTGATATACATATCACAGCATTCAAATACTTGTGAGCAGTGTAGTCAACTGATTGTAATCTTTACTGGTTTATTTGAAAGGACCAGATGTACTGATTGTGTCCCACATGGGCCATTCTTTCGATGGAAGGCATAGAATGTCAAGTACTAGTTGGTGCCAATGTAATCAGCTCAGGGCAATCTTACGTGGGTTTATAACTAAAATATGAGGAGGAGGAAGAAAATCAAAGGAAAGGGCATGTGCATGCATTGATTAAAACATAGTGCAATTGTCTCAAGATTCCTTGTTGTGCAGTTTTAATCAACGTGCAGATGTTCTGGTGCTCACTGCAGAGGATCTGTACCCATGCAGAGTCTTGAACAAAGTCTGGAAATAAAACAGAATGGTGGGTCACTAATGCATTGGTGGCACTCTGTAAGCAAGATCAGATATAATTTGGAACCCCAAAATCTGGGAGAAATGTTGTAAGCATCCAAAGAATTTACTGAGTGGAAGAGCAGCTGCAATTCATTCATCAGTTTGTGTTTAGAAAGTTTGACTTTTGAAGGTTTCTGTAATCTGGCCCAAGATGTTAGGAAGAAGGGGGAGAGGGCAACAATGGGATATATGGAGGAAGAGAAATGAAAAAAAAGAGATAATCACTAAAGAAGAAAAGAGAAGAAAGAAACGGAAAATCTGTTTCGCATCCTGCCTAATATGTTTTCCTTTTCAGGAAAATGCAGCAAAAATATGAGAAGCTAAGAACTAATGGGATAAGAGTTTATAGTCTAAAGCAGCCACTACAACTCCCATCAGTCCCAGCTTGCACAGTTGGGATTTGTAGTCTAAAATATATGGAGGGCACCAGGTTAGGAAAGTCTGTTCTAAAGAAAACGGGAGTGAGAAAGTTTTCCATTGGCTAAAGGAAAATATATATTTCAGCAGTTGCTACATTGCACTTTGCCTTTTTTAGCACCCTGAGACTGTAATCCTATATCTACTTAACTGGAAGTAAGACCCATTTAACTAACTGGGATTCACTTTTTGAGTTGATATTATAGGATTGAGCTGTGAGGCACTTTTATTTGTAAAGAATGCAAGGTTAACCTTTGCATAAGGTTAACCTTATCAAGTCACTTTCCAAAGCTTCTCTCAGACATAGAATAATAATCCAAGCTATCAGAACCAAACAATGGTTGTTTTTTAAAAATGACATTCATCAGTTTACTGTTAAGACAAAGGGCATATACTACTCTTTCCTTGGAACCATGCTTGATCACATTAAAATGCGATTATATTCTGTAGTGTAGCACAACTGATATGCTTTCACAAATATTTCTGTGCAGTTTTTTAAAAAATAAATAAATCAGTTTCCTCATGAGCTGAAAGATCTATTAACTAGGTTATGCGGTATGAGTGTATTAGAGTATTGTGATATATTATGGTTCCAAACAAACTCATAATACCAAATGCATCTTTGCATGAATTTGAAAATATCTTTTTTTATAAAAAAAAGAATTGAAAATGTTAACATGTGTAAAGCATAAGGTGAATGAAATTGCTTAATTTTCTTGAGAGTCAGTATTTCTAGAATGGGCTTACAGTGTAATTGTATTGGAGATTAATTTTAAATCCCCTCTACAAGTTTTACCCTTGATTTTGTGGTGCTGATTTATCTGGTTATGGTCATGGGATTGCACTGAAGAATAATTTTATCCCCATCCTTTTGTTATGGATTTTTGGACTTGGTTCAATTTGTTCTCAACACTGCTTTCCATTCTGCCACTTGTTCATATTAGGGTTTGGGGGTTTTCATTTTCTTCTGAAGGTAAGCCATGTGTACTAGTGATTGTGTACGTCAAAACTACACATTGCTTTTGCTTTGTAGCTGATGAAAAAATACAGCTATTTTAAGCTCCTTGATGTCCTTAATTATCAGTTGAGAAACACATATAGGGGCAAAGAGATCACTCGGACAGCAGTGCATCCCTTTTATTTAATAATGAGATTGAGTAAACTAAAACATTAACCAGAAACTCTGTTTAACTTAAGTTAATGGGTGGGAATTTCTGTGTGCTTTAAAATACTTTAACAAAACAAAAACCCCAAGTCTATCAAATTCTTTAATTAGAAGGAATATCAACACATTTTTTAAACAATCATTTGCACACACCTTAGCTCCCATGTACTTGGAGGTAATTTCTTGATGGCTTTTGAGTCTGCATATTTCTTACTTACATTCAAACACTGATCCCCTACCTGAATTCTAAAATGATACAATCCCACATTAAAAAACAAAACAACCTAGACTCTTGGGGAATCTGGATTTCTGAGTTCAGCTCTTTATAAAAAAGCTTCACTCATTTTATTTTTTAGCATAGGATAACCTGATCTGAAGAATTTCTTCCAATATTGAGATACAACACTTTGAAAAACATGGGCCCTCTGGGTGGAATTCAACATCGCATTATTTCAAGTATTCTATCTGCACAAGCATCGTAGCCTGACAGATGGAATGATCCCCCATTCTCCCGTGTGCAACTGGGGATTTCAGCTGGATCCCCCAATCCCCCTGATCTAATTTCAATGTAGAGGCACATGGGAGGAGGAGTAAGAGGGATGTCATGTTATGTAAGTGAAAGCTTTTGCACAGGGATTCCACTGATAGGGGCTGTTTGATGAATCCCACCATGTGAAATTTGAGTGGCCAAAATCAGCTGTATGTAGGATCTGATAACCTTACAGCACCTTAGCAGCACCCAAATCCTGAAGGCAATCAAATCCTAAAGCCAATATATCAGGACACACCGAAGGTACCTCTAGTGTATGCCCATAATAAGAAGGCTTTCCCTCAAACTATTAGCACATCCCTGAACATGGCATGGGTAGAACCATGATTTTGAGGGTGGCATCCAAGCAAACAAGTGCAGCACCAGAGAAATATTAAAATGTGGCAAAGAGACAAGGCAAGAGTAAGCCATTCCAAAATAATTAAGGTCAATTTCATTTGAGCTCTACATTTAGATACAGTTGCTGCAGCTTTCCAGCATTGCACCCAATTAAAATCGGTTTCTGTGCCTACATTATTAAAGACCTGATGCATTCATTTTCTCTCATATATTCTAACTGAAGTAAGAGTAGTTTCGAATCCCAAGTGATGTCATAGTGCTGGTATATAAGGCTGCAGAAAATAATTTCTTACATTGTAAGGAGTTAGGTGGGAAAATAATAAAATGTAAGCTCACAAAGAAAATCAATACAAAGTAAGCAGAAATGATTTTTTTTTATAGTTGCTAATATGAATATTAATACATGAGCTTTACAGCATTACTGGGACTTGCAGAGCATTCTTCTATGAGGAAATGGTGCTTCAACAGTGTCTGAAGGGAATGCTTAAGAACTGGTTTTATGTCGGTGCTACTGTTCTTGGAAAGAAAGAAACCACCCTCGATCATAATAAGAAATGAATTAATGCACTGTGTCATTTTATTGTATTTTCACAATGTATCTGAATTTTAATGTCCCCTCGTATGGCAACAATTAAATCATGTTGATCTTTTCAAAATGAGAACTTCTTTCTTTATAAGCAAAGCGTCTCTTTTATTCGTAAATAAATCTCTATCTGTGTCACTTGTCCCTCACAAGGACTTACGAGTGAGGGAAGGAATAAAAGTTAACATATTTTCAACTCTTTTTCTTCTTTGGTATCCAGAAAATTATTACAATAATCAAAATTGGGATCGAGGTGGAGCTAATACCATGATTTGAACCCTAGATATAACACAAATGTTTATCATCTGAACCCAAGCATAAACATTGGAATATTCTTAGTAGAACTGGATCCATTCGAACATCATCATCATCTTTATTACAGTCACAGACCAGCATGTTAAAATAGAAACACATAGTAATTTAGGAAATAAAACAGATAAAACGGGTAAAAGGAGTGACTCAAAGAAGGGAGGGGTGCATGAGGGAGATTTAAAATCAGCTAGAGGGTTAAAAGCAAAGAGTTGCAAAAGTAACTATAGAAGGAAGGGTGCAAGAGAGGGAATGGGTCTTGCGTATAAGCCTTCAGTTTAAGTCTGGTGCGAATGACCATCATAGCAGTGCAAAATCTGGCTGAGTATGTTACATCTAGGTTTGCATCTTGAAGTAGCAAGGAGGTATAGAGTTGTTCAGGGAATTTGTGTAGTATTTATTGGCAGGATGAACCTGACTCTTATACAGTGGTGCCTCGCAAGACGAAATTAATTCGTTCCGCAAGTCTCTTCGTCTTGCGGTTTTTTCATCTTGCGATGCACGGTTTCCCATAGGAATGCACTGAAAATCAATTAATGCGTTCCTAGGGAAACCGCCTTCAGACCAGGTCCGGGGACAGTCTGCTTCTCCCCACCGCCCCTTGCTTCAAAAGAGAAGACCCGCTGTCCCCGGGGCAAGCTTCGTTTTGCGAAGCAAGCCCATAGGGAAATTCGTCTTGCGAGGCAACTCGAAAACGAAAAAACCTTTCGTTTTGCGAGTTTTTCGTCTCGCGAGGCGTTCGTCTTGCGGGGTACCACTGTATCTGTATAATATTGGCAGTGGAAGAAGACATGGCCAGTAGTTTCTAGTTGCCCTGAGCCACGGGGACATTTTCTCTCCTCGTACGGTACATTTCTAAAACGGCCTTCCTGGATAGCTGGGAGGAGGTCCTGGCATCGGGCCAAAGTGAAGGCCCTTCGCTGTTTTGGTATTTCTAGGTTGGTTATATATGGCATTTGGGAACTAAGGTATCTTTTGGTTTCACAGATAAAAAAATTGGGGATCTGGTAAGGTTTGCTTGCGTTCTATGTCTTCCATATGCTGGGGTTTTTTTTGGCTTTTTCATATCCCATGTCAAGTAAAATTTGTGAGATAAAACCTAGGGTTGTTATTTTGTTTAACACTTCTCATTTTCAAGTTGTTTGGAAGTCGTCCTTTATAGTTAGGAGAACAAGGTCACATGGGAAGAAGGATAGTCTAACCAGTAATTAAGTGTCACACTCTAGCCTCAATTCTTACAAGTCCAGTTTTTAGGTGTAGGGTTGCCTTGGAAACGTTTTGGGGCACTTGTAGGACTGATCTTTGAAATTTAGATTGTACCAGTTCCAGTGTTGTGCAGTTGGGGGGAGTACCAGTTGAGCAGGGATGCGGGTGGCACTGTGGGTTAAACCACAGAGCCTAGGACTTGCCGATCAGAAGGTCGGCGGTTCAAATCCCCGCGATAAGGTGAGCTCCCGTTGTTCGGTCCCTGCTCCTGCCAACCTAGCAGTTCGAAAGCACGTCAAAGTGCAAGTAGATAAATAGGTACTGCTCCAGTGGGAAGGTAAACGGCGTTTCCGGGCACTGCTCTGGTTCGCCAGAAGCGGCTTAGTCATGCTGGCCACATGACCCGGAAGCTGTCTGCGGACAAACGCCGGCTCCCTCAGCCTATAGAGCGAGATGAGCATGAAACCCCAGAGTCGGTCATGACTGGACCTAATGGTCAGGGGTCCCTTTACCTTTACCAGTTGAGCACCATATAGCAGCTGTGCAATGGACTTTGCCTTAAACAATTTGAGGGTTGCAGGTATGAAGTGGCCACCTTTGGTCCTGAGATATTTAAGTATGGCTTTTGCACTTCTCTGGGCATTCCCTGCAACATAGTCCCCGTGGGCTTTTCTGCTTCCCAAGGAATGAAGGGCCATGGCAAGGTATTTGAAGCAGGTGACCTGCTCAATCTTTTGGCCATCCATGTACCATGATCGAGATTTGGGCTTTTTGGCAAATACTGTGATTTTGGTTTTCTGGTAATTAAGTTCTAGTTTGTTCTCCTTGTGGTATGCTGCCAGTGTTTTCATGGCTCATTGGTGTTACCAATGGAACAATTAATATGTGGTTTTTTCCCTTTCCTATTATTGCACAATATGGTTGACCCTCAGATCTCTATCTCAGAATTAGTTTGCCCAGAAACTACATAGGGATGACATTATTTAAAATGATTGTGAGGATTTCTCATTTTGCATTTTTATGTTGCGAACCACTCTGTGGTCGTCCACTGAAGGGTGGCATACAAATTCAATTAAAAAAAAAGAGAGGAATGGCATTGTTGCAGTGTTTACACTTTTCCACTTCTCCCAAACCTAAGAAGATATCTGAGATTTGACTGAAATATAGTTCACAATGGTAACTAAATCTCCAAAAGTAATAGCAGGCGTCTCAAAGTACATTGCTAGGCTGACATCCCTAGGCAAGGTATTCAATCTCTCTAAGGAACAGAATTGATACATTTTATTCATTCTCTCTACAAATAACAGACTCACAAATATTAATGTTTATTTACATTTTGCAAGCATGCATTTATTAACACAACTTTTATTTTTGCTACCTGCCATTACAGAGCCTTGTCTGAATTCAGTGTTGAAATACTGTAATATCCCACAGCAAGTGTGAGTCATTGACATTTAGACTGATAGAGGCTCCTATTAATGAAGCCATTCTTCACTTTACTGGGATGCTTCATACATTATTTCTCAGTAATAAAAAGATTTATTAGCAATTGCTAAAAGTAAATTGCAGCAGGAAAGGTTATGTGGATCAAATATTTGTTCTTGAGCATTCGTTAATTTATTTGTTTATATGTTCAACTGTATACAAAGAACCAAGCCATGGCATAGCACAATTCATTTTACATGAAGGGTTTTATTGCATAACAAGACCTCAAATGCAAGATTTTATGGAAACTGAAAACAAATCATGCTCAAACTATCTAGCTGAGGATTGGCTGGGTAATGGAATACTTGAATTGAGACAATCTGTTGCTAGAAAAGAAGCATTGAAAAAGGAAGACTCTCTCCTAGGTATTTTCTCTCCCTCTTCCCCACTCACTAAGGATCTTTCCGCACTTACCATGTATAGTGGTATAGTTTCTTCCATCCAACCACACCCATTTTAATGGCATGATGCTACACAGTGACATTATTCACCTGTTATACCAGAATAATGTACTCAAAAACCCACTTTTTCTTCTCCTGAAAAAAAATAATCTGATATTTAGGAAAGATCCAGAATGGTTCTTTTGTGGGACATGTGTATCATCCAATCTCTGTGTGGAGGGGTTGGGAGTTGGTGGGCACGGTTTGGGAGACATGTTTCACACCTCTTTGTCAGTTTGTGAGATTAGAACAAAGGACAGAAATGACAGGTGAAAACCATAGCTGTCAAGTGTCCCTTATTTGAAGGGACAGTCCCTTATTCCAGCGCCATGTCCCGCTGCTGTCCCTTATTGATAGATGTTCCTTAAATGTCCCTTAAATGATGTCCCTTAAATTTCAAAGGAAGCAGCTCCTCTCCCTCCCTCCCTGCTGGCCAGGGAGGAGGGAGGCTCCAACTGTGTTGCTTGGCTGTGTTGCTCACCCAATAAGAAGTCTAAGAACGACTGGGGGGTGGAGCTTTCATGCCTTGTGTGTGGCTAGTTAATGCAAGCTGAGGGGTTTTTTGAATGCTGGATGCCATTTTGTTGCATGTGCTGCTGCAAACTTTGCAGTGCAAAGCCAGACCGGGGAGCCATTCTAAGTTGAGGCTGCATAGGCCTTGTGGTGCATGTGATTCAGATTCTATTCAGTTGAACCTCTGGTTACAAAGTTGGTTGGACAGTGTTCTCGAAGCTACCAACATGAGTTTGACCAGACTGCAGGAGGACAGGAAGGCTGGAGTGCCTGGAACAGGTGAGGCTGCAGGTCCCTTATTTTGGCTGCTGGTCCCTTATTTTCAAGGCTGCTGGTCCCTTATTTTCAAATCTGTAAGTTGACAGCTATGGTGAAAACTATAACACTGAGTCAAAGTACTACCCATGATACCATTAGCTGCAGACACAATTTCATCACAATAACCAGGTTTACCATAGCTCAAGCAGACATGTAGTTCCTATTCTAATCTGGCCCCCCACAAGAATAGAATTCTGGAACACTAGGCATTAAAAACAGCAGCAACAACCCACAAAGGGGCAATTTTCATGTGCATGCTCATAACTCTGATAGTTAATGACTGGAAGAACATGAGGGTATGTAAAGGTGTGACTACAGCTACAGCAGACCCTCCAAGCGTCCCTATTTTCCAGGGACAGTCTCAGATTTACAGAAGCTGTTCTGGGACTCAGCTACACAGTTGCAAATAGAACCTTTTAAGTGTGTTTTAAGTGAAATACACAATGTGATGGCGATGGTGAGCCTTATGGAAAATTCAAGGTATTTTTAAAAACGCTTTTTTTTTTTAAAGCATTTTCAGAATGGTTTTTATATGTGTGTAGATTTCACCCTGGTGTCTGATTTGATCCCAGAATGCCCCACTTTTCTTTAGGATGTCCCTATTTTCATTGGAGAAATGTTGGAGGGGACATTTCATACCCTCCAAATGTTGGAGGGAATGCTACAGAACTTTTCTCATTTTGGACACAACCCACCATTAGTACACAAAAGAAAACCCCTCACTCACTCACTCACTCACTCGCTCGCTACTAACAGTGATATGTGAATGAAAGTGCAGACTATAAATTCACTCTTTAAAATTTTGGATCAAAAAGAAAATTTACTGCTATAAATGGCAAGTCCCTATGTCTTTCAGACCAGCTGAGCAGAAACTAGAGAAAAGAGCTTCTTAGCCGCCTATCTCATCTCACCAGTTCCACAGATCCCAAATGACAGGGTGGGCAGAATGAAATAATCCCTTCACCCTCCCAGGTCTTGAACTGAAAGAAATAGACTGTGTTATTTTATCATTCTTACCCCAGTCTCTTCCGAATTCAGCTCAGTGTGAATCTGGCCCATTTGGGCTAAGATGAGAATATGTCTCTTAAGTGGTGCTGTGACTGAACTTTTTTTAGTTGTAGAGGTGAGTTATTCACAAAATGTTCTCATTTTGTATTTTTATGTTGTGAACTGCCCTGTGATCTTCGGATGAAGGGTAATATACAAAATTAATTAATTAATTAATTAATTAATTAATTAATTAATTATAAGCCCTCCATGATCGCAATCCAAGATAGGGCTGTACACACTTGTGGCTTAATCTGACCTTGCATTTAAACACTAGCCTGGGAGCCCTAAGAAGAAAAGAATTCAACAAAGGCCAATATGTGGAACTGCACACAGGCGAGTGGGCAGGGCAACGGTGGAGGGATGGAGTGCAAACTTTTGAAACAAAAAAAAAAATGTGGTAGAACCAGGTGATAGAAACAAGTACACAGCCTGCTTTGGGTAGGTCTGGGTCAGAACCCAGCAGAAAAACAGTTTATTTACCTCTGGTATAGAGGTTAAAATGGCTAAGAAGATTTTAAAAAGTAACTCTCTTTTATTCCTTTATCCATTTCATTCATCCACTGCAATTTCCTGCAGTTTCTCAGTTGTTTATAAATAATGTCAAGTTAGATCTACACTTTTCATTAACCAAAAATATATTTTCAGCACAAATCTTCTCAGCGTTCAAAGCAATGACCTTATAACGTGTCTCTCTGTGGCCATACAGCTCTGGTGAGTTAGTCATGACACTGTGTGTTATGAGACTACCATTCATTAGTGAAAAAAGGCACCAGCCCAGGACCTGGTTCAAGAAAAGATATTGCTGTACCTCATTGGTGTGATTCCCATTCCATTGTTGTTGTGATTCAACTCCCATTAACTTTAATGAAACAGAATCTCATTCTAAATTTCTGAAGCAAAGGAGTGCCATTGCAAACTTACTTCCCACTTACTTCAGTATCCCTATGAGCTTCAAGTATATAATGAATGTGGTAATTAAACTTTGGGAGCTTCCAGACAGGGGCTTGGTGCTGTAAATGAGATGTTGCAAACATGTAAATAGCAACAGGGTTGCCCCCCCCCCAAAAGTAAACCCATATTAAATGGGACAAAATGTGGGTTGGCGTTTTGATAAAGTGATGATGCCATGTAGGTGCTGCAGAAAGAAAGAAAAAACTTGCATGCATGAAGACCACCAATTCCAAAATAAGCATCCATTTGGAATCATCCTTGCTCACTTACTGAAAACAGCAGCAATGCAGAGACCAGTGTCATCTTCAGTACATGCTGAGCTGTGAAACCAAACAGGAAAGCTTCCATTAGGAAAACAATGGTTTCTTCACTAGTTTCTGAACAACCTTAGCCAATAAGAAGGTTAGCAGAGAATCAATGATTAGAGAAATATCAATATAAAGGTAAGCAACTTGAACACAGGCCTGACACCCACTTGATTAAACAATGATGACACCTGGCGCAGGCACACTGAGCCACTGAGAATTAATGGTCTCCATTATCAATAAAACACACTCTCTCCTGTTAGCTTTTCCAGCATTTAAAAGAAAGCAATATAACTTTTAGGTTATAGCATGGCACACACTTTTTCTGTCTTGAAGATGAAGACCTGCACTGTAATAGCAAGGGACAAAAAGACCTGCCATCTCAAATATGTCACAAATTACACTAGGATGATGTCGCTACATGCTTCATTCTCTCAAATGACCACTGACCCTGTCCATGTTTCCCCCCTGTTGCAAATGTGCATATCTTGTAGCTAAGCAACTTGTCAACAGCACAATGTGAACACTTTTTACAGATATGCTTTATTTGGACTCCAGAGAAGATCTGATTGCCTAAGGCTGCAATTCTAACCTCACCTGCCTGGGAGTAAGCCCCACTGAGTTCAATGTGACATTCCATCCGATTTCAATCCTAGTATACACGATTAGGATTGCACTGTAAGAATTCTATCACAGAGGGTTAGTGGAAGCCACAGTGTAGTCATAAAGTGTGCATTATTCCAAGGAACCACTAGGAAGTCAGATATGCTTCATCTCTGGGATATGTCAAATTGCTCCTCCATAAATAATAAAAATAGTATCCTTGCTGAATATATATACCTGTGCTTTATTGAACTTCTTTTGCTTAACCATGGTTACCTGAAGCATCAACAGCTTTATCTGAAGTGAAAATATAGCCATATATTTAGGCATACATGCACTACAGATCTTTCAAAAACACCTTTGACTAATGTAAGTTTAGTAGCTCTGGATTCTATCACACACATTGTCTCTATGGAATTCTCACTCTTACTCTACATTCCAACAGAGTTCAGATCATTACAGACAAGAGTATATTGTGGGATGGATGCATGCAGACCATTTTTTCACAGCACCTACACTCCATTATTGACGGCAAAATACCAGCTTCTTCCCACCACCACCACCATTTGTTTAATTCTGATTTATACTTTCTTGGAAAGAATCCAGAAAGTCTCTTTTAAAAACTGCCAGTAATTCTTTTGTGATATCTGAATGATGCAATCTTAACCCCCATCTAGAAGCATCCTCTGTGCATTGTTTTGTATCTCAGAGAAACACATTCCAAGTCTTCTCCTACTCCTCATGGGTTTGACAAATATCCTTTGCCTAAGTAAACATGTTTTGGGTGCCCTAGAAATCTTACTGACATCGAAGAGTCTTGTTTCCAGCGTATCGGATTGCCTATCCATTTCACACTTGTGGGCCAGCACACTCAACACAGCTCAGTGTTTCCGATCATGGCTCTGCCTTTATAAAGTATTTAAGTATTCCATTAGAGCCATCGGGGAAAGCTCCACTCTGCTTTTTGAAAGTACTATAATTGGGCACGTGGTGGGGGAGGTAAAAACTTGTACAACTAACCACATTAGTTTAACAGATACACACACAGAGATGAAGTGAATTTGAATGCTGCTTCTAGAGAAAGCCATATACAGAACTTCAAGGGAATTCTTCTATGAAAGGTCTGCATGCACTTTTAATCTGTCTTTTATTCATCACATTTGTATTCCACACTTTACAGGTAGCTGAGGATGACAAATATGGGGCTATTCTCTTTTATCTTTTGCCAAGATCCATGTGAAGCAGACTTTGCTGAGAAGCCTCCCAAGGTTGCATGCAGTGCAGTCTTATGCCTATTTACTCAGAACTAAGTTCCACTATGTCTAACGGGGCTTACTTCCTAATGCTACCTTGGTATGTCTTCTTGAGATGAAAGGTGGTGTATGCTATTGCTATCATTATTATCATTAAAATTATTAGTAATACATGCATTTAGGATTCCATCCCTCATGCTGCACCTCTGGTTGCAAAGCATTGGTTTGCTTTAGTGTTACATTTGAACCCAGGCTCAGGGTTTGTTTCCCACAAACAAACACAAGCACTAACTTAAGAACAAACATTACTTAGAGCTCGTGGTTTATGTGGAGAGAAACAAACCACAAACCCAGATTCGGATAGAATGCTAAGCAAAACCATGGCTTAGATCCTAGCAGCATGGAAGCAACAGGTGAGCAAAGCGCTCATGATTTTTGCATCATGCCTGAGCATGCTGCAGCTTCATCTTCATGGCTTATATCATTTTAACCATGGTTTAAAGTGAAATGCCAATAAGGCTATTGCTTAAGGTGGTTCAGAATGGATCCTGAAGTTTGAGAGCTACACCAATGAATATGTTTCCCTAATGCTGATGATATACAGTCATACCTTGGGTTACAGACGCTTCAGGTTGCGTTTTTTTGGGTTACGGATCGCTGAAACCCGGAAGTACCGGAACAGGTTACTTCTGGGTTTTGGCAGTCGCACAGAAGAGTCAAATCATAACCTGTGCGTGTGCAGACACGTCGCTGTGGGTTGCAAACACTGCGGGTTGTGAACGTGCATCCCGCACGGATCACGTTCGCAACCTGAGCATCCACTGTACAGTGGTACCTCGGGTTAAGAACTTAATTGGTTCTGGAGGTTTGTTCTTAACCTGAAACTGTTCTTAACTGGAAGCACCACTTTAGCTAATGGGGCCTCCGGCTGCTGCCGCGGCGCCAGAGCACGATTTCTGTTCTCATCCTGAAGCAAAGTTCTTAACCCGAGGTAATATTTCTGGGTTAGCGGAGTCTGTAACCTGAAGCGTATGTAACCCGAGGTACCACTGTACTGGAATGGGAGCTATTTCTCTTTCATCTGTTTACCAAGTAAACATCTACATAAAGTTATACTAAATTGTATTTTGTATTAATTGAGGTATGTCAATTAACAAAGCCTCACATTGTAAAAATAAATTATGTGGTAACAATTTATTGTAAAGGTTCTTGCGTTTCCAGTATGAAGAGACATGCTCCTTTGATACTGAGTTCAGTTTTTAAAACAGGGAAGTGGTGGTATGGAAATGTTTTTTTCTTTTTTAATTCAATATAGGAGAATGCTGTGGGAAACGGAAAGGGGAAAAATCTTAAGAAACTATAAATTATGCAAATGATGCTAAATAATATAAATACCCAGATATTTCTTCCCCAATAGTGTATCTTTTGAGCAGCACTTGACACTCTAAAAAACCAGCCAGAATTAAGGGACTATATAACTTTCATGAGCGCAGATCCAATGTGGATCCAGACCACACACATCCATAGTTATAACCAGCCCAGTAGTCTAGATGCTGAGCCTGTTCAGATATAGAACACATTAAGGACTAGAAAAAAGCATCATTCTTTATGCTGCTGCAGTCCTGACTCTTCCAGTCATCCACTGCCAGCTGCAGGAAGGAGAGCGTACAAATATTTGAATTTGCTGACAATTTTGCCCTCTCTGCAAAAACAAAACAGAACAGAACAAACACTACCTTAAAGATCTATTCAGCAGGTGTGAGGCTCCCAGCACTCAAATGATGCTACAATTGCTGGCATCAAGCTATGATCTGACACCAGTTACTCTCCAGGCTCAGCAACAGCCACTTTTTGAGCTGCACTGCTGAAATAGGGATGAGGTGGCACTATTTCAGCAAGTAGTGCCAATTTGCCATGTCAGGAGGCAGAGCAGGCTAGCCAACCTCTAATGCAGCAATATGTATATTATTGACACTGCAGCCGTTAAACTGGACCCAGCACAAACCGAGCCAGAGCTGAATCCTTGAACAGATGGTCACTGCCAGAACGTTCGAAGTAGCCACACTTAAGAAGAGTTGTTATTTGTTTACAACCCAACTTTATTCCGTTGTGGAACTGGTGTACATGAAGTTCCCAGGCAGTCTGCCATGTTGACACCAACCAGACCCACACCTGTTTCGCTTCAGCAAGGCTGCTGCATCACATGCCTTCAGACCACACCCTGGAATATCCCACTGAGCTTGCGTGTTGAGTCCCACAAGCCACCCCCCAACAAACTCACACCTCACACATCAATTTTTGTTTAGGTTTTTGGCATAATTTTGGCCACAACTTTATTCAAATACACAAAACGTGAGTGGTTGCTTAGGCACTGGTTATGACTATCTGTCCTTGCCCTCAGGGACAGTGCTGGCCTTCCGTACACCGACGGAAGCCAGCGTGGGAAACAAGTATTGGGTGAGAATGAAGCTGGGAAATCAGACTAACATCTCTCACCCTCATGTTCCGGTGGGGTCTTGACCGGCCCAAGTCCGACTCCGGGGACAAGGACGAAGAATGTCAAGCCCCTGGATTTCCTTTAACGGAATTCCCATTCGCATCTTTTGGAGGGGTAGGCACTTACCCCTCCAAGCACCATTTAACCAATGCCTAACCGCCAACCTTACAAGTTGTGACGATTTGCTACGTAGTAGGCAAAAACCAAGTGGCACCAGCCAATCAGCCAAATGGCAAAATTCCTACTAGGCCCACGCACCAAGGCGAACGACCCCATGACAGGCAATAGCAAGGTCAAGCGAACAAAACAAAAAACCACCCTATAAAAGGGCGGGAGGGCGGGTGATCCAGTTCGAAACGGCCAAGAGGGCGTTCTCTCTTCTGGCCCCTGTATATATAGCCTCTAACCCCTCCTCCAATTGCCAAATTAGTCTTCCCCCAGCAACCCATTTAACCCTTAAAATGCTTGGGTTGCTAACAATTTGCCAAGTCATTGTAGGGTGGCCTGTTTCCCCAACCGCAACACGTGCTCTCTGTTTAGGGAGAACACGCTTTGCGTGTTGAGTCCCACAAGCCACCCCCCAACAAACTCACACCTCACACATCAATTTTTGTTTAGGTTTTTGGCATAATTTTGGCCACAACTTTATTCAAATACACAAAACGTGAGTGGTTGCTTAGGCACTGGTTATGACTATCTGTCCTTGCCCTCAGGGACAGTGCTGGCCTTCCGTACACCGACGGAAGCCAGCGTGGGAAACAAGTATTGGGTGAGAATGAAGCTGGGAAATCAGACTAACATCTCTCACCCTCATGTTCCGGTGGGGTCTTGACCGGCCCAAGTCCGACTCCGGGGACAAGGACGAAGAATGTCAAGCCCCTGGATTTCCTTTAACGGAATTCCCATTCGCATCTTTTGGAGGGGTAGGCACTTACCCCTCCAAGCACCATTTAACCAATGCCTAACCGCCATGGAGCCCTCAGCTCCCCGCCAACCACTCACAGCCCCAGCCAAGACCTCAGCTTGGCCACCACCGCCCTTATCCAAGCCTCATTCCCAGAAGCCGACAAGTGCACTCCATCAGCTCTAAAAAGGGCTGCCGCTTGAAAGGTGATGTCGGGATGAAAAATCACCTCTCCACCCAATTCCACAATCCTCTTGGAAACCGCAGCATTGATGCGCTTCCTGACACTTTCGATGGCTGCTGGGGAACGACTGCCCGTCCAAGCACGTCGTTGCAAAAGCTTGGACCAAAATAGTTTTGCTGTGGGCACCATTGCCCGCAGCGTCTCTAAGTCACTCAAGATTGCAGCACGTAATGAGAAACAGTCCGTTGAAACCAGGTCGTTCTCCCCCAGCTGCACCACGATAGCAGCTGGCGGCCCTTCCAATAGCAGCTGGCTCCGAATCCGTGGCAAAAACTCTGCCCAGCGCATTCCCCTTCTGGATAGCCAGGACAACCTTACGTGCGAAGGAAGACCAAGACCTGGACCCATCCCGGACTGCCGTGCTGCAACACCAGCCCAATGGATGATGCTGTGCCCCACCATCCATATGCGCACAGCATCTAAACCTGGGACAAAATGAACAAAAGAAAACAACATCAGACACCACCATTAACGCACATATCCCTTAAATGCATTCGATTTCCAACGACCCAAATCCTTTATTCTGGCAGCTGACAAGCCCCAGTGAGCAGCCGTCGTGGCAGCCCCTATTCTAAAGGAATGGGGAGCAAAATCGCTAGCCGTGCCCCCACAGGCCACAATTGCCTTACGCAATACTCTCGCAAATTGGTGTCTAGATAAGGGCAACCCATTCTCATGTTGAAACAGCGGACCGTCCCTTTGCATTCTCAACTCCAGGTATTTGCTGACATCCTTAACTGGGCAAGGGCCCACCTCCCCCGTGGCAGGGAGTCGAATCAAGGCACCCCTGCCCCCCTGATCCGTCTTTGAGTGTCTAATGGTGATTCTCAATTCAGCAGGGGACAGCTGAATGTCCTGGAGCAGAAGGCCCCTAGAACGACCATCCCTGTGGTCTTCTACTACTAACTCACCCACCCTCAATGCGCCAAAGAATGCGACGGAAAAGGCAGCCGAGAACAGGCGAGCCTCGTACCCAGACCAACAAACCGCCCTGAGCTTTTTGCGCAACCTGCTCAGCAAATCAAAGGAGATGGGGTGCCGGTTTGCCGGCCTGGAGGGGCAAATTCTACCCCAACCCTCAAGCGCCCTCCGGACAACAAACTTTGCGCAAGGGTCTGTATCAAAATATGTTTTACAGAAAAAGGCTATAGCAGCCGCTTGCATCCTAAGAGTTCTGGCAGCACGTCCCAATTGAAACAAGTGCGCCAAATACTTCAACACCTGCGAAGAGGTGGGAGGGACCCCAGACGCCACACTGTCTGATAAGCCGACAAATGCCAGGAAATCAGCCCAGGCTTTTTTATAAGATCTCAGGGTAGAAGGGGAAACCGATGCCGCTACTCCCTGCAAAACTAATTGCTGCCAAGGTTCCAGAGATGATCCGGGAAATATTCCGGACGTATCCGCGCCTCTGGAACCAGGAACCTGAACCGCTCCATCTGAAAACGGGACAGAGCATCAGCAATATCGTTAGACACCCCTGGGATAAAGCGTGCTGAGAAAACAATATTATAGCGTAAACAATGCAACACGAAGTCCCGCAACAGGGCCGAGACCCTGGGGGAGCGTGAAGACAATTTGGCTAGGACATTCACCACCGCTTGGTTATCAGTCCAGAAGCAGACACGACGATTCCTGAACTCCTCGACCCACAAATGCACTGCCACTGCAATTGGAAAAAACTCGAGAAAAGTTAAGTCACGCGTGATCTCGCTTCCCTGCCACCCAGATGGCCAACGTTGAGCACACCAGCGACCTCTCCAGAAAAGGCCGAATCCCAAGGAACCAGCGGCATCTGATTGCACCTGGAAATCATTATGCAAGTTCAAAGTGTCTTGCCATAATGACACTCCATTGAATTCCTCCAGGAATTCCAACCAGATGCGAAGATCGGACTTCACCTCCCGGGAAAGGCGAACCCGATGATGCGGAAACCTTAGCCCAGCAGTGAGACGTGCAAGGCGTGAACAGAAGGGGCGCCCAGGAGCCACCACCCTGCAAGCGAAATTCAAGTGTCCCAAAAGCGACTGGAGTTGCCTGAGGGACACTTTTTTCAATGGAAGCAGTTCCTCTATCACTTTTCTCAAAGCTTCCAGCTTGTCCGCAGGGAGGCTAGAAGTTTGTTCGACCGTATCCAAAAGGATACCCAGATAAGTGAGCTGGGTCGAAGGACCCTCAGTCTTGTCAGCGGCAAGCGGGACCCCCAATTCTTGCGTGAGGTCGGCAAAGGCTTGCAACAGCACCAAGCAATCGCCGGTGTTGTTCGCAGAAGCCAATAAAAAATCATCCAGATAATGAGTGACTCCGCCCAGTCCAGTTTTAAACTTCAAGGCCCACTCCAAAAAGGTACTAAAAGTTTCAAAAGCGGCACACGCTATTGAACAGCCCATAGGCATAGCCTTGTCAAAGTAATACTTGCCCTCAAACTGGAAACCTAGCAGCCAAAAATCATCTGGGTGAATTGGCAAAAGGCGAAATGCCGATTCAATATCACATTTTGCCAATAAGGCCCCACGACCGAACTTCCGAATCATCTTGATCGCTTGATCAAGAGACGCGTACTTCACGGAGCAGAGCTCCGCTGGAATAACGTCATTAACTGACGTACCCACAGGGTGTGATAGGTTGTGAATCAAACGAAATTCACCCGGGGCCTTTTTTGGCACAATACCCAACAGGGATACATGCAAATCGTGAATGGGTGGTGCGTCAAAGGGACCAGCCATGCGATGCATAGCCACTTCCTTTGCTATTTTCTTGCGGGCGACCATAGGTAGCTCACGAATTGATTTTTGGTTAGCAGGATTCCGTGCCACGGGAGACATGGCTACCGGAATCCTAAAGCCAACCGAGAAACCATTGTTCAAATAGGCCGCAGCCTCCCTGTTGGGGTAAGACTGGAGCCAGAATTGAAGAGCCTGCAAGCGAATAGGGGTGTGGGCTAAAGACGTCAATACCTTACTTTCCAGGTGCTGGAGCTGCAGTGGAGGGGGTTGGTTTAGGGGATTGCTGAGCACCCCCTCTGCCTCCACGAAAGGGCCGCCGTCCACTAAAGCAAGCAGACGCTGCGTGCGCGCCACCGCATTTCTCGCAACTGTGGGCGTACTTACACCCCTGGCGCTGACATGACCCCTTATTAAAATCCCAGCACAGCATACGGCGGCTAGTTCTAAAAGCCGCCGGCTTGGGCTTCTGCTGTTCCGGCACTCTTTTGTCAATGAGAGGGGCCACATGGGTGGTCCACACATCGAGATCCTTACGATCCCAGCGAGCCGACGGGATCTTGGCCGCCCTACGCCTAAAGTTCTCATCGTATTTTATCGCCGCTTTTTCACCAGCTTTGGTGAAGGCGGATCGAACGATGGATAAATAAACAAACAAATGGAGAGATCTCCTAGGGTAAGCTGCCACCACTACGCCGGCGAAGACTTGGAAACAATCAAGCCAGTGCTCGAAAGTTCTTTCAATCGTGGGGTTGCCAGGGCGCTTTTTGGAGAAATTCACTTTCTCCTGGTCCTCAGAGGGTGGGGCCAGTTTAAACATATCTACATAACGGCCGTTGAGTATCCTAGACCGCAGCTTCGTCGCCAGGTGCGAACCTGGAATGATGTCTCTGGCCGAGTTGGTAGAGACCTTAACGTCTGGTACCAGCACGCCATCCCGACACTCTTGTACTGCTCCATATTTCGCCCGGTGAGCATTGGCCCTCCTTTCCCAAGCCCACCTTGGAAGCCCCGAAGCCGCCTCGCCAAAACCCCAATAAAGTTCCATTGAGCTACCCGCCTCATCGTCAGAACTAGAAGACGTACCAGTATAAGAAGAAGAAGAGTCCTCCCTTCTGCGTTTGGCATGCTTCCGGGAAGATCTTCTGTGTCGACGCTTTCCACCCAAGGATCTCCTGGCAGGGACTGGGAGACTGTCCTCCATGGAGGATCCTGAGTCAAGGTCCTGCTGTGAAGGACCTGGAGCCACAGAAGAAGATACAACATGTGAGGTACCTGAACCCGAAGCCATCCCCACTAAAGGCTGGACAGCCCTGCTCCGACGGGAAGCAGGCGCCGAGGGGGTCTTTCCTCGAGACACCCTCCTGGAAGACAGCCTTGACCTACGCGAACGGACGCGAGTAGCAGGTAAGTAGGAGGGTTGGGTAAACTGGGAATCCCCTCGTGCATTACTAGTTGACGGCCCTTCCCCCTCATGCTCGCTAGACATTGAAGAAGCTGGAGATGATGGCACCAACGGCTGAGGTGGCCTTGCAGATGTAGAGGGCCGAGTGGAACAACGTTGGAGGACACCATCCATTTCAACCGCAAAACGAGACATGGCCGCTGGATCATCAGCTATGCTTGCCATAAATGACTGAACCCGACCAATTGATTGACTCGGAGCAGGTGAGCGCAGTGCTTGGGAAGGACCCCTGATAGGCCGCTTCGCAGTAGTAGACTGGCTAGTTCGGGCCGAAGCTTTTTTCGGTGCCATGCCTGCTAGTTTAAAACAAGGAACGACAAGGAAAGCCCTGATTAATAACCCAAGCAAAGCAAACCTTGTTAAAGAATTGACCAAGACCGGCCCAAAGGCCTTTAACACTAGCGCCTAACTGGTAAGGAAAGGAAATTAATTATTACTGAAATTAAATTCAAGGAAGGCCAATCTATCTCAATATTAACTATTTTAATTTCTTATTATTTATTTATTTATTTATTATCAATTATTAATTAACAATAATTATTAATTAATTTATTAATTCCCAGATCAGTGCGCCCCCTAATGCCGCCCTGCAGGGCAGTAACTGTTCCGAACACAAAAGGAATTAAGCGCAATACCAGGCCAAGTCACCAGGTGGACCTGTACCCAGTTATCTACAGCAAGCTGCTGTACCTAGGTCACCCAGAAGGAGGCACTGTTCGCCTAAATCAAGTATATAGAGCTGCAGTGGTGCCCTGAGCCACTAGGGGAGCTCGCGAGCAGACAGCCTGCAATAGCTCTTAACGGCCACTAGAGGGCCAGCAAGCAGTCAGGAGGCCGACGCTGGCAAACAAGATGGAGGACCTCGCTGAGGCCGGAGGTCCTCCCAGAAAGAAAAATGCAGGCCGGGGCTAGGCCTCGGCCTGCGCGCGCCTCAAAAGCGCCGGCGCGGTTAGCGGGCAGCACCGCCGCGCCGCCCACGCTCTTCGGGCCGGGTGGAAGCAGGCCGCTCGCCCCGCCGCGCCAATCGCCCGATCTTTCTTTTTTCCCCCCACAGGGGCCCGAGACAGAAGCCCGGCAGCCGCGCCAGCGGAGCCGGGGCCGGGATCGCCCCACCACCACCCGACCGGGTAAGTCGAAGGGTGGATGGGGGTCGGGAGGGGGAGACGACCCGGCAGTGCCCCGCGGCCGCGAGGCCGAGATCCCTGCCTACGGGGGGGAGGTGCGGCGCAACCGCGGCCTAGCGGGAAGCAGCCGCGAGGCCCTCCTCGCTCCCCGGGAACGCGAGGGCCGAGGCAGTAAGAAAAAGGGCCGGGCCTTATGTCGGCACAGGCCCAAACAACTTCAAGAAAAAAGGGGGGGTGGATGGGAGGGGGAGGGAGACGGCCGCGATCCGCCGCCGCAGCGCTAGCAACCCAGGGGGGTGTTCCGACGGCCCCAAAAGCGGCCGCAAACCTGCCTTCCCCAAGGCCTCCCCCAGGCCGGGGGGGGGGTCCCCACCCTCAGCCTTCAAGCTCTAACCAGGGGTTGCTAAATCAATAACAATGAAAAGGACAAAATTGGGGCAAGCAATGTAATAGAAGAGAGAAGGCACAGGGAAATTAATAATAAGGAAAATAAACGAGAGAGGGGTAGAGGAAAGGAATAAGGGCAAGAAATCAGGAAATAAGTCAGGGTTAATACAACCGTCTCTAGGCTGCTCCTTGATCCAGTTCGAAACGGCCAAGAGGGCGTTCTCTCTTCTGGCCCCTGTATATATAGCCTCTAACCCCTCCTCCAATTGCCAAATTAGTCTTCCCCCAGCAACCCATTTAACCCTTAAAATGCTTGGGTTGCTAACAATTTGCCAAGTCATTGTAGGGTGGCCTGTTTCCCCAACCGCAACACGTGCTCTCTGTTTAGGGAGAACACGCTTTGTGGAAAGAGAGTGTCCTTCTTTTCCGCTGAGTTATCATCCACCAATCATCCAGTATACAAAACCACAGGAAAGGCTTTGTGCACAGTCAGAGGCTTCATACTGAATTTTAGAAATTTATGAAGAACTGAGTGGATGTGGTTATGAATCTTGAATATATGCATACTTCTGTATTCATACAGCTTGATTAAGTCAAAGTGGTTGCTGTTTACCATTGTGAACTGTTTTTGGAATAACTACTGTTGGTTACATAATTAAATCTTTCACGCACAGCCATGGTTGCCATATCCCTTACTCTTCCAAGAGAAGAGCTTAACCAAGCATTCTGCTCTATATTTAGATAGTCAGTCCAGCCAAGTCATACACCTAGCAAATGCTTCTTTCTTCTCTGGGTATGCCAGAATAATTTATGCAGACAGTAAACAGAATATCTTATGAACATACAAAGTGAAAGGGGAACCAAGACACTGTAGCAAAGGAAAATACACCTGAGGGTTCTCTTCTCCTTGTACAACATGACAGGGTCCATTGACCTTGGATTAAAGCAGTCATGAGGAACCTCAGCCCCAGGGGCCAGTGGTAATCTCCAGACACCTCTCTCAGGCCCTCAGGTGGTACCCGCAGGCCATGCCTCTTCCCTTCTCTCAAGGTAACAACCCTCTCTAGTCCTGCTCTGCAGCTTCCTCAAGAGATTTCTTCTGGCTGAAATGTGTCCATGAATTGTGATAATGGCTCTTGCTTGCCTGGACAAAAGGAGACGTGTGCATCATCTGAATGTAGCCTACTGTACAGAAATAAGAGTCACATCCAGTGCACCACCCATTTTTTGTCTCTGGCCCTGGCCAGCTCTGGTGTGTGGCCCCCCAAAAAGGAATGTAACCCACCAACTGGAAATGTTTCCCTCCCCTGACAGAAGGAGCAACTCTGGGCTGGTTTACATGTCTTTTTTTGGTGATTAACTCATACCAGGTTGCCTTCGTTAAACATCAAATCACGTTACTTCCTCAAGTAGTGAGTGAGGGTGCCTAGACTGGCTGTGCCAATTTCTACACACAACGGCTGAAAGTTACCAGATCTGACATATGCAATCTCCACACATGGCAAACATATTTCACATAACCTACCGCAGCATGCAGATTAAATTTAGACTGAGGGAGATGGAAAGAAGTATTTCAAGGCTTTCTTACTTTCTGTCTGTCATTTCTTTCTTTTGATGGGTGTGATCCAGCCAACATTAAGCACTTTCAAGTCCCATTGATTTCGATGGAAGAGTTAAGTACTTGCTTCCTTGTGTAGACTGAATAAGCTGTATAAGCTTGTCCTTGGCAAAAACCATCCAAGCAACTCAGCCAACCAGTAAAACGAAGTAACAGTGCGTCTTTGTCCTCAGTGTTGAAGCAAACGTCCAAAATAACGTACCACTTTCCCCAACATTTTTCTAGGGTGTGTGAGGAAGGTGATTCCCTCTCCCCACCCTTAAACAAAACATTTACACAGAACATTTCTGCAGTTACCTTCAAGAGGAATTTTCTATGACTATTTCAGACCCACTGTGGTAGGAAAAAAGGAGACCAGAAACACTTTCCTTGACATTTTTGGCTGTGATCATCTTGGTTTGGCCAGGCATTTGCAGCTGGTTTTATATGACACACACACACACGGCCACACAGCAAAGCCAATTAATCAAAATTTTCTGTTCTCACAATGTGTCTCTCTGTTTCTTCTCCGGGATATCTTAGTAAAGTAAGGCAAGGTGTGAAGCCTGGGAGGCTCTTTACTCCTTTCTTGTCTTGAGTATCTAAAAATGGTTGAGAAGGAGAGAGAGAGAGAGAGAGAGAGAGAGAGAGAGAGAGAGAGAGAAATCCTGTAACTTAAAGGAAAACTGCCTCAAATGAAGGGCAGTATAGAAAAGTAAGTAAGTAAGTAAGTAAGTAAGTAAGTAAGTAAGTAAGTACAGGACATGTTGCAGAGGAGGGAACCTTAACATTTACACAGGAAAACACTTCTCTATGTGTCTACAATTCTTTATTTGCTCATGAATTACACTTATGACATATTGGCAGCTTAGTTCTTTCCAGGCCTTTAGCACTTGCACAAGACACTGTTTGTTCTGCAACAGCTAAAGAAGAATCCTGCACCAAGTAAATAGGACAAAGTGCCCTATTTCCCACACATATCTCTTATAATATATTTGCTCGTGCCATTGTCAAATCTTAGAATACCTTTGGAAGATTTTCTTGCTTTCCAACATGGAAGAAAATCTATTGGGCCATTCCCTCGTTTTTCTAAGGCTTTTAAGATGGTGTCCACTGCAGCTTTATATAGCTGGACAGTGACTCACCATCATTATAAGCTTAATGTGTGTCATATATTTGCTTCATTGCTGTCTTCCGAACCAACATGGTCTAGCACAGGTTATGACAGCTATATTTTCAAAGACTCATCCTGAGGTAAGAATGTGGTGGGTTGGGGGGGGGGGGCAACCATTTCTCCACAACTCCAGAACTGAGGCCTACTAAGAACTGAAGTAATGACTATGGCAAAAATGAGGCAGGAATGTATATATAGGTTCACAGCCAAGGCTGCAATCCTGTGCAGACTTTAATGGGAGTAAGCACCACTGAATTCAATGGCATTTATTCTAAGGAAACATATTGTGTTGTCAGTCATGTTACAGGTGTGTCACCAGGTATTAAAATTATCACTATATTACCACAAGATTTACAGGAAAGTAATGCACTTAGCACTGGGTCTTAATCCTGACTGGACCTGGAAAAATAAGGAACTCCTCCCACTCCAAAACTGTATTTCTCCAGCTAAGTTGACATCTGAAGCGATAGAGTAGCCTTCCTCCACCCCCCTCTTCGTGTTATTAATCTTTGACTGCGTCTCAGCTCATTGTAACATTATCCACTGGTTGTGAATTATTGATTTGATTAAAAGGCTATTTAATAAGTTTACTTGGCAGAGAAACTGTTTTGCAGTGCCCTCAGGCAAAGGCTATTAATGCCTGACTCTCCTCTCCACAATCAGATAATTTATACATAACCTTTTAATATTCAGACATAAAGGTTACTGCTTCAGTAAAGCAGCCCCATCTTCTTCGTTTCCATATTTGCATCAGAACTGTGTAGATCCATTCGGAATCAAGTTTTATGCATTAATCATTTTACAGTCCTATGCTGGACAATACAAAATTCATCATGTCGGTATAAAACCCCATAGGTTTTGAACTTGCCATTTTCCTTTGTAGCGGTATAAATTATTATTCCAGTCACACAATTCATTTTGACTTTGCTGTTGTTGTAACACATGTATTTCCACTTTTTGAAAGTGATGTGCTTTTGTTCCACATTATATGTGGGAAACAGTAGTAGCTGAGGAACAAAAATAATAATACCCGGGTCTACTTCCATTGGCAGGTCAATGTCAATGTCACAAAAGTAAATTGGAAAGTGGGGGCCCCATGTCCCCTCCTAAATCCAACTGGAGGAGTGCCTCTCCTCAAAATGAAAACAACATGTCCCTTCCATTATGGCTCCAAACTGCAAGCCACACCCATTAACAATATTGTTTTGAAACTTTGGACCCTGGGAGACTCCAGCTGTGGCTGTTCCAAATTCAGTGACTATAGCCCATTTCGCTGGACTCTGTGAGAATCAATTCATTTTCATAATAACCAGTGGAAGGATTTCCCTGAATTCTAAATGGGAGATAAATGCCTCTCGACAAGTAGGTGTTATGAGTAAACAGTTACCCTTCTTCCATTCAGCAGCCAACCCTCGCCCTTTCCAAAACCAATCTTAACACATCCAACGTAATAAAGCCTCCTGTGGCTGACATCTAGTGGTGGCATGCTCAAATTACAGTCTGTGGAAGTTAAAAATGATGTGTTCAAAATCACATTTCTTGAAGGAAATTAAAACCTACGTGTGGCAGATCAGCTCACGGAAATAACAGTCTTTTCACTGTGCCTCCATAATAGGCATGACTTTTCAACAGAACTAGGATTTCTCAGTTCACCCGGACCTGTTCCAGGGCCTTTGCAGCAGCTGAATCCATTACTTCAAGTCTGTACTATATTATAAAGTTGTTTTCCTTCATTTGCCATACATTATCCAAAGTCCCTACTCAGGATTTGTGTAGGGTTTGTTCCTTAGCTTTTTCTTCTCCCATAGATGTCCCACAAGGCAGTGGGTACAGGTTTTTCCTCAGGGCTTACTCTCAAAGCAAGGCAGCAGATGTTTAGGATCAGTGTTTACACCTTCACCTCAGTGGGCTACCTGCCCAGGTTGATAATTGTAGCCAAGGGGCCCCTCCAGATGTGCACTCATTTTACACTTTATTATTATTATTATTAATTATTATTTTTACTGAATGTGCAAATTATTGGGAATTGATTTGTACTCATGATGCTCTCGGGGCGATCCATACACAATCCCACTTTTTACAGCATTTGCGCTCACTAAAATTTCAGAGCATTCTTATGGCTTCATTTCCAGTCACTGAATGTCCTGCTGAAATCACATAGCTTTTCAGACCACACATGTTCTGGGTGGTGGAGCCTTGTGTTTACTGTGCTAACCCTTCCAGAGAGTAATGATACGGTAGCAATTCGAGGATGGGGAAGGGTTGTTGTTGCTGTTTTACTATGGAATGTAATTTGCAGCACCGGATTTTGGGTGGTGCAGGCGGTTCCCCCGCACAGGGCGCTGAGCCGATGGAGCACAAAAGAAGAAGATGAAGATGAAGATGAAGATGAAGATGAAGAAGAAGAAGAAGAAGAAGAAGAAGAAGAAGAAGAAGAAGCGGCCTATTTTTATATGGGTACCTGCTGAGAATGCCTGTTAATCAGCAACTGTACTAAAAGGAATTATTGTTAAAATAAGAAATATTCAGGGGAGGGGGATTTTGTCTTCGCTCAGGGCACCATATTGCCAAAGTCTGCCTTTGCTTTTTAGTGTTTGTATATTGTAAACGGCTCGTGATCTTCAGATGAAGAGTGGTATAGAAATTTAAGAGATAAATAAAGAGGAAGGCAGAATAAATCCACCCGAATGCATTAGTATTGTGCCAAGAACATATTGCAGAATGCACCCACAATGCAACACCAATCTGGGAGGTGGGGAATAGGGACAAGAGTCCTAGTACCAATAGCCAGGACAGAAGAATTAGTTTCATGCTAGGATATGGAAGTGACAGCAACCTTTTTCTGGTGGTCCCTCGATGCCTGTTCCTTCAGCCTACAGAAAGGAAGGCTGTTTCAGGGCCCTGTGGCAGGTTGGGGTGGTCCTCCTGGCACTGTTTCCGGATAGCTATTGTTCAGCTGCTGGCGCAAATTTGCTTTGTCTGAGGCATCACTCCTACAACACAAGGATTTAAACCCTAATAACCTCCAGATGGTTCTGCACTGTTTCTTGGCTTTCACTCCTTTTCTTGGACGCAGAGGTACTGCATTTGGAAGAGACTCTGGCGCCGTGAATCAAAAAGCTATCCTGAGCCATCAAGTTATTATTATTATTATTATTTTAAAAAAGCTTCCTTATTAATTTTGGCTTTTTTCCATCATTGCAACACAATTAACTTTCTGTAAAATAAAAAGTAAAATGTGTATTTAGAAATGATAAAGTTTTCCCATGCTTTGTGCTGTTAGTGAAAAGCAATGTCACAGTCTAAGTAAGTTAAACTATATTAGTTTATATTATACAGACTTTGGTGGGATTTGAGCTTAAGGGGCAAAAATACACACACAAATGCCTGTACCTTGTTTCTTCCCTCTCTCTCTCTCTGTTTTTTTGTGGTTGTTTTTTTAATTAAAAGCAGTCTTGGAAATTAAAAGCTGTGCATTTGGGTGCAGGAGTGGGGAAGTGACCTTGAAAGGCGAGGACTCTAGCACAATGGCAGGACACATGCTTTGCATGTAGAAGGTCCCAGATTCCATTCATAGCATCTCCAGGAAGGGCTATGTCTGAAACCCTGGAGAGACTACGCTACTTTGAGCTAGATTGCTCAAAGGTCTTATTCAGTAGAAGGCAGCTTCCTATGTTCCTTTCTGTGCTGGTTGTTTTTCAGTTACAATCATGCCTGTCTCAAGCTCCTTTTCTAAATTGCAGCGTGGAAGATGCATTTTATGAGAGTAATCATACATCTGGAAGTGCAAGGGGAGCTGTGGTGGGGAAAGGATTAAGCAGGCTCCCCACACTGCTCTTCCACTGTGCAACATTGCAGCCCCTCAAGACTGCTTTTCAGGAAGGGGGAAAAATACAAAGAGTTGAAGCTTATGTGCATTTGTATATAATGTGCAGCTGACCTCTACATTTCATCAGGTATGCTTCAGGCTATTTAATTAATCTTTCCATCATGAGTAAATAAACCTGTCCTAATTCTAGGACTATTATTTTCACATATGAAGCTACATTTTGCTGAGTCAGACCACCCCTACTATCTCAACTCCTCTGAATGGAGATTGAACCTGTGACTTGAAGGATGCTGCAAAACTTTGGGAAGGCTGTATTTTAGTGCTTTGGGTGAGTGGGCACAGCTCAGTGGTACAGCATACAGTGGTACCTCGGGTTACATACACTTCAGGCTACATACGCTTCAGGTTACAGACTCCTCTAACCCAGATATAGTGCTTCAGGTTAAGAACTTTGCTTCAGGATAAGAACAGAAACCGTGCTCTGGCGGCGCGGCAGCAGCAGGAGGCCCCATTAGCTAAAGTGGTGCTTCAGGTTAAGAACAGTTTCAGGTTAAGAACGGACCTCCGGAACGAATTAAGTACCATTGTATACAACTTTACATGCAGAAGGTTCCAAGTCGGGGGCATAGGAAGGAGTGGTGGGGGGGGGGCAACCCGCCCCAGGTGCCCTCACTGAGGGGGGTGACATTTGGCGTGCCGCCCACCTGCCACTCCCAAGCCTACCCTGAGCCGCAGCCAGTGGTATTACACCCTCCCCCCTTCATTTTGACAGCTTGGGGGAGGCTTGGGAATCACTGGCAGGCAGCGTGCCGAATGTCCACCATGGGTGGCTCACTCCGCCCTGGCTGCAGGGCACGCGCACCGCTCCGGGCACCCGAGCGGCTATCCCGCGGCTGGGAGGGCACCCTCTGCGCCACTCCCCCCTCGGGAGCGCACCCACCCTGCACAGTGCAGGCATATGCTCTGCCGCTGTCCCAGGTTTATTTCATCTGAGGATCACAAGGTGGCTTACCGTTTACAGGTTCCAATCCCCGGCATCTCCAGGTTGGCTTGGAAAAGACTCCCTGCAGAAAAACCTGGAAAGCCTCTGCTACAAAGTGTGCACAAAACTGAGCAAAATGGACTGAGCAGCCACTGACTCCCTATGGTCCTGTGAGCTGTTACCTTTCTGTTTCTCTGCAAAGAGATGTGCATGTTTTGTGGGTGGGTGTATGGAAAAGAGAAGGAAAGCGAGAAGCAAGGTAGAGTTGGAAGGAGAGGTGTTCAGTATATGCTGCAGGAAAACAGCAGTTTCCTAAGTCTTTCAGACATCTCACGCTTCCATTTTTAAAAGCGAAGGAATGTTCTTCTTGCATATATACAAACATATGCGTTTGTCCACTTCCTTTAAAAGCTAAGGCATGCAGAGAACCCAGGTGCTATTCAGCAAATCCTGGTGTTCTTGGCATTTATTCATTTCAAGTTCTGTATTTATGTGTATAAAACCTTTCCTATAAGCAAAGAGGTGGTGTTGGATTGCGCCCATAACTTAAAACATAATGTAGGAAAGCAAATGTAGGTGTCCATTAACGGAGAGAGTTTGGACCATTCAGCTCTGTAAATGTGTGTGGTGGGAAGCGGAGAGCATGCTGCAGATATCAACACAGGTTCTCCCAAGTCAGCTTTTGTTTCCAATACAGCACGAAGACCCTGATCTTGCCAGGTTTGTTCTTATCAGTTCTGAGTTGGGTTGCATCTTCTGCCTAAAGCAGATCCATGCAACTTTGTACCCTGCAGCTGCTGAAGTATATTTTGAAAGCATATTGTGGGGCAACTATAGCCCTGTTCAGACGTTCTCTGGGCTTTTGTTGTGTGGGATTGTGCTTACTCACAATCTTCTTCCTGCCTTGTATACTTCTTTGCCATGTCTGACGCATCCAGTGTGTATACGAACTGCACACCCAAACATACCTGTTCATTTGATTGTGGGCCCTGCCCATTCAAGGGTCCTCAATCACATAAACAGAGCCTATCGCTCATACAGTTTGAATGGCTTTAGGCTCTTTTAGACATGGCACCAAGCACTCATAGGTCCAGGAGGTACACAAGTTGGTTCAATCCAGTTCTGCCCTGTACAAGCATTCAAGGAACATGTGGGCAGTGCTTATATTTTTCAAGGTTATCTTTAAATTAAATGAACAAAAGACCCAGTTGAGTGTTAAATCAGTGGGCAATGAACTATTGCAGGGTAAACGAACAGAAAAAAAACAGAAGATGGAATAGAACCTTTGGCAATGTGTAGCAATGTTAATGGAACTAAGTAAGAGAGTTAGTAAAGCAGACAGGAGAAGTCAGTGGAACAAGAGGGAAATGCAGATTAAGGGAAGGACAACCCAAAAGTGACAACATAGAAACAAAGAAAAAGAGAGAAAAGTGACATAGAACAGTGGTTCCCAACTGTTTTGGAATGGCAACCCACAAGTCCAATTTTACTTGGTAGGTTGACCCTTTGTTTTACTGTCACATGAATTTTGGACCCTTGGTCTTTGGCAGCTATTATCTACGTGCATTTTAACTGCAAGTTTGCCTAATTTATAACCACCTCAACAAAAATTTACTTAATGCTTCTATTAATGTGGAATTTGTTGAAATATTTATAGTACTTACAAAGTTATTCAGTTTTGTTTATGGGAACGTAAAAACACCAACCATCTAATTGCAGGATATTGCTCCGTAAGCTGTACAAATTTTATTCTAAAACGTTACTCAAGCAGCGTTAGATATAATGAACTAGTAAGCTTTTTAATCCTATTTACAATAGAGTCCATTTTGGCAAGCATCAGTGGGATGGCTGAGCTTGCATTTTGCCAATGAGTTGGTCAGTGCAGAGTGTGATGGTTGTCAGACATACTCTCAAATCTTTATTGTTACATTGGCTAATGCTTTTAATTGTTATTTCGCCTAAGCAACCTTCAGATCACCCTTGGCTCAACTACAAGCTGTTCCCTGCAGCAGATCTGGTGACAAGCACCTGCACATCACAGGCACTTATGCACACCCTGCATGAGCAGCCTGTGGCAAACTGTCAACAGCTCTGCCACCAGCAAGCAGCTCCCATGTGTTAAAATGTAAGCCTTGGGCTTTGCTGATGTTCAGTTACAAGTGTCAACACATCATTATAATAGGCCAGCCAAACAAAAAGCTGTAAGGGGTATTCATCCTATGAATTGGGGATTAAATGCAATAATTATTTGGGGTTTACTTACCAAGTCCACGACCCACGTGCCCAGTGGGCTACAATCCACAGGCTGGGCATGGCTGGCTTAAAGGAGGTTTAGCCAGACTTTAGGGATAAGGAGCACACAGGGCGTCAGATATCTGACAGGGATACTGAAACTTAATATCGTGAACCCTCTTGGTGGTAAAATAGCCTGATAAGGAGCTGGCATGCCTGCCACCACATTTGAAGCACACTCCCAGTGGCGAAGGAAGAGGAGTGCGGGGGGAGTGCACAGCCCCTGGCAGCTCAATCCCGGTGGGGTACCATCGCGGCTGCACCCCCCCGCCCGTTCTGGGTGCCATGCCCCTGCAGGTGGCGTGCCACGCTTGCAGGATGCGCACCACCACCCCAGTGCCGGAGCATGAAGCTCTGCCACTGTACCCTCCTTCTCCAACCCCAGGTAAATGGGCCACTGAATGGAAAGGGGATCAGGCAACGGTGAAGGTGAGCCCTTCGAGGGCCAGTGGGTGCTTGGTGCACAATCGCTTGGAGAACGCAGAAACCACTGGTCTTTTGGATGTGGTTGCTTGGATTGTGCACAAAGAATTTAGCGTGAAAATGTTCATGCATTCCTACTACCTTCTTTGAAACGAGATGTAAAAGAGACAAGGGGAGGGGCAAGCAAGAGTGCAAGGACTTAAAAGGTTGTTCTTGATCCAGCAAACCTTGGTTCAGTGGACTGAGATCCCTACCCAGAGCCAGGAGTCAGCAAACTTTTTCAGCAGGGGGCGGTCCACAGTCTCTCAGACCTTGTGGGGGGCCAGACTATATTTTGAAGGGGGGGGGGAAATGAACGAATTCCTATGCTCCACAAATAACCCAGAGATGCAATTTAAATAAAAGGGCACATTCTACTCATGTAAAAACACGCTGATTCCCGGACCGTCCGCAGGCCAGATTTAGAAGACGATTGGGCCAGATCCGGCCCCCGGGCCTTAGTTTGCCTACCCATGCCCCAGACCATTGACTTGGAGAATGGGACAATGGGCTTATTGTGTAAAGCAGAGGCAGTTAACCTGTGGCCCTCTAGATGCCATTGTATCCCAACACCCATCAGCATGGCCGATAGTCAGGGAAGATTGGAGTTGTAGTCTAGCTCCAATCGGGGGGGGGGGGGCAAAGGTTAGCCACCATGGTGGTGTAAGGGCCAGACAGTGCATATGTTCACTAAGACTGGCAAACTGTTTCAAAGACCAACCTTCACAAAGAAATCAACTAAGAAGGAAGGCAGGCATGACTCAGAAATACATGCACTTACTTAGCACTATGCCAAATGATTTTATTTTTTATTTTGTAATGATAGAGCACCTCTGCTTTGCAAAGTATATCCCCACTTTCAAATCCTTTGAAGAGTCTTTGTATTATTAGTTGGCTGAGCTGAGGTTCAGCAATTCTTCAGTTCCCTCTCCTCCACTTACCTTGATTTGTCAGCGAGTCTCAGGAATAACAGCAGTAATCCTTGTGCTGGTACCAACAAGATCAAAATGTCTGATCAAAATGTCTGTTTCAGTACAAATGGTGAAAAGCAGTGATAAAACCTACACTAGTGTATTTTTGTACAAAAGGACATATATATACTGTTTATTGAGAATAATCTCAGTTTACACAAGATTTATTATTTATATTTATATATATATATATGGTATATTATAAAACAGATTTCATAAATTACCTGCATCTAATTGACTATGGTCAAATCAATTTCCCATTAAGTCAATCAAAAAAATTGACCCTGGTTAATCAGCTAAAAAGTTATTATTAGAAATGTAGAAAAAAAGTTATGAAAGTGTTTGCATCACTCAGTATTTGTTGCTCTTGGTTATTTGACTTGACTCATCAGTAGAACTTGACATTACATAGACTTAAATTTGAAGACATGCAATAAACAGAACATATCACAGTAGAGCAAAACAAGATTTCTTTGGTGAGCCAGAAGCCGATATATAAAAAAATTAACAAGGTTTCTAAAGTTCTTTCACAAAAAACCCCAAAACATTCACATTACACACCATACAAAATAGAATACAAATAGTGAAAAAAGTATTATGGGTATAGAAAAGGAAAGAAATGTACAGTTCAAAACAGTGGTAGCTTTTTTATGAGAGACCATGATTCTTCTCAAGGTGATTTTACATTTCACAAAACTGGTCCCAGTCTGGGAACCCCTGGGCCTTTGTAAGAGTGAAGCGACTGAATGTGCAACAAAATGAAGCTATATATTGTTTATGCTCATTGTATACCTTTGGTGAGCAAGCTTACCTGCCAACTACCTCAGTCTTAACATGGAAGGTTAGCACACCTATTTCCCACAGCATGGTTCAGTTTTGCTTCTGATCATCACACAACAGGGCACCTGAAATGGGATCTCACCACTCCTCTCCAACTCTGGTTTTTGGGCCAGCCAGATATTGTGCATTATTGTCTTGAAGCTCATTTAATAAATGGCCCAGTTTCTTTTAGATTCCTCCATATTTTGTTTGCAGATTGTTGTACAGAGGAAATAAACTGTGTTAATCTACCATAGATTCACACATTATTTAATCAGTCTATGGTCACCACAAGTTGTCAGGGTGCATTAATTCAGCTGAAAGAGGTTTCAGGCAGTGGGAAACTGTAAACTACCTAGGGGAACATGCCAAAATCAGAGTTACAATTTGTTTTCTTACATTTTATCCTGCCTCTCTTCCATCATGGCACCTAGGGTCCCAGTAAGTCTTCCCATGCCTATTGAAGGGGTCCAGAGTTGCTTAGTGTCAGCAACATGTGCCTTCAGACCATAACCTCGGACTTGAGAGGAAGCCCTTTACAAGTAAATAATCCACACCACTTGAGGCTGCATCTGTTTGAAATTCTAACCGCACAACATTTATGTGTGAAGACACATTGCTGCACCAATCCAGGGCCAGTTTCTTGACTTGTGAGAGTACACATGAGCTCTGTTCACAACTATAGCTACATCACATACTAAACGTACACAACAGAATTGGATTATGAAGAGGTCAGTCTATCAGCTAGCCCTTACTGATTGATTAATGTTACCTTCTACTTACAAACTTCACATGTACTGATACAACTAGAATATTTTTCTTCTTTAATACGTTTTTGGAATTCAAAGAACAGAACATTTCAGATCTTTTCTTCTCTCCTCAACAAAGCTAAAAACAGAATATTGCAACTGGGGCGGGGGTTCTTTTGGGCCAGATAGGACCATACTTGTTCAAAGATCCACCATTTGTGCCTAACGCAGAGAGTGTACATTACATCCCTCTGCGCACTCCTGGAATGCCTATACTGCTTCTCTGATATCACCAGGCATCCATGCAGAGCAGACCCATTTTTGTGTGGTCAATTTTATCCCAGATAAAATCCAGAAATTGTCCTGTGTTAGACTTGATGCACAAGGCCAGATTAGAATGTCATACACTTGTGTGGGTAGTGGCAGCTTTGTAGGTGAGGAAGGCATACCAGAAATGTGGAGAGGGAAGACACACTCTTGCTCCCCAGGCATGGCATAGATCTGGAGATAAGATACTTCTAGCCCTTGAAAGTACCGACCCAGCCTAGCCCTTGAAAGTACCACTTTCTGCAATTAGTGTACCCCACCTGGCCATGGAAGATGAATCGAGAAGAGCTAAGGAGACATATCCCCTCCTTATACTAGGCCTGTTAGGCAGAAAAATCTACAATAGTTCTAGGAACACAGAGATTATTCACAAGTCAAGGTATTGATTGCTTACAAGTCACACAGCTCTCACTCATGATCCCATTTATTATATAGATATAGATATATTCTCTCAAGTCAAGTCAAAAACATTTGAAGCCAACTCTAGTTCTCCCAAATGCATCAGGATGAGCTTGGAGGCTGAAAACAAGCTACCAAGCTATTTCAAGATAAAAAGAACATCCAATAAATTATATCAGTATGGCTTACTTCATTTATTTAGGTACGCTTCACAGCTGCAGCATTCATACACAAACATTCATTACTTTATAAAAGGATTAAAAATGGTTATATATATTTATATATACAAAATTATTTACTTTTTCGTTTGTTCGGTTTTTTTGTACAACAAAAGTTGTAGGTCTATCGTATCTCCATCTTAAAATGCAGAGAGCTGTAATGTAGACCCACGGTTAGTGTTGTAAAAGTCATCGTTTAAAAAAAAAAGTGGCCCTGGTTGAGATTTATTGTATTAGCACTTATTATTGTTATTGTTATTCCTACAGGCCCTCCTTGTCATCTTTAAAAAAAAAGTCCTCCAGGCAAGTCCCTTTTCAATCAGTGCCAATGCTGAAAAGGACGGAAGTCAAGTTCCACATTGCAGTCCATTGTTCACGGTTGTTCCTGCTTGCTGTGCTCCTTATGTGTAAGGTTTCAACACACAGTTCTCTATGGACCTCTGCTGGGAAAGAACAGCGTTCCTCTGCTACTTTGCTCATCTTCAGCCATTGCAACAGCCGTTTTCTCCCATGGTTACAAAAAGAAAAGAGAGAGCAGACTGCAATTTAAAATTATTTTCAGCCTGATGAAGTACCTCAAGACAAACAAACAAACAAAAAATGATTAAAGACCTCTGAGGCCAAAAAGCCATAAATAAACTTGAACTTAGTGTGACATTTCATTGTATATACAGGGTTGCTGTTCTTTTAACGTAACACACATTAAAACACCATTAAATCATCTTATTTACATTATCATTGGTGCTAAAATGGAAGAGTTTTAATTATTATAGGACGCTGGGACAGGGACTCTAATGTTCCCTCATCAATGACATATGAACATTAACATGCTATAGATGGCTGGCAATGTCTCCCTTTTCAATTTTGCATTTGTAGCGATCACAGATGTGTGCTGAGAGTTCTGAGGTCCTTAAGTTTTCAAAAAAATAAAAATGCTTGGTAATACTCCTATAATTGATTTTTAAAAAGGCACAGTTAAGTTAGGACTTTGGCTGGCATGGAGAACATCCCGCTTTTGCCAGAGTGCGTTCAGCGCCTTGAATCCTGCCATGTCCTGATCCAACGATGAAAATGTTTTGATGAATTTAATGAGTTTCCCTTTCCTGGTGAAGAATGTTTATAATAATATTTCTTAGAGTAAGTCCTTTGGAATGAGGATGCTGGAAACAAAAGAGAAAGAAAAGAAGGAAAATGTTGTAAGCATGCCAGCAAAACTAGAAGCATGATGAAGAGATGCACTGTGTTAGACACACAACTCAGGTTCGGACATTTCCTGACCAGCATAAAGTCTTTGTGTGGTGGAGGAGAGGGCATGGAGGTAACATGGGTGTTCACACATTACATTCAACGAGGGTGCAGTCTGTGAAACTGGGAGCACAAATAGTTGAGCTACACACTCATACAGTAATGTATGTGTGTTGTTCAGCCAGTGTACAGTCTGTGTACCTGCCTACAGCAGAGCTGTTCATATGAACAAGTGTACACTCTTTCACACAAATGTTTGTACAAGTGCAAAGACGGCTTGTACTGTATTCAGGGTAACTTGTGAACCATCCTAGAGTCACATGCAATTCGGGCTCTCTGTTTGGAAATCCCAATTGTGCAGATGTCCAATTTGCACAATTCTCCCACATCATAAAAATAAGACGATGGAATAAAATGAGCATCAGAATGGTCATACACCTGTATGGAACACCTGCATTAAATAACACTATCTACAGGGTAGAGTGGAGAGGTGTGTTGGGGCAGGGAATGGTTTCTCATCCTCCATGCAAAGACATTTGACTGACAGACTGGTGAGGGTCTAGCCTGAACCTTGCCAATCACAAATCCCTTTGCATAGGCAACTCACGATTCATGCAGGTAATTTTAGGCAAATCCCATCGTCCATTCCCTTGGCACCGGATGATTGGAACGTGGCGCTGGATAAAACCATCTTTGCAGTGGTATCTGATCAAGGAGTTTATTTCATAACGAGGCTTCATCTTCCCAAAAGTCTTTGCATTTTCTACAACTGGGGGCTGGCCACAGGCAACTAAAAGTACAAATTCAGACTTATTGTCAGTTTTCTTCCACACCATAATCTTGGACAAAGCTCCCTTCTCTCTCCAAAAAGCCCACGATTCAGACTGGGTTCTCAGTCATTTTTAGAGAGTTTGATTAAATGGGTGGGGACCCCTAGCCTTCATTTTTAAAAACTAAATTAGTCAATTGGAAATATAACTTAATTTGATTACAACAATTTTCAACCTTTCCTAAATAGTCACTAGAAGTTTATAACATTGGAGGAAGGCTAGGAGGGCTCGTGTGAAATCTCACGGGAACATCGACGGCCGTTTGAGATGTTGTGAGAGCATCCGAGAACCAGCATGCTGAGATGACCTTGCCCCACAATCAAGGCACAGAGGTTAAAAGCTCTTTTCATGCCAGGTCTGCCTGGGTTACCCACCACGAAAGAGCTTTTAAGCTCTTTGTCTGATTTGGGGGGCAAGGCATGCCAGCTCCAGAAAACTAGGATTGCTCATGGGGGGCAGTTCCAAGGGGGTACTTTGCATATAGGCACTTTTGCTCATATGAGGGACCCTTGGGACCAAACCCCCATGAGAATGAACTCTGCTCATTGAAGGATCTCACAAGTGGAACAACACAATCCTAAGCACATCTACTCAGAAATAAAGCCTATTGAATTCAGTGCTGAATTAAAATAAGTGGAGTTAAGATGGCAGTCATATGTCATTGCATTTTTCTCTTACTCAGCTGAAACATGAAATTACAAGAAAGCTAAAGTTGGGATGAAGAATTCTTCTTAGAATGCATTCATTTGTTTCAGCACATTTTTAGTAATGGCATGGAGCCAGTTTCAATAACACAGCCAGCACTGATTTCTGCAGCACTAACATAGCTTGGTGTGCAATGAAATATGCTAGTATTCAGACATTATGACTTGCACACGTAAGTCCACAAGCCTGCACTTCTTATGTATTTCATGTGGCAATTTGTGACCCTGGTCTGAAAATCTTTACCTGTTCCTTTCTTGCAAGTGTATGTGAGATGATAATTGCATGGTACATCGTTCCACTGGCCATTCTCATGCCAAATTATAACAACACAATCTTCTCCAGAAGAAAAGAAACTGTCTGGTTGGTTTGGTCTCCAGTTTTCATATTGCTGAGGAAGACAAAGAAAAATACCAGAAGCATGGTTTAAGAGAAACTGAATTCAAGCAGGGCTTGCTAAGTTAAGGACCAATGAAGTGTAAATATTTCCTTCCTCCCCGTAGTCCCAAGGAAAACCTGTCCTCTGAAGCTGCTATCTGCACTGGGAAGAAAATTTTCCCATAAGTCAATAAAGTGTTCCCTCCCAATGCAAATAGCAGCTTCAGAGGGGAGATTTTCATCAGGATCACAGTAAATGGGGAAGGGTTCTCCACCCATTGCTATTCCACTATTTATCCTTCCCCGAGTACCATAGCTCTTATTTTAAATTTTTTTGAAATGTATACATTAAATACTGTAAGGTAAAGGTAAAGGACCCCTTGATGGTTAAGTCCAGCCAAGGGGACTATGGGGTTGTGGCACTCATCTCACTTTCAGTCCAAGGGAGACGGTGTTTGTCCACAGACAGCTTTCTGAGTCATGTGGTCAGCATAACTAAACTGCTTCTGTCACAACGGGACACCGTGACAGAAAACAGAGCGCACGGAAACACCGTTTGCCTTCCTGTCGCAGTGGTCCCTATTTATCTACTTGTACTGGTGTGCTTTCGAACTGCTAGGTTGGCAGGGGCTGGGACAGAGCAATGAGAGCTCATCCCGTCACGGGGGTTTGAGCCACTGACCTTCTGATTGGCAAGCCCAAGAGGCTCAGTGGTTTAGACTACAGCACCAAGCAAGGACACAGGAGCAGGAGCACCCAGCTGGTCTCCTGGCACTGATGATGCTGTGGCTGATTGAGAGGGTGAAAAGCAAGGCTAGGGAAAAGTCAGTGCTATAAGGCAGGTTGATCTGGCACTCCTTCTGCTGTGTTCACACAGTGCCAACCTCCCTCTCCCAGCAACAAACAGCAGGGGCAGAAGGCCAAGTGCCACTGCCATCCCCGTCGGCCACTCCCAATTGCAAAGATGCATTTAACATCACATTTAGGCCAGCCACTCCTCAGGGCAAATATGCATTTAGCATCACATTTGGGTAGGCCCTTAGTTTAGGAATCAGAAAGTTTTCAAATATATAGGCGGATTGTTTGTTTGACCTATTTTCTAATTTTTAAAGGTATGTTGCCATCACATCTTCTATCCCTCCCTGAAAATAGTGAAATACTTGTATTAATAACTGAGAAAGCTGAAATTTTAGTCAAGAGTCTAACATGGAAGCACCCATCAGAGATTGCCATGTGGACATTCTGTACTATCCAATATGTACTACTACAACCTTGTGTCTTGTTTCTCAAATAGCCCAGAGAGAGAAAATGCTTGCCTTGCCAAGATATCCCTTTTTCATTTCTGTAATGCACAGCATTAGAATATGTTTCAAAACATATTCAAAACATATTGGGAAAGATTGAGGGCACAAGGAGAAGGGGACGACAGAGGACGAGATGGTTGGACAGTGTTCTCAAAGCTACCAGCATGAGTTTGACCAAACTGCGGGAGGCAGTGGAAGACAGGAGTGCCTGGTGTGCTCTGGTCCATGGGGTCACGACTAAACAACAACAACGTTTCAAAACTCTTTATCTGAATAAATAGGACTACGGCAGAATAAGTACTACATTGTACTATTCTTTGTCTTGCGTACAGGTACAGATATATGAGTGACCAGGAAAAGAGAGGGAGAATACTTGAAATCTTTTTAGCTTTTCTCTGTGGTGCTACAAAACTTTCATTTCAAGTAGAAATTAATGGTGGATAAAAATAAGTTTCTAGAAGAGCAAGAATCCTCATAAATACCTGGCACGTACCAGTCACTCTGTCCCTTAAATGGTCATAATGGCACAGTTCACAAGTGCTTTTATTTAATCTCAGTGCTTACTTCTTGGAGCTGGTCCACTTACATGCTTATAAAAAGTACAAATTGTTTTCCTTTAATTCTTTATCTAGTAATCCAAACATAATGTCTTTCTGAGAACATTTTACTAATAAAGTTAATGCATCACACAAAAGTGGTGCTTAATTATCCTGGCTGTGGAAAAGCGGGATATAGTATTTTGAATACTGTATAGTATTTTAGTGTCGTATTTCCTCCAGTATGTCAATAATAGCGTTTTATGTATACAGGCAAGTGAACTGTAGACTTCTAAATTGGGCTGCGTTAAAAGTATTGTCTGTGCCAGGCTATAAAACATTTTAATTGCCATAAGGCTAGGGCTACAGTCTTATGCTTACTTATCTGTGAGTAAGACCCACTAAACTACAGCATCTTTTTTTCCTATATAAATATGCATAGGATCATTCTTGCCTGGTATCATGGTATAATACACATTGGTCTTCTAGGAGATTCTAACTAAACATCAGGAAGAACTTTCTGACAGCAAGAGCTGCTTGACAGCAGAACAGACTCCCTCAGGGTCCTTTCCAACTCTACAATTCTACCCCAAGCAATGAACTGACTTGCTTTCTAACCAGGTGCAAAACTCTGAATATAACTGCAAGAGTCAGGGCTTATTTTGCAAACCTCATCCAAAACTACTAAGTGACTTCAGTCACTCTGTAGCCAAGCCTCTAAGTAACACCTTTTCCTCCAATAGCTGAACATTCATTTTAGTTTCCATATGCTAGTAGGGGATGCTGGTGGTCAACTCCTGGCAGAAATGGCAGCCCTGGGATTTCAAGACGTTACATTCCAGCCAACAAAGATTCAAGAGCCTTTACATCAAGGGCCTGCAATAACAGCCGTGAGCCCTGGCTTGCATATGCTGCTGGCAAGGCCCTTCAGTCCCATGGAATGGATTTTGCAAGATTGCACCACATCCCCGGCCGTAACGTGCTGTTGCCTCACAGCTGATATCATCACTGTGCACATTTACTTTGGCTTTCTGACCCGCATGCTGCTTTTTACTAATGCCAGAACCACTTAACAGAGGAGGTTCCAGACTCCTGAAATGCTTTCTTAACTCTCCATGCTACACATATTGAACTTTTCCATTTCCTTATTTAGGCAAGCATCACTGATGGGGAGATAAGCCTTCAGAAACGGTTCCCTCGGCCCGCATTAAAACATGGCACAAGACAAGTGCATTGGGGGCTTGATTCCTCCTTTTACAAATATGGGTGGAAGTCAGGTTTAACTGATGCAGACCAGTTATTGGAAGATCCCAGTGCAGATGGTGCTCAGATGGCTCTGGTGAGGCAACTGTGGCCCTCCAGTTGTTGTTGGACTCCCATCAGTCCCAACTAACATGGCTAGTGACCAGGGTTGGAAAGAACTGTAGCTCAACAATATCTGGAGGACCACAGCTCATATGATCAAGGCAAGCTTTACATTTTGCCACTACCTCTGTGGCATCACGTGCTTCTTGTTGTTGGCATTCGTCTGTCTCCAGAGATAATTGAGCGCACCTCTGGGGGTGAAGTCCAACTACTGCATTAGCAACACTGAAGTGACTCCCCTGGGTGCCCTGCAGTGTGTATGGAGGTTCTGGGCTGCCTAGACAACAAGACCTCTCTTTTGGCCTCGTTGATGTGGTCCAAAGAAAGCAGAGCAATATGTTTAGCATCAGCTAAGCTGCAGAAATTTTTGGAAGGCGGTGTACAAGGCGCCATCCAGCTCTGCATTTGTGTAGAGTTTGCTCACGAACCTTTTCTTCTCCCAAAGATATCCCGCAAGGCAGTCAACATTTTCCTTCTCCAGGGGTACCAACTTGAATAAAATATTGGTGTGACCCAGGTAAGCCCTGCCGTGCATAACTGATCCCATCACACAGCACACATGCACTGTTTGAATGACAATGTCCATTAACTTTGGGAGGCCCGAGCCTCCTTAAATATTTTATGGGTGGGGTGAAGGAACTTCAGCCCCTAAGACTTGGCTCCTATGTCCTCCAAGATGTGCTACCTTCCCAGGTTGATGAGCCCCATCTGCCTCTCACTGCCCTCTACAGCATGTACAGAAAGTGTCTTCATAACTGTTAGACTGTCTTGCCCAACCAATCCGCTGGAGCCTGTCTTGGCATGCAGGGAAAGTCTCTAACTCACTGAGGGTTTGAGACCCATCAGCTACCCTCACCTGGTTTAGCCGGCCAGTCAAAACCATTTCCTGTGGTGTGGCTACTGTCACTTGCGGACAGCTTTTAGGAGCCATAGGTGAGAGCCGAGTGCAGGGTGAGGACCAAAGGTAGGCAAACTACCCAAGAAGCAGCACAATGTACCCCCCCACCAGAGGTACAACCCCTCCCTAGTAGGATGGAAAGTAATAGTAGATAAATGAACTTTCTGATGAGAAGAAAGGACCTCAATCTTTCACTAAGCTCCACAACTACAATCTGCCGCAAGACTTTAAGGGTTGGGATTTCGGCAACCACAGTATCAGTTAACTGATGCATGAGCAAGGCTACTAATGGGAATGTGATCCAGCTATATCTTTTAATAGATTTAGGTGAAAACGGACATCATTTCATGGGAGCTTCTCCTGGTATATTCATGGAAGTGTCTTGTGCAGAAGCTTTCAACTGATTTCCATCAACTAATTTCAACAGGGCTCATGCAGGCAACATTGCTGTGGTTTGTGCTCCATGTCTTTGTACTTTCTATTTTATTTTATTCTATTTCTGTATTCTTCAAATAACACATGGAAGAGAAACAGAATGTTTCATTTCCAGTTTTGGCACAGAACAATGTCTTATATTTTTGAAGCTCAGCCAGCCAAATGAACAGGCGGATACAAAAACAATACCCCTTTCCCAGTTACTTTCCAGCTAAGTTACATCTTTGTATAAATGAAGAAATAAAGTGTTATGCTTTAATAGATGAATGAAGCCATCAGCTAAAAGTCTCGCTTTTGTACTTAAATCAATCCAAGGATGATCCAGGTACAACAGCAAGCTTCCACAGATACAATGGCATGTGGGGATATGTTCTGTGTGTGCAGAGTGGTTCTGCTTGGGGTAATATACAGGGCATCAAGAATATGGAACAAAATGCACAGAGATCTTTACGGGAGTGATCCTCACATACAAGTGTCAACAGATGAGAACTGAAATGTGACATTGCCAAATCTTCTAACAAGTATATACAACTTGTCCCTAAGATCAGCTTCCATACCTGAGGACTGGAAAGTAGCCAATGTAACACCATTTAAAAAGGGGGGGTGGAGGGAAGAGGACCCTGGAAATTACAGGTCACTTCACTTAATATTAGTCTCTGGAAAACTGGTGGAAAGCACTGGTAAAGATAAAACAGCATATGCCGAAGCAAAACCAGCATAGCCCAGGATGCTGAGCTAGATGGTTAGATCTTCTCAACAGATTTTTGCTACTTCCAGCTTTGACATCCATTTGAACCCAAGCTCTCCTGTACTCCATTTCCTGAAAAGCAAGTGGGTGCTGTTACCGGAAAAATCCGAGGGCTCCCTTGGACAAAAACAAAGACACCAACCAGGATAACTTGGAGCAAAACAGCAGCCTGTAGGCTTGGCCTTTATTGAACTAAGACTGTCACGGCAGGGTGCTCCCCTCACTTGCAGGTGAGAGGAAAGACCCAGAAAGATGGTCTGCCAGACCTTATAAAAACTTTTGAAATTCCCATCCTCCAGGTCAAGCCCACCCCCAGAAACATCATGCATACATTACAGAAAGGAGGGGTTGACATCATGCATACATTACAGAAGGGGTTGACATCATGCATACATTACAGAAAAGAGGGGTTGAGGGAGGAGTTGTGGTGGTAACCTGAGTGTCCTGTCACCTGGCTGGTTCCTCCTTTCCCACTCCCCATGAGTCACTTCCAGGAGACAAAGGGGTTTGCAGTTTCCTGCCCCCAGAGGGAAGATCTGATTATTGTCCTTTGTTTCAGTCTGTGCTGAATCCACTACCATATGCAGGTTCTTTGTGATTTTGATTGTCTTCTGTCTGGGATTATCAGGGCTGACATAGCAACTGGGCAGGGCTCCTGTGGATGTGCTGGTATGCTGAAGGGATTATGGCTGACCAGAACCAAGCCACCCCCCTTTGATAGTCCTTGTCACATGGAGTAAAATAAAATGGAACAGTGCAAATCCGATGTATGGTTGATTTTCTATGAATTTATAACAGAAATGTGGCGTATGTAGTGTGTGAGTGTGAGTGTGTGTGAAGTTTGTGCAAACAGAATGATTGGGGTGGGGGGTTCCTGCTACAGTGCACGGCCAGCCCTACCATTAGGCTAACTGAAGCAGCTGCCTTAGATGACAGATGCTGTTGTTGGGGAATCCTGCTAAAGGGAAGGGAAGCACCATCCTGCTAAATGGGGAGTGGTCATGGAAGCACCATGTTCAAAGCCCATTTCCCAATGCATGCAGAAATGGCACAATCCTATGGCAGCAAATTGTCATCGGTTGAAGGGAAGGACACACTTTGCTCAACCTCTGGGCCTCCCCACAAGAAAAGAACAAAGCAATGGATTGTGGTTGCTTCACCAACAGGGGCTTCTTTCTAAGTTGATTTGTTTACAAGCTTTAATTAATTAAATAGTTCATCAATACATTGAATTTGCAAGTTAATTGAACAAGAGTTCTGAAGCCAAAAGCACACAGTCTTTGTTTTTTAGATGATGTAGATGTATTGTAGAAGGCACCAGCATAGAAGAGGCAACCCCAGTTTGGGAGAATTCCTCATTTAGGACGGTGCATGCTACCCATATTTTTCAAACAACCCTGTAAAGTAGGTTAAGCTGAGGAACATTAGCTGGCCCATGGTCACTATATTAACTTTATGGCTGAGGGTAGACTTAAATCTGCGACTCTCCAGTCCTAATTGGACATCCAAACTATAATCCCATGCTGGCTTTCACATAGATCTTTCTTGGTGAGATTCATTACAGGAAATTTAAGCTGCTTTCTGCATCGCCAACTAAGCACCACTTTCCAATAATTTATCATTCTTTCAGAGAAAGTAAATACAGTAGTGTGGTCATTCCTCATTAGTTATAGGACTGTGTTCCTACTGCTACCCATTTCTATGGTATCTAACATTTAAGTTTCAGTTAAATTATACTGCTCCATGCCACAAGAGATACAGAAATCCTTTCTTGAAACTGCATTTAGACAAAACAAGATAAAAACAACAATTGGTTTTGTTAGCTGCTTGCTAACTTTTGTCATTCACTCACGACGCACATCCAAAATATACAACTCTAGCTTTTCTTTCTTGAAATCTTTTGCATATATCCTAACCTATTCTGGCTTTATAGCAGCTTAGTTACTTGGGTAACCAATAAGTAATTCTCGTGGCTCTTCAGTTGTTTGAATGTTGTCAAGGTGAATCTGTCCTGAACAGTATCTAAGCAATGCAATAGATACTGAATGATAACAGCTATCCCTTTTATCTCTGAAATCCCCACCAAGTGCCTGGGATCAATAGTTGGGATTTCACATTCCAGAGCAGTCAATGGGACAGAGTGTAATGAACCGCGACTAAATCAACTGCCAATGCAGAAAGCATAATTACTTGACCGTTGTGTGAGAAACCAATGAGCATCCAATATCAAGGATGTGGCTCTTTCTAATAAACAAGTCCCAAAATTAAGTAAGTCAGTCATTTAATTTTCAGCTTCTTTAAATGCTTCCTTAAGAGAACTGAGGTTTTCTTTCTCTTCCTTCCACTATCCCCTGGAAATTTTTTGTCTATGTGGGCAGGGGGAATGTTACAAGCCTTTCATAAAACCCAAGAAGCCAAGGACACCTTCAAAGCAAAGCAAAATAAGCCTAGCATTTATCAGTGAGTGCTTTAAAACTGAACACCGGAAACCTTCATTAACTAGTGTTGTCTTTCCCATAATCCCTCCTATCTATTAGGAAAAAAACTTTTCCACTAAGGCAAATAAGACCTTTCAGGTTTTTATCTAGAAAGTGTGCTTCCTACACTGGTAAATTTCTTCTGAAGTCTATTTAGCTTCAAGTAAAGTCCTTCCACTGCCCACATGAACAGCTGGGTTGTCTGAAAGTTGGCCTATCAAGGGTGGCCTTAGTTTAGTAAGTTCAGACTGAGCTGATTCATAATGAACTAAGCATGGCTTTGGTTCCACTGAAGGCAGCTTTTAATTAGTGTAACACTGCACATTGCCCATGGCACTTTTTAGATGTAGCAAAAACAAACATGGTTTTTAAATGCACTCCTAAAGTGTGCAAGCTACAAACATTTTTATCAACGTGTACTATAGGTGCAATGATAAGAGAGTCAAGAGACTTGTCAACCCAGAAATAGGTCGCAGTGTATTCAATGGGCATCACAGTTTGCATTACAGGGGTAGCGAACCTGTAGCCCTCCCATCCCTGGTTGGGCTGATGGGATATGAAGTCCAACAAGAGCTGGAGAGCCACTAGTTCCCCAAGCCTGGTGTTTAAGATCAGTGCCTAAGTGTACCAGTTTGACAGATGTGTTTGTCTCCTTCACATGTTATTATGTACGTTCAAAAATCCTAAGCACACACAAAAACAGTGTGTTTAGGAGTCATGTGTTTGTACAGTGTAACCAGCAGGTTTTGCCAGACTTGAAAAAGTGTACAAACTCCACCTTCCCCTTCTGAATCAAGGCGGAGATGTTGCACAGAACAGAAGAGAGATATTCTCCCATCCCAACAGCTACCATTGACGAACTTATGTGTGCTGCCAATTCACACACAGAGGTGGGAAAAGACAAATGTATCATTGGAATTCTCCAGGAGGCTACAATGAATCAGGGGAGGATAGATCTAATCTAGTTGCATGGTTAAACGTGCCACTCTGAGTAAAAAAATAAGAGAGTTGATGGGAACATTCAGAAAGCAGATCTGCATACTTTAATGCAGGACAGACAAAAAGTTATACAAGTCTCTACTTTGGATGTGCCACCCACATAAAATCTTATTAGCTCCCTCCTACTGGAGTCTGCTGATTGGACTAGGGTAAATATTACATGTGTACCTCAGGTACACTGAGTTTTGCACACCAGACACCTGAGAATCCTCCACATGAAAGGGCCTAACATGACTTATTAGGATGTGGGATACTATTAACTTTCTGACTGCATGCCAAATTTTAAGCCTGTGGATCTCTCAGCACATATATCTTCCGATATATGTTTTCCACATGTCTCACAATGATTTCCTAGTATAAAAAAGTGCCTTATGTAAAAAAATAAAATAAAATGCTCTGAATTTTTATTTTGCTATTGGGGAGCAATCATTTGGGGATTTAAAGCTATTTTCCACCAAAACTTGAAGAGATCAGCTCAGTGTAAATGCTTATTCAGCGTCACGGAAAATCCCCACTAGATGGAGCTGTTTACTCGTTGCTGAACCAGGATAATAAACGTCCTTGATTAAAGGAGGTTAAGAGCTTTAATACACCGGAAAGATGTGATTCCTTTAGTGCTCAGCACAAATACCAAGGAAATCAATCACAATCTTCCCATTGCCTTCTGCGAGCTTCGTGTGCTTAATGGTATGGTGTCTCTAGCTGGGAGAGGAAACGAGAAGGAAGAACAAAGAGAGGAACTGGGTTTTTAGAGCAAGTCTTAATAAAATGCAGATTCAAGCAACTGGTTTTGTTACATCAGCAGTTTACAAAAAACAACAACAAACCATTCATCACTGAAGACTACACTCAAAAATTCCCATTTCAGACATTTGTGCCATAGTATCACAACAGGCAACAGGACCCACCCTACCATTAGACAAAGGGAGGCAGCCACTTTAGGTGGAAAATACAGGGGAGCAGGCAGTGGCTACAAGGTGCTGAGTGACAGATCTGTGTGTCCCACACAGCCTGCTCTGCACCCTCTAAGCCCAGCTGCTGCCCTCTGTTGCGGATATGGTGGAGGATGCCGTCCTGTCACAAGTGTTGAAAGATTTGACGGCCACTCCAGTCAGCTTCTGTACATTGAATGGGATGGGGTGCCACCTTGCTTTTTGCCCCAGGCAGCAAAATATCTTGGGCCAGCCCTGTCAGACAATGAAGAAACAGCCTGCCTACCTATCCATCCTACACACTTTATGGGTCTCTGTGATTAAAATGGCTTTTCCAACTTGTCACAACTATAACATGAAAAACAGCAGACAATTCAGTTAGTGTATGTCCAGCTTTGCAAAAACATAATTAACAATTTAAAAAATCCGGTTATACCAAATGGCAATCATAAAAGCAGCACCTTGCAGCCTTTCCAAAAAAACAGGAAGAGGCCAAGGAAAGCAAGAACACTTCACAGTCTCAGGACAACCACCACAAAGGCCTGTTTTTCACAGCACATATTATTGGCTCACATGGCAAGGTTGGATCTGAAGCATGCAGCTGGTATTGGGAGATGCAGTCACTGAGGTATATTAGTCTGAGTCTTTGAAGAACTGAGGAGGTTAAAACTAAGGCCTTGAACATTTATCCAATGAAAATAGGTACATCCTAAGTGGGACATTCTGGACTCAAATAAGAAACCGGGACGGCTTCTCTAAATCAGGGACGTTTCTGGAAAAGAGGGACACTTCCAGGCTAAATCTGCTTCTGCCTTCTAAGATTCATTTGTTCCAGCCCAAAGATTAAAAAACAAAGCAAAACGCCCATATATATATGCTGCTTGAAGGTAACGGGCTACCTTGTTTCACTAAGCAAAAAATACAAACAAATGCCTGTGTGAGTGGCGTCTTTACTAGTTTGAGCAAAATAAACACAATTTTGTCACCAAACAATATGTTTCAAGTAATTATAGTGGCAGGCTTTCCCCTCCTCTTCCTCAGAGTAGGTCAAATGGGTATCTTAAATTGAAGCCGTACCAACCAAAAATGAAAATATTTGCTAAGTTTTAAAATCCTTTTATTCGAGGGTCCCGGGGGTCTTTGGCACAACAGGCTTTTTGTCTGCAGTCTGCCTACAGCACTCTCAAGCGGGGGTTGTTTGTTTTATTTAACTCTCCCAGGCAACTTTATTCCATGGAAGGCTCACGGTCTCTCTCACCTCCCCACCTTCCTTTATGCTCTCTCTGAAAGGGGCACAGGCACGGATTTGTGTAGGGTAAAACTGAAGAAAGAAAGAAAGAAAGAAAGAAAGAAAGAAAGAAAGAAAGAAAGAAAGAAAGAAAGAAAGAAAGAAAGAAAATGCTTTGTTCTTTTCGCATAAAGAACTTCTGTTTCCTTTTGTTGCAACATTGCCTCTTCCCACTGGCATCCTGAAAACCCATATTATAAACATGTGAAATGTGTCTGCATGGAAGGGAAGCGAAATGAGCATAGGTCTCTGGACAGTTTTAAAGTGGCAATGCGCCTGTTTCCTTGCTGCCAGCGAGCCAGGGGTGAGACACAATCTGGCTGCAGAGACCAGTCTGCTCGTTTAATAAAGCACTAATCTTGTGTAATGTGAGTGAGCTCACTGCCATACAAAGTACTAATTATCAGCAGCGTTTTCCAAAGGATATGAATAACTCCCCCCTGTGAGAAAGAGGCCCAGCGCACAACCCCGAGTAGCTGTAAGTAGTTAATCCATAACATGAATGGTTCCAGTGGACTCCTTTACAGCTTCGCCTGCTTGCAAAGGTCCCGAATAGCAAAATGGTAATCATCCAAGTTCAGTGGAAAATGTGCCAAAAACAATACCTGCTTTTTTCTGTTTACATGGTTAGGCTTTGCTGATATCAAAGTTGGCACTCGCCAATCTAATTGAATTATTTGAAATGCAATTTCCCTACAAGGTTTTTAAACACCTCCTAATGATGTCTGAAGGGGGCTATTTACTCACGGCATGTGCATATCTTTTTCTTCTTTTTCTTTTAAAGAATTCAAGTAATTAAAAGGGGAAGCAGCAGAACTTTAGGAACTCAAACCTTAGAGACAGGAATTGTTTGATCAACAGATGCCCCTGTGTTTATATGAAAAAGGCTTTCTCCCCAGTTTGGGCAGCAACCCAGGCTTGTCAAGACTTGAATCATAAAATTCCCATGTGCTTCTAAGGAAGCCCCAGGAAATCCAACAGGACTGAAATGTGAAGAACCCATGGTCAAATCCTTTTGTAGTTCAGATTTCACATGGCACCATGGCTTGTACAGTGGTACCTCAGGTTACGTACTTAATTCGTTCCGGAGGTCTGTTCTTAACCTGAAACTGTTCTTAACCTGAAGCACCACTTTAGCTAATGGGGCCTCCCACTGCTGCCGCGCTGCCGCAGTGCGATTTCTGTTCTCATCCTGAAGGAAAGTTCTTAACCTGAGGTACTATTTCTGTGTTGGCAGAGTCTGTAACCTGAAGCATCTGTAACCTGAAGCGTATGTAACCTGAGGTACCACTGTATAGGTAAATAATGACTTGCTTTAATTAGGGCTGCCATACATCGGAAGCACAGATTTTGGCAAAATTGCGTAAGAATAACTCCAAAAATTTTGCAAAGAAAAAAGGGGGGAGAGAGAGATCAACAACTTTGGGCAAAACTAAAAAAAAGCTCCTGAACAACTTTTATGTCCAACAGATAAAGACATTGGTAAGATTATTGTAATAATCTGCAGTTTCAAAAGAACATAGAATCAAAATAGATGAATAAAAGAATAAGTTAAGTTAAAATATGCAGGAAATGATAAAATAAATTTAAGGAACCGAAGAAAGAGGAAGAAGGAAGTCGAGGTTGGAAATGTTAGAACTATGGTTAAACTACTGAAATGTATATAAATGAAAATAATAATAATAATAATAATAATAATAATAATAATAATAATAATAAAAACTTTTGTGTTCAGATTTTCACTTTTGGAAATATGGCAACCCTAGCTTTAATGGCTTGGCTCACGCACAGCACTAAGCCAAGTCTCAGCTCTGAAGCTGAGTACAGAGCAGATGGGCAACACTAGACAAGCAGCTCTAAGCAATGGTTTGCATATTTTACACCTGGAAGGTCACATTGTAATGTGGGGCTTATGGTTAGAACAAACCATGGTATGTCTAGTATATTATGTCTAGACTTAGGCACACAGCTATTATTGCTACAAAACCTGGAGCAAGGCGAATCAGGCTACAAGAGAGTCCAAGTTGGATCTGCTTGTGAGCTTTCCATAAGAACATAAGAGTAGTCCTTCTGGCTCAAACCAAAGTCTTGCTTAGTCTAGCATTCTGTTCTTTTAGTGGACAATCAGGTGCCTATGGGAATCCCAGTAGTGGGACATATCTGGGGACACCGGGTATGAAACCTGAGACCTGAAATTCTTTTCAAAAGTGCTTGGCTCAAGAGTTGCAGCAAATTATGCCTTTACATTGGTAAGAAGTCTTAACTTGCTTTTGTTCATGAAGTTCAGTTCAGTTCATATGCAAACTCTTGCAGCAATTTTAATAAAGCTCCTTTAACACTAAGCATGAACCCTACAGAGAGAGCTATGTTTATATAGGAAGCCCTCCTGAATTCCAGACACCTCCAGGGTGCAAGATACTAGGAACTGCATTCCCCCCCCCTCTCTCTCTCCTTTTTATTCTTGGGTGGTTTTCCCAAACTTTTTTTTTAAGCTTTTGTAAAACTTGAGGTATTACTGGTGAAATGCATGAAAGCAATTTTGTTTGGTCCATGAAGAATGATTCCAGTGTGACAGCTCGTGGTTGGCTCTGCAATGACCTAAGCATTTTTTCCTGCAAAGCTTTGCTTGTCAATGAGTCCTCATGGATTAGAAGCTTACTCCACTTACTGGAATTATTTTTGTTAACTTCATATGCATTCCAGTCAGGGTATGAAAAAAAAATGCAGTGCACAAGTCTGGTATTTTTACAGTTGTTAATTCTGGTAAATTGCCAACAGCTGATAATTTCCATGGGAAAAAGTAACCCAAGAATTCTGAAAATGAACAGGTAGACCCTTGATTCTTAATTACACTTCTCGTCTAACACATTGATTGATGAAGTATTCAGTTAACAATATAGCAGTTGATCCTTACTTGTACAAAGGCATTGTGCAAAGAGACTACTACTGGGCAAAAGAGTGAAAAGTTGCCATTCAATGAAGTTATTGAAATGAAAACTCTACTGTATTTCAGCATGCAACTAGTTTCTCCTGATTCAAAGAAGTCTTCTCTCAAGTCTTGGTTCCAATGGGAATTTCAGGTGGAAGCTTTTTTTTAATAGGAACCATGCCCTCAGAGAACATATGTAGCAAGTCTTACAGACTTGTATATGAACATCTACTGATCTCTGATTCCCCCAAGTATCTCCTTATTTAAAAATGGGTAGAAGATTAAATTGGGTAGAAGAGAAGGGCGGCCAAGATGATCAAGGGTCTGGAAGCCAAGCCTGATGAGAAACGGTTGAGGGAGCTGTGCATGTTTGGCCTGAGTAAGAGGAGACTGAGAGGAGATATGGTAACCATCTTCAGATATTTAAAGGGCAGTCACATAGAAGATGGAGCAAGCTTGTTTCCTTCTGATCCAGTGGCTAGGACCCGAACCAATGGATTCAAGTTACAAGATTCTGACTAAACATCAGGAAGAAATTTCTGACAGTAAGAGCTGTTCGACAATGGAATGGACTCCCTTGGAGATTTTTAAGCATAGTTGGATGGCCAACTGTCATTGATGCTTTAGCTGAGATTCCTCGAGGCCCCTTCTAACTCTACAATTCTATCATTCTATGATTATGTTCTATCAATCTGTGATTCTGTGTGCAATTCCCTAGACCCTAGCAATGATCAAACATTTATGAGCTGTAGTTTTTAAATAAGCTACAGCCACCAACTATACAAATATACCTGCTAAAAATTTCATTTAATTTATATTTTTATTTTCTTTAAGGTTCAAAAAATGGAAAAAAAATGATTTTTTTGGTTAAGAAACAAATTATTTCAACCAAAATTTATTTTTCTTCTAAGATTTGAAAGTAAGAGATGCTTCTCCACATGAGACAAAAGATATCACTACAGCTGGAAATTAAATATTGAATGGTTTGGAACAAAAGTACTATGTGATTGTTCTTGAGCTCAGGTACACCCCCCTCCAACTGTTACCACCCTGGGGCTTTCTCCCTCTGCTCATTTGCCCTTCCCAGTTTAACCAGTTGGAGCAAAGCTTTGTGATGGAGAATCCTTGGACTTCAAAAACAGCTGGACTAGATAAGCTGTTTCCTCCAATACTATAAAAACACAATTCAATTCTAAAAATATATATTGCCAGTTCTTGCCAAACAAATTGCCTTATATGGACAGCATGAGAAAACTGAGAACTTCCTCAATAACTTCATGAAAAAGATATGCACTGAAGCAACCCTAAAGCACATTCTATAATTTGCCATGGTAGTTTCCCATTAAAATGTTCTGTTCCTATGAAGAAGAAACCAGGAAAAGGAGAAAAACAAAAGCAGAAGTGACAGAAGAGAATTTCTGAAGACAAAGCTGACAGCAGTTGAAAATATTTCATTGTGCCAATTCATAATTTATTTCAGAACTCTGTGTTGGATATATTCATTCATTTATCTGTCTGTCTTGCCTACTAATTACACTTCCATATCCCACATTTTAAAATATACATTATCTTCTGCTTTTCCTCCATAATGGAGCCCAAGAAAGTGTACAGGCAGTTTCCAAGCTATCACCCATCTAGGCACTGACTAGACGTATAAGCAAGGTTGTGCCTTTAGGCCAGTGTGGGATTATTCTTTCAGAGAGCCTCACAGTGACATACATTGGATAACCCAGATGGGTGAAATCCATAGTGAAGTCCCTTTTGTTTGTTAGGCATCACTGCACTGGTTTCCCAGGGTGTGGCTGCTGTGACATTGCTAACAGCTTCTGGGAACCACAGGTGACAGCTGAGTGCAGGGTGGGGACCAAAGGTGGACAAGCTACCCCAGAAGGAGCACAACGTGTCCATACGCCCGGAAGTACTACCACTCTCCTATCTATAGCAGGGATAGCTAACCTGTGGCACTCAGTGTTGGATTCCAGCTCTCATCAGCCTTGACTGCTGGTTATGCTGGTTATGCTGTCTGGGGATGATGGGAAATAGAGTCCAGCGACATCTAGAGGGTTGCAGGTTAGCCACTCTGGTATATAGAATAGCAGAGCTTTTCAGGAAAATACAAAATAAGTCATTGCTTAATAAAACAACGCAAGGAACTATCAGGTGAACTTGTTACTTCCTTCAGTTCTATAACCTGTGTCAGAATTCAGCTCAAAACATAGTGCACATTCATTAATTAGTTGGAAAAAGCTGTATCAAAATGTGCAGAAAAGATGTACAGTGGTACCTCGGGTTACAGACGCTTCAGGTTACAGATGCTTCACGTTACTGATTCCACTAACCCAGAAATAGTACGTCAGGTTAAGAACTTTGCTTCAGGATGAGAACAGAAATCGCATGGCGGCACGGCAGCGGCAGCAGGAGGCCCCATTAGCTAAAGTGGTGCTTCAGGTTAAGAACAGTTTCAGGTTAAGAACGGACCTCCAGAACAAATTAAGTTCTTAACCCAAGGTACCACTGTAGTCTCGGCTCTTGACACCCTACCAATGAAGAGGGCAAGCTTATACAGCCATGGTAGACTTCTTTGCTGCTTCTCATATGCCCTAGTCCCCTGCCTTCCTCCTCTCCAAACGCTTGCACATTTCCACATCCCTTTAAATAAAAAAAAGGATGCACAGAGTCGTAGAATTGTAGTGTTTGGAAGGATGGCAGGTTAAAATTATATTCATTGCAACTAGTGGAAGTTGGGACCAGTTCTCTTTTGCTGAGTGAGCTGGGAAGGCAGGAAGTTTACATAAGAAATGAATAAGAGCCCTGCTGGATCAAAATGAAGATCAGTCGAGTCCAGGATCATGTTTCCCACAGTAACCAACAATACATCTGTGGGAAACCCCGGCAAGACCTGAGTGCAATAGCATCTTCTGCTGTTATTTCCACGCAACTGATATTCAAAGGCATGCTGTTTAACACTTTGGGATGCATAAAATACTGGTCATGCTTAGAAGATATCCATTAATGTTAGCAATGACTGAATTAAGTTCTATTGATTTCAGTAGAACTACTCTAATCACTGCTAAATCTGGCTTTAATCCTGTTTGTATAAGCTGGAAAAAGCATAAACATTATTGATTGTTTCTAAAGAAAAGAAGTGGAGGGAAGTGGTTAACAGAAAGGAAGAAAAAATGGGATGGAGATCAGTCGGAAAGAGGTCTGTTGGCAGATGTCCTTATCCTGCTCATCAAATGCCTTCTTTTCCTCATCTCAAAAAAGAAGCTAAAAATTTAACACTCGGGTTTGTTCAAAAGCCTGAATTAGGATTTCATTTCCTGGAGTCTGAAGATTGGTTCCATGCCATTCTTGGCTCTCCCACCCTGAGGTTTATCACATGTTTAATACTGACTAGCTTGAAGACAGGCTGATCTTGCGAATACAATTCTTGGAGTGCTAGAATGCATTCAATCATGAAAGGGTGGGGGGGAGGATAAACATGGTAAGTGGAGAACAAGGCCATTCAAGCCCACAATACAGACAGAATGTATGAGGCTTCCAAGAATGAGAAAAAAAGGGGGTGGGAGGGTGCCCTGGGGAGAAACAGGCTCTCTCCTGCCACACGCCAAGAGAAACTACTCCTCAAGGCACAATAAAGCACATTTGTTCCAGCAATAAAGTATGTCAGCAATATAGCACATTAAGAGAAGGAAAGAGTTGCTCCCCTTTTTCATTTTCTACACTGTCACCTGCAGCAAATAGCAGCTCTTAAAGAAAAGGGTCCTTCAAACACATGCACACACACAAAGCCGCTCAAATCCTCTGGTAAACTCTAAATGGTAATCAATCAAGGCAGATTCTTCAGTGACTTCTTTCTGAAGCTGTCATGTGTGATAGTCAGAAGTGATGCCAGGACCAGACCTTTTCCTGGAGTCCTGACAACAGAAGGCAAATGGTAAGCGTAGCTAGCTCCAGTATCTGTGCACAATCCACAGGCTAAATATATATATATATATATATATATATATATATATATATATATATATATATATATTCATATGGAAAAAAGGTATTTTTCACTTGGATGAAACAAAACCCTGTTTTAAAAAGAAAGGGGCAGCTGAGTGAGCAGCAGTTTTATTTGCTTTACTTTTGAATTTATGCGGTATTTTGTTGCAAAGCATCTGCGCTTAGGTTGGAGAGTGAACCGACTTCAGTTCACGCTATTCAGTCTGAGAATGTTCCACACCATCCCAGTTAGGGCCTAGCTACATGTGGCAGGAATAAGACGTCACTAGTGATCATGCTGTAGCTTTTAAAAAAATTAAATACCAGGCACAGGAGCAGGAATTGTTCCAAGGAGCACAATATGGGGTAGAGGGCAGATTTAAGCTTCCCCTCCCACACCTAGGTATCGGAGAAAATCCACACCACCACGGCAATTTGGGTTAGGATAAAATAAAAATTCACGTCAATGCCATTTAAGCCCTTAGAAAAGAACAGAACATGGAAGACTTCAGTCTCCAAAGCAGAATACATGCAAGGCAAGGACTTCAGTGTGGGACGGTGGGTGCCTATTCTTGTAGCTGCAGGTTGGCAGCCTTTGTGCAATGCAGCTGGGACTATAGGAGCCTCAGCGGTTTGTATTCATGGGGTCCACATGCTCCATTTCTCCCAGGAAATAGCTGTGTATTAAAGGCCCCAACAGAGAACACAGGAAATGTTAGTGCAAATGTTCACTCATCCAAGGCTTGCAGCTCACTGAAATACCTCAAGGACTGCCTCTCCCCATATAAAGTGACCAAGACTCTGCATTAATCACCTGAGGCCCTTCTTCGTGTGCCTCCTCTCCATGTGGGATCTGGAGGGTGGCAACACAAGGGCGGGTCTTTTCTGCAGTGGCTCCCCATTTGTGGAATGCTCTCATCCAGGGGGAGGTTTGCCTGCCACATCTATTATAGGCACCAGCCAAAAAAAAAACATTCTTCTTCAACCAGGCCTCTGACTGATTCCACAGCCTTTTAAATGTGTTTGTGGGAGGGGGAGTTATTGATTTATTGTTTCTGTTTTTTAACTATTTCTTTGTGCTTTTGTCTCATGTTTTTATCTTGTGAACCACTGTATATGTGGTTTGTGAAGATAAATGGTGGGCTGGGACTTCTGTGGAGAGTAGAAGTTGTGATTAAAACTTAGGTTCATTCATAGAAACTAGGGACTAGGGAAAGATCTAATCCAGGGGTCGGTAAGGTTTTCCTTGCCTGGGCAGAGATCCCTCCATGGGCTAGATCCCACCCCCCGCAATTTCCGGCGTTTGTGTCTGTGCAGGCGCAATTTCCGGAATCGCAAAAACGAGTCCCCGGTTTAGCACAGCGCGCAGGGACTCGCTGAGCGGGCAGCTCGGCTCCGGGGCCGGTTAAACAACCCCCATGGGACACAAGTGCCTTAGGTTGCCGACCTCTGATCTAATCTGAATCCCTCCTAAGTTTAAGCAAATGCCTAGAGGAGGTGCAGCTAACCCGACGCCCTCCAGAAGTTGCTGGAGTACAACTGCCGCCACAATCTCTGGTCATTTGCCATGCTGTTTAGGGCTGATGGGAGTCTTTCTTTAGAAAGCTCTGGAGAGCCACAGTTTATCCACCGTATGCATAAAGCCCATACAATGGTTGTGTATAAGCTACGTTTTTAAGTTGCTAGGGAAACAGCTACCACCATTTCTCTTACTTCGCCCTATTATACAAGCAAATGACATGTCTTTGTCCCAGGCATGCAATCTAATTCAGTTGGGTGGGGCAACAGTAGAAAAGAGTGTGAGCAAATGCTAAGATGGGATGAATTCAAGCATATGCCACTTTATTTTAGTTGGAGATTGAAGGCAAAAGGGTTAAGGGAAGAGGTAAGTTCTGAGCTGGAATTTGAAAGAAAGACTGGACCAGGAGTAAGGAAAGTTATGTACAAACACGTGATGAATCACACTCACCGAGGCTCAAATCCAAAATTACCTTGGTATTATTACTGCCTGCCCTACATTACAATAATAAGAACATCATACCATAGCAAATCAGGCTGGTTGTTTGCTAGGATATAGTTTTCTCCATTGTTCTCGCAGCCTGACCTATTTTCTTTTCTAAGAAGCAGTGTCACAAACAACTGAAACGTTTTCCAGATACTGTTTTATAGGTCTCTTACCAGCACGCTGCCATCAGTCCAGCGGAAGTCACTCTCATACATCTTATCGTTTAGGCCAATCCACTGGTAGTCATGCCCTATGCCTAAAAGGAAACAGAACCAGTGATTTTTTTTTAACCAACTTTCCCATAAAAGGGAATTATCTCAAAATGAAAGTATTTTCATAGACTTGAATTAGCCTTCCTGTGTGTGCTTCAAAATGATTATTCTTTCACAAAGAAAATAAATGAATATCTGCAGCAGCTTTTTATAACTGAAGTTATTTATTTTAAAAAAATCACATTGCCACCCGCCCCCCAATGATTTCATATTTTGCTGCTGACTACTCTTAAAGAGTTGGATAGTTGGTTTGCTTTTCAGATGGCTGTATATGATAAAATGCTTGACACTCGCCAGTATTTGAACAGGCTTGTTTAGTTTGTTACACTTAAAGAAGTAAAACTTCTCAATGCCCTTATGGTATCAGACTAATAATTTATCTATGAAAAAAGCGGGTGGAATTCGACATAGTACTAAGGCAATTGTTCCATCAGTGCAAGAGTGACAAATTTATTGATCTGCTTTCCTTTGGACCACATCAGTGAGGATGAGAGGGGGGGTCTTGTTGTCTGGACAGTCCAGGACCTTCATACACATTGTCCAGGCTTGTACTCTGAGGAAGTCACTTTGCTGTTGCTAGCACAGTAATTTGATTTCACCCCCAAAAGCACACTCCACTGTCTCTTGAGACAGACGGATGCCAACAACTACAAGCATTTCAGCAAGGAAATCTCCTCTCATCCCCTATTCCTGCATGGCCCCTAAAACTGTTCTAAGGCTTCCCCCAAGTTCCTCAAGAAGATTTGAGGAGGGTGTGTAAGAGGGGGAGAGGACGGGCAAGTGGAAATCCTCATGATGATAGTACTGATTAGTAGAATACCACCCATGGTCACTTATCTTGATCACTACTGTTGCCATTGGCTGCTATTTTTTACCCTGAATACAAATGTCCAATGACTGTGCTGATTTCACACGTACTGTGATCCAGCAACTTCAGTGCACATGCGGGTGCTCCATTGCATATTTTGCACCCTGATGGATCAGGCTTTCCAGCAATTTAGAGTTGGAGAATGATGTGAGTAGATGACAGTAATTTAACCATTTTGTTATGTACCACAAATTGTATGTAGAATATTCCCTGGAAGAGGTAAAAAGCGTGTGTCACATTTGTATGAGCACATAGAAGTTGAATAATGCCCAATTGAAAACATAATATTTATATTTTTTTTGAAGGAGGGAAACCCTCACCCCATGCTGATTGTATTTTCTTGTTTAATATAAAAAACAGAAAATGCAATAAGCTACAAATAACGAAAATGGCCACCATAAATATTTCCTTCTTAATTTTCCTAGTTATTTCTAATGTTTTACTGTGCCGAGCTGGTGTGCCGGTTTTTCTTTCCAGGGATGCATATCCTCCTGAAGCAATTTTTAGAAACATTTGAAAGGAAGGGTGTGCCAAACGACTTGGCAGAAAATCAACAACCTGGTGACTTCTCAGAAGACAACACAAACCCAGAACGAACATGTGTTTTCTTCCAAGAACATATTCAGGGAATGAACATCTTACCCAAACATTAACACAGCTAATGATGAGCATTTTGAAATGAACCTCATGTGCATTAGCCTGGAATGAGAATTTGGATTTTCCGATAGCACCTGGGACTGCAACCAATGTCAGCCACTTGTAGTAGAACGCAAAGTGACTGATGCAGGCGTTCCTGCAAGCAACAGTATTTTTAAAGTGCCTGGAGATGAGACTGTCTAAACAGTGAGCCTAAAATACAGTAGTGCCCCGCAAGACGAATGCCTCGCAAGACAAAAAACTCGCTAGACGAAAGGTTTTTTTGTCCGCGATTTGCCTCGCAAGACGAATTCCCCTATGGGCTTGCTTCGCAAAACGAAAACGTCTCGCGACATTGTTTCCTTTGTGTAAAAACCGTTAAAACCAAGGGTGCTTAGCTTGAGCAGCTGCAGTTGCGACTTGGCTTCGAGGAGCAACTGTTAGCACGTGGTTTGGTAGCCTTTTATCAGACTTTGCTCACTTTTGAAGATTTTCCAAAACTTTTCCAGAACTTTTCCAGAACTTCTCTTTCATCCATTTGGTAAGTTAAACTTTTAAAACTTTTTGGGGGGGTTTTGGATTTTGGGTTGGGGTGTTTGGGATTCAAGGACTTGGTGTTGGGAAGGGGTTTGCGATAATCTGGGGGCTTGTGGGCCTTTTTGGGGAATTTTTATGATTTTCTGTGACCATTGTGCCAGGTTGCTTATTTTTGAAAATTTTTCTGAGTTTGAATTTCTGAGTGCTGGCTGGCTAGGGGAACAGTGGGGGAGGTTTCTGCAGAAATCTGGGACCATGTGGGGGTTTTTTGGGATTTTTTATGATTTTCTGTGACCATTGGGCATGGCTGTTTTTTTTCAAATTTTTTTTTCTGAGTTTGAATTTCTGAGTGCTGGCTGGCTGGGGGAACAGTGGGGGAGGTTTCTGCAGAAATCTGGGGGCTTGTGGGGGTTTTTTTGGAATTTTTATGATTTTCTGTGACCATTGGGCATGGCTGTTTTTTTTTGAAAATTTTTCTGAGTTTGAATTTCTGAGTGCTGGCTGGCTGGGGGAACAGTGGGGGAGGTTTCTGCAGAAATCTGGGGGCTTGTGGGGGTTTTTTTGGAATTTTTATGATTTTCTGTGACCACTAGGCATGGCTGTTTTTTTTTGAAATTTTGTTGTTATTTTTTGAATTTTTTTTTGTCTGGGTGGGGAAGCAGTTGGGGAGGGGTTTGCAGCAGTAGGGGAGGGGCTGGGGGAGCAGTTGAGGAGGGGTTTGCAATTTCTGTGTTATGGGTGGGTTGGTGCGTGTCTGTGGGAGCAGTTGAGGTTTTTGAAGACATTGGTGATTTTTGAAGCTTTTCCTAAACTTTTTTTACAGCCATTTGAGGTTCCTGAGGACTTCGGTGGTTGATTGCTGAAGCTTTTCCAGAACTTCTCTTTCATCCATTTGGTAAGCTCAACTTTTAAAACTTTTTTGGGGGTTTTTGGGATTTTTGATTTGGGGTTGGGGTGCTTGGGATTCAAGGCCTTGGTTCTGGGTTTTAATTTCTGTGTGGTGGGTGGCTGGGTGCTTTTGTATTTTTTGGGTTTGAAGCACATCACTGATTTTTTTTCCTGTTTCTTAGTTTACGAAGGTGGGACCTGTGCTGCCATGGGACCCAAGAAGACTGCTCCTGCGGTGGCCGGCGAGAGGAAGAAGGAGAAGGTGACGCTGGAGATGAAGAAGGACATCATTCGGAAGCACGACGGCGGAATGCGTGTGACGGACATCGCCAGGGAGTACGGCAGGAACCCATCGACCATCGGGACCATCCTGAAGATGAGGGAGAAGATCATGGCGACTGATGCAGCCAAGGGAGTCACCAGGATCGTGAGGAACCGCCCAGCTGTCCTGGAGGAGGTCGAGAAGTTGCTGCTCATCTGGATAGAAGAGAAGCAGCGTGCAGGGGACACAGTGTCTGAGGCCGTCATTTGTGAGAAGGCCAAGGCCTTGCATGCTGACCTCATCCGGGATCAGCCAGGAACCTCAGCCGAGCCAGAAGTCTTCAAGGCTAGCAGAGGTTGGTTTGACCGGTTCAAGACGAGATCTGGCATCCACAGCGTGGTCAGGCATGGAGAGGCTGCCAGTTCTGATGTTCCTGCGGCTGAAGACTTTGCAGCGGAGTTCCTGGAGCTTGTGAAGACGGAGGGCTACGTTCCGCAGCAGGTCTTCAACTGCGACGAGACCGGGCTGTTTTGGAAGAGGATGCCCAAAAGGACTTTCATCACTCAGGAGGAGTCCAGGCTGCCTGGCCACAAGCCCATGAAGGACCGTCTGACCCTGCTCTTCTGTGCCAACGCCAGCGGCGACCTGAAGATCAAGCCCCTGCTGGTGTACCACTCGGAGAACCCACGGGCCTTCAAGAGACACAAGATCGACAAGGAGCGGCTGAGTGTCATGTGGCGATCCAACAGCAAGGCTTGGGTCACACGTGTGCTGTTTGTGGACTGGGTCAATCTTGCTTTTGGCCCTGCTGTCAAGCAGTACCTGCTGGACAACGACCTGCCGCTGAAGGCTTTGCTTCTGATGGACAATGCTCCTGCCCATCCTAAAGGCCTTGAGGTGGACTTGTTGGAGGAGTTCAGCTTCATCAACATCATGTTCCTGCCGCCTAACACCACGCCACTGCTCCAGCCGATGGATCAGCAGGTCATCGCCAATTTCAAAAAACTCTACACCAAGGAGCTTTTCAGGCGATGCTTCGAGGTGACTGACTGCACCACCATCACCCTGCGGGAATTCTGGAAGGACCACTTCGACATTGCCACCTGCTTGAAGATGGTCAACACGGCCTGGAAAGGGATCAGCCAGAGAAATTTGAATTGCGCTTGGCGCAACCTGTGGCCGGACTGTGTGGCACCAAGTGACTCTGATGCACCAGAGTCAACAGTGGTGCAGGACATTGTTGCCTTGGGGAGGACCATGGGCCTGGAGGTCACGGAGGAGGACATCTGCGAGCTGGTAGAGGGGCACGACGACGAGCTGACCACCCAGGAGCTGGTTGAACTGCAGGCAGAGGCTGCGCAGGAGCAGGCCTCACTGGAAGAGGAGGAAGCAACTGGGGAACGGCTGTCCTCCGAAAGACTGAGGGACATTTGCCAGAGGTGGAAGGAGGTGCAGACTTTTGCAGATCTACACCACCATGAGAAGCACGTGGCACATGACGCTGGGAACTTTTATGATACGAGGGTCATGTCGTATTTCAGGGAGCTGCTGAAAAGGCGGATGAAGCAGCAGACAATGGACAGGTTCTTGACCAAGAAGCAAAGAGTGGAAGAGGAGCCTTCTTCAAGTGCTCCCCCAGAGTCTTAGAAAATGTCTGTATACTGTACTTTGTTGATTTTTAAATGTATTTCTGTCATGTTTATAAAGTTAATTTATTTTCCCTTCAATTTTTGAACTGCTCTTTACAGTATGTGTGACTTTAAAGAGCAGTTAATAAACTGTTGTTGTACCAAATTTGGCTTTGTTTGGACTTTTTTTGACCATAGGAACGCATTAATTGATTTTCAATGCATTCCTATGGGATTTCGTGCTTCGCAAGACGAAAAATTCGCTAGACGACAAAAATTGCGGAACGAATTAATTTCGTCTTGCGGGGCACCACTGTAAAATTAAAACATTGGAATAAAATGCCTCACTTAATTCTTCTTCTAATGTCTTTTTCTCATGAACTAAATTCTTTAGGATTGTAAAAGATGAATCCCTCCAAAGATCAGCCATTTCTCCCACTCTAGCTAATGAGTTTGGCAGATCCTTAGAGCTGGGCTGAAAGGAACAAAGTAGCGGTCAAGGACAAAAGGTCCTCTTTTAAAAAGGATAAACGATAACACACATTTCAGAAAGCAAAACATAAAATAAAATATTTTGAGGCCTGGTTGATATTTTGTTTTACAGCCATTTCCACTGCCTCTGCATCCTCAGCGTTGGATCAAAATGCCACATACGGTTCACAAAGAGCTGTTCTTCGTGAGACAGGATGCTGGTCAGATGGGCTCCCTGGAGGCGGCACTCTCTCTCTGCCGCGTCCCACGTGCGCCGATGAGCAAAGTATTTGTAGCACTGCCCTTGGAACTTGTGCCATCCGTAATCACAGGTTTCAGTATCTGCAACAAACAATTGCAAAACTCTTATTGTAAACATGGGTTGGCAATGCCCAGGGGCTGCCCATTGGCAGAGGCAACGCTGAAATGCCCAAAATGAAACATTCAGTGACAAGGGGACCAGACATTCTGCATACAGAAACGCTCAAATGCTTCACTCAAAAAAATAAACTGAGTCGGTGAATAACATTTATGTAGTAAGTGTGTGCCTTCTGCAGATTGTTGTTTGGAAAATATTACATAACATCAACATTAAGGGGTGGGGGGAGACCATGGTGGTGAACAGCATAAAATCAGCAATAAAATTGCAACCATGAAACAAATACAAAATACATTACACATCAGCTTAATACACTGAAACAGCTGGATCACCCCTAAGGGTAAAGCCTGGACAAACAGGTGAATTTTAGGCAGGAGATCAAATGCCAATGCTGCAGGTATCAGGCTGATGTTCACTGAAAGCATATTCCAAATAACATGATGCTACCACACACAAGGCCCTGATCTTAGTGAGCATAGACTGAATCTCAGGAGCAAACTAAGTATCTCTTTGATGTCCAACTTTGAAGAAGAAATTGTGCAAGACAAGGAAGTGGTCTGGAGAACTGAATTCTACTGAGGGTTAGAAAGTGAAGGCCCACTGGCAGAGATCACAACGAACTGACAGATAACCTTATTACACCCAAAAGCTCTGATCCATGAACATAAAGAGCTTCCTGAGGACCACAGCTCCCAAGGAAGTTGTATGCTTTCACCCAGGGGATTCTTCATCTGGGAACAACCTGGAGCCCCTGTGCTGAGCAAAGTCCAGGAACCAGCTAGATTTAGAGATAAGGCTACCAGTCCAGACACCAGCAGCCAAGATCTAATGGGCTCTGAGCCTGCAGAAGTGACTGATGCCTTAAACAACAGATGGAAATGGAGACGTGCAAGACTTTGAGGAAAGATTCCTTGGGAGTAATGGTCTTCTCATGAGTAAGGTCTTCCTTCTGAGGACACTTCTCTTTGACAACAGTTGACAGAATTCAGCAGGACTTGGGCAATGCTATTCTACCAGAAATGTGCCTTGATTCTAAGACACTGCTTGCCCGAAATCAGACCTTGCCTGAGCCCTCATTTGAAATACTTCTTGCCTGGCAAGAGACCTCAGACTGGCCTTGGATTGGTTGCTGACTGTGCCCACAACAGCTCTGTTATCTGGAAGTTCCCTTGTGACCCAGGACCCAGCTAGGACAGCAACTAAGCCTGAAGATTTAATGACAGGCAGTGGCTCTCACTACACTAGAATCAGGACACTTCCTCATCTGAACGGTGTACAGGTTGCTTCTTCAGCAGAGGGAGCTGCTGCAGTTACATCTTCAAAGAAAGCTATTTGCATATAGAGCTTTTTGGATTTGGACCATGGCTTGTATGTTTTCCAGATGCATACACTCAGCCATTAGCGCTAGAAAGCAGAAAGGAAATTCTACACCAGATGCCAGATACCACATTCCACGTGGAATTGCAAAAAAAAGAAAAAAGGAACGACCTCATCTGTGTCATTTAACGGCTTAAAAGACAGTGATATCATTTTAACATTTCATAGGAATATAGACAGCATAAATGAAGCTGCAAGCCCTGCACACACTTGGGCGTCTGATCCACTTTAATTCCTTTAGCAAAACTATACCCTATGCTTGGTAGTTAAAGGTCACTTATTCCCCCCATTAACCATTGTTGAGTGATACAGTTTTAAACATACAGGGCTGGGAGGGGTTTCCTGCACTCACACTCCATGACTAAACAAGCTCTAATCACAGCTAATGATCAAAACCCATTGTAATATCATTCAGACAACATGATTCACTGAGCAGAGATTAGCTGAGGATAGTCAGATTTACCCAAGTAATGTACATCTCAGTGAAGCCAGTGGCAAAGTTTCCATTGATTTAATTCATTCAGACTGTGCAAATAGATTTTGAAGTAGATAAAGGCAGAGGCACAGCTTTCAGATTTAACTGTAAAGAAAATTCATTCCTGATTCCTAACACTTTGAAAATGGAGACCCAAGGAAGTTGACTTCCATAATAAAAATGATGCATGAAGACTATTGTCAGCTAATACTCAAAAACACTGCAGCCCACACCCTGACAAAGTTAGTCATGACTATGAGTCAAGACAAGTGACATGGGCCAGCAAGCTGTACTTTTTCACATCTCCACATGTCTTCCTGATGCACATGTAAAGTGGTGTGTGTGTGTGTGTGTGTGTGTGTGTCTGTTGGTCTGTGTGTGTGTATATAAATAATGTTTGTATCAAGTGGGTAAGGGAAGCAAAATCCCATCTAGAGCCGAGGGGACATGTCTTGGTTTTTTCTTGGAGGTTTTTCTTTTCTCACTCCTCCCACAACGAAAAAGAAAAACCACTTTGCTGAATTTTCTCATATTTCCCTCTGCTATTTCTTTGTTATGATCACCATTTCCTCTCTTCCACACCACATAGACACACAATGCCCTGGGTATGTCCAGGGTGGAGGGTGTGAAGTCGCACTGTTGCCTCTTGAGGGGGGAAAGCCCCACACTGAGAAACTGTAGGATAATTTCTCCTCTCCACAGAGAAATTCAGTGCATTGTCTGCCCCTGCCCAACTCCACCCTATTCCCCAACATCTCTGCCCACACACAGGATGGAGATTAATATTGAGAAACTACACATGTGTCAGATTTGGCCCCTCTTTCCCCCTATCTTATCATGCTGTGTTCGAATGTTTGAAGCACTTCCTACACACAAGCCCTAAAATCAGAAATGAGCTGAGTGGGCAGAATTATTATTATTTTTAAGCAACAGGTCACACTATGGGAGGGGCAATGGCTTTGTTCACCTCCTTTGTCATGTAAAAAAAGAAAAGATGCCCCCAGTTCTCAGTTGTCTGTATGTGAAAAGGGAAGACACATGAATATAATACACATGGTTGCACACGTAGTTTGGTTCTAAATCTCATTGAAAGCAATGGGATTCGAGTCAGCTGCAACTGATTTGTTCCACTGGTTTCATGAATAACTTTAGTTGGACTGGGCCTGTGTGCTAGGTTTTAACATTGCAACAGGACACACAAGTTATAACTAGTGAGAAAGAAAAATTAGATCCAGGTGGATTTCTGGCCCTAATATGGAAGGGTTTTGTGTTTTTTCCCATAGCCTTCATAAAATAAAATAAAAAACATTATTTGCGTTTTTCATTTTGGCAATGCGGTCTTTAAGAACTGATGACTGAAAATAGCCATGGAAAAAAATAACTGTTGTTGTGCATGTTGTTGTGCAGTTCACAGATGCAAAGCTGGAGTACTACCTCAACAGAGATTAAGACCAGCCAAACAATAATAAAAAGGCCCCTGGAGGGGACCTTTTTAAATATATTAAATAAATTTAAGGGACTATTTTCTGAAGGCAGCTGTAAAACTGAAACATAAAATAATGAAATGCACGTTGTCTATCTTCACGTGACGGATGGTCCCGATAAGAACACACAGTAGAAAAGCGTTTGCATCAGCCTGTAATTCAATTTTGCTAAAGGGAAGCAAACATGAAGCTTGGCAACGTAGCACATTTTAATGGCTTCGTGTCAATTACACTGCCAGCACCGCAGAATCCCAGAGTGGAGCTGACAAGTGGCATAAAATTCCACTGCTGCTTTGGGTTGTGCCTGAGCCCTTTGCAGATGTGCTTTTTTAAAAACCATGCCCTGGGGCGGAGGGATGGTTCAAATCCAGTGAGGATTTACATTGAGAAAAAGAGTTCCATTCTAGCCTACTTCCTGACATAAGCAGGGAGAAGGGATATTTGGATATTTGTGGATGTTTCAACATATAACTTTCTACCAGCATTCCAAAATGGTACAGTCTCACTGCATCTTCTTTCCACAAGGTTGCACTCTACTAAATTCTGCCCACTGAAATGGATGTACCCAAGTTAACCATGTCCTTCCATTTGAATGGGTTTATTCGGAGCAGGACTGACATTAGTTACAACACATAGGATGGTGCTAATGTGAGGTCCGTATACAAAAAGAGGTCTTAGGACTTTTTAAGTACCAAAGAGCCTGTTATACTAGATAATCCATGAAATTTCCTGAATCAGTGAATAATTTAAATACAAATAATAATAATCCAATGTGACCCATGTGCATAGAGACGCTTCCTTTTACAACATTCTAGGCATTCATAGTTAAAATGTATTATATTAGAACTGAAATTCAGCTTGGCATGTTTATGGTGTTTTAAAAGCTGTTTCACTAAACCCAGGAGTCATTATAGTGCAGCAGTTCATTTTTATTTATGGAGTTTTATATATTCACATCATCTCTTTACGATAACTTCAGCATGGATATTATTCTTCAGACGTATCTAAGTTATACTGTCTAGAGATTCTGAGCAGAGTTGCTTTAAAAAAAATATTTTAGAGCTGTTGGCTTGTTTTTAACTGGTGCAATAATCATTTGACTATAACCCTTGTCTTGTTTTAGAAGTCCTCTGAAAATGCGAGAAAAGCAAAGTCTGAACCACAATTGCTATCAAAGTCAGTGGGGTATAGTAGATAAAGCATTGGACTTAGATTGAGACCTAGGTTCAAATTGCCTTAGCCATGAAGTTTACTGGCAAGTCACTTTTTAGCCTACTTTACCTTAAAGGGTTGTTTTTAGGATAAAAACGGTATTACTTCATGGATGCATCTCTGATGTCCTTTGGGGAAACATGGAATACAAAATGTGGTAGGTAATGGGTAATTCCATTAACATGTCAACCTGCAGACCCATTTTTTAATTTCCATATATAATTAACATGTTCTGTATCATTTGAAAGATAATTTCCCAAAGTTTCATGATCTGGCAACAATTTTTCAAAATGACATTTTACACATGAGTAAAACAACCTGAAGCATGACATGCAAGATTACTCAGAATTTCTCTCTTTCTTTTTTTTAAAGTTTGGTTAAATACCTCTCTAAGAAAATAGAGAATTGGTTGATGATCCATCATTGCAGTGATATGGTTTTGCTTTTCATTTGGTGAAATGACAATAAATTTTATGTTGGGGGGGAATTCAGATGAGTTTAGGTCAGTAAAACGTATGTTACTTGACCATGTTATGTTAGTCACAAAAACACATACTTTTATTCCCTCAACAAAAGAAAAGAAACATACATGTTTTGCGTTTTTCTCTTCTTTGAGGTTCTTAACATTAATAAAATGTGGTAAGATATTAACTGAAATGTTCTTTACATGCAACATTTTTGTGACCAACCTACCACCACTATTATGCATAAATGTTGCCATGTGTGTCATTTAAACCTCTTTCTAGGACTGTCATATTTTCTTCCCTAAGAATTTAATCATTATTAAGGGAGAAATCCTATGCACAAGGAACTGCCATAAAGCAAGCTGGTGCAAATTAAGCTGTAGCAAAGTTACATGAGATCCAAATTCTGGTGGAATCTACACACATATTAAAAACGCTATGAAAATGCTTTTTCAAAAAACATTTTGAAAAATACATTGAATTTGGCATAGCTCACTGTCACCATCTAGTGTCACATTTGCATATTGCACTTTACAAAACATTTAAAATGTCCTATTTGCAGCTGTATAGCTGAGTCCTCTGTTCAACAGCATGGCTGCTGCTGCTGCTCTGCCTAAGCCTGGTAGAAGGAAAACGAGCCTTTAAAATAGTGTTATGCAGCAGGCTGCCAGGTCACATGGCTGAACTGAGCAGGCATGACATGCAGCCTAAGTCCCTCCCCCCCTCCCGTTCCTGCCACCCCCCTGGAATGCCCCTTTTCGGGGGCTTACATTGGCCTTGGTTCAGCCAGCTGAGTCCCAGCTGAGCAAGTTGCACTTCTGTATCTTTCACTGAGCTAGGGACTTAATGTTGATCTGCTGCACCCTAAGTTGCCTATTCCAGCAGATCTTGCCAGGGCCTATTATATGTACCATCAGCATAGATCATCTTACACAATTTTACAAAAGGAGACAAGTGGTACAATCAAGAGGCTTACAGTCTGAAAGATCAGTCAAGCAAGGGAAGGTAGATATATCTTATTGCTTTTAGAAGAAAGGTAATATAATCATGTGCATAATATATATTTAGGAATCAGACACCCTTATTAGGTTAATTAGAAGCACCTATGGTTTTTAGAAAAGTGCAGAAATATTTGGCTACTAGATTCCTCACTGCCACCCCCTTTCTTGAAGCAGGCAAAAGCTTCTCCCGGTTTCCCCTCAGATGCATCAAGGAGGTAGATCTGTCTTAAATGGCTCTCGCTAGGTAGGTTCATCCAGAGCAGAGGTGGAGGACAGTTTTGGCACCACAGGCCAAAGTTGATGTCAAAATCCCTTCTGCTCCCATCAGAGTGAGACTGGGCTTAAAAGGGAAGAAGAAGCCTTTGGGAGTCCCCTTTAAGCAAGACTGTAGGCGGGGGGACTCCCAAAGGCTTTTGGAAGCATTTGCAAGCCTCCCTCCCATTAACATTGCAGTGAGATTGGACTTAACAGGGAAGGGAGAAAGAGCCTTTGGGAGTCTCCATCTCACTCTTTAAGATCGCAGGAAGATCAGGTTTAAAAGGGAGCGGTTGAGTTTGGGCACGTCTCCAGGTTGGAAACTGTAAGGCCCCTTGTTCTCACATCTAAAGGTATTTAAATGGGACTTGGGTTAGACAACCCTTCAAATAAAGGATGCTTTCAAATAGAGGACTGTCTGCTATAAAGGAAGGCGCATGGCCACTCTAATCCCACTTTCCTGTCTACATGTTGTGCCCAGTTAAGCTGCCTGAAGAGTCCTGCTGCCAAGCAGGGTCCTGTGCAGACAAGCTCTAACTCCCCAAGATGGCTTCACTTCAGGGCCTGAGACGAAGTGGGTTTAGCAAACATATAAAGCAAAAGCTTGTAAATCTAATTTAGTCAAATGGCTTTCAGAAGTGGCATTGCTTCCCCCAGTCCTTCTCAGCTGTGGGAACTGAGCTAGAAGCTATTTCCAAATAGAAATGCTTCTTTCCTTCCCAAACTACAATGACTTCCAGAACTGAGCCTGTGGGGAGGGACAAGAGCAATCACAAACATTTGGACAGGGAACGAACTCCTTTATAAAACGGAGCACTTTTGCTAACAAAGAAATCATTTATTTTCCTTAGGAAAAGGAGGAAGAAAAGAAAAGAGGAGGAAGGGGGAAAGAAACCATCTCTGGCTATACTGCCCCAAGGAGGGTTGTCTACTCACAATTGCATCTGCGCAGTTTTGGCAGCAGGTTCACATGCACATCTGCATCTGGTAAACAGTGCAACGAAGGTTCAATTTTACTTAATGTTTTTATATATGTAAAAAAGACTTTATATAACACAGTAAGGCTGAGTTGTACTGCCAGGAAGAAATGGCACCAAAAGCAAAACCTGAGCTATAGGAGCAGAGTGCAAGAGAAGAAGAAGATGATGACAGAGGTGAAGGCAAAGACAAAGGAAGACCATAGTTTAAAGCACGCCTTCTACTTTGTTCCAATGGTCTTGGAATAAATATGCTGATTGTGTTGCATTTCTTCAAAATAGCCACCCAATTAAAAAAGTCAAACGCCAGTGTTAGATGCCGCCAAACCCAAAAGCAACATACACAATCTAGTCACACACCTCCATCTACCCACACATATACAACCTCAGCCACACACATCAATATCCCACATTTGCACTGTCATTTTAAACTCCCCTCACCATCATTTGCCCTTTTTCTCATCCCATCCCTATCTGTGGTAGTTAGGGAGGGAAATGAGAATGGAACCTTTATCTAAGAGCAATTGCAAGGGACAAGCCGTATTTTCCCATGTATAAGACTAGATTTTTTTCCTAAACAACAATGTCCAAAATTTTGGGGCATCTTATACATGGGGGCCATCTCCCCCCATTTTCTTAAATTGGAGGCCCCCCAAATAAGGGGCGTCTTATAGACGGAAAAATACGGTAATTTTCATAAGGTGGCAGCATGAAGGAAGGGGAAAAACATTTTCCCCCTGCTGTCACCCAACCATCTCTCTACAAAAACTTTCCTCCCCATACAGTAATCAGGCTAAGAAGTAAGCTCCTGTTCATTTAATGGGATCTTTTTTAAGAAGCTGGACTGCCACAGGGCTGAGAGAGGCTCTGGCCCTCTGGTAGCTCACCCCCCGTTTTACAATCTGATCTGGCAATGAACACACTGAATCCAGTGTTAGTTGCAAATAGACGGGGAACAGTATTCAGACAGCTTTTTCACAGATGAGGTCTACCTATGGGGAAAGGCTGCAGCTCAGTGATAGAACATCTGCTTTGCATGAAGAAGGTCCCAGGTTCAATCTTCAACATTTATAGAAAGGGCTGGGAGGGACCCCTGCCTGAAACCTCAGAGGGCTACTACCAGTCATTATAGATAATATTAAGCTAGCTGGACCAACAGCCTGACTCAATATAAGGCAGCTTCCACAATCTTGGGTTTCTCTGCCTATTGGAAGAGGTGAAGGAAGTGAAAGCAGTCAAATAGCAGTGAATCTTGATGTTTCCATATTTCAGTTCTTCCATCTCTTCCACTGTGACAACCAGGATTCACTGGCTAATGTCCCTTTCTTGGCCCTCATGTTCCCCCGCTAAGCTGATACTGACAGAGAAAATATAAACACTGGCTGAATGCCAACTGCCCTGCATACAATTACCTTATCTTCTTGGTACAACAAAAAGGTCACCTACATCTTCTCTAATATTAGTTCAAATGTTCGCAAGCACTCAGAAATCCATTTGGCAAACGATTGTTTTTACAAGCCAATAACTAGTTCTAGGAAATAACAGAATCATTCACTCATGCCCTTTCGTGGCATAGGAATGCATGGTTCTGTACTTTTTGGCTTTGCTTTAGATCTAATGAAATCAGGTTCATTGACATGTAATCAAAACTGCTTTCCAGACAGCGGTCCACATTTTCTTCCCCCATTGTCTGGTAGAATGGGCAGGGGGTAGGGGCTGCCAATGAATGCCTTCCTGCGATCTCAAACCACTGCAGGACTTTCTGTGGAGGAAATTTAAATTCCAGAGTTGACTGAGCTGAGGTCTGTTTCAGACTGACAAACGAGGAAATGTTCACATTAAGCATTTCAAATACACTCTCCCTGGTTGGTCATAAAGCACAACTTAAAGCTGCCATGAACTTCAGACTATTTCAGCGTTAAGGATTTGTTGCGGGAAGATATTTTCAGAAATATCCTTCTGCTCTAAAAACATGGGTCAAATTCTTGTATTAAAGAGGAGATTTCAGGAGACTTTCCCAGCCTATGCCAGACTACTGCAAAACTGAAATATAATGAGTGCTGGACCTAGTCCTATGCCTGAGGCTTCAACATTAACAAAACAAAAGCAAAAAAAAAAAGTCCCTTCAGGCTCATGGAATATTTTTAAAGCACTTGCAAATTCACAGTCTTTCGCCCAGTAGGCTTACGATGAAAGGCAATCCTGAAACATGCCAATGTTTATGTAATTATGCCTGGAAGACACTCTTGCTCTAGCTGTGAGTGAATCCAGTCAGAGCAAGATGGGGGGGGGATGGTATTTTCCTACATGTGAGGGTGAACGTAAAGGGGTAAAACCCACAACTATTAAAACCTTCAGCTCATTTTTCATCCTGGAAATTTCCCTATTACCTTTGGACAGGCCCGAACCCATGCTGGAAGATTCGTGTTTATTCTGTAATACCACCTTTACAAATGAAGGGCAGGGAGGTAATGTTAAAAGAGTGCTGGAAAGCCCACAGCAACACTACGTAATTAACTTCTCCGTAGGGCCATTACGTTAGCCTGCTTGACCAGAAGACCCAGACACAAAAGGAAAGAAAAACATGGTGTCACCTTGAGAAAGGCTTGTTGAGTTTGTTAAGGACTCTCTCAGGTCTGCAGTGTTGGGTGTATTACCATCACTGTGCTTATCTTGTAAATGGCAGAAATGTCATATACCTTTTGAATTTCATGGCTGTTAGATTCCACTGTTTACTTTTCTCTCTCTACACCAGGAAAATCTGTAACCCTCTGGATGTTTTGGGCTCCATCTACCATCAGCCCCAAACTGCATGGCAAATGGTCATGGATGATGGGAACTGTAGTCTAGCAACACCTGGAAGGCCACAGGCCTCCAATCCCTGGGTTGGTGAACCTAAGGTCCCCTACATGGTGCTGAAGAACAACTGCATCATCTCTGCCCACTTGCCATACTGGCAGGGCATGAATCTTTCTTGGTTCATGGGAGTGAAGTGTTTCTCCACTGATATGATCTGAAGGACCTCATGTTTCCTGTCTTAATTCAAGCAGAACATTTCTAAAATCAATTCACATCACAATTCTATACATGCATTTAAAGGCCCATAGAATTCAGTATGTTTATTACCCAACAAAGTGGGTGCAGGATTGCAGGGATTATGGGAATTGTAGTCCAACAATATCTGGGCACCCACAGGAGTCTCCCCTTCCCCCCAAAAAAAACCTCTACACCTGTGTAAACACACACAGAGAAGAAGAGACTTGCCAACTGAGGATAAGATTTATCTGATGAAGAGGCTTTGGTCCACAAAGTTATGTAACAATAAATTCTTTTTTGTATTTTCTGTAGCAGACTAATGCAGTTACCTTTCTGGAATCTGGAATAGCATCGTCCAGGGACAGATTAAAGAACACAAATTAAAGAACCATATCCCAAACTTAAAACTTCATTTTTTAAACATCACTCTTGAAGTCAAATGTTGGAAACATAAGATGACAAACTAAAATCAAGCTGAGAGGATTAATTTTCTACCTCAGTAAAAGAGACTACAGCAATTCCCACCCCCCACCCCCCAGTTATGACTATTTTCAGCAGGAAGGAGAAAGAAAGCAAAGCAACACAAGCGAAAGAAAATAAAAGCAAAGACAAATAATTATCCATTAATTGCCCCCACCCTCCCAATAGAGGCCTGATTTGTTAGCAAATTTGCATATTTGATTCCATTGTAAGCACAGTGGAGTTAACTATAAATTTCAAACTGAACTCACCTTTTTCACAAAGAGCCCCAACATAGCTTGGAAGACAAAGGCAAGTAAACGTATTGATGCCATCAATGCATGTGGCTCCATTTCTGCAAGGGCTGGATTGACATTCATCAATGTCTGCCCAAGAAAATGAAACAGATATTTAGAATGAGGTATTGTCCTCACTTGCAATGTAAAAGAAAGTTTATATGTATTAATAATGTCAAATAAATAATGTACCTAAATTGATTTCAGATATCACAATGCATAAGGACCTAACAATTTTCTTCAACATTTGCACACAGAGTTCAGCAGCATTTACATCTCAGAATTTGCAGAACAATTCTAAACAAAATATACACACACACTGCATGACCACTGGGTCTGTAACCTGCATCATCAGTTTCTACCTCTCAGAACTTGTAGTAGTAATAGTAGTAGTGGTGGTAGTAGTAGTAGTAATTTACTTTACTCATCTGGCTGGGCAGCTCCGAACAGAATATTAAAAACACGATAAAACATCAGTCATTAAAAACTTCCCTAAAGAGGACTGACTTCAGATGTCTTCTAAACGTCAGATAGTTGTTTATTTCCTTGATATCTGATGGGAGGGCGTTCCACAGGGTGGGTGCCACTACCAAGAAGGCCCTCTGCCTGGTTCCCTGTAGCCTCACTTCTTGCAGGGAGGGAACCGCCAGGAGGCCCTTGGAGCTGGATCTCAGTGTCGGGGCTGAACAATGGGGTTGAACGATTCTCTCTCTTTTTTTTTGAACCCTCAGAATACCTTTGTGATGTATCCAACTTATTCTAACTTGGGACCATGGAAGACTGAACTCCTATTAGGCTGCAATGGCTGCATTTCACATTACTTCGGTAGACACTGGCATCTGTTCCTACTGCCCTTGCCCTTTCATCTCCTGGTGGTCATAAAAACCACCTCTCCTGGTGGTCATAAAAACTCCAAACAATAGGGGTTGTGTCCGGTGAAGGTGGTCCTGTGTCGCCCAATATATTATTGGGGTTGCTCCAACCCTCCAAAACAGATTGAGGGCACATGCAGCAAGAGGAGAGGGAGGAGAAGTTCCGTTGCACAACCAGAATTCCTTGTACAGTTGGGACAACTTCATTGGATACAAACATAGGAATCCCAGAGAAATTGGCTAATCCAAGAACAGTAGGCTAACTGTTTACAGAGTCCATCATCACAAAGAGTCTTGCCATTACCACAACTGTTTTTGTCTTCATGCAATGTGACTGGCCTAATGAATCAATCAAATAAATAAATAAAAAAGCAAATTCATTAATTCATTCAGTGAATATGCTCATACTTCTGCCACTCAGTTTCTTTTTAACTTCTCTTTAGCACATGTAGCGGTCTTACCTCCAATGTGCTACTAATCTGAAATCTGAACTGGAAGAACTTTCAACAGGCTATTAGCAGCATTCAAACATTTGAGGCAGTTATTCTTCCTCATCTATTTATAAACACCAGATATTGCCATTCATAAATATTTCTACAGGTTTTGCATGTGTATAAATTGCAGTTGATCATCCTAGTAGATCTCACAGAGATTTGCTGCCTGGTGTTCAAGTTTGTATACAAACTACCACATAAGAAAGCATACGGAATAAGGCACATTTTGCTGGTGTACTGGATACAAATTCCCATCTTCCCGTTGGCTTTTGTCCACTCAGCACAGTAGATTGGCACATGAAAATTTACTCCCATACACAAACTGCATTTGCGGATTGGACCGAAAATGGACAAAGTTGGTAAGCAAGCAAGAGTTCGTCTTGCTTGCTTACATCAGTCTGAGTCTTCTGGTACTACAATACCATGCCCTGTTTTGCACATTGAATAATCAGATAATCAAATACCAACAAAGACTTTGCTTCTTACCTACTTCACACTGGTCACCACTGAAACCCGGCATACAAGTGCAGATGTAGAAAGTGTCACGTGGATAACAAGTTCCCCCATGCTGGCATGGATTACTCTTGCATGGCTCTTGGCCTGTAAAGTGAGTTCATGGAAAATTGCTATATTTTGCTAAAATTGCTTGTTGGGTGCTGACTCTCTTTCAGCAGAAAGACATTTCCTACTTTTCAGCTGGTTCTGTCAGATTTGCTATAGTTGCAGATTAGACAGAAACCAAAAGCAATTCATCATAATATGCAGCAGCCATCATCCATGTTGGCAATGCAATCCTTACTCGCTGGTGAAAACAATTTACTTTCAGAAATATTTCATTTTCTTCAAATGACATTTTGTATTATTTTTGGCAACTGCAATATTCTACTGAGGATTTAGTTGGCATGACATGACAATTAATTATAGCCGAAAACAGTTAAAACATATGTGCACAGTGAGTGAAATATGCATTTATCTGAACGGGGTTAGTTTATGTGGAATGATTGGGTACACAGAACATGCATTCTTATACCACACTTCTTGTTTGTCATTCTGGATATTGTTTGCTTTCCATCAAGCCATATTCTCATTTTGTTTCTTTATATGGTTATTGAAGGACTAACTGAATAAGAGGCCAAACCAATATGCATATTTAAACATTATTTCACATAAGATTACAAATGTATAAGGCTCTTATATTATGTAAAATAGTATGCAATGAACCAATTTTGGTTCGGCATGTAATATTTGGACCAGTTCCTCATATGCATTATATCAAGATAGCATCAGGTATGATTACTTATGCTACATAAAAGTGCTTAGTGGAACTACTACAGCCATTTTCAATCATATCTATAGCCTTGCCATGGGAAGACTTTGGGGAATGTTTAAGACTATAATCTTTTACACATGTAAGCTACCAATATACAGAACCTCCATGGCAAGTTACTGTCACACATAAAACATCTTTATGACATGAAAGCAGCATCAATCAACAGGGAATCATATTTATATTTGATAATAAACACATTAAGAAGGTGTAAATCTGTCCTGTCATAAAGGAACAGATCATGCCCCAGAGTGCCTCCTTTAATGATTTAATCACAAATACAAATAAAAAAACCCTAAGTCTTCAAATTTATCTGTCTAGCACTATTCGTAATGCTTCCTGTCATGGTTGACAGACAATGGGAGATCTCCACTAATGTCAAGGACTCATCCTTACATTTTAAAAACAAAACCACAAACTTTAAAAAGAACTTGAGACCAATAGCGTAATTTATCAAAGCCATACCAAAAGTGCCACCAAGAGTACTAGGAAATCATCCATTTGTCATGTTCCCTCAACAGTAGGAGCTTATCACATGTAAAGCAGTTGTTCCAAATGCAGAAACCCACACCAACAGCAAATCCTATACATGCCTATTCAGAAGTCTCATTGGGTGGGGCTTATGCCTCTATAAGTTGGTATAGGATTTCTGCCTGAATCCCACCGTACCCCATGTACAAAAGAGTAAAATAAAAGAACTGATGCAGATTCAATGGGGCAGGGAGATAATTGCTATCCACCTCTTTAGTCAGGTGTGATTTTCTTTCATTCCAGGATTGGGATAAAATTGTGAATCCAGTCAAAATTACTATTAGTAAGACTCATTTTTGTAGCCCCCTTTTGCACATAGGTATATCTGGCTGAAGACAAATATATCTGCATTATTATGACATATCAAAGTCTAATAACCTTAGAATATCTGTTAACATAAAAAGACTTGTTATTCTGTAAATATTCCAAAATTATTTCCCCATGTAACCCAAAGTTTCATGGCTCTCTCACACAATATGTCTTTTCTTCATGCAATCAGCCTTCACTGTTGCTGGACAATGAATGGGCACATGTTACATGTGAATCTGCCAAGCCTAGATACAGCCAAAAGTAATTGATGAGGGGAAAGGCACTTCTGCCAGCCATACCCACAAAAGATCCAATTTGCCTATTACATTTGTAAATGTGTCTGTGTGCTCAAAAAAGGTTGAGATTGCAAAGATTGATGAAAAATGCATTGTGAGACCTAACAGTAGTATCTTCAGAGTTTACTATATTGTATCATCAGGCCAATATTTTCATGTGAGTGAAGAACATTTCAGTAGTGGAAAATTTAACTCTTACCTGGTATCTGAACTGCTGTGCCTTCGACTGAACCCCCACCTGTGCCAATCAGGAAATCTGATCCATTAGTTACATCCAGAAGCAAAAGTGGTGGTGTTACAAGTTCAATGCTGTTTATGCCCCCTGTGGTTCTTGCCTGCTTAATATATTCGGGAGTGTTTTCAGAGCCTGGGTTTTTTGTTGCAGCATTAGAGGAAACAGTCGTTGGCTTCTTCTGCCCATCCAATGCAGTCTGGGTTTCCACAGTTGTGTCGACTGATGGAGGGGATGAAATTGGCCAAACATCGGCTTCACCATCAGTCCCAAATACTCCACCTGTTTTACTTTCATGTGGAATGGGAGACGGTGTGGTGCGTATCCATGGTAAGTCTCCATCAGCACTATTTTCATCTAACTGATTTAGCTCCTTCTCATGAGAAGTTTCTTCTTCTGAACTAGATTCTAAAATGTCAGTTCCTGGAACTATAAATGTTGTTGGCTTAGCTTCTTTTGAAAGAGACTCTCCAGGAGCAATGGTTCCTTCGACAATAATCACTTCTGTTGAACTTCCTGGCTTTTCCTTCATTTCTGTTACAGAACTAGGCACAGATTCAGTGGTCTTGCTTTCTGATACCAGTTTGGGAGAAGATGCTAATGGGAACTCGGTGCTTCCTGAAGACTCTTTCAGGGCAGGTTTGTAAGTTGCTGTGATGTCAGCACTAGCTTCTCTAAAGGTTTGTACTGGTGACAAATCATGCTTGTCATTGTCAACTGATGATGAAGTACTTGGCATTATGTCTTCAGGATACTCAGAAGCTCCATTGAGTAAATAGACAGTCACGGGCAACTTTGGAGTTTGAGTTGCAGAATGTATTTTTTCTGGATCTGTTTCTATGGATTTTGTGGCTTCCGTTTCCTTCATTCCTTTGTAGACCTCTTGGGTTGTTTCTTCAGACTTCGTTACACTTTGGGAAGCAAGTTGTACAGTAACTGTGCTTTCTTCAGATTTGTGTGTTGTCAAAGATTGCCATGGCTCAATGGGTAGGTATGGTGGCGTAGGAGCCACGAGTTTCTTTTCATCCATATCTACTTCTCCTTTTCCTGAAGAGTCTGCGGTAGAAGCAATTTCACTTTCATCAGCTATTGCTTGGTTGTCTGACAATGTTTGTAATTCAGCATTGTCTTCTATTGTATTTTTGGAATCTGTATGTTTAGTTTCCAGCTCTAATTCTTTGTCCTTTTCATCAGTTTTGGAGCTGGTTGGCGATGACGTGGTAGATCTAACAAGAACTGGCATAGTTGGAAGCAATGCAGCTATTTTGGGCAGCTCTTGAGTAACACCCGTTTCTGTTGTGAAAGGTGTGGCATCTCCTGAGCCCACATCATCTGATGTTGGTGTCAGATCAGATATCATGGGCTTGCTGAATATGAACTTACTGGTTACAGAACTCCCTTGACCATCTCCAAAGCCATCTGATTTTTCAACAGCTAAAGTAATTGTAGGTGTGGCAGTCTGAATTTCTGTTACAGAAGTATAAATGCTGTACATCGAGGGTCTCTCAGAGCCCACAGTTCTTTGTCCACCTATGTCTTCAATATTTGATTTCAAGTCATCAATGTCTATAATTGTTGTTGCATCAGATATTATTCCATGGCCTACATCAATGAAGCTGGAAATATCCCCCGAATAATTCCTTTTGTCACCAGGCAGTGGGATAAGTTCCTCAAAGTCTTTTATGCTGTTTGTGGAACTTTCATCTGCAAATGTCTCTGAAAAGTCACTATCCGAGGTTGGTAGCATTTGTTTTTCTTCTCCGTGGGTGGGTGATGATACTAATTCTATTTCAGATCCATTCACTGCTTCAGCAAGGTCCACAACTTTTGAATTATTTTTGCCAGGTGTATGAAATGATGTTGTTACTATTTTTGGCAACTGGGTAGGTGATTCAGGATATTTTTCCATGGTGTCCTGCCAACCAGAACCTTCTCCAGATCCTTCGTGAATTGCTATTCTCATCATTTCAGGTTTCGAGGTGGGTTTAGGTTCTTTAGCAATTCCAAGAGTAGGCCTTCCAGGAACAGATTCAGGAACAGGAGTTGTGTCTTCATACATCACCACGTGAGAAGCTTCCTCTGAAATTCCATCAGTAGCTACCGATGTTGATAATGTTGTATTTTCCTTCTCCTGATAGCTATTTTCTAGGTTTTGAGAATTTTCAAGAATGAGTTGCTTTATAGTAGGTACTTCTGTGCCAATGACCCTAGTATCTAAGGTAGATGCACTAGGGGCTATTTTGTCTCTTCCTGCAAGCAACTCTACTGCTATAGTATATGGATATTTATTAACATTGCTGAAATCCTCATATTTTTCAGTGGGATATGTATCAGATTCTTTTATTTTTTCCTCTGAAGTACTTGCTTCTGAACTTCTAGGATGAAGAATGTCAAGACTTAATGTGCTTGCACTGACATTTAATATAGCAGAACTTATAGGCACAGTAGTAGATGGAACAGTAAAGATTGCATCTCCTGAACCTTGTTCTGAAAAAAATGGAGCATTACTGGTTGCCTTTTTTACTGGCTTGTACCCTGTAGACATGGAGGAAAGTTTGTGGCTGTCCTCAGTTGGGTAAGCATTTTGCGCCAACTGTTCTTTCTCTTCAGCTGCTGGTGAAGGGCTTACAGGTTCATCTGGAAATGTTTCAGACTCAATCGTGAGGATGTTATCATGTGAAGAAAGATTCTTTTGCACAAATTCAGTTCCAGGTGTGACATCAGTTTTTATTTCTTCTATGTATGGGATAAATGTAGAAACAGTTGAAATTCCTGTCTGTCCAGTTAAAGGTTTTTTACTTTTAATGAAAGATTCTTGTGTTGCCACTCCAAAGGTCTGTACCATTTCATCTGATGTTTCAGCAGCATGTTCTTCATCAGAATTCATTTCATCTTCTAAAGGAGGGATTGTAGTAAAAGCTATTGTTTCCGATTCAGCTGGTGTTTCTCCTTCAGTGTTTGTAATTCCTGCATTCACTGAAGTGAATGTGGTGGTGTGATGACTATGTGTGTCTAACTTTGCAGGTGCATCAGTAAACAGCATATATCTAGATGTCACGCTGCTACCTTTGTTTTCATTTGTTGTTTTTATAGGAGGTTCTGTAAAAGAATCTATGTCTCCAGAACCTTGTTCAATCAATGGAAATTTAGTATTTATTATTCTTTCTGTAGGACCACGAGCCACAAGTACTACACTACTTCTGTTATCTCCTGATTCCTCTCCAGAGCCTACATCCACCAGGTCAATTATCTCAGCAGAAATGGTTGGAGAAAACTGTCCAGTGCTTTCTGGTTTGGCAGATTCCATTGTTTCGTTTATTAAAAACTCAGAACCTCTTTCTTGCAGAATAATGTTATCTTTCAATGGTGTAGGAATGCTGACAGAAAGGATTGTAGTGCTTCCACTTCCAGTTGACTCTACAGATGATGCCACACCAGATGTCTCAAACAAGTCAATTTTCTTTTCAGTCGCTGTAGAAGATGTTATCTCTTCATTGGATTCCAGAATAGACTTTTCACTAAATGGCAATTGCGTGACTGCATCCAATTCATGTTTTACAGGTCCTTGGTTATCAGTTATATCCTCTGATACTTGCACGTCAGTTTTAGTTTCCATGGCCTTTCTGTCTGATTCAGTACTTAACACTTGCATTGTGGGATCAATAATAATTGCATATTCCAAAGGTGATGAATCTGTGTTAAGTGTGTCTAGCTCCTTCACTTGTGTGTCTGTGCTTCCAGGATGAGATCTCAATAGTAATGAACTCAATGTAGTAGCTATAGTGATAACATCTATTTTTTCAGTACCTGGGTCAATAAATGGGGAGTCAGTACTTACCACTTTGCTGGTGGGACCCCCCAAAAGAATGTCCATGCCAGGTTTCCTCCAAACATCTGTGGATCCATCCCCAGATTCTTCATCTACAGGAATTATCTTCTCTGTGGCCTCTTTAGTTTTGAGAGGTGAGGCATCTGTCACTGATACTGATTTAGTGAGAGTTATGGATTCTTGGCTCACAGATCTGACGCTATCATTACTAAGCAGCAACTTTTCTGCTTTAACAGTAGTTGAATACTCCTTGGTTGAGGAAATGGTGCTCTTATTCTCGTCCTTATCATCCCTCACTTCTTCGGCATTTTTGGTAGAGTTCAAAATCAATTTAGGAATAGTTTGGGTAGTAAGAGCTTCTACAGAACTCTGTTCAAGTGTAGAATTCATGTCTATATACAAAGATGCAGGAGGCTGTGAAGCACTAGGGCTGCTTTTTGTAGGGCTGTGTCTGCCAAGATCTGAGGAAATATCCTGAACAGGATTTTTTTCTGTTCCTGTCATTTTTATTACCGCGGTCGTAGGTTTAGCATTCTCTTGTTGAACATCTCCAGAGCCTTCTGGTATATTCAACAAATTAGGACTTCTGGTTTTTTCTATTGAACTTTCAGCAGTAAGAAGTGCATCTGGTCTAACTGTTGATTTATATTCATCTTGTAGAACATTTTCAAGTGCTGTGCTGTCTTCTATGATTATGGAAGCAAACGTTGGACCAAACGTTGTAGTAGAAAACATTTCAGAAGCTTCTTTTGGAGGTGTTTTTACTGAGTGTGAAAAGCTGTAACTGTTTGACTCAGGCATGGTAGTAGAAGCGCCTGAATATTTTGTATTAATTACAGAGAAAATGCCAGGATGTTTGCTTAAGATTTGATGAAAACCTGTTTCAATTTGTGTTGATTTCTCTGTAGTGTCTGATAAAGGCTGGCCATGTAGAGATGTTATTTCAAGGATTGTATCTGTAGTAGAAACTTCAGAATCGCCACTAAAGGCCAGTTCCGTCATGATAGATTCTGCTGTTAGCTTCTGCGTAGTGGCTTCTCCTATAATTTCAGCAGATTCATTTGGCTGCATTGTGGCAGAGATCTCATTTTCAGACACTATGTTAGTATCATTGATGTGTGAAAACGTTACGTTTTTGGAATGTGGTAAACTTTCAATCTGGTCACTCCTTGCTTCTTCCGCATTTCTATCTTTAGGTGCTGTAGTCACCTGTTGCTTTCCATTGATAAACTGCAAAGCCGGTGGAGTTGTGACATCAGTAGTATTCTCGCAGTCTTCTTCGTCATCATCTTCTCCAAGATTGTATATTTCTGGGTAGAATAAAGGGTCCAAAATTAAAAGTTCTGCAGATTCCTCATCTGGCGTTGCTGTGCAGGGTTCATCTTGTGTTGAATCAGTATCTGTAGGGGGCTCGTCTATTTCATGATAACCAAATAAATCCCAAACTTCATGCACTGGATCTGCAAAGAAAGAGAGCTTTTAATAATATTTTTAGCAACTGGCTTGACATGGGCATCAACTGTCACAGTAAAACCAAATGCACTGAAAGGAAAAATAGATCAAATGCTCCCATGTGCTTCCATTAGTATCCAGCTATTTAAACACTCCTAATATTTCACTACCATGCTGTTGTTGTGTTTGTTGTACTGAGTCGTCCCTCCCCAAGTTTTGTGATACCATGAAATGAAACAAAATAAATATTTCAAAGTGCTTATTGAAACAGAGATACTATAGTCTACGAAGAAAGAGGAAATTGTCAACTATTAGGTGAATAAAGTATCGATGATATCACACACATAACTACATGCCACTGCAGTATGTTCTATAATAAACTAATCTTCCTTAGAAAGTTAGAAAAGAAAATTTAGAGTTTAAATATAGACAGCTTAGTGAAAATTAACAAATCAATTAGGTCTTCAAATAGTTCAGCATCAGTGTTTGAAGGGCATGGCCTTCTAGTGGCAGTACAGCATTCACTGGGAGAAGGATGTAGCAAGGTGATAGAAAGATTTGAGACACTCTATCAGAAGCTATGGAGGGAAAGGAGATTGACAGTATCTGGGACATCTTGGAGACTATGAAGAGGTCCAGGGTGACTCTGTGAGCGATGATAGCATCTAGATATGTTTGGTCGGGATATGAAGCCAGTGGGTAGGTATGACTGCATTGAGAGCAAGATGGATGTGGGAAAAAGGACTTGCTATCTGGAGGTTCCTTTAATGAACTGACCAAGGTCACGGCTAACTGCCCTTGCTTTGCACACAACCTGCTTTATGGGCTAATGAAACTGAAGTAAAGGTATTACAAGCTATTTTAACATCAGGATTATTTTAGGGCACACCATTTTTTAATTACAGAGATGAAAGATAGAGACCTTTTCTCTAGTTTTGTCTCTCCAGCATTTTTTAATAAAATGAAAGTCTGGAGAGCTTTTATTGTAACTGAGAGGCCTGTAATAGAAGGGAAGAAGCCCAAACCCTTCATACTGACTATAATTTTCACTCTGCCCTGAGATCTATTCAGGCATATCCAAATACAGCTAAGGTTCCCAGAACTGCTTTACCCCATGATAGTAGTTTCTTGGAAAAGTAGAAGACTGTGGAGTTGTCTTCATATACTGCAGTAAACCAATCAATCCCCCGAGGCTATTGAAAGCAATGGCAGCAAAACAAACTACCATGATGAGAAAAACTCAGGAATAATTTTCCCCCTTACCTAAACAATGCCATCTTCAGTAATTCTGAAAGTCTTTGTTTGTTTGTTAAACTCTCTGCTGCTGTAGTTCAAAACATTTAACCAATCAATTCAAAATTATAAACTGAAAAACTGGCCCCTCTATTGTGGGGCAGTAATGAGACTAAAAAAATTCTGGCCATTGGGTTACTTTTCTCACCTGGGAGACACATAGATTACTGGTTTAGTATAATTCATTTATAGTAGGTAATAACCCTGATGAAAAGCATCTGTTTTAGGCACCCAGAGAAGACATAAACATATATACATGTAGCCAACAACAGCCTACATCAAGTCTGCATTGATCTCCTTAAGCTTTAAAACATATAATACACACAAAAGAAACAATTTATAGAGATGCAATGCTCCAACATGATTCTGCTACAGATTTAGCATATTTAGATGATTTTAAAACCAGGTTCTCTTCTAAAACATTGAACAGTTGTTCACAACCTAACAGTTCCCCTGGGTGGATGGAATGGTATTGTATAGCATAGCATGGAGTTCTATAATATTACATTAAATACCTTCTTCATGCTACAGTTTTTGTAATTTGGCTGTGATCATCAGTTTTTCAGTCCTCATAGGTATTTGCCTTATGAACAGAGCTTGAATCTGTACCTTTTCTTTTACCTTTTTTCATTTTCTTTTGCTCCTGTCAGAGCACACATTACATCACCTAGGGTCCAGATTCACTGCAATTCTCTCCATTTGGACTCTCACTGCTTTGATCAACCTCTCCCCCTATAAAATGTATGACCACTGGAAATCTAGCAATCTGATAGAGGGTTGGGGGACACCATCTCCCCACCACCACCACACACACACCCCTCCCTCTCCCTCACCTGGCTTGAGAGGGGCGGTTGTCAATAATTTTCAGTAGTCTCAGTTCTTCCCCAGATGAAGAGATCAGAAAGGCATGCAAGCCATCTAAAGGGTGTGTATCCATTCAGCTCTCATTTAGGGGATATGGAAGACTAAATTATGCTTCAGGATAATCCTGTCCTTCTAAGCTGGGCAACAACATAGATGAGGAATGGTCAGCAATTGCGGAACGATCAAGGTTTAGATAGTTTATATGGATAGCATCAGAGGGACGCGGGTGGCGCTGTGGGTTAAACCACAGAGCCTAGGGCTTGCCAATCAGAAGGTCGGCAATTCGAACCCCCACAATGGGGTGAGCTCCCATTGCTCGGTCCCAGCTCCTGCCAACCTAGCAGTTCAAAAGCACGTCAAAGTGCAAGTAGATAAATAGGTACCACTCCGGTGGGAAGGTAAACAGCATTTCCGTGCACTGCTCTGGTTCACCAGAAAGTGGCTTAGTCATGCTGGCCACATGACCCGGAAGCTGTACGCTGACTTCTTCGGCCAGTAAAGCAAGATGAGTGCCACAATGCCAAAGTCATTCACAACTGGACCTAACGGTCAGGGGTCCCTTTACCTTTATGGGTAGCATCAGCTTCAACTGGATGAAGATCTTTTGAGAACTGTTGGTTCTCAACTGTGCCAATTTTGGTCCTTGGCTTTAGCTTTCTATTGACTACACTATTTTCTTGACCTGCCATAGCTCTCTATAACCTTCCAGCTTTTACCTAGTAGAACTCAGGGTATTGCACATGATAAGAAGCTATATCACTAGACTATAGACCTTGCTGACCCTGCCACTGCTGACTTGTCAGTGATATTGTCAGTTTGCCAGGAGGGGCATGATTATGCCAAAGCATCGTTTAGTCTTCCAAATTTAATGAATAATTGCTGTATGAATGCAGCCTTCAAATATCAATGATGAATCTCTGATCCCTCCATCTGGGGAAGAACTGAAACCCCTGAAAGTTGCTAACAGTTTTACTCCCTCTGGCAAGATGGAATTTGGAATTTGCCCAATGTCAGCAAGTTAGTTGTGGGGGGGAAAACATAGCTACTACATACACTTAAGTTAAACAAACCAAGCTATGCAAAAATTATTAACTTTTTTATTCTATTCTCCCCTCTCAGACTTATTTGTAAGCAGGCTGGCCAAAGTCAGAGTGAAAGTCAGTGTTTTTTGAAGTCCTGTTCACAATGTTTCCTAGCTGATGTATCCTTGTCAAAGCACTGTTATCTTTGGCTGTGGTTTAAAAGTTTAAGGAATATATTGCTGAACATTTTTCTGTTGATTCAGTCTTTCACCCAAACACATTTAATCAAAGTACACTTTTTGTCCTCTCTTCAACAATTAAAAGAGAGATTTGGGGGAAAGAGAGATTTTGCAGCAGTAAGCCCTTCTTCTTCTTTTTAAGGACACATGAAACTTGTATAAAGCTATAAATTATTAGTCAACTCAGTTTCTTGAAGGCAGTGCTAAAGAAGAACTTATTTATTGTACAATTGGCTTGAAAGGAGTTTAAAGTCAAGCAAGTTGGGTGGTCAGTCTTGGTATTGGAGTTTTTAGATTCAGTTACAGAACTGGTTTACAGCATTGCCTGTATTCCAGTAGAAGAGCATGGAAAAGCAGATGAATGTTTTAATTAGCAGAATCTTCTCAAGTTCCAATTCTTGTCTGAAGGGCCCCATTTCAGACTGTCAGAATTGTTGGCTGAGACCAGAAACATCTGTGCAGAGTGGATGTTGCCAGAGGGAGCATCCTCACATTCTCCACTCTGGCTTCATCACAGCTTTGCAAATGCTTCTTCCAAGCTCAGAAAAGTCATTCATTCATTTCAGTTTAATGCATCTTCTGGCTCAGTGGTACACTGGCTCTTTAATCATATTTTGTTGACCTCCAATGTTTTAAATTAGCACCTCAGCAATATCCTCACTTCTGTCTAAATCTTATGCCATGTCAGCACTCTCAATTTTATTTTTCCAAAACAAGAAATGCAAAGCTTTTCACACCTGTCCTCCTTATACTGACAAATCTGGGTAGTTCTATTTGCACATGTGCAGTTCACACTTATCCGGGCCACTTACACACAAGTAGATGTGAACGAGCCACCATTTATACTGCATATCGCCAGAATTTGTGCGGAAATGAAACAGCTGGAAACAACTGGAAAATTCTTTTCTACCTTATGTATGTCAAGATTTTTCTTAGAAATTCCAGGAGATATATATATATGAGGACAAATATGATGGACATTGAGTGCACAGGTGAACACTTTTGAACATGGGACAGGTTACTTTGGTCTGGGGTTATTTATACCACCAGAGGTTAAGAATAATCTCTTCCTTATTTACTAAAGAGACCATTTATGGTAAGGACAATTATGTATACTATTGATAAGCTGCTTTCAGATAATATTTCTGGTAGAACATTCAAAGAAGTAACCCTAGATCTCAAGGGAAATGGGGAGGGATGTTTTATTCTCACTTTCAGAGGGGTGGTGGTGGTTCTTGTTATAGAATTTAGCATTTCTTCCGCTTTCTTATGTCTTCCATTTCTGTTTAAAGTTCAATATAGCCTTGTTTTTTTTTATTCACTCATCTGTTGGCTGTAGATTTTCAATATGACTGTTAATATGGTTTTGGATTGTGCAGAATGGTTGCAATAGACTTAATATATATTTTAGGGCAGTTCTAAGAAAGTTTAAATTAATGCCACACGTCCTAAATGTTGACAATGGCAGTGCTATTTCTTTCTGCAGCTTTAGTTAATATTCAGCTGTCCAAGACTATTATTTTTAGACTATAGTTGAAATCCTCAAACCGCTTACTCTGAATTGCAGTCAGTATAACTGCACTGGAGAAAGTGGCCTGAAGTAGCAGCTTATGGTGATTAAGTGAAAGATGTGTCATATATAAAAGTAAGTTATAAAACTATAAAGACAGCATTTTTTTAAGATTGTTCTGTCTCTGAATCTGCATGCATGTATACTGTGCAATTATTAGTACATGTAGTACAATTTTCAAAGACAAAAATTGCATTTCCATTGAAAATCACTGTCTGACAATCACCAAGAGAGATTGATTTGCCATGCACTCGTCAGGTACTACAAAACTTCAGTTCTGAGAGTGGAAGAACCTTACAAGTTCCTGTTCAATATTAGTTACAGGTAGGTAGCCGCGTTGGCCTGCCGTACTCGAAACAAAATAAAAAATTCCTTCCAGTAGCACCTTAGAGACCAACTAAGTTTGTTATTGGTATGAGCTTCCGTGTGCTACTGGAAGGAATTTTTTTATTTTGTTTCTATTCAATATTAGTTTGGAATAGCTGTATTTTCCCCCTGGCTATGTGAGCATATTCCAAAGGGGCATCAAGTAAGGCCCAATTTCAATATTGACTATCTGAGCCTGCCACAGTCTGCACAAAATAAACTGAACCTTATGCAGAATAACTTGAGTCAAAGGGGAAGAGGCCCAATTCAAGCTGAGAAGACTATGGGAAAGCGTAACAAAGCTTGATCCAACTTGCCGTCTAGCTGGGTCCAAAGAGGAAACAATAACTGCACAATTAGGTATGTCCCTCCTTGAATTCTACAGCAAGTTCTGCCTGACCAGACTCTGAAAACCACCATCAAAACCCATTAAGGGGGGGAAAGGCTATTCACATAAATGTTGCTAATATAAAAGAGGACCTTTTCATACGTATGGGCACAAAGTAACTGACGGTTTGTTTGTTCTTAACTGCGCTGTGCTCAACCGAGCATTGACAATGATCAAGCATGACACTGTATTACTTTATTTTAGCCAGTGCCTAATTCTTTAACTACCTAAGCAGTTAATGAATGTGTCTTTAATCAGGGGTATACTGATTTGCCAAAAGAAAGACCTTGATTCTAGCATGCTCTCCTTAACTTAACCTGGTATTTTAAACAATCATTAAGTTACAGGATAAACCAAGGAATTTGTTAATGTTTATTCTCCCTTACTAAATGAATACTTCCACCTTGCCTTTTTTAGTCATGGGAATGAACCCATAACTTAATCCCATGTCTAAAAATGTAACCTTGGAAGAGTTTGCCCCAAAACTATATAGGTTTGCTGTGTGTCAGGCTTGGCAATAGCAGTGTCTTTCTTGGAAGTCCCCTCTTCCATAAACTGTTCCTAGCTTATGGTTTTAAGATCTGGCTTAACGAAGAAATCTCATAGTATTTCTTAGCATTAAACACACAATCCTATTCCGAATCATTATTTATTCACTAATATCAATATGCCAAAACATGTTTTCTTATGCTGCCTTCAATCAAGGAATTTTGCCCTTTTTGGCAATAAAACTGTGAACACAGATGCACACCCACTCTCTCACACATTCTATGTGGGTGTTATACCAAAACTATCTTTCCACTCTGGCAGCCTGCACACACCACTAAAAAATGAGGAAATTGAGGTTCTGGTGAGCTCAGCATCTTTTATATGGCATTAAATCTTGCCCTAAAAAAATCCTTTAAGACTCTTTACAGTTCAGCATTGCATACAGGACTGGTAGGGTGAGATAAATACAAAAATGCATCCTTCAGTGAAGTGGTAGGATTACTGGGATAATGAAGCTTTAAGGATAAGTGAACTCAATAACAGGTCTCAAACCTTTACTCGGGTTTATCACTCCAGCCCATGGATTCCTCCCTCTGCTTGAACAAATTGGTTAGTGAGGACTCCTACATCATTTCTCCCCAATGGTTAATCATCTCCCAAGCAGGATTCAACATTCTCTGACCACCAGCACAAGGGTGAGAATAATGGTGGAAGAAAATGAAAACCCATGCAACAATTGCGCTAGCAGAAGCTTCTTGTGCAGCCAGTTGTGCAAATTATTGTCACTGTCCATTTTCCAGGAAGAGGGTCACAGAAAAACCAAAGTCTAAATACCATAGTTCTTGGGGCTGGTTGTGCAACTATCCACAAATATCCTGGCTTCCTGCACTTTCTCTCACGCAAGCCATTCTGCTAGGGCCGCTAAGGGACTTTAACTTGGTGCTACAATGAACTCCTCTCTAAATGCTTACATGGCAGAAGTCAAAATGGCATGCAGGAGCATCAGCATCCTGATACTTAGGAATGGCCAAGTGAGCACAATCAGTTACTTATATATGTGCTGAAGACTGAAGTAGAAAGGTCAAGTAAGCCTTCTCAAAGCTAAAACGCGTTGCACTTTACTGGCGACGTTAATGGAGAATCCTGAACAGCTGGCTATGTGCTGAACTCAGAGGAAGGAAGTAGTCAGAAATGTATCCTTTCTTCAACGAATACCTGTTGTTAATATCTCACTGGAGTCAAGGATATGGTAAATGTTAATAATACTTTAAAAATGTATTCATCATGTGTTGTTCAGGAAAACACTGCTGTCAACTTTACTGTGTGAGATTTATGCAGAATAAGACTATTCTATGTACCCTTGCTTAGGTGTAATTCTCCCAAGAGAACTTGCATCTGACAAATATTGTATAGGACTGGGCTTGAAATCAGCTCATTTCCTGATTAATCTGTCAAGTTAAAAAATTGCACGGTGGAAAAATTATATTTATTTCATACTACCACCATTTTAATTTGAAATGAAGGGGGGGGACCAAGTTAAAATTGAGAGTAATGAAACATTCTTTCTCACTCTGGACTGTTTACATGTGGCTTTCCATGTGAAACTGAAGAACTTTCCATGTGGTATCTGAAGAAGTGTGCATGCACACGAAAGCTCATACCAAGAACTAACTTAGTTGGTCTTTAAGGTGCTACAGGAAGGAATTTTTTTATTTTGACCATGTGAAACTGAGGTAATGAAATTACCCACAAGCACTTTACTACCTTCAATATGCACACATAAATTGGGCCTGACTTTTTAAAAAGCATTTATCAAAAGAATATGGTATCTCATCTAACATAGGTACTGAAATATGCCTGTGCTGGTAGTTCTCTAACAGTTATTCTCATATTCCCCCCCCCCAAAAAAAATGGGTGCCTAAAAATAGCATAATGTGGCTAAGGATAACATTCTTGCAGGATTAACACTGCTATATAACCTAGTAAACACCATGAAAAGAACAAGGGATCTGCCGAGGACAGTTTATTTGATCAACTGTGATTCTGACTGCTGGCTGTGTGTCCAATGGCCTTGTAAAGGTAACATTTGAATTTTGTTTTAAACGACTAAGAAGATACTTGGAACACTCAATGCCAAAAAAGTCATAACATAACTGTGATTCCCCATTGTATTCACATATATGGGATGTAGATCTGAATTCCTATATTGTTTGATGCCCAGAAGCATTATTAGGAAAATGATTTTTCTTGTCTAAATTATGCCAGTAAAGCTGAATGAATGAGTAAACCAACATTTGGATTCACAGCAGATAATAATCATGGACCTCACTAAATATTCGGTTGTAACTGCTTATGTCACAGTAACAGATAGGTAGCCGTGTTGGTCTGCCATAGTCAAAATAAAAAAATTCCTTCCTGTAACACCTTAAAGACCAACTAAGTCAGTTCTTGGTATAAGCTTTCGTGTGCATGCACACTTCTTCAGATACACATATGTCACAGTAATACACATTTATTCTAGATCTGTGACTCCATATGACCCATTCCCCCCTACCTAACCCCATAAATCATTGGGCATTTTTTCATTTAGTAGGAGAGAGATAATGACCCACCAGCTTAGTTCCTAATATTTACTTCTCTAAATATAGGTCCTGTAAAAGTGGGTCACTGACTAGAACAGAACAGTCTTACTTCTCTTATTTCAAAAACGTTCCTGTAAATATTTATTAGCTACATAGAGCAGTAATTTGTTTCCAGAAACTTGAACCCAAAATAAGTGATGTTACCTTTGCTTTGTAAATTTATTATGATGTTCTGCTGATTTTCCAAAAAGGGCAAGGCTAGATTAGAAAAAGGAGATGATGTTCCCACATTCACTCAGCCACTTCCCAATGAAACAACATAATAAAGTTACAATGACAAATTAAGTGGTGACAACCCATTTCACCAAGGATCTCTTCATATGCCACCCCGTGGTTTCTTCCTGCAATGCTTAGCCGATGTCAGAAGCCTTACGCCACATAAGAAAAACAAATGCTGTAGCTCAGCATCACCCTCCAGAAACTGGAAAGGAGTGCAGTGTGCTGCAGCTTCTCTGCAAGAATATAATGGGGGGCTTTGACAAAATCCTTACTGAAATCAAGATACACTACGTCCACAGCACTCCCCTGATCCACCAAGCTTGTAACTCTATCAAAAAAAGAAATGAAATTCATCCAGCATTACTTGTTTTTGAGAAACCCATGCTGGGTCTTAGTAATCACAGCATCCTTTTCTAAGTGCTCACAGACTGACTGTTTATCCTTTCTGTCAACCTGATGGTGATTTCAGGAGTGACAGACCTGGCAAAAGGGGAAGAGATTAAAATATGTGTGTATAGGAGATCCTATAAAGCTATGGTTTTCCCACTAGTGATGTATGGAAGTGAGAGCTGGACCATAAAGAAGGCTGATCACTGAAGAATTGTTGCTTTTGAATTATGGTGCTGGAGGAGACTCTTGAGAGTCCCATGGACTGCAAGAAGATCAAACCAATCCATTCTTAAGGAAATCAGCCCTGTGTGCTCACTGAGTGGAAGGACAGATCGTGAAGCTGAGGCTCCAATACTTTGGCCACTTCATGAGAAGAGAAGACTCCCTGGAAAAGACCCTGATGTTGGGAAAGATTGAGGGCACAAGGAGAACTGGACGACAGAGGACGAGATGGTTGGGCAGTGTTCTCAAAGCTACCAGCATGAGTTTGACCAAACTGCGGGAGGAAGTGGAAGACAGGAGTGCCTGGCGTGCTCTGGTCCATGGGGTCACGAAGAGTCAGACACAACAAATTCAGCTTAACTTGGTGGGGTTATTCATAGATGATGGATCTGTCTCTTTGAGAGGAGTGTTTTCATTTTACTATTTCTACTGCAGTGTTAATGTGCCAAAAATGGCTCTTACACTAATCACGCCTGATAAAGTACTGGACATTCCCTGCAATTTTAGCGCTTTCATGAGACTGGATGTGTTGAAATAGGGAGAAAGCGCTCAAAGTAGTATGGTATTAATATAATAAATTAGAGCTGGTGGTGGTGGCTGTAGTACCTCAATCTTTAAAAAGCACCATTTTGAAATTTCTATACCACTGCGAAATTTGTTTGGAAAGCAACATATACAAAAAGAGAGGAAAAAAGAGAGGCATCAAAAGCTTCTGCCCATACAAGGCTATTTGCATTAATGGTGCCAAATGCCACATTTGTTCTGAATTTGGTTTTATGAGTGTTGGCCCATTTGTTTTGGAACTAAAGTTCTCACTATGTCCAGCTATTTCCCCAGAGGTGACAATTAGCTAACATTTGCAGCAAGAATGGCAGGACATTCACATTTCAATAGTGCCTGAAGGAACAGATGACAAACTTTCCACATGTTCAAGAAGTGAAACATATTCCTCAATAGAAAACACATGTTAAGAGTTGCATCCATGTAAAATGCGGAATAGGTCCTTCTCTATATGTACTTTGCAAAGGGCTTTTTTCTATTTCCCTATGAGAATAATGAAAATGGCATGGTACCCATGAATAAAGTGACCATTCATTTGTTTCATAAATGCACAAAAAGCCATTAGGAAGCCTCAATTATTGTTTATAGGGTGATGAAGTTTCCTTGGCAACAATGCAAAAAACAGCAGAGACAATGTGTATATGATTTTGTTTCCTGGTGTCTACGAAGGAATCTGAGGAAAGATAATCATTCTTTAACAAGCTTCACAGAAACATCTTACAATGGACGGCAATGGACTATTGAGTCAATTGTTTAAGATTTTTTCAAATCTACAGTTTAGGCTGGCAATTAACATTAAGCAGTTTTCAAGCCTACAATTCACATTTTGAACAAAGGGCAGGAATAATCCATAATAGATGCTTTTCTCTCTTTCAAACACATACAATCGTTTCTCAAATAAAAAATGAGCTTATACTATCCCTGTGTTCACTTTGTTTAGAAAGGCGTCCATAATGCTTGTAGAGCAAGCATAACAAACAACAGGTCTTCCAGTTAGACGGATTTAACACAAAGTGGTTTCACTTGTACCAGTGAAAAATTAAGTGAAACAAATAATACTTAGGAATGTGAGAGAGCCAAATTCTAATGTCCACTTCAGAACAAACTTATGTTCTCACTCGCTCCACTTTACTTAGATTCTGATTCTTATCTGCTTTTTAAAATAGCAGTGGCCTATTGCCATATTCACCTCGGTAGTTAAGGCCTTTTTTCAGATATCACAGCTATGGTGAGTGAAAGCTAGCGGAGGAGCAAGATCTCAGCAGCAGACCCCCATCTCAATCATTTGTATGATTCAAAACAACAGGAACTATATGTTCATAGAGGTCTCTCCACTGGGAAGCCTTGAAAAGCAGGGTAGCCAATAGTGTGTGGATAGAGATCTAAACGAACACAGCTGTCCATTCATAAGTGCCATGCAGACACTCAACTGCATTCAGACAGATCCCTCTACAATATGTGAACTCATGCACCAAGAAGATCACCAGTAGGGGCACTTGACCTTTTAATTTAATTTAACAAAGAAAGCTGTTCAGAAAATGTATAAGTCATGACATAGCACTGTTTGCATTGGTCCACTCTGTTACTAATTTGGAATGCCACTGGGCTGCTTATTAAAGCAACAAAGTGGCAGCAAATGTTGTCTCTCCCACCCCCTGTAAAAGGCCGAATTCAAGTCCTCTGTTATCTTACCTATACAGTGGTACCTCGGGTTACATACGCTTCAGGTTGCATACGCTTCAGGTTATAGACTCTGCTAACCCAGAAATATTACCTCGGGTTAAGAACTTTGCTTCAGGATGAGAACAGAAATCATGCTCCAGCGGCAGTGGGAGGCCCTATTAGCTAAAGTGGTGCTTCAGGTTAAGAACACTTTCAGGTTAAGAACAGACCTCCAGAACGAATTAAGTACTTAACCTGAGGTACCACTGTAATGGTACGCCTTCTGCCCTCTCAAGAACTGTAGAATTTCAAGCAATCCCCACCCCCAGACTTCTCCAAAAGGTCTTCCAAAAGGCCACACACATGCACACACACACTTTTGTAGAAGACAAGCAGCACCATGAATTGGGGGTGATAGTCAACTCAAGCTGAGGTGAAATCCAAGTCTGACAATGGTAAAGAACTCCCAGGAGTCATTTCCTGTGGTAAAGCAGCAGTCAGTCACTGCACTGTGAGATAATAATGCAATTCTCCTCATTAAAGAGAGAGAGAGAAAAGAACTTGATCATTCAGAATATGAGAATTACTACAGCTGTCTTAGTGATTAACTAAGAAATTAACACTCACTGACAAGATGACAGCCTAATTACACTATGAGAAATACAGCTTTTAGACACAGAAAAGCTTGCACATTTAAAGGGAAAGCAGGCAGACAAAATCAAGTGTGCGTGTTGTCCCTGCAAAACTAATACACTTGGAGCAAGGATTAAATCCCAACCGCTTCTCTATTAGGCTAGTTTTGCTTAGGCAGAGAAATTTGACGTGAGTCCTTTCAAACAAACAATCCTCCATGTGCCTTCTGATGCAGAGCATGAAAAGAGGTTCCATCTCTTTCCACATTCCCACACAAGCATTTTTTAAAAAAACTTTTCAAAATAAAACATCTATAAGCCTTTTCACGGTGGAAATATCAGCAATAAACAACAGCATCGTTCAAGTCCATATGCACCAAACTAGCACTCACTGTTCCAAATGCTCCACATTTGATGCCCCAAATCTTGCTATATTGTGGAAATGAGGTCTCTTCCTGTATTCATCTTGTTCTGAAAGCCTCCCTCAGAAGCAATACCTAGTCTGCTGCCAAACATACAATTTTATGTCCACCAGTGATTTTTATTTTTAGTTTAAGTAGCTTCTCATACATCTGGTGCCACTGAATCTGAGACATTTTTCATATAACTCTTAGGTTCTCACCATGTGACCTTTGATGTTAAGGTTTTTTAAAAAATAAATAAAATAAAAGTAAATACAATGTCCAATCTCAAAGAACAGTATTAGCCCTAACAAGGACACTTGTTTATTCCAAAGCTTAAGGTTATGTTTTAATCTGTGCATTCTGTGAAAGACTCTTACTTTCACTGAAGTTTTATACACTTATTACCGTATTTTTCGCCCTATAGGACGCACTTTTTCCCCTCCAAAAATGAAGGGGAAATGTGTGTGCGTCCTATGGGGCGAATGCAGGCTTTCCCGGGCTTCTTGCAGCTCCGCGCCACCCTCCCGATCCCGGCGCGAAGCTGCGCGGAGCTCCGGAGGGTGGCGCGGAGCGTGCCTGTGCTCCAGGGCTTCTTGCAGCTCCGCGCCACCCTCCCGATCCGGCGCGAAGCTGCGCAGGGCTCTGGAGGGTGGCGCGGAGCTGCCTGCGCTCCAGGGCTTCTTGCAGCTCCACGCCACCCTCCCGATCCCGGCGCGAAGCTGCGCGGGGCTCCGGAGGGCGGCGCGGAGCTGCCTGCGCTCCAGGGCTTCTTGCAGCTCCGCGCCACCCTCCCGATCCCGGCGCGAAGCTGCGCGGGGCTCCGGAGGGCGGCGCGGAGCTGCCTGCGCTCCAGGGCTTCTTGCAGCTCCGCGCCACCCTCCCGATCCCGGCGCGAAGCTGCGCAGGGCTCTGGAGGGTGGCGCGGAGCTGCAAGAAGCCCTGGAGCACAGGCACCTCCGCGCCACCCTCCCGATCCCGGCGCGAAGCTGCGCAGGGCTCTGGAGGGTGGCGCGGAGCTGCCTGCGCTCCAGGGCTTCTTGCAGCTCCACGCCACCCTCCCGATCCCGGCGCGAAGCTGCGCGGGGCTCCGGAGGGCGGCGCGGAGCTGCCTGCGCTCCAGGGCTTCTTGCAGCTCCGCGCCACCCTCCCGATCCCGGCGCGAAGCTGCGCGGGGCTCCGGAGGGCGGCGCGGAGCTGCCTGCGCTCCAGGGCTTCTTGCAGCTCCGCACCACCCTCCCGATCCCGGCGCGAAGCTGCGCGGAGCTCCGGAGGGTGGCGTGGAGCGTGCCTGTGCTCCAGGGCTTCTTGCAGCTCCGCGCCACCCTCCCGATCCGGCGCGAAGCTGCGCAGGGCTCTGGAGGGTGGCGCGGAGCTGCCTGTGCTCCAGGGCTTCTTACAGCTCCGCGCCACCCTCCCGATCCCGGCGCGAAGCTGCGCGGAGCTCCGGAGGGTGGCGCGGAGCTGCCTGCGCTCCAGGGCTTCCTGCAGCTCCGTGCCACCCCCCGGATCCCGGCAAGAGGTCCTGCGGGGTCGCAAGGCTTGCAGGCAGCAGCCTGCAGCCCATAAACTCGGGGGATAGCAGGGAGGCGCAGCGCCGCCACCCCGCTATTCCCTGACCTGATCTGAAGGCGGGGGGGGGGAGCAAGCTTGCTTCTCCCCCCCGCCAGCCCCACAAGCTCGGGGGACAGCGGGGCAAGCCGCTGCCCCACGGAGGCTAGAGATGCTGTCCCTGAAGGCAGAAGAGGGAGATGGAGCGCTCTGTCTCTCTCTTCTAGCTTGGGGATGGCTGCGCAAACCTGGGGGGGAAATAAATTTTTTTTCCTTGATTTCCCCCCCAAAAAACTTGGTGCGTCCTATGGGCCGGTGCGTCCTATAGGGCGAAAAATACGGTACATCTTGGATGCAGAAAATAAGCGAAGTAAAAAATAAATGGCATGCTAAATGGCATTAAAAAGGCTGCAGTCCCTTTTCATAAAAGGTTGCGTTCAAAAAGTGATGGCTCCCTCTCAGCTTCAGACTTTTCGAAAGCAGAAGGGGTCAAAAAACCAGACATAGCTGGTGTGAAACCTGGGCTCGCAGCAAGCCTTTCCAAGCATGCTAAGTAAACACTTTCCAATGCCTCCACAAGACGCAGGTGCGCAAATTATTCTCGACACAGACAGAAGTCATGTTTTCAGTATCCCCTCGGCTGCTGTTAAACAACAGCCTCACCTCAATCCCCCAGTATTTGTCAGCTCATAAAAAGTTTTATATGCTCAAGAAAAGTTCCTTTTTTCTTCTGCTAGTTCATTCGCTCCTTGCTCTTGAATCATAACTCTCCATTACTGCTCCTTTTAAGCTGCACAGAAATGACGCGTATCTCCCCGCACCCCCAAGTATTGACGCAAGACGGATTCCACTTGCACAATACGAAAAGACTGTAGCATCAAACTGTTGGAGACTATTCCGTCCACCCTGTTGTATCATCATGTATTCAACAATAGTATGAAAGTTAAGTTATGGGATCCTGTTGAAAGAAATAACAGCCCCTGAGAAAACATAGCAGCATGCATAGCCATGGTTCCCTTTTTAAGAAAGTAAATTCCCAAAGGGTTGTCTCCCCATACACACATATTTTTGCTCATTAATTTGCACACCTGCCCTAGAACTCCTCATGACCCACACTAATGGTGTGCTTTATATATTCCTCATTAACTTGTACACCTGTCTCAAATTGCGTCAGTGCATGGTTTGCTTGTGCAATACATTTTCTCAGGAAAACCACCATATTCTAACACATATGAGGGGGGGAAAGAACCATTTTAATCCCTTCAGCAATATTATCAGCATATCCCTTATCAACATTTTTGTGAAGCTGCCAAAACAAAAAACGATTTTGGTTTTCAGCCAGATCTCAGTCAACCCCTTCGCCCCACAAGTGGAATTCTGTAACTACAACAGATATTTTGTACCAAACAATAATTGATATGGTGTAAGGAAAGAATAAATAAACTTCCAGAATAATTTCATGTTATGCTATATCAATAGAAAAGGCATGCAACATAGGAAAACAATCATATAGGTCCCAAGGGATCAGAAATAGAATATGGAGTTATAGGTTGTTTCTATGGTTCATGACATATACAAATAAATGCACACACACACATAGGGTTGTTGCGACATATTCTTACCCTAATTTAGCAACAAATGGAAATGGGTCCTTTTTTACAATTATCTGGGGACATACAATTTTTCAGGACAATTTTTCAAATACTTTCAAGGAGTTTACTCTTTTATCCCTTGCTGATGTCTGTCTTTCTGGCAAGCAGAATGTCCTGGAATGATGCTATGCCTTGACACAGCATTGTTCTGAGTGAGGTTCAAGGCGTGAGGTGGGGAATGGTAGTTTTGTTTCCCCAAAAAGCCTCATTTCCAGCAAACCTACTTTAGGTGTTAGCCAGCCACACATCCTAAGCCACCATTAGCCAACTCACAGAACTAGATTATACAACAACACAGTGTTCTTAAGCACCCTTCTCATGTGAGAGCATCATCTATAGACCATGTTTAGTTGTTTGGTACAAGGAATGACAGGACGCAGGTGGCGCTGTGGGTTAAACCACAGAGCCTAGGACTTGCCAATCAAAAGGTTGATGGTTCGAATCCCCGCGATGGGGTGAGCTTCCTTTGCTCGTTCCCTGCTCCTGCCAACCTAGCAGTTCAAAAGCACCTCAAAGTGCAAGTAGATAAATAGGTACCGCTCCAGCGGGGGAAGGTAAACGGCATTTCCGTGCGCTGCTCTGGTTCGCCAGAAGCGGCTTAGTCATGCTGGCCGCATGACCCGGAAGCTGTATGCCGGCTCCCTTGGCCAATAAAGCGAGATGAGCGCCACAACCCCAGAGTCGGCCATGACTGGACCTAATGGTCAGAGGTACCTTTACCTTTACCTTACAAGGAATGACATGATCAGGAACTTAAGATCAAGAGAGACTTCAAACACACTACCTACTGAAAACACCCCAAAGTTCTGGTCAAACATTTCTTTTGGTTTTATCTGAGTTAGACTTGTTACTGGAGCCAGTTGAACCACTTAGAGAACAAACATCAGAGGAATTGTGTTAGGTCTTTGTACTCACTCTGCAGCTTCAAGCCTGAACCCAGATCATGCGGTACCTTCGTGAGTGGCATCCATTTGGCCAATGAGGCCAGCTCAGAGGAAAGATCCAACCGGCTGTAATCAATGGTGTAATCATTGCAAGCTGATTCAGTAAAATAAATGCTAAAGCCCAACAATATGAATCATCCACCTGTGTTCCTTGGCAAAGTAACAAACTGGCAGCTGACAGGGATATGAAGGAGAGGGCCCAATGGAACTTGGTTACTAAACCAATTCATCTCTATGGCACAGGGTCATAGCCTATCTTCTTGAAGCCTCATTCTTGCTGATAATAAATGTTTGAGAAAATTGCATGATGTTTTTGCTACTCAGGAATGATTACTACTGAATTCTTACTATAGTGTTAGTTACCCACCAGGTAATCCAACCAGGTAAAACTAACTAGTTTTAGCCCCACCCTCCCTTCAACACAGAGACTAAGAAGGAGGAAGCTGATAGGTTGTGAGGCAGAAGTGGGCATGTGGGGGCTGGCTAGAGAGAGGCTGAGGTTGGTGGGGCAGTCCCTCATTTGCCCTAACAGACCAGCCCACACTGGAAATTATAGTCTCTGCACAACTGGCTTGCAGATGCAATAATTTATTATGACTTGGGTAGAGGCCAGGAATCAATAATTAGCTTTGAGAATGGGATTCAGGGATTTCACGGAAATGGGGGAACTGGTAAGAGTCAAGAGTCTACTTTTGTTTGGCTGAGAGCTCCAAATAAATTACTTTCTGATGTAATTTTCAGCATTATTTCAGTGAACTTGGTCTACCCACACATGTTCATTATGACACTATGTACAGCCAAGAGTGAGTGTGAAGTTCATAAAACAACAACTGGAAAAGAGTACTCTGTAAAGCTTATAGAAGTGCCCTACTGGTTGGAAAGAGCATATAAAGAGTAGTAAGGTAGAATTACATACAGTAAGCCTGCAACTTAGTTGCGTTTAACTTGTGTGCATTCAGCTTTATGAACGTGGCAAAAAAATAAAAAAAGTAAGAAATTTAAATGGAGGCAGAAAAGGGGAGTGGTTCTGGGAGAAATGACTTTGGTAATCCCACTGAACTTCAAAAAATGAAACATGACTTTGGCCATTGAACCCAATTATTAGCTTTAGGCATGATCCCCGGAATGTATCCCCCGCATAAATTGTGGGCTTACTGTATGAAAAATTATATAAGACATGATATCCAATAAGCTTTCATTGCTATTTTCTCCAATAATGTTTCTATCTGACTTCAAAACATAGTTATCATTGATGATGTTAAAAAATCCCACAACGTCTCCTGTCAGATCTCTTTTCAGTTGACACATTGGCCTCTTTTCTTAACACAGAAGAAATCATATAACTTATTAGTGACAGTTGATATCTCTGTTCTGGATACCCACAAGATTAAAGCTGCATAGGCAGTGCCCTCAGCTAAAACAGAACAGAACAGAAGAAAACAAATGTTTGTTCTGATTACAACCTGGCAATTTCACACAATACCCTTTTCTTTCCCCAAATTTGATAGCACCCTTTGGCGTAAGCAAAGAAAAAAGAACTCACGCCTTGTTTAGCTGATAGCACTGCAGATGCCATTGTTAATAGCTACAGACTAATGGAATGTTAACACGCTCCAATGCCACACTCAGGAGTAGTAATGCATGGAGTGGAAGCTATGAAATTAAAATGCCTTGTTCCACAAATAATGGAAGTCAATTCAATGATTTGCTAGTATCAGATAGGAAGCTCTCATATATTATTGCTACATCCACAACTGATGATTTGCACATTTATATTGCCAATAGCTATTACCAATACCTCATTTCAAAAATATCAACTATTTCTAACATACAGAAGTGTAAGATAGTTTCATGCTCCAGACATAAAAGACACATCTTCCAGCACATTTTAAAACTACTTGCTATGGCCAAAGGTCCATCAGGTTGGGCATATGGCCCTGAGAAGCAAAGTCTTACCTGTATCATTGCCAGAGATAGCAACAACAAACACTTTTATGTCAGGCCTGCTTTCCACTTCTATGTCAGCATCTGAAGTAGAAGGAGCCTCTTCCTGAGACTCTAAAACCTCAGAGGGTGGTCCTGTAGGCTGTGCAACCGCAGTAACACTCGATGATGTAAAATATTCTGTATCAATCTCTGGCTCTGCCGTCTTGCCTGTAAAATCATCATCAGTAGTAGTTTTAATGGGAGAAACAGATTCCTCAATTATTACCATGTCTTTACTCGTATCCTCGTCGGGTTCACTGTAAATTAAGGGTGGCTGTGTTTTGGTAATTAAAGGCTTGGATGGTGAAGTGGTCAGGGTCTTGTCTACTGGAGCAATGGTAGCTGTGGCTATGCCACTTACCACCGTCGGTTTACTTGTCACAATAGCCGAGAATAAAACTGGCTCCGTTCCTACGGCCTCTTCTGTCGTTCCTGAACCTTCTGGGCTATGAGTTGTAAGAGTCTCCACATGAGGTAATTTTTCAGTGACAGGAGCAGTAGCTTTAGTAGGAAAGGGACCTGCAAATCTAATTGTGGGTACATCCTTTTCACTTTCTGTGCTTGCCTTTCTGGGGGGAACACCCGTCGTTTTTAGTTCGCGTTCCGTGACAGCATCCATTCCAGGAGACAGTTCAGGTTTTGTGGCTGTTTCATAAACTGTTATTTTGACACCTGGGCCCAAAGCCTCAGTAGTTGCATATTTTCCTTCATATGCAGATCCTTCAGCAGTTAAGTCACTTTCAGGTGTCAAAAGCAATGTTGAAATCACTGCAGTAGTGTCTGGGACAGTAGCCAGTTTTTCCACAGCTTGATCTCTAGCACCAGGTTCCTCCTGAATAGCTGTTGTAGCCTCTGTTTTCGTACCTCTGACGCCTGTATGAATAGTAACAGTGACCACATCTTTAGCAATTTTATCTACTGGAGTTTCAGAAATGAGGGAAATGCCAGGTTCTTCCTTTGCTGTTGCAGGAGTTACCATCTTTGTAAATATAATTGATTCTGTGCCTGATATGCCTGTTGAGGAAATAGTAGTGATTTGTCTGGGAATTCCTAAGTCTGGCTGATGCTCAGCAGAACTCCCTTCAGAAGTCCAGTCATATTTCTGATCGTCTGTTCCTGCAGTTTTTTCTTGTTGCATCTCTGGAGTAGGTGTTACTGTATCATGGTGCCTTGGCATGTCCTCTCTTTCAGCTTTGGGGAAAACCCCTGCCACTGTATCATTCACTTCTGTTGCAGTGGTTGTGGTCTTTGGAAACTCCACAGAGCCTAACTCAGAGCTAAATGATGTTTCATAGCTCTTTGTATATCCGGTAGTTAGTGCTATTTTGCTTTCAGATGAACTGACTATTACACCTGGTGTAGCTGTAGCAATCTCAGGTGAGAAGGTCTTTGACACTTTGACTACATCTGATTCTGAAACAGTGCTAGAGGCAACTGGCCTGTCATCGGGTGAAATATTGCCATTGTTATCGTCTTTTGTAGGTTCATGATGATCAGGGAGCAGTTCTTTGGGGATGACAACGGTTGTCAGTTTTACGTCGCTTTTTGCTTCCATTGATTTTTTTGTAGGCTGGGTGCCAGGATGTGTTTCTTCCTTTGTTAATGTAACAGAAGTTTTTGTTTCTACAGGTTCACTCAAGTTATTTCTCAGTAGAACGTCTACAGAAGTGATTATTGGTCCCACCTCTATTTGTTCAGTCTGACTTTCAGAGCTCTTCTCACTGAGGTCAGAGACAACTTGTGTGGGTGTGATCCCTACTAGGTCACTCGGTGAAGTATCTGTTTCTGTCACTTCTGATGAATCAGAAAAGTCTGTAACAGTCTGAGGTAGAACAGTGGATAAACTAACAATCTGCTTAGGTACCTTCTCTTCCAGTTTTGCCTTAGGCATTCCTTGTGTGACCGAAGAGATATGAGGATCAAGATTAGTTTTAGAAGCGATTTGTTCAGATAATAAATTGGAAGATCCGCTTTCCAAAGGTATATTCGGTTCAACAGTTGCAGAATCATTCGGCTTAGCTATAAAAAAAGACAATTAAAATGAATGTCATGCTTAATACAATATCTTAAATGTAAGAAGCATTTTTAATAAATTAATTCTGAACAAGCATCCTTTATCTCTACTGTATCTTTACTATATGCCAGTTGCTCCCAGAATGTATTTGCTGAGCATCTTGACCAGAAAGCAGCTGTAATTAAGCTAATTTAGTCCCATGTACTTCTATAGTAAAGCAATTCAACCCAATGTAGTTTAAATGAATTATGAACTCCTACTAGTCCATAGCAGTGACCTAAAAGTCTTGTATGTGGTAGTTTTCTGCTTATTGTAAATTGGTCATATGGAACCACTGTCGCACAGATTCAAACTTTTTTCATGCTACTTCAAATGGGAATTTGCCCCTCCATGTTAAAATAAAAGCCTGGATTGGTTTGAATGGCTGATCATATGCTACATTGCTGGAGTTTGTAGACCTGGGTTCAATCCTGCTTAGCCACAAAGCTTGCCAGATGGCCTTGGATCGATATTTACTCTTCCAGCCCAACAGCTGCTAAAAGCAGTGTTGTTGTTGTTGTTTTTGGTAAAATGAAATGAGGTGGCGCTGCTGCTCTTATGTTGATAAAAGTAATGCGTGTACCAGCACAAAATGGTGGTCAAGGCATCAACAACAATGATCTGAAGGTACTCCATACCAATGGGTACTGTCACAAAGAAAGCACTAGCTATAAGAACAAAACTGGATAAACCTATGTATGTTTCCCTGGGTTCCTTAGAAGCTGGGCAGGGTATACATGTGCTAAATAAATATGCAAAGGAATTTAAGTGGCTGCCTCATGGTCCACTGATCTGCGAAATGGCTCTCATTTTTGCTGACCTGAAGTTATTGTACTCTAGCTGCCTCCACTATCACATCTGAATTCAAACACTTTCTGCTTTAGTCATTTGTATTATACAGTGCAGTTCTCAAGGTAAGGTGGGACACCATTCCAAATTTGTATAGGTGAGGCATCAGGCATAAGCCTGCATTTTATTAATGTTTGATCAGGACTTGTATATTAAAGAGAGGGCTTAGATTTTCAAAAGTTTCATGCCAGGCAGACCAGCTGCTTAAGAAAACACTGGCAATGTTTTCCTCCTAGACAAGGGGGCCCTTGATTTATAGCAGAAAACAAATCTCAAAGTCGTAAAAGCTGGAATTACAGACTGAGTAAGGACACTGACCCTACATGTTACAGAAGATAACAAAGGCAGAGATAAATATAATTAGGAATGAGTAAATAGTAAAATAATACCAATGTGCCTCCCAGTAAAATGAGCCAGATCTTCTTTCTAAGGTTAAAGACCAAATGGAGAAAGAGAGCAATTTTTGGGAAGTCTCCTTTTAAAGCTGTTTCTTTCTTAAACTGAGAGAGTTAGAGGGCAATAAATATTGGGAAAAGCAGCTGGCTGAAGGGGGGGTGTTAAACTGAAGAGGCTTCTTTTAAAGCGGTTTTTTACTGTGTTCCTTTTTTTTTACTGAGTTCCCTTTTCTACTTTACAAAGACCTTATTCCTTTTAAGAGGCTACCTGTGTTGTGTATTAAGTGTATTGGCATAGATGTAATTATGCAAAGGATTTAACAAATGCTAGATTTTTATTTCATATAGTTGTAAGAGTTGTATTTTGAAATTAAGTCAGCCACCAGTTTAGCCCCCCCTGCCAGACAGGAAGACGCCATCCAAGCTGTCCTGATATATAAGCTGTCAGACATTTGTTTAGAAACCTTCAAATGAAGGAGATCTTTCAATGTTGATGTGAAACTCAAGATCCTTGACATATGTTTAAGATAAAAATTTAAGATTAACCATTTGTTTTAGAAGGCAATAGGGCAAGGAGGGCAAGAGGTGAGCTGGTAATTAAGATTCCTTGTTGAGACACATGTAAGATATATTACTACTTATTTGTCATTTATAGATGTAACAATATATAGCTCTTTGTGTTCCATATAAGGACAGGAGGATATGGGTGTATCTTTTAGGATTGGTTATAGCAATCAGCCAATAGGAAATCCAACCAGGCTGATTGGACAGAGGCAGCCAAAGGAGGAGCAAAGGGGGCTGGATTAAGGGAATATAAGTGCTGGCCATAATGGCAGGAGGCCAGGCCAGAGCTTGGTAACCATATACCACTGTGCCTCTCATTTATTTGTCTGACAAATAAATTATTATTTTAATTTCTCTGTTGCTGCGTTGAATATTTCATTCCAGCTAAGCGTTAACCACAAGCAGGATGCTACATAGGCACCTATATTTTATGCATTATACCCTTTTTAAGCTTTAAAAAAGAGAGAGTAAAAATGTCAGATTCCACTTAGACACAACAAATAAAAGCCTCAGCACTTATTTCACTGTTTAAATTTCAACTAATATTTCCAGAAAATATTCACTCAGCACACTTCATCTACAATCAGGTTTCTCTCTAGTGGCAGCAATATATTAATCCAGGATTATTGCACCATCACTGAACATTGCTTAATTAACAGCACAGTTCAGAAGATACAAGCTTTAAATTTCTAAATTTAACTTTTAAAAAAAGAGAGAGAGAAGGGATGAATGAATGGATGTTAAAGCTGTACCGTCTCAAAGAAGATATTATCCGCATTTCATCTGCCTTTTGCTTAAAAGAAGATGACCTGCCCAGAGAAGGGTGTTTCCTTTCTAAAAGGCTCTGCTCCAGCTTTAACAGACTCCCTCGCTGTACAGATGTTTCACATTACTAAACTCCTAGAATCATATGTTCAATGGGATATCTTCTTTGTGCTCCTTCTAATGCAAGACATGAGGCAGTTTTTCCTAATAAAATATCCACATCTAATACAGCAAGAAAGCAAATTATCTCACCGACAGCTGCTTACATCAAAGTCTATCCTGAGTTCTTTTTTAAAAAAAAATAATAGTGTTTTTTTACATTATGCACAACCTGAATGAAGCTGAGCAACTGGAAGAGGTTTCTATGCTTAAGAAACAATCCACATATTTCCTTTGTTTTTATATTAAAACAAACTTGTTCTTCATTGGATAACTTTTTTAAAAAGTTGGAGAATCATTAAATATTAGATCACAGAATAGTGTAGTAACACACTTGCTTCCAGGTTGCTTACTGTGCAGTGCAGTGATTCTGAATTAAGCTAAATAACGTTTACCAAAAAGGAACAGATAAAATTGGGAGATAAGAGGAGCTGCTGCTTTAAAAGGGTCTCCATGATGCCTGTTATCTTTGTATGCAGCCATATGCATGGGAAATCAGTGGTCAGAGAAAATGGCCTAATTCCCAAAGCAAGCTACTGCACTGTAATTGCTCCCTGTCATAACACTGTGCCCTTTTTAAAAGTACAGCAATCCAGAGTGAGAACTGACGTCCTCTTCTTCCCTCTGCAAACCCATGTAAAGATGGGACACTGAACAGTGTGAAATTATACCTCAGAATATACCAACCAAAAGGTTCAAGATGCGGAGCACATATTGGTTTGGAACCCCCAAGCACATTGGGCCACTTGTATGATCTAGAGCCACAATTATTGTGGTTATTAAGTTACACGCCCTTCACTACCAGGTCTCAGGGCAGATTATAGAGCATGGAGTGCCATGGTCAAGTCATTTCTGTCCAAAAGGGCCCATAGTTGGCTAATCATCAGGAGCTGGAAACAGGCACCCAGTCACCAAGGCCACCTGGGTTTCAAATAACAATGTTAGATCTATGGGTACCCCAAGCTATGAACCCGTACCATCCAAAACAGGCCGCCTTCCCACCTCCTGGACTCAAGAACTTGGAAGCATAACTAAGGCTTACTGCAGTTTGCATGGATTTGGACGTAACACTGGTCAGTCAAAATCAGAAGAGAATGCTTCTGATCTCCTCCTCACAGCTGGTCTGGAGGGGTGGAGGGTGCAATCCTGACAGAGTTCCAGCTGAATCATGCTTCTCAGTAACACAAACGTCCCAAGAATTTCAATTACTTATTTGGCTGTGTGTGCCTAAAAAGTGTTTTCTTTTTTTTAAAAAAAAAAGGAGAGCAACTACAATCATTAATGATGTCCATAACTAGGCCTACATACTTAAAGGACCAGGATACTTGGGGTGATCTTCTACATGTGGTAACCCAGGACCAGCCCAGGATATTTTGCCACTTCCGGCAAAAAAAGAAAATGTCTCCCCCTGCCCCACTGCCACAGCAATCTTTTCTGTCCCTGGTCTCCTCCTCTGACATCAGCCACTCCTCCTCCTCTGCACCCATCCACCACCATGGCTGGGCACAGAGGTAGTGGTGGCAGCGGCAAGTAGCCACAGAGGTGGCGGCCATGGTGGCAAAGAGGGTGGCTAGGAGTGGAGGAAGCAGCTATGGTGGAAGGTGGATACGGAGGAGGAGGACGCAGTGAGTGGTAGCAGAGAAGGTCAGATCTGCCGCCTGACTCAACTGCCTCACCTTGCCTCATGGACAAGCAGGCCTTGCACTAGCCCCTTGTCTGCAAATTCAGAAGTTCAGGACTGATATTGCTTTGGGTTCCACCACCATATGAGGTTAGATTAACTACAAAAATAGAGGTTTTTCCGGTGTTTAACTGAATCTTTAAATTCCTTCCCTAGGAAAAAATACCAGACTAGTTTTATTGAGAGTTTTAAGAGATCTGTGAAGATTCTGAAACATAGGAAGCTGCAATCAGGCTGTTGCTCAATCTAGCTCAGCATTGCCTTGCATTGAATGACATCAGCCCTCCTGGTTTTCAGAAAGGAGTTTATCTTGAGATGCTGGAAGTTGAACCTGAAACCTTTTGTATGTGAGGCATGCTCCAGAACTGGTCGTGGATGCTTTTTAATCCATCAGGTTTGTGGAGGGATTATTTGTTTCTGTTTTATTATGAGATAGACTGTCCACTGTATTTTCTATTGTGTTGGCAGTCATGGCTGAAAAGCAGCATTAAAACCCCTAAGTAAAAGAAGGAAAAAAGAAAGAAAAGAAAGCAAACTGCTTTGGTTTTGTACACTTTAGCCAAAGCTTACAAAGCAATGGACAGACTGTGGTTGACTTCATTAGGGTTAGGTCTTAAGAAAGAGGAGGGAAATCTTCCAAAATACTCTTATGTCTGACCACAAAACCAGGATCCATTAGGAACAAATTGTTTTTGGCTAAAGTTGTGTTTTACTTTACTATAGTTAAGATGAATCAGAATTCATTATAAGTCCCTCTTCACATTTTTCTTTAATGCTTCCTCTCCCAGCAAAGACTTTTTAATACACAAAAGGCCTTTTAAATAACAGTCCAGATTCAACATAAGCATTACTAAGATTGTGCCCTACTGACGAGGGCAACAGAGGAAACTTTAGAAACTGAAATTATCCAACTGCCCCCAAAATCTGAATTAAGCCTTCTTGGTTGTACCCCCACCCCAGCTATAGAGCTCCTTGTCCAACAAGCTTAATTTGGACACCCTCCTCCTAGCCTTCAGGCAGCAGACAACTCTGCCCATAACATCTCATATTGTATGCTTTGATTTTGTGTGTGGTGTTTTATTGCATTGTTTTAAATGTTCTCTCTTTCTTTACCTTCTAACTTTTTTGCTTAGCACGCAACTATCATGTAGTTTTAGGAGGCAAAGAAGATGTGCTCATCATTCAGTTTTATATTGTATTTTAGTGCGTATGATTTTGTTCTCTAGACTAATTAGAGAACAAGATCATACACATTAAAAATATAATAAAATACAGAGAAACGTAAAATGTGCATGAACACAATGGTTCAGAAAGCCTTACAGCTGAGTGCTATATAAATTTAATAAATAAGCATATATATGTATATTTAATAAATAAGTCCTGCAGGACTTGATATCTTTCTGCAGGGCCTGCTAGACAGAGCTGTTCCACCAGGCCTTTGGCCAAGGCACAGTCTGACCCCCTCCTTTGGCAATCTCATAGAACTCTAGCCCAATGGTTGCCATTATTTTGATTCTGAATTTACTTTAGAATGAATTGATTTTAGAATGTATTTCAATTACAGTGGTACCTCAGGTTAGGTACTTAATTCGTTCCGGAGGTCAGTTCTTAACCTGAAACTGTTCTTAACCGGAAGCACCACTTTAGCTAATGGGGCCTCCTGCTGCCGCTGCGCCACCGGAGCACGATTTCCATTCTCATCCTGAAGCAAACTTCTTAACCCAAGGTACTATTTCTGGGTTAGTGGAGTCTGTAACCTGAAGCATGTGTAACGCGAGGTACCACTGTAATTGATTGTGATTCTATGTAAACTGTGTTACTTTGACTGTTGTTAGCCTCTCTGAGCCCGGCTTTGGCTGGGGAGGACGGGATATAAATAAAAAATTGTTGTTGTTGTTGTTGTTGTTGTTTTCTTGGAAGTTCAGTGGTACAGCAGCTGCTTTGCATGCAAAGGTTCTGGTTCAGTCTCTGGCATCTCCAGGTAGAGGTGGAAGAAGCACCTGCATGGAACTCTAAGGAGCTACTGCCAGTATAAATAGTACTGAGCTAGAAAGATGAATGATTTGACAATACAAACAGTACAAGGCAGCTTCTAATGTTCTGATATGTAATACTGGAAGCAATAATTCACTCATCTGCTGTATGAGCTATACATGCATTTGACGTTCACACCTCCATGCACAGAGAAGATGTACAAGTTCTGACTGATGTTATACGGGAAGTACAAAAGGTGGAAGTAACAAATCACTTGTACATATCTGCTGCTACCAGGGTGGTTTCTTTTCTCAATCAGAAACTCTTTCGACTGGCTTAATTTATGTCACTGACTACCAGATGGTCTGGACTAACAGGGGGCTAGACACTGCCATGATACCCTGTTAGGGAAACCCTCTATGACATTCTTCCTGGCTACTGTGACTAATAGCACAAACTAGATAGTCAGCAAGTTAAATGGGCTGCTTATTGTTGCTGGCATCTGTCTGTCTCGAGAGACAATGAAAGAATGTGAGGTCTTCTGATATTCAGGAAGCAAACAGGAAACAAATTCGTTAAATGATCAGAATACAGATTTGAGCAACAGGTGAGAAACTGTGAAGGGGAAAGAAGTTCCAGAGCTAGGACCACTATATTTTAGGTGTGCAATAGTGAAATCATTTTGGAACAATAGGGTTAGTAGTGTCTATAAAGGGCAAGGGAACTCTAGGCTCAGATCCTCAAAAGTCTTCTACTATATTTCGATAATGCCAGTGGAATTGGCTCCATACCCAAAAGAGAACATGAAAATGATTAGCATTTTAGAAAGCCCCATGATTTCTCTAGGAACAAATCCATGATCAAAGTGGTTATGGTCAGCATTGTGAACTTCCCTTTTTTTTAAAAAAAACAAACCTAAAACTAAAACTAAACACATATGGCATGATTCAAAAGAGTAAAGAGCATTTGCACATCTACTTGGGGCTTTCTTGGCACAGCCGCTTTCAGCTCCCAACATCTAAAACTTCTTTTTCACAGACTTGCTGCAAGTACAGAAAGCAGTCTGGTAGTCCAGGAGTGAGAGAAACGAAAGTCAGAATGAAAATTATAAAGAAAAGCCCAGAGCCCTTGCACATCTGGTACACATGGATATGGGGATCAGACTCACTATTTCAATTGCCTGCTTTTACTTGCCAAGGTTTAGGCCATATATATATATATACTCCAGGCACTGCAATGTGAAATCAAATTAAGTGAGAGCTTAAATATAATTCCATTAGCTTTAAGTTATATTTTGGGTACTTATTAGAAGCATCATCCAGACATAGCTGGACATGTAGGAGAAACCACTGGGGCTTTAGCCCATAGTTAAGCATTTGATCCCCACTCATATCAATGTGAGTTAAGAGCATCTAAACATTACGATTGTGTTTACATTAGTAGCAGATACCTTGTAATTTATCCTTACTGGAATTGGTTGTTCAGATTTTTTAAAAAATAAAATCAGGGCTTCATTTTCCTTAACTTAAAAGACATGTTAATTTTAAAACATTCATTTTGCTCCAAAGAAAGGTTTTACTCACAAACAGTTTCTTGCTGAGACACAAAGAAAAGGCTGTCTGCTTTGTTGACAGCAATGTTTGTTTTTTTTTATAATTATTAAGACAGATGCCTTTTCTGGCAAAGATCCTGTGCTTTGCTGGATGTGAAAACACCAGCGTCTGGTTGGCTTCTCAGAGGCCTCCCCCCCCCCTCCCCGCCCCTCCTGATTTCCTGGCTTTGCTGGGAGTGACATTGCAATGCAAATCTTTACATCGATGGCTCCAGAATGGGGCAACTCCCTGAGTAAAGGGGTAGGATTTGAGCCCTCCACATTAGAGTAAATACATAACATGTGGCATAAAAGCAGAAAGGTTAAGTAAATGAGTACATCTCCTGCTCCAAAGCGAGGGGGAAAGGGGCACAGTAAAAGGGTGACGTCGTTCCTTTTTACTGTACGAACATCTGTTCTACAGACTTCAGGCGCTGCTGTTAGCTAGATGTCTTAGCCTCTGCTAGCTAGATGTCTTAGCTGCATTTTGCCTTTCTGAGAAGTGAATGCAGTGTTTTCTGTCCTCACCTCTATCCCCACAATTAACAGCCTGTAATGTGATATAGAGGGGACGCGGGTGGCGCTGTGGGTTAAACCACAGAGCCTAGGACTTGCCGATCAGAAGGTCGGCGGTTCGAATCCCTGTGACGGGGTGAGTTCCCGTTGCTCGGTCCCTGCTCCTGCCAACCTAGCAGTTCAAAAGCACATCAAAGTGCAAGTAGATAAATAGGTACTGCTCCGGCAGAAAGGTAAATGGCATTTCCGTGTGCGGCTCTGGTTCGCCAGAAGCAGCTTAGTCATGCTGGCCACATGACCCGTAAGCTGTACGCAGGCTCCCTCGGCCAATAAAGCGAGATGAGCGCCGCAACCCCAGAGTCAGCCATGACTGGACCTAATGGTCAGGGGTCCCTTTACCTAATTTGATATAAATGGTTGCAATTATAAACTGTCCTTTGCTTTTAATTCCAAAGGTATTCTTTTCAAAGAGGATTGGTCGCTTGTCCAAGGAGTTGTATATGGGTATGAGCAGGGAGTGTAACAATTTAATAACGGGGGCAATCCAAGACGCCTGCACAGCTTGTTAAAGCACTCTTTCACATGTACAAAATGTTGCACTTTCCCTAGACATTGGCTAGCATTAGATGAACCTGATTCTCACCAGGTGTAATTCTCACAGGACACTTCTGTCCATGGAACAAAAGCTTGGACTTAGTTTACTTCTTAAGGTAGTCATGAAAACAATTAAAGCCACACAAGCAATCAAAGCAGGACTGAACCTTCCGCTCGTCAATTGGTCATCATGACGTGCATGTGGCTGGTCCTGCCCACCTCTCAAAGCTGGCCTGTGGGGGCGGGGGAGATAAAGATCTAGCCCACAGCACAAAGGGTCCCCCCACACCGCACCGCCAACACTAATGGGACAACTGTGTTGGGTACGACCCAGTACTGTACTGAGCAGAGCAGGGGTTGCATGAGAAAAGAGAAAAGAACCAGACCCCTATTCAAGGCACTTAGCAGTTACAGCCAGTCCTCGTCCAATGAAACCATCAGACAGTGTGTGTGCTCGCAGCAATCAGGAAGAATCACAGGTTTTTCCTCAAAACTCCAAAGAAAGTAATGGTTCAGTCAAGCTTGTTAATCTACTATCTAACCCTTGGAAACTGCAATCAACCTTTGGGTGGCTGATCAAATGTTTTTCCAAGAGGTGGCAGATCACAAAGCCAAGGTTCAAGCCTATATCAACATTTCCTTCATCTCCACAGTGAAATATCTATAGACAATGTTACTTCAGGAATTATTTCATCTGAGCTCCTTTGCTTGGTGTGTAAAGCCTCTGTCAAGAGCAGCTTTGATGCATGGTTGGTGGCGCCCATGACGGGGCAGTTCTCCCTTTGTATAATGCCCTCCCTAGTGAGGGATAATGCCTATCTCCCTCCTTCATGACTTGCAGGAGAAATTTAAAAGCATTCCGGTGTTACCCAGGCATTTGATGGCTGAAACACACTGTTCCTGGCAACCTTGAGATCACTGGCTTAGAATGCTTTTGACTGTTGTTGTTTTTTAAATACAGTCATACCTCATGTTACGTTTGCTTCAGGTGGAGCATTTTCAAGTTGTGTCCCACGGTGACCTGGAAGTACCAGAAAGGGTTACTTCCGGGTTTCACTGCTCGCGCATGCGCAGACGTGCAAAATGACATCACGCGCATGCGCAGAAGTGGTGAGTCGTGACCTGCGCACATGCAGATGCGGGTTGAGTTCTGCTCATGTTGCAAACGGGCCTCTGGAACGGATGCCGTTCACAACCAGAGGTACCACTGTAATGTTTTTAGTTCTTGAGTTTTTAATGTTTTATCATTACTGTGTCTGCAATCCTGGAGGAAGGGTTAAATAGAAATTGAACAAATAAAGAAACAATAAACCACAAGAAAGTGAATCCAGTAGATTGGCAGGTTATATTATGTCCCCTTTTTTCCTTTAAAAAAATTGTGATAGTTATACATTCTTAAGCATTAAACAAACTTACGTAGAAAGCAGTAGGCATCAAATCTGCTGTCTCGGGGAGGGAAATATGTTTGATTCTCATAGCGATACAAGGTTCGCACTCCAAGCAAACCTCCGCCACACTGGATCCTTGCCACAGAAACAGGATAGCGCACACTGCCATCAGCCAGCCAGCCATAGTCGCATTGGTCAAAGCCATTTCTCCAAGCGGCATGCAGATCACCGACAGAAGCGAGAACTGCACCGTTTGCCTCACACCGCTCTTTAGCTTCTTCAAAGGTTAGCTTGTTGGGAGAAGTGATATGGAAGACATCGCCTACAAGAAGAGAAACAAAGAGCACCTTTACTTCTTTGCATGGGCGGCTGTGTCACATTCCTAAAATGTATTTTAAATGGGGGGGGGGGAATTACTTCCAGGATTATTGTAATAATGAATTAATTATGTATATTTTTCCTTACTGGTCACACAGCTATAACTAGTTGGTTTGATGTATACTGCCATGAGCAGTGTGCACATGTGCATAATACTATATACGGTAAATAAAAAATGGAACATTGACATTGAATTGGAAGCATGAATCTGCTGTGATAAAATGTGTTACGAGGATCTTCCTGCCCAGATCTCCCAATGTGTCTCTCCCCATTAAAAAAGTATCCTATTCACGTAAATAAAATGTTCTCTTTGTCCATTCTTCCCAGCTGTCTCTTCGACCTTGGATCTCATTCCCTGAAGATTCAGGTCCTGTCCTTTCTTTCTCTCTCCCTCCAGCAGATCCCTCCTCAAGTAACACATTTTCCTGTAACATTTGGCTTAACTACTTAGTACTCAGCCCAACTATAACTATAACATCAATCATAGCCAACCTAAGTACCTGTACCTTCAGTCAGTCATTTACTCTTGTCCTTCCCTCTCAAACCCCATTCGTTTTGACTCTCTCATTGTCAACATTTAGATTTAAGTTTCTTGCAAGCAGTAACATCCCTCCCTCTTCCTAAGAAACTTTGCAAAGTACTATGCACCTTGATGGTACTGTACATATCATTGGTAGCACTGAATGTTATCACAACAATAAACACACGCAATAACATTCCATCATAGCATGACCAATGAACAGAACCTAAAAAGGGGGCATAGCAACTGGGATCACTGCGGATCACAAGAGACAGAAAGTATGTTGAACCCCCACTGCCATCCTATCAGGGCCCAAGTAATTTATCCAGTATAGCTAAATTTCTGCTATTCGCTGCTGTGGGGAAATGTAACGTACTTCACTTGGGGTACACTGCTTCCTTATAAGCGACAGAACAACTCAACCTCTAGCCTTGACAGTGGGTAGATCAGACATCTCAGAGAGAAGGAAGTGGGGAGCATGCTCCTGGGCTCCTTGCAATATACACAGAAGCCTTCTGTCTTCATATACCCTCCTCTGTCCATCATGATAATAGGCATCTTACTAACAGGAGAGAATAACAAGTGCCAAAGATTACTATAGAGGCATAGAGTGCTGGCTCCATATTTATGCACATGAAGCCAAAGATCCTGGGCTTTTGTCCCAAGGCACCTGACTAATTAAGAAACACAATGCCTCTGATAACAGGACACTATTTACTCAAGAGGACCACATCACAGCTGAAAGTTAAAACAAAAAACATAAAAAGAAAACCAACGCCAAGAAAACCAACGCTATATTTGCATGGCCATTCCATCATGTATTTTGTACAGATTCATGCTAATATGAACACCAAATGTTTGATTAGGTTAATGTGTCCAGATGTTGGCATCCAAACCAAGCAATTACACAATAACATCTCAAAACTTCTAGCTTAAAAAACAGCTACTAAGCCAATTCCAGTTAATGTGTTGCCACAAAGAGGCAGTAAGGTCTTCAAAATACGCCATCTGCTTTGCAAGGAAACTACAAATCCATGTGTCAATATTAATCTAATCTGCATCTCAAGTGGTGTACACAGCCATTGCGACATGTTAACAAAATGAGCATTCAACGAGAACTAAACAATGGTTGTTTGAGGCTAAAAATGTTGAAACAACACTATTTAATTCTGCCAAATTGCAGTGGAATATATATGTTTTGTTCTGTTACTTTGGAGGATACATATGAATGTGCTTTCCAAGGCAATTTAACAGGTAATAAAAATGCTCTGGTCTCATTTCGGCTAGCAGTGGAATTGATGTCTGGTTTGGGAGATTCTTCATGTTTTATGAAATAATGATTTCACTACTGTTTCAGAGAGCATACTCCAAAGACTGTAAGGGAAGTCCAAAGTTGCAAACCTAAGTGCAATTATTTAGGGGGGTGGGGATCACTGAAATCAATTGCATCTTCTGAGAAAACATGTTTGGGGTCAGGGAGTGAGTCCTACTGAAATTGCTAGGATACATTTGAATACGGGCTTAGGTTAAAGTGCTGCTTGGGACAGGGTGGGGCTACGTTTCTTTCCTGACTTCCCAACACGGCACATTGCTGTTGGTTACCAAAAGACAATGGGAGACGCAAGGCAGCAGGGAGCTCAGCATGGTGTGGACACAGCATCAGAAGTGTTGGATTGGTTTTCTGCTGCCTTGCCTGTCCACCTATCAGCAACCAGCAGTGACGTATGGCCAAGAGAGCCCCACCCGCACTAGACCACCAGTTGCTTTAGGCTCAGCAGCTACATACAGCTGCATGTCAATCCTTACAGTCACTTCACTGGACCATATTACCACTTCAGACAAGATGCCAGGATCACAAGGTTAAGCTCCCTGCATATTTGATGTCTGACAGGCTAGGGCTTTTTAATGAGCAGGCTGTTCTTTCATGTACTGACCATGTACCATATCATAACCTCCAATATGAAGCAGCTCAAAACCAGGATGCCATCTTCCGGCGCTGAGGTCCCACATGAGTCAAGTGACCCACATGAGATCTCAGCCTCCCAAAAAGTGCTTTCTTCAGGCACAGCACCAGAAAAAATACATGTTTTAGGGCACTGCGTAAGATAGCTGCCCCCTCCCCCCAAAGCACTTTTCCAGGGCAAGAGTGCAGCCTGAAATCACACGAGATTGCAGAGGCCATTTTGGCCACTGTCCTTTTGTGAGAAAAACAGAATGTTCCGGGGGGGTTTCAGGACAGCTTGATGGGTATGCTATATGTGGAAATCTCTCCTTTACCATGGGAAATGGTGCAGTCCAGAAACAAGCTTGAAATCTCATACACTGTGTCTTATGATGACACACACACACACCCCTGCAATCTTCAGTTGTATAACCCACAGAGATTATAAGATCTGTCTTGTTTCTATATGCTGCATCCCAGGCCACAAGTCTCAGAACGGCTAAACTTTTAATCCTGACTTCCACAGGCGTAGCCAAGCTAGGGTGGTGTTTATCCACAGCTTCCCATTCCACAGCGTCAAGGGGAAAGATTATCTGGACCTTCTAAGCAACTTCCCTCAACAAGATTATGACTGTTAGTGAACTCAGTAAAAGTATTAAAAGTATAATCTCCAAAACCAGCTCTTATTCTCACCATGGCAGTGTTGCAGTCAACTTTTAAGTGTGGGGATTAGTTCTATCATACACTTTGAGGTGCTGAATTATGTATCTGCCTGAGCCAAGGTTTCCCAAACAAAAACAGTTTAATGTATCTCTCCCACATGTTCCAGAAAGACACAGAGAAAATCCATCTGGCAGGCTTGAGAGTGACGTAGCTCCGAGCATTAGAGCAATGAAGAAATACTTAGAAAGAAGTGGTGGGAGGGAGAATCAAGAGTTAAAAGTGGTCTGTAATGTTTTGATAGCTGGAATCCACACTGAGAGTAACTCAGCAAAATGATCCAGGCAAACACCAGGGCCAGGAGCAAGAGAGCTAGCTGTGCCCTGCAATAACAGGGGTGACATGGAAACCATGACAATCTTTGGATTGCAGACAGCAATGTGATTTCTGTTAGTTTTGGCCCCCTGTTTTAGGCTGATTGCCTCTGCCCCAGAGTCAAAGCACTCTAAGAATCTCCAGATTTCCCCTGTTGTGTGTATTTGCATTGCTCAGTTTAAAAAGCACCTGACTAAGCTGCTTTTTATTGCTGTTAAATGCAGCAAGATAGACTTGGCAGCCAAGCTTTCTCTCTCTCTCTCTCTCTCTCTCTCTCTCTCTCTCTCTCTCTCTCTCTCTCTCTCACACACACACACACACACACACACACACACACACAGATTCACCACAGCCTCGTGCCAAAATGCTTGAACTCCAAAGAGTTACCCTCTAGTATTCTATCCTCTGAGACTCAGTTCATATGTTTTGTTGTGCATGAAATTTAATCAGGAAAGAATATTGTTGCACACCTGCAATGGGGTTTTGCCATTGGTCAGTGGCAGTTTGAATTACATCCAACCAGGGTCATTGGCATGTAGACCATCTGTGAATTGGTTTAGGCATGAGATTACCGTATTTAGGATCCTTCAGATAGAGGATCACTCCCCTAGCTGTACCAGGCATTGTGCTTCAGTGCACCTAACACTGTTGTTGTTGTTGTTGTTCCCTCACAGGACTCAATGCAGTTTACACATAAAATTGAGAACCGCTAAAAACATAGAAAATAGGGATGTGGGTGGCGCTCTGGTGTAAACCACTGAGCCTTGGGCTTGCTGATCAGAAGGTTGGCGGTTCGAATCCCTGTGATGGGGTGAGCTCCTGTTGCTCGGTCCCAGCTCCTGCCAACCTAGCAGTTCGAAAGCACGCCAGTGCGAGTAGATAAATAGGTACCGCTCTGGTGGGAAGGTAAACGGCGTTTCCGTGCGCTGCTGTGGTTCACCAGAAGCGGCTTAGTCATGCTGGCCACATGACCCGGAAAAACTGTCTGCGGACAAACATTGGCCCCCTCAGCCAGTAAAGCGAGATGAGCACCGCAACCTCAGAGTCGTTCGCGACTAGACTTAACTGTCAGGAGTCCTTTACTTTTTAAAAAAAAACATAGAAAAGACTTATCCATATAGGGACTCTGCCAATCTCTCTGTTGATCACAAGCAAATCCAAATGACAGGCCAAATTGTTCAAATCTTTTCATTGTACCCTGCCTTTGGAATCTGACAAGGTTGAAAATCAGCCTACGAATGACCTGAATTCATTTGCTTTGGGAATCAATAGGCATACACTGGTTGTTTTTAATTGTTGTTTGATTCCATAAAACTGTGTCAAATTCATTTTTGTTAGTTTGTAACAGTTACTTTTTTTAACCCTTTTTTTCATCCTGTCTTTAATATGAATGGTTTCGTCATGATGCTGCGTGTTTGGCAGAGTAGTAATGGTGCAAAAGAAAAAATGCCCTTCTGCTGACTCCTGTGGGGCTCATCTGCATGCTTCTCTGCACACACATTGCACTCGGTGTCAACTTTGAATGGTTTCTTATATTCCTGAGTAGGCTCCCTGAAGCCAACTGAACAGCAACAATGCACACAGCTTAAAGTTTGCCAGTGATGATCCTTGTCCTAACTGTTTATTGGGAAGTAAAATCTCAGTGGGGCTTGCTTCCAGGTAAGTACAGTCAGCACGGCTGCCAAACTCACATTCGCTTTACGGCCCTTGTTTTCTCCAGAACTGAGGTCTGCAATTATTATTCTTACCAATAGACTATTTTGCAACTGCAGTCTGAAGTCAACGAGTTTCCCTTGCTGTGTGGTGGGTTGTGCATACTCACTAACGTACGTCTGTGTGTGTGTGTGTGTGTGTGTGTGTAAAAATCTGCAAGAAACATCTGGATTTATATTGCTTTTCTTGACTAAAAGGCATAAAGGTGGATCATGGGGAAATATATGTTAGATTTCCCTTTACACTTCCATAAAATAAGTTTCCTACCACTCCCTTGATTACTTATTATATGGGCATAGTTTAATAGGATTTGAGGCAGGAGATTTTACATTCCATAGCTGTGTTTTGGATCAGCATCATCAGTGGGACATGGAAAATGGGCTTTTTTACAAGTCAGATTTTCCATTGGTTCCAGCCAGATATCAATACCATGTTTATCTAGGGGGTCAAACTAAATAAACATTCCTGAACTATTTGTTTACAAGTTGCCGAGAGTGGCTGGAGAAACTTAGTCAGATGGGTGGGGTGCAAATTAAAAATTATTGCTGTTATTATTATTATTATTCAAAAGCTCTACTTAGGCATTATTATGTCAATATGTTCTTTAAGCAGGCATATCAACAAAAACACCTCTGACAGACCACTCAGGTGCCCTTTCTGACCCCGTATTTGTTAATTAAGGAATTAATTAGTTTGTAATAATCACATTAAAGAGGAAACATACAAACAGGGATCACTTGCCCCCAGTTTCACAATTAGCTGCGCAGAATTCTGAATGTGAAAATATTTCTCTTTCTAATCATGCAGCATTCAAAGCAAAACAATTTGCCTTTAAGTCAAATTATGAACAATTATATTTGTGCATTTGAATGATTTTTACACTGCCCCTTCAGCAAAACTATTCAGGGCATTGCAAAATAAATAAAAGGCCAGTATGAAATATGAAATCACATATAAGTGACCACCAGAGTAGAACAGTGTCGGGGAAATTCATGCAGATTGTATCTTTTCTTGAACAAAAACTCAGCTCCTACACCTATAAATGCAGAGGTGATTTTTGAAAGCCCAAAGTCACAACACCATGCCCCTTTGCTTGGGAATAAACACTGCTGAATTCACTAGAACTTAACTCCAAGTAAGCATGCATAGAAACAGGCTATAAAAGGAGATGCAAAGAGCTAAAATCATGTGTGCTTACATATATCTCACCCTGATGAATCTAATTAGTATGGTAAATTCACAACATATTTCCACATGCTCTCCACCCTGCTAATAATCCCATCTGGTGTAACACTTTGGCACTGGCATTTCACTGTATAATAATATCCTTCCATCAGTTATTCTTCAGTTATCTGCATGTGCTCTCACTTAGTGATTAGTCCAACAATGACAATGAAATCGCTTATTGATTCGGATACTAGTAAACAATCGCGGTGACTCAGGTACGTGATGTTAAGAATCCAGTGGCATAATAACAAGTGTCAATGGCTTTCTTCACCAAGGTTTTCCCTACCTTGAAAAATCAGTCCAAAATTAAAATGCCTCCACCGTGAGGTTCCACAGGACACTATTTTTCCCTGAAGTTTTTTTAACACCTACATGTGAAGCTGTTAGGAGCAGTCGTTAGTTTTGGGGCATGGTGTCATTGCTACATTGATAGACAAGCAGCTCTCTTTCTCCATAATATATGAATCTGGAGATACTGTGCAAGCCCTGCACTAGCCCATGAATGTACTTATGGAGTGAACGAGGACCAGTGAATGCATGTTGAATCCTGGCAAGAAGGAAGCTCTGTAAGTGCTTCCTGTGTCCAGAAAGCAGGTCGCTTGTCTGTTCTGGTTAAGGTTGCCCTCCCTCTGAAGAAACACCTTTTTCATAAGAGACCCAAATGACCTCTGTGACCAGCAGTGTCATTTGCCAGCTTCATCTGGTATGCCAGCTACAGCCATAATCAGTCCGTGAAATGGGAACCTTGAGATTGGATTACTGCAATATGCTCTATGTGGAGCTGGCCTTGGGCCTGGTTCAAAAGCTCCAGCTAGCACAGATTGCAGCGACTAAATTGCTGAGGGGGAACGGGGGCAGATGGTCAATTCTTCTTAAACATCTGCACTGGCTGCCCACAGACTACTGGACCCGGTTCAAGGCACTGGAACCTTTTTCTTTTAGAGGATAAAATGAATACTGAGCTGCCATTGAAAGCTTAGGTCTATGCAAGGTTCACTACCATGATGTTTGGTTTCCGAAAAACCGCATATGCTTTAAATAAGCCCTCCCCATCCGGATTCCTCCAGATGCTCTGGGCTAAAGCTCTCAAAAGCTCTGACCATCGGCTATGCTGACTTGGGCTGATGTAAGTGAAATATACTTGGAGTCGAGAGTGGATTTCATGCTCTTTATTCAGCTCATAGTGGTGAGAAAGAATGGAAGTTCCCCCAGAATGTCTGCTTTATATACATTATTTACACAATGGGCCCCATGTGATTGGCTAATTCCGGGATTCTCCTGTAGGCCAATCAGGTTGCGGATTCACTTCTACCTGGAGCTGGATTGGGTGGCTCCTGTGGACTAACCAGAGTGCTGCATTTTGGATCCTATTCAACTCAGTACATAACACCAAGTTACAGTCCAAACCTTTTGGAGGGCATCAGGATGGGGAAGCCAGCATGCATAAAAAAAGATTCCGCTTACCATTTAAGGCTCCCACATAGCAATAGACATCATAGGTTTCATTAGGAAGACGATATCCATAGGTTCTGACTCCTTCCTTCCCCATCATGTCTCCATAGCATCCAACTCTTGGTTGCCTGATGGGATACCTGCAACAGAGTAAGCGGAAGTTTGTGAAGGTCACGTTTCATTTGCCCCCGCAGATGTACAAAAAAGTTTTAGGGTGTGCAGTCAAGAAGCAACTTGGTCCTCTCACCTAACGGTCTGATCGGACAACCAGCCCGCATCACACTGCTCAAAGCCATCTTCATAGGCTGCTTTCAGCTGATCAGGGCTTGCTATAACAGCACCATTCTCCACACAAACCTCCTGAGCCTGCTTGAAATTCAAGGTGTACCTGCTAGTAGCTGCTCGGTAGTGAAACACAACACCTGCAAAGAAAGAAAAACCATGCTGGTCACTTGCGTGTCATCAACATTATTATTATTAATAATATTAATATTATCATCATATTGCTGATGAAATTATACTAGCCTCATTAAGCAGTAAGCTTAGAAATAACATGGAGGAAGGATTTTAAAACTTCAGATTTTATTCTACATCACCAGGAATGTGGAACTGAAAACTAAATTTAGTTGAACTATCTTTTGCTCACTGTACTAATCTGTAAGATATGGGTTCCATTAAGTACTAGAGTTAAGTACTGCATTTCTGCATTTCTGTTATGGCCTACAGCCAATGTGGAAATAAAACAGAATTGGAATTTTACCCTACTGAAATTTCTTGAAATAAAATAGACTGTCAATTTTCTATGCTCCACTCTGCAGCCCAAAAGGAATAGACAATAGAGCTGAACATATTCTCTCAGTGCTTGGGTTCAAAGCTTTCAGGCTCTTCTTAGATTATGTATGGGACTTTAGAGGTGTAGGAGTCTCATAGCCACCCCGTGGAGTCCCCATCAAGCTGAGATTCAGTGAAGACAAGTCTTAGCTAGAGGACATATTCTTCCATAGCTGTCAACGTTTCCCCGTTTTTAAGGGAAATTCCCTTATTCTGAATAGAATTCCTCGCAAGAAAAGGGAAAAGTTATGTATTCTTCTCCCAGTTGAAAGATGGGCATATGTTTGAATCTGAAATGAATAAAGATACTTGCATTTGTAGACAGTGCTGTGCTTTATATGGCTGTGCAACAGCTATCTCAACATTTTCCATAATGAATAATTCCATACAAATGAGAAAACTTGTCAGACAACAGAAGTTAGAAACAAGGGTTTCTTTAAAGAGAAATAATGTATCTTCCATGATAGGCTATGTCACTAAACGTACATTGTAATTTTCAGAGACACTCTTAATTGCCTCTAACTGAACGCTGTTTGGACAGTTTGCAGAATTTATTTTAATTTTTATTATGACCAACACAAGAATAATGCACAAAACATTAATGCACTAGTGTAACTTTTGAAAGAATGCATAAAATTCAAGCCCACTTTGATCTGTAGGAGGTAGGAGTCATGCCAGTTCAGCAACTTAACTGGCTACACAAAAAGCAAAACTGGGGGAAATGGTCTTATATTCATAGAATCATAAAGCTGTAGAGTTGGAAGGGACCCCAAGAGGGTGGCATGTAAATATTTCTATAAATAAATAAAAACCATTATCTCACACCTTCCAGTGCATTTTCCTATCACCTTCTTTACTGCAAAAAGTCCAGTATTGGGGAGGTCTGCTGCATTAGACTGCTAAATCTACTCTAACTGTGCAACCTGCATTTCATAGCAAGTGACCAAAGCCCACTCTAAAATACCACAGCCTGAAGCAGCCTCAGAATGTGGCAAAATGTCCTTTCTTCTGTTATGTGTATGTCTTCTCAATAACCTTGTGGCCCCTCCACTGTATGCATTACCTGAAGTGTTCTAACTCAAATAAACATTTAAACATGATTAACTAGGTGCAAGATTGCAACCCAAATCTTCCTGAAATTAGCAGGAGTTAGGCGTGCTTAATAGGGATACAGCATTTTGCTGTAAAACACCCCTTACTGTTTCCATGAATTTTCATGATAGGCTCTCTCCGTCGCTGAAAATGTGGAATGATTCCATAGAACACAAAGTTATTCCAAATGTATAATTCATCAGAATACCGTTGGGTTGCTAACATTTGGTCAAACAGTACTTGGAAGAGGCTTATGGCTTGGCATGGTCTTAATGTTATGAGAAGATGGCAGAGAGCCAGTTACATTAGGTGTTTACCACCCTGGAATTTCCCACATGCCATTTAAACAAATTTACAATCCCTTTCTCCACCCCACCCCACCCTCCACACAACACAACTATCTAAGTAACAGCGATAACAATGATAATATTACTATGAATAACATTCTGCTATTATTTGATATTGAAACGTTCATAACAACGCTAATTGACAGAACTGCCATGCAGTGAAAAACCTTGACTCTGTTCCTGAAGGTTAAAGGTTCAAGACTCAGTGGGTTCCATAACAGATGGCCACCCCAGTCTAGACAGCTGTAAAAGAAGAAATTGATCCATCGCTTCACGTTAAGAAGTGACAATCAGGCATGCTATTGCTTATTTCTCTTCCCTTGTGAACAACAGACCACAGCAACTGGTGTCCAGGTTAATGAACTGGAAAATGGCTCCAGATAGACTTTGGCCACAAATAGGTGAAGCTATTGATCTGGTCAGCTTGCATCTTGATCTTCATTAAAATGTAATTTGCCAGCTAATTTGGATTTGTGATGCGGCACATTCCCAACTTGATGCAACCCAGTTTCAGTCTGTTATGCTCCACTGCTGCAGAGATACAAATGAGACAAATGAAGCAACATTTTCCCAGCTTCTTTCTGCCAGTGATTATTACCCAAGGGCAGGTATGCTTCCAAGGGGCTGAGATAGCGTCTTTTAAAATCTAAACAGAAAGACAGCTTAAAGCTTTCTGATATCTGAGCAAGATGGAATTAAAAATTGGGAGCATTCTGTTGGAACAGCCTAAGCATGTTCTCTAGATGATTACAGGAACTTGCAGAACATATGTCCAAATAAGGATCAAGCTTACATGTGAGGTGAAACATCCATGATGGAAACTCAAGAAATCTTTTTAGTTTACCAAAGGCAGCTGCAGCAGGACCCTGATTTGGAAGAATGGCATTGCTGCGGGGGCAGGATACAAAGAGTCTTTTATGCCAGGTTTCATATCTCCTACCACTTCCTTCCTTTTATTTTATTAGTTTTTATTTCACTTATGTTGCAGGTGAACATGCTGCAGAGTGCAGTGTTGGGCTGGGCTGGGCGATATCTGGTTTTCCACATTGTGATATATCACCAGCTAAACATCGCAATATACTGATATATCATGATGTCTGAAATAAGGATGGAGCTATGTAGAGGCACTGACTGGCTTCACAGTTTTTCCCGCATCATGATTTTTGCAGAGTACGCACTCACACATCATGATTTGCAATGTATTGTCAGGTCAAAAATTATGAAACTAATATCACAATATGGACTTCAAGACGGTTTTGCACGATATATCGATATATCACCTGGCCCTAGTGAAGTGCCAGTGCAAGTCTATTCACCTCCCATCTTAATTTGCCCAGATCTACTCTATACATTTATGTAAATTTGCATCATGGGCCTTTACCACAAGTCCTGTTTATTGCTTTGCAATGTCTCTGATAAGCCCATGCCCCATGATGATTCCCTTGACTTACATCAACCCCTGAAGCTGCTCTTACCTACAGAGGGGGAACATTGCGAGCTTAGAGTGCCATCCTAGACTAAGGTTACTGGATTTTTTTCAATGAATCCGGGACACTTTTCAACTTCAATGGATTTTGTATGGGGATTTGTAAATCCGGGGACTGTCCCCAGGAAAAGGGGACGTCTGGTAACCTAATCCTAGACATAATTGCTCAGAAGTGGGAGTTTTAATCCAGCAACATCTGGAGGGTCACAGGTTCTTGCCCTGTCCCAAAGTTTTCCCTTCCATGGCTGAGGCTCCACACCACCAATTTAAATACATCCAAAATAAACTGTAGTGAGCAATACAGTGGTATCTCTGGTTACAAACTTAATTTGTTCTGGAGGTCCATTTTTAACCTGAAACTGTTCTTAACTAGAGGCGTGCTTTTGCTAATGGGGCGTCTTGCTGCCACTGTGTCGCCAGCACACGATTTCCATTCTCATCCTGGGGCAAAGTTTTCAACTCGAGGTAACTCTTCCAGGTTAGCAGAGTTTGTAACCTGAAGCATTTGTAACCTGATGCATTTGTAACTTGAAGTACCACTGTACTCACAAAGCCTTGAAGCAGAGAGGCAGTGGCAAACAGGGCTGCTCTGTGACTAGATGAAAATATTGGCCTGACCTGCCCCTGTGCCTGATCAACAGAAATCAGCAGAGGACGTTGATGGCACTGATGCTGTTAAAGTGACAGGGACTGACAAACCACTGAAGTGGCAAATTATGTCCTATAACAGTAAGGAAAGTCAATACTGAATGGTCCAAAAATATGAAAACATCCAAAGCATTGTCCCATGGGTGCTATGCTTTCCATTGATATTCTCAAGGCCCTCGCCCAAAGTTGGAGAATCTCAGACTGGAATGTCATGAAGTGCAAAGGGTCTGCTGCTGTAGCATCATGCTTGTGGTCCGTTCATAATAGAGCAAGGATGTTGTTGTAGTTTTTTGTTAAGTGTAAACTTGGTTTTTCCCCACTATGTAACATCTAGAGGTGGGAAACTGAACACCTTGTGCACTGTTATCCCACTGTTTTCAGTGAGTCAGAATCCCCCAGAGAGTTCTCTCATGCATGCCTCACTGATATAAATGGGAAATGAGATTACCCTTCCTCCTCCCCAAGACAGACAGAAAGACACACACACACAGAGAGAGAGAGAGAGAGAGAGAGAGAGAGAGAGAGAGAGAGAGAGAGAGAGAGAATTTTCTCTGTTTAATGTTAATTATTCCAACTTGCTACCGGATCAAATTCAAATGAACAGGCTAATATCCATGAAAACAGCCCTTCCCCTATATTAGTCAGAGAGACACAAAGAAGGCTGATCTATTACTGACACGTTGAGTTAATGAGGTTTTAAAAGAGAAAATAAAAGCTATATATAAAAATAAAAGCTATATATAAAAATGTCATCTGCCACTGCCATCTCCTGGGAGTCTAGACCTAGAAAAATCTTTTGAAGTTGTTCTGAAATTCTTGAGTTTTCCAAGGGACGTTTCTTTTGATTATGTGTTCTACTTGACATGAGTGATATATTGAGCACTGCAACTTGTTCCTGGGTAATGCTGGTTTACAAAGACAGCTGGAAACAAAATGGAACAGTCAGCCAAGCTGTCCTTTAAACTGATGACAGAGAAGAAAGACACAGTTTGATCCTCAATTTATCTAAAGGGTAACAAGGAACAGAGGCAGTATTTGCTTTATTGTTGTATACTCCCTAGTAGAAATCCTAGAACAAAAGCAGCAGGGTCTGTTCAGGCATAATAGTTTCTGTCCAATAAACTATGGCTGTACACTTTCCCTTTAGTATCTCCCCAATCACTTTGCTCGTGCATCAGACTTAAAAGACTCCCAGTGCTTGTTAAACCACGGTTTCCTGTTATAATCAAATCAGGAAACAGTGGTTTAATCTCTACTTACTAACTGCAATGAACCCAGAATCAGCTATCCTTAGTCCTAACAAGCAATTGAAGGGAGAGGGAGAGGGGTGATGGGGGAAGATGACATGTGGATACAATGCTCAATCTTGGTCAGCAGTTGTTATGTCTGGCACAACATACAGTTAATTTATGGAATTCACTGCCACAAGATATGGTGATAACTAGTATCTCATGTGGTTTTAATAGGGGATTAGACAAATCCATGAAGGATGGGCCTACAAATGGCTATATGCAATGAACAGAGCCTCTATGTTCAGTATGCGCTAAATAACATAGAATCATAGAACTGTAGAGTTAAAGGGACCATTAGGTTCATCTAGTCCAACCCCCAGCAATATGGAATTTTCTTTATGAATGCTAACTAAGTTAAAGCTATGTAGGCTCAGGGTGGCTTCTTACTTTTAGCACACTCCTTCTGTGGAAAGGCAGCATACAAATAAAATTATGATATATCATTATACTTGACTGATTTGAGGCAGTGGTTATCAATTTTTATTTTGTGGATATTATAGGACTCTTTAGTCCACAGCACTGATGCGCTTTTCAATTACAGTGCTCACCCCTGAGACCATGCCATCTGTCACTGAGCTAAATACCTCTCCCCATTTAATACTGCCATCATGGCTTTCCATAAATTCAATTTTATTTTCACCCCAGTAGCCTTGATTAATTCTGGTTAACTCCAAACACTCTGTTGAGGGTAGACTATATGCTTCTAGCTCTCCAGGCCAAATAATAAAGATTAGAAATATGATGCTATGCTGTGTAGCCTTGGAATGCAAAGGAAACAGACAAGCATATTTTGTTGCATATAAAAAGTCCCATCACTTATCAACCAGTTTGATGAAACGAGGGAGCTTAGTTGATCATTTGTGGTGAGTAATGCTTCCCATATTATTATTATCATGAGGAAGACATATTATCTCATTTCTGCACGCAAACACCACAGGCTTAAGAAAAACAGAGGGGGAAGTTCCCAGCTTGTATTCAACTTTGACCATCTTTTGTGACACAATCCTGATTCCTGCACAAAAAGCAAATGGGAACCTTCCCCTCATTTTCCCTGTAAAGTTTATACGATGGACGGATCAAGAACAGTGGCTAGAGATGTTGCAAGGTGGGCATGCAAAGAAAAGAGGTGGGGACAGCACCACTGGGCAGGGTTGGAAGTTAAGAGTAGTAGTTATGGAAGGGCACAGAAACAGAACATGGAGCACCTTGCCTCCTCAAGGAGCTCATTTGTTGTTCCCTTGCTGTGTAGTCAGAGACCTATATAAGAGTGCCAGGAAGAACAGACCTGGGAATTTTTGCGAGAAAAAGGACCCTAAACATCCTTCACTATTTTTAGCCTTCAGCGTTGCATTTAGCTTGGTTTGAGTCATCTGCTTTACTCTACTCAGTTCTTCCTTGCCCCCAGCTATGTATGATGTGGATAATCTTGTGTGCTTCTAAATGTCTGCTTTTGTAGCACTATCATCTAGATTACATTATACATGTGATGAGGGCAGAAGAAATGTTCATATTTGGGGTTTCTGCGTGCCGGTTTAAGTACTATAAATCTGGTCACATTCCTATGACAATAAAAATGGTGAAATTTTGGTTTTATTTTGCACCATGCAGTCATCTTTAAACTCATTTTTCCTGTATGAATTTGGCACCATAAGGAAGCTACTGTGGTGGTAGATGTCAAAAATGATGCCTTAACAATTACCTGTGATTCTTGCATTGCAGGGAATTGGACTAGATGGTCCTTTGGGTCCCTTTCAATGCTACAACTGTATGGTGAGCAGTAAGAGACCCCCATTCCCTGACCTCTTGGCATTCCCTCAACCCATGGCCTGGCAGCTTTAGTCACACTGAAGTTTACATAAGCAATGATGTTAACTACAGTTAATAATAACTAAGTTTCTCTCTTAACCAACAGCCTCAAACTTGGGACTCAGCTATACAGCTGCAAATAAAATGTTTTAAGTGTGTTTTAAGTACAATATACAATGTGACACTAGGTGGTGAGCTTAATGGAAAAATTCATTTATTTTTAAAAACGCTTTTTTTAAAAGCATTTTTGGAACATTTTAAATATGTATGTAGGTTCCACCTTGGGCATCACTTCCTGGTAAAAAGGACTAGTGATTTAAATACAGTGATGAAGCAGTATTTAACTAATATTCAAGCCAAATAAGAGGAGGAGGAGGGTGCCATCCCATGTCCAGTTCCCGATCTCTTAAGCACTGTGGAGAGATTACAGCATTACATCTGATAAAAGTGACAACAAGTGATGGAGCCCAAACTGGGAATATTAAGAAGTATCATAATAGATAAGAAAATAAAAGAGCATAGTAAGAGCAGGGTTTGCATTCAATGAATACAGGGGTTGCTTTGAATTTTGGGTGGGGAACCATCTCTCCTTCAAAGAAAGGTGAATAAAAGGAAACTCAGTATCTGGGAAGAAAGCAGAAAGTACTTCCAGACTGTCACTATTTTTGAGTAGGATTCGATCACATACTGGCATATTCAGTTTGTGAAATTATAACCGGTTAGTAGACCTTCTACAACAAACCTGCTTTCCCCAAAGATCAGAACTTTTCCAATATCAATAGCAACAGGGGGGGGGAAACACTGGAAAATGTGGGATAACACTTGCTTTGATGCAACATCTTCTAACCTCCCCAGAAACAAATCAGAATGAATGGTCATTAAGTAACTGGTATTGTCACTATGCAAACCAATCAGGATGGACGCTCAATAAGCAGATGGTCTGGAAGCACCCAAAATCAAGGCAGGATCAGCAATTGGAGGCTTTGTGGTCAATTCTGGCCAAATACTAAACAACAGCTGTCTCCCACCATTGCTGTCCAGAGGCAAAAGATGGAGATCAACCAATGCCAGTAGCAATAGGACTTACTGGCAGACTACTTATGACAATAGAAGGAAAGGCCACACCCACCACACTCCATTGTCTCCTTAGACTGACTCTCCCAGGAAACTAGAAACAGCAGGAGTAGAAACGGAGGCTAAGAAGATAATTGAGATGTAACAGTATCTTGCCGGCAAACGGGAAAAGCTTTGCGAAACATATTAAACATGCTAGTTCATTCATATATAATGATTCATTTTGTAATTTGAAGCTGATAAAGCAGATGAACAAATACAAAAGTGTAGTCTTACCATCCACAGCTAATGAGACAACATTTTGGGTATCTTCAATTCCATAGATGACATCGCAGCGGTAAACCCCAGCATCGCTTGCCTGCAATTTCTCCATAGTCAATGATGCATCACCAATGTCTTCCCAGTTGCTCGGAACAGACACCCTGTCTTTGTAGCCTCGCTCTAGCTTGACTTTCCCATTCTGGGCCACCAAAACAGTGGTTTCTCTTAGATCTTTTCCGCCTTTATCCTGTTCGATCTTTGACCACTTAATCCGGAAAAGTTCATTTGAACTGTGGTAGTTAGGCAAAGTAGGCAAGGTCGAAAAGAAGCAAGGGAGGATGACTTTTCCAGAGAGCGAGCCCTTCACCGGTGGGCTTTTTTCTGGAAAAGAAAATAGCATATAAGTGAGCTGGCAAAAGCTGATTTACACAAAATCAACAGAGACTTAAAATTCAAGCAACAATAGCCCCCCTTCTATTACTACAGCTGAAAGTGTGCAGCAATTGGTTGATTCAAACAGCTGTCTGACATGTCACATTGGACCATAGTTTAAAACTTTGGTTATCACTTATGGTTTATTTGAAGGAAACAAACCATGGCCCCAGGTTTGGGCACAGCCATAGGAAGAGAAGTGGAGGAGCATATTGTTTTAATGGCTTTTAAATTGTATTTTTGTATTTTATTGTCCTGTAAATTGCTTCAGGACTCCTTTGAGGCATGCGACATGATATATACATTTAATAAAATTAACATCTGGAAGACTGAAAGTTGCCTATCCCTCTTCTGAGTGAGGCCCTGTATGACAAATAGAGCCTCATAAAACCCAGCCACTGAAAAATAACATTGCATTTAAAATATGGAATCTCAGTTATGGGGGGGTCCCCTTTACAGGAAGGAGTCACCCCAGGATAGCATTTCTATGTAATATAAACAGCAACCCATATACATCGGCATTGTCACTTGTTATCTTCTCATCATCCCTTTTGTCTTAAGTCATTAATTTAAATCCTTGGAGCAGGGCAGTCACTCGAACCCCTTGACACATTAAAAGAATGAGTACACAGCACATAGCCCAAGTTCTGCAACCAGGAACTGGGTGACTGTTGGAATGGCCCTACATGCACAAGAATCTCCTTCATGAGGGGGGTTCCTGACCACATGTGTACAGTCCCTTCCCACAGCCATCCTATCTGAAATACAGCAGGAAGAGTGGCCAATGGGTACATTGATGGCGGCGGTGAGAACCAGCCTGCACAGCCCAGCAGCTCCTGCACAACTCTTACGCCGTGTGAAAGGGTCTGTGAGAATTCCCTCATATTTGCAGCATAAGAGACCACAGTAACAGCAGCGATATCCAATGGCCAAGCCTAATTTCACTGAGCTCGATACAGGCTGCTAATGCAGCCCCTCTTTCCCATGGGGAATGGCCGGGACTGATACAGATGGAAACGAGGGTCCCTTCCTCACTCTCTTCCAGCAAAAGGCCTTGTCTGTTTTGAAAAAATGGGAGATTAATTCATACAGGCGGCAAGCATTTTAGACTCGTCCAAATGGCGCGCTATTGCCAACACATGGATCCTTTTGGGTCCAGAAAAGGGAAGAATGGGGGCAGAAAAGGGAAGAACGGAGTGGGGCACACTTATGCGCACACTGCCGATATCACGCAGGGGCTGGGGACGGAACCGCCATGCGAAATTATTGTCACCTGCATGAATTAGTTTCTTCAGGTCCCTTTATTAAAGCTTCATGTGTGTCAGGCTCCCTAGCAACACAGGGCAATATCAGATGTATGTATATAAATCATACCCAAGAGCCCTGACAATTGCCATTTCAGCACCATTCTTTGTCCCTTCGATCAACGGTCCGTGGCTCCGTGCAATTTTTAGACAGAGGTCTACCTCATGTGCTCACCTACTTCCTGGGCTCAGTAAATATTTTCAGCAGCACTGGCTCCTCCTGTGACTAATTTCTCCCTTCCACTGCCATGCCCTGTTGGTTTCTCCAACCTGTGCATAGGAAATGCCTACAGGAACTATGGATCACTAGGAGTTGTAGTTCTTGAGAGGGCATGACACAAAGGAGGACATACTTTCCTTTGTGTTTCAAACTACAAATCCTCTCTCTCTGACTCCACATTTACTCAGTAATTGAATGCAGACATCAAACCAGGTGAAAGAGGTATATTTTGCTACAGATATTATACACAGTGATGGTTGGGACAGAAGAAGCATGATGTTGGAGTTAAAACACACAACTCCAAAGACCGTTTCATCATGTTTTTTCTCTATGCGTCAGTGGGGGTTCTCTCATTCTCTGGACAGCCTAGGCCAGCGACTCGCTTTTCAGAATACAATGGTACCTCGGGTTAAGAACTTAATTCGTTCTGGAGGTCCGTTCTTAACCTGAAACTGTTCTTAACCTGAGGTACCACTTTAGCTAATGGGGCCTCCTGCTGCTGCCGTGCAATTTCTGCTCTCACCCTGAAGCAAAGTTCTTAACCTGAAGTACTATTTCTGGGTTAGCGGAGTCTGTAACCTGAAGCATATGTAACCCGAGGTAAACACTGTATTACATGTTCTACCCTAACACTGTTTCCAGAAAATCTCACAAGATCTGGATATCATGTATGAATACATGGAAATAAGTTTGTATAAACATCTTCAATGCACCATCTACTAGTTGACTTGTTTTTCTCCTCACAGAAATGGGCATGTAGCCCAGGCCTGGCCTCCCCTGGAGCTCTGGGCCTGGGTAAGCCAAATGTACCCACCCATCCTCTTGCTTGGGCCCTGCTGATACTGCACAGATTTAAGTTTGTTACAGAATAAACTTGTGGTGCACTCCAGTAATGTCGGACTGCAGCTCCCATCATCTCTGATCACTGGCCATGTTGGCTGTGGCTTGTGGGAGTTGTGATCCAAAAGATCTGGAAATTTGGTTCATGTACCAGGCTCTCATCCTGACCTTTTGCCAGGTCGAGGTTGGTTTTTATTCTAAAATCGTGGTGCTGTTTTCTAGTGTATATAAGCAACCACTCTGGTTAGAACTATTGTATTGTTCTAACTTTGCACACTGCATTGCTAAGGTTTGCGCAATGTTTATTGAGACTCAGCAAAGTAAAATTTTAAAAGAATACATTATCTAGTAATTCTAAGCAAGTGTCGGATTATTTTTAACATTTATCTAGAGGAAACAGCCACATTCCCATTATTTCCAGAAAAACACACTCCAGGCAACAAATCATTGCCTTTTAATTATTGCCTTTCCAATCTAGGGGCTTAACATATCACTGAAATAAAACACCCCATGGCATTTTATGGGAGAAGGGCCCAAAGAGGAAGTGAAAGCACGTGGATAGTCCCTGCTTGATTAAAGGACTTTTACAATGGTTTTATACATCTCCAGCTGCAAACACTTTACTGCAAAATGTTTCCATACAACAAAAGAATATCCTTAAGGGTAACGCTGGCTACTGTTCATCAAACCAGCCTGCAGCATGTCTGGAGACGAAACTTTACATTTGCTAACACTGAATGCCAACCCTTAATCCCTCATTAAGTTATTCAATGCGACTTGACAGCCCTGGATACAAAAGCGAACTTCGTCCTTCCTTTCTTAAAAGCCCATTCAAAATGAATTAATGTATTAATTCAAAACAATTGAGAAACGTAATATCTGTGAACTAGTGCTGGCCACCAACAGTGCAAAGCAAGAAATGAGCACTTCCGACACCTGCAAGATATTTAGCTGTTTAGGAAACAGCATTGCTTGCATGTAGTAATAGCCAGGGATGTTTTATAAATGCTCATTTTATGTGTACGCTGAGAGATACAGAGCAGGTTGAGAAGATATTGCATACTAATATACAGTGGTGCCTCGCAAGACGAAATTAATTCGTTCCGCAAGTCTCTTCGTCTTGCGGTTTTTTCGTCTTGCGATGCACGGTTTCCCATAGGAATGCATTGAAAATCAATTAATGCGTTCCTAGGGAAACCGCCTTCAGACCAGGTCCGGGGACAGTCTGTCCCCGGACCTCTTCTGAAGGCTGGGGGGGGGACAAGGGCTTTTCTTCCCACCCCCAGCATTTTAAAAAACCCTGGGACAGCGGAGGACTTCTCCGCTGTGCGGGGCTATCTTAAAATGCTGGCGGGCGGCATTTTAAAATCGCCCCGGACAGCGGAGGACTTCTCCGCTGTCCGGGGCGATTTAAAAGCCCCTGGGAAGGCAGGCAGGGGGGACAAAGACTTTCGCCCCCTGCCCGCCTTCAGAAGGTGTCCCGAAGTGGAAAGTGTCCCCGCCCCCCCGCCCCACTTCGGAAAGCTGTTCCGAAGTGGGGCGGCGGCGGCAGGTGTCCCCGCCCCCCCCGCCCCACTTCGGAACAGCGTTCCGAAGTGGGGCGGCTGGGGCAGGTGTTCCCCCGAGCGCTTCTAAAGGTGGGCGGCGGTGAGGGAATCCCTTGGACCCCCGCCGGACTTCAAAAGTGCTTCGGGAAGTCCCGCGGGGGGCCAAGGGATTCCCTCCCAGCCGCCCGCATTTAAAAGCACTCTGGGCAAAGCAGCGAAGTGCGCTGCTTTGCCCAGAGTGCTTTTAAAAGCGGGCGGCTGGGAAGGAATCCCTTGGCCCCCCGCCGGACTTAAAAAGAGCTTCGGGAAGTCCCGCGGGGGGCCAAGGGATTCCCTCCCAGCCGCCCGCATTTAAAAGCACTCTGGGCAAAGCAGCGAAGTGCGCTGCTTTGCCCAGAGTGCTTTTAAACGCAGGCGGCTGGGAAGGAATCCCTTGGCCCCCCGCCGGACTTAAAAAGAGCTTCGGGAAGTCCCGCGGGGGGCCAAGGGATTCCCTCCCAGCCGCCCGCATTTAAAAGCACTCTGGGCAAAGCAGCGAAGTGCGCTGCTTTGCCCAGAGTGCTTTTAAACGCGGGCGGCTGGGAAGGAATCCCTTGGCCCCCCGCCGGACTTAAAAAGAGCTTCGGGAAGTCCCGCGGGGGGCCAAGGGATTCCCTCCCAGCCGCCTGCATTTAAAAGCACTCCGGGGAAAGCAGCGAAGTGCGCTGCTTTCCCCGAGCGCTTCTAAATGCGCTGCGCTTCCCCGCTGTCCCAGAGATTTCCCTATGGGCTTTCGTCTTGCGAAGCAAGCCCATAGGGAAATTCGTTTTGCGAAGCGCCTCCAAAACGGAAAACCCTTTCGTCTAGCGGGTTTTCCGTCTTGCGAGGCGTTCGTCTTGCGGGGCACCACTGTACACAAACGAGAATAAAGAAAACAAAGCACACAGGGCCATGATGGGAATCACAAGCTGTTGGGAATCCCAATTGGGGAGAGTATTGTTGAATTCATTTTTCATATTCAACTGGTTGGCCTCTGCGAGAACAAGGTGCTGGAGTCAGTAGCATAGCGTGGGCAGTTGCCCCGGGTGCAAATTTGTTAGAGGCACAAAATTCCTACACCCAGTGCTGCCTCAATACAGTTGCGTGTTTCCCTTTCTGGGCTTTGTTGAAAACGGCTTCTCCACGCGAACCAGGAAATGACCTCTCCAGACAACGGAACAACTCTTCTTTTCTTTTCTTTTCTCTGCGGCTGCAACCTTCTGGGTGACATGGATGCCATTAGCCGTTGAATGTGCATGTGTACTCCCAGTGCTTTATTTATTTTAGGGGAAAAGGAACTGGTATTCACCATGAAATTGTTACAGTAAGTGCCACACTTTTAATATGGGGGGGGGGGGTTGCCAGTACTGCATACTCTTGAGTACAAAGCACTGCATACACCCATCTTCAAATATCTGAAGGGCTGTCACATGGAAGATGGAGCAAACTTATTTTCTCCTGCTGTGGAGGGTAGGACTTGAACCAATGGCTTCAAGTGACAAGAAAGGTAAAGGTAAAGGTAAAGGGACCCCTGACCATTAGGTCCAGTTGTGACCGACTCTGGGGTTGCAGCGCTCATCTCACTTTATTGGTAGAGGGAGCCGGCGTACAGCTTCCGGGTCATGTGGCCAGCAGGACTAAGCCGCTTCTGGCGAACCAGAGCAGCGCACGGAAACGCCGTTTACCTTCCCACCAGAGCGGTACCTATTTATCTACTTGCACTTTGATGTGCTTTCGAACTGCTAGGTTGGCAGGAGCAGGGACCGAGCAACGGGAGCTCACCCCGTCGCAGGGATACGAACCGCTGGCCTTCGGATCGGCAAGTCCTAGGCTCTGTGGTTTAACCCACAGCGCCACCCGCGTCCCTTTTGACAAGAAAGGAGAATCCCACTAAACATCAGGGAGAACTTGCTGACAGCGAGACCTATTTGAAAGAGGAACGAACTCCCTAGGGAGGTGTTGGAGTCTCTTTCATTGGAGGTTTTTAAGCAGAGGTTGGGTGACCATCAGTCATGGACTTTTTAGTTGTAGTTCCTGCATTGCAGGGGGTTAGACTAGATGAGCCTCGGGGGTCCCCCTCTCAACTCTACAATTCTACGGCTCTATGAAAACACAACTATAACAAATTCAATAACCATCAGTTGCTCTTTCATGATACACAAAATCAGTTATGTGAAGCAACAAGCTCATAGTACCCAACAGTAGAGTCATCCACAATGCATGATGAACAAGCCTTCTGTTCAACATAGAACAAAAAATGACAGTGTAGCCATATATATATTCAACTATTCCATAATAGGCAGCCCAAGGTAGCTTTCCCTGGGAGTTCTTTCTGGTCTAGCTTTCAGATTAATCAACCAAACCTGTAACTGGGAAGAATTGGGGAAGGGGGGATAATGGAGTTGTGGGGGTTTTTTGTTTTGTTTTTTTGTGTTTTTTGCTCATTCTCCCAATTCAGGAATGATTTATTGCCCTTTCTGCTGAAGTATCCATTTTAATTGGCAGAGACTTCTAGAGATAGGATGTTTCAAAGCAAAATAAATTTGCCTAAACCATATGTTCAGCTTGGCACTGCCACCTCTCCTGAGAAATGGGGTGCCGGAAATAATGATGCTTGTTTATATTTCGTGCAAATATTTGTTACGGTCACTTATACCCATTTTAAGTAAGTCTAGAGATGAATAAGAAAACCTTAACCAAATACTGTAGCATGAAATTGGCCAAATTAGTTTTCACCAGCACATCAGAAATCCTGCTTAACCTTTCAGAGGAAGAAAGAAAGGAATGGAAATACTAAGCGATAGTTCACATGTCCAAAAATGGGTGAAGGCTTTGCAGGGACATGTGCTTACTCTCACAAAACACAGCAGTGTCGAAAGATGTGTAAAAATGCAGTGTACACTAGGGTGATCATTTATGCATCACCACCAAATGAGGACACAGATTTGCATAATATTTTTGTGTACATATTTATATGTCTTGCACAGGTGCAAATTTAGAAATAATCACCATAATTTAAATAGAAATATAATACATCTCACCATAGTGAGGAAGACTAACCAGGCGACCTGCATGCCTACTCATTCTGCTGGTCAGATGCTAACGGCTGATGGGCAACTCCAAAGTGCCTGCTCTTTCTTTTGAATGTTTTTAAATCTTTAAACCCAACAGACTGTGCAATGCTTCAAATTCTGGCTAGCCCGGTGTACAGTGGTACCTCGCATTAAGAACTTAATTCGTTCCAGAGGTCCGTTCTTAACCTGAAACTGTTCTTAACCTGAGGTACCACTTTAGCTAATGGGGCCTCCCGCTGCCAATGCACCGAAGCCACGTGATTTCTGTTCTTATCCTGAAGCAAAGTTCTTAACCCAAGGTACTATTTCTGGGTTAGCGGAATCTGTAACCTGAAGCGTCTGTAACCTGAAGCATCTGTAACCTGAGGTACCACTGTACAGATATTTTCACTGCATCTTGCCACGCAATGAATGTCTATCTGAGCAAGATCAGGGAAACATCAAAAAGCTTTCTGGGGTGGGGGGAGCTTTCCCTAGCAGGGCGAGCAGAATCAAGGAGAGGCGACCAAAGTCTGCAGAGTCAAAAATCTAAATCACAACGCATGAGGAAGTGAGGAACTAGGGCTGCTGTTTCAGCAGAGGCTGAGACATAACAGCTACTTTCTGAAAGCTAGATAAGTGCAAGCAGGCCACAGCTTCACAGTTCTGCAGCATTTATCATCATGCTGGAAGCACTACTGAGCCAAGTGGGAGAACATTTAAAAAAAAAAAAATGTGCTAGAGGCTCAGGAAGAAAGACCCACCAGACAGCTGCTGGGAGGTAAGCTTGGAAAGCTGGCCAACAACTGCCGAGACCCCAGCTCAGAGCATGCTTGCAAGGAAACCTAAGAGAATTGTTCTGTCAGGTAGTAAATCAATGGTTTTATGCTGCTGAAAATCACTGCTCTGGAGACAGGGGCTGGGAACCTCCAAAAATCTGTCCCCGTAAAAGTGTCTTAGGAGAACAGTTCTTTGCAAGTAGACCTAATTCACCGGTGTCTGGATCACTTGAAGACACTGAGGAGCAGCTCCTCTAAGAGGAAAAGTTACAATGGTATGGGTTACTTAGATTAGAGGTAAGGACAGCAGGACATGACAGGGGTGTATAAAACAAACCTCTCAGAATTGTGAAATGTAGGGTTATTCATATAAGATGATTGACATAAGGAGCCGAGGCGGCTTCTGTCAATCAGTGATGTATCGGAAAAATTGGGGCTATTGGCGGGTGTGAGGATGTGAATAGAAGAAACAAGGTGGCCCCCCAAGGCAGGAGCTGATGGGCAGGGTGGTGGTAGCAGCAACACACTCTTCCCCCGCCCCGCACCCCAGATGTTCCTCCTGAGCCCTCCAAAATGGCTAGGCTCAGGCTGCATAAGTATTATATCATAAATAAATGCAGCAACAACAAAAAAGGAAGAGAACAAAGCAAAAACTCCTAGAGGAGAGCAGAAACTCATAAGACACAGTGTACCTTATAGCAAAAATTCACTTCTTTGAGATATGAGCCCATATCTTCAGCCTTCTAGTAAGAGCAGGCAGCTAGACACAACACATAGTAGTGTGGATTATGTTTGTTCTGCCTACTGATACAAAATAAAATCATCAGAGATACTATTGACATTGAGGTGGGGGGCATTCCATTTGCAGATTAGGGACTAGGGTATCTTATAGACTGCCTCTCCTGGTACAGACCACGCAAATCATTATGATCTTCCAAGAGGACCCTGCTTGTTCCACCACTAGCAGAATGTCAGTAAGTGACAATAAGGAAGCAAGTCTTCTTGGTGATAACACCTACCTTCTGGAATGCACCCTCCAAGGTAATTCATGAGGCAGACTGCAAAGACCTTTACATCATAGAGTTGCAAGGGACCACAAGGGTAATCTAGTCCAACCCCCTGAAATTCAGGAATCTTTTGCCCAAACCAACAACTCCAGGATTAAGTCTTATGCTCTACTAACTGAGCTATTAAACTCATATATGCTTACACAAGCTATCCTGGACTGTTACTTTTTATTTTTGGTTAAGTACTCTTACTCAGTTTTATTTTCTCATACACCATTGTGTTTTGTTTTTGTTTAGTTTCTGGAAAATTTTATTGAATGTTGTTTCTGAATGTATATATTTTTAAATGTAAACCAATTACAGCAGTCTCCGAAAATCAGAAGGGCTGTCAGCCAGAGATAGAGCAGACTTGAGCCCCATTGGCACCATACATTTAAAGCAGTGTTTCCCAACCTTTTTTGGGCAAAGGCACACTTGTTTGATGAAAAAAATCTCGAGGCACACCACCATTACAGCCCCGTGACGTCAGCGCGCAGCGTCACGCCGGGAGGGACGCACAAAAGTGTAAGTTTCAATTTTTTCCCTCCCCCTTGCCGGGGAACCTCCAAGCTTTGGGGGTGGGGGGGAGGAGGCAGCAAAGCGAGGCAGGAAGGAGAGCGCGGCTTGGCTGGGTGAGCTTTGGCAGGGGCAGGGAATGAGAGCCGCGAGGCGGGTGCTGCGGACGGAGGCGCTGCCCGCCGAGCTCGCAGGCAGCCAGGCAGGCAGACGGCGAGAGCCCCGCGCTGGGCGGCCTCTCCTCGCCGCCGCCGCCCCGCCTCTCGCCGCCCGACTCGCCCGCCTCCCTCCAGGCAACATCTCGCGGCACACCAGGCAACATCTCGCGGCACACTAGTGTGCCGCGGAACAGTGGTTGGGAAACACTGATTTAAAGCACTTTAAACAGACATGGCTTCACACACACACCCAAAAATCCTGGGAACTGTAGTTTGCTGAGGTGCTGAGAGTTGTTAGGAGATCCCTACTCATCCCATAGAAGTGCAATGCTTAGAGTTTCTTGTTTAAAAGGGTCGATCATTAAACCACTTTGTGAATTGTAGCTCTGTGAGAGGAAAAGGGGGCTCCGAACAGCACTCTTACCAAACTAACACTGTTGTCATACCCTCCAACATTTCTCTGATGAAAATAGGGACATCCCATTCCATAATGATAATTTTACTATTTATGACCCACACATCTTACTGGGTTGCCCCAGCCATTCTTGGCAGCTTCCAAAATATATAAAAACATGAGAAAACATTAAACAAGCTTCGCTATAGAGGATTGCCTTCAGACGGCTTGGGGGGCTGGATAACTCCATACCCTACAAATGAAAATAAGGACATCCTAAGGAAAAGTGAAACATTCTGGGATCAAATCAGAAACTGGGATGGCCTCTCTAAATCAGGGACATCCCTGGAAAATAGGGACACTTGGAGGATCTGTATTGTATAGCCTGGCAAGTATAAGGTTCTACACCAACCTCCTCCGTCTTTATCTATGAATTCCGTCCCATCACTGAGGGAGCCAAAGGACCCCACTCTTTCGTTAATGTGCACAAAACATATTGCAAAACAATCACCTCTTGAACATGTGGTAATAGTCTTCCACCCAGAGAGCTAATGCATTCAGTTGCTAGGCAGTTATAAGAGCTGTTGAGCTGTTTAATTAATTTAAAGGGAGGTAGTTATAGGCAGGGATCCCAGAGAAGCTATAAATTCTATATCCCACCTCCTGGAGCTCACAGTCACATTTTTCCCCTCTACACTGAATAAAATCTCTTCTCTTTTTTGACCTCAATCAGAATCACAGCCTTCCCGTATTCAAAGGACTCAGACCTCTGGGTTAAAAATCTGTGCTGTTAAACCTCATCTTGTTATCCATTGCAAAAAAATTGTCTTCTTTTTTTTTTTAAGATGCTCAGCACTTGAGAGGCAACAAAGACTTATAAATTATTATAACTTATAAGCTGCAACTGGATTTCTTGTGGGCAGTGCCAATCCTGTACAGTGGTACCTCGGGTTAAGTACTTAATTCGTTCCAGAGGTCTTAATTTGTTCCAGAGGTCCGTTCTTGACCTGAAACTGTTCTTAACCTGAAGCACCACTTTAGCTAATGGGCCCTCCTGCTCCCGCCGTGCCGCCAGAGCACAATTTCTGTTCTTATCCTGAAACAAAGTTATTAACCTGAAGCACTACTTCTGGGTTAGTGGAGTCTGTAACCTGAAGCGTATGTAACCTGAAGCATATGTAACCCAAGGTACCACTGTATGTATTGGATTTGTGACCATTTTGCTTATTTGCCTTCAGTAGCAGTAAAGCTCTGCCGGATGAGATACAATTGCCTCTGGTCTATTTTGGTAGATCCTGCAATGTGTTTAAGTTTTGCTTACTGGATCCTGCAATGTGTTTAAGTTTTGCTTCTGCTAACTATATGTTGGTTTTTATCTCTGGATAAATATGAGTAGAATTTATGACCATATTGTTAACTATAATAAATATAAATCTGAGCAACTCCCAGCCCAATGATCAGCTATGAAGGCACAGATCCATATGTGCTTGTTATTCTATAACCAAAATAGAAAAACCTTAGAGAAAAACCTTCCACAAATTAATTATTCCAGGATATTGCAATGCCAGCTTGCAACCCAAAGATCCGCCCATGTCTCTTGAACAGCCCCATAACTCCCAAAAGGGATATTCTTCCTGTTCATGGAAGGCACTGTACTTGTATGTAGATTGTCATGTTTGAGAATCATCAGTGCTTTGTGGTCCAAATACACTCTAAGCACTATCACAAAATTCAGATAAGTGTGAGCTCTGAAGGCTATCTATGTTTCAATGAGCACATTAGCCCAGCAGACTAGATTCAGGCCACTTTATATCAGAATTCACAAATTCCCCAAGCATTCCTAATCATGTCTAATAAACCATTGAGAGGTATATCTTGGGTGAGTTTACATAGTAGTGTTCAACGTCATTTAAACTAGTCTTCATTGCCCCATATTTTGATACAAAATTCCATAAATCAGTTGTACTTTGGGTGAAGAAATACAGCTTCCTTGAGCGAAGTAGTAAATGAAGCAGGAAGTCGCTGAAAGCAATCTTGGCTTCCAGGTGACAGTTCACATCATACATATGCATGCAATCATCAAACGTGATGATTTACATATGGAGGACTAGGACAACATTTGCAAAGGGCAACAGAAAGTCCAACAAACTTATAGTTTCAGACCACATACAGTTTTTCCACAGAAGAGGCTATTCTTTTCTATAGTATCTACAACAAATGTTTTTGAAACGCACAGCTTCCCTCAATTTCTGCAATTCAGTTTTGAATATATAGAAAAGAACAGCCCCTTAACTACTGTGTGAACCTCTTCTTCCCCTGTCCAACACACACACACCCCTTAGGTACACATAATGGGGTCACCGGCTATTACCAACATGGAAGTGCCTTCTGTGCAGGACTTTCATCAGATGTAAATCAGCCCTTAGGATCACCCCATCAACGTATATAGATTGCGAGAGCAGATCTGCAGAAATATCCAGGTCTACCAGCAGAAACGTGCATGAGGCTTTGACAATGAACGTAATAAATTGAATTCTAACAAAAACCTTTCTGTTCTGCCAGATGGCTTGTGGTCTGAGTTCGTACAGTAAAGAGAGGGAGGATGTAAACCAGGCATGGTGAAGGATCAGTTACTGTTCAGGCTCCGGCTGTAAATCATGTGAAACTAGGCAAATGTACATTCCATCTGCAGCAATAATATTTAAGAGGGCACATGCATCTGAATGTAGTAGCATGAAACACCCACAAACACATCAATACATGCTTCTTGTTAATACTCACTGGCCCTTTCGAAACAAATACCATAGAGCTAGAGGCAATAGCCATTCCACCCCTGAGGCATCTACAAATCTCTTGACCAGGGCTGGCCCAAGACATTCTGACACCTGAGGCAAACCACAAAATGGCACCACTGCGCCAGGGGAAAGGGGGCAGGTGAAGATTTACAAAAGGAACAAGTTGGGAATGAGTATATGCAATCTGCAACAAAGGGAAGCCAAGGCTGGATTCAGCGACTTGCTGCCATGTGTACTACTTCATTCAAATCAACCTTGATGGTGGGAATCAAAGCAGAGGAAAGGGTGGGGGAGGGGGACTGTGGAAGGTGGAGTGGGGTAGAAAATGAAGGGGAGCAGAAAAGAGGACAGCAGAAAAGGGGGGGAACAGCATTCCCTTTAAATTAGGTGAGGTGTAAGAGGCATACGTTAGCTGCTGCCTTAGATGAAATGGAGAAATCATGGAGTGTTGAGGCAGCTTCTAGGCACAGTATTGATATGTTGTGGTTTATTCCAGCTCCACAATTCTATGATTCTATGATGATGCCATGAGAGGAAAAGAGAGAGGTGTAGGAGGAGGCTATATCTGGGTAATCTTTCCTCCCCCATATGAAAGTTTTGGGGCAAAACCCAGCAATTTTGAGCCTCTGAAATGAGGCTCTCAAACAGATAATGTGGCACCGCTGCCTCACTTGCCAGTTGCTCCCCAAAAGAAATGAAAGCAGCCATCACAAATGCTTAACTATGGTTGAATGCAAATGAGCAGTGTGCTAGTACACGCTGCTCAAAAGTCCCTGTGTTTGCTCTTCCACCACTCCTGGACGTGCTGCACTGGGAGCAACAAACCACAATGCTTGGCATCCAAGCCCAGACTCGTGCTTAGTTTCCCCCAAATGAACCACAAGCAGCAAGCCAAGAACAAACCCTGGCTACCACTTGTGCTTTGTTTGGAGAGAAACAAACCATTAGTCTGGGTTTGAATGACAGGGCAAGCCAAGGCTTGCGGTTTGCTGCTCCCAGCATGGCCTGTGAGCAAAGTGAAGAGGGGACCTTGGAGCAGTATGTCCCAGGACATGGCCCATTCACATGAAACCCTGATTAAAGATGCAATTGCTTAATTGTTTATCATGGTGTGGAAACCAGGCCAGTGATGAAAACCATTGATAAAATTACAACAGCAGTTGTCCTACAAAGAGCCTTATTATTTTCAATATAAATGTATTTTTGTTGTCGTAATTGAAATGGTAGGTGGCATTTGCACATACCAGGGGAAATGTGGCAGGGAGGTTTTAAGAAAAACTGGGTTTTAATATGGAAAAATATGAAAGTGTAAGGCAGGTCAATTAATTTTGATTTTATACATTCTTCTTTCCTGTTAGGGGATTACACCCAGTTGCAAATATTTAAATTATGCCTCCATTTACGTCACACATACATTTAGCTTGCTATTAAAGGTACCACCTTAGCAACAGACAGGGCAAATCATGATGGAAATCTCCACCTCAGTGGAATATATAGCCCATAAAAGTCTGTCAATGGTTTAATCCACAAACCAGTTGAACCAACTGAAGCAACATAAGGTACAGCGTTCTTTACACAGAAAACACTTCTGTGTGGGAATCACCATGCAATCTCTGTGTAGATGGTCACATGTGAATAATCATGTAGCAATGCGCATGTGTGAGATCACAAGTTGTACTTCTTTCCATACAGCAATATTGTAACATCTGAAGTCACCATAATCCAGTCTGAGATTAGGCTGGAATCCTATGCTTATTTACCAGGTATTGTCCTGTTGGAACCTAGTGGGAAATGCTTTGTACTGTAAATCTAGGTGTTCTGGTTTAGCTACAATCAACTATTAATGCAGTACAGTGGTACCTCAGGTTACATACGCTTCAGGTTACATACACTTCAGGTTACATACACTTCAGGTTACAGACTCCGCTAACCCAGAAATATTACCTCAGGTTAAGAACTTTGCTTCAGGATGAGAACAGAAATCGTGCTTGGGCGGCGCGGCAGCAGCAGGAGGCCCCATTAGCTAAAGTGGTGCTTCAGGTTAAGAACAGTTTCAGGTTAAGTATGGACCTCCAGAACGAATTAAGTACTTAACCTGAGGTACCACTGTATTCGGTTTGCCAACGGACCAGAAGATAACAGTCCTGGTTGATGTGTGTGATGTGCAAAAGTTGGCGTATAATAAAGATAACCATTATCTCACTTCACAATGGCTGCACAGCAAACTGCTCTTATAGGCACAGCAGCAGTGGGTAGCTAAATAATTGACAAGCAACTAGTGTAGGCTAGCACCCCCTCTATAGGCCAGGCATAGGCAAACTCAGCCCTCCAGATGTTTTGGGACTACAACTCCCATCATCCTTAGCTAACAGGACCAGTGATCAGGGATGATGGGAATTGTAGTCCCAAAACATCTGGAGGGCCAAGTTTGCCTATGCCTGCTATAGGCCATTCTGGGTGGAGCTGGTGGAGGTTAGAGTCCAACAACATTCTGAGAGCACCATGTTGTCTGCTGCTGGTCTACAGTGACTGACAACGACTTCTCAAGGTTTCAGAAAATAGTCCCTCCTAGTCCTACTTGGAGGAATTTAGGAATGTCTGCATGCAAAGCATGTACTCTACCACTGAAGAACAATATAGGAATATAGGAAACAGACCCATTGGTCCTTCTATCTTGGTACTGGCTGGCGCTGGGTCTCCAAGGTTTGCTGCAGGATTGTCTCCCAGTCCTACCTTGAGAAGCTAGGGATTAACTTGGGACTTTATTCAGCTCCCATTCAGAATATTAACTAGCAGTTACATGAGGAACAGAGTGCTCTCTCGCTGGCTAATTCCCCCTGGGAATATAATCTGAGAAGAGCACTGTCATCTATGTTCCCAACAGGAACTCTTGAACCTTTGCTAGCTCTTGCATGGTGCTGAAATGCTTCTTTGCCTCAACATCATAGGTTGATAACGGCACAAGCTTTTACTCCTTAGTTATTTTTATTGTCAAGCAGCTGTTAAAGGCGCATAGGAACCCTGTCCAAAAAGGGGCGGGGAAGAAGTGGCAACCCTAAATAAATAAATATACAGAGATTTTCCTTCATTTCTGTGTAACTAGGAGCCATCAGGGCAAAGGAACTGCACACACAAATGCACATTAAAGTTATGAAGGTCAGACTAATTGCTTCAGAATAATAGCCATATTCCCACTGCCACAAAACATCAGGACAACTTCTCCAGTTCACACAGAAGCCAGCTTCAGCAAATATTCCTGGTCTACAATGTCCTTACCTTTGTGAAGTGCACCTGTTATGGCTAAGGTCCAACACATCCATAAGAGATTTTTTAACATCTTGACCTACAAAAAATGAAAACACAAAATAAATTAAATGTACTCTGCTGTGGTCTAATAAAAGCTTCTAAGTAAATACTTGATCTGGTAATTATATATATTTATCAAATTACAGGCTATTTCGTTGTCTTTATTCTAGCTCTTTAGACAAGTGGTTCTATCCAGTGCCTTTCCATCCTAGTCACACAGACTGCAAGTGACAAGCGCCATTAACATATGCGTTTCCCCATAACCATATACGAGGAATCTCTCTTCTCTCATTATGCCTGTTATGGCTGATGTGCGTATAACCTAAACACAAAAGTTGAATGGTGCTTCAATATATATGGAATAATTGACAGTTTCATTTATTAATCAATTAAAAGTCATATTATTGAGTTTGATTGATAAATTGCAATTAATTAATATCCTTTAATTGGGGGACAACCCTCTGCCATTTTTTGCTTCAGGTGCTCTAAGTCACCATGTGTCAAGGGTGGTGAAACCCAGACTAGCTCGCTCTTTCATGCTATACATTTAAACCACTTACTGGTATATAGCACACAGCTTCCCCCAGAGAATCCTGGGAGCTGTAGGTTATGCTTCACAGAGCTACACTTCTCAGTGCTCTTAACAAATGACAGTTCCCAGAATTCTCTGGGGGAAGGCGTGTGCTTTCAATGTATGGTGTGTCCAATACCTTCATACTTCTGCATCTACCTTCTGACACTCTCCAATAAAGGTGAAGGTTCTCTCTTCAAATAGTACTTAGCAGTGGAAACTCACACTCCACCAGCAAAGCACCTTATAAGCTGTGGCTAAATATAGTTTTGTGCTTGGTCCACTACTTAGGATTCCCTGCCACTTGCCCTTCTTCCGGACCTTGCCTAAACACTTTATTTTTTCCATCTCACCACTTCCTCTTTTTTCTTACTCCACAAAAAGAGCATATTTTATTTTGAAATTTCTATACTACAGGGAAAATGAGAGAAGCCTGATACCTAAAAACCCAACAACAGCAGCAGCAGCAGCAGCCAGACCATAGTCATATTCTGAAACCAGCTTTGTTGGTTTATGTACATCAGAGATGGAGAAGCTGTAGCCTACTAGATGTTGCTGAACTACAACTCCCATCATCCTGGACCACTTGCCATGCTGCCTGGGGCTGACAAGACTTTATAAGTCCAACCAAATCTGTAGGTGTACAGGTTCCTCCCCTCCAGCCCAATCTAGATGGACAGATCAGGAGAGGCAGAGAAAAGGACAGGGGAAACATGATAAGGAATATAATGAGAAAGGGATTACTTAAGACGATCAGTTTCTTTCTCTCTCTTTCTCTTGGAGTTTAGCAACAACAATGAAGCAGAGGAAGAGCATGATGGTGTTTCCAGAAAACATTTCCTTCACATTCACTGCTGAGCTTAGATTTCCTGTATAACATGATCAGAACTGCAGGAAACAAATCACCCACATTCATCACTGTCAAGTAGTATTAGTAATGCAGTGGTAGTTAATTTGAGTTAAGGGAGGCCTACAAACCCAAGGGAATCCTAAAACAAAGGACCTGGTGGTACACAACTAAATTTCTCCTAATTAATAATTTTTCTGACACTGGAATTTTGATAGTTGAGCCAATTAGCTGCCCTTCCTGCTATCTTCACTCTCCTGCGAGTCAATCCAAATGCAATTCCTCCCTGCTGGAACAAGTCTTGATGTGTCTCTCTCTAAATTCTGTATGGCTTTGCCAAAACATGACACTTGGATCACTCTTTTAAGTTCTGGGGTGCTATATCTATATGGGGGAATGGGCTATTCCTTTTTTTCTTTTTCTTTTTCTTTTTCTTTTGCTATGGTAATCCACAAGGGCAAGTTTTGTGTTGGAGAGAAGTAGCTATGTACACTGTACTGCAGTTTTTAATGGGTATGGACAGAGACTGGAAAACCAGGAGTTAGGGCTTGGGAGGCATAAATCTCTGGTCCATAGTAAATGGAGCCCAAATGCTAATCTCAGAACCAAAAATGCATATAACTCAGAGTAGTAGATTGCTGCTGAAAATGTACCAAGTTCATGTTACTTTCCAAATTTCCTTTACCTCTTCTCTGTCCCCGCTTCACACCATTGGTTGTCTCTGGCAGGGATGAAGAGGACAAAGACTTTTTTTGTTCTAATGCTGTAAGAATACCTTACCACCAGAGCTAACACCAAGACAACAAATAAAATTGACTGCAAGACACAGCATGACATTCAGTGTTGTATGCCAGAGTTATTTACATCAACACCAGCCCACCAGCCCCATTTTGATCCTTGACCCATGCACAGACATTCCCCCAAACAGGGGTGTCTAACAACAAATCCTCCCTCCGGTGGATCAGTACCATACCCTCCAACATTCCTCAGAGGAAAATAGGGACATTTCTCACTTCCCAACCCCAATTATTCCTCCCCACGCCCTGCAGAACATTTCCTATCAGAAGAAGGGTGATTGCTAGCACCACCAAACCAATGGGACACTGCACCCAGGCCCACCACCTCCATAATTTGATAGATTTACAAAAAGAAAAACACACCCCAATAAATAAATTTTAGAAAGGGGCAAGACTGGGCACAGATAAACAAAGCATTTTTTAAAAAGCATCAGAACTCCTTCTGCTCTGCTCTGCTCTGCTCTGCTCTGGTCCCCCTTTCTTCCCACCCAGGGCAGCCTCTCCTCCTCTTTGCCCACCTCCAGCAGCTGCTACAAACTGCCCAAGGGAGGAGGCTGGCAGCGGCAGCCATGGAGAGGCCATGGATGCTCCTTCGTAGCCACTGCAAGCACTGCTTGGGACAAGCTCCATCTCCTCCTCCTCCTTGAGCTCAGTGGCAGCAGCACCAGCAGGGAAAATAGGGACATTCTGGGATCAAATCAGAAGCCAGGATGTCTTTTGAAATTCCAGGACAATCCCTCGGAAATCAGAACACTTGGAGGGTATGCGGTACAAAAGGTTAATGCTGAAACTGTGGAACTGTGGAACACCCCTCTATAGCAGATGGCAGAAATGATCTTCTCCATATGGAAGCCAGGGTGAAAAGCCTGGGGCGCGATCCGTGCAAAAACTGTGGCTCCAGTTGACCAACCTCTATCCTCAGTTACTATTCTAATTGGATGTAACGCATTGCTGTTCATTGCAGTAGCACCCAGAGTAACTGGTTTTTTAAATTGTATTCCTAGCCATATACTGGGAGAACAAATGCACCATATAGTGGTACCTCGGGTTACATATGCTTCAGGTTACATACGCTTCAGGTTACAGACTCCGCTAACCCAGAAATAGTACCTCAGGTTAAGAACTTTGCTTCAGGATAAAAACAGAAATCATGGCACGGCGGCGCAGCAGGAGGCCCCATTAGCTAAAGTGGTGCTTCAGGTTAAGAACAGTTTCAGGTTAAGAACGGACCTCCAGAACGAATTAAGTACTTAACCTGAGGTACCACTGTATTTGAGTCTACTTTTTAACCAGGTGCCCATAAGCCCTTTGGACAAAATGGCAGGCTCTTGTTGCAGCTGGAAGAGAAGATGCCTAAATGGCAGTTTCTCTCATCTTGCTTTTAAAGAATACAATTTCCTGTTTTCACACGGTCGCTCTCACCCTTAACACATTTATTACGTGTTCCAGCTTGAAGAAAGCCAAAGCCTTAGGTAAAGTCAACATCATTTTTAAAATAATGTGAATAAAAATCACAGGGCATAGCTATACATTTTTAATATGGGTGGGGGTTTTTTTAAAAAAAAAACAATTAGGCAAACCGCCACTCCAGTTCATTAGCAGATAATAAGAAAACTTCAAATGTTCAGAATGACTTGGGAATCTAACCTCTGAGGGTGAATTTTTATTAATCCTGTGTAATATTAGCCAGCCGATTTCAGTAGCAGCACAATACATTCAGTGAGAAGGCATATTAAAAAAAGAATACTCCTGGGGCACTTCCCTCCTATTCAGGTGAATAGGCTGCGGCTGACCCAGCTTATTTCTAGGTCATTTGGAAGCAACCCAACCAGAATGAGGCAAGAAGTTGAAAATGCTGCATACTCTCACCCCTCTTCAACATATTGCCCTGCCAGTGGAGTTGGATGGACCCTGAACACACAGAATGCATGTGAAAGCTTCTTAAAGTGACCTAATTTTGATAGACAGATACGGGGCCTATCCAACCATTAGGCAGGGTGAGGCTGCTTCCTCAGGCAGCAGATGTCCGCAAGGCAGCACTTCTATGGTCAATCTTCCAGGGAACATGCACCAATGGGCAGAAGCATTCAAGCATCGCCAGTAAGTGGAGAAGTTTGTGGAGAGTCCTTAGGGCCAGACAGAGCTGTGTTTGGCCCAGAGGCCTGATTTCAAGCCACCTTCCGGTCAGGGTTCAGGACTGAGGCTGCCTTAGTTGATTATGTCTTTCACTGAACAAGAGGAAAGGATGGGTATGACCCATTTGATTCTCTTGGCTCTCGTGCTGAGGATCACTCATGCTGACATTCACACATTGAATGTCACTGTAAGCCATGGTTTGCATATCACAGCAACAAGCCATGAATGAGCAGCATGCTTATGCACATTCTTCAATCACCCTCCTTTCACTCTGCCCTGTCTACAGCTGCAAGAAACAAGCCACAAGGCTTGCCTTAGTGCTACATGTGAAATGGTCTCATGGTTTCCCACAAAATGAAAGCAGTAAGCCAAGAACAAAGTTTAAAGGAGGAGTGGCTGAGCAGAATGCCCCATCGTGTTGCTCGATCATGGTAAGCCATAAACTATGGCTTTTCATGTCATGTGGCTACGGCTCATTATGAATGCACACTTTGGGGGGTCTACAAGCTGGAAAAGTACAATGTGTGAGGCAGCCTCCCATGAGTAGATGAGCAACCGTCTGCATAGCTCTGAGAGAGCATGCTGCAATTTCAATCTCATATCAAGCCAGTGTGTGCACAAAAAAACTGAGCAAAAGAGATTCAAGGAGATGCTTCTGGGACAGAAACATGCCTGAGCTTGGAGCACTTGCAATGAAAGATGAACAGGAACAGAGTCTGTTAAGAGCTGTGACTTTTCCCATCCTTACGTTGCTTGTCAGAACTGTTTGTTCCTTGATGGAAGGAAGTTTTGCCTGTCCCCTGCTCCTTCCTCCATTTTTCAAAGTCTTCTTGTTGTGATCAAAGATGTAATAAACCCTTGCTCCTTGGGCCGCAGAGTCTATCAGAGGCTTGTCTCTTCCTGTTCATCTGCTGTTGCTGCTGTGAAAGAGCCCTGGGGATCTCTATTCACTTAGAAGAGTCTTACTCCTTTTTTCAGACACAAAATGTGCAGAGATTCTAATCTAATCCTCCCCAAAATAGACATGCAGATGTTGTTCCTTCTGGTTTAATTAATGGCTAAATCCTACCCCAAGTATTTTATGTGAACTGAAGTACCGCAACAAGGTTGTAGAAAAAGTATAACAGGAAACAACCTCTACTGCTAGATTTGCTGAATCTACTTCAAATAACTACATTCATTCAAGCAGAAGGCTATAGCACTGTTTACTTTGATGCTTATATCAGGATAGTTTTGCCTTCCCATTTCCTGTTTCCAAAGGTTGGTGTCATTTTATCCATTCAGTTTGTTTAATTTACATCCCATCTTTCCTCCAAGGAGTTCAAAGTATCATACATAATTCTCCTCCTCCCCAGGTTATCCTCACAACAAATCTGTGAGTTAGGTAAGGGTGAGATTGACTGACCAGTGAGCTTCATGGCAGAGTGGGGATTCAAACCCTGGTCTCCCAGGTCCTAGTCCAACAACCTAACCACTACACCACACTGGCAGCTAGACTTGCTCACTAGTGACTATGCATAGGATTGTAGTCTTGGTCTTTGAGAAGCCATGGCACTCTGGCATGTTACTTGTTTTAGTGAAGTTGAAAAGCCCAAGTCTCGGCATGGACTATATGGGCATAGACTCCAAGCGACCATTTCCTTACTATGCCCAGCTAACAAGCTATGATGGAAATTATTGCAGCAGCCCTAACATATACTTGCACTTTGTATTGTTCACTATCAACCCATCTCCCATCTTTTGAAACTCTCTGCTGGACTGTTAATTGCTGAACACTGATTAGTTTCACCATAAACGCTGCTGCTTAAATATTCTCCTCTCGGTTTAATTAACTTTGCCAGTTTCACCACATTACTGCCAGTTGATTAATTGCTCTGTTGCTCACAGTTGGTTAATTTCGGCCATATTCAATTAATCACAGTCTCTTGATGAGCTCATTATCGCTTGCTATGGACTGGCTGCCAGAACCTCAAAACGACTGACTCCCCCAAGGCACGCTTTGGTCCTTGCTTCTGTCTCTTCACACCATACTTAAAGTGTTCTCTGAAAACTTCTGAAAGGTTTGTGTCACATGGAAGAAGCCAAGGAGTGTCACACAGATCTACATACAGAGCAGAAACCTGCATAATTTCTATCTCACCAAGTAAAAAAAAAAAAAAAAAGAGCTCACCAACCATGTGTGGAGCCAAGCACTGTCAACCTTCTGTTTTTGCTGCTTGACAGGAGCTGCAGAAATGAGTTATTGGCAGGCCTGGTAGGCTGTGCTCAAATAATTGGGTTACATCTTGTGCAGATTTGATGTGTGGATGTCGGGAAGTCAAGCCCTAGATATCCATTCTCCCCGTCACATATATATACAGTCATGTGAGGGAGGGGGAAGTGTGGATGGACCCTGGTTAGCTCAGTTGGTTAGAACGTAGTTCTGATAGTGCCAAGGTTGCAGGTTTGATCCCCGTATGGGACAGCTGCATATTTCTGCACTGCAGGGGGTTGGACTAGATGATCCTCAAGTTCCTTCCAACTCTACAATTCTATAATTCTATTGACCCGCTGGCCTGTCTCCTCTGTCACCTGCACACACTCACAGAAACACACAAAACACTGGTATTCCAGGGTTCTTAATTAGACAGAGAGTGCATTCAGACATAAGCGTTATTGCATTAGTTTTCCTGGTTACAATGCTAGTGCTTCTATACCAGTTTCTAATGTTCCTTTTACACTGCATTACCCAATGTGTTAAGGAACTGTGGCTTTTTCATCAACATGCCATGTCACGCTGAATTTCAGTGGGTGTGTTGTGACACAACAGTTAACATCACTGGACATGTTGCCACCCATTACACACATGTGGGCTTCTGTTTCCCCGTGAAAATGTCAGGAAAGAACTGTAGTCAAGAATATTACCCCAGATTTCATCACATGGCACGATCCATGGAAAACCATAGGAAAATTACAGCACAAAGCTCCCACGATTTTCTAGGTTAACGAGGTTGCAAATGGATTTTTTTCTGGAAGCAATTAAAACAGAATGAGTGCTTAACTTCCATTGAATCCCAATTTTCAGAAGCTGCTTTTGCAACATGTGAAAGAGCACATGAAACACAGAAATTATCCAATAAAGAAATTGAGAACACAGAATAAAGTGTCATCTGAATGCAACCAGAGACTCTGCACAACTAAAGCAAGGAAACATTCAGTCACAGATGGACCTAGCTACCAGTAGTTTGTTCCTGCTCTAAAGTGTAGGACCCAAACCAATGGATTACAATAAGGGAGACTCCAACTAAACCAGAAGTGGTCCAACACACAGCCCATGGGCCACACGTGGCCCCCGAGGCTGATTTTGGTGGCCCCAGGGAGAGTACCGGGACAGGAGCCCTGGATGTGCCAAGGTGGTGGCTGCCTGCAGCGCCAGCAGTGCTCAACTCCACCATATTGTGTGCGGCTCTAGCCTTGCCAGGGCAGTCGCTGTCACCAGCCCAGGTGCTTCAGGGGGAGGGTGGGCAGCACAGCCTGGGCTGACCAATGCCAGGCAGGCAGGCAGGTGGCACTGGCACTGGGCTCACAGGGCCTCTTTTAGCAGCCACCACCTCTGCTGACGCTTCTCCCGCTGGGCTCAGCTCTCCCTAGTCCAGGTATGAGAGTTGGAAGCATGGATTTGGAGGACCAGAACGAGCCGGAGCCTCTCTGAGATGCGCCCCTTGGGATCTTGGAAGAAAGCAAGGCAGAGAAGGGGCTCCATGTGCCGAAGCAGCTTCTGGGGGGTGGTATTGGCTTGTTGTTTTTATTTTGATTTATATTTTGTGGTTTTATATTTTGATTTTGTTCTGTGAACTGCCCTGAGACCTCTGGGTATTGGGCGTATATATATACAATAAATAATAATAATAATAATAATTCTACAGCATTATTATTATTTTGCTGTGAGGGAAGCCAGCCTAGCAGACTTTTGGCCTGCTTTGGATAGATGGGTGGGCGGAAAGGGGTTCCTTACTCAGACCCTCCCTATATTCTAGAGACAGTCCCAGATTTACAGAAGCCGTCCTGGTTTCTGATTTGATCCTGCAATGTCCTGCTTTCCCTTAGGAAGTCCCTTTTTTCATTGGAGAAACGTTGGAGGGTGTATTCTTAGGAGTAGAATGCCTTGCCCAAGGGCAGTCATTTGGTCAAATCTCTCTCTCCTTTTAGCTAACATGTAAAAAAAAAAAAAGCCCCAAATTCATATTAAGGCAATGCCTTCCTTAGGCCAACTAGAATGTCACAAAAAGAGTGTGGAAGCTTTTGAGTTCTCCATAACTCATCCTACTATGGTAAACAAAGGAAGTGTGAGGGAGAGAGAGTTGGCTGGTGGTGAAACATCTGGCAGCATCTGGTCTGATGAAGAGTTCTGAAGAACTCAAATGTTTGCACACAATTTTATGGCATGTTGGTTGGCCTAATAAAAATATTGCTCTACGGTGGAGTTTGGATTTCTTTTACTTATGGGCCAGTACAGTTCCAGCGAGTTCCAGCTGAAAAAAAGCCCTGGTTCTAGCACCTCTCAGGTGGGCACCATTGCCAGTCTAAGAGGACAAGGAAAGTGTTCATGGTGAGTTCAGACTCCCTTTTTCCTATAAAAATACCACTGCTCCTGGGTATTGATATTTTAATGAATCTGTCCATCTCCACACCAGACATTTAAAACACTGTTATACTATTTTAACAGTTGTGGCTTCCCCCAAATAATCCTGGGAGATGTAGTATGTAAAGGGTGCAGAGAGTTAGGAGAACCCTAATCTCCTCACAGAGCTACAATTCCCAAAGTTGTTTAGAAATTGCTCCCTCCTTCCTAGGGAAATTTGGAGAATTTAGCTTGCTAGGGGGAATTTCAGCTCTCCCATCAACAAATGACAGTTCCCAGGATTCTTTGGGGACAGCCATGCCTGTTTACAGTGCTACGATCCTGCTTTAAATGTAGAGTGCAGTTGTAGCCTCTAAAGGGCCTGGAGCAGCCTTCTTCAACCTCTCCAGATGTTTTGGACTTCAGTTCCCATCAGCCTCACCAGCACAGCCAAAGGCCAGAATGCTGGGAACATTTGGAGGGCCCAAGGCTGACAAAGTCTGTCCTAGAATATCTGCTCTCCATTCTTCAAGTGGGTCAAGTCTTTTTAAAAAGCTGTTAACAAGAATCTTCAAAACTACACAATAAAACCCCCTTCACCCCCATCTTATCGCCAAGTTGCTAAATATTCCTAAAATGTGCAAAGATATAATGAGGTATTGATCTTTCAAACGCATTAGCAGGGACACCTGTTAGCCGCCACTGTATTAAGAATCCTTCTGCAATAAGGCTGGCATGCAAAAACATGAATGTGCTGGAGGAACATCAGATTTAAATATTAAAGTTTGAAATGATAAGATACTCTTCCCACCCACCCCCAAAATTGTATCAGGGACACTCTTCCCGTTTCATGTGACAAGGAAATAGGAAGGATGTTTCAGATGATACAGAAAAGAGATGTCTACTGTATGTCCAGTGCACACAATCAGTTCTGAAAAGAGAAACCTCTTTGAAATATTCCAGCACTGCAGGGAGTTGGACTAGATGACCCTTGGGGTCCCTTCCATCTCTACAATTCCATGATTCTATGATTTAAAGAGACAACAAATGCCCAGCTCCTAGGCACTTTGTTATTGCACAAGGTTTGTTTGCAAGCACTCAGATCAGCTTCAAATGGCATTATGTTCTCTGCTGCAACACTTGATGCAAACATCTCTTTTCCACATTGTGTGGGATATCCCTGAATGATGGAATATCTCAGAAGGTCCGAGGATAAAGAGGTGTGTGAAAGCAATCCCACATGTTCATCCTGTTTCAGTACAGGGAGGACCAAATGATGATGAATACTGGCTTGCTTACGGGGGCCTATGCTGAACTCTACGTTATGCCAAACTTCTCCGATTCATATCACCGTCTGTCCCCATCTAGAAATAGCCATACACTGAGGCAGTCATCATAACATTCATGTCGTTGCAGCAGCAGCAGCAGCGGCAGACATCCGTCTCCTTTCCTGCTAATCCTGCACCTGGAATGTCCCTCCATATAGAGAGCTCTTTCATTCTGATCATCAGCGGGAACATGGCCATTGATAGGCTGCCATGGGATGCGACAACATCGGAACTGGAGGGAGTCTACGAAAGAGGACTGCTCCCATCTCCACACAAAGGCACTGTCTGATCATTCCATCCCTGCAGGACTCCTCGTTTGCATATCTACCCAAGTGGTTACATCATTGCTGCCTATCCATCACTGAGGCTCAGTCCACCCAGACAAATGGCAGGTCCCCCTTGAGTTCCCAGCCTGGCATCTCTCTCAGCAAGGATTACTGAGAAGATTACCTGGGTCAGTGCATCCATCTTGACCCCTGGTCCTATTTGCCTTTGCACTCTTGACTATTTCAAGGTGTTTATTGGCCTCCTGTGATGTTTGCAGACTAGGACTTAACACATGATGATAAATAAGTACTAATGACTAAATCATATTTATGTACAAAGTCAGAGTCTGCATGGAGAACTGGGAGGGGGAGCAAAGTAGAAGAAGAATCTCTGTGCATTTAGAAACCCCCTGCCATGGCAGTGGAGGGTCATTCTGAGCCCATAATTTCCCATCCAAATTCTAGCAGGACAGGGTCACACATTTGTGCACTTTGTGCTCTGTGGGGAACATGCTGTCAGGTTTGATAGAACTGATGCATTGCTTTGGAACACTGTGGTGTGGCTGAATATGGCTCCCTTTCAGCTCCCCCCCCCCTTTGGAAAATGGAGGTCTTGTGCCCCTTCCCTTCTAAACAGGTAACGAGCTTCATCAAATTTGACATCATCCAGCTGTTGGCTGTCTAGGCCATCACAACATACTTTGGGTACCCTTGAAATTCCAAGGGGGAGTCATGAAACCCATTGACAGAGGGGGAGGCAGAGTCTATCAAGGAATCCTGAAGGCTCCAGACAGAGTCACAAGAAAAATTAGGCTCCAGAGCTTGGTGCAGGGAGGATGGAAGCAACATCAGCTGTGGAGAGCAATTCCAGGGATACCAGTAGCAAGGATGAGTTGTTGGGAGTGTTGCAATGGGTCTCTGTGCGACTCCTTGCAGGGCCTGTGTGTGTACATGTGGACAATTGGGGAATGTCAGCTGAGAGGATGTAGTTTTCCTAGGGTGACAACATGCCTTTGAGAGCTGGCAGTATGTGGATAAGATGTAAAGGTACAATTGGTCGGGTCAGAGCAGTGGTACATAAAAGGCAATTTATGATTCAAATCTGCCCTATACAGGCAAGCTGGCATCTTAAGGAAGATGACACAAAATATATTGGTTGTGCTGCCCTGATATTTTCTATAGTACTGTATCCTCATTCCTCATATTCCCCAGGCAGCTCAATGTACAGAGCAATAACAAGTGAATTACTGGGGTGGGGTGTTGCCATATCCCTGTGCTGTGCAATACATTGATCCTAACCACTTGTTGTAGAACAGGCTCAAAAGACTAGCTATGTTGGTTTTCAAAGCCAAAGAGAGAGAGAGAAAGCATTAACTGTGCTGTGATACTTGAAATTGTACTGGGATATATTTAAACATTTTTCACATGGCCCTGCTATTCTGAAGGCAACAACCTACTTCACTGGCCATTCCCAATCCCCACTACAATCCAGTTTTAGAAGTCGACTAAGACAAATCAACAACAAAAATGTCCGTCTCTGACGGTAAGTCAGGGGGACTAGATGGAGCCTCCAGATTCAGGGGCACTATACCTCTGAGTTCCAGATGGTGGGGGATTAAAACAACGGAAGAGGGCTGTTGCCTGCTTCCCCAAAGCATTTGGGCGGTCCCTGTGGGAAACAGGATGCAGAACTAGACAGACCCTTTGCTTGGTCTGATTCAGCGGGCCTCTCCTCCTGCTCCCACCTAAGACATTCTTTGTCTGCTTCATGAATGTGAAGCAAGCAGTTTCATTGGCTGTCTTCTGAAGCTGATGTCATAGCAAACTAGGAAAGTCTCCCACGGCACTCTTGGGGTGGGGGAACAAACCAGCTAATCCTGGCAATTGCTCGCAACGGTACCTCGCCCCACGGTGGCCTCTTTCCACCTGCGATTGCCCGTGTCCTCCCCTGCCACCCCCATTCAGCCAGGCCATGTCGCTAATAAAGCAACCCGCCTTCCGTAGCCGCTGTTGCAGACGACCTTAATATTCCGTGAGCGTCTCCGAACGCCAACTCCCGGGTCACCTCTCTAACTTTCAGCCCTTCTCTCCCTCTCTCTCTCTTTCTTTCTCTCCCTCTCTCTCTCCTGGCTCTTGTCGTCGTTAGACAAAAGGCGCCGGGCAAACTGCTCCGCAGCAGCTCCTAACTTCACACGAGACAGGCAAGGACAAAGGAGGAGCAAGACTGCCTCCCAGCTGAACCTCCTCAGTCCACGTGGCTCCGGGAGAACCAGACCTCCCAGGCTCCCGCTCCCAGGCAAGGGGGGAGTAGGCAGGAGGCGACGCCCAGGGCGCGCCCCCCACCCTCACCCCCCCCCCCAGGTCCTGCTCTGCTATGGGGAGTGGGAAAGGGGCGCATTATGGATCCCGGATTTATTTTATTTTATTTTTAACAACAGCTGGCTGGGACTGCTCAGCCTTTTTGCCAGATTCCTGGCTCCATCTCCATTGGGAATCAAATCCGAAATGTGACACGGTCCCTTCTGCCCCCGTTCTCAGAGGCGGGACCCATCTTCATCGGAAACTGCATTTGTGCAGAGAGTCTAGGGGGAGTCTGTGGGGATCTCTTCGCCCTTTCGCGCCCGACCGCTCCGGAAGAAAAGCGGAACAAGACTTTTCTTTCTCTCGCCAAAGAAACGTGGGATTCGCTGCTTGTCTTGGAGCGCGCCTTATTACGCATCACTCCGAGGCAGCTAAAAGCCTCGGATCCAGAAGATCCCAACTGGGGCTTCTTATCACGTGTTGGTTTCGTTTCCATTTTTGAAAGAAAGAGAAAGGACTCGGGCCATTAAGTAGGAAGGAAGCAAAGAGTCGAATCAAGGGAGTCCGCGTGGAATAGGAAAGGTGGTCAGAGGCAAGACTAACGGAAAGGTTGGGGGGCAGCTGAGGTTCCTGTTTCCAATGGTATGCTCCTCGCTGACATAAGACTAAGCAACTCCGGGTCTTGTACCCTGACGATACTCTGTGGCAGGGACTCGGAGCCGGTGGGTGGCCCGTCATCATTCCTGCCCATTGGTCATGCTGGTGGGAGCTGGAGTCCCGAAACATCTGGAGAGATACAGATACCGCTGCCTGGCTGCATGAAAAAGTAAATAAAGTCTGCCGGAAAGACTTGCCTCTTTACTTGAAAGCCCGATCCCTACTTCCAGATGTGTGCAGCAGGAAAGAACGCCCCCCCCAGCACCCCCTCCAAACACACACACACACACACCCTGACTATGCTCAAGTAGTCAGTTCCCACGTGCATGCGGCTTTTTAAATCCAATGTGTGAACTGGCTCCGCTGAAAATAAGAGTTATCTCCAAAATGCTAGGACGTGCCCGGATGTGTGAATATTCTCTTTGTGAACTGCAAAGGCTCATTCATTCACACATGCAAAGGCATCGCTAATCGCTTGATGCAGTCATCAAACTAGTCCGGAGTCCACGCCTCTGTATTATTACTTTTCACGTGCTCCAGACTTTCGCTCCGGCATAAATAAATAAATAAATTCATTGTGAGATCCCTGGCTCAAATTAAGCCGGTTCAAACGGAGCTTGAATGAACTGATAAATTATCTTTTCGTTACGATAGCAAAATTTATTCCCCACAACATTTGTGGTACGTACAGAACGTTTATTGCCTACGGTAATAACATTCCGTTCCAAGTTCAAGAAAAGTTGCGCATGGAAAGGAACCGTAAAAAACTTGCTAAATGATCGGGAAGACGGCTAGAAGGCATTAATTGGTGATCTCTTGTGGCATTAAGATTCCCTGAGGTAGCGCAATGCGTGCAAGTATCGTGTTCTCCCTAGTGAGAGAAGATGCTTGCCCAAGAATACTTGTGTGAATGAACTTTCCCTTCCCCGCCTCCAGCCTTCCTTCGCAGTTTCCCCAGCAGGGGGAGCCGGGGGTCTATCAAAAAAGCGTCCGATTCCTAGATTTCCGACTTCGGGGTGGATGAGGTGAGCGCTCCGCGCTTTCAAACCTGCCCTTTCTACGTCCTGGGCTTTTTAAAGCGTGGTCCATCGGAACCCGAAAGGGACTGGAGCAGGAAGCTGCAAGCGGCGGAGCCCTCTTTGCAAAGCGGCCCATTCATTTGCTCAATAAAGACTTCCTGCAAAATGGGGAAGGAGAGATTGCGTCCCGGATCCTGGAAGGAGGAGGATGCGCGGGGGCGTCTTTGGATGGGCTTTCCCCCGCAGCTCCAGCCAACTTTTTAAAAAATCTGCCAAAAAAAACCCTTCCCCCCCCCCACCCGGACTGGGAGGGGTGGGGAGTCTGTCTAGAAGAAAGCAGCTGCGCTGGGGAAAGAAGCAGTTCCTTGCCGAACCGATGGCGATGACATAGACTTTTCCTGCCGTGGAGAAAATCCTGACCCGCCGCCGCCCCACCCCCAGTGACATTTTGGAGCCCGCCAGAGGGGCTGGCGGTGGCTTGGGAAGTTGCACATCGCTCCTTTTGCACAGAAGAAACCTCGGAGGAGCTTCTCCCCCGGACGCAAACTCCCTTGTGCAGAGACACAGGCGCGCACCAAAAGCAAACCCGAGCGGGGAAAGATCCTCTCCACCCCGCCCGCCTCCTCCTCCTCCTCCTCCAGCACGCCTGAAACATAAGCAACCGGCCCGAAGCAGACAAAACAACGCTCCATCCTCCGACACAACGTTTCAGTGCACGAAAACAAAACTCTTACTCTTTCCATCCCCTTCCCCCCCCCCCGCACCACCACCACACCCACCCTCAGTTTTTTCCATGTTGCACATTCGCTCTTTCTGACCTGCCAAGTCTGAACTCAGTTCTGGATGGAGTTGCCTCCCCCTCGAGATGATGCGTTTTGCAATCTGGAGCAGTGGGTCAAGATTAAAGTTTGGGGGTTGGCTTCCCCCCCCCCTTAATCTCCCCCTCCCTCCCGCTTCCTCAAAGCGTTCTAGCCTCTTGAACTCCTTTCCAGCAACTCCTGTCGGAAATCTGGGTAGGAAACTGATAGAGACAGACAGACAGATGCCTCGCCGAAGCCTTCCTTGAGCATTCACGTTTCTTTCTGAACCAAATGCCGATGCAAAGGGAATTCCGGTCACTTCCCCAACGCTTTCCTGCTTCACCGGAGGGGCTTCCCCCGCCAGTTTAACGTCCCCATTTCTCTCCCCGCACACTTTAAAACACACAAAAAGGTGTCGGTGGGTGAGCAGGAGAAGGACGGTGGGAAAGAAACGTGGAAATGTTCCCCAAGACCAGTTGAAGCCGGCTGGGGGTGCCAAGGGGAGGGGACGAGGGGGAGACCCCCTTTCCTCCTGGTCGCCTACCAGTGGGGCTGGAGGGTTTCTATTCTCTTTCACCCCCTTCTCCCGGGAGATCTCCAGAGACCCCCACCCCAACCTGAGGAGGAGGAAGGCTGCTTCCCAGGAATCCCCCAAGCCACCTCAGCGTGGCTAGGAAGTGGTCTCTCATCCTCGCCACCACCATCCTCGCGGGCTGTTCAAGCCCATTCAGCCGAACCTGATCAGTGCAATAATCATCGTAATAATAATGAAACCCACCCGGCTTTCTACCACCTCCTTCCTCCAGCGCCGCTTTGTGTATTCAAGCCCCTACAAAGACTTCTCTCTCTTTCTTTCTTTCTTTCTCTCTCTCTCCCCCCCCCCGCCATTAACCGTTTGAGAGCCGCCAAACTCCCAACTCTACCTTGCCTGCCATTCAATTACTCCGGCCACACACACTTCCTCCATTCTTTTCACTTTTCTTTGTTCTCTCTCTCTTTCCCACCCCCCCTCCCCAGAACTTGTGGTTCCCACCAAAAAAGAACCCTTTTGCTTTGCGCCCCAGATCCGTAGATTTTCTTTTTCTTTAAGTAACAATCCACTCCTTCCGCCTCGCCCCCTTTTCTCTTTCCCCAAACTCTTTGTTTCACAGGTAAACTGGAGTGGCCACAGCAGCGGAATCCTAGATGGTGGGAACCTTCCCCACCCGACAAATGCAGAAAATTAGAGGGGAGGGTATAGTTACCTTTTAAAGCAGTTTATTGCAGAGACTGGAAAAAAATCAAGAAAAAAAAGAACGATTGGAAAGGAGCACCAAAAAATAAAAATAAAAATCACAGCGTGCTTGTTAATCCAGAAGTGCCCTCATGCAAGCCCTGGGCTTCTTAGTCGCTGGTCCAGGCTCGGGAGTTTTTCTCCTCGTGACCCCCCCGGTGGTGAACACCTGATCCCCGGCTGTGGAAGTCCGGCTTGGGGAGCTGCAGGCACCCAGATGCACCCAGCCCGCTTTCCCTGCAAGTTCAAATGCGGGCTCCGCCACCCATCATTATTATATCATGGTACCGTCAGCGCTCCAGAGGAGGGGCCCTGCCCTGCCTCTCCGAGAGGAGGGCTCTTCCCTCCAGCGCAAGGCGAGGTTCGCCAAGGCAGACGAGCCCCGAGCCAAAGGGGGGCAGGAGGAGCAGAGCGGCGGCGGCGGCGGCGGCTTCCCTGCGCCCGCCTCGCCTCTGCCCCCTCCCACAGCCTCCTGCCGGACTCAGCAAGTCCCAAGAGGCTCGGCAGAGCGCGGCCTCCTTCAGCCCCTCGCCGGGGATGCCGGAGAAGCGACCGGGAGGCTGGAGCAGGGGACCTTCCCGCCTTCCGTCGCCCAAACTGGGAGAGCAACTGGTTTCAGTGGGACAAGGATGGAGACCCCCCCTCTCTCTAATATGTGCCATAGAGCGTTCTGATTAACTAATTTTTATTTTATTGTATTCATAGCCCATCTTTCCTCCAAGGTTCTCTGCCTCAATTAAACCCCACAACAGTCCTGGGGGTCACCCCCTGAGATTCATGGCCGAGATGGGATTTGAACCTTGTTCTCTCCCAGGCCCTAGTCCAACCCTCTTAACTACTGCACCGCACTGGCTTTCTAACCAGTGAAACACCCCCTGTGGTGGGGTGTGGGATTTGGGGGTGTCGTGTGAACCCCTCCCATGGGAGGATGGGTTACAAACTGTATAGGGGTGCTCTTCTTGAAAAAAACATCGCCCCTGTTAAATTATGACTCCCAACCAGCCACTGTCCTGGTGGTCCATCTAGCTCAGTATGGTCCACACTGACTGGTGGAAGCTCTCCGGAAAGGGGATATTATCCTTTCTAGGATTTCTAATTAAACTGCTGTTTCCTGGGTTGCCAAATATATCTGCAAACTGAAGGAAAGCCTGTGATAAGGACAAAGTGCATTCTTCAAACATATCCACAGCACTTTATTATCTTCATATATCTGTGATGCGACTTAATGCAATCTGCCCATCTTATAAAGACAGTAACTTGCCTCCAGTCACTCAGAGTTTGGACTGGCAGGGCTTTAAACTGAGATTTCCCAGGCTTTGTTCTAAAAGTAGGGTTGCCATATTTCAAAAAGTAAAAACCAGGACACCCCAAAAGTTGTTTTGGTTTTTTTAAGGAAAACTTGGAAGTTTTTGAGCTTCCAATGCCAAATAAGCGTGATTTTTCGACTTACTCACTGAAGATCTAGGACAAAGCGCTAACTTCCAGAAATTACCCCCAGATGTCACGTCCGCCTTTAAAATCCCAGCAATGTTTGGGAAAATCCGGACATATGGCAGCCCTCTCTAAAAGCCATCATCGTGGTGGCAGGCATGTGTGTTGTACTGACACTAGCTTTCTTAGCAAAGGGTACATGAAGTGTAAAGGGAGATGAGCATCTTTGTGTTGGCTAGAGCTCATGGGAGTTGTAGTCTGAAACAACTATAGAGGGCATTAAGTTTGCAAATGCTGATTTAGGGGATTCCGTAGCTGAACCATGCTTTAGTTTGTACTGGTCACACATACATGAAACTAAGGTTTGTTCAGTTATTATACATTGTACATGCAGAGAGGGAGCAAGACTGCCCCCTTCCAGCCCCATCTTAAGATTCCCAGGCGCGAGAAACCGGTCCCCCTCCAGATGTTTTTGAACTACAAAAGGCCATGATGGGTGGAGCTGAGAAGACCTGGAGTCCAAAAGCATCTGGAGGTTCCCCACCCTGACTTAAGATGCTTGTTTCCCCCCAACATCCACACATTCACCAGGTGGGATGCTTATCCATTTGCTTCCTAGAAATATTTGTTTGTGGAACAAGACTGAAAACTGGTTCACCCGATACAAAAGAGCTCCACACAATGCGCCTCAACTGTTCCAAGGGATACATTCAAACAAAGAACCACGGCATGTGTGAACCAAGGCCTCCACAGATGCAGGTACAACTTTACTGGGAGAAGATAAATGTGTGAATACCAATAGTAATAGTGGTGGTAGCAGCAGTAGTAAGTGGAAATAATACACTTGAAAGAGTTAAGTGTACTGTATCATTGTAATGTGGAAATCTCTTAGCATTGTGAAAATGCTTCTACTAACACACAATAAATATGAATAGGCAAGAAATGTATCTTCTGCAGGACACAAATTTATAATCCTAAAAAACAAGCAACTGGCCAATGAAAAACCATCTCCCAAGCCTCCTTTGTAATCTTCTCATGCCAGTAAAAGAGTAACATCCTAAACCCTCTCTCGCTTGAAGGGAGTTTTAAAGAAAAATACATTTGTAATTGTTAGCTTCATCCCTTTCTCTGCCAGAACTGTGGACAGTCCAACATTAACAGCTTTTCTCGCCAGGGGTGTTTCCCTCTGAGGTTTAGCAATCTCCAGCCCTTAACACTGGGGGGGGGGGCTTTTACAGTGCGATGTGGTCAGCTTCCCTACAGAGCTGGTGCCTTCTGTTGAAGGTGGCAGTGGGTGCTCCTTTTCTCAGTGTGCCCATGGATATTCATGCTTCCCCCACCCCACCTTGCCCCGCTGATTCATTTGGCCTTGTGGCTGGATTGTTTGTTTCCCCTTAATTGCACTTGGAGAGGCTCACGCTTTTTATTTCTTGGCCTGGGGAACGTTGTTTACAGCAAAGGTCAAAGACTTCTGTTTTACATCATTTGATTCTGCACTTCCAGGTTTCTTGGATGTGCAGTAAGGTCTGGGTTTTTACCTTAGGGGGAGTAGCATGATTGTTACTTCCCTGCAGTTGCTACCTATGTCATCCCAGTAAAATTAAAACCGCAAAGTCATGTGGGAGGGGCTGGCAAAGTTGTTCTATCCCATGTCAATCTGGCCCCTTCCAGGGGGTGGGGCGAGGCTGCTGTAGCAAGTCACCATGTCATTATCCCCTCCCACATAATCTCTCTTTTAATAGGACCAGGGTGGAGTGGGAAGCAGCTATGGGGGAGCATGAGATACGTTGCTCATGCAACGTAAGAACTGGCCCTAGAATGACTGTCTGGCTCTATTATAGGGATTCCCACTGAGGCCACATAGTAAAGGATTGGTTAGTGCTTCCATGTGTAGGCCTGCACTTAATTATTCTAAAAAGAGAGAGTTAAGACTGATACTGTTTTCTATCGCTGCTGCTAGATTTTCTGCTTGCCGTTAAATGTACTCCTGATCCCCTTTTCTGCTTAATTCCTGTACTTCACGATAAGACAATTTTTACACTTTATGATTTCCAGAGGAGCAGCCATGTTAAGCCTTCCACATCAAAACCAAGAAAGTTGGAGCCTTGTGGCACCTTAGAGATTAACCGATTTATTATGGGAAAAGCTGTCATGGAGTACAGTCTACTTTATCAGATGCGCAAAGTGTTATCCTGAGTCGTGGGTAAATATATATATACCAGGGAAGTCCAACTCCCAATAGACTGTGATCTACCCATTGTCACTGGATGGACCAAAGTTATTGAGCTTTTTGGGGGGAGAGGGGATCACTGAGGGGCCAGGGATCTACCAGGATCTACCAGGAACACCCTGTGATCTACCAGATGATCATGATCTACCTGTTGGACATACCTGAATTATATACCATGGTTGGGGGGAGATCGTAAAAAGTCAGGTCAGAGTGAAATGACATGCAGAAAAGTGCAGTGATAATTACATACTTAACAATGGTAATTCATAAAACATCTTTTGATGGCACAGATATCCTGGCATTGGTCAGCTAATTAACACATATAATGTGCTAAAATGCCTTTGTTTTGGTTAGATTCTTTGTTCTTGAAGGTCATTTACAGAGTGTCCTGGAAAGCAGAAATGCCCCCAACCCTGCTTTTGAATACTACTATTCCTGATGTCAGATTTGTGCCCATTTATCCTTTTGCACAGTGTCTTTTGCATGGCATTTGTCCTATGTAGAATGCAGAAAAGAACATTCCTAGGAGACACTGGCATAAGGAAGAAGAGTAGGAGAAGAAGCATGTGATGTTGTCAATGATATTATTAGGTTCTGTAATAGTGTTGTCAGAATATACACAGTGATGACTTAAAACACAGCTAGATCATTCTTTTTCTCATTTTGGACTGAAGCTGGTCTTGGGGAGAAATGCATCAAATTGCAAATGGGCTGTGGCTAATGTCTTGTGTATATCACTTCCTAAAGCAGTCGTGGGAGTGCATTGGATGCAGAGAAAACAAGTGTCTGCTCAGTTAGATATGTGGAAAGAGTTGGCATCTGCAATGATTACATTGTTGCCACTACTACTGTGTTGTTGTTTGTTGCCGCACACTTTAAGTTGACTTCTTGGAACAGAGTAGGGGATTTGGAAAATAGTATACCTTATTGGCGCTGTGAGTTAAACCACAGAGCCTAGGGCTTGCCGATCAGAAGGTCGGCAGTTCGAATCCCCGCAACGGGGTGAGCTCCCATTGCTCTGTCCCAGCTCCTGCCAACCTAGCAGTTCAAAAGCACATCAAAGTGCAAGTAGATAAATGGTACCGCTCCGGCAGGAAGGTAAATGGTGTTTCCGTATGCTGCTCTGGTTCGCCAGAAGCAGCTTAGTTATGCTGGCCACATGACTTGGAAGTACACTGGCTCCCTCAGCCAGTAAAGTGAGATGAGTGCCGCAACCCTAGAGTTGTCCGTGACTGGACCTAATGGTCAGTAAAAGGGTCCCTTTACCTTTACCTTTACACCTTACCATTCTGGCATCAGGAATGGGCATTGTTGGGCATTTGCCAGTGCTCTGCAAGGAATCAGCTACGTACCTGGATGTCATGCCTCTCCATCCGTCGCTCTTCAAGGAAGTGAGCATTGACAAGAGCAAGGGATGGAGCCATTTCTTCCACTTTCCTTGATCTTTCCCAAATAATGGATTGGGTCCCCCAAAAGGGAAGGAATTGAGCAGCAGTGGTGGCACCAAGATGGCAGGCCCACTTAGGAATGGGGGTCCATTGAAAGCAACTTGCTCAAGGTCCCCCTCCCCCACATACCTGAAGACAGCACCAAACTACCCAATTGTTTTTGTTCAATAGCATATACTACAAAAGTTCAAAGAGTGTATGCAATTAAGAGGTGTATACTAACCCTCTAAATCCTAATATTCCATGAATATTCTGGAAAACATCTGCACCTTACAACTATTGCAAAATTAAAATCTAGCACTGAACCACAGAGATGGAATGTGCCTTGAAAGTTCAATAAACTCTAAGCAAGCCTACCTTTGAAAAGTAGATGTACTGTGATACAGAAGGCAGCAATCGTAGGTTGGTGAGGTGGAGTTGGTCACTTGGCTTCTCAGCATGGAGGTTGCTGGTGGTAAGAGGAGGGGCAAGATTGGCAACAATGTGCCGCTCTGCCCTGTGCCACTGACCACTACAGCACTGTTTGGCAAATGGTACGGAATATGCCGCTGTCTCGGGCCTACAATCGCATTACATATACAACAGTCACAATATAAGAGAAAGCTCTGGGTGATCCGCACATACCACTTTAAGAATATTTGTGAACAAGAGTAAGCCAACCAGGCTCCAAGCTGCACACAAGTCAATTTAAAGACACATTTCCCTTCCAGGCAGATACAAACTCTTGAAAATCCAAACATTTAAGGTAAATGTGACATTATTGAATGCACATTTGTCTAATTTTGGTGGCTTCCAAACTATTTCTCCAGAGAGTAACATGCATTTAGGTAAGACATTCTGAAGCACGCTGTAATCACAGGAACAATGTGTTGTGTACCTCTAAACAGTGTTATTTTTCTAGAAAAAAAAGAGGTGCTGGAACTCACAATGAACGCCTCCCTCGTTCTTATAGAATGGCAATGGCGCTCACCAGAGAGGTTCCAGAACTGAGTTCCCACTGAGAAAAAGCCCTGCCTCTAACCATCAGTGAAGCCCATAACACACTGGCCCTTCCTACACCTTCAGCTCAGAAGCTGCTCTAAGTTGTGGTGACTGTGTGGCCATAGACAACAGTCACCAGCCACACAATGAGGTCACAGCCACTGTGTTTTTAAACAGGTATCCTGTAATTCCCGGTTGTCTCTTTCAATGAAAAATTATTTTTTAAAAATGAAAAACTCAAGACAATTTCATTCATTCAGCTCTTGTGGTTGCCACAGAAGCTGTGGCATGATGAATCAGAAGTTTTGCTTCCCTTATTATATTTTTACAACACAAGAGTTGCTTGGAAGCAAGCATCAATACTGTGGAGGAAATAACTTGCATTAACTCTTTCCTGCAAAACGTTGTGTGTGCAGATTTAAGGGTGGGATCTGTACATTATGCAGCTAATATGGAAAGTCGAGAAAAGTATGGGTCTGAAACTATTTACTGAGCTGATATTTGGTTTCTTAATACTGCTGTGAGACTCACTCCTTTGGGCGGTGTCCTCTGTTCTCCCTACCCTCCAATATTTGGAGTAAATCCCACAAGATTTACTGTATTGCCTTTGGTTGCCATGTTCTGCTTTTCATCCAAAGAACTCAGCGAATTGTCCAGTCAGTTTCCCACTCAGAAGGCTTACATGGCCAGCTTGTGAAGTATGGCAGTGTCATGTGCCTTTAAATTATTTTCAGGGACATTTACTGCCTTCACATGCATCACTCAGAAGGAATTGGTTCAAAACTGTGGCCGTGGTATACAACAAAAGGCATATCTATCTGTCTGTCTGTCTGTCTGAAACTAATTAAGAGCTTCTGCTTCTTCATTTGTCACACACACAAAAATGGGGCTGACTAATACATGAGTGCAAATGAACTCCTGCTCTCACAAAGTCCTGTGATCTTTCAGAAAGGCATTGCAAATTACCCTGGCTTCCTTGTAAAGAATGGAAAAGTTTCTGCTGAGGAGTCAAAAAGTGCTCGAAGACTGCAGTCACTGCAACTAGGGATAAGGACAGTGATATCGCTTGCTTCAGCTATAACACCAGGTCAACCATACAGTAAGACTAGCAGCTGGCTGGAGTGACACAAAGCCAGCACAAGCACAATCCAGTGGTCACCTGGTGTGCTAGAAGCAGCATAGGAACAGGCATGGGAACCAACGCCAAGGTTCGTGTGGGCTTCAGCCCCCACAGTAAAATATTTGAGGGGGCCGGGCCCCCACAAAGTTGATGGGCATTCCCATTCAAATGGTGTGTGTGATCGATTATGTGGGGCAGGGCTTACATGGGCCCCCACAATATTTTATTCAAGTTGACACCCCTGTGAGGGGCTCTTGCATTGCTCTGAACATGCCAGGCCCTCTATGCAATCTGAAGGGGGTGCTTCAGAGTCTTCTGTAACATCTTGGGAGTAGGGGGGAGGAAGGCAATATCCACTGTTGATCCTTTGTGCCCCCCAAAAAGTTCTTGAGCCTGCAAGTCAGCCAATAACATAGAAAGAAGCAAGATTGGAAATGCAGTCAGAGTAGTCATGGAGATCGCACTAGAGGGTTACATATGGAGAAATTTCTTCTGCTGCTGCTGCTTCTTGGAATAAAGGTCAACATGAGAGAAACCGTTTCGGTCAGAGTGGCAGAGTTACCCCAGAAAACAGAAGTCGTTCCATACGAGCATTGGGCCTGATTGGATTCAGCATATCAATTCTTTAAATTATGTGAACTGGGTAGGGCATTCACAGATCCAGAACAAATTCCAGAGGGCATCTGATTGACTCCAGAGCTGCTGCTCTAGCATTTCCCTGATCATTTTTAAAGAGGTTTTTTGTTTGACTTCTGAAAAGCTTGAGGTTTACCCAAGCCTGCTGCTACACCTCGTGTGTGTGTGTGTGTGTGTGTGTGTGTGTGTGTGTGTGTGGTTTTTGCCATCTTGACTACATAATAAGCAATGATGCTCACAGCTTGAACATAAAAAGAGGGAGTTATTTAGCAAATAAGTAGTTGTCTGTATCAAGCATGTTTTATACATGTTAATTGTCATACCAGTTCTTTATAATTTTAAAATTGCAATGAAACCGTACAGATACCTAGGAGAATGGTGCTAATTTGCCCTCAGTACTGAGGATATAGTTGCTTGTACCTGTAGGAGGACTGGCTGCCGGGGGCCTGAAGGGCCCCGCCCTTGCCTCTTTCCACCTGGCTTGGGGCTTGACAGGCTTCACAAGGATAGTGGCTGCTGCTTAGTACCAAGGACTCCTCTTTTGAATTGTTTTTAATTTTTATCTGTGTTGTTTTAGATGAGATCATCTTGGCTGTGAGCCCTGGAAGACCTGCACCCTGCCTTACTGGCCCTTTCCCATCTGGCCTGGGAGAGTGGAGTGCTGACTGACTCCAGCTACAAAAGCTGAGGCTGCTGAACAGATTCTTGAGCTGGAGTATTGTTTACTGGGGGGGGGTGTTGAGAGAGCTGTTGCTGTTATTTAGTTTTACATCTTATGATTTATGTGGAAATTGTTTCCATTAGATTGTGTACTTTTTGATGTGTTTTATTTATTGTTTATGACTTGTTATGTTGTTTGTAATTATGTAAATCTTGTCATGTTGTAAGCCGCCTTGAGCATAGTTTCAACTATGGAAAGGCGGCATACAAATAAAATGATGGTGATGATAGGAGGAGAACTTCAATAGCATAACTCTTGATAACTACTGTAGTCACACATGCAGGTGCTCACATGGCCAGACGGTGGGCCAGCAATGCATGACAAAACCAGTGTACGAATGACAGAGTCCCCAGGAATATGTGGGCCTCCAGGATTTCAGTCAGGGGATATCCACAGCCCTACCAGGGGATGCCAAGAACTGAACCTGAGACTTTCTGCATGCGAGGCAGATGCCATCCCACAAAGCTTCCCTTTCCCTACCGATGTGCACTTCTGCTACATGGACACGCATAGGCTTTTGTGGAGGTTGATGCCATGTATTCAGTGAAGACCCTACACAGTCCTTACCCTTCCAGACAATCTGTTCAATGAGCATTCATCTTGATTTGTTTGCAAGGAAATTAGATGATGTTGTGTCAAGCAAGTGTTGCCCCATACTTTCCATTTTCACATCACTATTCTTATTGCAAAATGCCCGTTCTTTTGGGGAAGTGGGCTCATTTCATAAGAGCGTCAAATCAGCCTGAAGTTTTCCATGATGTCATTGAATCCCACCCCAAAATAGTGGTTGTCTGGAAATGCCCTGTGTAAATAGAAACTGAGTTTCATGTTATGTGTATTAACCAAAGGTAAAGTAATGATTAGTGATAGCAGCCCAAGATCTAGTGGGTTCTTTCACGCCAATATGTGGAATCTATCCCTTCTATTATGCTCTTGACGTCACTGTCACCCCAGTTCCCTGACCCACAACCTCCTCAGCCTCTTGACCTCCTTGTTCCTTTTCCCCAGCAGCAACAGATAGTTCCTTGTCTCTCAACACAAACCTTATCTTTTCCCTTTCCTCACACCAGCTGCACTGTCTGTTTTTGTTATGGCTCTTTCATCTTAGCAATTAGGGTGGCTACTTAACATGCCATGACATCACTGCAGTTCAGCAAATGCCTGGTATGGAGGAGGGCAGCTGGGAAGGGGAACTCACAGACAAGTGATAGCTAGCCCCATCTACAAAAAAGAATGGGTCTGTGAGCTTTGACCTGTAAAGTTTTTTGCAGATCAGGACCCCAATTTATTCTGGAATGCCTCTCCTGATATGAGCCTCTTCAGATGCTTAGATCTTCCTCTGAGGGAGGCTCAGGGTGCTGACAAAGGGAAGGACCTTTTCAGTTGTGGCTCCTGTCTGTGGAATATTCTCCCCAGTGAGCGCCACCTGGCGTTTTCATTGACATCAGATGATGTTGGCCCTGTATGGATGATGAAATAAAATAAAAAACCCAACCAGCATTGATATTAATCTTGCTAGTCAAGTCGGTGCAAGAGGTTTGCACCTTGAAATCTCCACTATTTATTTATGACCAAGGGGAGCCTATGTGGTTTACTCCAGATGTTGTTAGATTCCCACTATCAGCCTCAGCCAGCATCAAGAAGTAGTCAAACAACATCCATAGGGTACAAGATTGGTTGGAAAAGAGGCAACCAAAGTCTGACACACTTGAACTCACTCCTACCTACAACTTTACAGATACTCATGTAAAACAGTTATTCAAAATGCGTATTTTGAATAATGGTGTTAAGTTCTGTGCAAGTGATCTATATGCATTTATCCCACAGATACATTACTTCCAAATAAACACATACATATTGAATGCTAACTTTATTTAAAATTTAATCTGTCGTGACATGAAGTAATTTTTAAATGCAAGTTAAATAATTATTCAGTTCAGAGCAAAGCAGTTAGGCAACCAAAAAACGTTCCACTTGCTAGAAAAATAATAAAATGTGGTTCTCAGGATAAAAATCCTGAGATACCCATTTGTCCTGTAACACGTTGGCATGTCCACAGAAGGCAGAAATCATCAGACCCATTTGCTGACAAATTGAGAGCCAACATACAGAAGATGCTAAGACTTAGTCATTTTTATTAGGCACCCTGAAAATGTCTCCAATAAGACTGGCCTCTACTTTGAGCAACATATCATCGATTTTTAAACTGGTAAGGTTATTAACTTAACTTTAAAATGATTCTTAGCTGCTGGTCAGGCCTACAAAATGAAAGCCCTAGAAATCAAGAAGTTAGCACTCTCTCACTTCATATGTGCTTATTTGCTTTATTTTCCTCCCAAGCATTTCCAGACAGGGCCTGTTCTGTGGACCCTTTCCTGAGGCCCTATCAGCTGCTGCGCCTAAGCACAATGTAGCGATTAAAGGAGAAACCCTCAGCCTTCACTTTGAATTTCCTTGCATATGTTGGCTTAAGCCAACCCCTTAACCTTTCTGCAACATAGTTTTTGTGTGCACGTTTATGAAGCCTCTCTCTCCCACCACCACCCTCCTTCGACTCCCCCTTCCTTCTTGACTGTAGATCAAACACTTCCATGACATATGGGCAAAGTATTTGCCAAGAAATTGCTCTTCTCACGATGGGAAATTGCAGCCCCGTTCCTCCCTCGTTTCACACACCATACAACAATGTCCAGCTCTCCCCCCCACACCCCCAGCAGCCCTTTCAGGCCATGCTGGGAGGAGAACGGGGATGAATGGGGGTTGTTTCGCCTTGCCACCCTCAAGGTCTTGTTTTTACAAGGCGATCCCTATCCTGCCCTCTGCCTGCCTCCCCTTTGCCTGTGTAATACGAAAGACATCTCTAACCTCAGTCATAGGGGACGAGGGAGGGGGAGACGTCGTGAAAAGATATTCATTATCTTTACAGTTCTCTTAATAGCTAGTCCCAAAGGCCTATTCAAAATATCATTAACAATGGAGCTCAACAGAGGTATAAATGTCAGAATATGACCAGGGTCAGACTCCTTTTTTACAGGCTTACGCCTCCCTTATTACGATTCTCATGTGCCTGTTTTATTCTTGGCTTTCCACTTCTGCATCTTAGTCACACAGCTTTTGTGCTTCCAATTGCATAGGCGGGTGGAACACCTTTGATTTTGTGGCAGTCCTGTAACATAAATAATGTGGTCTCAATCAGTGGGGTGCCCTTAATTTTGGTTTTCTTCTTGGAAGACGCCTGTGCGTGAATTTGTTTTATGTGTGGAAATCAGTGCACGCTGACCAACGAACAGTCTTCGCCGTATGGCTGTATTCCGATGGCATGAGTATCAGAACGACCAGTAGATTCTTATCTGCTGCAGCCTTCATCCACCTTCACAGCTGTTGTAGCTGTTGTAACATACCACTTGTTATCTTCTGCTTGGTTCTGCTATTGAGGACTTTTTGGATCATTCTTTGTTTAGCTCTTTCCCCTTGACCTTATCGCCTTGGGTGACCCTACTGGGTCACCATGGCCTGTAGAACAAATTTTATTCCAGACTTCAGAACAAGAGAGCATGCAGAACTACTTCTTCTTCTTCTTTTTTATAAGTGGATATAACACTACAGCTCAGCCAGGGGTGCCAACTTGAATGAAATATGGAGGGGGGGCAGATATGCCCTGCCCCATCGATCACATGACGCAGTGCATGGGCACAATTTGAATGGCAATGCTCATGGACTTTGGGGCAGGGTTCAAATATTTTAATGGGGGGCTGAAGCCCTGTTATGTACTGAGCTGAATCCTAGAATAGGATCCAGAATGCAGCAGTCTGATTGGTCTGCAGGAGCCACCCAATCCAGCTCCAGGTGGAAGTGAATCAGTGCCCTGATTAGCCTGCAGGAGCAGCCAATCAGGCTCCTGGAGGAGGTGAATCCGCAACCTGATTGGCCTACAGGAGCAGCCCGGAATTAGCCAATCATGCGGGGCCCGTTGTGTAAAGAATGTATATGTAGCTAGACGTTTTGGGGAAGTTTTCATTCATTGCTACTATGAGCTGTATAAAGAGCATGAAATTCATACTCAACTCCGAGTATATTTCAAGCCCCCTCATGCCCTAGACGTTGGCTCCTATGAACCCAGGTTTGGCAACACTTCAACACAAAAGACCACTTTACGGAGTTCTGTACAAACTGATATGAATAGAAAGGTTTTTGGGGGGAGGAAGAGAGTTATTTTTTCTGATATTAATTCTGTTTTATAATGACAAGTTCAATATGTTCCAGGGGGCTCATTCTTTCAAAATACTTAAAGAGTGGGAATTCTATGTAAATGTGAACTAGTGCTGTCTAGTTCTATGTAGCAACTATTGTTTTCATCCAATGTGATTAATTAATACAATTCTCCATTGATAAATGTTCATCTTAGTAAGAACAAATTAATTAAAACTTAACAGACAATACCCACTGTTAGACACACTGTTAGTAGATCCATTACAATTGATACTTAGATAATTTAAGTCCGTTGATTTTTATGCATACCACCCACGACCTCCTGCAGTGGCTGCACCCAGATTGACATTGGGCCCCTCCCTCAACATTTTGCGCTGATTATTGTGGCCCTCACACCATACATTTAAAGCACATGGCTTCCCAAAATAATCCTGGAAACAGTAGTTTGTTAAGTTCACTGGGAATTGTAGCAGTGCAAGGAGTAAACTACAGGTCCCAAGATTGGGGGATGCTATGTGCTTTGACTGCATAGTGTGGGTATGAGCTGCATAACAGCAAACAAAATTTGTAGTGCTGACCTTTTCTCTTTCTTCATGTTCTATATTGCTGTTTTATGAAATTTTTAATGTTGTAAGCTGCCCTGAAAATGGGATATAAATGCTGTAAAAATTTAAAGATTGGTTTGTTTGCTTTTATTTCATGTGCAGTACCCTAGCCCGGCATGTGCACTGCTGAAAAGTTATATATTACTTTCAACTAGTTATCTCAATTCTCTTATTGATGGTTTAATATTGTATCAATACAAACTTTGTTGCCTGTAGCCAGAGGCCACCACAATCACATGGAACACGATGTAGTCTGTGTGTAATTTTATTTTGATTGGTTGTGTTTTCATCTGTATTCTACTGATAGTATTATCTGCTCATATGTTCAGCTGAAGGAGCCAGTGATTTTGTGAATAATAGTGTCAGCATTGGATAGCCCTGACAAGTGCCTTTATAAATATTAAGTTTTAATCACTTAGACAGAGCTACGGGTACACACTAGTTTTGAGATGATCTTTTGGTTCTAGTGTGTTACTTAATAGGAAAGAGAGGGGGGGGACACTAAATATAGCTTTCCTTCTAACTATTAGTGGTAGCATTTCCCCCCTCAAACTGTATATTAACTCATATTTTCCCCAAATTTCAAAAAACAATTATCAAAATTCTGCTGACACAAATTTATTAAATGAAGCAGTTAAAAGACATATTTAATCATCAGATAAAACTTATCAGCTGACAAGCTTTATTTGACACAGTCATGAAACTTGGAAGAAAAAATAACTACATGCAGGATGCTATTGAGTCAACCCAACTAGCCTTTATCTTTGTGTGATTAGAGAGAAAAGTTCTCAAGCCAAGGTGTCTATGAATTCTAGAGGTCTTGTACCTTACAGGACACTCGGCTTAATATCTATCCCAGAAAAACTGATGAAAAGTGTTGTTGAGGATAAAATGGCCAAGCATACAAAAGAAAAAGCCTTGCTGAAGCAGAACCAGCAAGGGCAAGTCCTGTCTCAAGAACCTATTAGACTCTATAGACAGAGGTGATCCAGTTGATACTGCGTACCTCGACTTTCAAAACTTTTTGACAAGGTACCTCACCCAAGACTCCCGAATAAGCTTAACAGTCATGGAACAAGAGGAGAGGTCCTCTTGTGGATCAGGAATTTCTTAAGAAGTAGAAAGCAGAGAGTAGGAATAAACAGACATTCCTCCAGAGATGCAGAAAAGTAAGTCCCTCAAAGAACGGTATTGGGACCTGTGCTTTTTAACTTGTTCAAAAACAATCTTGATTTGGGAATGAGCAGATGGCCAAGTTTGCTGATGATACTAAATTTTTCGGGGTCATTAAAACAAAAAGAGATTGCAAAAAAGAGCTCCAGAAGGATATCTCCAGAAGGATAACTGAGTTAATGGGTGGTAAAATGGCAAATGCAACCCAGTGTGAACAAGTGTAAAATGATGCATGTCAGGGCATAAACTCTTAATTTCACATATATGCTCATAGGATCTGAACAGTGACTGACCAGGAATGAGACCTTGGGATCATTGTGGATAGCTCTATGGAGGTGTTGATCCAGTGTGGGGCAGCTGTGAAAATGACAGATTCCATGCTAGGGATCATTAGGAAAGAATCTAAAATAAAACTGCTGATCATAAATACAAATCTATGGTGGCCTGCCTAGTTTTGCTGCCTCCCTACCACTCACACTGAAACATCGCTTACCGGGGTCATGTGAGCTTCTGGTAAGATCTTGTGGGATTACATGGAGGCCTCCAGAAGCCTCCACACAACCTCTTGGGGCTCTCACAAGATCTCCCCAGAACCCAGAAGCCATCGCAGCTGCTTTTCTGATGGCTGCAGTGGTGTACTTGGGGAGGCCACCCCTTGGATTCTACCACCTGAGGTGGCTGCCTCTGTCTACCTCAGAGGACAGGACACCCCCCTGGGGAACTGTGGGAAAATGATTGCTTGTACATAAGAGCATGAGCAGAGTTCTTATTATTGCAGAGTGATTTTACAGCACGAGATATTGCTAAGAGCATGATGAGCACGTGAACACATCATGCTAGACTAATGATTGGCTCACGTAGATAACACTCTCTTTGTCTGTGGGCAAAAGCAAGGTTACATTCCTTTGATTTGGTACCTTTGAGTACCAGGCAGAGCAAGCGCAGTGCTGGAGGAGGGAGGATGATCTACTTTTTACTGCACACAATAAACGTTACGGCTGAAGCCAAAGCTTTTTCTTCAAGTCATCTTGGTGTGAGACTGATTTCTTACTGATTTTCTTACTGATGTCGAGCTGGATTCTCGACATTTGGTGCCCCGTGTGACTACCTTCGGACTCCACGTTGTTTCTCATCGTTCAGCGCTCACCACACGTCTTTCATCCGCTATGGATCCCGGTGAGTGCTCCCTTGCTACCCCGTGTATGTGATTCTGGACTACGTTAAGGACTTATCAGCACTCATCTCGCCCGGCAAGGGCTGCAGACGCGTCGTTCATCCACCTAGTGGATCCCTGGTGAGTGCTCCCAACCCCCCCCCCTTTTCTTTTGCCATTATGGGGCAGTCTCTCTCTCCACCACAGAAAAAGTTTTTTGAAGACCTTAAATCTCTTTTGGCCAGCAACAGCCTTCTTGTCTCAGATGCTGATATCGTGTCTCTTATAGAAGCATTGGATATTCACTGTCCCTGGTTTCCTCAGAATGGGAATTATCATTTAAAAGACTGGGAAAAAATAGGACAATTTTTCCAAAACCATCCTCAGATTGATGTCAAAGTTTTGCATGCCTGCTGTAAGGTTTATAAGGCTATCTCAAGCCTAACTCCTACAAATCTCCTCCTGGCCGCTGCTTCAGCTCCTTTGCCCCCCCTCCCAGTCTTCATGCTGCCTTTAGAAGCACCGTCTTATCAGCCTCCTAAACAGGCAGACATTTTTTCTCCTTCGGCTCCTGTCGTCCCTCCCCTGCATTCTTCGCATTCAGCACCCCCCATTTCCACTCCTCTCCAAGAAGAGACTCTTTGTACTGCTGCTCCGTTGCTGCCTTTTGATTCTGATACTCCAAATCTCTTTCCTGTGATTGCTCCTGCACCCCCAGCCCCCGTCATGCTGACCCAAACTGATGTTCTCGATGGGCTGACGGGAGGAGGCAATTTTCTTCCTATTGCCCAACAGTTGGCCCTTGATCCTATGTATTGGGCAGCCACCACAGCCTCAGCCCAAGAGGCTCTGGCCTCTGTCACTGATGCCAGGAATGAGCGCAATGGCCGATGGGGCAGCATCAGACAGGGCCCTGCAAAGCCCTATGGACAATTTGTTGATCGCTTGTACAATACCTTCAAGCGGCAAGTTCAGGACCTGGCAGCACAAGACCTGACTGTACGCCAGCTTGCGTTCACTAATGTAAATGAGAACCATAAGCAACATCCTTTGATGTGCCCTTTGATGACAACATCAAATATAGCCATTGCTGATATCCTTACAGCCTGCCAGTCAGTGGGCACTGAGATGCACAAAGCTCATCTGCTAGCCACGGCTCTGTCCTCCACCGTGTCCCAAAATCCTGCTAAGGATAAAACCTGTTGGATTGACAGTGGCTAAGGAAAAAATCCAGCGGACTTTACCCATTACGTACCTGGGACACAAGCTGACAGCATCTGCAGCCATTCCAGTTACGCCTCAACTACAGTTTCCTGGTTATCTTAGATTGGTGGATTTACAACAAATTCTTGGACAGCTGAATTGGATAAAGAGTTATTTGGACCTGCCCACCTCCACTTTGTCTCCACTATTTTCTGCCCTTAAAGGACATAAGGATCCAGCAGACAAGATCACAGTCATTTCTTTTGATGCAGTCAACCCTAGAGGCCTGCATCCCCTGGCAATTTGGCAAATGGATGTCACCCACACGCCTTCTTTGGCTCCATTTTCTAAGGTACATCTCACTGTGGACACTGCCTCTGTGTCACCACGTTTCATTGGGCTTGGATTTTTGACTCAGCAGTACAAGGAGCAATACATCAGACTTATTTACAGCAAATGGGCTCCTGTATCTGCAGAAATGGTTGTGTGACTTCTTCTGGATTATGGTTTTTACATGCCAATAATCGAGCCACGAAATATCACACAGGTTGCTCGGAAGCGGCCATTGGACTAATATACCATTCTCATCCTTATTGGCATCACTCGGATTTTACCCCCCAGATATTTTTTTTCCTCCTCCCTCAGGAGTCCTGCCCTATGATGTGTTCCCCTGAGCATGTACAGAGGGCTGTCTTGGAACTATTGTGGACTCTTGGCAAGGGAGGGGGTGAGGTTTCAGTGTGTTCCAGTTGTTTCATTTTTGTGCTTTGGCATGGTTCCCGGACAGAAGGCGGGTTGCGGTGTGGTTCTTTGGCAAGGCTTGCAAAGACAATGGGCTCTGTTCTCGACCTTGTTGCAATCTTTTTAGTTACAGCAAGCGGAATATGCTTGGCTAGTGCCTTTAGCTGCTGAGAAAAATGATTTTAAAAAAGCTTCTCAAAGCTTTGAACCTTTTTTTTGGTGGTGGTATTCTAGCATTCCAGTAAATGCTTCATATAAGATTAGCAATAATATGAAGGATAATCGCATAAGTTTATTCCCTGTTTTTTTTTTTTTTTTTTAATCGCTTGTAAAAATAGTGCCTTATTGTTTTCGTTTTAATCATAATAGCAAAAAAATTTTAGGTCATTATCCATATTGTAATTGGACCTATGAGTATGTTAATGGATCTTCTTATTTTTTTTATTACCACTATGAGTGATAGGCCAAAAGTCTCAGTTAATAATGTCACAATTTACATGACTTATGAACAACAGGCTGCGTGTAGAGATTTTTATGTTTGGTTCGACTGGATGAGAAAGAGCAGTAAATCTACATGTTTGCTTCAATCTGATTTATGGTTATTCTGTGGCAAATTGGACCGAAGCTTTTTTTTTAATTCTATCATCTTTGTTTTAAAAATAATTAACCAAAAAAAAAAAAAAAAAAAAGGCAGAAATGAGAGAAGTTGCTTTATAAACTTTTTATGCTTTAAATGTAATCCTTGCCTCTAAAGGTGGAATTTATGCCTTAATTCATTCTCATTGTTGTATGTATATAACTGATCAATCAACCAATATCTCCACTACTATTGATTATATGGAACAAATGATAACCCATAATCCTTTGAATCCGCCTGAAGGTTTTGATCCATGGGATTGGTTATTTTCTTGGTTACTTAATGGATTATGGTTAAGAAAAATATTATTGATTGTAATTGCATGTATTGTTGGTTTTATTATTCAATGCTTGCTTTCTTTGATTTCCCAATATATTGCATGGTGGTTTCGACCAAGGCCCACCATAGGGGTTACAAGGGGAATTTATGTTGCAAAATATAAACGCTTAGGTAATGAGATATATGATTCTGATTAAGATTTCCTCTTATAATATAAACAAGAAAAGAGGGCATGTGGGAAAATGATTGCTTGTACATAAGAGCATGAGCAGAGTTCTTATTATTGCAGAGTGATTTTACAGCACGAGATATTGCTAAGAGCATGATGAGCACGTGAACACATCATGCTAGACTAATGATTGGCTCACGTAGATAACACTCTCTTTGTCTGTGGGCAAAAGCAAGGTTACATTCCTTTGATTTGGTACCTTTGAGTACCAGGCAGAGCAAGCGCAGTGCTGGAGGAGGGAGGATGATCTACTTTTTACTGCACACAATAAACGTTACGGCTGAAGCCAAAGCTTTTTCTTCAAGTCATCTTGGTGTGAGACTGATTTCTTACTGATTTTCTTACTGATGTCGAGCTGGATTCTCGACAGGGAACACATCTGGAATACTGTCTACTGTTCTGGTAACTTCCTCTCAGAAAGGATATTATAGAGTTGGAAAAGGTTCAGAAAAAAGCAATGAAAATGATCAAGCAGATTCTAGTGAATTATGATGTGGAATATGGAGAAGCAACAATGACCGTCTGATAGGAAGTGATACTAGGGTCCTGATTTACAAAGAGAAATGTGTTGTTGAGCTGTATGGGGAGATCCACAAAGGAGAATGTCACATACACCACCATTTTGTACTTAGGGGATAAGACGGGATCCCACTGGATTAGGATGACTGACAGTTGTGGATGGCTTGGTAGAGGAACTCGTTTTCCATAGAGTCTTTTATTATTATTTGCTTATTTATTTAGTACATTTGTAATGTACAGTACCTTTCTTCCATTGTGGAACTCAAGGCAGTGTACATGGGCCACACGAGTGGGTCACTATTCAGCTACTAAACAGCTCTAAACCTACATAATGTACCTTCAGACCATGTCCTAAGAGGAATTTGCTCTAAACAAAGTGATGGGTTTTGATCCTGTAGCTCAATAATTCAGATTGCAGTATTTTTTCCCCCCTGGATAGTCCCTTGGAGTTTCAGAGGGAAATAAAAAAAAGTCCTCTTAAGGCTGTTCTGCCCCAGCATAAATGTTGCCAGCAGGGTCTCTTAAAAACAGAAAGAAGGTTAAAAATTATTCTGAGGTCCATTGGCTGAAATTTGGGCTGGTGCTCAATTGCATCTTAGTCTGTTAGTGGTCCACTGTCTAAAAGACCATAAATTCAAAATCATTTGCTTAATTGGTTAATTGGTTTTTGCTTTGAAAGTTTTCACAATTGGACCAGATAATACACATGCTAATATTGTGCAGCGGTTACCTTTTTGAACAGCCTGACTGGAAATCAAGTAGCAGACACGAAATAATACTCTGGTTGGTATAAGAAGCAATGGCACTTCTGCCTATCTCCGTGTCAGGTATAAATGATAGTCTGTTTGGCCGGTATAGAATTTGATCTGTATATTTAAAGAATAGGCCTTCTGTAGTTTATAGTGGGAGTCTTTAGAGAAGGGTTTAAAAGGTCACATGCTACCAGTTTCCTTCTGCACACCGGTCTGAATGGGAACAGAGCACAATCAAATGAGGGAGAGAAACTTATCACTATCAAGAGGTCCAGGTCACAGTGAAGTACTGTGTTAATCCTTACTGTCTCAGACTTCCTTTGATAAATTTCACCCCGGGCTCATATTATTTTTGTTTTGATAATGCAGAGACTGCACCACAAGAGTTGACACAGAAGTAATACTGGACAATCAATTGCGGGTTTGTTCTTTCCCCTTTTACCTCATGCAACCAGACTTTCATAATTTACGATATGATGTTACCGCAATTGTGCAAATACTAAGTCTGGGTCCACACTGATAGGGAGGGCTCTTGAAACCAAGAAAAGCAGTGTGTCTGTCAGTAATCCTTTCCTGAGCCTCACTCTGTATCTGCTAAATGTTACAATAAATGGGAACTGTCCAAATGTATGAAACTCAATGGAAAATGACTGTAGGGCCCAAATTAACTGGGAAATTCTCCTGCAGAAGCCCCACTGAATAACTTACAAATCCCCAAGGTTCCCAATCCATCTCTACCATATTTAATTTATTGCTCTTGTACCTCTTCCTCTTTGTTCACAGGTTTGCTTCTTTAAGTTTTTTTTTGGTCCCAGTCCAAAACAGGTATACGTAAAAATATGCCCTTATTATGTCGTTCGCTTCCATTGGGGAGCTTAGAGCAGTTTAAACATGGTCCCTCAGCTGATCTGCCTTCCATGTTGTCTCCAAGGCCTGAACTACTTCACTTAAGCGATTTCAGAGACTACTCTCTGATCTTAGGTCCAGTTCTCAGAAAGAGCTGGCGAGTGAATAACCTTACACTTCAGGTGCAGGGTATCTCAGTTTTATGTGGAAGAAATACGTTTGGGAAAAGGGGGGGTATTTAGTCATAGCAGCCCCCACATGCAATCTGGAGTGGAATCCAGGAACTGTTGTTTAAATGTATGCCTTTGTCATATCCACGGCCCATTTTTCAACAATGGTTTTCAAAGCAGGTGGTAAGTTGTTGGCATCCGCCTGTCCTGAGATGCAAGGGAGTGTGCCTCTGGGGGTGAAGTCAAACCGCTGTGTTAACAGCACCAAAGTGACCTCTCTGGGGTGCAAGCTGAGCAAGTGTATGGAGGCCCTAGGCTGCCCAGATGACAAGACCCCACACTCAGCCTTGCTGTTGTGGTCCAAAGCAGAGCAACACATTTGGTACCAGCTTGGCTGTGGGAGTTGCAGAAAGGAGGCATATAAAGGCACTATCCAACCATCTTAGGGCCTCCAGATTTGCGTAGGGTTTGTTCCTTTTCTTCTCCCAAAGATATCCCACAAGGCAATGGAAGTCTAGGATCAGACTTTTCCTTCTCAGATTTTGTAGTGCTGACCACTCTTAGCATTCCACTAAGTGAAGACACAGTAGATGAAATCTGGGTATTTCCAGAAAATTACCTTTGAAAACTGGGTTTTAACGACTTTGGGTTGGGGAAATAATACCTACATAAATTAAGGGAGCTGCAGGGGATGAGATTTTTGTCCACTAGGTGGTGCTTTATCTCTTACATTACCTACCATAATTATAATGCAATTATTTGAAGCTGATAAGGATTATCAGCAACTCTTTTATCTAGGTAATAATCACCTCTGTGTTGCTGTTTTGGTAACTGGGCGAAAGGCAGAGGCCACTAATTAAGGTCTTATGCAAAGCTATGTTTCTTAGATTAGAGTATCTGGAAATTGCTCACCGACTCAAACTCTGTCCTTCAACTGCCACATTAAATACAAGTAAAGCCAGTGTTTGGTTAAGTTAGAGTCACAAATTACTCTGTAGATTTACTAATTTCTAAGGCCTGGATTTTACCTGTAATTCACCCAGATGTCCCTACAAGACCAGGCAATGTCTGTGAGAAAACAAGAGTAACACCATTAATGTGGAAAACCTCAACCTTAGCTTTCAGAGAGTTGCCACCAATTTCTTTGGCTGGGTTCCTTTGTTTTTAGCAGCTGCAGGAGAGGCAAACTTTCAGCAGAGACAGCCCCCCACCCCACCCCCACCCCGCATGAATGGAGCAACCCAAAGTGTGCTAGCCATAGTCATTCCTGTATTAGCAGAAGCCAGGATCTCAAATGTTACTTTATTGATTGATTCAATTTCTAGGACTCTCCATCCAGACTTGAAGCAAGGGGAGGCGGGGATGCCCTGCCCACATATATACAATTAACGTGCAGTTAAGACATATGTTGAAAACCATGTTCTCCTTTTACAAAATACATGAGACAGAGATTTAATTTAGAAATATTTCACACTTTGCTGATTTTATGTAGAAAAGCTTGCTTGAGAAGTGCTATGCTAAAAATGAAACAGCAGCGTTTACAAGCACGTTTGGGCTGTACCCAACACTGTTCTGCTCATGCAGCAGATTTTTGCTTCTTCAGAAGAACTTCCCACTCCTCTGCCCAGAAATCTCCCAACATCCTCTTAGTCTGCTCCAAAGGGTTGGGAGAGCCTGCCATGCGAGTTAAACTCTACTTGGGCAGCATATAAACCCAGTAAGTTCCTATACTAGATTTCATATTTTAGCATTTTATAGATTATTACAGTGGACGCTCGGGTTGCGAACGTGATCCATGTGGGATGCACATTCGCAACCCGCGTCTGTGCATGCGCGAGTTGTGATTCGGTGCTTCTGCGCATGCGTAAAGCGCAATTCGGCGCTTCTGCGCATGCGCAACCACGAAACCCGGAAGTAACCCGTTCCGGTACTTCCAGGTTTTGGAGGTCCATAACCCCCAAAAATGCAACCTGAAGTGGCTGTAACCCAAGGTATGACTATATGTTATCATTAATACTGTGTTTTCTATAGGGTTCCGTAACACAGAGAGAGAATGGGTAATCCAGGCAAAGAAGTGCTTAATCCTGTTTTCAAGAAGGTGACACTCCCTTTCAAAATACAGTCGTACCTTGGATTCTGAACACCTTGTAAGTCTAATGTTTCGGCTCCCGAATGTTGCAAATCCGGGAGTGAGTGTTCCGGTTTGCAAAGGTTCTTTGGAACCCGAACGGCTTCTGCAGCTTCCGACTGAGTGCAGGAAGCTCCTGCAGCCAATCGGAAGCTACACCTTGGTTTTCGAATGTTTTGGAAGCCAAACGGACTTCCAGAACGGATTCCATTCGACTTCTGAGGTATCACTGTACAGCTGTGTCGTTTGGGCGTCTTCTGTCACCTATAATTCCTGCTAGATCTCTAGGTGGCAGCTTACATCCAAGAGTACTTATGCACAGCTAAGAGTGGCATGCAAACTGTTCCCATTCCAAGAAAAGGTCGACCTGGCCATGGTGACGTGTGCCCTCAGTTTCATAAAGATTAGATGGCTCTAAATAGGCTTTATATGTGGCTGACTTAGAAAAGCGTTTGGAAACTTCAGCTGTTTCAAAAGGCTGCAGTGAAAGTCTTGACCACAGCTGACCCTTTGGAGCATGTGACTTCTCCATTATAGTGTCCAAGTGGTGGAACTCCCTGTCCCAGGAGATCCATCTGTCCGGCCATGTTTCCTTTCACCACCTTTTCGGGATGCAAAATATTGCTCACTCCAATGTGTTTTCCAATTTTTTTTATTTATCGCTAGAAAGTTAGATAGATAAAATATAAAATGAAACACATGCAATATATTTCTGATTATTTTAATTTTTGAATTGTTAGCTGCCTAGTTCATTCATTGAAAACAGAGAGGAGGATAAAGAATGCTCTTGGAAACAAGAATAGCAAATGATTTGCCTGAATCTTTTTGGTCCAAACCTTAGTAAAAGTCACCTTGAATGAAAAAGGGTGTATGATGCCTCAGAAAGAAATACAGTACAATCATTAGAGAAATAAGCACTGTTGTAATGGAGCTATGGAGGACATAACTTGCTGTCTTAAGTGGTAGTAGTAGTAGTAGTAGTAGTAGTAGTAGTAGTAAGGTTCAGAAACAGACTTTTCTACCTCATTTGCGATTTAAGAAGTAGGCCTGAGACTCTCCAACATAGTTCATGGGTAGTAATATTTGTCTTGTATGCTTTATATGTAATGACAGGTTGGGTTTGAGTTTGGAGCACTATTTTAGGTACAGGAGAGGCTTCCACTCAGAACACGTATCTGATCTAAAACAATATTATAAATAAACAAATATAGGTAAATATTTCTTTTGTTATTTTGGAAATGTTTAGCATTTTCTGGAGACCTATAGCCCAGAAGCTATAGTCTGATCAGCTATATGTAGTAACTTTTAGAGGCAATCATTTCTTGCCTTGCTGTTAGCTCAGGTAATCAGACTCATGAGACGTTATTTTGAGTGTTTAGTGAAAACCTTAACTTTATAAAACAAAGCAAATAATTTCCAAAAGCATGGAGTGGAACTTGCAAGAACTTCAACCTTAATAAATGGAAATTGACACCAGGCAGGCAGTTTGCTGTACTCATTCAGAACCTGCTTAAAACTTTTTTTTAAGACAAACCTATCCAGATATGTAGAAGCTGCATGTGTTTTATTTCTTCTTTTTAAAAAACTACTGTTGAATTTAATCATCTTTTGTTTTTTTAAAAAAATATTTTTATTATATTTTTTCCAGATAAAGATAAACAGCACAGAAGAACAAAGAAAACAAAAAAAGAAAAGAAAAAGAAAAAACAGATTATTTCCAAAGCTTGTTTCAATCTTCCATCGAACTTCCCCACATCTCCCGCACAATGCAATCTTAATAATAAATTTGTCAGCAAATTATAACCTTGTTTCATGTGTTTCTTTTGTACTTTCAATTGCATTTTAAGTTTAAATTACTTATTATCCGTTTACTCTATAAACACGTATATTATCCTTTTTAAACATTTAAACATTGGTTCTTTCATTAATATTATCTAATTTCATATATATTCCACTCTCATTGCTGGGGCTAACCTTCCAAATCATGCGAAATCCTATAATTCATATAACTTGTAAAATTTTTGCAAATAGTCCTTAAATTTTTTCCAGTCCTCCTCCATTGCTTCTTCTCCCAAATCTCGAATCCTGGCAGTCATCTCGGCCAACTCCATGTAGTCCATCAATTGCGTTTGCCACTCTTCCAGTGTGGGCAAATCTTGAGTCTTCCAATGTTTAGCAATAAGAATTCTTGCTGCTGTAGTAGCATACATAAAAAACGTTCTATCCTTCTTTAACACCTTTTGGCCGACAATGCCCAAGAGGAAGGCCTCCGGTTTCTTAGGAAAGGTGTACTTAAACACCTTTTTTAACTCATTGTAGATCATTTCCCAGAAGGCCTTCACTTTTGGACAAGTCCACCAAAGGTGAAAGAATGTCCCTTCAGCCTCCTTACACTTCCAACATTTATTATCAGACAAATGGTATATCTTAGCAAGCTTGACTGGGGTCATGTACCACCTGTATATCATTTTCATAATGTTTTCTTTCAGGGCATTACATGCCGTAAATTTCATACCGGTGGTCCATAACCTTTCCCAGTCTTCAAACATAATGTTGTACCCAATGTCTTGAGCCCACTTTATCATGGCTGATTTAACTGTCTCATCCTGAGTGTTCCATTTAAGCAGCAAGTTATACATTCTCGATAATACCTTGGTCTTTGGTTCTAACAACTCTGTCTCAAGTTTCGATTTTTCCACCTGGAATCCTGTTTTTTTGTCCAACTTAAAAACCTCATTAATTTGGGCATAATGAAACCAATCTTGCACCTTATCCTTTAGTTTTTCATAGCTCTGCAACCTCCAATTATCTCCAATATTTTCTATTATTTCCCAATATTTCGGCCAGACGGCCTCCATATTGGGGTTTTTCCGGGCCTTGGCCTCCACTGGTGATAACCACCTCGGAGTCTTACTTTCAAGTAAGTCTTTATACTTTGTCCAGACCATAAATATTGCTTTCCTGACAATATGGTTTTTAAACATTTTGTGTGTTTTTACCTTGTCATACCACAAAAACGCATGCCATCCTAACGAATTATTAAAACCTTCCAGATCTAGGACATCAGTGTTCTCTAGCAAGATCCAATCTTTCATCCAGCAGAAGGCTGCAGCTTCATAATATAACCTTAAGTCTGGCAGGGCAAACCCCCCTCTTTCTTTTGCATCAGTTAGTATTTTAAACTTTATTCGGGGCTTTTTGCCCTGCCAAACAAATTTTGAGATATCCTTCTGCCACTTTCCAAAACATTCCACTCTGTCCACGATCTGTAAGGTTTGAAACAAAAACAAAATTTTTGGCAGAACGTTCATCTTTATAGCTGCGATTCGGCCTAACAAGGAAAGTTTCAGTCTTGACCAAATTTCTAGGTCTTTTTTAACTTCTGACCAACATTTTTCGTAGTTATCTTTAAATAAATTCAAATTTTTGGAAGACAAGTTGACCCCCAGGTATTTCACTTTTTTAACCACATTTAATTCTGTTTCCCTCTGAAACCCATCTGTTTCTAAAGATGTCAAATTTTTTCCCAGTACCTTAGTTTTTTGTTTATTCAACTTAAATCCCGCCACCCGACCAAATTCTTGAATCAGTTCTAAAACTCTTTTTGTACTAGATTCTGGCTCCTGTAATGTTAAAACCAAGTCATCTGCAAGAATTTAATCATCTTTTGAATATGTTAATACCAATTTTTACTGGGTGGGGTTTCAATAAATTTTTATTTTATATTGTGGTAAACCACTTTGAGGTTTCTTTCTTTCCTTTTAGTCAACCGGTATATTCATTCTGTTAAATAACTAAAGTAAGTAAATATGACTAAAGGATGTCATCCTCTACTTTCATCCAAGTAAACGTGGTTAAAATCTAGATATGACAATCCATAAGACTATGGGCAGATCTGCACCATACATTTTAACCACATCCAATGCATACTCAAAGCACACAGCTTCCCCCAAAGAATCTTGGGAAGTATAGTTTTCTTCACACAGAACTACAATTCCCAGCAACATTAACAAAGACTAGTTCCCAATATTCTTTGGGGACTATATGTTGGGTGTGCTTTAAAAGTATGGTGCGGATCTGCCCTAAGCAAAAACTGGCATCCAGGTTTAGAGTCCGTTATTCAAGAGACCTGTAAAGTGGTACCTCGGTTTACTAACTTAATCTGTTCCGGAAGTCCGTTCTTAAACTGAAACCGTTCTTAAACCGAGGCATGCTTTCCCTAATGAGGCTTCCGGCTGCCGGTGCCCTTCCACTGTTCGGCTTCCGTTCTTAGACAGAGGTAAAGTTCACAAACCGGGACACTACTTCTGGTTTTGCGGAGTTTGTATACCAAATCATTCGTAAACAGGACTGTTCTTAAACCAAGGTACCACTGTATTGTTATTTTAAAAGATTGGTTGTCACGAAACATGCTCAGCTATCCCTGAAATAGTTACCTCTACTGCTGGAGAAGCCTGTTCATAAGATTTGGCACAGTTTACAAGGTTTACTCATTACCTTAGGTATATATTATGTTACTTGAATTTGTCATCAGTATCTCTTCTTTTTCCCTGGGCAAACCTTTTTTTTGTTACTCTAAAAACAAAGACACCCCCCCCCGACTCATAATTTGTGTTTGAGTTCTCACACTGCATTGCTTACAGTATCCCAGGGCACTGATGGAGAACAGGATCCTATTCCATGTTGACGTGTTCCCCCAGTTTCCTCAGAGTTCAAATACTTTTGATGAGATGACTGTTTTCTTTTTAGGGCTTTTTTAAAAAAATTCAAGGCACATTGCTCATTCATTCCCTGCATTCTATTTGTGGCTTATCATCTTCAGTGAATGAGCCAGCATGACAATCAACTTTAAAGTTATTTTCAGTTCAGATTTAAACGAAGATCTGAACCTGACTAAACTACAGTTTTCTTAGGGCTGGTTCACACGTGTATGCTCATCACTTAAAGACTTTTTGGTAGTGGCGCCCACCCTGTGGAACGCCCTCCCATCAGATGTCAAGGTTCAGGTTAAGAATGGACCTCCAGAACGAATTAAGTTCTTAACCCAAGGTACCACTGTAGTTGTTTATTTCCTTTATATCTGATGGGAGGGCGTTTATCGCATTTTTAATATTCTGTTGGGAGCTGCCAATAGTAGCTGGGGAAACCCAGACAGATTGGCAGGATATAAATTATAATTTATTATTATTATTATTAATATTATTACTGCAGCATCAAATGGCTGTATACATGAATAACTGTGCCACTGCATAACCAAAACTGAAGATAAAACCTGCCATTTAACTAATCTCAAGGCCACTGAAGACAGCTCTTCCATACTGTACATTCACTGATTTTACAGACAGTGAGAGAGATTGTGGCCCTGACCTCCACATGTCTGCTGGTCCTGCCCTTCTCCTGACTTTTACACATTTTGTAATGTCTGCATATAATGTCTTCAACGTGACTGGGAATGCTGCACGATTAGGGTTCCCAATCATGTGGAAGAGCTTATGGACATACAGCTGCATATGCGTAGAGACACTGTACATATCTATCACAGAATGTGCAGAAGTTGGGGGTTAGTCCCCACTGCACACATCCAGTGAACACATGGAGGAAATGTCTGAAAGGCTACAAACACTGACTATGGTTTCCAATAGAGTCAGTCCACACATTCAGTATGCATCATTGACCATCTGTTCAATAAGCCAAGGCATGAACAAACCTTTTAGTTGCACATGCAGTCCCTTTGCTCCTTTGCATGAACAAGTGAACCAGCAAACCAGGAAGCATTCCGTTAACCATAGTTTCATATTTCACTCAAACCAGGAAACTATGCTTTGTGGCTTTGGAACAAACCAGGACCTGAAGCCTTGACTCGAAGATGGCTTGTTCCAAAACTGTTAAACATAGTTTTCTGATTCAGAAGGAACTATAGTTAACTGAAGACTGCCTTAGATGGCAAGGAAATCTGAAGACTTCCTGGTGGGTTTGCTCCCTCGTGGAAAGGAGCAGAGTGTGTGGCTAAAAGGCTCATTCATAACTCAGTTTATTAAGCTGAGTTATGAACCACCAAACCAGTACATAATGTATATTTACGTGTGCCTTATGTGATAATTAAAATATACATAAATAATAGTCCTGTGGGTCTCTTAAATGTACAGTAATAACATTAATATGGTGATTTTGATTTGCAAGAACCTTAATCGATTACATCTTGTTGAGAATTACAGCTATTAGGTAAGATGGCTCACTCAACAGCTAGAAAACTGAGAAATCATAATCTCCTCTGGGTTTGGGGTTTAGATACATTGCACACACACCAACCTCGTCTGCTCATAAGCGTTTCCCTATTCATTCCAGCAAAGGGGGAAGTTCCCTACACATATTCCTTTGTGTAAAGAGAGTAGCATTGAGATGAATGTTGTTCTGTTTTATGCTTTAGTCCTTCTCTTCCTGCAAAGGAGCTCAAAAGAAACAACATATGGTTTGCAGGCAGTTGCCTATTAGGGCCAGATCTGTTTAGCTTCAGCGACAGCAATGCAATGTGGACCTTGGTTCTCTGGGTCAATGAAAAAGCCCACTTACCCAGAGCTGTGTATCTACTGGAAAATATGTGGGGATTTGTTTGGCCATTTACTTACCTGCTTAGGTTTATATATGGCTTTTCTGTCAACATAGGACTGCTTACAAATAAATAGTGGCAAACACAATAGGCATGATACAGAAGGAATAAAGGCAGTGGCATAGGAAGGGGGTACGGTGGGTGTGGGCTGCCCCAGGTGTCATCACTGAGGGGAGTGACCGCAGGGCCTGGCCTGCAGTGCGCCTGAGCCACACGTCTCACCTGGGGAGTGACGCAGTGGCTCGGGCACCTGCAGGCTCCATGCTGCCTGAAACAGCAACGTGGGGCTTGCGGACTTCATGGAGGTTTTACGCAGCGTGCTCTGCCCTGGTTTTCCCCACCCCGTGGGTGGCTTTCCCTGCTCCCCGAGTGCAGGGCATTTGCACCGCCCTGGGCACCCAAGCAGCTAGCTACGCCACTGAATAAAGGAACACGGTGGGAGTGTGAGAATAAGTACATTCAAGTTCTTATGTAACGGCTGAAGACTAACCATGTATTTCAGGGATGGGCAAGAATGTTGTTAGACACCAGCTCTCATCATCTCCAGCCAGTATGGCCAGTGGTCAGGGATATTTGAAGTTGCATTCCAGCAATATCCAGAGAGCCATAGGTTGCCCATCACTGCTGTATCAAATAGCCATTATAGGAGACCAATTGAGGAGCAGAGGTGCTAATGACTGTTTGTGCCAGCCAAACCAATGGAAATATCCCACTGTCTTGCCTCACCCACTGAGGACTTTGGACCAAGAGGAGTCTACTTTATTTTCTGTAATGCATACACAGCTCATTCTTCACAGGCTAAGTCACATATTCAATTAAATCGTCTTGGGATTCCTGTCCCCACCCTTGAGCAAAATAGATAGCACCCCTCGCAGACTGGTAGGGGGTTCAGTTCTTTCTGCAGCTGAACACGTCTCATAACAAGTATTGGGCCACATTTAGGGTATCTGTTTCTCTCATACTATGAAAGCATTTATCAAGCAGCTTTCCTTGGATGCGCTGCTTATGAAGACATATGGCAGCTTTAAAGATTAGCACGACTATAATGGCACAATACTTTGATTTAGTCCCTCTGCTTGAAAATATTTGGTTAAGTGCCAGCTCCAGCTATATATCTTTGTTCAGTATTGCTGCAAACACTCAGCCAAAGCAAAAGAGAATGGGCTATCCAATAGGTTTTCTCATGCCTGGAGCAAAGGATGTCATCTATTTATACTTCTGCATCTAGTGCAGATGCCATCTGGCTGTATTTCTAGATTATTCTCTCCCATCAGTGATGCTTGGTGAAGAAATAAAATGTAGTTTTCGTCTTTAGACCTGGGATAGATTCAGGAGTGGAATCGTGCCTGTTGGTCTCATCCCCAGCCCTCTCACAGAGGCTACATCTGTACTGCACTCAACCACTTCAGTCTGTGGAACTGGCGTTATATCAGGTACCGCATAATACTCGTTGTACAGTTCTAAAGAATCAATAATTTAGTGTGGAAATACCTATGCTTTGAAACTCTCTGCCTACTGATATCCAGTTATATTTGTTTATGTGTTAGAGCTGCGCATGGGATCAGCTGAACACACTGAATGGTGAGGCAACGCCAGTGCTGTGGTCTCATGCTACCACGCCACCCAGTTATTGAACACAAATATATATCCCAAAAGTGATTGAGCCAATCTGTTTTGTTAACTGAGGAGATGTTCAAAAGCAGTTTAATGCCAAATAGGTGTCTGTTTAAAACAAACAAAGAAAGAAAGAAAGAAAGAAAGAAAGAAAGAAAGAAAGAAAGAAAGAAAGAAAGAAAGAAAGAAAGCATAATACTGGACATGCCACATGCCTAAGACCTCAGATGTACCTGATGAAGTTCTTTGTCTCTTCGCCACATTTACTTATTCAAGGAGACGAGTGAAGCCAATACAAGCCTCTTCCCTTAATCTCAAATCTAGTCTCAGTTGTAAAGTCTTTGAGAAATATTTTAATTTTTCCAACATAAACAAAATAACTCAGAGTGTAATTTTCAAGTACTTAAGTAGAAGTAAGTATTTGGTCAAAGGAGTGTGAATATTCTATTTCCACACAAACACACTGAAAACATGAAAATATTGGGGAATCACTTCTGAGGGAACAGAATTCCTGAGAATTAGTGTTATGATGCCAAAAGCACAGGTGCTCAAGTCAAATCATGCTTTACCCCAGGACATGAAGCTAGGAATTGTATACATATCTCCCTAAGGGAGCTGAATACAAACAAGTGTACTAGGTCAAGAATATCTGGTTTGCAGCCCAGAGGAGGAGGACTGGAGGGCACAAAAGGAGCCAGACAGGGCATATGATCCCCATTATAACTTAGATGTTGGATGGAACTGGCTAGACCCTTATCTGAATGTGAGCTGCCATTTTCCTCTTCTTTAATCAGTGAGTATTCACTCAGAGTACAAACTGCAAGGTTAGGACCTTTAAGCAAAGGTTATGATAATAAACCAAGCCCTTTCATGAACATGGGCAGAAAGGGGGCCTTGGAAACCACCACGGTATTGTAAACAACCAAATGCAAGTTTACTTTAGTGACAAATCCAGATAAACAGAATAAGGCAGCTGTAAAAAGAATTCCCACTGAAAATGTGCAGTTTTCCACAAACTAAACAGATCTCCAATAAAGAAGCTACAGATTATTTAGATGCTGCAAAGAATCTTCCTCCAGGGTCCTTCAGATTTTAAGAGGAAGAGATACACAGAAAAAGCATGAAAACCCACATTTAGTCAAGGAGTCCTATTCAGTGTTGGCTACACACACATGCTTCTCTATCAAATAAGCCTGAAATTGAAAAGCTACCCTTTGTAAACATGGATTAGCTCAAGCATGCAAATCAAATTCCCAGCATTGAAATTAATTTCTACAATATTGTGAACTAGCAATGCAATCCACAGAACTCAGCCTCAAAGTCCAATCAGTGGGAATTTGGAGCGAGTCACTTCCTTATACTAGAGCAGAGATCCAGAGTTCCTCATTTTTCACCATAGTTCTCATAATCTAGGAGCCATCAGCCACACTGCAAAAACTCTTCCTGGCTGTTCCTACTTCCTACACGGCTGAGTGAGATCTCAGGAACCAGACTAGGTCAGGTATTGTTTGGCTGAATTAAAATTTCCACCATTGTGCAATGCAATATACGTATTTTAAATGAATTGTTAAACTATGTGATGTAGTGATATTATAATTATGCATTTAGACTGGGTTTTTTTATATATAAGTTACTATGAGCATAAATCTGTGGAATATTCAGCATGTAGATTGTTGGCATCTATCTGTCTCGAGAGACAATGGAGTGCGCCTTTAGGGGGTAAAGTCAAACCTCTGTGTTAGCAGCACCAAAGTAACCTCCCCAGGGCCTAAGCCTGGGCAGTGTGAATGGAGGTCCTGAGCTGACCAGACAACAAGATCCCCCTCTTGGCAATGGTCTTGAACCCCTGGCCTACCTGGCGGCAAGTCAGTATGTCAAGTCCCCAATCCAGAATCAACTCATGTGTCCAAAGTCCTGCAGAGATTCTGGAGCATCCAAGCTGAGAGCCATCAACATGGGCAGCTGAGCAGACACAGGCATTCAGCTCTGCTTCCTTTCTATACTTTGCATGCTGATTGCAGCACCTGGGCTTGATGTTCTGAGCCTGTTCTGAGCCTACTCCATACCTCCTCCCAGAGCCAGTGAGCCCTACCTGGCCAACTAGGGAGCTGGGCTGTGGGCCCTTGCCTGCCTCAGCCTCCTGGGGTGCCCCACCTGCTGCTCCCTATGCTTCAGAGCCTGCCATGCTTGTGGAGACAGGGGTCCCTTTGGTGATGAGTCTTGCTGCTCTGCTTCCTGTGCACTAACCCCCATCCCCTAGTCATTATCCATCATCCTCTGAGTAATTCCTACACCAACCTCTCTTTCCTCATCGCCAGCTTGTCCCGGTGTGTCCCAGTCGCGGTTGCACCCCTTGCCAGGATCTCCCTCCTCCTTCCCATTGTCCTGCCAGTTCATGATCTTGTAGGGTTTACCCCTTAGCCTTACTTCTCCCCAAGATATCCTGCAAGGATCAAGAGTTTACCTTCTCCTAGGTGGGCTACCTTGTTGACAAGCCCCATCTGCCCCTCACAACTAAAATATACATGACAAAATGTTATTATTTACTGCGCAGCACAATGAATGAATGGAACTTTATTTGCGTCAGCCATCAGCCATAGCAACAAAGAACATTGTGATATACACAGAACAAAATAAAAAGTCGATTATATAAAACACAGTTTAGGGTCCTGAATCAGCAGTCGAACAGTGGACCTTATTCTGATTTCCTCAGCTAGAAACCTTGCAACCTTTGTAGTCATCTGCTTCTCTTGATCTGGAGCAGCACAATGTTTGCCCACAAAATTTGGCAGAGATGCTACTCTGTTTCACACATTCCCTTGTGGGAAATGATTTCTAAATTCAACAGACCAAATTAACTAACATTAGTTAAGATGGACTAAATGTTACCTCCAGATTCCAAAGCACTTCATTAACAAAGATTAGAATTCCCTCAATAGTTCTTATTCATGATGAATGCAACAATACTGGCAGACGTTTGTGTCTGTAACTGTAAAAATGGAGTATGTGCCAGTTATTTGTGGCTAGTCACAGTTTCCAATGCATTTCCACCGCCTATTTGCATACAGTATGTGCCTCTTCTGTTCAGAGGTCATTGAAGGATGTGCTTTGGACACGCTGAAAAGATGCTAGCTGTGTAAAGTGAAAATTACAGTATGAAGTAAACCTAATTTGGATACCTGTTTCCAAGGCCCTGGGAAATAGATTTGGTATCACAAGATCTCAGAGAATCCTTATAATATCCTCAGTGTCTCCAGCTGAGGTCTTTCTGTTTGCAGTCAGCAGACACCACCATCTGGGCATGACTAAGCCAGTTTCACACCAGATAAGCCCAAGTGATATTTTTGTTCACTTCACAATGAATTCAGATTTTAATGAGCTAGTGTGAGAGGCAAACAGCAAATTAGACACTACAGCCACATATCCCCCTAAATTGCCAGGGCTAATAAGGAGAAAGAACAAAAGCAATAATCTCCCCAACCAACAAAGCAACAGATGAGAAGTGAATGGGCAAGCCCTGGGGATAATCTCTTGCTTTTGTGACTACAGTTGTATCACTGTAATAGGTAGTGAGCCTGGCGTGCTCTGGTCCATGGGGTCACGAAGAGTCGGACACGACTAAACGACTAAACAACAACAATAGGTAGTAATTTGGGAACATGTACCTTATGTGCAACTTCCACACTAAAAGATCACAAAGTATTTCTGTGCACAGTATCATTTTATGAGCCCATGGGGTACAACTTCCTCTGGAATGGAAAGTAGCAACTGGTCAGCTCTACGTATCATAGATGAACAGCATTCACATGACGTTAAGTCTTATATTTTGCATAAGCAATGGGGAAAAGAAAGAGGTGGAATTTGGTTCATTTGTCAGGATTTTAGCATTTTTAAAGCAAAGAGCCATTGGTGGGGTTGGAATGTTTAACTGATCAATCAGTTCTATTAATTGACTAAAAAGGTGCCCAGAAGGAATTGAGCGTAAGATTTTGTGCAGAAGTCCTTTAAAAAACTGCAGGTAGTTGAACCATTTTGAAAGTGGCATTCCCCTTTTCACTAGCATGCCTCTTCTAAGATAAAGGCCATAGTGATATATGTGCCCATTATCTAAAAAAACAAAGGAAGTATGTTTCCTGCTTCATAGTAATTGCTTTTACCCATGAGCAAATTTAGATTAATCAACTAAAATTAATGTGATTTAAAAAGTAATATTTCTTCAATGGGGTGATGACACTAGTTATCAGCTCTGCAAAATATGGTTTTAGGGAAATGCTCATGAAACATAGTTTGACCCAGAGCATACAGGTGCGCCAGCTGCATTTCCCTTGGTGTAAGAGACTTTGCTTTCTGAGTCACATGCCTGGGACAGGAATGCTCACTTCAGTAACACGCACTCTAAAATGCACAACCCAAAGTTTATTTTCATAGTTCTAACTACTTTTTTCTTAAAGGGATTTCAAACTATGGATTTAGAACACTATTTCCAGATGTACTATAACCTCATTTATTTATTTTTGAGGAGATTTTATCATCTACTGACTCACAAATTTCCTGCTACACCTATTTGGCCCTAGGAAACCTACATCAAATCTTTCAGGGGCGAAGTAGGACACTTGATGCAGCCTGTCCAAGAAGCAGAGGTGGAAATACTTGCATCATCTCACAATGGAGGCAGCAAGAACTGAACAACATGTCCAAAACTGTTACTGATGCAGATGTCCTGGGAACATACCATTTCTGAATGTGCCATCTCAGTGTGCAGAACCAGTTTGTTGGCCAGCGGTAGAGATTCGCTGAAGACTAATTATATTGGTCTGAAACATGGGGTGTGGCTCCGTCTCCTTCGCTCTCCACAGATGACCTCTTAGATTCAACATTTGGTATATAGTGATATTTTAATTCCACCCTCCCATGTGCTTGATTCATTCATTCTTGCCTCCTCCCACTCTGTGTACATTCTTGGAAGAGGGGAAGACAGAGCTGCTGTTGCATCAGGCACCTTCCCCTTTGCCAGTCCACTACTGCCTTCATATGAAGCACTCCTGGGGGTGCTTTAATCTCTCCAAATTTAGGATTGCTGGCAGTAACAAGCTAAACCACAGTTCTTGCTAATGAAGCCCAGATAGGAAATAAGAGGTTGGAAGCAGAGTACAACTTCAGTTAGGATACATCTAGTCCAGAGATGGGAACCTGTGGCCAGATGTCATTGGACTCCAACTCCCACCAGCCCAAGCCAGCAGGGATGATGGGAGCTGTAGTCCTACATGATCTCCAGTCCTTTTTATTGTATCACAACAGGCAACCAGATGTACTGAAAAGGTCCACAAGCAGTGGACAAAGGCAGTAGCTAGCCCTTCCATGCTGTTGCCTTCCTAGCAAATGGTATTCAGTGATCGCTGCTTCTGATAGAGGTTCTGTTGGATTAATGGCCTAATAACCCTTGATGCATATCTTTGTTGAACTGGTCTATTTCCCATTGAAAGCCCTCTAAGCTCATAGCCAACACTCATTAATTCCTGGTCATGAAGTCTAGCACTTGCTGCATAATTCATAAATCTACTCATCCAATGAGATTGCAGCCTTAATTATGCATTATGGGAAGAAGTACTTTCTCTTATCTGTTCTGTATCTATTGCCAATCAGTTTAGGTAACCCCTGATTCTTAGCATCGTAGGAAAGGGTAGACCGTCCCCCCCCCAATTTTCTCAACACGATGCATCATTTTTTAACCTTGATCATGTCACCATGTAGTCACCTCTTCTCTAAAGTAAAGCATCTCCTTTTAGTTAGTCTTTCCTAATAGGCAGCTCAAGTCCTTGAACATTTTGGCTTCCCCTTCCAGTCCAGAATGAAAACAGGTAGCCACTTATACACCTGAAGTTCTTAGCATTTGTCCCTGACAATGCAGTGGTAATATTTCGAGAGAAGAGGGTAAAGCAGAATCAGCACATTCATGTTGAGGACTATTTTTGCATTCCAGATTTTTGCCTAAAACACATGGGGCAATGCCCTGAGATTTTTGTCTGTTCAGCAGGGGACTCCTGCTGCCCTTCAGACTTCTGCATCAGAGTTGTTCCTGACAATGCAATTCTTGGGAGACAAGGGAGAGTTAAAGCTGAATCAATAATTAAATTTTGAGGACTAATTTTTGGCCTGAGATTTTTGTCAATTCAACAGGGGACTCCCTCTGCCCTTCCAACTTTTTTTTATCAGTGTTGCCAGCAACAAGTTATTCATAAACAATGACTCACATTTCCACCTTCCCAACTAAACACTGATTTCAAATAATCTCTTTTATTGATGATTTAAAATATGACTTTAGGAAACAAACTACTGAAATATTTTTCTTTGTAACCCTGTTGATATAAATGAGGGGGTGCACAAGAAGGTGCTCTTGCTCAGCTCCCCCTCCTTTTTCTGCTGATCATATAACACCCAGGCATTTGATAGATGAAAAATAGGTTGACATGAGAGTAAATGCTTGTTACTGAATGGCCTCTGAGGACTTCAGCAGCTGACATGTCCCACACTACACTGGGGAAATCCTAGTCCCCAAATGTATATGAACACAGAATTCTTACATATTTCAAGAAAAGTACTCAGATTTGTGATATGACACCAATCTTGGTGTGGAGCTAGACAACATCCATGAAGCTGCATGTTGGAAGATTCAGGGCAGAGCTACAATTTCCAGAGTTCCCTGTGAAGATGGATCAATTGTTAAACCATTCTGGGCACTGTAGCTTTGGGAGGAGAATAGGGGTCTCTTAACAACTCTCAGCACCGTTAACAAACTGCAGTTCCCAGAAATCTTTGGGGGAAGCCATGACTGTTTGAAGGGAGTGTGTGTCTTTCTACTAACTCTAATGGAGATGCTATTCTGTGGTGAAGCTGCCAGGGCAACATTTACTTCTATTCAGCCCTTTGTCAGCCTATCCCATCACTCTGTGTTTTTGTTTCATTATATTGCAACAGGAAAGGTTCTGGCAGCAGAAAGGTTGCTGTTTCATATCTGCCTATAGCTCAATGAAAAGGGTGGAAATGCAACAGCGACACACTGTTATCCGCAGCTCTGCAGGCGAACCATGTGTCAAGATCAAGTGTAAAAGAAAACAGCTTACATTGCATCTCATTGCTGAGTTGCCCTCATAAATCAGAATCACTCTCACCTTGACTGATGCCTTCCCAAAGTCAAATGGGAAGAAGGAACACACTTAACCTGATTCATTATTGGGAAGACTGCCAATTTGCCAGGGATTTCTAGTGCCCAACAAGTGTAAGGAAAGAAGAGGTGATTTTTCTTTCTCAGCAATTATTTCCATAAAACACCCCTGATTAACTTATCATAAATGTCGCTCAGCTTAAAGATGGCAGCTGCACTCCTTGTCTGGAACCACATTACATTGCCGGAAGGACGGTGACTTCCAGGTCTCTGAACAAACTTAAGGATACCTTTGAAAGCAATTTCCATTACAGATCTGAGTTTTGTAAACAAACTCCGAGAGAGACCCACACCAGTTGAGAAAAAACTAGAAAGCCTAAAATCTCTTGCATATGCATTCTTGGGATCTCTAGACTTCATGATTCGTGGCCCAACCTATCAGAACTCTTCCATAGAAAGCTACAAAGCTTAGGAACAAGATTGAAACACAGCTTCACCTTTTTCAACATATCCAGGCCCTGGATATCCATCCCACATGTGTTCTGCTGTCTGCCAGCCCTGAGTGTTCATTTTGCAGGGTCAGAGGGAAAGGGGAATCACTCTGTTGATGTTGCTAGGCAACCCACAGCCGTCATCACCAAATACCCAGTGCTTTATTTCTCAAAAGGCCCCAGTTCCTGGAAGCCAGGCTGTTTGGGCCAGAAGACCTCTTTCCCAATCTTAGAAGTGAAACAGCTACTTGGGCCTGCGTGGCGATGAAGGGAAGCCGTTCTGCATGTGCTCAAAAGGATCCCTTGCATCATTAAAATCCCATTTTAATTCACATATTTGAGAGTTGAGCTCCCGAGCATGAAAACAGGATTGAGGGCTGAGCTTTGTCTCAAAGTAAGTCTTTGGGGCACATCAGCATTGTGGCCGCAGTTGCCTAGCAGAATGATTTCTTTTCCAGGTCTAGCAATAGGAAATAAGCAGGGATCATCACGGAGAGAAGTGCATACCACAACAGCCAGACTGAAGGGCAGTCAGACATGCACAGTGCTCAGAGCAGTCCAAGCCATGTCTCTCTTCAGAGCAGTGCTCAAACGATGGAGAAAAGGAGTTGAGACCCCTTCATGAAATGTAACCCCTCCACCAACAATTTTAGCTAAATCATGTCCCCAATAACCTTCTTTTAAAAAGCTAAATTACAAAATTCGGGGTTTGAAAAATGAGCATTTGATACTGCATGATTAGTACACACTTGTATACTGGTATTAGTATGATTAGTATACACTATCTCACTCAAGCTGCTGGGTAGCTAAAGCTCTCTGGATTGGTCAGATATCTGGGAATATAACTACATGTAAGCATCTGTGTACTGCAGTTCTCCTGAAAGCATCAGCAACCGGATGTACAAGATGACTTAATAACACCGATCTGTTCCATCTCACTCTCTCAAACACACGTCACAGACCTTTCCCCCTTGTTCCAGCGAGGCAATAACAATATCCCCAAACAGCTGATCTTCCTCACTGTTCCAGCCAAAGCTAGTTGTCTTCTTTCTTTTCAAGAGACTTCTTGTGAGCAGAATTAGAGTGAGCAGGGTTTGTTTTCATGCAGTTCCTTTCCAGTGCTGAGCAAATCTCAAGAAAACTGACTGCAATCATTTGCAGATCATTTTCCATCCTCCTGCATCGGTCTTCCAAAATGACTGCTTTCACGAACCCAGACATAATTTTTTTAGAGTTACCTTTGCCCTGTTGAGTAGTACCTCCAGGTTACTGTTAAAATAAAACTAATATTTAAAACTACACTTTAATCGTCTTGTTAAATGAAAGAGAACATTGTATAAGCTTAGCGGGGTGGGGGGTGGGGAGAATGGAAACACAAGGCTAGAGGGAAATACAAGGGCAAAAAAGCTTTGATCCAATACAGGATTCATGCTCAGCCGGAGTAATCAGAACCATATGCAGAAACTATGGGACTTTCAGCTGCTCTTTAATTAAATAGCATAAAAATGACTTGACATCATTTTGTGTACTGGGGCACTTTGCAGAAGTGCTTTATACTAGGATAAGTAGCCTTATGGAATGTCCTCCACTGGTTGAAAAAAGCAACAAGACCCCAAGTACCTTGGAAACTGCTGAAATCAGTGAGACAATATATCAAAGAGTGACATGAACTAAAGCAAGTGTGTGTGTGTGTGTGTGTGTGTGAGAGAGAGAGAGAGAGAGAGAGAGAGAGAGAGAGAGAGAGAGAGAGAGGGAGGGAGAGAGAGAACAAATAGACAACTATTGGGTTGACCACAGAGGACTCTTACACCTCTTAAGTGTATAAAATAAACAGGATCCACTCAAAAGGTAAACTAGTTTCTAATCATTTCCCGAGTGGTTCTGCTTTATATTTTGGCTTATTGCATCAACAGGAGTTCTTTGAAAATGATGGTAAATTTGGGTGTAAGACTGAATGCACAACATTTGATTTTACTTATCTATAATAAACCTGCATGCATAATTTTAGCCCGTATACACCCAATTTGGCACATCTGAGTGGTTTTTATTTGCATTTGGCCTTTTATATATGCTGTTAAATTTATTGTGTCCTGTTCTGTATGCCAAGAAGGAACAATAAGCTGAGGGTGACAACGTAAGAATCAAAACCACATGAATATTTTGCATCAAGAGACAGATTTGGAATTTGTCACATTTGTTTCCTTACCTTTCTTTCAAGGAGCACTTCGCCCATAAAATAGGTCAGGCAGAAAGTGGGAAAGGGAAGGGGATGTTTCGAGTGAACTTCATGGCAGAGTGGAGATGGAACTAAAGTGAGGTCAACCTTCGCCAACCGGGTGTCCTCCAGAAGTTCTGGACTACCAGCCCCACCCGGAAGAACATCAGCTCAGCCTCTGGTCCAAAATATCTGAAGGACACCAGATTGGCAAAGACTGACCCAAGCCAAATGTTCTGTGCTGAGAAATCTTGACTCAAAGGTTGGGACGGTCAAAGAAGAAGAGGAGGAGGAGGAGGAGAGAGAGAGTACCCCACACAAGGGGCTGATTTCAGTGAGAGGGATAGGGGAAAAAATCCCCAGGATTTTAAGATACAGAACTTTTCTGGCCATACTGGTGGAAGATTCTTTTTTGTTTAGTTCATTTTTGCTGCTTTCTATTAGTCATGTCGGAGCTCCTCGTTGTGGTCAGATAGTGGGAACCATTTTCTTCCTCATAATGATTGGGAATTTTACTACTGCCTTTGCTAGGCCACTTTGGGGGAGGAAATGGTGTCTGGTCAGTACAAGAAACAACAAAAACTGAAACCTGCCCTCATTGTTGCTGACAAAAGTAATCTTGAAAAATATCTCTCCCCACTTCATTTTCATATCCTGTGAATGGGATTACAAATCCATGGAAGTGCATTTTGCTTTGGCACTAAAACAAACCCATAATTTTCTAGCCCAAAGTCAAACTCTCCACCACTGGCTATAAAAAATAGTTTTTAATGGTTTGAAGATGATGCATGTAATCTCTGTACATTTCGCATTTAACGGTAGAGGCATTGATAAAAACTCATGAAAACTGTATATAGCTGAGCAGATGTTTACACATAAAGCATTTTTAAAAAGAAGGTATGGCTACAATCCCAAGGAAAAAGTTGAGTTGGATGCAGAGGAAGTTAGTCACAACTATAATCTATGACTAATTTCCTCAAGATCCAACCCATTTGAGATTCCAGGATGGGCAAACGTATGGAGTTGCAGCCAACACATGTCCAAAGAGTATGAGTAAAAAGTAAAAGTGGGTTTTCCCATTATTTCCTAATTAAATATGGTTATACATTGGAAAGCATCTACAGTAGGGAGCACCTGGTTACAATCTACCTATCTTTTCATAACATACACTCTAATCCTTCTTATCCCTTTTCAGCTTTGCACACTGTTTATAGAAAGAGCAGTGTTTTTCATCCATATTTCTTATTTCCATAACGGATTCAGTGTCCTATTTTCATTTTTTTTTTGTTTCTTCTTCTTCTTTGTTTAGTCTTGTATGCCTTAAGCAAGCTGAACTATTGTTGAATTTGCAGTGCTATAAAATGTGGCAGCAAATGTCGAACTGAAAAAAACCAAAGGGTTGTATTCAACTAACTTTTATTTTCAGTAGACTCTGTGAAATTAATGTTCTCTAAATTAGCCATGGCCAACAATTTCAATAGGTCTACTCTGAGCAAAGGTTAGTAGATGCCCATCCAAAACAAACTTAGATTAAAAACCCCAGTGGGTCCAAAAGAATTGAGAATCATAAATGTGTGACTGCTAAAATGGGAGTTCCATATAGCAACTATAATCTTGTTAATTTTGGCATTTCTCTTTCTTCTTCCCAGAGTTGAACTGCACCATCTGCTCCAGTAGCAACTAGCATCGATTAAGGCTGAAACGGACACTGTTTTCCAGAAGCGTGTTTTGTAGTAAAAAAATAATAATGTCCTGTTTCTTCTGTGTTTTCTGGCAGTACCTGCAAAAACACCTACCTATTCATCTGCACTACCTTCTCTTGCTCTCTTTCACAAGTGACTTTGTTTGCCCCTGAAGGCGTTGTCATAGAAAAACTTGCCCTCTGGAATAACTTCCGCAAGAAGAAATGATACATGTGAGAGGTATAGTGGGAGGCTGAAGTTATTTGGTTTTGTTCTATGCTCCCTTCTGTTTATTATTTATTTGAGACTTTTGTTTACCGCCTTTTGCCAGTAGGTCCCAAAGTGGTTTGCATCAATAAAAATATGAAACAATGGTGCAGCTTGAGCAAGATGTAGCACCTTAGACCACGGCATAACTGGAGCTAAGGATGATCTGCCTTCACCCTGGGACTTTTAAAAAAAGTGGCGCCCAAGGAGAGACAGAGAGGACATTGGATTCCATAGCAGAATGCTGCAAATTAGAAAATATTTGTCAGCCTTGAATTTGGGAAATATCTTACGGATATCTATGAAAAAGTTATAGACTTTTAATCCCTTTCTGCAGGGATTGCAGTCTTAATCTCCCCTCACTGTTTTTATTGCTGCCACTTTGGTGGTCTGGTTAATTTTTCTCCCTAACCCCCAAGGGAAGATCAGCTTCCCTCACACAAATCAACTGTAGACAAACCCAGCTTCGAAATCTTGAGTGACAAATGATGACCACTAGGGGGATCACACACAAAAACTTTATTAGAAAAAGATAAAGCCATTGTTAAAAATGTTCTCCGAAAGAACAAATAGCCCCCCCCCCCCGCTTCTAGATAAAAATATTCTTTTTGAGACAAATAATTAATTGGACATAATCAGCTTGTAGTGAGGTCATAGTCTTCTTCCAGATTGGTCAGATATCATCAAAGAGGTCTTCAGGATCACCAGTGTTTTTTTCTGACTCTGAAGGCATCTCTTTCGATGACGGCTGCTTGTCTGACGATTTTGGAGGAGAATCAGCTCTAGAGATTTAAAGCAGAGAACCTTTGTGAAACAAATTTATGTTGGTTATTTTTAAACCATGTTAGGTGAAGATACTTAAAGGAAAGTTTAGTGTCTTTGGAGACTGTATTCATTTTTAGGATGAAATTCTGCTCATATTTGCTACTTGCTCATTTGCGGTAAAGCCAGCAATGAAAATTATTCAGGTTGCAGTAGTTTAGCTGTCACTTTTCCATTTGAATCCCCCCTCTCATTTTCCTCAAGATGCCAATCCAACCTGTGATGCCAACATAAAGAATTAAGCAGAAGCAAGCAAGTAAATGGAAAAGACAGCTAAGCTGTATTTAGTTCAGTTACCACTGCATGGCATAGCTGGAAATTGGCTGGAGTTCCCCCCTCATTTTTCTCGCATGAGATTTATAGCCATTTTCTAATATTTTGACATTAGGAGCAAATTCCTAAATTTCAAGGTCTTAAGCTCTACCTTCTGCCTTGCCAATAGTTGAAATATCAAAAACAAAACAAAAAAACCCTTACAAATAGCAAAAAGATTTGAACTTTCAAATCTAGAGAGTGTATTTGGGCCTGTTGTGCATATTTGAAATCCTTGAGAAGAATGTGTTTAGATATTCCCAATTTCTTTACCTTCATTGCTTGTCTTTTAATTACAGTGGTTAAAAAATAAAATCTGCAGTTTACTGAGAAATGTAATAAATCCTGATTCATAGAGTTGTTAGCAGGTTGATACAGTCAAGCAGCTGGCACAGGAATTGCATGATCCAAACTTCTGTTGTGTACCACACAAGTAACTTATCACATAAGCCAGGTATTCCACGCAAACCAAGAGATGTGGGCAATCATAAGGCCCTCTTTGGACAACCTCCTCTTACTTCTCCCCAGGATCTGAGAGTAAAATGAGACTATGCCAGCCAGCCACACTCCCAACACCAGCGCATCCATCTAGCCACACCCCCAGCAGCACCTATCTGTTTAGCTCAAGGAAGCAAATGGTATAAAGGAACAAGAGGCAGGGGAGCTGACCTGGGCCCCAGTTTATGGGTGCCCGGTGCACATGACAGCATGTTGTCATGCCCGTGTCCTGGCCTTGGAACCTCGCAAGACTTCAGACTTGACTTCTGGTGCTTCGTGAGGCACTGGAAGTTGTGTCGGGGGCTCTCTGGTGAGCACCCGCAACAATTTTTTGTGGGTGCTTGGGCACCCAGAGCCCTCTATAGTTGGTGCCCTTGACAGGAGGTCACCACCTTGCCAAAGCTAAGCAGGCATGAGCCTAACCAGTTCAGATGGGAGACCACCAGGGAAACACATGTATATCCCTGTGGGTTCCATGACAGAAGGCAGGGTATACAGTGGTGCCCCGCAAGACGAATGCCTCGCAAGATGAAAAACTCGCTAGATGAAAGGGTTTTTCGGTTTTGCGTTGCTTCGCTAGACAAATTTCCCTATGGGCTTGCTTCGCAAGATGAAAACGTCTTGCGCTTTTTTCTTAAAGCCGCTTGAGGCGCAGTTGCAACGGACCGTGCTTCGCAAGACGAAAAACATCGCAAGACGAAAAGACTCGCGGAACAAATTATTTTCGTCTTGCGAGGCACCACTGTAAATGTTACAAAAGTAAGAAATACAGTGGTACCTTGGGTTAAGTACTTAATTCGTTCCAGAGGTCCATACTTAACCTGAAACTGTTCTTAACCTGAAGCACCACTTTAGCTAATGGGGCCTCCTGCTGCTGCCGTGCCACCAGAGCACGATTTCTGTTCCTGAAGCAAAGTTCTTAACCTGAAGCACTATTTCTGGGTTAGCAGAGACTGTAACATGAAGCGTATGTAACCTGAAGCGTATGTAACCCGAGGTACCACTGTAAAGAGACCCTCGTATCCTCATACTAAGTGCACAGGGGCTTCCATCTTATATCTTGATTGTGAAGCACAGATGCACAGATACCAGGGGCATGGACAGAAGGGCATGAAGAGGCATTGCTCTTTTCCTCACACTGTTACAATACACAAAGCGTTTTCTTAAACACACAGTAAGCAATGGAATCTCTGCTCTCTGGCTCATACAGTTTGTGCTGCCGCCACCACCACATTAGTTAAAGGAGCCTTGTGAACTCTATGACATTTAGCAGGATTGCCAGGGAACCAAAACTTTAAAATACATCCCCAAATCAAGGATATTATAGTCCCACCGTGGTTTGTCCAGTGATGTTTTGAACATTCCCACCACAGATGAAGAAAGTCTGCTTTGGGAGTGTGCCAGAACTTGAGAATATGTCTGCTTGGGGAGTCCCAGGTTGAAATCCATTCTCACCTATAAACCTCACTGGGTGACACTGGGCTATCTCTCAGTCTAACCTAAGGTTGTTGTGAGGATAAAACAAAGGAAAAGAAGTACACACACTATGTTCATCTCCTTGGAGAAAAAGCAGGATAATAATGTAATGAAAAAAGAATTCTAACTTCACCACAGTTTAGCACCCTCAAATGTGAAACATCAACTCTGTTTATGAGTTGTGTGACTAATACAGAGAGCTGAACCACAAATTGAAGGGCAGGTAAGAGCACTGATAAGTATTTGTTTTCTCAGCTGAGAACGAGCCACACAAACCTGAAAAAGCAGATGTGAGACATCTGAACAGACAAAGCAAAGCACCCACTAACTATTTAGTGTGATTGAGTGCCTATCCTAATGATGAGGTGATACGACAGATAATGCAACTTAAATGCTCCTACAGCCACACAAATTTCAGAATTCTGACAACAAATTAAATATTTCAAAGCTCTTGGAATGTTTACCTAAAACTCAGTTACATGTTAACATCTATATCCAAAGTGACATGTGCTATTGTTAATAATACAGGGAATAAACACTTTGCCCTTTTCCTTTTGAAAAAAGAAAAATTCAGATTGGAGGCTGAATTTGCCAAGACTTTATATAAGATCTACATAAGTGTAGGATGCTTGGTTTTTTGCCAGTGCTGGCACATCCATCATGTCCTAGGCTGTGCTGACATATTTACTGGGGCTTTGTTCTTAAATTCCCAGTGTGGGGTATATTGTAGCATGGTTCACGTATTAGGAAATGTTTTCCTAGAAATTCTAACAACTACACTGGAAAACTACTTGGATTTGGTTATGCTCTATGCTCTATATAAATTTATCATTAGTTAATCACTCCCCTGTATGAAAATGATGGGGAACTAACATGTTTCCCACTAAACTTTGTGTCTCCCAGGGTGAGAATTTCTATGTCATGTTTTCAGATACTATGGGAGTTCCTTCACCTCCTATCACTGTGCAGAGCAACATATTCATGGTAGTGGTTTCTTCTATGGGAGGGGTGGGGTAAAATACTCATTACCATTGTACTGGATGGTAATGTAGTCAGGAAGATAGACATCCCTTCATTACATCATGACGTTAGTAAAGGGACCCCTGAACATTAGGTCCAGTCGTGGCCGACTCTGGGGTTGCGGTGCTCATCTCGCTTTACTGGCTGAGGGAGCCGGCATACGGCTTCTGGGTCATGTGGCCAGCATGACTAAGCCTCTTCTGGTGAACCAGAGCAGCACACGGAAACGCCGTACCTTCCCGCCGGAGCGGTGCCTATTTATCTACTTGCAGTTTGACCTGCTTTCGAACTGCTAGGTTGGCAGGAGCTGGGACCGAGCAACGGGAGCTCACCCCGTCGTGGGGATTTGAACCGCCGACTTTCTGATCGGCAAGTCCTAGGCTCTGTGGTTTAACCCACAGTGCCACCCGTGTCCCTATCATGATATTACTTAGCTGCTTAAGTCAACCTGGTAGCATCTAGCAGTTGTTGGACCCCAACTCTCATCAGCCCCAGCTAGCCAATGGTCAGAGAAGATGACTGCTGTAATCCACAACATCTGGAGAGCACCTTGTTGGCTATGGCCAAGTTGAAATTATCCATCCAGTTTAATTTTTGTTATTGAGATGTTTTGCTTCTTCAAAATCATGATCATTTTTAAGCCAAGCAAAATCTGGATGAAATCCTGTGCACAAAGGGGATGAGGAGCTATTGGTAGGGCACGAGATAGAAACACTATAACCCAGATGAAATGGGAGGGAGGGAGGAAATTCCCTGGGTATATAACAGCAGAGGCTGGCTGGTCTCTCACTCAGTATGGTTGAGATGTTTCCTTAAACTTGGCTTTTGTGGACTAAGCTCAGGCCCTGCACAATCATGAAGTTCTCAAGACCCAACAGACCCCTAGAAACAGTCTTGTAGGAGTGCCTTAACAACAAAAACTTTGTGGCTTCCTGCACATCTCTCTGTGAGCAATACTTTGTGACCAGACATGGAATGAAACAAAAGAACAAAAAGAGCACAATTATTTTGATTTTCTTATAAAAAAGATAAAAATTACATTGCTGAATAATGCAAACCTCAACACAGGAATCAAGACCCACAAAGATTTAACTAGGCAGTTGGTTGCCCGCTATCCCAGGGGTGGACTTCAGTCTTTCAAATTTCAGCTGCACCCTGTGCAAGGCAAAAATTCGGCAATCCCTGCTTCTCATCTTCCATTTTGCTCAATTCACTATGTCATAGTTGCAGTACCCTGCAGCACCCTCTAGGCTCAGCGCCCAGTGCGGCAGAACTGATTGTGCTGCTCTAAATCTGCCTCTGCCACCCCCCACTTCTAACTTTGTCACATGACTAGGAGAGAGGAGCTTTTTAAATGCATGTGATGGTCTGGGAAGGAGGGAAGTGTGGGAATACGGCAGGAGGGAAGAGTTTACTTAATCGTGCATTTTAGAAAGACATTTTCAAAGAAACTGGGCAACTGAATGGTCCAGAAGGAATTCAGCACTCATTACCCAGCATAAGCGTTTGGCAGAAGTAAATACTGCACCTGCCTTTATCATAAATACAATTGGCATCTGAAAAAAAGATCTAAAGGCACTAATTCAACAAATCATATGTGCATGTTCCAGACTGAAGGCTTCACGATGCTCACCATTTGCTGCTTTCAATTGTTAAATTACATTTAAAATTGAGGCTAGTGTTTTTGTTTTTACAGAATTAACTGTGATCTGCTTGGATATAGCTTGGCTGGATCATTTAAAGAATGATAGCTATTGATTTATAAAATAATTTAACTCACAAATACATACTGGACAGAATGAACCCATCTTAATAAAGATCTATTTCTTTTCTTAAACTAAATTTAATATTGTAAAAATAAGCGGTGGCAACAAGTATATTCAGTTTAATATTATTACATTAGGAGAATTAACAAAGTGATATATAATTATTATATGTAGTCAAAATACATTTCTGCCTGCTTGTCAATAATTCAAGTTTTGAGAATTAAATCCATATACCATTAAAAAAAATTCACAAGCCTGAGGTGAGTTAACAAGAGACATACATTCCTGTGGTTCATTTACACTTAAGCTCATTCCTGCATAAAGGAACTAGACCACACATCTAGACTGAGAAATCGTTTTACAGCCACTGTCTCAGTAGGGAGGGGGGAAAGGGATCTGATTACTTAGTCAAAACCACAAAAAAGTATATACACAGCACAAACGTTTGGGTTTGCCTAGCATTTTAGACAAGAGTTTTTACAAACCCAATACAACATAAACTATCCACCAATATTGCAATATTTTCTACTTTTTCTTTTTAAATTATATTTACAATGATGTGTTGGTGCTCAATACTTTCTCCCTTCCAGCAACCCTGCAGCAGCTAATAATCTTGAGCAAACTCAATAATGTTGGTCATTCCGTTCATGATTTCTTATTTAGATACATCACTATGGAATGCCTTCTTGAATACACCCAGCAGCCACTATTGATCTGTCACCTCTCAGTCTAGAATGTTTATCTTGCTGAATTGGGGGAACAAATGTTTGAGGGAGGGCAGATATCGTCTTCAAAAAACTTCACCTTTACATTAAACCCCACCATCAAAGTAGCTGAGGTGGTTAGTTCATAAAGACCACACTAGAAAGTCCAAGACCTCCGTTTAGTATACAAATGCCTTCTATCTGGTGGTTGCGCTGAAACGGTCGAGACTCGTTCACTCTAAAGCTGAGGCACCTGAGACAGCGATGTCTCAGGTGCCTCACCTTCTCCTGGCTCTCAAAGGCCAAGTAAAAATATTGAATCCTGGATATAGCCCCAAACTCCTTCTACATAGGAAATGCTAAAATGTAATGTTCAAATCCCATGCATTTGAATGAGAGGAGTTTGTTGGTTTCACAAGTGGCTCTCAACAGATAGCACCATTAAGAACTTGCAGTGATTCAGATACTGTGGTAATTTAATTTAAGTGGACGTAATCAGTCTTACCTGTTTGCTTCAACAAAGTAAGATTTAATTTGGCTTCTAAAAATGTAACATTTATTTTTTTTTAAAGGTGAATTGATTATGCTCCCAACTTTCTAGCTTTCCAGGAGCCTCTGGTTCATCACCTGTGTATCCTCATTCATATCAGACAAGTTCAGGTAGCTTCTCTCTCTCTTTTCTCTCCCCAAATGAGCATTTCCCCCTACTATCCTACAATTCTATATAGAATTATTCTAGCCAGGTCATGAAATGGATTTGTGCTGCAATCACAATGATCGAACAGCTTTCATCTATTTTTTAGCTAGAGATGAAATCAAAAGGCTAAAAAATCAAAAGGCTAATAGCTACACAGTAGGTAGCTATTGGCAGTCTCAGTTGTTGGTAGCATCAAAAAAAGCATGCAGACCATAATTGGCAGAATAAATACCTGTTTGGCAGGATTCTTAGCCACATAAAGCCAAGAGGCAGGGGAAACTGAGTTAATATTCATCTTTGAAGTATCTGAAGAAGTGTGCATGCACACGAAAGCTTATACCTAGAACAAACTTAGTTGGTCTCTAAGGTGCTACTGGACATTTTTTAAAAAAAAAAAAATTAAATTTATTCCATCTTTGAAGTGTGATAGAAGTGAGGACCCTTTTCATGCCTGTGTGTTTTGTCCTTCCGATGTTTTGGACACCTGTCTGTACGAGTTCATTGATGAGGTCTGTGAAACTGACAAAGGTTCAGCTCTCTGGATGAATGAATTTAAATATTTCAGGATCAAACAATGATTCTAGAGCTGGGTGCCATCACTCTACCAAGAGATAATTAATTCCATAGCTGGACAGAAAGGACAGACAGAGCAGAGGTGAGTCTTCTCTGGATGTTAATATACACCAAGGAATGAAGTACCAGTCTAGTTGCAATTCAGAGAGCATTCCGCTGTCAGTTCTTCCTTTGTTTGCAGACAGGAAACCTGCTTCCAAGTTAAATAATTTACACTTTGCAAGTTTATGAAGAATTCATAGCGGCATTCTTGGCAGGAAGTTGGACTGATCGACCCGCAAAAGTGATGGGAGCCCTTTGCAAGGCTAAAGCATGCATTACTCCTAAATGGTATTTACCAACCCTACTGATTTTGAAGCAAATGCATGTTCAGGACTGCAGTACAAAGCAAATTAATGAGACTGGTATAAAGAGAAGTGAGGTGTTAATTGAAATTCTTTCTTTCTTTCTTTCTTTCTTTCTTTCTTTCTTTCTTTCTTTCTTTCTTTCACACTGGAGAGACTTTATTGTTTTATTTTGACTTTTATTGCTGAATCACTATAAGCTGTCTTTAAGTCTGTTTCTCACAGAAAGTCAGCATATCAATGGAAAGATTGATAAATAAATAACACACAGGGCATATGTAGACCAGATGCAACCCATGTAAAATAACACAGTGTTACCCAGATGAACCTGGGAAGCACTAATGTCCCATCTCTCTTGGGTTATTCTTCTCTGAAAGCCAGTGCAAGTTTCAACTCCCTAATCTTTCTCCCCCTGCTCCCCAGCTCTGGACAGGGGAACAGGAAGAATGGCTGGCAGACATTTGTCAGGCATCAGTTTCTCACTTGAGGCTTTCGCTTTCCCCTTCCAAAGGATAAACAGCAATTGTATGTTTATGGTTCAGCATCACAGGGAAAGCTTTCATCTGCTGTCTTTCATTAACTAGGTGTGTGCGCCACTATTTACATTGCAAAGCTGGAATTCAATATATATGCTGAAAAATATGAGATTTGAAAACATGGCATAGTTCACAGACTGAAATCATTTAGCGTTTTTTAAAAAATCAAGACAGAAATGGCAGAAATTAACAAATTTTACTCCCTACAGATTTTTAGAACTCTAATTACAAGAAAGGTAATTGTAACAAACGCAAAGAGCAGAATCTAAGTAATGATATGATTATTATCCCATTAACATTAAGTACAGACATATATTTAAAATCAATGAGAAGAACTTTTTCTGAGGATAAATTCATATGTAACAGTTTTCCATATGTCTTTCCTTTTAAAAAAAGATTATCTTCTGTTTGATAGCTGTTGTTATGGCATGGAATATCTCTGCATCTCCATCACAAACCAGAACATTAGCACAACATTTTCAGTGTTGCACTTTTGTTGTCATCTGAGCACAATGGTACCTCAGGTTAAGTACTTAATTCGTTCCGGAGGTCCATACTTAACCTGAAACTGTTCTTAACCTGAAGCACCACTTTAGCTAATGGGGCCTCCTGCTGCCGCTGGAGTACGATTTCTGTTCTTATCCTGAAGCAAAGTTCTCAACCCGAGGTACTATTTCTGGGTTAGCGGAGTCTGTAACCTGAAGCGAATGTAACCTGAAGCGTATGTAACCCGAGGTACCACTGTAGTGCTGTTTGCTTCTCATGTGACAGAACTTATCTCTCTATTTGTGTGCTACTGCATACATCTGCAGAAATAAGTACCTGGCACGTGTGATCGCTCAAAAGCTAATTTTGGGGAAATAGCAAAACTATTTTTGGGATCTTTACGGGAGATGATTAAGCTTAGACACACAAAAGTGCACTGGCTTCTATAATCTTGCTGAATTTGGGGCATTTAATACTGAACAATAGTGATGTTCTTACTTTGGAGACCACACTATCACTACATTTGTTATAATTTTATATATTTATAATTGAAGTATGCAAATATAATACAATTACAAGCTACAAAAGGGTTTTATTTTTTGCAACATCAGATTCCCACTGGCCCTGCTTGCATTTAACAGAAGGCAGCACACCTTCACACAGAATTTCCAATTACACAAAAGGGTCTATGTAAGAGTCATGTTCCGGTCTGATGCCAGATCCCACAGAGAAGGGTAAGGCTGGAGGCAGGTTGCGTGAAGTTGGCAATTACAGAACCACAGAGAACTCCAAGTGAGAAACCCACCCTGATAAAAGGTTGAGAGCATTCTGATGCTTTGTAAAGCTCCTGCTATCAGACCAAAGGCACAACCTTGAGGCTCCTTCACAATGCTTTGCCTATTCCTGCAAGTGGTGACAATTTACAGTGGTACCTTGGTTGTCAAAAAGCTTGGCTCCCGAACAAATCGGCTCCCGAATGCGGCAAACCCAGAAGTAAGTATTCAAGTTTGTGAACGTTTTTTGGAAGCCGAACATCCAACGCAGCTTCTGCTTGAGTACAGGAAGCTCTTGCAGCCAATCGGAAGCTGCGCCTTGGTTTTCAAATGGTTTCAGGAGTCAAACAGACTCCCAGAATGGATTAAGTTTGAGAACCAAGGTACTACTGTACTACATATTGGAGTTTTATAAATGTCGGAAACAAACCAAGGAGATAACATGAAAAACTAGGTTCCTTTTTGCAGACTTATAGAGCAATTCTTGCCATAAAAACTTGAGGGCCCATGTACAGTTAATGCCATGTATGGCATATGGAATCAGAATGGGATGTGTTGCAATGCACCTGCAATAGCCCTGAACTGGTTTTTCATCTGCGCACAAGGATATTGGTGGGGTCAGAGGCAGGTGGGAGTCTGCAACATTCCATACATCATGGAACTTTTTATTATTGACACTGATTCCTGCAATTCTAAGTTATGCTCTTAAGCTCCAAACTGAGAACATGGAAGCTTCTACGTAGGCATTCCTTAAAGGCAATAGATTCCTTGATCTGTGAGAGTGCTGGCTCTCCCAGACTATTATGATCCTGTGGCTGGGCTTTTTACACAATCTTTGGAATCACGTCATTAAATTCATAACCATGAGACAAGTTTTGAGTAAATAGCACTACTGAGTGGTGTGCATTACAATAGTTCTGTAGGGATCACGACAGTCTACTTTCAGCAACTGAATCAAATATTAGCTCATAAAAAGCACTGGTCTGAAAAACCCAATCAAACTTCATCACCAGGAGGTGGTTCACAAGAACTAGCATATTAATAATAGGGACTAATTATATCCAGGGATTTCACTAATCCAGCTATGTCCTCTAAAGCATACGGGGAATGAGTCTGATATAAAGTCCATGTAACTCTCACTGCTGAACTCAGTATTCAGGGATTCAGGGTATGTGTGTTGATTCAGTGAGAGGCATTTAAGAACTTTTAGCATGTTCCTATGAAGTTTTGCGGTGGCATATAGAATACAGATTTATGTGGGTTAAAATTACTAATAAATTCAAGGCACCCAGTTCTCAAGACAGGTTATTACTATGTTTACAATTTTGCTGGAAGGAATCTGGAATGCCAACATGTTGATCCTAATTGTAATAATTATTTACTTCCTGGATGACTAGCATGTCACAATTAGTCTAAAGGCTTGCTCTTAAGGCACTGAATTTAGGTGGTCTATATTATTTTCCCCCATCTGCCACAAAACCTGGGATACTTCATGCATAATTTCTTTTGTTGCTGCAGTACTATTTCTGCAGGAGAACGTTACAGAAATTATTATTCTGTAAGGATCGGTGGGGGGCGGGGAGGATATCAGGAAGCACATTCACTTTGGATATTCACCACTCATGGAGGTATTCATTTACATCCTGCAATAAGACATACATATTGACTCAGTTTGCATGTAAAACTAAACCAAACCATGGGCTCTCGGAGAGGAAATTTTGGCTGCTCCGCTCTTCCTGCAGTCCAGTTCTGTCCTCCTCCTGCTGTGCTACTGTGAGCTAAGCCATGGTTTGGCATAGCACATTGTCCAAACTTCAGCTTTTGATTTGTCTCCTCCAGACAAACCACAAGCTGTAAACAAATTACACATCTTGTTTACAGCTCATGATTTTTCTGAAGTGAGACAAACCATGAGCCCAGGTTCAAAGAGTATGCTAATCCAAACCATGGCTTAGTTTGCAGTAGCAGGAGGACTGTGGGAGGGACCAGGTGGCCTCACTTTTCTCTCCAGGAATCCACATGTTCATGCCAAGTGATATCTTGACTTAGTTTTATGTGCAAATCAGGTTGTTATGAGGATTGGAGAATCAGCAGCAGTAAACAGAGAAGTAAACACAACTTTAACATTAAAAAGTGTTAAAATATGCATTCAAAACTATTTTTCACATCTATCCATTGGAGCAAAGAAGAGATGTGTACAAATCATAATCAATCAGTCCATTATACCAAGTACAGGGGAACTTTCATAAAACTACCATCAATAGTATTGGCTGGTGAAATTGGCCGCAATTCTTCCTCTCCTCTCCTCTAAATCATTCGTAGTAGCCAAAACAGCAACAAAAGAGTAATGTGTTTGGTAGACAAGAGGTTTAAGGAAATGAATCGAGAAGCAGTTGCCAGCAGACAGCAATGGCTAAACGTAGTCTCTTCTAGATAGGAGACAGCTGTATTCCTTAAATCTATGACAGACAAGCCTACTTAGGATTTCTAGCCATGCAGATCTTCTGATTGGAGATGCATGTGACAAATGTTCTAGAAGCAGCTATATTGCAAATTTTGATATCACAGAGAGGTAGAACAGGAAGATGGCTATAGAAGCACAGTGCCAAACCTGCATTCATGCAAAGGAAGACCACCTGTTCTACAACAGCTTATCTTGAGTATTATGACAACCACCAACAAAATCTACCAGAAGATCATGTATCTATTTAAATGTATTTGCAGAACAAATACGAGCCCTTTTCGGACATCTGATCCATGGTGGGCAAATGAGTGTAAACAAAAGGTTGGGAAACAGGGGTCTGAGATGCACCCCTTTTCAGTCACATTCAGAGAAAAATGGCTCCTAGTCGTACTGGCTATGTATTACTTCCAGGACCAGAGGTAGTTTGCCTCTAATTATCAGCTGCTGGAGAACACAAATGCCTGATGGTGGGCTTCCATTAGGCATTTTGTTGGCCACTGTGAGAACAGGAGGCTGGACTAGATGGACCTTTGGGATGATCCAGGTAGGCATTTGCTCTTTTTCCCCCACAAAGGGAAGTGAGCCTGCGTAGACGGCGGTCGACCACTATCACCCGGGGATCGACCTGTCGATCACAGTTGACTGGTTGGACATCCCTGATGTATACTATTCATTTTTAATGTTGTAACTGATGCTGTGTTTGCTGTTTTTGCACATTTATAATATTCAGTGTAACCATGCATGTTCCTTGGAGATGCACATTGAGCCAGTCTGCATACAACTGCACATGCAGATTGTTCCATGCAAACATGAACCTTAGTCTTTAGTCTTTGCCAACTGGCCACCTGGGGAAACCTAGCATTACTGCACAATACTACATGGCAGGTTGCTGCAGACAAATGGCTTGCCAGGCAGAGAGAGCTACCATGCAGTGTTAATTTAATGTAAGTATGGCTTTAGCTTTGTTCATGTGTAACCTCCGGGGTCAATGCCAGTATCATCTATACAAAATATTTGCAGGGCGGAAAGTCAAAGAAAGTGGGAAAGGCTTTTGTCTGTTTTCAGATGCTGCCTCTAGGCAGCACTCCTTGGAGAATATGCTTAATTTAATAGTTTGCTGTCATGTTTTCTTGACTGATTCTTTACTGAATAAAAGACAATAACTGTTGTCTAAATGTCCCTTATGTACACAGTTGGGATCAATACAAGAGCAAGAGCAAGAATTAAATCGATATGAGAATAATGAACCAAACTAACTCTGATTAAATCAACGAACATAGGAGCATCAGACCCCCTCTTAGGTACCTGTCTTGCTTGACTGATTCAAGTTAACAAATCTCTGCATAGCTGAAACCCTGAGGCTTTGCGAACTGTTTACTCTATATCCAGCAAAGATGGTTCTGTTAATGGGGAAGAAAATGTATGGGTATCTTTCCCCCCCCCCCTTTCCTTCTTCAAGAATGACATTCAACCTAGCATTTAAAACACAAATCTAAGCTTTTATAAAGGTAGATCTCAGTAAGGCATTCAAAATGCAACAACTCAGGGATAAAGCTAAGTTTTCAGTCTCATTCTTGTGACAGGGGCCGACTTCAAATTGGCAGATCAAGCCTTGCCTAGTATAGTACTATGGGAAATGAAAAACCTCTATGAGCTATTTCTTTAAAACAAAATTCTTTGTGCTGCTCAGCCATGTAAACTTTCCTGTAAAAACATTATGATAACCCACGGGGTCCAAGTGCAGAATCCTCTCATCTCCTGGTGCAACGTAATTGTATTTTCTGTGCTTCCTTTCATTATTTGAGCCATCACAGAACAAAAATATCACCCTCCAAACTGTGATTGCTATTCTGAGATTAGGGATGCTCTGACAACCCATCTCTCCGCAGACTAAGCACAAACCAAATCTTCAGGTTACTGAGGAACTGAAAGACTGCCAGGAATGAAATATTTCTCACTGCATTTAGAGAGATAAAATAGGTAAAAAGCTATTTACTTTGTAGAAATACGCAACTTTCTAAGGAAGGCAGAACTCTTCATCAGGCAAGTTAGAAGAATACTTAGGTCTTTGCTAGGTAAAGGGAAAAAAATTTCACTACCGACAGGCGGTGGACCAGCAAAAAAAACACCAACTACCCCAACTCTCAGCACTTTGTGTGCTCCCTATTCCCTGAGACTAGTACAGCAGCAACAGTTGGTCTGTTATGAACTGCTTGTGTACAGTTACCTGGAAATTCCCAGATTTTACATTTCCTGGTGTTTGTGTTTCTTTGGCCACATTAAGTCCTCAATCTTCTTGTCTTTGCTCTTTACTAACGTTGTTCCTGATGATGCACAAGCAGCTGAGTCAGAAATTCTAGCTTTTCCAATATGGAGATATGCCAAAGCTTGTGAAGACCCAGCAGGAAGACCCAGTCCAGGGATTCAGAATGTCTTGCCTAATCGGTTATTTTGCCTTGGCTGAAAGGCAGGCTTGCTTGTGCTATGGCTTTGGGACAACACGAATTACAGGCCATACAATTTAATGTCTATTGCTTACTCATCTCACAATGGTGGGAACAAAATCCCAGGGAAACCAAAATGGTCTGAGGAGGATAATTTACTGCTGTATTTTTGCTGGAACAAAACTTCTTCCTTTTAAGATGCTTTCACGTTAGAACACTATTTTCAATGTCTGGAACAATTTAAACCAAGTTCCACTCTGCAATTCAACATTTCCAAAGGAATAAGCCAAATAAGCAGACAATAGGTTTTCTTAAAAGATTCTTTTAAAAATAATGTGTAAATGTAAATCCAAAACCTTTATGCTAACACTCTCTGGAAATCAAATATGCTGATTAAACTGTGCGCCTCATAGATTGAGGCACTTTTGCAAATGATTTTGCAGCTGAAGGAGATGAAAATGTTTTAACTAATCTGATGATATGAAATATCATTATGAATATTATGAACCTTCACTATGTTTGTGAAAGCCATACAAAGATCCTAATGCCTTTGCTGAGACAGAAGAAAAATAAATGTCGAATTTAACCAACAGTTACAAATGAATAGTTAACATATGGTGGTCAACCACATATATCATAAAGTGGTCAAGGCATAGGCAAATATTTGGATTCTACAAATTTGTTAAAGAATACCAATTACCTTGATCTAATATGGGTACTTCACATTTTCCAACTTACAGAAACTTGGGGGTGCTGTTAAGTCAAGGAAATGGCCGCTACAGTTCAAATCCAATTCTCTTTACAGCTGCTTTTTTTTTTTTTTTTAGACAAATAACCATTCCAGTTATGAATGTCCGGTATCAAACATTCTGGCTCACCTTGGTTGCAACTGCCAGAATCCTTGCACTTGTCATCACTGGAAGCTCATGAACAATTACCCACTCCCCTCCCCATGTCTGAAACTAGAAAGGATAGCAAGGGCTTTTCAGTTTGCCCCAACACCATGGAATTTGCTCCAGCAGCCAAAGGGACCTTAGCCTTCTTCCCAACTTTGAAACGGTGGAGGAGGCAATGGTGAAGAGACAATCGCAATGGAGGAGGCAATGGTGAAGAGACAATTAGCACACAACTCTGCAGCTGCAAGACTGAGAAGATGGCTGAGGTTCATCACACCCTCCCAAGGGCAACAGCAAACTACGGTAGCTATGGAAAGAAAGTTGCAAGATCCTGATCTAGCTCAGGACCCAGAACGTTTTGCATGCATAGCCTGTGCTCTGTCCCACAGCAACACACCCCTCCCCACCCAGCATTTTCCTTTCACTTCATTGTATGAAAGCATCATGGCAAGGAGTTAATTCATAAACAAAATACTGATTGAACTCAATGCACAATTATACCAAGCACCAAACTGCGTATTATTTAGCTGTCTGTGTAGACTTCTGTTGCTATGCCGCACATAGAAGCAGTTTAATTTCCCTCGGGGAATTAAGAAAGGATAAAGACATTCAGACATTTCTGGTCTGTAAAACTCAAAGTAGGAGGACAGCTCAGAAGTCCAAACCACAGAGCAGAAAGCACCCCATAAAATAGAAATCAGACCAAATACTAGCAACAGACAAAAAACTCCAATTATATATAACTAAACAAAGGATGGTGAACATGTAAGACAACGTTCAATGGCATTTGCCTGGAAGCTCAGGGGAAAGCACATTATTCATTTTATTTCATGTTATTTTTTCACTGAAAACTTTTAATAATTATGGGTAGGTGGGTGTGGGTGTAACGACTATAGTGAGAAAATCAGTAAGAATACAGACATTCAAACTGTATGGAAAGTTTGATCCTTGTGATATATTAATAGAATCCACACCATGAAGCTAATAAATAGGTTTCAAAAAGTATTATTACACAGGAAGACCATGTATCATAGAATTAAATATGCATGTTCACGCATAAACTAATATAAGCCTATATATAGCTTCCTATTGGGTGTATTCAGATGCAATGGGAAACCATTGTTTACAGCAATCCAGGAAAGTACTTGATCTCTACCCCTTACATATGGAAGGAGGAGAGGAGGGAGTACACTAGCCCGGGGTTGCTTATGTTCATAATAGCAAACAATGTATTGCTTTTATATCTGAATGCAGTCACTGAGTTTTCACTGGCTATACCTCATGGTCATACACACTGTGAGGATTGTTATTTATTTATCTATCACACAAATCAGATCCTGCACCTGTGTACGGTTTCAGTGCATTCCCATTTACCATTTTCTGATGCTTATCTTTTTTATATAAAAAAAGAAAAAGAAGAAAAAGAATGTATTTTGTACTCGGAAATAGTGGCTGCAATTTAATACATTAGTGATTTTGTCTGTTACCAAATAAATTTGTGCATTTCTATTTGGGGGGATGCTTTCTTTGTTCGCTGTACATTTTGGGTGAGGACACCACAGTAGCAGCATAAGCATGCAGCAGAGATTTGCATATTATAATACAATCCGAAAAAAATGGAGAGAGCTTTTATGTTATATCTCTCTGGAAGAATAAAAAGCTTTACTCTTAGATAGTAAATTTATGCTAATGACACCACGGCTCATCTAAAATGAGAGGGAGGAATGAAACACTAAAGTGTCAAAAGCTAGCTGATGGTGACCCTGCAGGCACATGCCACTGATCAACTAATTACTATGATTCTGAAGGATGCCCTAGGAAACAGCAAGTGGTTGACTGCTGGGACAGACATGCTGAATCTTTAGCAGCTGAAATTTGCTGAATGAGAATTTGTCATTGTCTCTTTTGAACGAGGGTGGGGCGTGTTTATTGCCTGTTACCTCAAGAAGCTCTCACATTTATTTTATGGTTATGAAAAAGAAGCCACCGATTTATGTATTCATTCTCTAAATATGAAAATCACTCACAGTCTGAATTCCAGTTGTTTGGCAACCAATTGATCATTCCTCCAAAACAAACAAACAACATACAATTGAGTATCCGGTCCAAAGGAAAGCATTTATCTCATACAGAATGGTAGTTATTATATACAGCCTGTAAATATAAACCTATCCGAAATTAGCAATCTATGCCTCACCTTCAAGACAGACTACGTTGGTAGGTATTTAGGACAAGGCCTTTCCTGTAAGGAGTGCCCCAATTGTGGAATTTCCTCCCCAAGGCAGATAGGTTGGCCACCATCCTAGCCTAGCCTTAGGCAGGCCATAAAAGCAGTTTAGTTTTACTTGGCTTTCAGTGGGCTTTAAATTCTGATGTATGGCTTTGTATTTTGATTTGTATAGTTGTTTTAATTATTGTATATAACCCTTGTGAGCACAAAGGCAATCCATAACTATGTTAAAGAAAAGAAAAAGAATTCAGGGACAAGTATGCTTAAGACCATTGATTAAAATGTATAGGATTGGCCTGGGAAGACCCGAACTCCTTTGAAGGTGAGTATGAATGGCTAGAAATATATATATACTTTTGATTCCAAAACTAATCTTAACATACAAATCCAGTCTCCCAGGATAATTGCTGTTGTTTGCATCCACCAGTCTCGGGAGACACTGGAAGACTTTACCTTCGGAGGTAAAGTCAAACGGTTGGAAAGTTACAACTGTGGCAGCAAAGCCTGATACAGAAGAGACATGCTTTATTGCAGGTGGGGCAGATGAGGGCATCCAGTTTTGCTGCTACAGGTTATTCTTTCTGCGCTTCTCCCAGCGATCATTCCTCCTCTGGTCACTGCTGTGGATACATCATCAGTCTGTCTCCAAGCACTGACGTCGTCTGCAAGGGATTCCCATATGGTGTCTTGCATGGACACAATCATCTTGTAGAGCTTAGGTAGGAATGCTGTCTTGCTGAGCAGTTTGAGAGGCCGTAGCTCAGTGGAAAAGCATCTGCCTTGCTCCTACCTGAAAACCCATAGAGCTGCTGCCAGTCAGTGTAGGCAGTACTGAGCTAGATGGGCATATAGTTGTGTTGATGGAGAACTGACCTTCAGGCCTATGCATTCCCACCCCGGTTCCTGTTGCCCAAGGTCTTGCACAGAGTCTGACTGCTGAGGGAGGAAGTAGTTCTGAGAACACCCTAGTGACCATGCAGGTTTTGGTTCCTGGAGCTCCTCCATCTCTCCAGGGCATCCCTTGTGTCTGCCTCATGGGAGGGACCTTCTTCTTCAGGTACTGTTTGTTCACCCAGGCCCAGAACTATTCCATCTGATAGCCTGGTGGCTGAGTGGCTCTGGCTGAAGCAGCTTGGCGTGTCAGACAATGTCCTGGCTATGCTCCTGGTTTCCAGGAAGAGTTCCACAAATACGTTCGTATGGCTCCACATGGAGGGTGTTTCTTGACTAGTGCAGGGACAGTGGGAGGGGCCCCACATTTAGGGAAATGGTGGACATCCTGTGGTTCCTCCAGGCAGTGCCCACCTCCTCTGCCAGAAGCTGGTCATATCCAGTGCAGGGGTGGGTGCTGTGTTCTGGAAGTTAGCCAAGGGCCTCCTAAGGGAAGTCCACATTGTCCTCCTGTTTTTCACTGTCCTGTACACCTTACTTGTTTAACTGTTCTTTGCCTCTGACAGTGTGTCTCTGTCATTAGTAGCTCCTAGGGGTTTTGGACCTGGAGTGGTCGGATGTGGTATGTGAGGTTGAGGGTTCATCTCTGCTCTTCCAGACATTCTGGGGGAGAGGGAAGCCCTCTCCCACCACGAGAATCATCAATTTGGACTCTGCTTGACACTTCCAAATCACTTCCTACCCAAAGTCATATTGGGGCATGATTTACAACAGCCTATAATTTGCAACTTACTTAACTTTGTGGGCTAACAGGGTAGAAATCATTCTTATAGACTGGTTTTATTTTATTTTCAGCGTAGTGAAATTTGGAGCACTCTCTCTCTCTCATACAAATTCTAGCAGCGTAATTGGTTCTATTTTATCCCCCTTTTAAGCTACAGAAACAAAAAGCAAGGGAACTCGTATGTGAGACTGGATTGTTTTACAGCTCTATTCATTTTAATTGCCTAATTTCTCCCCCATCAGCATTCTTTCAAGAAAGATTTGCTCCTCAGTCAAATATGGCATGTGCTAGAACCTAATACAAAGAGGTTTTTCACAGCCAATAATAATACATTTTGGAAAATGAGTTCCAACGTGCTAATAAACCTTTAAGTACAGAAGTGGCAGCAGTGTCTCTAATAACATATGATGTAAAGATCAATTTGAATATCAAAGAACATATTGAAATACTTTCAAAATTGCTACCATTCAGTCGGTATAAATGGGAAGGGGCCAAAATCTAATAATGATTCTCCCCCCACTTCAGCACTTTCTACCCTTTAGTACAAGTAAAAACACACACAAATTATTTGAAATTAACAGGCTTTACAGGGAGACGAGAGCCAAAAACTGAACATTAATTCACCATTATACAACACTTGGTTCATTGTTTGTGCATTGAAACAATCTGTTCAAAAAATGACATCAGCAGACTTCAGTAAATAGCTGCACTTATAAACCTTTTTATCTTATACATAAGGCATGAAAGAACAAGGTAGGAACATTTGTGAGGTCACCAGCTGCTAAGGAGGAAATGTAACAAGCCCATAGCAACTCCCAGTCTCTTGTGCTGGAGGCAAAAGCATCCCAAGTCACTCCTGGTCTTTTTCTGTTCCACCCACAAAGTCACCCTGGACTTTGTGTACCATAGATGATTTGAGTGATTTCTGTGCTGGCACAGCATCCAGTCAAGGATCATGGTTAGTGTGTGGTAGGCATCTCATGCAGATGACCTTAGCAAACTTGGATAGATTTCTAAATTTTGCTGTTACACATTAAAAAAAAAAAGCAGTTTCATTTTCGGCACGCTGCCATACATCCTGAAGCAGCAATGCTGTTTACAGCTAGATGTGCTGAAAAGTTATTAGGAGATGCTGTTCATTACAAAACAGTGTTTCTTCCCATTACATTTTTTCCCTGCCAACGCTCTGATAAATCGACATGGTGTAAGCACATGTGTAGCTCACTGGCTGATGGCATGTCTTTCTGGCTTCAAAACACAGGGTGAGATCCAGTGCTGCCATCCTCCTGGCAGAACAGCATCAGATCCAGTTGAGGCATTGTAAGAGGAGACAAGGCACATCCCTCAGATTCTCCCTGTGACACCTTCCATGCTGCTCCGGAGGGTCCCCCGGCCCTCTGGAGGGTCCCTCTGGTTGAGGCTGATGGGAGTTTGCAGCCCAACAATATCTGGAGGGCCATAGATGCTCCACCCATGGCTTACATAGAAGGGATACTGGAGGTGGAGAAGTCTGGAGGGGACAAGATGGGAAGGTGGGGAAGCCAAATGGAACTGGTAGGGAGGAGTAAATTGGGCTATCTCCTTCCCATGGCTGGCCTAAGACTTTTTGATGATGGAAGTGGAAAGTAAATGGCACCTTCTCCCTACACTTCCCAGTTAAGGAGAACAATAACCAAGACATAATATCTCACAACTGCCTTCTCCTGGCAGTAAAAATAGAACAACAAATTAAATTGCTACTTTCATGACATCCAAAATCAGATGCTTGAGGAAGCCTCCTAGCTCTGCCATTACCCCCTTCATAGTGAGTCTGGCTACTTATGTTTTCCAATGAAATACCAGAATGGCATAGTGATTCTGTAGGAATCAGAAGCCACTGATTCCTATTTGAGAGCTAAGCAAGGTATAGACAATTGTCTATAGACATAGACAATTATGTGATCAGAATCTCCTGTGTTGTCATTTTTCTTTTCTTAGCTAGCAGATGTTTTCTTTTCAATTAGATGTGAAACGAGCAAGGCTGCCTAGGTTAGCCAAAATGTTTCCATTTGGTTTTAAAAAAGAAAAGAGAGTCCTAAAACTGGGAATGAATGCTGTGAATCCAGCACACCATCTACTTCATTTTAACTGAGATAAATTCATCTCAACATTTAGATTGCCCAGAGGATGTTGGGGATCCACAGTAATTCTGGTTCTGCAAATTGGGTGCTAAACAAATGGGGTTTCATGGGATTCTGAACTCACCAGTGCTATGGGCCAAGCTTATCAATGCAATGCAGCAGGTTGGGAGCATATAAGGCATCTAATAAAATGGGGGATAGAGAGTGGAAGACTCAAGCAGGCAGCTGTCCCCAGTATGCAATAGCCTGTCTGAACCTGATAGCCGACTACAGCCGTGCTTATTGGATAATTCTCACATTTCTAGTGTGTACATGAGATGATTTACATTTCCCCTTCAAACAAAATGTTTGCAAACCATTTCCCAGCAGCTGGATAGGCTATAGCTCCTACTGTATAATGGGTCTGCTGTTGCATAACGTGTGGAACTGTTATTAAAAGGTTGGTAGCGCTGCCAACTATCTGTAGTTGACGGGCTCATGGCATGTGAGAGGGGCTTTCTTGTGATGGCCCCCCAGATTGTGGAATGCACTCTTATGAGGTGTGTCTTGTATGCTTCATCACTGTATGCTTTTTGATGATTGTTCAAGATGCATCTCTTTAACCAGGCCTTTGGTTGAGGATATGCCTTCACTCCTCTGGCATTGCTGTGCATTGCTCTCTGCTTGTTTTGCTATTCTGTTACCTGCTTTTGAGATTTTAATTTCCAATTTTGAAATAGATTGTACTTATTTTAATGGCAATATTTTTTAACCTGCCCTGGAAGAATAGCTACAAAAAATAAAATAACCAACATAGTATGGGTAGACTTCTCACACAATTTTTTAATAGCCAGCCTTGGTTTTCAGGGCCCTGGATAATACCTAGTTTATAGTCACAAAAGCATATATCAATACATAACTATAAATGCTAAGGTGCAATTATTTGTTCTTGATACATCAACAATATGTGTACGGCAGGTGTAACAGCACTAGTATGAAGTTAAGTGTAACAACACTGACCTTACTACTTTACTTTTATATCAATCTACGCGCGCGCGCGCGCGCACACACACACACACACTGCTCTGTAGCCCAGGAATCCAGACCAGGGCCTGAGGTTCTCAATTCCTGTATTAGCTCATCACCAAATAAGCTCAGTTTTCTACAAAAAAATACCTATCAAACAGGAATGCTTTATGAATGACCTCTTACCCCAAATGGGCAATGTATTCAAAACAGAGGCCTTAACATTTTATCTGGTGGCTTCTGTCTATGTTAGAAAGTGGGGGGTTAAAACATGCTTAATGCATGCCATCAGTTCTACAACATTGTAAACAAAATGGAGGAGGGGGGCAGAGAGGGAGATATTACTTTAAAAGCCCAGTGGGAAATACCCACTGCCAGAAATATGTTAGCCATATAATAGTTTTATGCTGCTGTATCGTTAGTATGCCGCACTTTTCTTTCACCACTAAGGGTGCTGTGTTTCATTTTCAGTAAAGATTTATTGATTCCCAATTGTTTGTGAAGGGAAAATGTGACATTTATGGTTTTACGCTTTACTGAGATACTACATTCTATGCAGAGGATGTCATTAAAATGCACTGTATTGTTTGATTCTGTCATGGCAACTGCAGTATTTTCCACATGGAGATTCCTAAAAGCACTTACTAAATCCATGTCATTTCTGCCACAATGAAGATGGTCATAAAAACTAAAGAAACTGTCCTTACCGTGGAATTTTAAGAACTTTTCATTTTTTGTAATTAAAGTAGCATATTAATCTCATAGAGTGGCGATTTAATGCAAAGTAATGCTATAAATTCTAAGGTCTGTCGTTTTAAAGATTTATCCTGTTGAAACACAAACATATTGTTTACGCTTGAAATACATATTTAGCAGCTAGCATTTCTGCAGAGGGTAAAAAAAAAATAGATACGAAAATCCAGCGATATAAACTCATGCAGAATATTTTACAGTTCATAGCAAATAAATATTAAATATTTTATTATTTTAATTCTACTTTTCATAGATTTGCAAGTTTTATATTTAGGACATTCATTGACAAGCTTCCTTTTCAAGCCTGAACACAAACGTTGAAAGAAACTTAAGCTAACATGACTTCTAGTAGTATGTAATTGTGACAGCTCCGTGGATGTGGTGGAGCTGAAAAAAAGGACATGAAGTGGATGATGGCATCCCTGACCACTGGCCATGCTGGCTTGGGCTGATGGGAGTTGGAGAGCCACAGGTTCCTCCTCTTTGCTCCATACTTCAAATCACTGACACCATTCTGAATCAAAGCAGGCAATGATGAACTGGCAAGAGAAAATGCAAACCATCTGATGCTACAGTGGTCCAGTGAAGGGTTTTTCAAAAGTAATGATGTTTGAGTAGGATTTGTAAGGGTAGAGAAAGGTGGTTTCAGCTGCAGGAGGTTATTCCAGATATAGGGAACAGCATACACAAGACCATAAAAGGAGCCAATGATTGTCCTGAGCTACTCGGTAAACTTGCTTTTCCATCATGGCCTTCTCTTAACCACACCATTTGTTTTCAAGAACGATTATTCCAAAATTATTGCATTAAGTCAATCTGCTTTAGTGGTCAGTTTAAATGATAGCATGATTGACTATTACAAGTTAAAGCAGCATCTCTACAATTGTTTTTACACTTAGTGCATGGAATAAATGTACAAACCACACATTTCCTAATCCCATGTAAATTAATGTATTTTGAAAATCTGCAATAAAGGCTCTATTACATTTTCAGTACCAATTTTTAAACTAGTTATTTGCCTTGTTCTCTATATCCCTTGAAATCCTTCTTTCTGAGCTAAATATAGAAAAATACAGACGCACAGGATGGATCACTTTTGCTAGCTTCTTTCATTTTTATCTTGCATCTTTCCCAAGTTATCATATTAGCCACACTCGAAGGGTTTAGTCAAAACGTATCAGACTATTCTCCTACTCTGACCCATTCATTTGTATCTTGGTATAAACATTTTAAAGAGATACTGGGCTCTTCCATTTCATTGCTTTAGACTAGCAAGCTATATTTCCCGAGGCTGACCGTTGTATCATAATTGGTATGAGAGAGACAATATGTGTGTGTGTTTGTGTAATGGATGACCTTGCTATGACTTAAGGAAATAATAAGATCCCCCAAGGAAAATGTACAAAAGCCTGCTGATAATACCACAGCAAATAAAAATTCTGAAGGACAAATATACCTCTTGTCAGAGCATTAACATTAACAGTATTTTCTCCTTAGTCTGTTATTTGATCTGCACCATGCTAAGTGTGCCAAGTCTACTTTTTTTCTAAAGAGTAAACATTCAGAACAGAATGAACCTCAGTGTGTTACTTTTACCATCCCTCTACGTGTCTAGAAAATCTTAACCTCTATCACTAATGCACATTTTTGTTTGCAATAGCATGGATTTATATCTACACTATTGGAATCTGTTCTTTAGCACCCTTCACTTGTCTGTGTTTTAGGGTTTTGTGGGGGGCAAGCTTCCCCTGCTTCCCTCTTTAACACTGCTGTCAATAAAAAAAATGACATGTTTAATAAAGAAGTTGCTTTCTTGGTCTCCCTCCTTCCACCTGCCTTGCCCCACCCTCTGGCCCTAGGAGTCCTCATAAGGGAGCTGTTCCTGGAGGAAGAACTGTGAGGGGAGAGACTCCATCAGGCAAGGCCTCCTTCCACCTGCCTTGCTCTACCCTCTGCTTCTCGATGTGTATTGTATTATGTACTGTGGCTTGTCGTTGTTTTATTGATTACAGTTTAGATATTATTGTAACCTTTGAGTGGATTTCTGTTTAACTTTTATATGTTGATATTATCATTTTATACTATTCAAATGATTGTTAAATGTTACCTTTTTTGATGGAGGTTGCCTATTTTAAAGTTATGTTTTATTATCACATTTTTGTTTTGCACTAGATTATAAAATGTACATTTTTTGTTTCTTCAGCTTGTAAACCGCCTTGAGTATTGTAAGATAGAAAGGCGGCATACAAATTAAAAATGATGATGATGATGATGATGATGATGAAGGGAAAGAGCCATAGCTCAGGGGCAGAGCTTATGCTTTGTTTACAGAAGGTCCCAGGTTCAATCCCTGGCATCTCAAGGTAGGACTGGGAGGCTAAAATTCTGGAGAGCCACTACCAGACAATATAGGCAATACTGAACTAGATGGAGCTAGGTGAGTCAGGCCAATGGTCTGACCCAACATAAGGCAGATGCCTATGTTCCTCAGTACAGGGGGCTGGTACGCTAAGCCACTTGCAGCTTTTCCTTTAAGTGCCATTTTGTTGCACCTTCACCCAGATTTTCTCTAACTGGACAATTTTTCTGAATAGAGTGTGGGGGCCGCTTCTGCTTCCTACCTTCTGTAACTTATCTGGCTTTACATTTTGGTAGACTTGTCTCCGTCTCCACACTTTCTCCCCTACTCCCCCACCCTCTCTTAATTCTGCTTCGCAGTTTAGTGAAAACTGGGCAGTCCTTCACAAAGGTCCTAGAAACGATCTACAGCTATAGATGTGGCGGGGGGGGGGGGAGATGGAGAGCACACACTGAAGCCTTAGCCAGCACGTAGGGGCTTACATTTGATAATTGCAGTGGCTAAGACAGGAAACTAATTCAGACAAACTAGACCACGGTCTTCACAGTTGAAAGCTGAGATAAGTCATTTAGAACTGAGCACTGGAATGAATGAATATCCTCTCCCACAAAACCTCTCCCTGAAACATGCAGCACTTTATTAACTAGGAATTAAGAGCTGGATCTCAGCATCACTCCCATGTGCCAGGTGTTCTGTGTAAGTCATAGCCGCTCCAGTTTTGGCTCCTATTAATTTTGACAACAAAATTGCTTCTATGGCAAGTAATGTTTATAAATCTGGGGAATCAATCTCAATGTTCCAGAATCGTTGGAAAGAAGGCTGAAGGAATACGAATGCACCTCCGCCCTCTACCAGAATTCAACTGCACAAAGCCCCAAGGAATTGCCAAATGTTCATAAATTCAGCAATGGCAATACATGGCTTAATATTTTGCTTTCAAATGTCCTAGTTGTCATTCCGGCTACCAATGCAGACTGTCAAAAGTAGGGCACGGGGGATATTATTACAGTTAGGGCTTACACTGCTTGATTAATTTTCTGTTATTGGCGAGGGCTGCATATGGGATTAAATTATTCTGGAAAAACTACTTTCTTCCCTTTACTTTTCATCTCTCTCATTCAACAGGCAATAATGAGCTATCCATTTTAACACTCAAGAAATATAAAACCTGACAGCAATTTATTTCACGGCATGGCAGCAAACTGCTACTGCCATGCTGCTCTTCAATTTTCAGCAAAGTAATGCATGGACTTGAGCTATAGGATGCATGCAACATGATGATACAGACATTAGCAGTACAATCCTATGTATGCCTACTCAGAGGTAAGTCCCACTGAGTTCAATGGGGCTTACTCTCAGGTAAGTAGGTACAGGATTGCAACTTTATGAGGCCATTTTATCAGGAGAGTCGGCTTGGTTTCAGTTTCATGATAAAAATGAAACAACTTAAAATTCAAGTCTACCAAAAAAGTCAAAACCAAGTGAAACTTTAAAAAAAATTATTTAACATTTGAAATTGTATTTTTAAAAAACATTAATTTATTACTACAGTATTATTGCTACTGCTGTTAAAACATACATAGCTACTCATCAATAAATATTCATGGTGAGACTACCTTTTTCATTTTCAATGTAAAACTCAAGTCTTGAGTTCAACTGCACAATGCCAATTTCATTTTTGCAGTACAGAACTGAAAAAAGGAAGAAATTTTCATTAAGTACAACACAAAAACTGTGCAAATTTATAGAAAGTGAATCTAATAAGAAATGTTGGCATTCAGAAAGAAATCTAAGAAATTAAAATCATATGTTAAGTTTAAAGAACTAATGATTTTGGAAAACATGTCCATTAAAAATGCCCTTCCTGTTCAAAACTTTAACTAAAATAAAGATAAGATTTGTACAACATTAAATAATGCCTTGTACAAGAGATAACTTTGTAACATTTGTCAAGCCACAGGGGGAAACTGAATGGCTAACTTTTGCCTCACACATAGATACAAACTGTTCACCTGGAAAAGGAGTGTTTCCTATAGACCAAACTCTTTATTGGACTGTCATTGCGAATGTTTGAACAGCAGCACAAAAGTAAGGACAATGCTAAATCCGGTAGAAAGGAAATGGTCTGTTATCAGAGAACTATTGATTGCTTCCATGTCATGATCTTCTTTTATTCAGTTGTCCAAACAACAATGCCTTGGCTGTACAAAAAAAGAAATAAAGCCCATTCTTTGTTTCATTTATTGCCTGGCTTTCACTTTGCTGATTTTATAGGTCATTGCAGCACTTGGGAGAATCTTATCAAAGCCACATTCCTAGGTGGGTCAGCAACACAGAAAAAATTTCCAAGCCCACTGAGGATAAAAACAGTTTATTGAAAAGCCCAAGAAAAACCCCAAGAAAATAAAGCCTGAAGTATCCACCTAGTGCAGTAAAGTCAGAGTAGGATCTTCCAAAGCCCTTGCAAGTGAAAAGGCCTTCTGCCCTCAACCTCAGAGAATGAGATATAAGAGATGCTGAGAAAACAGGCTCTGAAGTTAATCTTAGTGTATGGAAACATTTTAGACCTATGTATCAAATGGCTGTGCTTTGCTACAAGAGCATCATCATTCCAGAAGTATCCCTATACCACAGAAATTTTGATCTGGCAACTTCTAGCGAGAACCAATCTTTTCACAACAAAAATTATTATTTTTGAAAAAAACAAGCACACCTAAGACACTCAGCTAAGACAATATCCTTTTAAAATGGGACATACATACCCCAGATGTTGGGCAACAGCTCTCATTGTTCCTGACTTCTGGCTGGGGCTGGAGTTCAACAACATCTGGGGGGCTCTAGGTTCCTCACCCCATGTTTTAAAAGACTAGACAATAAGAATAATTTGTATGCTTCAGTCTTTTCACTGTGAGTCTTTGAGATTAATTTCTGCAAAATTTAAACCCTAGTACTTTATTCAAAGCAGTGAAACAGGTACTTGAGGCACTGTGAAAGGTTTCCTAAGATTAAACATGCCTAAATGTTTTTGCTGAAGTAGTAGAAAGAAAACTGCTGTTTGGGAAAGAACAAAACATTGCTTGTTTAAATGGCACAGTGTCACCTGTTTTTAAAACTTCTTTTTGTTAGCTGGAGTTCCATTTCAAATATTGGTGACTTTTGCTACCCTGCTTAGGTTCCATGCTTATTCATAAAAGGGTAGCCTACAGTTATAGCCTGAAAGGTATAGGGCCACTTCTTAGTTTGTTATGTTTCATGTGACTATAGTTTCAGATGCTTTCCATAAAAACACATGTAGCCAGAGAAGAGTTAACCCAGCTTTCTGCATAAGTAACAATACAGACCTTATCCTCCCATTTTAATTCATTCACTCAAGTTGGAAGCAGAAAACATGAGGCAATGGAAGTATTCAATAATACAGGTCATCTGCTTAGCAGAATGCCAAATTCAGCAGCAACTAGAAAAAATGCAGTGTCATAACAGCTTGCCAAAAATTAAATGTGGACACTCCTGTGACATTTTTGTCTGGTTTTGTGCTTAGACGTTCTGGAAACCTTGCTACATTTAGATACCAGGGATCTCTAAATTCTCACATCTATAACTTGACATGGTTTGCAGCCATGGCAGAACCCACACCTACCCACTTTCTTGATTTGCCAAGGGACATTTAACAAAAAAAGAAAGGGAGATTAGCATCACAGATGGATTAATAGAAGAAATAAGAGTATTTACTGTGAACTGCCTTCACTAACTGACTGAGACAGATTCAAAATATTGATAACACAGGTATTTTAATAACATGATTTGATGTTGCATTATTTTTTTGCCAATACTGCAGCAGAAAGATTCAAGTGCTTTAGAAGCCACCTGAGTCATACAGCTGATATTTCAACGTCTCCTATGTATTTCATTGTTTGATTGGCATAAATTGCAATTGTAATGAATAAACATTTTTCTTTCTTTCAATTAGAAATTGCACTAGCTGATCAAGGGGATTGCCATAGGTTTCCTCTCTCTCCAGACCTTGCCAAATTGTATTTGGGACAATCTGATGATCACTGTAAGTGCAACTCTACTTATACGGTGATATATCTCCACCTTTCATTTAGTAAAACAGTTAAAGAGGCAGATCTAAATATGATTGAGAACTACATCAGTAATGCAATTGCCTCATTTACCCTGTGAAATGTAGTCTAACACCCATACCCAGCATAGAAAGCATAAGAAAAATGGGGAAAGGGGTTTCCAAAATTTAAAACAGTAAGTTTTTTTCTTTTTTAAAATTACCTGGGTTAAATTAAAATTTGAATTTCTTAAAACATGGTGAATCCTAGCCTCTTAAAATTGAATTATATCTATCTAAAGGTGCCTTCCCACTTGTGGAAAGCTCCTTTGCTCATGGAAAGGCTGGTTCCAACCTAGCAGACTGTATTGCTTCATTCAGTGAAGTGTGAATTTTGGATGGCTGTGTTTTGGCTTGCATTTTATTTCAGAAAGTGCAAATTAGGTAACTTCACCTTTAATGTGAGATTAATTATTTTCCCCCAAATTCCCTAAGTGAGTGACTAGCTAATGGGTATATAATTTATTACCACCACCGCCACAAATTATTATACAGGTTTCTACGTGAATCAAATATTTTATTTCCAGGCCTTTTTGCTTAACAGCTTGCAAACAAAAAATGATGGGTTCTACTCTTCAAGAAGGGTGACACTCCTTCAAAAGGAATACATTTCCACTGGGGTGGCAAATATTTCACAGCTAACACAGCATTCATTTTGGACCTCTGGAACTGGCTCAGATGTTGTAGCTCCGTTTCTTTCATGTTAACTCATTCACAGCTCTGTAATTTCACAGCACATTACCTCTAGTCAATTAAGCAGGTGAACAGCCTTATTGTAACCCTTGTGAGCCTACCCGTGTGAGGAGCAATAACAATGACAGACTTTCTCCAGAGAGAAATCTACTCAAATTCATATGGGCCTGACCTGTTTGCCAGAGAATAAAACACATGGGCCTGAAGGAAGCTTTCTTTTTTTTCATGATAGGATCCAAATTCAGTATTTCAGAGAACTCTAGTCTGAATATTTCTGCACCATTCAGTCTCTCTTACTGTATATTGTTTTATGGCCCTAATGTTTTACATTAAAGAACCATGAGATACTTACGCCTGTGAGATTACTTTATATACATTAGATTGACAGAATCATTTACTTATGAATAGCTTAGCAGCCTTTTAATACATTTTGAAATTAGAAACTGTGCCAGTTTATACAAACAGAAGCTCTGAACTATATTTTTAAACATATGCACAGAATATCTCTGTTACACTCAAGTGGCTTTCTAATAATGTATGGCCAATGTGTTACATGTGCCTTGCTGAATGGTATCCATGACTTAGAAAACTGTGAGCAACCAAAATGGCCACACTGATGTGTGTTATAGTCCCAAACATGTTTGTCAGAGAATACAACACAGAGGTTGAAGAAGTTTAACCTACACTCCTCCCGGATGAGGAAAAGTACATTTGTTTTATTGTATTTTTAATGTTTTGTTGGAAGCTGCCTGGAGTGGCTGGGGAAACCCAGCCAGATAGGTGGGATATAAAAAAAAGTAAATTATATTACTACTACTACTACTACTACTACTACTACTACTAAAGATCTACTTTTTTCATTTTCCTTGCTTTAATGAATTGCACTAAAGAGATCAGTTTGCTTGATGTTCTTTGGGTGTTCTGGCAATCAACAGATTTTTTTCCTTACTACATTAGGCTCCTTAACCAGGCGCTGGTACAGAAACTACCTTGGCCACCCTTTGTTGTGAAAGAGATGGGGAAGTGTGACACTGGTTCTTGATCTTTCAGTCACTTGATATCAAGGAGCATAGTTTTCTCCTGGAGCGGCTGTCTGAACTGGGACTGGGATTCCACCTGGCCATCCACTCTCTGCTATGCAAATTCCCCTGAGAGGCTGTTCACAAGATATGGATGCGGTGGGGGGTGGGGCACGGCCATGGTCACTTGGGATGGGGGAGAAGAAGACAACGATGCTGTCGATCTCTTTGTGTTTAGTTCTGGCATATTTTAACACCTCTGCCAAAAAAAAATTGAATTTGCGGCTTTGTTGAGTATCAAACTAATTTATTATTTTTCTTTCTACTAGTTTCTCAATAGAACCTTTACAATAAATCATTTTCTAAATCAGAGTTCCATTTTACATAATTGAAAATAGTTAGCTGCTGTATTGCTGGTGGCAATGCAATTTACCAGAAAAATAAATTCTGTCCGATGCATTTAGTACTTCCACAGTGTGATCAAAGGTTTGCGGTATGAAAATTATCTGATGCTATTGACGTGAAACATAATGAGTATCCGAGAGCCATCACATCATATTTAATAAAAACGACATGAAAGGTTTACCCAAAACTCAAGTCCTCTAGCTGGTTTCTATAATTGAAAGCATGCTATGCTGCACATTAAACAGAAAAACCCAAATTACACGGTGACAAGAGAACACTCACGAGTTAGGTGCAGCCAGAGAGAGAGAAACGACAGTACAGGTCTAGCTCTGTGGCCTCACACTATAGGGAGGAATTAAAACCATGAATGGAAGATCACCCCGTCCCCATTTACAATACGTTACTACTATATGAAAGCTTTACAGTGCAATTCTTCATGTATATTTCTTTGTATGTTTGTGGTGGCTGGTTCCCCTTGGGACTGGTAGGGCAGAGGTCAGGGAAGCCAACCATAAATGGGAGTCAGAGCCAAAGACAGGCAGAGCCAACTAATTCCACTTTTGTCTCTGCTGAGCTTCACAAGTGTCCAACACCAAGAATCAGGAGGAGGAAGTACCACCCCCTAGACTGGCTCTAAATAAGCAGGCAGGCAGGTGGGGCTGGCTAGAGGCAGAAGAAGACAGGTGGGGCAGTACCGCATTTGCCATAATGGACCAATCTCCACTGCTGTACATCTATTTAATTTTGAAGTTAGTTCCAATGCGTTCAGTGAGACATACCCCTACATAAGTGCACACAGGACTGCAGATATCAATGCTACACATGTTTACTCAGAAGTAAGACCCACCATGCTCAGTGGAACTTACTCCCTAGGAAGCTTACGTAAGACTGCAGCCTTAGTCTGATATTTTCCCATGATGTCTATCTTCATCACGAGGGCTGAACAGAGGAACATGGCAATGTAGGCTCTTGGTCAACCTGCCTCTGAAGCATTAACCTACCAAAGTATATAATGAAAAGCACCAACAGTGCCTTGCGTTATCCTGCTAGGACTGTTGTAAGCCAGAAAATAGCCTATCTCCTGAGTTTACGCTAATAAAACTCAGAAACACGAGGAGTTAGGATTCCAACGTTATTTATGATTCACGAAATTAAAAGACGCCTGCTTCTTGGGAGAAGAGCAATGACAAACCCAGACAGCATCTTAAAAAGCAGAGACATCACCTTGCCGACAAAGGTCCGTATAGTCAAAGCTATGGTTTTCCCAGTAGTGATGTATGGAAGCTGGACCATGAAGAAGGCTGATCGCCGAAGAATTGATGCTTTTGAATTATGGTGCTGGAGGAGACTCTTGAGAGTTCCATGGACTACAAGAAGATCAAACCTATCCATTCTGATACGGAGGAGGAAAGGGGGGGGGCATACTATCCTCAACTGCCACTGGGTCCGAGGCGATGACCTCGATAGAGCCCATCCCACAATGTCTCACAAGCACCACACTTTCCCCAGACCTCCATGAAACGCTCCTTTCCCGTCCCTTCCACGAGCGAGATAAGCTCCGATATATTCCCGTATTTCTTTAGCTATGCCTATTCGCACTCTATGCTTATAACGAGTAGACCGTGTGTTGCTGTATCCCCGCTTATTCCTATGGCCGCGCTTTAGCCAATCAGGACAATGCATTCCCTTTGCAGAACTAGCTCAGCTAGCTCTTGCACGCCTCATTTAACCCCCTGACAAGCCGAGGATGGCCCCCCACGGAGAGAACAATAGAACTGAAACCAGCGACCTCGTAAAACTGTCAAAATCCTGCTACAATGTATCCATTCTTGCTACAATGTATCCATTGATACACATTTGGCTAGCAAAGGGCTGAAACCTTCGGAAATTAATATAAAATCAACCGTAACTCCGATTTCCCTCATCCTGGCATCGTTCGATTCAGCTTTCCCCGGACTCCATGATGCTACCCCCGACTCCATAATCCCCGAAATGACAGGTCACGTACTCAGGAAGACCCAAATCCTGTCAGATCGTTCTGTTAAGCTCTTCCCCCCGGGCAATGCCAGGTGACAGACGATGCATATCTGGACTATTGTTTCATCATCACTGGTACTTAGAAAGTGTTTACCTTTGCATATCCCTCACTCTGCATACTCCCCCTCCCTTCTCTAAAATGCTAATCCACGAAGTCCTACCTTCCTGTAACATATTCATGATGTAATCCAACGAAACCCAACCCTTCCATAATGTATTCATGACGTTTCTTGCAATGTATCATGGGGCATGGAGGGAACTTTTAAAAGTCTATGTCACCCCATTCTTGGGGTTCAATCCCATTTTGAACCTGTTGCGCAATAAACTTTGGATCTCCGCATCTTGCTCCTGTGTCCGGCTGAGCTTATTTTCCGCTAGGACCCGCGGACTTAGTCCGACGAGCCGGGTGGCAGGGCAACTCCGCACCCGGGATTTTTCTGTGACAATTCTGAAGGAAATCAGCCCTGAGTGCTCACTGGAAGGACAGATCGTGGAGCTGAGGCTCCAATACTTTGGCCACCTCATGATAAGAGTAGAATCCCTGGAAAAGACCCTGGTGCTGGGAAAGATGGAGGGCACAAGGAGAAGGGGACGACAGAGGATGAGGTGGTTGGACAGTGTTCTCAAAGCTACCAGCATGAGTTTGACTAAACTGTGGGAGGCAGTGGAAGACAGGAGTGCCTGGCATGCTCTGGTCCATGGGGTCAGGAAGAGTCGGACACGACTAAATGACTAAACAACAACAACAAATATTAGCTGTATTTCTGCCCCAATTGGAGGGTTAGGATGGCAGCTTGCAAAATCATCAGTTTCATGAAGTAACAGGCCACCATAACTTCTCTATTAGAAGCATACTCAAGGATTTAAAGAGGTACGCATTATCACATTTACTGTGGCCCTATCACAATTTCAAAATGTCTGATAGCCAAGTTCCACTACTTTTCACAGGCTGGGAGTATGCATTGTGACAGTCTGTAGCAGTTGCAGCTGTGAAATATGCTAGGGGCAAGCATGTTTGTTGTTGTGAATTCTATTGCTGTTAACAATGTTATCTGACCAATAGTACGCAAAATCTCTTAACTGGTATTTGAAGCCTACAGTATGTGTTAACGAGATGAAAGCAAACTAACCGTGGCTCCAGTTGAGAAAATGTTTGATATAAATTGACTTTTAGTGACTTTTTTGTGGGTTGATTCATTTTCCACATTGATCAAAAGGTCGACAACTCTGAGGAACCTTTCCTAAAAAAGGGCAACAACTTTGGGGTTCCATCCCCCCAAAAAGGTCAACAACTCTGGAAAAGGGGGGGGGGCGCCGGAGGGATCTTTGCACCACAGCACTGGATATGCTTAAGACGGCCCTGTGGATTACACAATCTTCCTTGGGTGTCATCAGTATGCTTTAGGGACTTGTACCTTATGCTTTATTCTTACCTCCACCTTCGGCCTCGAAAGTCTTTCCCACACTGAGGGGTCCACTTTTCTCTCCTCCTTTGGCAGAGGGAATATCCAGCAGGCAGGGGAACCTGGAATTGGATATCTGCCGCCTTGCTTCTTCCTTCTCCTTTTTAATCAGAAAGGGCTTGGATCCATGCAATCCAGCTGCAAAGTGGGGACCCGACACCTGCACGATTTCCATTGCACAATCTCCCCTGAAGCCCCCCTCCCCAACACATAAAAGTTGTGCATTCCCAGTGATGGCAAACAAATGTGACCTGCAGAGCTGACTACAAAGACCATTTGCATCCCTGGGTGAAGATAAAGCACACCTGTGGGGATAATACAACACATGGGCTACCATAACTTCTCTATTAGAAGCACACTCAAGGATTTACAGGGGTACACATTATCACATTTACTGTGGCCCTTTGGGCCGCTGCCACACAAGGGTACAACCTTTTCAAATATTCAGCATTTAGAATATGCGGGTACAGAAGTGTCTCCAAAATAGAAGACAAATCTTTGACACACAGGCATTCATTAAGGTCATTATCTACAAAATTGGGCAGATGTCATCAGTCGGGAATGCCATTCCTCCTTTCAGTATCAGGAAGAAAAACCAGTGGGATGTTCTTCTACGCTGTCATGTTGGCACTGAACTTTCATTTCCCCCTATACTTGAGTACTCTCCCTGCTCCAGCCAGTTTCTTGCCCAGCGTTGACTAGACCTAATTCTGTGAAGAATATATACTGAAGCAGCTCCTGTGCATCCTTCAGTGTGCTGTGCCTGGTAGCTCTGTCTGTGACCCCATGACCAATGCATCATTAGAAAATGAGTGCTTTGGTTTGCTAGGCAGAAATGCCCCTGCAGGGATGAACTAATGTGCTATGATGTACACCAGAGGAATTCACCATAATGAAAACAGTTACTGCAATACTTACATTCTACTTGTAAGGACAAAGGAAGCAAGCCAGACCCACCAAAACATAGACTCAGAAATACAATAAAGCACATATTTTCCTCATATAAATTAGAACTGATTTAGAGAGGCAGTCAGCTGAGAAAAATGTATTCAATTTCCCCCACATTTCATCATTCTTATTCATGTAAGCATTCCATTAAAAAAGGAGCCCTGAATGCTTCAGAAGCAAAAAAATGGGTATATACTGAATGCAATTGTGCTAGGGGGCTTTACATAGGATTACTTGTGTCATGGGATCAAGGAGAACAATGCATATTCTTCCTTGTTCCATCTGTTACTTCCTTCCATTATTACAGGCTGCAGAAATGGATAATGGTAGGGTAGAGATAGCCAATGTTTGCAGGACAAACGGACAGGTCTGCCTACACACAAACAGCAGCAACTTTTGTCTCTGTAATTGTACATCTACCTGTAATTGTACATCAGAAGGTTAGTGTGAAATGGGCTGTATGTAGATTTCTGTGAACTACTTTGCCTATATCCAGATACCAAATAGATTGTCCCTAACATTTCACTCTTGTAATTGTAAACAAATGACCAAAGAGAGATTATGTCTATTCCCTGTAAGAAACTGCATTTGTGAACTGATCCTTTCACTGTCCATGGTAGTCATCATTCAAGACTTCTTTTACAAAATAAATGGGTACTATATTGTGTGTCAAGGATCAGGTTAGCTGCGCTTTGGACTAGGAAACTGCTGAAAAGAAACTGAAAAACTTCCCTTCTTCCATATTTTATGGTGGAATCTTTACAGTGCAAATTTGGGAACAAAAGAGTGAAAATCAGTCCTCTTGAAACTGGATAATTTTGCAGTGCAAATGCTTGCAAATTCAAAGCTGTATTTTCCAATCAATAGCACCATGCATAAATCAGGGAAATGTCTATAATGTACAAATTACCACCCCAGATGTAACATTTACTGGCTTAGCTTACATTTTTTCATTTTGTGGGACTGAGTTTTACCCAGTTACAATGCATGACACAGGTGTGGCTGGATAAATATTTGAGTTGATTTCAGTACAGTGGTGCCCCGCAAGACGAATGCCTCGCAAGACGGAAAACTCGCTAGAAGAAAGAGTTTTCCGTTTTGGAGGTGCTTTGCAAAACGAATCTCCTATGGGCTTGCTTCGCAAGACGACAATGTCTTGCGAGTTCCTGCTGGTTTTTTTTCCTCCCCCCCCTTTTTCTAAGCCGCTAAGCTGCTTATCAGCTGATCCGATCAGCAGATAAGCCGCTAAAAGCCACTAATAGCACTAATCCACTAATCCTTCAATGGGCTTGCTTCGCAAGACGAAAAAACCACTAGACGAAGAGAATCACAGAACGGATTATTTTCGTCTTGCGAGGCACCACTGTAAACCTATTTCATTCCCCTGCAAGAAATTTGTACGACACTTGAGGCCTAAAGCAGAATGACGTCCCCACTGAAGTGTGCCTCACCCAAAACTTATATTTCTTTAGATGCCTAGTAAAAACCCAACTCTACCCACTGCTACCAGGTTTTTAGAAGCTGATGGGTTATTATTTGCCAGTTGCATTATTTATGAATATGGTGTTTTGCTTTATTTGGTAAAACTCCTTGTGACCTTTCTTTGGTGAAGGGCAGCATAAAATCTCTTAATAAAGTAAATAAATAAATAAATACAACAAACCCTTGTTTGCACTACTGTTTTAGGCATTTAGGCAAAGGTTTCCTCCAACAATGGTTACCTGTGTTAAGTTGCGACAGAAGCACACTATGCAGGTTCTGAAATACTCTTTAAATTACAATAACTAAATCTTTCTAAAGTGCAATGACATGCTAACATACAGGTTTGAAAGAAAATAGGGGTTTTTTTAAAGGGGGGGAAAGAGTGACGGTAGTGTAAACTTCATACCCTCGCTGGGCCACGAAAAAGGTTGATGCCTTTTTAAGTGGCATCCAGTTTCACAGAGTTAAACCTTTCCAGTAAAACATTGCTTCATGTGAGACAGTAATACCAACATCTGCATGGCCCTCTGAGAAAGCTGAAATTCAAGATAAGCCCAAGCTGCTGCTACTTGAATCATTGATGGTAGCAAACCACATTTTAAACAAAGGTTGAATTCAGTGTTTAAAAATGTGAGCCACAGGCAATAAATTAGGCAAAAGAAGAGAAAGAATCCCAAGGGAATTCATGATGTACTGCAGACTTGCCATGCTTTTAAGGAGGCAGGGGGTTATCAAAAGAAAAGCTGTTTACATCCACACAAGGTTTTGAAGAAAATCCTAGGCAACTTTAGTGAGACATTTCCCAAGGAGATAATATAGACTGCTGAAAGGAGGAGGTACACACAGCACTGCACTTAAATTTCCCTCGAGAACTTCTTGGTAGAGAAGGTCAATGTCACATCCACAAGGAGGGAAAACCCTAATTTTTATCCATCAGGTTTTCTCTAACCACGGAGAGTTTCTGAATCAGCTCCTTCCGTTCCAAGCGTAATTAGGAGAAGGTGATGTGATGGGGGTGAGAGAGAAAGAAGGTTCTTGATACCATCTAGCTGAGTATTGTAAAGACTTACTGGCAGTGACTCCCAAGGTTTCATTAGAGCTGGAAGGGGCCATGAGGGTCATCTAGTTCAACCCCTGGCAATGAAGGAATCTTTTGCTCCACATTGGGCTTGAACCCATGATCCAAAATTAAGAGTCTCATGCTCTACCATCTGAGCTCAGACAGGGATCTCTCCTGGCCCTACTTGATGCTGGGGACTGAAACTGGGATCTTCCACATGCAAAGCAGATACTGTGCTGTTTGCATCTCACTAAATATAACACTCACTAGGTGAGACCAAAGGGACGCGGGTGGCGCTGTGGGTTAAACCACAGAGCCTAGGACTTGCCAATCAGAAGGTCGTCAGTTCGAATCCCTGCAACAGGGTGAGCTCCCATTGCTCGGTCCCTGCTCCTGCCAACCTAGCAGTTCGAAAGCACGTCAAAGTGCAAGTAGATAAATAGGTACCGCTCTGGCGGGAAGGTAAACGGTGTTTCCGTGCGCTGCTCTGGTTCGCCAGAAGCAGCTTAGTCATGCTGGCCACATGACCCGGAAGCTGTACGCCGGCTCCCTCGGCCAATAAAGCGAGATGAGCACCGCAACCCCAGAGTCGGCCACGACTGGACCTAATGGTCAGGGGTCCCTTTACCTTTACCTTTTTAGGTGAGTCCACCACATTGGCTGTGCCTGCTGAGAATTCTATAGGCTCCCCTTGACACAAGCAAAGAAGACTGGTCAAATAGGCAAGAAAGGGAAAGAAGACCTGCTAGCTGATTCTCTCCTCTGCCCCTATTTATTTTCACTTCTTAGAGGCCAGTTTCCCCTAAAAATCAAGGGGAAATGGTAAGGGCAAAAAGACAAGAACATAAAGAATGGATCAGTCAGCAGTTACTTCTTCACTGCATATTTGATTGAGCTTTCTTTCCCTGTTGGTGGGGGAATCTTCCAAATTCACACATGCAGAGTTAGGTTGCTTTCATGTGATAAGATTAATGCCTACTTGGGCATTATTCTTGTATAATATTCTAAAACAGTTTTCATTTTAAGACTTCTTTAACCAATTTATTCATCCTCCCAACTATGGAGCAATGTCAACCTTTAATGTTCAGTTTTACAGATGGGCGAATTGACGCAGAGAGCAGCTTACCCAGGGCCACCCAACAAGTCTGGACCTGAGCTAGAGGATTTGAACCGAGATTTCCCAGGTCCAAGTCTAGCAAACGATTCATTGGACCACACTGCCTCTCAGATCCAGATGCGGTATGAGTCATGACCCTTTAAACAGGCTGAAAGCTCTTTCCTGTAGATAGGATAAATTAATCATGTCTATTTACTAGCACTGAAAATGAGTCAAATTCTTTGAGTCAGCATTCAAAATCCAGTCTCACTCCATTCTAAGGCTCGTATTTTATTAATAAAGAGGTATAGCTAGGGCTATGATCACAAAAATCTTCACTGCTTTCACTCACCTTCAAGACTATTTTAGCCTATTGCTAGGTATTCTGCCTCCAGTATTACGGCTTTCCTTTTATACTGAAATAAATAATTTGATATCACTTGATATGTTTGAACTATTTCTGAGCCATATGTGCATGATGATGAAATGAAATTCCAAGCTACTGCTATACTATTATAAATTCTGTCATAACACAGTCACCAATGACACTAACTTAAATGTGGAGTAAAGAGTAAAACAAAACAGATGTACATGGAAAGTAGCTGCTTGCTCAAATAAAGCTTTTTGCAGCAATCCATAGCAATCTTCATTGGGAAGTGGCACCTCTAATACAAATAGTAAAAGTAAATCCCAACTAATCTTAGGAAATTGTTTCTTGTTGATTTGTTCCTGCTTCTTCATAGACAATTTATTATTTGCAGAATGCTGCAAATTATAATAGAATATCATTTTCAGAACTGATTTGCTACAGATTCTGAAGGATCGGTTTTCAATACTAGTGTCAGGCCTCTCAAGAATCTCTGATATACACACTGCTTCTGTTCCCCAGAGATCATTTGGAAATGCTTTCATAAGACAGCAGAGATATTAACATAACCATCTTCCAAGACAGCACCCTAAGGCAATAATCTTATGCACCATTAGGCTGCTTGAATCCCAGTGACTTCAATGGGCTTTAAGTAGTCTGACTGCAAATGGGATTTCAGCCAACCAACGTACTTAACTGCTTCTATTATAAGCATACTGAAATCTCTTCATGAAGTGCATTGCTTTGTTTGAACTGCAGGTTATTAAGAACTTTGAACCAAATACGTGCTATTAAATAAATAATATTACAACTTTTTGTTTATTTTCCCTGTTATTTTGGAGGACACTACGGTTTCCTCATTGCTTTCTTTGTGCCATTAAAAAGGACAATTACGGTACTAGCGCCAGGCCTATGTACAGTACAGTACACTATAGTAGCATGACAGGAAAGTAAATTACATGGGAAAGAAAGCCACAAGGGAAAGAATACCACAACATGCAGGAACTACAAATATAATTAGGGGGGAAGGGAGCATGATAAAAAAATCCCCATGAAAAATATTAAAATACCTCAAAACACCTGAGATCCATTATCTGGCTACTAGTCATGCTGGTTAGGTTCTACCTCCACTGTCAGAGGAGGCACCTATGAATACCAGTTGCTGGAAACCACAGGAAGGAAGAGCCTTGCTTGTGGGCATCTTGCTTTTGGGCCACTTTGAGACCAGGGTGCTGGCCCAATCTATTTTTACAATTTAACCCCTGTGTTACAAACAATAGTCAGTAATATCCAAGGCTGTTTTCAGCAGATAAGAATCCGATATATTGCTTCTTTCAGAGACTTGCATAGTCTTCAAAGACTTTCAGAGACTTATAAGACTTATGTTTATTTGGTTTTATGTTTTCAAGAGAATCCATTAAGAGTACATATTTTGTGATCTTCAGAGATTCATAAGTTTTCTGTTTATGTGATTTCATATATTTCATATTATATAAAGAGTGTATATTGATATTGTATCATTATATTTGGTCATCGTGTTGCCTTGGATATTACCCATCTATTTTTATGCAGATATCTATTTTTACGTAGATATTACTACTTTAACGCAAACAAATTAATACTATTTTTTATGGCTTGACCTAGTAATTGGATTTCAGTCTAAATCAGTGGTTTCCAATCTTTTTTTGGCCTGCCTCAGCTAAGTATCTCTAAAATCCTGACACACACACACACACACACACACACACACACACACCGTTACATATAATTCTTATTATTCAAAAAGTGAACTATTCATGTGGAGGAAGCCTAAAGGCCATTAACTGTTAAAAACTCATTTTCAAATTGCCCCCCTTAAAAATCAACCTCCCACATTGGGAACGACAGGTCTAAATTATCCTTAAAAGTCTATGTTATCCTTAAAGCTGCGTGTTAGCCCTATTGAAAATGCTGGAATTTACTTTGGTGCAAACATGCATGGATTTGTAGCACAGTCTAAATCTAAATTCAATATGCTACAAACGGTACCTTTGGCAATTGATATAAATACTAAACCATTCTTACCTTTTCTTTGCTGCCGTTTGGGACTCGTATAACGCCACTTTTGGTTCTGCCCTTGGAACATTTCGGGCCCGCTGCCTTCTCTTTCTACTTGGTGCAACATCAATAATATCTGGGCTACCAAGTAATGAGTCTCTTCTGGGTTTAGCTACCAAAGAGAGAAGAGGTAGAAAATGACAAAATAGATTATCATTTATGGGAATGTGAAATGACTGTTTTGCAAGTTGCACTGCTCAGCACATAATTTTTCAGGCAAAACATAAATACACTCCATACACCCCAAACATAGTAGGTGCTAGGAAGTACTCTTCATGACTAATAAGAGCATCTAGGTGTTTCCTACCTATTAATAAATATCCACATTCTGCTATATCTCCCAAATTCAGATAATGGAATCCAAGTGAATCTGGTTTTACAACGAGTCTAGCCATAACATTTGTATTTGGTAGTTGGATAATTTGGAAATATTTTAGATTTTGAAATCATAAAACAATGCATTAATCAGTTAATGATTGCTCTATTCACTTGCTTAAACTTCTTGGTTGGATCTACTGTTTCTTACAGCAATTTATTTCAGAATGCACAGGCCAAAACTTGAAGAGATCAAAGTTTGCAAGAGAAGAAGACAGGAAATTCATTCTCCAGATTTGGCGGTCTTGTTTTGCAAAGCAGCTGCATAGCGCATAATGTCATTTTTATTCCTCCCTAGGTGAAAATCTTAGAGCAGGTTTGCTTTTTTCTCCATTACTGTTTCATGAATTGGACCACTGGATGGGCCCAGTATTTACACAGTACTAATAACACAAAACTTTTAAAGGCAGATTGTGTAGTTGCATTCCTATACAGGCCATACAGTAAAAATAAATAAATACAAGGGTATTGCCTCAGATTTTGTTGCTGCTGCTGTGTTTTTCTTATAAAATTCAGGTTGAATGTGTTGGGATTCCTATACATTACACACAAAATGAATAGCTGGTTTGGACACCCAAAGAGATTACAAAAAAAAAAAATACTCTAATATCCATTTTTGCTGGTGCAGGGCATTAAGAATACGACTTTATCAAAACGTCTAGAAGCTTGACTATCAAATACTTTACAAATCTGTGATTATATAGATATGGCTATATTCCTAAACCCATCAACAGTGGCTTAGATACAATAAGCCCTTTCTTATTTGGGCTAGGAGTAGGGCTTCTCTCATTTTCTTGAATGCCCACCACAATTATAGGTCTTTCGTGTTTCGGACATGATTCTAGATTTACAGAAGTGGGTGAGTGGAAACAGGGTGGGGTGGGGGAGACTCCTGTCGTGTGTGTATGTGCAGAATGCTATCCATGGTTCTTTGGATCAAAGCCTATATTTCCTATTCCAAAAAGGTTTGCTTTACTTAGATAGACTCCACTATAATGTTACATAGAACTTGTTAGGCAGCCAAGCTACAATTCCACTCACAATATCTTCCCAAAGATCTTAATTAATTCAGAGAAGTGCTTGCTATTAAGAAAGATTTCCTAACCGAAAAGATGCATTACTTTTTATAGCTAATAATAAACTTTATTTAATACCTCCTCAAATGAACAATGGGACTTCAAGGGGGGGGGGATGAAGTCAAGGTTATATGCGGTTAAAACCAGAACAAATGCTTCAAGTTGAGAATTCACTGCCTCTCAAAAGTGAATGCACGATTCCACTAAATGTTTTCCTGTTGGAAAACCGCCATTAGAAAATCTGCAATGACTTTGCTTTTAGATATATTGTCAGGTCTGCAGTGAAGAGGAGGGAGAGTTTTCATGTATGGAGAGAGATCCAAGAATCCACTTGGATAATACGATAATTTACCATGGAGTGTTTATTTGTGTCATGATTACCTGAGATAACTGGCTCTAGTACAACAACTGGATGGTTTATGTTGCAGCAGCCAGTAAGATGCTCATGCCACTGCAATTTAGAGTATATCTCCCGAACCACTTCAGCAGCACTAAATTTTGATTGGAGGGAAGCGGTTGGGTGGGGAGGGAGGAGGCCAACAATGGCAGATAATGAAGCATGGCCAGTGGCCATGAAGAAAGCCGGTGAAAGACCATTTGAACTGCACTAAAGCTTGAACATAACAACAACAAGTTTTGGGCTTTTCAAAACACTTCATATACAGTATTTCAGCAACTTTGACAAGGTAGATCATTATTATTATTATTATTATTATTATTATTATTCCTATCCCTATAGCGCAGGTGGAGAGTCTAAAAGACAGTGGTTTGCCTAAGACCACCTAATGAGTTCAAGGCAGATGAGACAGATACAACTTTTTGCATGGACGTGAGCACAAACACAGAGCCAGAAAGGAGAACGAACACACACACACACACACACACACACACACAGAGAGAGAGAGAGAGAGAGAGAGAGAGATTATAGAAAGTGCTGCAGAATTCTAGTCTGGGTGTATTCTTAGGCACAGTTCTGTGCTTGGAAAGTAAATGGTGACATTCTACTTGCTGAATAATCACATGCAAAGTTGCATGCACCCAGCAGGGTGGCCATCTGTCTTACTTTGCAGGGGAAAGTCCTCTATTTGACAGGCTGTCCAGTCCAAGTTTTGGAGCAAAGGGTCATCAGTATGCTGATGCAATGCAGCTCTGCTTCTCCATAACATGTGACTCAGGAGAGACTGTGAATGATCTAGAGTCTAGACTGTTTTCTGGAAGCAGTACTGGAGTGGATGAGGGCCAATATGATGAGTCCGAGCCCTGGAAAGACAGAGGCACCATGGGTGAGGAGTGGTTCCCATATCTAGGAGATAGGCCAGTTGCCTGTTTTGGATGGGGTGGCAGTCCCTTGAAAGAACAGGCATGGAGTTTAGGGGTGTTACTGGATCCATCTTTGTCGCTGCAGGCTCAGATAGCCTCAGTTGCCTGGAGGGCCTTTCACCAGCTATGGCCATTCTTGGACATGGTTAGTCCAGTTGCAGTGATTTATGCAACTGTGACTTCAAGTCTTGATTACTGCAAGTAGCTCTATGTGGGGCTACCCTTGGACCTGGTCCAGGGGCACAAGCTGCTGGAAAATGCTGCAGCAAGACTGTTGATGGGGATAGACTATTGCCAGCACCTAACTCCAATGTTCAAAAGCTTGCACCTGCTGCCCATAAGCTACTGAGTCAGGTTCAATGTTCTTGTATTAATTCTCCCTTAACAATTTGGGTTCAGCATACCTCAGAGACCACCCTTGTATCCCTGCTCAATCACTGAGATCTTGGTGAAAGTCACTGTTAGCTACACTTTCATAGCTCAGATCCACAAGGAGCTTGTGCTTCGTATTGTGGGCTGAAGTTTGTGGAACTCCCTTGCAGTTGAGGTTAGATAGGCTCCCTGTTGAACTTCTGGCACTGAATGCACTTAAAAAATAATCCACCAGGCTTTTAAACTGAATTCAGATTTTATAGCTTCAACTCATTTTTGCAGTATTGCTTCTTCTATCTGTAGCTTAGAGATAGTTGTGATTAAGTGGTATACAAATGGTTGAAATAAATAAAAGGGGGGAAATATAAGAAGGGAGAGAAATTGCCTATAAATAGCACTTGGACAGAAGATGGAGGACCGTAGACAGGTTAAAGTCTTTCCCATTTTGGTAAGATGTATTTCTAGTTAAATTGGGGTAGATTTGCATTTATACTTATAATAAGCATATGCAGATTTCAGACAGATCCATTTCCTCTTTCCTGCTGGTGCCTAAGTGCCCACCTGTACATCCTTTCATCTGCTATGCAGATTTAAGGCTGGATGCATGACCAGAAAACCCCCAAAACTGGGAGGGAGATTTTCCTCAACCTACCTCACAGGGAAAGGCCCAACAAATTTCACCTCCATGTATACAGTGATATAAAAGTATTATTAGGATAGGATCTACACACTCTCTCTCTCTCTCTCTCTATATATATATATAAAGGTAGCTTCCTCCAAAAGGAGACTTACTCGCCTCCCTTCCATTGGAGAAGAGAACTCTTGGATCCAGCAAACTGATGCTTAGTTATAGTGATTTTTTATTCATTAAAACAGGTGTGAGGGACCTATGGATGTCCAGATGTTGCTAGATTACAACCCATCATCTCTGACCACTAGGCATGCTAGACAGATTCCCCAGCCCTAGTTCAGTGCTTTATGGGGAAAACATGCTTTTAAAACCAATAATATTAACAACAGTGACATAAGCTGTCATATTGTCAAAATGAAACATTTAAGATATAAAATGAACCCCTCTCCGTTCATCAAGAAAAAAAAACATGATGGGAACTTTCAAAAACTTTTTGGCTACACAAAAAATGAGGCTGTTTCACAGTACAATGAAAGCTTTATAATAGTGCTTTAAAATCTCTGTGACATACACTGGAGGTAAAAGATCCATTACAAAGCTGCTGAAAGCTGAGGAATTATAATTTTGTTATCTGAAACTTCTAGCCCACAAGTTGATTCTCTCCTCCCCCCCACCGTTATTTTATTTAAAATGGTTAGCATAACTAGCAGTGACTACAATGACAGTAGAAACATTTTCTTGATGCCATGTTTTGACAAACCAAAAGTTGTTGAATGATAAGATGTTCATTAATATAGTGCCCAAAATTAAACATTCCCACCCACCATAAATTTCTAACTTATAAAGTTCATGTTTTCAATGTAGCTTTGCCAACTTTATGTTGCAATCTGTCCAGTGACTAGATTTTTTATTATAATTAGAATTATTTATAACCCAATTTTTTCCGTGACAGAACTCAAGGCAGCTTACAGATAAGAGTAAAAATGCCAAAAACATGGAAAATGCAATCATTAAAAACAATTAAAAGTTGATAGAATTAAAACTATATACATATGTGAAATCTATTAAAACAAAACCAATAACTACAATAAAAATAGCACAGAAACAGCCCTTTCATTAAAAGCATCAGTTCCCAAAAGCCTGTTGGGACAAGAAAGTCTGTCAGTGGAAGAACAACAAGGAAGGAACCAGTCTAGCTTCTCTAGGGTGTTCCAAAATTTCAGAGCAGCCACTGAGAAGGCCCTCTTCCACATCCATATGAGGGTGGAGGGACCAGGATATGGCCGCCTCCAAAGATCTCAAAGCCTGGGCAGGTTCCTATGAGAGAATACCCTCATCCAGTCCATTACTGATACCAGTGTAGAATCAAAATGGCTTCCTTTGATTTCGGTGGAAAGGAGAAATAGAGCTGGTGCCATGGAACCCCGAAAATATGGACAATCTTTCCCAGTGGTTTCAGGTAAATGTTAAATAGCATGGCAGAACCCTGAGGGACCCATAGACCAATGACCAAGGTGTCAAGCAAGAGTCCCCCTACACCACCTTCAGGGTTTGCCCCTCCAGGAAGAAACAAAGCCACTGTAAAACACTGTCTCCAGTTCTACCCCAGCAAGGCGGCTCAGAAGGATACTATGGTCGATGGTATCGAAAGTCACCAAGATGAAGAACCAACAGTGACACGCTCCTCCTGTCCAATTCCAATTCCATCAATTTAAACTCAATGTCAAATGCAGTTTAAAGTAATGTACAATCACAGAAATAAGGTGGGTTCTAAAATATACAACTCTCTCTCTTCCCCTTTATCATTTGCATCTAATTATTTACTTGCGTTTCTTTTTTATTTGTATGACTATAAAGGCCTGTGGGAGTATACTTTCTGAAGAAGTTATTTTTGGATTAATATAGGAATAGGAATTTTAGCTATTAACAAAATTTTGAAACTTTAAAACAACATAACTTAGTTTTAGTTTTACCAGTTTCTGACAAGATTAAGAATGTGAGAGATTCTGAGAGATTCCTTATTTTATTTAACAGTCTGCTTATTTACCAAGGTTAAAATATGCTTCCTCTATGCAGAGTCCCACTTAATTTGCTAGCTTACAAACATTAATTTCTACGTACTCTTTAATCTCTTGCCTGTGCCCCTCAAGGAAAGTCCCACTGGTTTCCAAAGCACAGGTCATTCTATGCTTTCCCAGTCATCATATTTGAAATAATAAATCTTTTTCAGGCCTGAGAGAAAGCCCAACTGAGCTGTCTGACTAGAGGGTCAAATGTCAGCCGTTAGGAGGTCATGCCCTGATGCAACTCAGGATTCTCATTCAAGAAGCTGATCACTGCTTTGCTGCTAGCTTACACTGCTGCCTATTAAGGCTCATTTCTGGGCTCTTATTTCAATCTCACCTAGAAAGAAAATAAGTGTGTCCCAGTGATTTACTCTTTCATTGACTTTTTACTACCAGGACACCTGTTATTTTCTCCAAACTTGCTTTTACTCATAATAACAGAGCTATGTTGATCTTGCTGCCCAAGGATACCAAAAGACAATTTAACAAACACCACTCTAAAAGGAACCATGTTCCAATACTCTTAAATAAAATAAATCACCAACTTAACACCAAAGCAATTAGACTGCATCTTCTCTCAGAACTGAATATTAAAGCTTATTTGAAAGATCACATTAAAGGCCTATTGCCATTTCTGAAAGGTAGAGCATCTGCTTTGCATGTAGAAGATCTCAAGTTCAGTCCCCAGCATCTCAAGGTAGGATTGGGAATGTCTCTTGCCTGAAGAGCTGCTGCCATTCAGTACCAAGCTAGCTGGACCAACCAACTGACATGGTATAAAGGAGCTTCCCATGTTCCAGATTTCTGTCTACTGGTTTTTGCCTTTCTCTGTGTTTATATATACACACACATGCACAGACTTGTGGAATATACTTTACACATCTATACCATCAACACTTATTCCATAATAAATTGGCCAAAGGTACCCCCAATATTGTTCCTGCTCCTCATCAATATCTAGTGGTACTTTTAAAAACAAATTTTCATTGGTTTTTAAACAAATACAATAACCATTAAACACACATCCAGCAGTACATCTAATGGTGTTTTATCCTTTGTTTCTAGACATACACTTACACATTCAACATTCAAGTATATTATTTAACATATTCTCTCCAATGAGAATATTGAGCGGTTGGTATAACAAGGTCTTGATTTTGGCCGTTAACATAGTTAAAGGGGCCTATGTGTCTTGGAAGGTATATTATTTGTTATGTCTTTAATTGCCTCCCTGTGTCTGGTGCGATGTTCAGACATTGCTGTATCCAAGATATTATTCTCCCATATATTCAGGGGTATTTCAATGTGGTTCTTTCATCACTGAGCTATCACTAATCGTGCTGCAGTCAGTAAGATGCCTCCTAGTTCTCTATGGAGCAGGGTGGAACCTACGTCTATGTCCAAAGATAGTAGGGCTAAGGCAGGATTTAGAGAAAGGGGTTGGCCTGCATTTGCAGATATGATGGAGAATACTCTATTCTAAAAAAAATTAACATGGAGGCATTCCCACCAAACCTGAATAAATGAACCAACCTTTCCAAAGCCCTTCCATCATAAAGGAGAAGGGAGGGGTTAATTTTTGCCAACTTGACTGTTGTCTACTGCCATTGGAGGATAACCTTGCAAAAAGCTTCCTGTTGCAGTTTTCTTCCCTGTTCCTGCCTATCATCATTGGCTGCTGCTGGTGATGGAGGGAAATGCAGTCTATCATAACAGCAGGAGGCAAGTTCTGTTAGATATTGTGAAGGAGGTAACTAGATCCACAACTATTACTTGCAATGGCAGCTGAATGTTTAGTGTAGTGTCTAATTTGGACCCTAGAGCCATGCAATACTGGTGATTCTCTTTTCATTCCTAGAATGCCACTACTTATTCTTAAGACAGGGCTACCCAATATGGTACCCTCCTGGTGTTGCTAGACTACAACTCCCATAATTCCTACTATTTGGCCATGAGGCTGATGGGACCTGTGAACCAACAAGCTCTGGTGGGCACTATGTTAGCTACCGTTGATTTAAGGGTAGAATTATTTAAGGGCACAGAATTATCAGCTAAAATCAGAATACTCTAACAGCTAACTTCATTTCAACCCAGCAGTGGTGCTTTTATTCTTCTGCACAATAGATTGTTCCAGATGACGTCGTCCAACAAATAAGCAGTGTGCTAGTGCAGAGGGAAGCTTGCTTTGTTAAGTACAATGGCTTACACATAGTAAATTTAGATTTTAAAATGAAGAAATCAACCAACCAAGTCTTTCCAACTCCTGAAAATGCAGTAAAGCTACCTGTGAATAAGCACCGGATATTAGCCAAGTAATGAATAGAGTGCTTTTAGTAGTAATTTGTACCAAACAGCAACACTTAAATGTTATGAGAAAGAATGACAAAAAGTAGGATAAACTACTCTTTGCGGATCAGAGATCCGAGGAGCATTTTGCTGAAAGACAGCTGTAACAGCCCAGTCTGAGTAGCAACGTAAGTAAACAAAATAAAACTGCTTCCCAGAGTGGCTATGCTTTGCCAAAGAAAGCAGTCAGGTAAGAGCTATAAACAGCTGAGAGACCTGTAAACATTGCACTCTAATTTGTTCTGAACACAGGAGAAAGTAAAATGATTTACAAAGATCCTTCCAATTCATGCTATGCACACATTGTGTCTGTTTCAAATCTACTTAAGACCAAACGTCAGAGGACTGACATTGCCTCCACATTATTTATAGGTTTAAAAATTAATTCAAGAGCAATTTCCTATGTAAAGTGCTAGGAAGTCTTTATTTCTTTTCTTGAAAAGGCTACTATGTTCTTGCTAATTTTATTCACCATAAGCATTTGGTTTATCGCGAGAGATATTGTAGTGTCAGTATACGGACATTTAGGAAGGTGGTAATAAAGATCTTTTTCTCTGCTACAAATAATGAAGTTCTTTAGGATTTACTGTTATAAAAGTTTCCTTTCTTCACTTCAGTCTTGTGCAAAAGAAATCATATACTCTCTGAAGGACTGCTCAAGTAAGACATATTCTTCCAAATTCTATCTTTATTTTTGTTTAATGTGTAATTGTTCAGTAGTTGTAACAGTAACAAACAAGCAACCATAACATAATAAACTAGAATGGTTTAAATTTCAAGAAAGGTACCTTTATTAGTTTGCGGTAGTGAAAAAAGAGTCTTATGGTAAAGACTAACAAATTTGTTAAGGGATAAGCTTTCATGGACCACAGTCTACTTCATCAGATGATATATACGCTGCACACAGACACACTCTTAGGGAAATAGTGTCTCTATAATATCAGCCACTGCCACCTCCTCCCAAATTTCCTTGACTATGGGATTTCTTACAAGTAGGGAAATCTCTGGTCTCTTCAGCATGTGGCCCTCAGAACATTGCTCAGAAGGGCCCTTGGGCTTAATGTGGCCCTTGGGCTTAAAATGTTTCTCCACCCCTGCTGTAATCTAAGAACACAACTTCTGCTGGATCATTTCCATTTTACTGGAGAAATTCCCATTGGTTTCAACACATTTGGCTTCTGCAAAATATATTAATGACCTGGTAGTTAAGGGGTTCAAACCATTTGGAATACAGAATTAGACTCCCCCCCCTCTTTTTTGGTAAATTACAATCACTAAACATCCTCTACCTATTGCTATTTAAATCAAATGGCTGGAACCCTAATGTGAAATAACAGCACCCCAAATGCTATTTTAATTGATGAAATTATTTCTAATGTAGAAATAAAGAAACCCTTCACTTCAAGTACTGCATACTTTTGTTTCAATATTTCCCACTGTTACAAAGCTGAATACAGAGCTCATTGTGTGTGCTATTCTACTATGCCAATCCACCCCCTAAACCCAATTTATACAATAAGCCCCAAAGGCTGCTACTAATAGCAGCCTATGTTGACAGGTTCAATTTTTTGAGAGGAGGAGGAGGGAATTGATATGGTTCCACAAGAGTGAGCTGTCTTTCAAATGTCTATTATATTGCAATATCCATCTGCAGAAAGGTTTTGGAATTAACAGCTTTGGTCTCCTACATTTCTGTCCATCATGTGAAGCTATAGATAATGAACAGGCTATTCCACATTTGCCACAAGAAACAAATGTGCAGAGCAAAGATAGAGCAATATGGAAACCTGAACTTAATTTATTTTAAGAACAGCAACGTTCAGAATACTCTTAATTTATTTTAAGAACAGCAATATCCCAAACGTCCTGCTACTTTAGAACCTGGTTATATTTTAACTTAATAAAGGAGGGATAAAAATATTATTCATATTGCTTCCAGCCTGCCTGGTCTTACAAAGCCCTTGCACTAAGTTTTACAAATCTATAACACCATATTGAAAGTGTGTCTGTCATGCTATGCAGATGCAGGGGAAAGTGTCCTGGGGAGAGCTTTTCATCATGAAGATGAAAGAGAGCTCCCAGGCCTTTTGGAATGAGATTTACTGGAACGCAGCAAAAAAACAGATGCTTCCTTTTTAATGGCAATTATTACAATACTCTGGCACAGCATTAAATCCATTTCTGATCATTTTCATCTCTTAGAAATTAATCAATGCCGCCTCCCCCCCCCCCCTTTATATAAAATTGTATTTTTTCAGTACCTTCCAGATTGGTGTGTATTCAGTGTCCGCTAACAGGAAGGGAGAAGTTTTTGTTTTTTAACTTAAGAAGAATTTCAGAAGTCAATCATTAGAAGCATCGTGACAAGTATTGTAGCATTCACATCATAAGAGCACTTTGATAAAATAGCATATGCGGATCAGACCTCAACATGAGGGTAATCCCAGTAGCATGTACAAATCTTAGTCAAATAAGGACTGGAGACAGGACCGGCTCAATACATTTTGCTGCTTGAAGCAAAACAGAAGGTGCTGCATCCTGCCACTGCCCCTTCCGCCACTGCTCCCTCCTCCTCTTTTGCCACTGCCTGAAGTGACTGGAGGCAGCCCAGGAAAGGCCCAACATACTGAAGGCAGCAAGGGAGACAAAAGGATGCTGGAGAGGAGCAGGTGGTGGCAGCAGCAAAGTAGTCTGCCTGACAGCTTGGCCTTCATCATAAAATATTCCTGTAAAATAAAAGGCATGCCTGTGATATCTCTGGTACAAACAATTTGATCTACCTCACCTGCTGCTGATGTGGAGGGCTGTGTTGAATTTTCACTTTCATCATCAGTGCTTCCGTCATAATCTTCTGTTTCAACTTTACTTTCGGATGTAGACATGGTGTCCCTGTAAAAACACAAAGGCATTTCCTTCTCATGCCTTTAAAATACATTTTAAACCAATAGATATGACATCATCATCTGCATATGCAGCACAGTTGAACAGGTATTTGAATTGTATTAATTGGATAAGGGATCCAAATAGAGACCATTATTTGTGGTGTGACACCCCTTTTGCATTGATTCAGATTTGTCATGGCCAATGTCTGATGCAATAAAGATATCTGGATTGGATTGGATAATGAAAGTTTTAGACAAATCTGACCAAACTCAGGTGCCCTAACTATTTTTCTTTGAAAAAAATAATTATTGTGATTCCTAAGTTTAGATAACATTTATGGTGGTTACATTTTTTTTTAATTATGTTCCTTTCCAAATGTATAATAAGTGAAGTGTGGTGAAGATTTCACAAAAGTCCTTTAAGTTGGCAGTTTCCAACATTTTCATAATTGGGACTGACCTTAGTCCTAACCTCCAACGAAACCCATTTCCTCCCCGTATATACGTTTTTAGTCATTCTCTGCTGTCTTTCTCATTCTCTCGTTTCCTTTTCTCCTTTTCCTAACTCTCCTCACTTTCTCTCTGTGTTTCTCTGTTAAAAAAACAAATCCTTAAAAGATGGTGCTGCTGCTGGTGTGACCAACTTTAGGTCAGGGCACAACCCAGCTGTGGGTCCTGACCCAGCCACTGAAGGTCAGTGTTTCTATCATCCGTCTAAAGGCCACTTCACATACAGTAGTTATAGCAGATTCTCATTTAAAAGTTTAGTACGTAATGTGTGATGTTGCTAAAACAAAGAGAAAAACAAGGACAGAAAGGAAAGGTAAAATGAATTCTAAGACTGGTTGACCTGATCCACACCTCCTCGATTAATTCTGGGAATTTCAATATGAACCTATTTGATCTTCACCATCCACATTAAATCACAGATTGGAAACTAAGCTTTCAGATTTTGCTCTCCTCTAAATTTTTCAGTGAATTTCTCCGTTCAAAAAAGTACCATCAAATGCATTATTTTAGGATAAAATACATCAAAAATACATTGATGTGTACTGTGAGAAAAAAAATATTTAGAAATTTGGATTGCGTGAGGAAATACATACAAACATATCTAGGATCTTTGTGCTTTAAAAACAATACAGATAAATATGAAAATGAGATGAAATGAATGTGTTATGAATGAACAGATGGAAAAGTACACAGAGAAGAAATATACTGATTTGTCCACCCTTAGTTACAACATGATTTCTTCTCCCCTCCCTTATGAAGTCACAGTAAGATCCTGAACACATTTCCAGGAAAATACTATGCATAATAGTAAAAACAAGGTACATGCAAAATTTGCAATGTGTGCCTGTTTCTGTTGCATTGTGTGAAACAAGCCAGAGTAGGGTATTTTATTTTATACCTAAAATTATACAAGCTTGATGTTTTCAAGGTCATCTGCCATTAGAGATGGTGATACAGCTTCAAATCCTACAAACGCATTCTTCTACAGTCCCAATTAGCTAACTCAGTGGAAACAAAGCCCCACTCTCAGTAGGGAAAATAGCCACCAATAGCTCCTTTCGTCAAGTTCAGATTATTATTAACGAGCTCTAATACTTTACTGCATTTACATGGAATAAACTTTTGCTAACCCTGATCAATCTCTGTTCTAGCTAAGTCTTAGCCATTCCATCATCACAAATATTTTCAAGGAAAGCCCAGTCTGCATATCAGGTATCTCATTAGCTAACACTTTTATCCTTCTTTTAAAGCCAGGATTAAGAAAAGACGGGCAGGCATGCCTGTGATATACAAAATATTTGACAGTTTCAAATGAAGATTCAGATTTACTACTTTGCTTCTAGATGGCATTAATGAGACTGAATTGCAGAACTGCTAAAGGTGCCTGCACTTCAGAGCTCAACAAAGTGATTTTTGCTGTAAGATCATTCTGCTAAAGCTTAGATGAGTCAACCAAACTGAACCACATTTATTTTAAGCATGATGCTTAGTTGCACAAAGAAATAAAGAGTACCTTGCTTGTGTTGTTTCCAAGACAGCTTCTTCAGCTTCTTTCAAACTTTTCTGTAAGTTTCTTATCTTAGCTTTCTTTTCATTGAGGACCAAGATAAATCTTTTATAAAGTTCCATCTCTAGTTCTTCTTTAGCTTCAACACATTTTTGTAATCTTAAAAACGAAATGTACATTTCCGTACAGTCAGCTTTATACATTTCAACACTTTCCCCCAAAACTTAGTGAGAATATGCAAGAACATATGTTTCAAAGAGCATTATCCTTATTAAATCTCCAACAAGAAGTAGTGTTAGACAGTCCTTTTCTATACAAATGTAGTGGAGTCTAAAATATTCTAAACATGATTTTCTGTTGTATAAGTCTTAGATCCATTGATACCACTGCTTACAGAAGTTAAGACACTATCCCACTATCTAGGTAGTATAGGTAGTCTGACTGTACGGAAAAACTAAAAAAATTCAGAAGAAAATATTATTTTGAATTATATACCTATCATATGGAAGTTGACAACTGGACAACAAAAATGAACTCTAGGTGCCCTAACTATGGCCAAAAGACTAGAACTGATGAATTGGAAGGGGGGGACTATGTTCCCTTTAACCAATGGATTGAAGACATTACAGCATTTACAACATATGAACAGATTGCTTATTGTTTGGATAAACATACTGCTGTTTGGAATGAGTTTATACAGAGTATAGCAGGTTATTAATAATCATATATGTATTAGCACAGATAAGCTTTAAAAACTTTAAAATATTAATAAAAATACAAATGTACATTTCATGTTTATGATAAAGAGTAAGGGAGGTCTCTAAATTGTCTTAGATGCTTACATCAAAAGCATGAGGCATGACAGCAGCCTTCCAAGTTTACCCAAGTGGAGAAACCAGCTCCTAAAATTGAATGTGTTGCCATACTATTGGGTGATATTCAATGTTACTCTGAGCAGGCCCACTGATTTCACCCAGTGTCTATAAATTTAAAATTTTAAATTCAGGTTTTTGTGTGCATATTAAACCATAAAGACCCAACATATTAAGCTTATGAAAAAGAATGTATTTGGCTCTTTAGGTCACTAGCCCAGTTTAAAATATTAGCAAATATAGATTGTACCGCTTTGCAGATTAAATTCCATAATGGGAAAATAATCTTATGAACTATTAACACAGTCTGCCTTGATGTGTTCAACAGCTGATAAATAATTCATCTAATTTAAATGCAAATGCAAATGGCTGTGTATTATTAGCATGTAGATCAGCTCAATAACTCTTAAAAGAAAGATGATATGTACTAATCAACTATAAATCAAACCTCAAACTCTTTAGCAGGGGTGGGGAAATTGAACAGAAACGGTAAAATGTTAAGATTAACAGTAAAAGGAGAATCCTTACACATTTCATTGGGGAAGCAAATTTTTAAAAAATGTTTCAGAAAATAAAGACAAAGTGATGACTGGAGTTTTTTCCTATTCTGTAACAGCAAGGTTCAAAAAGTTCAATCTTGCTTACACATCAGCCATAGGACCTTATCATTTGCAGAAAATACATCTACAACTGCTTTCAGTAAGAAACAAAATCCATACAAATTTCTGAATTATAGCTATCTGGAGGATAAACCAAAGCTCAGCAGATGGAAGTATGCTTTTATTATTGCTAAAAGCAACAGATTTAAATTAACACCAGCAGATTCCTGGTTTAGCACGGAGTAGTGGCATGCAAGGATTATGAAAGTCACAAAAACCAGGCAGCTTCTTTTTCACAGAAGAACAAGCTCCACCATCTTAGAAGGTGACCAAAAACTTGTTGCATCTAGAATAAGGAGGGACATTTTACATTTTACAAAATTTAAGTTTGCAAGTGTTACTTTCATCCTTTGTTGCCTTATGTCCTCATTTTATTTGTATTGCTCTCTCCTTTTTCATTCCAGTCTGGCTTCAGGCTTCCTCATGGCCCTGAAACTGGCTTGGTCACCCTTGTTGATGATTAATTGGGAGAGAGATGGGGGCAGTGCAACACTGCACTCTCTCCTTGATCTCTCAAAACTGTTAACCACAGTAGCTTTCTGGAGTGTCTCAGGGGGTTGGGGGCCACTGAACCAGGCAGAGGGCCTTCTCGGTAGTGGCGCCTGCCCTGTGGAAGGCCCTCCCAGCAGATGTCAAGGCAATAAACAACTATTTTACTTTTAAAAGACAAATGTTTAGGGAAGTTTTTAATGTCTGATGCTGTATTGTTTTTAATATTCGGTTGGGAGCCACCCAGAGATGTGTGGGGTATAAATAAATAAATTAATAATAATAATAATAATAATAATAATAATAATAATAATAATAATAATTCTCTAGTTTCCTTCGTCAACAGGAGATTCAGAGTGAAGTATCATCCATATGCAGATGACACCAGCTCTATCTGTACCATCTGAATCAGGAGAGACAGTTGAGCTATTAGGCCAGTGGTTGGAGGCAGTGATAAGATGAAAAATGGGCCAATAAACTGAAGTTGGAAGGGACATCGGGAGTCATCTAATCCAACCCCTCTGGAATGCAGGAATCTCAACTAACACATCCATGACACATGGCCATCCAACCACTGCTTAAAAACCTCCAGGAAAGGAGAGTCTACAGTACAACCTCGCGAGGGAGTCTGTTCCACCGTCAAACAGCTCTTACTGGGACAAAAATTATTCCTGATGTTTAGTCGGAATCTCCTTTCTTGCAATTTGAAGACACTGGTTCGGGTCCTACCCTCTGGAACAGGAGAAAACAAGCTTGCTCCATCTTCCAGTTGACAGCCCTTAAGATATTTTAAGATGGTTATTTTAAGACACTTAATCATCAAAATAGCCATTATTCATCCTTACATTAGAAGTACAGATTACTGAAGCTATTTCATTGATATTAGAATAAAAATCAAACCAAGAATATCCCATGCAGTTTATTTTCAACTTACTGCTCTTGCACATCATCCAGATCACTTTGAAGTCTTTCATTCTCTTTTTGCAGATGCTCATTTTTTGAATGTAGCCCTTTTATGCAGTCTAGGCAATAGCTAATCAGCTCACTAATGACTTCTGCCGGACCTGAGACTTTCTGTAACATCAGCGATCCGAGTCTAAACTAGGACAAAAAGAAACAATGAGTTACTTAGCTAGATAAGGTCAGGATACCCATTTTCAACCAGGCATCTTCAATGGTCACTCTACAAATGCTTTCCTGTTACAAATGACAACAGCAAGACGATAGAGCTTGTATACTGGTGAAAGCTTTTCCTTCCTAGGACTTGATCTGAAAGGTCTCTACTGATATTTGAAAATGGACATTAGAGCAGGGATTAGTTTCATTTCAACTGTAAATGGAACTCCAATAAAACACAGATTGTGTGCTGCCTTCCGAAATAGAAGTGCCATAAAATATAGGACTTTATTGGATCTGCATAGGATAAAGCTATACCTCTCAAATCTATAGTGGTCTAATACAAGCCACAAGAAATTGCATGTGCATTCAGATCCTGCTAACTGATAAAGTCATTATTAATAAATCAATTTATCAATCCCAAAAGCTTGGGACTTGAATTTTTTACATTTTATCAAGAGTTAAGGTAATCCACTAGCAAAGATGACAATGGGGCCAAACTTAGATTCACAAAATGTTTAGGGGCATGCATACCCCTGTGTACCCCCAGAAAAAAGCACTGCCTTTAGCTAATTTAAGTTCCTACGTCACTTTTTCTGTCATGGGTATTTGCCACAGCATCCGCGACTGGACCTAACGGTCAGGGGTCCCTTTACCTTTACCCTTTACCTGTACCAATAATTTAACCGTACCAATAATAAGCAAAAGTGAAGTCAGGTTGCACAAGAGTAGTGAGCATGGCATGACAGTGAGAAGGGAGAAACACTGAAAGGCTGGTGGGGACGGGGGAAACTGGCAGTTTTAAACAATGGTAAGAGGTTTGAGTAAAGTACTGTGGAATATTTGAGAGCTCTCATGAGGCAGCTGAGGAATGGAAGAGGGAGTAGTTTGAGTACAGTGAGAAGGGAGAGAGATGAAGGTTTTTGTACTTTTAAACTTATTGTTGAAACCATATTGTTTTTGTTGACCCTCTTTTCCACTTACAGAGCTAGTTTACTGTTTTTCTTTGAAATAAATATTCAAAAACATTTAACCTACTGATGCCTCGATTAATGTAATTTTATTGGTATCTATTTTTATTTTTGAAATTTACCAGTAGCTGCTGCATTTCCCACCCTGGGCTTATACTTGAGTCAATAAGTTTTCCCAGTTTTTTGTGGTAAAATTAGGTGCCTTGGCTTATATTCGGGTCGGCTTATACTCGAGTATATATGGTAAGTTCTTAACCCGAGGTACCACTGTACAACATGTAGGTGGTTCACAAATTTCTTTTTTTTTTCCTGATGTCCCAACTCCTCCCTTTCTTTCCCCAGCTAATATTTTTCCCCAAGACAAATTTCACTAATTTCTGCACATTGCTGAATCAATTCATATCTTCCTACTGCCTCCAGCTGTTTTCAGCTATCTGATTTTGTACCATGTGCAAATGTAATTACTTTGTTTCCCACTTCTCTTTTCAGTCTACTAACATGACATTTAACAAGAACCCAACACCAGGATTTTGGTGGTCCAGTATATATATTCCACTGACATTTCTAAGTGGATCCGCTGGGGAAATGGTGTCTCAATCTGAAGTCCCCCACTTTTTAAAAAAATAATACCCATTACATAACAGGGACACAGAGCAAAGCAAGTAAGAGCAGAATCCTATATTCATGTCTAATAAGAAGAAAACTTACTGAATTCAATTAGGCTTACTCATATGTAAGCAGCTATAGAATTACAGTATAGTCTAACTAGGCATGCACCAATATAGCTTGTTTGGAATTGCCTCTCTACCTGGATTTCTAAAATCCTGTATCTTTTGCCTAGCCAATCAACGACTTCATTGAGCACTGATGCTCTTTGGGCGAAACTGGTATCAAGCTTCTTCTGATAACATTTACCTTTTCCAAATACTAACTTTTCCAATTACTACAATTGCAATGATATTTGGTTGAGAAAATTCAGCAAATTACAAATCAGTCTTACACCACAGGGTGTTGGGTTTTGTAGGTTTTTCTTTCATTTGCTTTGATCTTGGTTTGTTCAGAGTGAGCAATTGTATTATACAATATAAAATACTAGATCTCTATACCAAATTGTTTCCAGGCTCTATCCGCTGGATGACATAGGGAGGAAAAGAATGGAGCAAAACAGGAAAAAGAGGGTGGAGGGTACATTGGGTTTTTTAATATAAAAACAACATTTTTATTGGTTTTTAAACAAATACAAATAAAATAACCATTAAGCACTTATCCAGCAGTACATCTAATGGTGTCTGTTTTATCCATTCTCTGTAGACATTCACTTACACATTCAACATTCAAACATATTACTTAATGTAACCTCTCCAATGAGAATAATGAGCGCTTGATATAATAAGGTCTTGATTTGAGGCACATTGTTCTGATCCATCGCATTATCAAACCCTCATCTAAGGAAGCCCCATTCCCAATAAGACTACCTCCCCACCACTCCCCAAGAAGTCTTCTGTACCCTTAATAGCTTCACAGAGAGCATAACATTCCATGGAGTTCAGTTTCTGCCATAATTAAGATACCAGGAAGAGGAAGATCTCACCTGCAATATTCTGCCCTCTACATAAATTACTGTACACAGAGATAAGAAACCAGCTCCAAACACCCCAAATAGATCCTTTCCTATTCAGCAGCGTATTATATATAGTTTTCTTCATAATGAGCCAACCATTGCTTTTATTTATGCGGAAAACCTCAGCTACTCTTCGCTCGGGATGTCAGAATTCGAAGGAAAAAGGGGAATGGGAGTGGAATTTGCTGAAGTTCACTTATTTGTGAGGTGGGGGGGATGTAGACCAGCAACATGGCAGACAGTTGGAAATAGAGACATAGTTAGTGCAGTTGGTTCTTCTGTGAGGGGAGATAGAAGAGTTAGAGGCAGGATAAAATAAGACTAAGAAGGTAAAGAGTAACAACATTTTGAATGCAGTTAAATTTTATTTGTGTTTGCAATAAACTACACTCTTTGTTAACTTAAGAACCTGACTGAGAATAAGTGATTTACCAGGGAGGACCTGGTTGGTGGCAGCGGATTAGTGGTGTACGGGTCAATAGTCCGTGAGACAACTGGGGGCTCTATACGAACGCCACAATGATCTATTCCCCCCCTCCCCCCAAAAATGAGCTGCTGCTGCTGTTGTATAGTGCGGAGAAAACCATTTCATAACATTCTTTATAAAAAATTAGGAAAATCTATCAGAAATGTTTGGGTACATAATCCTGCCTCAACAAGGACTTTTTTTTAATCACAATATATTTATACCCCACTTTTCTATGTAAAACACTGAATGCAACTGATACATTTCAAATAACAAAATGCCACATCAATGCAACAAGTTATGAGGCGAGAAACTTATACAATAAAAGCATTATATCGTGTTTTTAAGATCACTTTCCAAGTGTTCCTGTTTGAAATTGACACAATGACAAACTTGTTTTCACAAAACATCCATCTGGAAAACATTATGCCATTTGATTTCCTAAGTTAATCAGTCAGTGGTCCTGATACGTGTTTTTTTAAGCTGTGCCATCACCATCTCCAGGGATAATGTTCAACAGCAACCATGTCATTGCTGGGTGCGGCAAAGAACCCGTGTTATTACGCAACACACTTACAAAAAAATGTAAAAGCTAAACTTGCCTTTAGTCTGAAAATTCTGGAAAGAAAGTAAAAAAGGCTAAAAACTTTGGTTACAGTATTCTAGGTGTTGCATCAGCAAAAGCTGCGCTGGGTTATAAGGGGTTTGTTTTAAGACAGATCATTGATGTTTGCGTGGTTTCCTCATTTTCTCTTTCATAGGAAAGCTAGTTCGTTCACATTTAAAGAGGGGATGTGTGTTCTGAACATGGGGCGGGTGGTGGTGGAAGTAAGTCTATCAGCAGCTGGACCTGCCTACTCCATGAATGGCCATCTGAACAGAGGCTGCATATGCACATATTCATGTAGGCATATTCATCTAGGCATATGCCTACATATACATGTAGGCTTCCTAGAGCAATTGTTCAGACATTACAATGCATGCGCATGGAAAGGCTGGGCCATAATATCTCTCCCCACACAACCCCAGCATTTGTTCATCATCCCCCTCACACAAAGTTCTCTAGGCCGCTTACAATGAAAGCAGTGTAAATATATAATCAAACATAAAATCAAAACCAAACAGGTACAACAAAAAGAGCGCACACAACATTCCCAATATTAGCAGAAGGCCTTCTCAGTAGTGGCGCCTGCCCTGTGGAACGCCCTCTCATCAGATGTCAAGGAAATAAACAACTATCTGACTTTTAGAAGACATCTGAAGGCAGCCCTGTTTAGGAAAGTTTTTAATGTTTGATGTTTTATCGTGTTTTTAATGCTCTGTTGGGAGCCACCCAGAGTGGCTGGGGAAACCCAGCCAGATGGGCGGGCTAATAATAATAATAATAATAATAATAATAATAATAACTATAGCAAACAAGAGGCTCAGACTACAAAAGTGGCTTAGAAGGTCTAACAAAGTTTTATCCGGCTTGCTCAATGGCTGGGTGATATTTAGCAAAGGGGGAAAGGCCCCAACCATGAGTACTGTGTGAGGCTATAGGGGCATCTGCATGTGACATCTCCTTCTCCACCCCTGACCTTCCCTTATTGGGCAGGAAGGTCTGTGGTGGTGTGTGTGTGAGTGAGAGAGAGAGAGAGAGAGAGAGAGCACCCTGTGTAATCTGGGTTCCTGTTTACAAGGTGCACTGTAACTGCATTCAGCCAAATCCCCTTATAATACTCCTTCAATCAACAGGAAGGTCAGTGATGGAGGAAACAGGGCTGGCTGGCATGCACAACCCATGGACAGAATTGAAGCCGGGGTGTAGGAAGGGGGGGTCCGTCCTGGGTGTCATCCCGGAGGGGGTGACAAAATGGCATACCGCGGGGGGCATAACGCGGAGTGACGCAGTGGCTCGGGGCCCCACACAGCCCAAAAGGGCAACGTGAGGCTTGCGTCTGACAAGCGGACTCCATGGGCAGCTCACTGTGGCACCCCCGCCCTGGGCGGATCAAGGATCACCGAAGCACCTCCGTGCACGGATCGCCCCACCCCCGCTGCTCCAGGTGCCAGAGCAGCTAGCTACGCCCCTGAATTGAAGATTACTCGAGTAGAATTTCAGAAGAAGCATCTGGCTTGTATGAGAAGGCACAAAGATGGGCCCAGATTTAAGTAGGAAGTAAGCAGACAGATGAAGGCAAGGCAAGCTGGCGAGTTACCAGCCCTGGAAGGGCAAGGGAAACTCTCTCCAACACACCTAACCACATGCTCAGAAATGGTGACTTTGGTTTGCTGCTAATTGCCTCAGCAAGATGCAAGAGGCAAGCTGTTAACGTTTATTATACTCGCATGGGAGTGTGTGCAAGCCTATCTCACACCCCTAAATTAGCCCCTTAGGTGAAGTGGAAGACTCTTGTGTTGAAGAATGAATAGACTGCCAGGCCAGCTAGCTTCCATATATCAGAATGGAAACACACCATTTTATTTTTTGCCTAAAGCAGCCTCAGGCAGTCGCCCCTAGCCTTATAACAGGTGTAAACAACCCAGTTTTCACACAGGCCTCTCAAGGTTGCCAAATAATAAGCAGTCAATTAACAACATCAGACCATCAACCGTCACAACCAGAATGTGAGCTGCAGAGTTATATAAATATAGATTTGTGCCTGCTATCATGCTTGCAATATGCTGTCAAAGTACACAAAGTTGGCAAAAGTAATAATTAAGACTTCCAGCACTTTTAAGAAAAGCAACAGCACACCAACATATGATGTAGTAGCAGCTACATAAATAGGAGCATGTTAAAACTACATCTCAATTGGCCATATTTATAAAAAGGCAAAGCCAGACTGATTTTTTAAAAAGCCTTAATAAAACACAACTGAAACGTCTAGCATAATAAATGTCAGGTATGCAGAGAACATGTCTTGGGAACTACTTCCCTTTCAGGTGTTGACCTTTTCATTTGAGAAGTAATGGAAACTATATAAAGTACCTCTTAAACATACCACTGAAATTAATACGGCAGTGGTGTGCAGTAATTTAAACCCAACTCCTTTTGAATATACAGTAATCAGAAAGTGAAAATCTCAACCATTGTGGAGGCTTTTACATTTTTGTGTTTTGGTTCCTAGCGTGGAAAGTCAATGTATACCCCCGTGAATATGAATAAGCATGAGATAATGCCTAGACTGAGGCAAAATATACATGTTTCTAAATTGAGTACTACAAACAATTTTCCAGTATGAGTAATAACATTATGTTCATTTCAAATAACTATAGCCTGTTTTCTTGGTGCTTTTTACTGGGCTCCTCCAGGAAGAAAGGCAGGATATAAATTGAATTATTAATGCTTATAATACTAAAATTTTACAAAATCCTACTGAAGTTCCAAACTGCATCCAGCTAGAATTGTCAAGTAAATTATGTATAAATCACCTATTAGCAAGTACAAACCTCTCTAAAGACTTTAGCCTTAAAGTATTAGCGTTCGGTATTATTAGTATTATTAATAACATTATTATTTAATTTTTTATCTTATTTTTATACATTTTTAAAAATTAAAAAAAATATTTTGACAAAGTAATAATCATAAATAAATAAGAATAAAAAATGTGCACCCCATCACCGAGACCATTCCATTGTAACTATCCAACCCCCCAAAATTTCAACACCTCTTGTGATGGTTTGACCCCTGTCCATTTTAACAGTACAAATTCTACAAACGCCCTCCATATCTCCTCAGAATAATTTCTCCTGCATATTCCCCATCTTACCTTAATGACACATTCAGTATTATTTTAAGGCTTTTGAATCATCACTTTCTATATTAATATATTGGGAAGTTCATGTGTAAACAGTTCAATAATCTATATGGTGGGAAGATTAGGAAAGATTCTGCTTTATTGATAGAGACTCCTTATCCTTGCAGAAAAATATTTCTGCAACCCCAAAAGCTAGCTGGCACCAAGGACTGCAGATGGACATTGCCCTCATACTGGTAGGAAATATCATGGTGAGTGGACAGTGAGAGGAAGTGTCTACTGTTATAGTTTTACAGTTTCTATAGCCTGTCATCAAATCTAAAGGCAAATATTTTCTATCGGTCAGTTTTGTGTGAGAAGGCTATTTCATAGGAGAAGGAGGAAAATGAAAGAACATAGGAAACTGGAAGGCAGTTTTGGAATACATAAGGAAAACATTGCCGTAAATTGGTTAACATGCAATAGTTTCTTCTAGCCTACAAAGCAAACCTAATTCAATACACAATATTAGGATTGTGTCATAAAATTCTCTTGAGGAAAACTGGGAGATACTTCACAGTGAAACAAGAGGAAATTCTGGCAACTATGAAAACAACATTTCTATCAAAACCAATTGGATAGTGCTAACTGTGAAAGAGGTCAGCAACAGTTTTCCTTACTTAAACAAATATCCTCGACTAAAGATAAACTTGAATGCAGTAAGATTGTGTACCCTTCTCTATAGTCGATTACAATTCCACTTTGCCACTGTAAAACACAAGTTTTCAGATTCTTTGTTTTGAAGGGGAGAAACAGTCCCTGAACCTACATGTAACATACATGCTTAATATAATAGCCAATTCTTAGGTTTTCTTAATGCACCAGTTGTATCTTCCATTCATTACTTCTCTCAACCTCTCTCTATTTGCTCATTAGCCTCTATACAGCACAAGTGTGCTAGCTACCGGTGCTAATGGGAATTTTAGTCCAAAAGATCTGAAGGATGCCAGCTTGGAGAAGACTGTCTTATGTTAAACAAGAGTAGCATGTCCAGTATAAGAGGAATGCACTCTAACTTGATTGAAAAAAAACAAATTTAATTACTTAAATAAAAATTAGAAGGGTGATAACTTAGCAAATTAACATGTAAGCATTTCTTACTATATAATGAAAATGTACAAGTGTCATCATACAACAGTTTGCTTGGCCACAGATGGCAAACTACAGTGGAATAAGAGGAAGTGAATGAATGGCCCAGGCAACCTGCAGCAGGACAGCCTACTCTGCTGGCTCTCTTGGTTCAGAAGTGGGTAACTTTTGGCCCTCTAGACATTGTCTAATCAGTCCCAGCCAGAATGGCCAATGGTCAGGAATGAAGGAAGATAAGTCCATAACATCGGGTTGAGGAAGGCTGTGCTAACATCACATATAAACATCCAATCTGGATGGTCGCAGGTTCCTTATACCTGACTGATGTGCCATCACGGCACTGTAGAGAAGGAGTGGGGAAATGCATAATGCCACGTCACGTTTCTCTCACTAAAAGTTACAGGGAGACAACGGGGGATATCATGGCACACAATACTGTTTTCAGTGACAAGTCTATGAATGGCATCACGTATTTCCCTTTCCTGAAACACAGGGTTTGAATAAAGAGTGTCATGAGGAATGATCAACAGCCGTTCACGCAGTAAAAAAGGAGTTTCGTTGGATGTCTCGCCTCCAAGACTCTGATCCCATTTAGCTTTCAAGATCAGAATATGTAGTCACAGTCTGGCAGGATATAATGTGCTAGTAAGCCAGCGTTATCACTGTTTCCAGAGACGTTGCTGTTCAATTTCAGTGAAGTACACGGTGGTATTTTGTGGTAACTATGTAAATAATGACCCTGCTGCCCAGCACCTAGCCATTAATGGTCATTAAAAACAAAGATCTAATTCAACCTTAGTACAATATCGGCCACCACACAGATGAGAAGTATGAACTTCAGCTGAAAAAAGTTTAAAAGCATTTTGAATCAGTACAATTTCAGAGGGGGGTATATATGTTTACAATGCCTGGCCATTAAGCAGCAGTTACAGAAAATCTGTGATGTCAAGGACTTCATTATATTTGTGTGTGCAAGTTGAATTACAACAGCTGTGCCAAGGTTAACAAAGGTGGTACCCGAGGGAGAGTCATTTCATTGATTTATTTATTGGGGGCTTAACCTAAAATGTATGTTGTATACAAAGTACACATTTGAGAAAAACTGTGTCCAAACTTTTAGTGTTTTACTCAGATCAAGTTTTAACAGGAAACATTACTTTACTTTTTCTTTCAGCTGCATACAGCAAAAGTTTAGAAAATAATCATTTTAAGTTAATCAACTCAAGCCGTATTTTGGATTAGTGTACCCTGGTTACTACATACATAGCACAAGAAGACTGAATGCTCACTTCTGCAACTGCACTCTGAGTTACAAACAGCTTGACAGAATCAAGAGCACATCCTCTGTGCAGCAGGGTTCACATTTCCTCTACTGTGGCAAAGTTTTCTATACTTCTTTAGCAAATGGAATATCTGTTTGGGAAATATGCCTTTTCTGAAATGGGGCCGCAGAAAATCCTGTTGCACAGTTATTTGCAAGGAAGCTCCACTGAACTCAGAGGCATTTACTACTGAACAAACAGCCATTTGTTTGAGCGAACACCTCATGTAAACGCTCCCTTTCTAAAAATGCTTTTAGCGTCAACAATGGTCGTGAAAAATCAGGAACATCCAAAGCACAAGGTTGAAGCCTGAACACCAATTTCCCCTTCCCCTTGTCTCTATTGCTGTTGGAGCCTTTAAGAACTGCCTTTAAGGACCTTCAAGAACCAGAATATGAGAGAGTGGAGGAGCAGGAGACAGCATCAGCCGAAATCTGTTTGCTATTTCCTGCTTGGCTCTTTTTAGGAACTAGCTGCTAGTTAATATTATTTATTAATACTGTACCTGACCACACTGGAAAGTTTTATCAGATCTGACTCTGATTTATTATATATTTTTAAAAAACTGATAAATAACATTGATTTAGATGTGTTTAAATGGTTGATATTTAATAATGAATTTAAAATGTCAGGCAGATTTGTATTATTTATATATAGCCTAGGGAGCAACAAGCAACTCCCGATTTTACAGTCCACACAAGGTACTCATATGGGGAAAGAAATCTTAAACTGTGAGCGACCTTCTGGGAGCCAGAGGGGGGTGGAGCCAATCACAAAAGTGGGCAGAGCAAAGGTTGTGACTCCTACCTTTGTGTGACATTTTACACTCCAGCCATGCAAATAGCAGAGACTTCCACATGCCCAAATACATACACCTCTCTCCATCCTCCTTTCACGAAGGCAACAGGCATTATCACAGTTACAGAACACATTCCAGCCAATCGAAAGCATTCAAGAGGGTGGCCTCTGAGAGATGGTATTGTCTGGAGATAGTTCCAATGGCCAAACAGAAAGTACTGGAGGGCCACATTTGGGCCTTGGATTCCCTGGCCCTGTCTTAGATGTACGACAATGCCAGCCATTAAAATAAATTTAAAATCCTAAAATATTTCTACTGTCAAATATTTGTACTGTTAAATTAGATAATTTAACTTGGACCTGGCTACTTGCAAGGCAAAAAAACAGTAGAACCAAAGTTCATTAAGGCTTAAACAAATTGAAAGCTATGCAGTTGCCCTACATACCAAAGTCCTTGGTATCAAGGAGTCTGCTGTCTTAATACAGTTCAATTATTCCACATTTTGCATCATGTTTTCAGCAGCTACTCGCAGAGAATGTAACATCTGGCATGCTGAAATGCATTTTAAGACACACGTGAAACATGGTCTTCCCAACAGGACAAACGAATGAAGGAAACTTAAATTGCTTCCATCTCAGAAAGTTGATAATGGTATGCATGATATTAGGGAAGAGCAAAACATTTTTTCCACATGCAAACAGCACCAAACCATTCCAGGGTATTCCTTTAAACAAATGGAATGTGAGGAAACCCCATCATCATAAATCCAAGTGGCAGCAACTGTGATTATTGCAGTGTCTGGAAGACATGCATTCACAACCACATCCACAATCACAGCATTGGCAGTACATCTGTGCCTTGCACTCTTACAACATGATTTTCCACTTCTTTTCCTCATGTCGGGGGGGGGCGGCATTTGAAGCGCAATCTTATTCAGAAGTAAACCCCTTTGATTTCAGTGGGGCTTACTCCCAGGTAAGTGGGCATAATTTTGTGACCTAGGTCAGTCGATATTTTAACTTACCTAATTATAACAACAGGCATTTAAATTGAAAACGGTAGAATTCCTTGGGGAATATTCATTCAGGTATATGAGCTTCACCAAGCACTAGAATGCACGTCATTAAAGTGAATTTTATTGGGCCAATTTAAGTTTGAAAGAGCTTTGCAAGATTGTTTTCTTGCTTTATAAGAGCCAAAGTCTAATCAGCACTAGTGAAAAAGTAAAAAGTGATCTGAAATGAGTAGGTCAATGATGAAAGCTTTTCCACTGCTCCTCTCCAGTCTGTGACTAACCTGGATAGGTCACTCTATGATGGACTAAAACAATCCATACTCCAGCATTGCTACTGGCTTCTCTTCAGGAGCAATATTCAACTCTCTTTCTACTAAGGTAAGGTGATATCCATACCTTGCTTTTTCTAAATCTGACCCCACAGAATGGACAGAAACATAGGTAATAATTACAGTGGTACCTCGGGTTAAGAACTTAATTCGTTCTGGAGGTCTGTTCTTAACCTGAAACTGTTCTTAACCTGAAGCACCACTTTAGCTAAGGGGGCCTCCCGCTGCTGCCACGTGATTTCTATTCTCATCTTGAAGCAAAGTTCTTAACCTGAGGTACTATTTCTGGGTTTGCAGAGTCTGTAACCTGAAGCGTATGTAACCTGAAGCGTCTGTAACCCGAGGTACCACTGTACTATGTAAGTTCTTTTTTTAAAAAAATGATATTTATTAGAAGTTTAAAGATTACAGAAAAAAGAAAACAATAGAAAATTTAACAGAACATACCTTACAATACATAAAAAGAAAAACATAGAAGAACAATACAACAAGACAACAAAAAGAAACAAAAACATTAAAACACACATCCAATATTCCATATCTTTACCTTTCATTTACTTGTTTCATCGACCTCCTCACACCTCCCTTTTTTGTATTCTAGCTCAATTAGCTATTTCAGCAAATTCTTTCCATCTTTCTCAATTTTTGTTCTATAATTTATCTTAACGGTCTAACCTTAAATTTTTCCATTTTGGCCCATTATCAATCAGTTTTTACTTAATTCTTTATTACATTTCTGCTAAAGCCATATAGCTTCATTCCAGCATCCTTCTAACATTCATTGTACTATGTAAGTTCTTAAATGATTGCCTGTTTTAATTTCTTTGATTCCTTTAGTGCTTGATTTTTGTATTGGGTGGTGGTGGTTATTTATTGGTAATTATTTATTGTTTTCATTCTTTTCGTCCCTTCTGCAGTAGCATTGGGCAAGAAATTAAAATAATGTTCCATCTAATGCAGGGGTAGTTAATCTTTTTATACCTACTGCCCACTAATGTATCTTTCTTGATGGTAAAATTTCCTTACCACCCACCAGTGCTTGATGGAATGAGGATTCAGCTTGTGCCGTAGAACCCCCTACTGCCCACCTAGAACCCTGAAACGCCCACTAGCGGGCAGTAGGGACCAGGCTGACAACTCCTGATCTAATGCAATACTTCACCATGTCAAGTGACACAAGACATCCATAAAGGAATGCCTCCTTGTGCAACTATCAGCTCTGCAAGATAGGCTTGATTCACAGCTTGATCACAACAGAAATGCAGCATTCAGCTTTAAATTGGGAAGCCCATTCTCCACTCTTCTCTTGCCCTTTCAATCAAGCAGTCTCTTGGACAATGTCATGACAATGCTGACTGGCTACAGAAACTTTTAACTCAACTCCCATACAAAGATTTATCCACTAGGGTATTTGCACCATTGCCCATCACCTCCAAGGTTTTTGAAACAAGGAAGTAGCAGGTGACATCACAAGATCACACAGTGAGTCAACAAGTAAGTAATGAAGGGGGAAACTGTATTTTGGACAAATACAAACCTGGGTGGAGATTACCGTCCAAGATGAACGACTTAAATATTTTTTTCAGTTTACAAAGCTGATACAATTCATGGGTGCTGTCTCGTTACCACAGCAATGCACAGTCTGTTTACTTTAAATATTACAGCTTAAGAACATTTTTAGAAAGCGTTTCCCCCCCTGCGCAATCAAGCCAAAGGGAACACAAAAGGCTAAATGCGTGAAGAATTAGTGAGATCCAAAATGAACTTCAGCCAATCCCACAAGCTTTCAGGACGAAAAAGCTGAACTGCAGCTGTTCTAGCTTAATGCAGGGATATATTGACCAACATGTTTCCACTATCATTTTCCCAACTTAAAAAGAAAAGAAAAAGAGTAGCAATATGCAGGATGCAGGCTGTAAAACAGTAAATGGCGGGGAAACATTTAAAAAAATGTATACCCAAGGTAGAATCAATAGTTATTTCTTTCAGTTAATTTGTAAAGGGTTGTTGGCAAAGTGCGGGAGTGGGGGGAGAAAAGAGGAAATCTGGTTCAAGGAGCAGGAAATGGAAGCAAGGAGTTTGGAAAAAACAGGGATGAAATTAAAAGTTTCAATTTCAAACTTTTAGACAATGCAATGTTAAGGCACACTATATTACATGTGTAGTTTCTCTTTGCATTGGTGGCTTTTACTTATTGCTCACTTGCTTGCCTCTACCCTTCTCAGACAGCAGCCAAGTTAGCCCTGGAGCAGGAGACAAGACTATAGCCCTGGCTCCTTCCTATGGCCAGGCCCACACATCCTTCTGTTTTCGCTCAGGAATATCACAAACACTAGCTGCCTTGATCACCTGCGGCCAGGGGCATAGGAAGGGGGGGTGCAGGCCGCCCCAGTTGTCATCCTGAAGGGGGTGACATTCAGTGTGCCCCGCACCGCCCACGACTCCCCCAAGCCCAGCGAGCGGCAAAGCTGTAGGCTTGGGAGTCGGGGGGGGGCACCAAATGTCACCCCCCTTCAGCCTGAAGAGGGGGTGACATTCAGCGCAGCCCCCCCTCATGCCAAGATCGGCCCAAGATGACTTTCCATGGCAAGAAGCATTGCAAAGTATTAGAATACAAAACATCAACATGCATTTGAATCTGTGTCCCGCCCCCGTCACCTTGCAACATACGTGAGGTTACATTGTATGTGATTTCAGATTTACGCACAATCCCTGCAATCAAAACAACCTGGAACTGCTTCCGCATGAAAACTCCTACCTTTCTGAAGCTGGTGCACTAGGAAAACCCAGTGTGGGAAGAGCTTTTAAGCTCTCCGCCTTATGTGCATTTAATTTGTGCAATTTCAGCTGGTTGGCTACCAAGCACATAAAGCTGAAATCATGCAAGTTAAATGTGTGCCTAGGGCTTGCCAATCGGTAGGTTGGTGGTTCGAATCCCCGTGACGGGGTGAGCTCCCGTTGTTCGGTCCCAGCTCCTGCTCACCTAGCAGTTCAAAAGCACGTCAAGTGCAAGTAGATAAATAGGTACTGCTCCAGAGGGAAGGTAAACGCCGTTTCCGTGCGCTGCTCTGGTTCGTCAGAAGTGGCTTAGGCATGCTGGCCACATGACCCGGAAGCTGTCTGAGGACAAACGCTGGCTCCCTCAGCCTATAGAACGAGATGAGCGCTGCAACCCCAGAGTTGTCCACGACTGGACCTTACGGTCAGGGGTACCTTTACCTTTTAACCCTCAGAAAAATGAAAATAAGCCAATTTCAGTTTTGCCTATTAATGCATGCATATGTTAACCAAAGCAGAGGTGAGTAACCTGTTTCCCTCTGGATGTTGCTGGGCTTACATGCTCCATCATCCCTGACCATTAAGAGTCCAACAACATTTGAAGAGCCACAAGTTTCCTACTCCTGAATTGAAGAAAAAACTTGTTTTAGTATATTTAACCTTGTTCACAGACTCAGCACTCTTATTTGTTTATTTGTTTATGTCTTTATTTACAAAATGTATATATACCACGATTGTATCCTGAATGTAATTTACAAATGTTTCAACAGAGATCTTCAAATAAGAACAAATTGCTATTTTTCAAGCACAAGTCTGAGGCTCTGTTTCTTCCCCTTCACTTCCATTTCAATGAATTAGTCATGCTTTATCAGCTTGCCCTCTTAGGACATTCAAGGACAGGACATCTTGTTATCAAGGCCATAAGATTGTGAAATCCTAAAGTCAACATATATGAATAAACTTTTTTGTTTCATCATCCAAATCAGACTCAAGTTCCTCTTCCAAAGTGCCAAGGTTCATAAGAAGGCATAACGAGAGATTAGAAACCTTTGGAAAGATCCCCACTGCTATCCCTAGACTTTGATCCATGGTCTGTAATATTTTCTCAAGCAGAGAAAGTAATAAAAGTTCTGATAAACTGCAAGAAGTTCTGTGTAACTATGACTGCTCTCATGATACTTGAGCATGGAGTTTTTACTGTGCCAAGCACTTCCACTGGGCTCATGAAAGCATGATCTTGCTCTCTGGTCGTAGGTGTCTAAAACAAGTTTCCAGAAATGAAAAAGTCACCGAGTTCACAACGCAGTAAGAACCGCTAGAAAACATGACTTTTTGGTATATAAATTATTTGGCACCCGATATAATGTTTTGCAGGACGCTGTTATAACAAGAGCAGATTTCTGCCCTCTGTACTTCCAAGTAGCATATTCAGTATCATATCCACAATAACCTTTAATCCAATCACATTTCTTCCTGTAACATGTTAATGGCTAGTTCATTCATGATAATGTCCTGGTTCACACGTCACATGAAGCCATAGTCTAAACAATGGTTTAAAGTGATGAGCAAACTGGGCCAATTACACACAGCACTATTGCCTTCAGGCAGGTTTCAGTTCCATTTTCTCAAGGATGCCTATTTTTTCCCCCAGAAAGGGAGAGATGCAACATTCAATAATGAACCTGAAATATGCTTTCGTTCCCTGCTCCTTGCGAGACCCATGTCTCTCCTGCATTATGAATTTGCATGTTGTCATGGACTGGCTGGCTGCAGAGGAGTGGTGGGAGGCAGCAGCTGGGGAACCCCCTAAGGGAATGGTCAGGGGAAGAAGGCTCAGAGTCAGGATACTGGTGGTGGGACAATGACGCACGGTCAGAAGGAGCCCCGTCAGCCCCTGCCAGTGCAAGCTGGAGCTGATGAGAGTTCTAGTCCAAAGCAGCTGGAAAGTGTGAGGTTGACAAAGGCTACTAAAAGTGGTCTGCATTAATTATTAAGATTATTTCCATCCCCCCTTTCCACTAAAATTAATACTTTTACCGAAACATGTTTTACCACATGGGAAATGAATGAACAGTATTGAGTTTCCTTTTGCACTCCCTTATAACATGTAGTTTTAATACACATGGACCTCTTCACATAACTGCTTCAAACCTTGAAACACTGTTGGCATTTGTCTGTCTCAAGAGACAATGGAGTGCACCTCTGAAGGTGAAGTCAAACCACTGGAGAATCCCAGTACCTGCTGCGGCTGCAGACCAGTAACTCATAACTGCTGCCTCTCATGTCGTTTTTGCTGCAGTAGCAGAACCAAAGTGACCTCTCCAGGGTTCAAGCCTGAGCAGCATATATGGAAGTCCTTAGGCTGCCCAGGCAACAAGACCCCCTCCCCCTCAGCCTTGCTGATGTGGTTCAAAGGAAAAGAAAGCAATACATTTGGCACCAGCTTGGCTGCAGGAGTTACCAGAAGGAAGCATATATTGCGCCGTCCAACTACCTTATGGACTGTGCTCCGGATTTGTGTAGGATTTACACCTTTGCCTTTTTCCCCCTCACAAAGATATATTGCAAGGCAGCGGAGGTTTCAAAGCAAAGTTTTCCTTTTCCTAGATGGGCTACCGTCCCAGGTTGCCCCTCACTTCCTTCTACAGCTCATGCAGAAACTGCCTTCTTGACTGTTGGACCCACTATTGGCCTTGTCCACTCAATCCACTTAAGCCTGTCTTCACATGCAGGGGAAGTCCCTAACTGAATGTTTGAGATCCATCAGCTACCCCTGGTATAGGAGGCCAGTCAAAGCCGTCCCTGAGGTGTGGCCTCTGGCTCCAAACTCACACAGGCAATAATTATGTGAGTCATCCAGTTTGCCCTCACTCTCTGCTTCTGGCACACAACCAGTTGACTGACAGTTTGTTTTACCTTAGAGGAGAGTGTGCTATTTTGTGGTGTACATTAGGAACATGCCTATGGACAGAAAGGTTTGGACTGAATCAAAGGACAGAACTTCCCTGTTTCTTACACTACTAATGGCTGGGACCCTGAAAAAATGTAAGAAAAAAATTATCCGCATGGCTGGGCCCAACACTTTAGACCTGTGAGCAAATTTTGGGTCAAAGTATTTTTGTGTAACGGTGGGCGGGTCATATTTTAAAAGACCCCATGATTTCTGGTCAAACTCCATCAATACTAAAGCAAGCTACTGTTCCTAAAAGGTGGAGTCCATATGACATTATTTGCACAGAGGACTGTCCCTTAAGTGTATGCTTCTAAGTAATACCAGAACAATAATACAATTATCAACCTATTTTGTAAAAAGTGAGTATCATGCAGAAAGGACCTTTGGTAATCTAGGGCTTGTGGACATCATGCATGACCAGACTTTCCTTGCCCCCACTATTATGAATTGGTTTCAAAACTCCTCTTTATTTTAAAGTAGTTTTCAACGTGGGAGGTTCCCTTTGCAGGGTGGGGGAATTTTTCTGGATCACAGCCATTACCACTGGAAAACTACAATGAAATTTTATACCAGCAGGTTGTGAGAAACGCAGAGCTGAACAACAAGGACCAGCATTAAGCCGATACAAGCATTCACGGATGACAATTACTTCCGTTTTATTTTTCCTTAAGTGCTTTAATGTTTTGGCCACTGTCCAAACTATAAAATCCGATATGAGTAAGTCCTCTGCCCAAAACATCTTTAGCAACCCACCCCCCACCCCTCGCCAACTTAGAAAACTATTGTGCGGGGGGGGGGGATTAGAGGAGATTCAAGCAAATGTACACTTAATTTCTATCCTGGCAATGTACTTGCTACATACTTGTTGTCCTTGTTGTCTATCTCTAGGAGGTGGCCTTGATTAAAGCTCATTGTTCAGGAAACTAAATACATGTGTTTCTAGATAGCATAAATATACTGCAATGACTAAACAACATTTGAGGAACACATGCAGCACTGGAAGCATGCCAGGCACAAACCTTTGTGCTTAAAATGTTATACAAATACTGTCTGGCACGTCTGATTTAAATTACATGGCAATTAAAATCCACAAGCTTTCAATATCCCTGGGTTTAACCCGTCATGGCTATCATCACTACTCTAAAGGCAGCATTAGCCCTAAAGGTCTTCTTCTGGTCACAGATGACTATGAATTTCCTTGCCTGGTTATGATCAAGCATTTAAAAAAGATTACTTAACAAATAGAAAGATCTCCACCTTGGATGTTTCCCTTTGGATTAGTTTCTGGTTCTTAAGCACAGAAAGTGAACACCACAACCATGTAAGGTAACTGGGATTGTGACCGCAAGCACACCTTTAAGTTCCACCAGCAAAGCAACGTGGGACATTGCAACTGTGCCAAATATGGGTAAAGTGGGAGCAGACACAGAGGGAAGCCATGTTGTAGCAGTGCAAAAATAAAATCCCAAAGCATAATACTAAGGGAAAACATATTATCACCAGATGCCAACAAAGGGTCATAGCCCAAAGAGATACCACAGAGAGCAGGCAGACACACACAAATGGCAATGCCACGCTATCTACCAACCATGGAAAAAAGCTGACAAGTTTTGATATGGACTTACCCCTCTGATACCCACATTTACATGAACACCACGTAATTCTCTGGCACCATCTGCTTCACATAAAGAGGCAATGAACATTCTCGGCTGCCATGTGCTGGTGTAGCAACAGCACTCAGCAAGCACCAACAGAATAGCATGAAGTTTGCCCCCCTCTCCATATTGGAGGGATCGTAGCACGCGCTTTCTCAAGAACTTAGCTAATTGCTTACATACTCCTCAAAACTGTATTTCTCTCTCCATATAAATTTTATGCTCCAAGTTCAAAATATTCATTATTTTCGTATCATCATACAAAAATGTTGTTTTATGAGGAGTATGAATAATGTTTGCTAGTTTAAGTTTCATATCAACAGCTGTTAAATCTTTAGGAAATTATCTGGCTAGGAGTGCTTTTTCCCATCTGTCTGATAAGTCAGAAGGCCAGATGCAAAGAAGAGTTGCAAACTTAACATAAAAGCTTTTGTTGAAAAAGAATGAACTTCAACCCCATTGACAAAACCTGCAACAAGTGGACCAAACACCATAGCTAAGAGATTAGAGCTAGCAGACCGGGGAAGCTGGATTGAAAAAATACTCTTGGTCGCATATGCCACCTAAACATAAAAGCCAGGTCCAGAAACACCAAACACGAAATATTCCCAAGCTATAAACCGGATCCTTCAATAAATCATAACCACAACCAGAAGTTCAACTGGCCACAAATCACTAACATCTCAGTCATATCCGGAGTGAGCTCGTCCACAGGTGTTCATCTAACCCATTACTGACACCAGATACCAGATTCACTGAACCACCATCTCACTAAGAGCCACATATTTCTGACACTGAGCTCCAAATCCCTGTCCAGTAAATTGTCCAGTAGATATTAAACAGTGAAAGAAAAAATGCATAGCTTTGAGATGGAGCAATAGTCTCTTTGTATTCAGTTCTGGAACTTAAGTGGAAACATTACAAAACAATGCACCCTGCTCCCAACCCTGTCAGGTGATCCAGAAAAGTCTATGGTCAATGACCTTCCCACAGCAGTGTCAATGATGCTTACTGGGATGGTGCAGGGGATGGGCAGGGACACAATTGCAAAGATTGTCGCCAAATCAGTTTCTGCCCCCAAAACAGATAAAAAGTCAAAGTGAAATGAGATCTGATAATTAGCCCTATCCAATAATTAGCTTCATCCAAAGAAGCCTGTAGTTGACATACCACTATTCATTATCTAAGTAAAGGTAAAAGATCCCTGGATGGTCAAGTCCAGTCAAAGGCAACTATAGGGTGCAGCACTCATCTCGCTTCAGGACAAGGGAGCTGGCGTTTGTCCAGCTTTCTGGGTCATGTGGCCAGCATGACTAAACCGCACAACAGAACACCGTGACGGAAACCAGAGCACATGGAAATGCTGTTTACCTTCCCGCTGCAGCGGTACCTATTTATCTACTTGCACTCGTATGCTTTTGAACTGCTAGGTTGGCAGAAGCTGGAACACGGCAATGGAAGCTCACCCCATCACATGGATTCAAACTGCAAAGCTTCTGATAGGCAATCCCAGGAGGCTCAGTGGTTTAGACCACAGCGCCACCCGCTCCCTAACATTCATTATATAACTGTGCCCATGAATGGAATTACTGGATTGTTAATGAGGAATTCCTGAAAACTGATATATGTAAGGCTTTAGGAAAGGTTTTACATTTAACTTCTTTCAGTATATTAATTATTCATGGTAAACACCAGGTTTTTAATGAGGATTGTAATTGTCATTTGCCAGATGTAGACGTTGTTGATATTTGACAATATTCCCAGGACATTATATGCTGGGTCATGGCCTATGTACATAGAATCAGGGCCATTTTTTAAATTTAAATATCATTCTAGTAATGGGAGTCAGAGTTACAGCTATCAGGAGATTCCTCTGAGTCTTTTTATGCACAAGGTATAGCTTCTCTGGGAATCCAACAAATGGCTACGAAACAAAACATCACTGGTGTAAAACAGTTTTCTTAGATTAGAAATATAGTAATTACTCTTGAAAAGTTTTTAATAATTTAGGTAGGTAAACAAGATGAACCACAATGTTAATTTACTTCACAATGTTAATTTAATTCACATGACAGATATTTCATTTATGAAATCTCACTACAAAATAGTATGATGGCCACCAGTTTAGATGTTTTTGCAATATAGTACTAACTAATAACTGTACAAATTTACAAAGGATAGGTCCATCAATGGCTGTAAAGATAAGGCTTGAAGTGCTGCCATAATTTTTGGACTCGAAGCTTGCAGTATATTTCAAGAAGCAGCCACTGGAGAAGGGATTTGGCTACAACATGGTGAGGAGGAGAATTTTACCTTGCACCTCCACCTTAGAAGCTGCTGTTAGCTGCAGAGACAAAAATGCTAAGGTTTAGGAACTGACACTGCTAACCAGAACTATGGTGAATTTAAATCGGAGATTTGGCAGAGGGGCAAAGAGCAAAACCATCTATAGTGTGGCCAGAATCCAAATAGTCCTGGAATGACTTTTATGATACAAAAAGACCCTGCATACTATTCTCTCTTTAGTAAGTGCCTTCTTAAACAACAGCAGCAGTAGCAGCAAGCAAGCAAATAAACAAGCATGGCACTGATTCAAAACTGCCCCCACCCTTTTATCACCCTTTAATCATTCTCACATGTCTTCCCATTAAGTTCTTTTTGAATCCAGCCATAAATATCATAAATATGACAAAATGCTCTGTTAACTGTTCCAGTTTCCCTGCTTCTGTTAACTGTTCCAGTTACCCAGCCATGCCCTTGCCAAGCGTACTCCATTCCAGTCTTTCTACCTGATCCCCTAGAGCTAGACCCCACAGTCAGCATTTGGTGGCCACTGAGCATGCTCACTGCACAATGGGCTGTTTGGGGGAATTCGCTTTACAGATTCACTTCCTCTTCCCCATACACATGCACATCTGGGCTCCCCCAAACATGCTGGGTTCCCCAGAGCTTGCACATGGGTGGTCCTGTTTTTTTACATATGCATTGACTGACTATCAGAAATAGAAGCAATGAGGATTTAATTTTTTGTGCAACCAATAAATTTAAACATTTGCCTTTATGAATGTGAAATGCTAGAAATTCACAGTTTGAGCCTGCAGCTCTTTCCATAGTATCTAATAGGGAATGAGTTCCTTCTCTGAAGATGCTGAACACTGGCAAAGGCAAATTGTAGGCAAAACATTTTACGTCCTGTAGGTTTATATTTTTTTAAACAAATAACAATATGAATGATGTGGCGGAGCAGTCACGATGCACTTGATGTTCCATAATCATCTCTTTCTTCTCTTTCTCTCTTCCTCCCTCTGTGGAAACCAAGTCTTGTCACCAGCCCATGATTTAAAGATTTTCCTCATGACAAGAAGTTATTTTAACTCAGCTGAACAAGAAAATGTAAACACTGACTTGAAATATCAAGAGCTATACTGCCCAGCATGCATCCCAAAACAGGAAAGCACAACTCAGAGCCTTTGGGTCCTTGACATTACCATATGGGAAACTCTGAAATGCACACAAATTCTAGTTGGTGATGGTGCAGAGGGATATGTGAAAATATACGCATGCATATAAGGTGATGCTTTAATCCATTTGAAAATTAAAATTATCCCTCTGTCCTGTGACCTGTATTTTAAGAACACACTACAAAAAAGATGGGCAAGCTGAAACAAATTATGTGGGTTTCTTTCTTCAGCCTAGTAAATCATGTTGTTTTTCACATGCTGACAGAACTTCATTGACTAAAATTTTAGCAATGTTCTTAGGCGGGGGTGGAGGCAGAAAGAAAATACAATACTTGCCACCTTATTATACAGAAAGGTTTGCTAGCCCTCAAATGCTGCTTATCAAGAGGTCTTTAATCAATTTAATTGCCACCTCCAATGAGAAAGTCTTGCAGGAGTCCCATTTATTTGTTATATGCAGAGAGTTCCTAGCTGAAGTACTTGGAAAGATTTACTTCCAAGTGGTCACCTACTTAGATCAAACAGTAAATCACTGACTCTTGTTATGGTGTTTGTTTAGGTGGCAGCAGTTTAGCTGGCCGAGCCTCAATGGCCCCTTACTGAGTTCTCAGTGTGTGTGGCCCATTTTGCTCTGCAGCTGCTTTGACACACAAGCCCTACTGTGTACCAAGCCTATTGTTATTTTAATGCAATTCTCAACAGTCTAGTTTGCCCTTACCAGTCTAAGAGCGTTTCCAAAGAGCAGCATGTTAAAAACTCTTAAGACAAAAGACAGCTGTCTTAAGAGGCAAAGTCATTAATAATTGGTATTATATAATTTAGTGGCTTCAGATTCAACTAATACAGATCTCTAGTATTTTCTGGTATATGAAAGCCTCGTGTCCTTTGGCTGAAAGTTCAGTGGACTTAGAACAAAGCATTTCACAGAAACAGAGGCAGTGTTATATACTTGTTCTATTTCTTCAAAACATAGTTTAAAACGCACAATAATTGATTTGAACATTACTTTTGGCTATCAAACTATTATGAAGTTGTAACATTCTGTCTACAGTATAGTAAATCCTTTTCTTCCATGGGAAGAATAATTATTGGTAGAAACTGCAACCTTTCTTTATTAATTCTCTACACTGCACATTAATATCATCTTCTGACAAACATCAAATACAATTTCACAGCATCCCACATATATCTAGGATATCATAATCAGAAAGGCAAAAGAAGTTATCTTTTGCTCTATTCATTAAAGTCAAATAATAATAATAATAATAATAATAATAATAATTTATTGAATTTATATACCGCCCTATACCCAATACAGTGGTACCTCGGGTTACATACGCTTCAGGTTACATACGCTTCAGGTTACAGACTCTGCTAACCCAGAAATAATACTCGGGTTAAGAACAGAAATCGTGCTCCAGCGGCACGGTAGCAGCAGGAGGCCCCATTAGCTAAAGTGGTGCTTCAGGTTAAGTACAGTTTCAGGTTAAGTACGGACCTCTGGAACAAATTAAATATTTAACCCGAGGTACCACTGTAGTCTCAGGGTGGTTCACAGAACAAAATCAAAATATAAAACCACAAAACAGGAACCCCCAATTCCTAATCTATTTGAGTCTCATAAAAATTTTAAAAATTAAAAAATTTAACTGCCAAGAAAGAAATAAGTTCTATTGGTGCAGCTGTTGGAGATGTAGATTTGAATGTGACTCCAATTGCACAACTCAGTGGGCCCAGTGTTGAAATCAACACTCACAAGGCATTGAAGATCAAATTTTAGGAGGACTAGCTTGAATTGTGAATTGACTCGAATGAATTGTACTTCACTAAAACATCATTGCTTGGAAGATTTTTCATGTCTGCCCCATGTGTGGGCTAGCTGTCACAGAATTATAAATTTCTAGGATGCAAAACACCTAATTAGGTCATGAAATGCATTTCAATGCCAATGCAAGACTGCTTCAAGGCGCAGATTTTCCAATGCTTTGTCTAGTTTATTGCAGAATGACTCAAACTAAACTACCACTATTTCCTCCAGCAAGTATTTCCAAAGACATACAGATTTTGCCAACTGTACATGTTCCCCAGTCAACAGCCCTTATTTTCCTTTCCTTTATTTTAACTTATTACATCTAATGTAGTAGATAAAATTAACTGGGTTACCTTGAAATTTTCAACTAAAGGAGGCCCATACTATGTTATGTTCCCCAGACCCCCTTCCTGATTAGTATAGTTATGCAAATTACCCACATGCTTAGCGGGTTAACTTTTAACAACATCCATCCTGTTACAAAAAATGTTAACACTTCAAAAGCGCAGATAATGCCACTGGTTAATGTCATCACCACTATACAAGACTGTCCACCTCAATCATACCTAGATTTCCTTATCTAAATCCCCATCGAACCATGAAGCAGACTGGGTGGCCTTGGGCAAGCCACTGGGTTGTTATGAAGATAACACACACAAATGACAGAATACAAATGTGATGAGTGATCCATGCGACGGTCATCTCCAGGCTTGACTACTGTAATTCGCTCTACGCGGGGCTGCCCTTGAAGCTGTCCCAGAAACTCCAGCAGGTACAGAATGCTGCAGCGAGGCTCCTCATGGGGTCTCTGCCATGGGAGCATATTCACCCAGTGCTTTTCAAGCTGCACTGGCTCCCGGTGGAGTACAGGATCAGATTTAAGGTGCTGCTTTTGACCTTTAAAGCCCTTCACGGCCTAGGACCCTCGTACCTACGGGACCACCTCTCCTGGTATGCCCCACGGAGAGCCTCAAGGTCCATAAATAACAACACCCTAGTGGTCCCAGGCCCTAAGGAAGTTAGATTGGCTTCAACCAGAAACAGGGCCTTTTCAACTCTGGCTCGCCTGGTGGAACGCTCTTCCTCATGAGACCAGGGCCCTGCAGGATCTGATTTCTTTCCGCAGGGCCTGTAAGACAGAGTTGTTCCGCCTGGCCTTTGGCTTGGAGCCAATTTGATTCCCTCCCTCCCTCTCTCTCTTTCTTTTTTCTTTTCCTTCTCCTCCTGCAATGAGGCTACATTTTAATATTTTAATGTTCCATTATTTTAATGTTGTATTTTATTTTTGTTTTTAAGTTGTAATCATTCATCTTGTTTTTATTATTGCTTGTAAGCTGCTCTGAGCCCGGCCTTGGCTGTGGAGGGCGGGGTATAAATAAAAAATTATTATTATTATTATTATTATTATTATTATTATTATTGAGTAAAAAATAAAATACAAATTAGGGTTTTTTTAAAAATTGTTACCCTGGCTTCTCATTCTTGAACACATTTATGTGGAAGCATGGTCTATTTTTATTTCAGCTGTAACCAGTGCTGTCCCTGGACCAGGAGAGCTTAACCACAGTAATTCTGGCACAGTTGAAGACAGGAGGGAGACCCTGTTAGTATATCACATCTCTGCTCTGCAACTGGTTGACAATTTTCAACCAAGCCAGGTTCAAGGTGTTGCTATTCATATATAAAGCCCTTAACAGTATGGGACCAGTTTACTTGTGGGATCGTCTTATCCCATATACGCTCACTTGACTGCTTCAGTTTTTGAAACTGATATTGTATCAGGTGCCACATAATATGCATTCTTGTAAGAAATCAATATTTTAGTCTAACAGCACCTACACTTTGGAAGTCCCTGCCTAATGACATCAGGCAAGCGCCATCGCTGTACTCTCTCATGGTTGCTCAAAACATTTTTGTTTAGGAAAGCCTTTCCAGACATATAGAAGTTACATGCGTTTTAATCTTGTTTTCAGCTTATTGTTGTTTCCAATTATTTGTGAACGTTTTTAAAAATATATCTGTGACTGTCCTTTACTGAAAACGTTATATGTTATTGTACATGGGTTTGAGGCTTTATTACAATCAAGTGGTAGATAAATTTTGTTGAAATAAATAAATACATACATACATAAATAAAGTCAACAGGACTTATTTCCAACGATGTACACTAAAGAGTGCGGCCTGATCTTATTACAGTTTTCACGCAATAGTCTTGATGAGCACAGCTTCCCAGGTCTAGTCTGCTTGCCTAGTAAGCCACCTTTTGGAACCTACATGGTTCAGTGAGACTAGAACTATGGGAATAGAACTTCAGAAAGGAATCTCAGTAGGGACAAATATCAGGTTCTACACTTAGGTTTGAAGAACCAGCTGCACAAATATAAAATAGGAGACACTTGGATTGCCAGTACTACATGTGGAAAGGATCTAGGGAGTCTTAGAAGACCCCAAGCTTAACATGAGTCCAGAGCGTGATGCAGCAGAAAAAAAGCTAATGCTATTCTAGGCTGCATCAACAGAAGTAAATTGTCCAGATTAAGGGGACAGTATACTTTATTCTTCCTTGGTCAGACCACACCTGGAGTACTGTGTCCAGTTCTGGGCACCACACTTTAGGAAGGATATGGACAAACTGGAATGTGTGCAGAAGAGGGCGACCAAGATGAACATAGGTCTGGAAACCAAGCTTTATGAGGAACGGTGAAGGGAATTTGATAAGTTTTTCCTGGTAAAAAGGAGACAGAGGAGAAAGGATAGCTATCTTCAAATATCTAAAGGGCTGTTACATGAAGGATGGAGCAAGCTTGTTTTCTCCTGCTCCAGGGGATAGGACCCAAGCCAATGACCTCAAGTTACAAGAAAGGAAATTCTGACTAAACAACAGAAAGAAATTTCTGACAGTAAGAGCTGTTTAACAGTGGAAGAGACTCCCATAAGAGGTGGTGGACTGAGGCCATCTATCATGGATGCTTTAGTTAAGATTTGTGTATTGCAGGGGATTGGACTAGATGACCCTCGAGGTCCCTTCAAACTCTACAATTCTATGGTGCAGATAGGTAGTTATTTCCTCAAAAAAAGTGTCTATTTCCCCTGAAACAAACACATATAAGTTTTCCAACATAAAAGTAGAAAGCATAGGGCACTGTTGGGAAGGACAAATAGAAGATGGTAAAACGGCAGAGGAAAGATTTCTGATCTTTCTCCCTCTCATACATATCCACAGGTATCACATTGGGGTCTATGGCCTGAGCAGTTGTTTTTAAGTAAAATAAATAGATGAAGCATTAAGGGACAAAACTACATAACATTAACATCATGTGAAGAAATGTTAGTGACTAAAAACCATATATAAAAAAATTAGAGATCTGGAAAGCCTCTGTTTACCTCATGTGATAAATATTTTTATTTATCAATGCTAGTAACTTACAAGAAACTTCTGTCATTTTTCAAATCACGCCAGATAGTCTAAAAGCATTAAATTAAATTCATTCAAATTATGTTCCCAAGAGGAGGGTAAATATAAAGCTACATTATAATTTAAGCCGTTCCCATAGCTTTCATTGTTGTTGCCTTCATCAGAGTAACTATATAGCCTTTTACTCCTTGGGATTCATACAATAACTCAACTTAATGTATGTTTAACAAAATGATTCCTTGCTTTACTTAAATTTTGGAATCAAAAAGTCAAAGAAATCCTTATACTGATTAAAAACAACCTCACAGATCTTACCCATTACAGAATTATTGAAAAATAAAGTTTAAGGAATTGCTGTGCAGTGTCCACTATATTACTGAAGATTAATGGTCTATACTGAAACTCTCTTGGGAAAACCATAATGTAACAATTCTTAATAAAGCAATACTTACAGAAACATCTTTCAGATTCTTTTCATAAGAAAAATTGAGGCACTCTCCATCCACTCCTCCTTTAGAAATATCAAAATTGTATTTGTCTGCCAGTCCTCCTTCAAATAACAACACTTTTTTAAGCTCTCCAATGTATTTCTCGCGTTCCATTTCCATGTCATCAGCTTCCTTGGAAATATCTTCCTCAGGCACTGTTGGAAGATTCCATACACATTTTTGTCACAATGCAGTTTCTTACAGGATTTCTTCAAAGTACAGAATAAGGCAAGACATGGTTGGTTTTATATTCCATCCCTTATCACATTCTGTAATTAATCAAACACTTTATAGGTCAATTTATTGCTGCTGACTGCTGAAGCAAGTAATTAAAAATCACCACAATGATTCAAAAGTTTCTAAAGCTAAAGAAATATGAACTGCCTGATGATATCCAGGTAAGGCACACATAAACCCACTAAAATAAAATGGTTTAGGTGCACATAACTCTGCAAGGATTATAGCCTGAAATCCAGGATTCGAACCAAACCTCACAGGATTAGAGGACCTTTCTAGAGAGCTCAGTAGTATTTGAATCAGCTCTCCTCTTTAATGCTCCTTATCTTCTTTTTTTTAACATTTACAACTCAATTTAGTTTTTGCTCGCCCCATCTGAAGTTACGCTATGATTTCAAAGCCCATTTCACAATCCTATGTTAAGGAAAGCATCAAACCAAAACATGTGGATGATTTGAAGAGTAAACAAGTACGCACTTTGGCATTGGTCTTGATAGCGTAAGCTCAACATTTCTACTTAGAAGTAAACACTACGGGCTTAGTAAACATATGCCTGGGATCAGATAATTTGATATCTCCCTTTTATATTCCACTGCAATGTATTTTAATGTTATTATTCAATTATTTTTTGTGCTCCTTTTCTTTCTTAACTCTTACACTCAACCCAATTCACAAATAAAGTTAGGTTTAGTTCAACAGGTCTTCCAACACCAGCATGTACCGCCACCCAGATTTCAACACTGATCCATTGAAAAGCCATCCTGCACATTTAGTGATCCTTGTAGTGAGCAATTTCTCCATGGGGACACCCTGCACATTCCATTAATATGTATCACCCCTCTTCTTAATGACTAGGAGTCAGGGCCAGTATCAGCACCCGACACCCTTGGGCAACTGCTGAGGCCTCAGCCCCACAGCAGAGTCGAGCGCCAGTATCTGGTCCAAGCTCCCCTTTAAAACATCTGACCTGACAGTCGATTCAACTGCCGTATTAATTCTCCAGCTCAGACATCTAGCTGTCAAATTCATCTCATATAATGCTCTTATATAGCAGGGGTGGCCAACTCCCAAGAGACTGCAATCTACTCACAGAATTAAAAACTGGCAGTGATCTAACCCCGTTTTGGGGGGGTTCAGGTCCAAGTTGTTGAGCTTTTTTAATGGAGGAGGAGAGCCACATTTTGGGGGAGTTCAAAGTTTAGCTGTTGGCCATTTTTAGGGAGAAAGGGGGACAGCCACTCACCAACAGATCGCTGGGGAAACAAACAGCCTCACTAAACTCTGTGCAACAATGGAGGGTGGGGCTTTACCAGCGCTAAGGAAAGGGACCCAACAAACCTCCCTGGGGTCTACCAGTAGATCGTGATCGAGCTGTTGGACATCCCCGCTATATAGCATCACTCTGGGGCATTGTGGGAAATTGTAATGGTGGTTAGACTGAGCTGCCAAGTGCTGTTTGTAATACAGTGGCCAGGTAAACCCAATGGGGCCAACTGACAAATGAGGAGGCTCCTCAAAGGATGCATTGTCCACAGTGTTACAAACTGAGATACGAAAGCAAGGAGCTAAATGGCACCTTAAACCTAGGCTATGGGTACAACAACAGAATGTCTAGAAGTGCTTTTAAATAAGAATACAAAACTGAAAATGAACAAACTACAGCTAAAATATTATGTTCATTTTTCATATGGTCTTGTTCTTCCCATGCCAACCCCCTAATATTCTTAAGAGGGTCTCTTCTCCAGTCTTCAGGGAGTAACTGGAAGTGGGGAGGCAGAAAAGTCATCCTTTCCTTCCACTCTGAAGTTTTAATCTGAAATCTTAGGCGCAGTACTGCGCCCAGAGCTCAAGAACTGCTCATGCTAATGAAATTCCCTGTCACAAAATGCGCCTAGAACAATGGGGGTTTTGAACACTCTTTGTCCAGGGCCATCTGACACCTGGTAAAAATTTCTGTTTTTATAAGCATCCATAGTTGTTATGGAAATTTTCAATGGCTAAGTATTAATTAGGAAGATTAAATGTGTTTGCTTTATATACGCAAATTTGCTTTTTCTTCTTTCTTTTTTCTGTATTTTCTTCTTTTCTTTTTTCTTAATTGTTTTTTCTTTAATTTTCTTTTTGTAGTATGAGATTGTAAATTCTTTGTATAAGTGTGTAATTTAAATTAATAAAGATTATTTTTTTAAAAGGAAATTTTCAATGGCATCTGTAATTCCCACAACAGTTTTGCAGGGTAATGCTATAGAGTACAATCAAGCAAGAAAAGGAACCATGGGGAAATGGCTCACAATGAAAATCAGATAATGTGTAGATTATTGATGTCCATTAATCATTGGGAGGGTGACAAGCATTAGGATTTAGCAACTTGCACCCACCCAAGTATGATAATCACCAGAACAATTGCTTCCCACACTTGGGAGCACAAAACAGGCATAAAGGAAGAACCCGCAAACTGACTTACTTTACATACGCATATGTGTAATACTCTTCCTGCCAACAAGCTCTACGAGGTCACTTCAAATACTCAACATTTCGTAAACCACTTAATCTCTAAAGCTATATATGCGGAACAGTCATTTATATCCAGGCATGAACCAATAAGACATTTGAGATTTCTCTTCTGTGTCACCCCATGAGTCAAGCCACTGCTCAGTTTAAAAGGAGATTGCCCTGTCAACTCTGGGTAATTCAGTGATGAAAACCTAAAAAGAACACCATGGCTCTTCCTCAGTTTCCCTACACACATTAGTTCCATTGGACTGCAACCTGAATAAATGGAACAATGGCAGAAGTGATCATTAGGAGCTGTGGGGGTTGCAAAGGGCCAGCAGTATGCTGATGACACACAGCTCCACATCTTCACAGCACCTGAGGTAGGAAAGGCTATGCAATATCTAGTCCACTTCCTGGACTAAATGAGGTAGACTAAATGAGGGTCAATAAACTAAGTTTGAATCCTTGGCAGATGCAGGCACTGCAGGTGGGTGGTTCCCATGTCCAGGAAATTGGTTGGTTGTCTGTTCTGGACAGGGTTGCATGCTTTCTGAAAGAAAAGGTTTGCAGTATGTGGCTGCTCATGGATCCATCTGTGTGGCTGGAGGCTCAGGCAGCTGCAGTGGCTAGAAGTGCCTCCAACCACTGTCCTGATCCCCTGGCCTACCTGGCGGCAAGTCAGTATGTCAAGTCCAAAGTTCAAACTCCAGGGGTCAAGCCACACAAGCAAGGTCCAAGGTCCAGAAATGCAGTCCAGAGTCAATACAAGTAACCAAATCTGAAGTCCAACGGTCAGGATACAGTCCAGAGTCAAACCCAAGGTGCAGTCCAACAGCATCCAAGTCAAGGTCTACCAACACGGGCAGCTGAATAGACGCTGCCCCTCAGCTCTGCTTCCCTTTTGTACTTTGCATGTTGATTGCAGCATCTGGACAATGAGGCATGTGATCCTCACCTGTTCCAAGCCTCCTCCAGCTGAGAAATCACACACCTTCTCCCAGAACTAGTGAGCCTCACCTAGCGAGCTAGGAAGATGGGCCATGGGCACTTGCCTGCCTCAGCCTCCTAGAGCGGCACTTCCGCTGCTCCCTATGCCTCAGAGCCTGCCAAGTTCATTGAGACAGTGGCTCCTCTGCCTCTGGTGATGGGTCCTGCTGCTCTGGTTCTGGTGCACTGACTCCCATCCCCCTCGCCATCCTCCACTATCCCGTGAGTATTTCCTTCCCTATTGCTTGCTTGCCCCGGTGTGTCCCAATCTTGGCTACACTCCTCACTGGGATCCTCTTCCTCCTCCCTGTCATCTCACCAGTTCATGACACCTATTGCTGGTACACCAGCCATGGGTGTTCTTCAGCAGGGATAGCGTGACTGTAGTGTATCACGGATTGGCAAGCAATGCACTCTGCGTAGGGCTACCCTTGAACTTGTCTCAATAGCTCCTCCTGATGCAAAATGCTGTGGCAAGACTGTACCATCAGCACAAAACTCTAGTACTTAAACTCTTGCATTGACCATCTATATGGCACGAGGCCAAGTTCAGGATTCTGGTATTAATTTACAAGGCCCTTAACAACTTTGGTCCAGGATATCTTAAGGCCCACTTGATACCTTATATCCCTGGCTGGCTGCTGCTGAGGTTTTCAGGAAAGTCACTGTTTGTGGCTTAGCCTTATAGTTCAACATTATAAGTTTTGAAGTTTTGCTTATGCATTTGAGGCCTGACTATGAAGAATCTGGGGGAAGTCTCATTTCACATATACCATTCTGTGCACTTGTTGCAGAAAAGTGAGACAGAAATCCTTGAAATAAATAATTACATAAATAAATAGCATCTGATCATACATCACCTTTCCCAGTCCAAGCTGATAGGCCATCACTGAGTACTACATCAAAACCGGCGCCCAAATCTTTTTGCCACGCTATCTGAAGAAAATAAGTTGTGCCTGGATCAGAAACAGGGCAGATGCGAACAACTTTCTTCTCCATTGTTCTCCAAAAGGCTGTTTAGGAAAATTGAGAGATGGAGGATGGGGGGGGGGGGGAGAAACAATATATAATTTAAATCTATTCCCAGTTCAATGAAGAGGAACAAAATATGAAATTGGCAAGCTACGCTAACCACAGCTCTGTGAATTAATACAGATAATGTTTCAATTTCTCTATGGGACCAAATAATTTAAGCTTCCTTTATTTGTCCTGTAGGAATTTAAAATCTAATACACAAAACCTGCATGGCCTCCATAACCTGAAAGAGATTGTACTATACGTTAGAATAAATATTCAAGTGGGGTGGGAGTACTAAATATAGTTCACTTGAGCCAACAAGTAGAGGAAGAGGGACCTTTGTGTCAGGATTCTTACCTCTCCCAAAGCTAAGCACAACTATACACATGTGTGCAAACCCATAGGCAGTGGTCACTGCTGCTCACATGCATCCCTGGATCTAAGTCAACAAAGCCTTCTGCTCTTGAGCAATGGAGACGTTCAGCTCCAAATGTTAACTTAGAAAACAGCTGCATTGTAAGAAAAAGAAAAAGAAAAAAGTGAGGAGCAATTCACTTAAAATAATGCTGAGGGGTCTAAAGACTATAACCATAACAAAAATCACAACTGGAACTCATCAATTGGAAAAACATGTTTGAATTCTAAGTGAAAAATCAGTCTTCTACTCTTGATTGAGCATGAATACCCAGAGTAACCAATGCAAAGCTTAAAAGCTTAATTACACATAAGTTCCTTGTTTATTTCATTTATTTAAAAGTTTTTTTATCAACTAAAGAAGCAGTGTAGATAAAGGGGCAAATGGGGGGGGGAGCTTTTGATAGAAGATTATAGTTAAGCAAAGAAACACCCAAGATAATTTGACACAACCCACCCTGTAAAAATTCACCACACCAGCTCATTTCAGGCCTGTCAGAAAGTAATCTAGGCTACAGAATGCAATGATATCATCTTCAGTGCATGCCAAACCTAGAGACATCCGTAGATCAGGTCCTCTCTCTCATTCAACAGAGACATCAAGGATCTGATTCACTGTGGAAGTCACAGTTTGCACTGGGATTCCGATGATGCAGATGGCCTTTGAGCCTGCAGGGCCCAGACAGTATGGGGGCAGGACGGAGGGGGAATACAAACTTATAACACGGGTCCCCTTCAGTGCACATCATCCACATTACAACCGTATTTCAGCATTTGTTCCTAAAACACCCAGTAGCCTATTGTAATGCTTGTGAATTCTTCTGAAAATGTTTAAATAAACAATTAAAAACAGTTTGCTTCTTTTGTTACTGAAAGAAAAACACACATTAAAAACTTCACAAGTTCTTAAAAGCAGCTTTTGCAAATTTCTGATATGACAGCCAGTTGAATAATAACTGTTGGGATTTTACTTTTACAACAATATCACGGTTTAATTAAAGCAGACTGGTAAAACCCAAATATTTTCTAGCACTACCTCATTTAGATGCTATTGTAAATAAGACCCATTTTTAATCCTATGATAAGCATCTCTCAGGCAGTAATAGCCAGATGGGAAGGAGTATCCTGGAATGCCTTTAAAGATTCAATAAAGCTGCTTCTGTAGTCTGAAGATACTTGCCATCTCTGGAAAATTAAAGCACTCAGTCTCTATGTCCCTTCATTAATACAAAGAAACGCTTTAGGGAAACTGATTGATTATAGCAACAGGAAAGCCAGCATTTTTTTCCTAAGGGTTTGAAAAATCATATTACATATCAACACCTCACCATATAACTGCTAAGGAAGAAAGATTGGCTTGCAGGTGGGAAGCACAGAGTTCCACCCCAATTTGTACATCACTGGCTGTATTGAAAGCATCAGACAGTTGACGATTGAGCTGCTCATCTTTAGTACTTTGTGTCTTTTAGTGTTGGCATCTATGATCTTTATTAGGCAATGCTTCCTTCTGGGTAAGAATCAGCTGTTGGCTGGCATGTAATTAGTTGGAGTCTACTCCACGAACAATGACAGTCCACATTCCTGATGAATAAACAGGACACTTTTTTAAAAATCAGTAGACAAATGATTTTGTACACTGCTTTGGACAGCACTCAGGCACAATACAGAAGCCAATTTTTAGGTTTCCTTCACTGTTCCACAGAGTGTCATTTATACTTCGACTCCAGCTTTTCCTTTCTGGCTTACAGAACTGTCTTTTGAGAGAGTGATTGAGGGAGAAAGGTTGCAGCAGCAGGTGTCTCAAACCTCCGCTATTATACTTTGGGAACATGCAGATCTAAAAGAAAAAATATTACAACTCTTGAACAATTACATTTACAGCTTGATCCTGTCCACATGGCACATAGCCTTAGCTGATCTTGCCATGTTTCAAGAAACACATGAGCAGTAATGGAGTCTTGTCCGTAAGGGCTGCCTGTTAGCCCCGGTCTGCCTCAACCAACCCTCATCTGCCTGTCCACTTACTTGCAACCAATGCACAGTGCACTTCTAACTAGCTTTCTCCACAGCTCATTTTGCCCTGGGAGGAAAAGGAGCACAGCAGTGCCCCTCTCATTGGCTTATCAAACGAGCCTTCCTTCTGTTAGCCTTAGAGCTTGGGCCTGGCTGGGACCTCTAATGTGGATAAGGGCAAAGAAACACATCTTGACTCCCCTCTACAGTTTGGTCCCTCCTTGTAAACCAATATTTCAACCCAATGCAAAAAAAAATCTGCCAACTTTTCTGGTCTATTCTGTATGACAGCAGATTGTTTCCATGCCAAAATGTCACCATTATTCTGCATGGTACCTCTGGTTAAGAACTTAATTTGTTCCAGAGGTCCGTTCTTAACCTGAAACCGTTCTTAACCTGAGGTACCATTTTAGCTAATGCAGCCTCACGCTGCCAGCGCATGATTTCTGTTCTCATCCTGAGGTAAAGTTCTTAACCCGATGTTAGCAGAGTCTGTAACCTGAAATGTCTGTAATCCGAGGTGTTTGTAACCCGAAGTACCACTGTACAGTGGTACCTCAGGTTACATACGCTTCAGGTTACATACGCTTCAGGTTACAGACTCCGCTAACTCAGAAACAGTGCTTCAGGTTAAGAACTTTGCTTCAGGTTGAGAACAGAAATCGTGCTCCGGCGGTGCGGCAGCAGCAGGCGGCCCCATTAGCTAAAGTGGTGCTTCAGGTTAAGAACAGTTTCAGGTTAAGTACAGACCTCTGGAACGAATTAAGTACTTAACCCGAGGTACCACTGTAATCATTTTTGAAGCAGCAGGCATAATTCTTGCAAACCTTCTATCACACAGGAGCCCCACAACCATTCACTCATTCCTGCAGTCAGGATGTTTGAAAAAAGACCGTTTCCCCATCACTCCTGAGGGAATTCATAGCAAGAATCTCTGTTACAGTTGCTATTGTGGCACCCACACACCCACACCCACACACCATCTTCCCAAAAACTATTCTCTACAGGTACTCCCTGACCACCATCAGTCAGTGTGCCTCCTTCCATCTTAGAAGTGAAGAATACTACCCAATAGGATGCTCATAGTCCTACCTCCGCTCAGCAAGGAAAGAGCAAGGAAAGCAATGTCCCACTGGGACTAATGCTACCTGGGAATGGAGGAAATACTAGCAAACCTAGGGAACCATTAGTTCATTGATCCCAATGCTGACTGTGTCTCCTTTCTAAAAGGCAGGAGATTCTGCTGAACGACATGCTGTTGCTGAGTTACGGGCCAGAACTAAACATGCTCAGTAGAAGAGAAGCCAGTCAGAAGATTTGTGTATGTCCTAGGTGGCAAAGAAACATGAGCATCTCAAACTTGCAGGTCAAGTCTTTAAAGTTTTAATTTGCATTTACAGGTTAAATTTATATGAACAGAAATGGTCACTGATGGCTGCAACAAAACAAAGCAATGCTTAAGCTAGCTTTCTGGATCTTAGCTAATGTAAACCAGAACAATTCATGGTACTCTTGACTTTATGGAAGAATAGCCATTGCTATGTTCCTCCCATCAAGCTAAAAACTCAGAAAATATATAATTAAGCAGCAACTTAAACAATCTCATAACTAATCAGCTATGATTTCTTCTTGTTAGAACAATATAACATTGGATTGTATCCAGCGTTAGTTCTACTTAGAGCAGGGGTCTGCAACCTTTAAGATAAAAAGAGCCACTTGGACCCGTTTCCGAAGAAAAAAAAACTGGGAGCCACAAAACTCGTCATTATAAAAATAACTTTTTTGTCACTTTTTTATTATTTCTTTGTTTGACCCCTCAGAATTACTCCTCCTCATAGAAATAAACGTTAAATTAACAAGTTACCTTTTTGTGTGTGTGTGTTCTTCACTCCCCTTCAAAACAGTGACCAGCGTACATGCCCCTTACAATGTAACGGGCGGGCGGGCAGGAACGTGACGTTGGGACGGTGTGTGACTAACGCACGCACCACCCCCATGCGACGTCACAGCCAGTACAGCGCCCGCCACAGTGGGGAGTGTCGGGGCGCACAATGCGCCTCCTCCCCTCACTAGTATCCGCCCCGGAGCCGCGGCAAAGGTGTAAAAGAGCCACATGCGGCTCCGGAGCCGCGGGTTGCAGACCCCTGACTTAGAGTAACCCTATTGAAATTAATAGGCATGACTAACTTAGGCACAATTAATAGGCACAACTAACTCTGAGCAAACCTTATTTACACATAACTTATTATGGGTTGCTACTGTATTATTTTAAAAACCATAAGCACTTTATAGTTCTGTTGACTTCAAAATAAGTTTTCATAAGATGCTTACATTTTTCAATCTGAAATCAATGGAACTGGAATTTCACTAACTCTGGCTGGATTGTGCCATGGTTTTTACAACCATGTTCTAATGTGAGCTGCATCAGACACACAGCTTGATCCACAAAGCAAACAGATGAAATGAACTTTTTTTGGGTGGGGAGTGCAATGAGCCCATTAGAATATTACTCATCTCAACATCAGTAGCACAGTTATCAAAATATTACAACATTTGGATATTTTACTGAAGTTTGCACACAATGGACTGAATAAGTTAGCTGCATTTAGATACCACTGAAAACGGGACTAGTTTGCCCCATTGGTTTCAATGGGAACATATTAACTAAGCCTGTATATTACAACAGAACAGTAAAGAAACATAGACAACTCTATGTAGTGATGTATTTCCTATGTTTTCTGCTTTCTTTTGCCAAAATGTCTCAGAGGAAGTCTACATTTCACATTCTCAGGTCATTTATTTTATTCTCCAATAAAGGAAACACATTCTTCATTTCTGAGAGTGGATGGTGGACCTAAAGTAATATTTTTGTAAACATTATTATTGTATATCATTTTCCCCAAACATGCACACAGTAAACATCAGTCCTCCAGTGCATTTCATTTTGGATCTACTGACAGCAACCAAAGCCAACATTATCGAAGACTCAAATGCAGGCATAATCAGTTTCCTGCCACCTGTGGATGGGACTGAATTTGGCCTTCATCCTCATAACCACATGAGGCTTCTGGGTCATTTCAAATAATATTCAGCTAAACACTCAACATGGAGCTTCTACTGACAACTCAACTTGCCATATAAAGGAAGCATAATTAACATTAAAAACAAAATAAAATGTAATGAACAAATTTCAAGTATAGTCTAAATCACTACATATCTTGAGCATTAATGTTACCAAAAAGGGGAATAAATAATTTAGTGAGAGCAAGTTAGGGGGCAGGACCTGCCAGTGTGCCTCTGCTCTCCATCACGTCAGGGGCATAGTGCTGTCTGCTGGTGCTGGAAGAGGAATAAAAGCATTTCAAATAGTCAAGATTACCCTGCTATTTTGGATGTTCACGTATTCCTCTCACCAGGGAACATGACCACTACCAATTTAATATATAAACACTGTTCCTGCAGGTCCCAAATCAATTATATCTCATATTAAAGGACTATCTGAACTAAATCAAAGTGTAAAGCAGGGAGAGGGGAAGTTTAGGGACCTGGGCGATCCAATCCCTTGCTTCATACTACCAACCTGGATCGCTGCAAGTACATATCAAACCTTCAATTTACATAATTCCATTTTGCAAATGTATCCATAAAGGAAAACGGCTGAGATGACAGAAACTATTTAAAGTACCGGTGTCATTCATGAGTGAAGCCGGGGAGGGGGGGGGCAAGGGGGCAGCTGCCCCCACCCCAATCAAGTAAAACAATAGAAATACTTAACTAATGGATCAATCACATCAGTTCTGCAACCCTAACAAAAGTCTTGCCCTATGGAATGTTGTGCAGTAGAGCTATTGTTCAGTTTGGAAATGGCTATCACAGTCATTTCTCCTCCAACCTGACAGCCTGCTGTAACATAATTGTTGTATGTTTGAAGATAAAGTTGCTCACATCCATTCGAACTTGTTATTATTGGGTCAAGAGTTATGTCTGAGATGTTCGTTTCACCCACTTATCTCAATTGCTTGGATCAGTTCCAGTTATAATTAACTGAGGATGTTGACAGGGTGCTTGGAAAAGTCCATTCAACCACAATTGATCCTTGCTTTTTATGGTTTATTAAAGCTAGCTAGAAAACACAGCCCCTATTGTGAACAAGGTAGTTAATTAATAGTATTTATTAAAACATTTTAACATTTTGTCCCATCTTTCAATAATGCTAATAATACCTTGAGCAAGAGTGACACAAAGGAGTGTTATGGCAAGCCATCCTTCCTGAAAATGGTGTCCCCCAAGCCAGTAGATTTGGGGAACTACTACCTGGAACCCCTCGAAATACTTTTTTTTAAAAGATAGTTAAGCACATTGTGTTTGATCAACTCCAGGCATTCCTGGGTGATAAGCTATTCTAGACCAAGTCAGAATAGCCAACATGGTGCACTCTAGTTGCTGCTGGGTTACTACTGCTATCAGCCCCCGTCAACATGGCCAGTGGTCAAATAGAAGTCCAACAATGGTCACATCCACACCATACAATTAAAGTACTCTTATACCACTTTAACAGTCACCACACTCCACAAAGGATCCTGGGATTTGTAGCTTGTTAAGGTTGCCAAGAGAGCCCCCTCACAGAGCTACAATTACCAGCACCCTTAACAAAAATAGAAGTCATACAAGGGCACTCTCTCTGAAAGTAGTTATTTAATAGCTTCTCTTTTTTTCATAGCTGGGCAGAGAAGCAATGAATGCAATTGGCAACTTAAAACCAGGGAAGTGATTATTATGGATTCCTTGGGTCCCATTAAATGGTTAGTTTCACTGTGGTATAAAAAAAAATTAAACATAATTTTTACTTCAGGTCAAAACCCTAGGTCCTAGTAGGAACAAAACTGGGGTGTTCAGAAAGATTGGGAAAAGCTCTAGTCCAAAGTTCCATACAGATCTCTTTTGGCTCAAACTAGGAAATTCTCCCTGAAAATACAGGCAGCTTCCCATTTGCAAGTTAAAGTAACATGTGACAACACACACACCGTTTTCAGCACTGCAGGGGGGTTGGGGTGAAGGGGGCTGGGCAGGCTTGTGTGTGTTCTGCTGGCACATGTGCTGCCTCAGATAGAACCCCTGCATACAAGGGGAGTTGCCATTTGGTCCAATTTCATTTCATATACAAATACAGCAGCTCAGAAGCATCAGATAGCACAGATCTATGCAAGTGTCTGGATTTAGTGCAGCCAAAGGTGGTGTGTTTTTTTTAAAAAAAAACCATCTTTTTAAATAAATAGTTTTCAGCTTTGTATTATCATTTAGACCATGGACCAACTAAGTTGTCTTGAACTACAGTGGGGCAGGCAAAAGTCTGGTCAGGATGTACTGACAGATCATTGGGTGGCTTTCTGGTTCCCACTTGCAAAAACAACGTTGTAATGTTAGGCTGCTGAAATGAAGAAAGTAAGCAAACAGCAGACCTTTTCTGCGTGAAAGGCCCGTGAACCCACTTCAATCCTGGTACCCAACGCCAATTCTTAAGACTCAAACTGTGTTCGGAGTAACTTTGCACCACCTAGTAGCTCTGGGGGCTTCTCGTAAAAAAAAAAAACACCCCACCAAAGCATATAGGATGACTTATTTCCGATTTCGACGAACTACTTTTCACAAGATCATCTAAGCGGAGAGTGGCTTGTCAGTTCAAGACTCTCTAGCGCAGCCTTGTGCACCCTCCAGATGCTTTTGGACTACAACTCCCATCAGCCCCTGCAAGCAATGTGTGAGGAGCACCCAAACAAAACGCCTAATTCTCGTATAGAAAATACAGTATAGGTGCCCAGAATGAAGTATCTCCTCCCTGGTGCAGAAAGAGAGCGAGGAAGAGGCGCAGGGCGGATAGGACTCTTTAGGGTTCAGTCCTGACCACCATGCCGCCCAAGAAGGGAGTCCTATAGGGGGAGCGGGGTTTACTCCTGTGTAAGCGGGCACAGAATTGCACTGCTGGCAAAAGACGTGTTTCTTCTCTCCCGCCCGCTCCTTCCACGCGCCCCTTGGAAGGAACTTCCTCGCTTCCAACCCCACACATTCGCCCCCCACCCGGCTCTGCTCCTTGCCCGTCACTTTGCCTACCTCACACCGCATTGAAAACTGCCACTTCCGGCTTCTATAACCAATAATACCTCCCCCCGTTTTGTGTGTGTCGGTTGGAAGTGCCCCGCCTCCTCCTTTCCCTTGAGCCAACGGGAAGCCCTAGCCTTTCCCCGTTTCGGCCCCTCCGCCGCCCTCGAGCGCTGCCCGTCCCACTCACGTCCTCCAATGGGAACGCCGGCCCCGTCTTCTCCTGAGCCTATCCGGAGCCTGAGCCTCCTCCGAACCAATCAGTGGGGCATCTAAGGCGCCGCTTCTTCCGTGCCCCGCCCCTTGGCTACCGGATGTGTGATGTGGCTCGCGGCGCTGCGTAACTATGGTAAGCGCGGCGGTCGGGGGTTTATTTGGAGGGGGGGGGGCTTCGGTTAGGTCGCCTTTGTCTCTGGTAGTCCGCCTGTGTTTGTGAGTGGGGCCGTTGGGCTCAGTGATGGGCTCCGGGGGTGGTCTCTGCCCGTTTCCGCTCCTCCCCCGCTCAGCCTCTCTCTCACTACAATAGTGGCCTTTCCTTAAAATAAAAAAGGGTTGTTGTCGTTGCAGAATGTGGTGGTGAAATTATCGTTTGTGAAACCTGCTTCCCCCTTTTTAACTTACAAGAGGTTCTTCTTGTTATATTTAAAATGCTGCCTTCTCACCTGCTATTCTAAATACTATACTCAAGGTCTCATGTCTTCTTTTTACTTTCCCCAGAGCAGCACTAAGATTCTTTAGGAGTTTTTTGGTGCTAATAATGCTGGTTAATAAATTAATAATAATAATTTGCATTAAATTGCAGAGGCCTTTGCGTGACTTTAAACTGGCCTCGCATCAAGATGCCATAGGTTTCCACATAAAAAGCACTGGACAGTACCCGTTAAAATGCAGTGGCTAAACAATTGGAATTAGTGCCCCTTTGCATGTGTGCAGCAGCACAATCTTATTCCAAGTTTACATGGAAGTAAGTTTTGTTGTGTACAGCGGAGCTTCCTCTCGGGTGGATGTGCACAGGACTGCAGCGTAGTGTTTAACATTATTTACATGTAACTATTGTGTAGATAAAGGCACATATACAAGCCATGCTGTTTACATAGGATTTCACTAATGGGGTTTTGTTTAGTAGGAAGGTGCATATATGGACCGAGCGCCAAACAGCTTTTGATATTTTGTTGGGATGAGTAGTGAAACATCACCCTATATCTCTAGTTGCTTTTGAAACTTCGCTTGGTTTCAAAAGAGGTTAGTTGTGGCTATTGTTTGAGGAAAAACTAGCCCAAAGTTTCCATTTGATGCACAGTCCTTGGTTTATGATTCTGAGTCTTGCCCATAGTTCTTTCAAATAGTGAGACCATAGATGTTCTGGTATAAAAACTACTTTTTCTCTGCCTTTTCACTTTACACTACACATATCACTTCTCTTTTTACATCAACTATAGCTGTCTGGGTTATGAGTTTAACAGGTTCATTTGAAATGATATGGTATGCCCTAATTCAGCTCTCTCTATATTTAAAAGTCAGTCCATCATACTTCAACATTGCCAAGAAATATAGTCTATGATTAGATAGGATAGATGATGAGATGCAGATAAGAACATAGGAAACTGCCTTATATGAATCAGACCACTGGTCTATCCAGCTCAGCATTGTCTACATGGATGGGCAATGGCTCTCCATGCTTTCAGGCAGAAGTTTTTCCCATCCTCCTTTTGGAGGTCAGTGATTCAACCCAGGATCATATGCATGCCAAGTATGGGCTCTGCAGCTTGCTACTCAAGGATTTAAAAAATATTAAATTGTTTCAAACAAACAATTGCTAACAAACAAACAAACAGCTGAGCTGCAGCCCATTCTCAGAGATAGGAGAAGACTTAATTATCAATGGCTTGGATTGGCAGGAAAAGGCTTGACCCCCCACATCAGTAGTGTTCCCAAGCTTACTCCTTTAATTTTACCTTAAAAAGGAATGGCTGCAGTTAACACCTATGGGGAAAAGTAAAATGCTGGACTTGTGATAGCATTTCTTTGAGGGCAAAACCTGACCTTGTGCTTTAACACTGTGTGGCCTGATCCTCGTTGACAGGGTATCCCCTAAAGGAGAACAATGTGTCTGTGAGACTTCCGGTGCCCTCAGTATGTCCTTGAAATGCACAAGTCTTCCATTTGCACACACCCTGTCTTCCATAATTATGAGCATTTCGGTGGTTGTGTGGTACAAGCAGGAACGCCAGAGTTTCAGATAACTTTTTCATCAGTTGTTTTTGTTTTGAGAGTTGAAATGCCTGTTTAGTTTGTGGTCTATATGGTGCTTATAAATACAGAGTTCCAGTAGATTATGTACTGTATTGAAAAGAAATCATATTCTTGTACCGATTTCTTTGCTAGGAGATTAGGGTGTGTGTGTGTACTGGAATTGTAAAGACGTACGTAACATAATGGGCCCCCAAAGCTCACTTTTTTCTACTCACTGGCAGGGAGGGATGCAGAAACAAATGGGGCAGGAAGACGATTTTCAAAAGTGAACCATAACTCCTCTTCTGTTTTACTTTTTTCTTTCAGTCTGCAATCTTCAATTTTCAGAGCCTACTGACAGTAATCCTTCTGCTTATATGTACCTGTGCATACATAAGATCATTGGCTCCCAGGTTACTGGATAATAATCAAACTGGGTATGTAACTCTAGAAATTTTTGGGGAGGGGGTATATAAATTGCATGTTTATAATCTCAGCATAATATCTGACACAAGTGATAGAGTAGACCCATTGAAATTAATGGACAAGTCACTTGCCCATTGATTTCACTGGATATCACCATTAATGGATTTTCTTCTCAGCTGTAATCATTGACGTGAGATCTGTGTCATAAGCATTTTAACCTTTGAAAGCCTAGCTAAACTATAATTCATTACAACAAATCTTCATGAGCTTTTGCTTCTTGGGTTATTAGGGGAAGAAAATTGGAGGTTGATTTCTTTTTCAGTGTTATATGATACCTTTCTTATCGATGCACACACAAGGTGGTTTAAGATTTTTTTTTAAACCCAGTGTCAATCAATTAAAATTAATGAAAGAACAGTTAAATCATAAAAGCAACATATCCTTAAAAGCCCTAACTTCAAAAAAGAAAACTATCCTAAGTGCAAATTGAAAACAGGCAATGAAAGAGCCAAACCTACTTTCAGAACGGGGAAGCCAGTCATTCCACAATTGAAAAGGCTAAAATGAAACAGTGAGGGGATGGGACAAAAGAAAGACCCCAGAAGCTAGAACAATAACTCAAGCAGGTTCATATGAGACAAGGCAGTTGCTGAGGTACCTGGAATGGGATTACCAGCAGCGAAAGTCTTGCATAAGGATGCTACTCCCAAGTACTTGGCACAGCAAACCACTTCAGTATCTGTGGGCACATCAAAACTAGTGACATAGCAGCGTGAGTTCCTTTTGCAACAAAAACAGCTGAAAATCCTACTAGGTATGCCTGAGCCATTAAGCATGGTGTGTGTGTGTGTATACACAGTGGGCGCTTGGGTTGCGAACGTGATTTGTGCGGGAGGCGCGTTTGCATGCGCAGGTTGCGATTTGGAGCTTCTGCACATGTGCAAAGCACCAAAACCTGGAAGTAACCCATTCCAGTACTTCCGGGTTTTGGCACGTCTGTAACCTGAAAACGTGCAACCTGAAGCATCTGTAACCTGAGGTATGACTGTGTGTGTGTCTGTGTGCATACACACACACACACACACACACACACACACACACACACACAGTCTTCGAATTCTAGCCATAACTACTCTATCTCTATTAAAAAGGCATCCAGTTATAAGCTTAAAATATGAAATGCTGCATTTTTCTAATTTCTCAAAATACATTTTCAGATTATTGGGCATATTCTGGAAGTGTGCCAGGATTGGTAAGTGTTCTGTTTCCCAAAAATATACTGTATTAGTGAATGTTAGTGTGTCATCTAAGCATGCCTTTATTTGCCTTAAAAAAAATCTTCGTGGTATTATTTTCAAATACGCAGCATGTGCTTTTCTGCAATTTCAACTTCGATAAACAGACTGCTTAATGTAAGGGTTACTAGTATTAGGAATCAAAATGTGTAGACTTAAGAGCAAAAATGTTCTGTATACTGAATTACAGTCTTCCTAGCAAAGGTTCAAGCAGTAAATTGCTCTAGACTCTCCGCCTGTCTCACAGGGTTGTTGTGGGATCAGTCTGTAAGGACTGCATGTATGCTACTTTGAGCTGCCTATGGAAAGGCTATATGACAGACAAATGTGAAGAGTGATGTGAGAGATTCAAGAATAGTCGTGGTGCATGAGGTAAGGCCCTGCTTTCCTGGCTAGAGTGACACTGCTGCTTGCCAGGATGGAGGAGGGGAGCGCTGGGTTAGTTGTGGCAGCAGACACAAGTGTGTCAACCTGCATCTGCTGCCACTGCCACCCTTATATTTCTCCCATCCTCCCTGCCACCCTACCCTGCCACACCACTACAACTCGAAGGGTGGTGCAGTGGAAGCACCACACTTCATGTGCCATGAGTGCCCATAGATTTTGTTCTGTCCTCTTGCAAACACAAGAGAAGCTGTGATTTAGAAAGGGGCACAGGAGGAAAGGGTTAAGCACTCTAGAATGCCACTTTCCCAATCTTCAAAGCAGCACATGAGGCTAATAGTTATCAAAACAAAAAATTAATCACTTGTTCAAAAACCTGTTGTGCCTAGTTTTGACACAAAAGATGTGGCAGGTTTGGCATGACCTTATTATAATCATAATTTCTTGTCTGGAGAGCCAAAAATTCTAGCAGACATGTGATTCTCCCCCTCCTGCCTTATGACTGTTTTAGCACTTGTTCTCTTTCTGTAAAAGGATAAACACAAAGCTACATCAGTGTAGAATGCAATTCTGCCCCTTGTGTTTAAACGTCTGCACCTTTAAGTAGACAAGCTGTTGCCTATTTGTAAAGTAGTGCTAACAGGCGTTGAATCCTAATTGATGATGGATGCCTCTCTCAAGAAAATTAAGAACAGAAAAGTACAACATGTAAGAAAACTGTAGGAGGTGGACTTCCTCAACATTAATTCTAAGCAGATGTGAAATTGCAGACGTTAATTTGCACAGCTATTTGCAGTTTAATTAAATGTGTGCCAGATGATGACAGTGTCTCGTAATGTAATTGGGGTGGCCCTCACTTGTGCAAAGACTCAGTGAACTGTTTCTTGCTGTGGAAAGATTTCTCACTAAGCAGCCAGCTTGTGTGAGCGGATACTTGTATGCATATTCCTTTGCACACACCACCAATACAGAAGCATTAGCAATGCCATCTCCCAACTCCTCGAAAGATTCCATCAACAGTGTCTCCGGAAAAAAATACATCTCTCTTGGGAAGACAGGCGAACTAATATCAGTGTACTGGAAGAAGCAAAGATCACCAGTGTCGAAGCAATGATTCTTCAACATCAACTTTGTTGGACTGGTCATGTTTGGATGCCTGATTATCGTCTTCCAAAGCAATTACTCTATTCCCAACTCGAGAATGGAAAGCGAAATACCAGAGCACAACAAAAGAGGTTAAAATGCACTCTCAAGGCAAATCTAATAAAAGGCAGCATAAACACTAATAACTGGAAAACAATTGGAGAACAGCCTTTACCAAAGGTGTCATGAACTTTGAAGATGCACGAATTCAGGGTGAAAAGGAGAAACGAGCTAAGAGGAAGGCATGTTTGGCAAACCCTCACCAGGATCAACTCCCACCCAGAAACCTATGTCCCCACTGTGGAAGGGCATGTGGATCCAGAATTGGCCTCCACAGTCAGTTATGGACTCACTGCTAAGACCATGTTCATGGAAGATAATTTTACTCAGCTACGAGTTATCACCAAAGAAGAAGAATTATATTTCATGCTTAACATACTCTGGGTATTACAGCATTTATTCAGTTAAATGTTAGGTTGTTTTTCCAAATGTTACCCACCATAGATATATGACAACAATTGTTCACTACAAGAGAAACATTTTTGACATGTTTCTGCTTTAGGGCAAGGGTGGGGAATTTCTTTTGGCTCCATGGACCAGATCATTATTAGGATCATCCTTGCAGGCCAGATTTGACAGGTGGGTGGGGCTGCCCATCTGTCAAACCACATGACATCATTAATGACACTGAGCGATTGACAAACCCACCTTCTAAAATCCATTGTGCAGGGTTTCCAAGCACCCAGCAACCCACAGAGACTGAAAGGAAGTATGGGAGCTGTCATAATGCCCTTTACCAAAGTGGTTTTTGAAGTAGCCTATTTAAGCTGGCGGGAGATAGAGGAGAGGCAGCTCCTTCTCCCCTCCCCCACCAACCTCCACTATCCACCTGCTCAATTAAAGGAAAAGCACACACGTGCTTCACAAAGCACTTTTGCAAAGGGCTTCAATCTGTGCTCACCAACAGGGAACAGAGCCAGTGCAGCATTAAACCCAGTGGCATCACCAGTGAACAAATGGCGTGGTTTAGCAACTATGACCTTTTGGGCCAAATTGTACCCCCTGATAATACAAGACTGACTTACAGGCTGGAGGCTGCCCATGTCTGTTTAAGGCTGGTAGTACATATTAGGAGTTTCAAACTCTTGTGCAAGGGGAAGCATGTTAAGAAGATTTGGGGGAGGGCTGAGCGGTTACAAGGAGGGGGATTACAAACTTACAATTGTAAAAGAGAGGCTGTATTTGTGTTTCTCTGGTGCCCTTGATGCACTTTACCCCTGTAATGCTGCAGATTTACCTTACAAGTACTGTTCCCATAGCCTTCACTGGAAGTGGTCTGGGCAGAAGATTAGGTTGATATTGACACATTTTGCATATTTGTAGATATTGCATTGGGGCAGGGGTGGCCATACCTTCTCTCTGTCTATGCTCTGTCTATCCTATCCAGTTGTGGTGTCCTGCTTGCACAATAGACTGTCGTTCATACAAATAGCATGTCTCCTTCATCTCCATCCCTCTGCACCTTCCTGTGCATCCCAAAAACGTGCTTGGAATTCTCATTTTTGGTGTCTTTTCCCTTGCAGATTTCCCTGCTTCACATTACTGCATTTCTTTCAAGCAGTCATACTCACTTGTGTGATGTGAACTAGCCAGTAATTCAATTTTGTTTCTTTTTCCAGGCGAGCGGAAGAGCCCTTATGTAGCTGTATGCTGTATTGCGATGGCCTTCAGTATTCTATTTATACAGTAAAAATGGGGAAATGTCAGTAATAGATTTGTCAAGCGCATTTGGAATAAAAGACTCGGGGAAAACAGAAGAGATGAAAAATATGATCTACACTTCACTTTCTTTGTTAATGCTGGACAAGACACACCTTTGACAATTTGTTTCCATATTTCAGTTAGGGGAGCAGTGGTGTATTAAATTTAAAAAATGCAGTTATTAATTAACACTGTCATACTTCTGCCGAATTCTTTTATGTGAACTGTATTCTGAATTTCAGATGAGACATTTTAAGATGGACAAAGTAGAAACCTCTCTTTGAGAATCGAATTGCTATTAAAATACAAAACCTTTTAAAACGTTTATATTTTTTGCAACAACTTTTGATTTTAAAAATATGAAATCACAGAGATAGAATTCCAGTGTCACATTAGCAAACATGATTGGGCTTCTCCTTCTCCTTCCCCAAAGGCCCCTGTGCCTTCTCCACTCTTTTCTGGAGGATTCCCACAACATGAAAATGCAGGAGGAAGGAGAGGAAGGAGAAGTGCTGTTTGCATGAGCGACTGCCTTTTGTGCAAGCAGGATGCCAAAGCTGGATATCACCTTGAAACAATAAAATCTTAAAACCATTGGCAGAGACAGAGTAAAATCAGATCAATATTGTACCATTATCAACAAGAGTGGTGGTGTAATAAGCAGTAGAGATTGAGGTAAAGCAGGGATATATGCAAAAGTTCAAAACAATGTTTCAAATTAGAAGCACATGAAATTTGTGATTAATTGTTTTATACACACACAGGCACACATACAGGTTGAAAATATTTTTAAATTAGTTGTTAAAATACCTGCAAAATAAAAGAAGTACATTTTACAAAGAATGAATCCTGTTCGCAATTACTTCAGGCAAACACTGCTCTGTATTAAAGTCAACACTTAACAATCAAATATTTTTGGTTTATTCTGATTTTTAAAAATTAAACATTTATATAATAACGTGCTGTGTGCTTATGATCTCTGCAGGCTGTTAAATTCTGGAACTTGTCTTGAATGTATGAGAAATATATTTGTTTATCCTATTATGAAATCCAGAACTTTTCCTGAAACCTGGCTTTTATATTCATTCAGTAGTTGTATCTGCTGGAATATTCACTACAGCTCATACAAAAATTCAGAAAGGAACAATTGATAATACTGGTTTATTTATGAACTGAGCTTTTCTAATGTGGCCATCCTATTTCTGCTTAGCTATCTTTATATTAGGGCTACTGTAAACAACAACAACCAAAAACCCTCTGGATTTTGTGCTTATTTAACAAATAATGCTAATATCCTTGGACCTTCAAGTGTATTTTTGTACTCAGTGATGTGTTCAGTTTCTTACAACCTTCTGACGATTCTCTTTACAATACGTTATGTTATGTTTTTCAAAATTACAGTAATTGTATAAATAACAGAATGAACAAGTGCAAAATTAAAGAAAGGTCATTGCTGAGCAGTTGTTGCTAAACTCTTGTGTGGAAAATGGTGTGTATTTTGGAGGATATTTAGCAGGCAGTATTTTTCACACAATTAAGATGTAAATTTATTCATGAAACTGAGAGGCGATGTCAGCAGCCAATGGATTCATATTCTTTGAAAGCAGTGTGGCATGGCATAATCCTGCATGTAGCGTTTGCAGAACAAGAATGCATAGAACTCCCAATATGCACATCACAATTTGTTGTGTGTGAAGTTTCTGCAAACCTGATCAGAAGGGGCCAACCATGACTACTTCAGAATGCTGTGTTTGTGCATTGTTTCCTTTTTATGAGTGGTCAAAATGTATGCTTTCCTGATCTGTTCATATACCTCTCCACAGAGTTTCTAAAAACCTGTTTTCTGACCATGTTTTTAACAATGGCAGTTCCATACCTATAATCAAGCTTCTGAATACAAGCCTGATAAAACAAATAAAATTTGTTATCCTTGAGAAAATGCATCATCCACATTGATACAAAATTTATTCTGAAAAGATGTTCCTTTTTTTAAAGCAGTAATGGCTGTTCAAATGTTTCCAAATGTGATCAGGAAATACAATATATATTACATTGTATCGTGTATTGAACTATTCAGTTTATAATATCCATTGTTTATAAATGTTTGTTTCCACAGTTAAAACACAGCTACAATTCGGGATTATTATTATTTTTTTGAGTAGTTCAAAGCAGAATGTGTTTACAATGTTTATTAAAAGTTTCAGTTTTCCACAACCCCTTAAGTAGCAGGTAGCAGAAAGTAGGAAAAAATAGACAGTAGTCTGCATGGAGAAAAGTAGAAAGTGGTGTATCAGGACCTGTGATTTTTAACTTCTTCATAAACAATCTAAAGTTAGGGCTTAGCAGTAAGGTAACCAAGTTTGCTGATGATACTAAATTGTTCAGGGTCAGGGATTTTTTCAGGCAAAACTCAATTCCGGCACCTCTTAGATGGGCACCATTGGCATTTTAAGAAAACAAGGGAGGCGTTCAAGGTGAGTTCCTGCACCTCTTTTTCTAGAAAAATAGTACTCTTCATGATCATTAAAAAATGCAAAGAGTTCTGAAATGACCTCCAACTGAATGAATGGGTGGTAGAATGGCAGATGTAACTGATAAACAAGTGTGAAGTGATGCATATTGTTACAAGGAGCCAGGGGTGGAGCAGAACACGGCAACATCCCCCTAGTGGATGGAGGCCCCCATCCCCCTGCCACACAAGGGAAAGATGGAGGAACTGCTCCTGGCCAGTAGTGGGAGCAGGAGGAGCCACTGGCCACCAAAGCGCCACACCCAGCTCCGCATTCGCCTTCCTGCCCTTTGAACAATAGGGGTGCCTGACCCCTTCAAAGAAAAATGGGGTTGGCCCCTAAGAGTTGGTGCCTACGTTGTGTTTTTAAGTTCCTTAAATCGTATTGTGATCTTTTAATAATGAGCTTTAGCACGTACGCCTAGCGCAAGCTCTAGTCAGAAAATAATTTGTTTGCATTAACACATTCTTTTTCAGCCCAAGGCTGCATTGCCCTGTACGAGAATGAATTTGGAAGAGACCTAAAAGCCTTGAGCCATAGCTGGGTGAACAGCATATTCCTTAAATATGGAGGAAACAGTGATGGTATTGTGTGGGTGAGGGAACGGATTTTGTATTTCTTCATTGTAAAGAATCCTGCAGTGTATAACTAGCTTTAAATACTCCAGTAAGATGAAGTCTTCCTGGCAATCTTGAACTTTCCAATTCTAGCAATTAACATGAATGACTATAGCACTTAGGAACGACATGTCTGGTTAAAGAGTACAGACTCCAACCGAACTTCTGTAGTGTGGCAAATGTGCAGTCAGATAGCGAGTGTGCAGTTATGTGAATACTTGGCAGGAGAGAGAGGTCCTCAGGGAAGGAAGTTCTTTGGAAGAGAGTCGTGAGGAAAAATGGCCTCACATACTCTTGATGTACGTCCAGTTTCACCTCAAGGGCACTAATGTTTTGCGTAATCCTAGGTTTGACGTAGAGACTCAAAATGTTGAAAATGGGACAAAAAATGCTTCTGGCTCTTCAGGAGCTCTTGACTCGTCTCCTCTTTATATCCAGATAACGGACTTAAAACAACCTCTGAACACATGACCGTGTTCACCAATTGGTTTTCTCATCCTTTAAGAACTTGCTTCTTCCCTGGTCACATTTACAGAGAATGAGGAAAGGGTAGGTTCTGCTTCTTTTGAGTGCCTGTTTATGATTGTGGGTTTAAAACTGTGAGTGCCATATTGGAAAGAGAGTTTTTTTCTGAATAACCTTGGAATCACATATAGTGTCACATCTACACGCTACATTTAAAGCACATAGCTTCCCACAAAGAACCCTGGGAACTGAAATTTATCCCTCAGAGCTGCAATTCCCAGCACCCTTAAAAAAACTACATTTCCCAGGATTCTTTGCGGGGGAGCCAAATGCTTTAAATGAGCATTAAGTCTAGGATGGGGATGTGACCTAGTGCACATGGCCTCTTCAGTTTGTTGGATTGTAGAGAAATGTATACTGGAGTGTGGACAATTGTACAACCAGATTCTTAGTGGTTTGTTTCGTTGGTTTTGGTTAGTTGGTTTTCCGCCCCTACAGTATTGCAAATCACTGCTCTTGCACTCTCTCTCTCTATATATATATAGGGAGCCAAGCCTCAAGCTGATACTAAATGAAAAGCTTTATTCTTTTCCCCTCAACACCCCACTCCCTGCCAATAATATCTTGGTGCCGACAGCTCTTTAGGAACTTGTCAGTAGAAGTGCTAATTTTGAGAGAGTTGCTTTAAACAAACAAAAGCAAGGGGAAATAATCCAGTGCAAGTTCTTTGCAGACTAGACCCATTGAAATTAATGGACATGGGAAACTTACGTCCATTAATTTCAGTGGGTCTCCTTTGAGTAAAACTTAGTGGGCTATAATGCATGTCCCCAAAGAAGCTTTTATTAGATTTCAGCTGAGTGTTTTGCAATGGGGGGGGGGGAGGCACAACCCTTTTGGTTCAGTAGCAGCTTGTGATTGGTTCATTTTTCTATAGTTCTTTCTGTCTTCTCCCTCACTGTTTCAGAGGACTTTCCCCCATATTTTACATGTAAATAATAAACAAATACCTTGGGGTGGGATTCACTTAATGAACCCCACCAGGGGAAGCTCTGTATTAGGCACAACAGGGCTTCCCCTCTCCTACCTCATGTGTCTGCCTGTGCCCTCCAAAATTGCCCCAGGGAGTTCAGGGGAACCCCCAGATCAGCACATGGAGGGAGGGGAAATCTTTCTGTCTGGCAAGCTGCTATGCTTGCTCAGATGTAACATTCAGCATAGCATGATGTTGAATTCTACCCTTGAATGAATAAATATCCATATTTTAGAACGTTGACAGCTGCCTCTTTTCATAATCCAGAAAACCTCCTAAATCAGTGTTTCCCAACCTTTTTTGGGCAAAGGCACACTTGTTTGATGAAAAAAATCTCGAGGCACACCACCATTACAGCCCCGTGACGTCAGCGCGCAGCGTCGCGCCGGGAGGGACGCACGAAAGTGTAAGTTTCAATTATTTTCCCTCCCCTCCTGTGTAAAGGGGAATGCACTCTGCTAAGTAAAGGCACTTGCCACAGCAGCGTCAACGTCACAGCACCCACCGGCACCCAAGAGAGAAGGGGTCTCAGCAGCCCTTTTGCCAGGAAGAGGAGCAAGAACGAGAGGAGGAGGAGGAAGAGGAAGAGAGTCCCCCCCAAAAAAACATTCTCCTTTTGATCTTCCTTATTTGCAATTCCTCATTGCAAAACAGCGGTTGATATACAGCTGATTTTTTTGTTATTACAGTCCCCACCCCCTCACCTAGAAAAACACCACCTGTCAATTTATTATTATTATAATTATTATTATTATTATTATTATTATTATTATTATTATTATTATTATTATTATTATTATTATTCCCCGCCACTCTGGGAGGCTGAAGCCCTTTAAGGCTTCCTTCTGTCCACTCTCTGTGAATTACCTGCCCGGAGCGGGTTTCTGGGGGGGGGGGCGCTGCTGCCGGTGTCCTCCCCGTCGAGTCTCGCCTTGCCCGGCGCGTGGCGGCCGCCCTTTCCCACATAAAGAAAACAAGAAACAAGAAAGGAGATTCCCACAAAACATTAGGAAGGCCTTTCTGGTGGTGAGAGCAGTCAGACAGGGGAAGGGGCTTTTAGGGAGAGGTCGGGGGGGGGCATCTGCCAGGGATGCTTTAGCTGTGAGTCCTGAATTGCTGGGGGTTGGACTGGATGACCTTTGGGTTCCTTCCACCTCTATGATTCCATGACCTTTAAGGGAAGTCACCTCCATCTTCCTCTCAGAGCAGATGCCCACAAGCCCTGGGCGGGAAGAGCCAGAGAGAGAGAGAGAGAGAGAGAGAGAGAGAGAGAGAGGGGAGGAGGACATTTCTAAGAACCGGCAGCTCAGCTCTCGCCTCCCTCCAGGAACCAGAAAAGCCAGTTTAGGGCTCAGATCTTTCCGACAGGCCTTTCTGAGTTCTTCTCCGGGGACACCCCAGGATGGCCAGAGCGTCACAAGAACCGCACCAGACATTCACCAGACCCCAAATCTTTCCCCCTTCCTGGCCTGAGAGGCTGCAAATTCTACCTGCCTTCCCCCCTCCAATTGATCAACACACAGAGATGCAGGTGGCCAGGGGCCCACCTGTGCACACCTGAGCCTGCAAGGGGCAGCCAAGCCCCCTTCACCGCCTGCCCCCCCGCCAGCCCCCTCTCCCCTCCTCCCTAGGCGGCAGCTCCGCCATGACCACAAACGACGGCGGCAGCAGCAGCCGCACGCGGCCCGGGCTCCCCTCGCCGGCCAAGGGAGCCAAGGCGCGCGACGAGGGAGCCAAGGCGCGCGATAATTTTCTTAAATTATGTCAGCGGCGCCCGGCAGAGCAGCCCTCTCGGCCACGGCAGCCCGGCTCTCCCAGCCCCCGGGGGCCGCCCTCCTCCCTCGCGCACCCGCAGCGTTCCCGCCCGGAGAGGCGGCGGCGGCAGCAGCAGCCGCGCGCGGCCCGGGCTCCCCTCGCCGGCCGCGGGAGCCAAGGCGCGCGACGAGGGAGAGCCGCGAGGCGGGCGCTGTGGACGGAAGCGCTGCCCGCCGAGCTCGCAGGCAGCCAGGCAGGCAGACGGCGAGAGCCCCGCGCTGGGCGGCCTCTCCTCGCCGCCGCCGCCCCGCCTCTCACCGCCGGACTCGCCCGCCTCCCTCCCACGGAGGTAGGCTGGTGTGCCGTGGGAGGGAGGCGGGCGAGGCGGGCGGCGAGCACACGCGGGGCGGCGAGCAAGCTCCCTCCCACATCCCATCGCCGCTCGCTTCGGCCGGCCTACTGGGCTGTCGCAGGCGGAACGCCTGCGCATGCGCGAGGTTTTCGCGCCTTCCTCCAGTAGGCCGGCCGAAGCGAGCGGCGATGGGATGTGGGAGGGAGCTCGCTCGCCGCCCCGCGTGTGCTTGCCGCCGCCGCCCCGCCTCTCGCCGCCCGACTCGCCCGCCTCCCTCCCACGGAACACAAGGCAACGTTCCACGGCACACTAGTGTGCCGCGGAACACCGGTTGGGAAACACTGTCCTAAATAACACCCAAGTTTTGTGAGTAAGGGAAAGTCTAGCAAAATAATGGATGTGTTTATGCACACCCAGAGGAACCACAAAGAAATAATAATTCTAAGCCACTGGCAAGCTACGCTTCTCAACATATACTTCCACTACCACCTTTAAATATGTACCACAGGAATGAAAGAATGCAGCTAGCTTTATTGCATCCACCAGCCAAGTTCACTAGGATTTCTGATTTCCCTGCCATCTATGCTGACCACATGTTTCTGCCCACCCCATCCCCTCTAATTAATGAAGGCAGTGAATGTACTGCCAGGTGGTAGCTCTCCGTTTTACTGGAATAAGCATTAACTGTAAAACTTGGAACTCTTTGACTTCTGACGTCAGTGGCAAACTTTCAACCAAGGTCTTGTTATCAATTAGCTGAGACTGGTGAGAAGGATGAAATCCTCCTGCAACTCATGGCTTTTAAACTGTTATGACTGCAACCCTATACCCACTTACCTAGGAGTAATGATCCACATCTCAGTGGAACTTCCTCCATGCATAGAATTGCATTGTTAAAAAGTTTTTCTAGATCAAAAATTAAGCAGCTAGGATTCTGCTTCATTGCCTACTGTATTAAAATTTGGGGGTTTTCTTTTGTAACTGTACGATGCAGACAGTTGTTTCCCTTACATAGCTGGTAACAAAAATAAAAGGTTGGACAATAATTTGCATTTTCTCTCATTGCCAAAGCTAACAAGCTGCTTTGGATGTTGAATGTCAGAACATAGAGTAGGTAGTTTTAACATATTGCGTGCATAGTTTGTGTGCAAATGAAATCAGAAAGATCTTGGAGTGGGGTAATCTGACCATCCGCATGCTCTAAGATGATGAAAGACAAATTGGATTGCAGTCCCACCCCCCATGCATTTATTGATTGATTTTCAAGAACACAAATTAAACAATGAATCTTGAAAGTAAATTACAACACTCTTCCTCCCAATGCTATTTTTAACATAGTTACCAATGTTTTGATCTATTAAAGGCAGTGGGATCAATGAATGTGTTACTAGATGTAGTTATAGGATAAAGTTGTGATCCCAAACATTAACTTGAAAATGAATCCAACTGGTATCAACTGGACTTGCGTCTGCTACCAACATACTTAGAGATTATTTGTGCTTCCTATACTACCATACTGTCATTCTAGGGCAAGCCAATCTAGAAAAATACAGTGTTTTCCATCTGATTGAATTGCCACCAAACAATGGGCTCTCAAGGCCATTCCTAATCTTTATTTCTAGACTTCTGATAGCACCTCACCCAATCTGCAATCTCCCCTCTGTTCATCATCATCAATTTCTATCACCAATTTTTTTTTGGGGGGGGGGTTACAGATCTAATCAGGAAAATCTCATTGTCATTGGCTGACTTCATCTCTTTATTATATATTGTTTTAGAGGATGGAGAAGAAAATAGGATTGCCAGAAACCAGTCATTATTAAAATGAATCTTACCCAGTAATACTTCATGAACTCAATCACACTTAAAACCAGTGCTTTTTTTTCTTTAAAAATGATTAGGGGTACTCTCATTTTGACTCAAGAAAATCCCCATTTTATAGTTCAAATCAGGGAAAATAAATACAGTAAATGGACAAAAGTACAAAGATTCACAAAATGTTTAGGGGTATGCGTATCCCCACGTACCCCCCAAAAAAGCACTGCTTAAAACTAGAGAACAGAACAATGCATCTATTTGTTTTTAAATTCACACAATTTGCTTAGCTTGACTTCAAACTACATATAATAAAGAGATGAAGTCAGCCAATGACAATGAGATTTTCCTGATCAGATCCATAACTTTTTTTTCCTAATCAAGGATGGATAAAGCAGAAAATAAAAAGTGGTAAGTAAACATAATAAGGGTTAGTAGTGTTTTATCTTTCCTTCATGCTTCCCTTTCTACTATTCTCTCATATTGTCAGCTCAATGGAATAGTATTCTAGAAAAGTTGTTGCCAAATCTGAAAGAAAGTCAGCAATGACAGAGAACTTTATTTAGTGAAAGCCTGAGTGGTCACATTGTGGATCTTTCTAGCGCTGGTATTATTATTTCTGACGTTTGAATATCATGCAGTGCTAACAGCTTGGCTTTATGCATTTTTTTTTACTTGGAAGACAGTTCCCCTGATTTCATGGAACCTGCTCTCTGGTAAGTGCGTAGGAAATATTTCAAAGTCTCAGGTGAAATTGTTTGGTTAATGACCCACCTGGCCTGGAAGACAGTCTGTGTGTAATTGTTCACCCTATTCCCCACACGTCACATATTTGGCAAAGCACGGGTTCTTCTTTAGCCAAGTGTGCTGAGAGATATAGCCATGTGGGGCTTCACACAGAGGAGAAAAAGCATGATTACTGTAAAGTTAACAAATGCTGGGTGTCCATCACAATGACAGCTGGGGGTGGGGAAGGGAGCGGGGAAATTAGCATCCTGAGCATGAGAAATGAATGTTCAATTGTTTGGTTTTTCACCCTTCTGTCTAACCTCATATTCCCTTCCCTGTTTGTTTGGATCCAAGTCTGCCACACTCGAGCACCTGCTTCCTGTAGCAACCCTTATGGGCCGCCGAGAATGAAGTACTTCTTGTTTTTGTGTGCTACTCTCGCTCAGATGGGAGGTGATGACCTCCCTGGTTTAGGAAAAGAAATCCTGCAACTTGATAAAATGATTCAATATGTGCTTGTGGAATCTGAACTGAAGACAAGACATTATTCCCACATGCCACATATCCACTCCTTTTGCACTTGGAAAACACATTTATGAAAGAAAGCGAAGCACATTCCTCAACAGTGCGCAATAGGACCACCGTATTCACACAGAGTGCCTCTGTGAGATTTCACTGTCATGAAAAGACCTCAGCTTTTCTTCTCATAATGAAATACTGTATGATCTGAAGACCAGTATCCAGATGCTATATCCTAAGAGTGCAAGGAAAACAAAGGCCAAAGGTCATGTTATGTCAAATTCATATTGGAATTTAATTTCAAAAGATTGCCACTCTGTGTGGGGTGAGAGATCTGATCCAGGGCATGGGTGTGGCAGGCAGTTATGGGTTTAACTCTCCCCTCCTCGCCCCCCAAGGCTGTGATTTGCATCCAACAGCCATGACACATCTAACACTGAACCTGACCCCAAGTACAGTGCATTTTGTGCATATTATTGAGTCATACATTATGTGCAGGGAGAGCTCATCAGTTCTTTGCTAGGCCACTAGCCTTAGCCCAAATAAGCCCTCCAAGGCTACCAGCCTTTATATGGAAGAAGAGAAAACAAAAGGCTGTCCAGGTGCCTCAAAGTAGTATTTTGAAACTCAGTGGCACTGCATGACTAAGCAAGCTGTGGGCTGTAGTAGGTAATGCTTATTTCACAAATATGAACAATTATTTGCTTAATTGGGATGGAACTAGGAGATATGCTGCACAAGGTGCCATCGAAAATAGTGGCCCCCAATCCACCTGGAGGGGGGTTTACACCCAGGGCCCATGCTTAAGGGGGCATGGCTCTCACATTCCCACTCAGTTCCTTTTAACTGCTGGAACATTATTTGGGAATTCTCATGTATTGTTATCTATAGAATCTATAGACAAACCACCCATTATCTATGAACCACCCATTTATTCTTCCTTCTACTAGTCTGGCTTGCATTAAATGCTTCATTCCCCTTGTGAGTTAAAAAGGTATATTTGACTATAAATGCTGCCTTTTAGAATCTATATGATTTGCGGGGGGGGGGGGGACAATCTAAGGCCATTTTGAAGTTCTCTTTTAGTAAAGACATTGGATTTACATTTTACTCTGACAATCATTTTGCATATGCATAAAATGTATGACCATGAATACAGCAGTCCTACTTACTGATGTCACAACGGTTGTCTATGATATCTGGTATCTTGCTGTCATTACAGTGGTACCTCGGCTTAAGAACTTAATTTGTTCTGGAGGTCCGTTCTTAACCTGAAGCTGTTCTTAACCTGAGGTGACACTTTAGTTAATGGGGCCTCAAACTGCCGCCGTGGGATTTCTGTTCTCATCCTGAAGCAAAGTTCTTAACCCGAGGTACTATTTCTGGGTCAGCGGAGTCTGTAACCTGAAGCGTCTATAACCTGAGGCATCTGTAACCTGAGGTACCACTGTATTGCAGAGGTCTAATGGTCTCGTTGAGTTTAATTTCTGCCGGGATGAAGCAAAATCCTCTTAAAACATCTCTCAGCAGCTCTGCCTGAGGGAGGAAAGTTTTACTGCCAATAGCTCTAAAGAGGTGAAGTTACTCTTGCAAAATTTATGTCTTTAAAAATTGCCTTTCACAAATGTGGCACATGTGAGAACGTACTCAAGGAAGTGCAATAAATGAATACCCAAATGGATGCTTTCCCTTCCCATATGTGCTACTTAAACATGACTACTCCTGTGATTTACTGCACTTTTAATGACAGGTTTACTACAACACATTATTTCCCTAGGCTCCTCTGTATCTTTATGTTATGTGTTATCCACAGGTGAGACACAGTCAGCCCCTAACTTTACAAAACAAAAACAACGAGAGGCTGATATAGACAGTGGTTATCTCTCCCCAGATTTTCAGAAAACGGTGGGCAAACCCTTACATTATGCTTTTCCATGCATTAAAACAGCTTTTGCTGACTTGGTGCCCTTCAGATGTGTTAGACTACACCTCCATCATCCCCACCAAGCAGGTCATGGAATGGGAGTTGTAGCACTGTGAGGAGCCTTAACAAGCTACAGTCCCCATAATTATTTGGGGAGCGATGGCTGTTGAAAGTGGTATCATAGTGCTTTAAATGCATGTGGATTTGGTCTTCGTCGGGTTCTACTTTGTCCACACTTTCATGTGGGGGGGGGATGGGCTAGATAAAATGAAGAACAATGTCCTGGATACCAAAGAGCCATCCAGGAATGGTAGGACTCCTTCCATTAGCTGAGGAAAATGGTGTTCCATCTAGGCTATTACTAGAGTATGGCGATGGGGTGGCATGTTGCTGCAAAGAGTCACCCAAACCTCTGGAGCAGATTTTTGAGGGGCAAATGATCAGCACGAGGAAGAGAATAGCATCAAAAAATACTACTCCCCCTTCTGCTGGCAGGAGCACCCCATTAGCCCAACTCCTTTCATCAGACACTTCTACCAGTGAAACTACATCCAGTTAGGAAATGACAATATTTTATGTCCAACTTCCTTTTATAACAAGACTATTCCAATTTATTTCTCTCATCCTAGAGACTGGTATCTTTTTGAGGCATCTGTTTTATTACTAACCTATGGCGGGGTGTTATTTATTTATTTTTTAAAGATGTGGGTTTTTTAAAAAAAATTCTCATTAAATCTCTGAACACTTTCACAATCATGCATTTTAAATGTTGTCTCTTGTAGGGAGTTGTGCTTTCTCTCTTTTATATTTGTCGTGCTTTAAAATAATCATTTAGATATGCTGAAAGAGTCTATTTGTCATCATAAGCTTTCATCACATGCAGAGGATTAGCCAGAAGACACAAAAGGCGCTTGTTTTACTATGTCAATCTGTCACATCCAAAGCTTCAGATAAAACAGACCTCCAGGTGATTTCAAGGTTTGGTGTGTGTGGGTTTTTTTGGGGGGACCCCATTAAAAAACTATGCACATAAAGGATTGTGCATGTCAGTTATCCAAAGAGTGCCCTTCAGAGGGAAGGGGTATAAGGGCAAAAATTAGAAATGTTAACTTTAAAGCTACCAAACTCTCCCTCACATTTCCCTCTCAGTTATCTTTGTATTTCGTGTTAATCCAGCAAATTTCAGGCTAAAATAGAAATTCTCTTTGAATTTCATGTTAACATGGCAGATTTTAAATTAATTCTATTAGAATATTAAATATGAAAATACCTGACGCAACTCATGAATACTAAATTGGAAGCAAATAAATGAGGGGGTGGGGGAATGTAAGAAGAAACCCATATATCATCATTGTCTCTTCAAATATATGGTGTATATATGGGTAACCTAGTTCATTTTAAGTGTTGATAAACCATACGAAAAGATCTTTAGAATAACAAAGAAAACTCCTTTTCATGTGTGGTTTAGTAGGAGAGCAATTCACTAGGGATGGAGAAACATCTGTTTGCAAAACTCAGGTGGTTTATAAGGCAATTGTTCATTGCAGGTCTTCGGAAAACCTTGAGATGTTTTGCCCAGGGACACCTTTAGCATATGCGCCGCTGGTGTGCAAGGATCTGCCCAGCGCCCCCAGATTTAGTTGAGCCCCAAATTAACTTTTATTATGTATCTGTCACTATTATAATTTGATAAATAGCACTCATGCCTGTGCAGCTCCAAAAGGAGGGTTTTTTTTGTGTGTTTTGTTTAGAACCAGCTTTTCTAAAAAAAGACAAAGAACACATTGGGAGTCGGTGTAAAGACTCCACGCATGCGCTTATGGGTGTAGGGAAGTGTCTGAAAGATGAGACGGGCGGCCACTGTGCGCATGTGTGGGAGTGCCATCTTGGGCAGCCTTTCATTATGGGAGCAACCTTATTTCTAGAGGAGCTAGGACGGCCCTTGCGAACGCGCATATACGTGTTATGTGTTTATTTCAGCAAATAAATTGCTACATAGAGTAGTTGAGCTAGCATTTAGCCACAGTGCCAAAATTGAAAGATTAAAACATGAGTCAATGTTCAGAGGAAGTTGAAGTCTTGAATGATCAAGAGGAAAGAGATGTACTTTTACTCCTTTTCTTCTTTTTCATTTTTTGAAGCTTTGAATAACCTATTTCAATGTCAGGATAATGGGAGGTCCAGGCATTATTCTTTATTTGACTGCTTTAGCAATTGGAACACGAAGAAACCCTATTAATGTGGTCAAAACAGGGTTTTTTTTCTTGGCTTAGGTTTGTTCAGGATGACAACGTGGAAATTCCTGAGACAAAGAATGTCATGTGCCACATACCGTATTTTTCGCCCTATAGGACGCACTGTTTCCCCTCCAAAAGAAGGGGAAATGTGTGTGCGTCCTATGGGGTGAATGCAGGCTTTCGCTGAAGCCTGGAGAGCCCCACTGCCAGCCCCACAAGCTCGGGGGACAGCGGGGAGGCGGAACGCCGCCATCCCGCTGTCCTCCGACTTGGTTAGAAGGCTGGCAGGGGGGAGAAGCCTGCTCCTCCCCGTCGCCAGCCCCGCAAACTCGGGGCACAGCGGGGAGGCGCAGTGTGCCATCCCGCTATCTCCCAACCTGGTTTGGAGGCTGGCAGAGGGCTTCCCCCTCCCCCAGCCCAGCAAGATCCCAGAGCTTCTGCATGGCTCTGGGTCCCATTCTGGGGGCTGGGGTCGGTGGAAGCTCAGGCTTCCTCCACCCCAGCCCTGTGCCTGGGGGGGAAAATAATTTTTTTCCCTTTATCCCCCCCCCCAAATCTAGGTGCATCCTATGGGCCGGTGCGTCCTATAGGGCAAAAAATACGGTAGGTAAAACACTGGTATGGCAATGTGCTGATTTCTAGGATTGAAGCATAATCCTAATTTTAGAGAGAATGCCCAGGAAGATTGAAATGTTTCAGTGTTGTATCTGAAGTTTCTTTTAGCTGCTGCAAAGCAAGGTCTGTTTTGTATGATGCATTCTGTAATTAGGAACAATAAATTTGTGACAGCTCTATTGCATAAGGTATTTGCAGTACACATATTTACTCTTCAACATACCTGCAACCAAGATCCCAGCCCTTCTCCAGTTCCCATTTGTATTTTTTGAGAGGAAAATATATTTCTGACAGGATTCCTTTGTATTTTGTGCAAAGTGATCTAATGCTGCTACTCTTCGGAAATTTATCTGCAATAATGAATATTCACAACGCTTTTCCTTCCGTAAATCTATTTGCTGATGAAAATTAATTTTTGCAGATGTGGGCAGAAATGATTTCATCAGCTTGTAGTCCAGCATATTTTCTTCTACAAATATTTGCCAAGCCTTTCAGACACATTCTAGCTAAATTCCTGGAATGAAATTTGAACACTTAAGCTTGCAGCTAAGATACAATGGTCCAAGCTTACATCTTGGCTATGGCAAGGCCTTTCAGGGGTTTCAATACAGGACATGTTCCAACTTGCCAGCACTTTAAAATCTGAAAGAGAAATAATTAGTCCCTCATTCCTGAAAGTAAAGCTCTTTCCCCCACACTTCTGAACTGTCAACAAATGTACTTCCCACTGGCTTTTGTCATCCTTATGCTCACCATTGACTTTCTAATTCTAACCATCATTTTTCTGAATGGCACTAGTAATTTCATGCACCTGCATAAATGAAGAATTGAAATATGTGAAAGCTTTTACAACAGGACTAAAAGTGAGAAGAGCATGGAGAGAGAGAGAGAGAGAGAGAGAGAGAGAGAGAGAGAGAGAGAGAGAGATGCAAGCATAAGAATGAGTGCAGGGCCAGCCCTATCATTAGGCAGAGTGAAGCAGCTGCTTCAGGCAGATGATTCTGAGGGCAGATGTACCATGCAGCCTGCCCTGGGCCCCCTTAGCCAGCATTTACCAACCTGGTCCTCTCTAGATGTTTTGGACCACAACTCCCATCAGCCCTGTCCAGCACAGCTGTGTAGTTGTAGTCCAAAACATCTGGAAAGCACCAGCTTGGCAAAAGCTGGTCTAAGCAATCCAGTTGCCCTCAGGTGCAGATGAAAACATTGCCCCATCAACAGTATGTACATAGCTGCCAGTCCAGTCAGCGTCTAAACATGGCATGGAGGAGGAGTGTTGGGGCTATCTTGTTTTCAGGTGGCAAAATGTCTTGGGCCACTACAGAGGGGAAAAGAGACAAGTTCAAAATTAAGGAGGCAGAGAAGATTAGGGTTTAAAAAGCCCACCAAAACCCAGCAATCTCCCCTACTCTTGTTGTGCTAGTGTGCCTGTCATTTTGGCACTGACTTAACAATATAAAAGATTGTTTGTGTCTTGTCTTATTGTCTATAAATCTGTCTCATTAGATAATTCTCTGGGGCCTCATCAAAAATGAAGCAAAAATAAAATGGCCCTGAGAGACAAATCGGAACGTATGCTGCCTGAGCAGGGGTATAATTAAACAGGAAGAGAGAGAAACAGGAGGACTCTCTTCCTGGAGAGAGACAGAGCGCAGCTGGTGTATCAGAGAACTGTTCTGGACAACCTGTTTATTCAGCATTCATCCTCATTTGCTTGCACAAAGCTCAGATGGTAGATTATGTCTGGTCTTGATTAAGTATTCATTTTGATTTGTTTACAGGGTGCTTATATGACAAAGAGTAGCCAGCCAGCATTCATCCAGATTTGCTTGTGGGGTGTTCAAACATCTTCCCATTAGTTGTTTGTTCACCCAACATTTTCAATGCATTTCCCTGTCACTTTCCAAAACGCAAAAAGTTCATTTTTAAAAAATGGATTTGTTGTATCAAAGTGACAGAGCATATCTCACCCTCTCATAAAATATCAGGGCTGTCTACAGCAGTATAAAAACATTAAAAGCAGTATTTGTAACCACGCAAACCTAAACTCCCAGTATGCATTTGAATCTCTGCTGCAATATACAGTGTGGAGGCACTCAGAGTCCGACTTCGGAAGAAGAGGCACCCTGAGAATTTTAAAATGTTATACAAGGTGTGAGTTAAGTGAGATATTCTGACATTACCCCAAAATTGCATGTTGTTATAAATTGCATATTAGGTTTTTGGATTTAAAAAAAATAAAGGCCCCACCAGACATTAAGCATATTTATTTTAAACATGTTTGTATTCCTCGTTCAACAAAGGAGTTCAGATTATGATATTGATTTGTTCATTCTAATTTGAAATTTACTCTGCCAATCAGCACACAAAAGGCCCCCATGGCACTGATAACATCCCTTGTAACAAGTGAGACCCACTCATCCATCTAGCTCAATACTGTCTGCGGTGGCTCTCAAGGGTTTGAGACAGGAGTCTTTACCCAGCCTTGCCTAGAAATCCTGGGGACTGAGCCTGCAGCCATCAGTATGCGAGCTAGACCCAATTGCTACAGTTTTATTGTACTATATTCTTTCTCAATATTTTATAACCGGCCAATTTATACCTCCACATGTGTCCCACACATACACAAACAAACATACAAATATCAAATATTATCATGCTACTGCTTAATCACTTGTGCAGATATAGCATGGGGAAGAAATATATTTAAATAAAGGAAACAAATATAACCTGAGCTCTAACATATGCTTCGATATTACTACAGAGGGCTGTCAATCAAGGAGACGGATGTGATGTTGCTAGGATACCTTTTGAAATTACATTTATTCATTGCTCGATGTGCACACATGTCTTCTATATACTAGATTGGAAAAGTGATAAAAACCACATTTATAGCATAAAAGAAACAAGGCTCTATCAATTTTTAAAAGGGCAAAGCACAAACTGAAAGCATGACTTCCTTTGCTACTGAGTAAATTAAGACCACAGGCATAGAATGATATACCACCAAAGATTAACAGTTGCATTGAACTCTCTGTACCTCTGGAAAGGAGAGGGGGAGGGAATCGTCTTTGTTCTCCATAGTTCTTCAACATGTCAGAGGAACAATGTCTTAAGGAGAAGCTGCTGACATAAATTCATCTGCATATGCTTTACACCTTTTACAAAGGCCTTTCAACAGTTTACTAAATAATGTAAGTTGACACAAGATGAAGTTTTTTTTAAAAAAAGAAATCATCCCCAAGTGGCTAAAAGACAGAAAACAAATTTCAGACAATAGAGAGCTGTTTCTCACCAAAGTTAAGTGTAACAAAGAGAAAAAAGCAGTCTCCATTAGGACCATGAGTTGGAAAAACTGATAGACAACCTCTAATCAATTTTCATTAGTGCAGTATAAAAGGCTGTGAAAGAAACCAGGTTTGATAATCCAGTGTGCTTTTCCAATCATAGTGCACAAAAGCTGTGATCAGCGGAATAAAGGAACCAAACAGCATCAAAAATAACAAAAGGTGGTTGGTGAGTAGGACTAGATTAGGAATTATTGGGGTTTCTAGAGCAGTGTTTCCCAACCTTTTTTGGGCAAAGGCACACTTGTTTGATGAAGAAAATCTAGAGGCACACCACCATTACAGCCCTGTGACGTCAGCGCGCAGCGTCACGCCGGGAGGGACGCACGAAAGTGTAAGTTTCAATTTTTTCCCTCCCCCTTGCCGGGGAACCTCCAAGCTTTGGGGGTGGGGGGGAGGAGGCAGCAAAGCGAGGCAGGAAGGAGAGCGCGGCTTGGCTGGGTGAGCTTTGGCAGGGGCAGGGAATGAGAGCCGCGAGGCGGGCGCTGCGGACGGAGGCGCTGCCCGCCGAGCTCGCAGGCAGCCAGGCAGGCAGATGGCGAGAGCCCCATGCTGGGCGGCCTCTCCTCGCCGCCGCCGCCCCGCCTCTCGCCGCCCGACTCGCCCGCCTCCCTCCAGGCAACATCTCGCGGCACACCAGGCAACATCTCGCGGCACACTAGTGTGCCGCGGAACAGTGGTTGGGAAACACTGATCTAGAGACTCCAGAGCAACAAGATGGTTATTTATTTCACTGAAAGAAATCCATAATGCTGATGGATTGGTTAATTTACATATGAACGTTTAAGTTGTAAAAAATGCCTAATAGAGCTGAGCTGTGGGATGTCGGAATTCACAAGCTACTATTTTCTGGATCTCAGAGACAAACTACTCATATGTTTTGTTTTTGAGTACTTTATATTTCCTGAGAAATTGCCATCACAGAGGGTCCAGACCAGATCAGGATGCTGGTGTGTGGGGATTTTTGCCCTTTGTCCCTTCTGTGGTCCTGATCCAGATTGGGGTCCCACAAGTTTGCAGGGAGGAAAAGAAAACAATTCACTTTCACTGGTCTCCCATTTGTATTATGGGTCTGATAATGATACTGGCCCACCTGACAGAGAAGTTTTAAGGATTTCTGAGAATATGTGAGAAGCACTTTTGACAGGATACTTAAACTGTATGATAAACATGCTAGATATTATTTATTATTAGTTTAATATTTCATTTGTTCACATTTGCTTTGTTAGCATGTGTGAAAAATGTAGATATAAAGGGCAATTTATTTCCATCTTGTCAAACCGTAGTCTGCTCTATCTTGGGATTGCCTGATGATGAAATCTTTCTAAATGTGACACTTGTGAATCCAGATCACTTGCACATTTGGCTTGGTTCTCTTTATTTTTGGCTCTGTTTATCCTCTCAGTGAGCATCCCAATGCATAACAAACAAATCCAGCTGGCTGAATAAAGCCTTTGCATAAATTAAGAGGGAGAATCTCACATTATGCTCGTTTTTCATCTAAGATGTGTGTGACAGTCCGGGTAGAAGAAGCCCCTGTGTTTTCAGACTTCCATTAGAAAATTCTCTAAAGGCATCTTCTTTCCTGTGTCTGGCAGAGATTCTGTAAACCTCTGGCAGTGGGTTCAACTAGTTCTGCTTTCTTGAAGCACAAAAATAACCACAAACTTTTTGTAAGAGCCATCCAGTCTTTTCATTGTCTGGATCTATAGTATTGCAGACAGCTAAATAATTGTGGGTGAAGCATGAATAAGAATAAGAATAGCTTATGCACAAATTCTTATTTTCAATCCAATCCATTTTTATTTTATTTTTTGCAAAATTCAGAGAAGTCAATGGAGAGGCTCTGCTTGAGTAAATGACAATGACTTTGATTCAAATTCAAATACGTTAAAATTGGTTCATGATATGGTAGAATTTCCTCCATGCAATTGTGTGAGGAAAGTACTATATGAACTCAAAGTATGTATGTACGCCAGAGAGCAGGGACTCCTATAACTGTGTCAGGCGGCAGAGGAACCAACTCCCATGGCAGGTTGCCAGGAATGGATAAAACAAGGAAAAGTCCTTATCATCTCCCTTTTTTCAATATTTACAGAGAGAGGCTTGAGAATGTAGCCTCTTGGAATAAGTGCGTTGTCCTGAGTAAATCTCCATCCCCTTTTCTCCCACTTCCTCATATCAACAGCACACACACCCCCTTACGGTTGCTGCTTAGGGCCATCTGTCTTTGAGCTCTTTGCTCTCCTACTTTTAAGGCTCACCAGGTTCTGGGAGATGGTGGGTCTGGAATGCTTTCTAGTGATAACATGTCAACCAGCTGTTCTGGCTCTGCCTCTTCTCCCATTATTTCCCGACTTTTCCCTTCATCTTCCTCTGAGCTGTGACCTCCCTCAAACCTCTGTTGTAATTCTGAACTGTCTTCTTCTCTGGAAGGGTCGGGCTGGGGCGGCGGTCTCCACCATTCCTTCTCTGCCCAGTCCCTGACAAACTGTGGTAGTTCTCCTTGGATATATATCCCCATCATGAAAACTGTTCTTGCCCTTTGTACCAAGTGAGTAGCAAACTTGTTTACAAAACGAAGATTCAGGCAAGGTTGTCTTAGGGTGGTTACTCGCAGGGCACTAGAAATTATGGTGGCAACTCCCCACCGGGGTCATCTGAAAACAAAGGAAGCACTTTTCTCCCTTCAATAGTATTGTTTTTAACCTATTATTATTATTATTATTATTATTATTATTATTATTATTATTATTATTATTATATTTATATTTATTCACACCCCACCCATATGCAAATTTAAGCTATAATCATCTAAAATAATTAATCAAATGAAATTCCTTTAATCAACCAAATCCAAATAACTTTATTGTACTAGCCACTGGCCATGACAAATCTGAATCAAAAATAATTACAAGCAAAAGGGGTGCCGCACCACAAACAAGAGTATTTATTTACATCTCTGTCTCTCCCTTACAGTTCATTGCTATATTGTCCAGGGTCTTCTTTCTGATCTGAGAAAGAAAGCCAGGCGGCAACAGCAAATCCAGCTGTTTTCCAGGGTGAGCTTTCCACAGTCAAGAACAGCAAGGTGGCAACCATAGTTACCCCACCTGAACCCAGACAATTTGACCTTCATCAATCAAATTAGGTAACTAAGCCCACGCACCCAAACTGACAACGAGCCAACAGCCTGAGAAACCCCTTGAGACCCTGCACAATGCCAATGATCAAAACATGCAGAAAGATCCTTTAATCAAGTTTCAACCCTAACCATAATATATGTATAGATGAAAGCACAGTAAAAATAATATTTTCTATAATTTACATGTTTGCGTTTTTTAAACTTCAGGAATAGTGGGATCTAAACAGTTGTGTTTGATAAAATCACATGTGTCCAGTTCATATTTTGAATCACATATACTTTCAGTGACACACATATAACTTCCAGCCATCTTTCTTCAAAAATGTGGGCAGATCTCATTACAGTGCTCCATAATATATCCTATTGGGTAATTTACTTTGCTCTTTTATTTGGCCTTGGAGATCACATTGATTCATTAATTCCTGGTACATATCTGCTTTTACAACTTTGTTTTGCTCTCCCATATTTTTGGATCTGACTGGATGTAGTTTCCCACTGATCTGGGTCACTGTGGACTAAGCATGTTTGTGTCCCATTTATGGTGTTTTATCTGTCTCCATGCCAGCAGGAAGGTTTCCTCAAATATCTGTTTTCTGTCTCAGTGAGTATTAGTGATGGCAGTAGTCCAAAGGTAAGTGTCCAAATTATATCAAATACTACCAATGGGATAATTGGAAATAACTTCCTTTGAAATAATGAAACTTTCTGGACTTTAATAACAATAGGTTGTCATATTCTGAGTCCTAGGTCCATGTATACTAGGTCCATCTATACTATATACATTTCAAGCATTATCATTTTAAGCAAACATGGCTCCCCCACCCCCTTAGTTTGTTAAGACTCCTAAGAGTTGTAAAAAGATCCCTATTCTCCTTGCAAAGCTACAATACTCAGAATGGTTTAACCATCTCTCCCCAGGCAACTCAGGGTATTATAGCTCTGTGAGGAGAACAGGATTCTCCCAAGGGCGCTCTCTCATACTCTTCAACTGCCTTGGAAAACTGGGACATCCCGTCCCCGTCCCCCCGCAAGAGTATGGCAGCCATTTTAGGTGCCTTGCTCTTGTGTGATTTCAGACCAAGGTCTCGCCCTGGATAAAAGTGGTTATTTTCGGGTCTGCAATTTTGCACGGTGTTCCATATCACATGTTTGGAGGCACCGTGCTCCCAATCTCATGTGGGTCACATGACTCACACGGGATTTTGTCCCAGATTTGGGTTGTGTCATGGTGGAGGGAATGCTCTCTATAGCCTGAACAAACTATAGCTCCCAGGATTGTTTGGGAGAAGCTATGACTGTTTAAACTGGTAATATGATGCTTGAAATGTATAGTGCAAATGAGGCCCATCTCTCTCCTCCACCCTCCTGCCCCCAAGCACCTGAAATAAGACAGACCTTTCAGTCATGTCACCTCACCTTTATCACAGTCCAACTTTGGGATTCCTGCTACAGGTAGGTAGCCATGTTGGTCTGCCGTAGTCGAAGTATCTGAAGAAGTGTGCATGCACACAAAAGCTCGTACTAATAACAAACTTAGTTGGTCTCTAAGGTGCTAGTGGAAGGAATTTTTTTATTTTGTTTGGAATTCCTGTTCCTGAGGGATTCTCAAATACATCACCCTCTCTTGTTATCTGGGGAAGGAGGGAGCAGTTTTCTAAGTTCTGATGACCCTCTTACTCAAATACTTGGAGAGACGTCGAGGCATTAAGAGACTATTTCCTAACAATTAGTTTCTACAGAGAAAACATTAACCAACAGTTCTGGACCATTAATGAAACAGAAGAATAGTCAGTCAGAAGCTGTAACAACATTAATGCATTAACAATACAATGAGCATTTTCATTCATTCTTTTTAAGGAAAACATTTCCCCTGGATTATGGGATAGTTAATTCAAAATATCTGTGGTAATACAGTGTGGTTTGAGAGGTTGAGTATAATCCAATATAATAATAATGTCCAGATTACTGTAAATATTTTCTAGAGGCAGTAGCTATGTTAGTTTGCTGCAGCAAAAACGACAAAAAGCTTAAAGACTAACACATTGCTTCAGAAGTTGTAGTGGCACAGAATGGAACCAGCCCAGTTGTCAACTGAAAGGACCATCAACGGAATACAACATCTTTGCAGAAAAATCTGCACTAGTTTTTTTTTTGTTAGTATACACAGGTAGCTTGTGTGCGGGACCGTTTTCCACAGCATATCCCTGACCAACCCCTGCAATCGTTGAGAGAAGCACTTTTAGTTGCAGTAAATGATGTCTGCTGCATGAATACTAGGATTTAGTGCGGCAGTGCCAATAATGTGGAACACCTTACATCAAACAAGCACCATCAATTTTGAGGGTTGTTTCACATGTCATACTAAGCCAAATCATGGCTTCACATGAATGTGCAAGCATTTGGGATACCCAAGAAGTACTGTGGCTGCGTTGTTCTGCTGCTGAACTGCACTGAGCCATGGATCCAAACCTGGGCTTGTGGTTTAGCTCTATTTAGATGTAACCAAGGTTTGCCCTGTGGTTTATGGTGCGTAGGTTGTCCAGGGCTGCTAAACCACAAGCCTGGTTTCAGATTGACATGTCAATCTCTTCTGCTGGAGCAAACACACTCATGCACTCATGCTAAACCATGGTTTAGAATAGCATAGCATGTCAACTAGGTCTAAGTGGCATATACTTGCTAAATATGTATTTATTCGCTCAAGCCTTCTCTGGAATGTGACCCAGCCATGTGTTATCTGTTCTGTCCTTGACCAATTGACTAGTTTATTCTTTGTATTGAATTTATATTGTTCAAGGAGAATTTTATGTTGCTAACCTCTTAGAATTTTTTAAACATAGATATAATTATTATTGGCATATGCTTGCATAGACTAGAGGTTATGATGAGTGGGTCTCAAACTTTCCCTCCCTCAGATCATTTAAAAATTCCTGACCTGAAGGTTTTGGCAGACCACTGAATTTTGTAGAATCCAGACTGCAATACAACAAAGGACGCAATGTGAATACAATAGAAGACCAATATGGATATTTTATGGTGATAGAGATGCCATTTCCCATCTTCAACCACAGATCTACAGACATGCTACAGACCAGCTGAATGAAAACCACAATTGGGGAACCCCTGCTCTAGATAATTGTCTCAGGCCCACAAACGTTTATTCAAGAGGCAGCTAATGTGTGCCCTGGAGATGTTGTTGAACTTCAACACCTATAAGCCCAATGCTCTTGAATGTTGCGAGTCATAGTCCAACAACATCTGGAGAGCATCATGTTAGCTCCTCCTGGTTTATGCCATAATAAATTTGCTAGTCTGTATAGTGTCAATATAAGATTATTGGCTATTTCTGCAGATTAGATTAGGAACCTGACATGATTATATCTGTGTACTTATTGTATTTTCTTGTATAATGTGTGGAGTGCAGGACATAGCTAAGAAGTTGAGCTGAATAAGCATTTGGGGCAGAGACACCTCCTCTTTCTATGAGCTCTTCCTCTGAAACAGATGCTCCTTCCATGAGCAAAGTACATGAAACCTTTAGTCCAGGCATGTCCAACAGGTAGATCTACTGGTAGATCACTGGACGTCTGCGGTAGATCACTGGTAGACCATTGGCTCCCCCCAAAGAAGCTGAACAACTGTGGCACCCCTAAAAAAAGCTCAGCATTTTACCTCCTCCCTGAAAAAGTCAACAAATTTGACCTGAACCCCCCCTCCCAAAATGGGTCTTCCTCCTTCCTAAAAAAAGCTCAACAACCTTCAACCTTGACCTGAACCTGAAAAAGGGGGTAGATCACGGGCAGTGAGTAGAGTAACTCTGTGAGTAGATCGCAGTCTCTTGGGAGTTGGCCACCCCTGTAATAGTCTATCTAGCTGAGTATTGTCTACAACTGACTGTCAGTTGCTCTCTAGAGCTTCAAGCAGGGGGCTGCACCAGCCCAACCTAGAGATGCCAGGGATTGAATCTGGGATCTTCTGCATGCAAAACAGATGTTCTTCCATTGAGCAATTGGCTTCCATTGGCTCTTTCCTAAATGTAAGGATCCATGTTTATATATTCAAAGAGCTCTTTGTCAATGCCAATGCCATGAATAGGAATCCTTCAGCACGCAAATATGTGCTGATAGGTCCTGTGGCACAGTAACATCATGAAATTTTGTCTGGTGTTCTGTATAGCTGAGAACCATTTCTGGGGGGAAATGAGCCAGGCACTCTCCCATTCAAACAATGGAACTGCAAACTCTGTAGACTATCAGTACTGAAGTTTCCCCTGTCACCTTTTGAGCATGGGTGTCTTCGCGCGTGCCTTGCCTCTCTTCCTTATTTTAACAATCCAGTCAGAAAGCACACCAGATCCACACCAGAGGGCATCAACTTACTTCACCTCATCCATTTGATTTCTTATTGATGACAGCAGGAGGCCTGACATTTGCGAGTAGATAGAAAACCTAGGAAAGGATAACTGCTTAGTGAGAATTCTACAAGCCTCAACAAAACCTCTCTCTCTCACTCACTCACACACACACACACACACACACACAATCACATTTTAGAGAACTGTCTGGAATGGGGCTATAGATTTCCTGCTTTGTCAGTCCACACTAAACCTCAGAGGAGGCAATTCTTACTTTCTCTTCACACCATCACCTGCAGCTAATTGTGCTGGAAGGAAACTGTTTGCTGAGCTTAAAAAACATTCCGCATAGGAAGCAGATCAGCTTGTTCCCACTCAAAACCATTTGTTACGTCCCACAAATGTTCTGTCTTCTGTATGCTCATAATGAAATGGATTTGCAGATCTCATATAATTATGTCCATTAGTTTTGTGGCATTAGCTAGCGTAAAAGCCTATTCAAATTTGTTCCTGCGGTCTGCATGTTAGGAAAAGGAGGCAATGTTCACAATATACCACAAAACTGTCTTTTGAACAGTGTTGTCGTCAGCCAAACTATGGCAGCTGTAGGAAGCACAGGGTTTTTCTTCAAGGGTTTTTTTTTGGGGGGGGGGGTTGCTAGTGTTCCCTCATCTCCAAACTCTGTTTGGGAGGATCGCCTGCTTTTTTAAAAGACAAAAACTGACCAGGAGCAACAGCTTTCAATATTTACTGGGATCAGCTAAAATCTATGTAGGCCATATTGTGTGTTGAACGGGGGAGAGAAAATGCAAAGAAACTGCATTTGTATGATATTTTAATCAACCTTAACATATGTATGACGATAATAATATAATAATTGGTATTTCTAATGGATTTTAGAAGGATTAGACAAATTTACAGAGGGTATATCTTCTCTGTACTTCACTTTCACAAAGAAGCATCTTGATAGGGAGTAACAGAGGGCAGATTTCCCCCTTCCTCCTCAGCATGCGAGGGACGCGGGTGGCACTGTGGGTTAAACCACAGAGCCTAGGATTTGCCGATCAGAAGGTTGGCGGTTCGGATCCCCGCGACAGGGTGAGCTCCCGTTGCTCAGTCCCTGCTCCTGCCAACCTAGCAGTTCCAAAACACATCAAAGTGCAAGTAGATAAATAGGTATCTGGCGGGAAGGTAAATGGCGTTTCCGTGCGCTGCTCTGGTTTGCCAGAAGCAGCTTAGTCATGCTGGCCACATGACCCAGAAGCTGGACGCCGGCTCCCTCGGCCAATAAAGCAAGATGAGCGCCGCAACTCCAGAGTCAGCCACAACTGGACCTAATGGTCAGGGGCCCCTTTACCTTTACCTCAGCATGTGAGCATAAACACTTGGCAAGCCAGAACATTAGGAGGAATGGGAAGTTTGGTTGCACTGCCCATACTAAACGGAAGGGGCAGGGTAGATCAAGACAGTGCCAGTATCAGGTGTAAGCATCCTTGCTCTCTTGTAAAGGCCCACTCCCCTGCAGGCAACCCACTGTCGTTTTCTGGAAACTTCTTTCTGTCCTCCACGCAAGCAGTGACCAGAATGAGAAAACAGAGCTCCCTTCTCCCTCTCTTTCTCAGAAGCTGTATGGATTGGGAGGGGGCAAGGTTGGGGGGGGCACTGATGGCACCTTCCGATAGCTGCGTGAAGGATATGGGGTGTGCATGCAGACCTGTCTTTCCCTAGAATGGCCTGATATAGTTCTTGCACATGCGTCTGTATGAACACATGGAGGAAACAAATTGAGTTTGGTTCCTATCAGGATCCCTCCATGTGCAGGAACTGGGCCTGTATGAATACAATCCTCAATGGATTTTATCCTATGGTGTTACTCAATTGATGGTAAGTCTGGGAAGCGACTTGCGGGATTTTGTCCCTCCCCCTGCATCTCCCCTCCCTGTGTCTGCACTGTAGAGTCCCCCAACCCCTTGGAGCAGATAATGAGGGCAGAGGCTGTAATAGGTTTGGTTTCAACATATGGAGACATTAGTTAACATGGTGGCTTTCCCAATGTCTCTAGTAAGGAAATGTCATCACAATATTGCAATCACTACAGAGGCTGCAGGGAGAATTGCCCAAAAAGACTTCTCTCCAGTGATGGAAACTTTGCCGTCAGTTGAATGACACTATTGGATGCAACCCCATGGTCTATCAATAGATGGTTATTAGATCATGGCTGAATGGCATTTACTTTTGCAAAACTTTGCATGCTGTTTCTCCACACAGCGATGTTTCCTGTATTTGAAAAGAATATTGGCTTCAGAAAGCAAAAAGACACTTGAGACTCACAACAGAAGCTCTAGAGTAAATTAGGCAAAACAAGTGAATACTGAATAGATTAATACCCATTGACTCTGAAGAAAACACACAGACAGATAATACATTTTTGGGGGAGGCTTCATTTGGCTGAACAGCTGCCTGAGGGACATTCCATGACTGTGCAAAACAATGACAAAATTTGAAAGATGGTAGATGAAGTAAAGTCTGCATCATATTCTCCTGCCTTGTCTTTTATTAACTAGACTGAATTTAAGCCTTGAGATATGTAAAGCTGAGCCCCCCAGAGGAAACATGACTCAAATGGCACTGCCTATGAATCACAATTCACGGCTAAGTAATCCTTATGCTGGAACAAGCAGGAGATTACATGTTTCCTTTGCTGTCTCACTTTTTCTTAGGGCGTACCTCAAGACTCCACCTATTTATCATTTCCCCTCACTCCTCCTTGTGACATGCTCCCAAAATAACTGTGATCAACTCCTTTTCATTCCTTGAGCCATTATTATTATTTATTAAATTTCTATGCTGCCCATCATCTGAGGATCACTGGGCAATTTACAATATAAAAGCACAAATATTTATATCACAGTAGCAAAAAAACCCACCCCCACCCCCATGCGCACACACAGTTTTAAAGACCGCAGATTGTTCAATTAGCCAAAGACGTAGGAGAAGAGGGATGTTTTTGCCTGGCACCTACAGATATGTAATGAAGATCTGTTTGCTAAACAAGCGAAAAGGCTTTTAGCAAGTTGCCAGTCAATAAGAGACTTTTGCTCTTACTGAATGTTTGCTAAAAGAAAAACATAAATATACTCTGATGAAGAGTTTTATTTAAAAAGCTTATGAAAATGCAAATACAGTGGTACCTCGGGTTAAGAACTTAATTCATTCTGGAGGTCTGTTCTTAATCTGAAACTGTTCTTAACCTGAAGCACCACTTTAGCTAATGGGGCCTCCCACTGCCGCCGTGTGATTTCTGTTCTCATCCTGAAGCAAAGTTCTTAACCCGAGGTACTATTTCTGGGTTAGCGGAGTCTGTAACCTGAAGCATATGTAACCCAAGGTACCACTGTATACAGTATCTATCAAGATATATGAGCTTCTCAACAGGTGAGCTTTTTGCAGAAGCCATGCAGAGACATCCTCAGCAAGACTTCTTCTGTATGCTGAGAGAACATCTATAAGAAAAAGGGTGGTGGGTTCCTGGGTACATGCAATTCAGGTTGTGGGTTCCAAAATACCTGTGTTGATTGACAACTGTCCTAACTTCCGATAAAGAAGCATATGAGCTATGGTTGCACTAGTTATTTAATCACAGGAGTCCTGGACATGCAAATTTATCTGGCGGAAGTGTGGATGAGCTTGGGGGATGTTTATCATCTTGTATTAGCAAGCCTAGTTAAAAAACACACTACCACCTGTGTATTACAATTCATATAGCATTAGCAATGAAGCCACACCCTTTGGTTCTCTTCTTTATCTGCTTCCTGAAATTTCAGCCTTCTTCACACCAAGAGATCTCAGCATTTCTTATCCCTCACTCAGCTCTGTGATGCTGCAGCCTTCCCAGGTTTCCTTTTTCTTCACAGCTACTGCACAGATTGAATTTTGCATAGAATTTAGCCACTAGAGCATTTATATACATTTCATGACATCAGAATGGGGCTGCCAATTAGAGCAGGAAGGTTATTCACAATTTATAGGTTGTCATTTTTAGTCTATTTTATAAGCAAAAAAATAAATGTGACATGGTGTGATGGATTTATGTTGTCTCGGGGGTGGGGGGTGGCATTTTCCCCAAAACCATTCTATGCTCCCCACCCCCGTCCCAAAGAACCTTTCTGAAGATAAGTGGAAAGCTCAAATAAACTTGCCTGAAGCTTTTTATTGCACAAGGAGCAGTGCCCCCCTTTGAAAACAGAAAATCTCCCTTTCAAGGGTCCTGTGGGCAGAGAACTCGCTTCTGATGTGAACAGAAGGAAAGAAAGTTTCCTTTGCTTCCTTTGAAGAGGCAGTTCATCACTGTCTCCCCTGACAAGTAGTCATGATGCTTTGCACTGAAGTTGATCCTTAGCTCCATGGGAGGTGCCCAGTGGATATTTTACCACAGAATAAAGGCATCTTTACTAGCAAAGCAACTCAAAAGTGTGGAATTTACTGTCCCCTGGAGACTATAATTCTGAAAATGACTTCAGTACGCTATCCTTGGGCTTGGTTAATTGAAGCTGAGACCAGATTGCATAGTGATTATTTGTAGTTTCCTGTGCACATTTCATCTGTAAAACCTTTGGCTGAAACAGCTATAGAATCCAACACTGTGCTGTGCTGTGCAAATATTGAAGAAATCCACTACATTCTAAGTATGTAGCTCCAAAATAACTGATTGAGTTGTTAATAATAAGAATAATAATAAGAATAATCCAGTAAAAAATTCCATGCAGCAAATTTGCCTGAATGTTGATATTGTTGATATTTTATTATCTTAATTTTGCTTTTTGATTTTCTAAGAGCCCCATCGGCCCAAATATATGCCCGGGGAGCAGACCTGAGTGGAGCCTGCCAAGTCCAGGTCTGCTCCCAGGGCCTGCCTCCCAGGCCGCCACGGATAGGCTTAATTCAAACAGGGGGCTGGCAGTGCCCACGGTGCTCCGCGGTGGCTGGAGAGGAAATTCAACTGGCCGGGGCCACATGGTGAGACTCCAGGAGCGATGGAGGTGCCACGGCAGGCCGCAACCGCCGCTCACCACAGAAGAGGGTAAGCAGCCATTATCTTTTTGATTCGTAATGGTATGATTTTTTAAAAATTGTCAACCACTTTGCGGTTACTTGCGATAAAACTCTGTATGTAAGCACATTTAATAATAATAATAGTGCTACTTATAGTATGACTACATTCCCAATACAGTGGTACCCTGGATGCGAACAGGATCCTTTCCAGAGCCCCGTTCGCATCCTGAGTAGAACGTAACACGCAACTGCACGTCTGCGTGTGCACGGGTCGCGTTTCACCGCTTCCGCGCATGCACATGACGTAATTTTGAGCGTCTGCGCATGCGCGAATGGCGAAACCCGGAAGTAATGCGCTCTGTTAATTTTGGGTCGCCGCGGAGCGCAACCCAAAAATGCTTACCTGAAACTACTTCAACCCAAGGTATGACTGTACTATCATACTTGGAAAATACTGTCACAGTGCAATTCTACATGTGCAGACTCAGAAGTAACTTTCACTGAGTTCCCCAAGGTAAGAGATTATAGGATTGCAGGGCAATCATTATGCTCAGAAGGATATGCTGCTGCTGCAGTACAACTGTTGTCATGCCCAATGTGTGCTCAGTTGGGGGAAACACGCCAGTGGAAAACACAAAGATACTGTAAAAACAACAGACACACCCACAGCATCCCTGGAAAGTGCACCGGCACTCATGAATCAAGGACTGGTATGCAAGCGATGGTGCCCACATTGCATTAATACATGGAGAGGTATTTTGTGAGTCCTCTAGACCAGTGTTTCCCAACCTTTTTTGGGCAAAGGCACACTTGTTTCATGAAAAAAATCTCGAGGCACACCACCATTAGAAAATGTTTAAAAAATTAACTCTGTGCCTATATTGACTATATATAAAGTAACTCTCTTTAATAGGAATCAATGAAGGCATATTCTACATATGTAGCTGAAATAGTCGAAAAAATTCTGAGTTGTAAGAATGGGCTTGTATCATGCCAGATGGGGAAAGGTCACTTTTTACTTATGTAAAAAAAAAAAAATAGTAACAGCATAGAAGGTAATGGTTAGGCTAGCATCCCTCTTCCAAATATGCTAGGTTTTTATTTGCAGGGACTGTTCTACATGGGAAAGCATTCAGCACTGTCATTCTCCCATCTGCCATCTGAATTGGTACTATTCTGGGTCAACTTACTCTGCTGCATGTGTAGATGAAAATGGCACCAAGTGTGGGGGAGGGGGCAGAACAGGTTTCAGATACAGGATATTAAGCATACACGTACTTCAGATTGAACTGGTTGCTTGCTTTGCAAGTTTTCATTTCCCAAATGACTGCCTTGGCAAGCGCAATACCTACCAGGCTCAACACCGGTCTCGCGCTGCTGCTTCCCGCGCTCTCAAGGACCCGGGAGGAGGAAGGCGTGAAGGGAATCCCGAAGGCGCGAAAACCTCGCGCATGCGCAGGCCTTCCGCCTGCGACAGCCCAGTAGGCCGGCCGAAGCGAGCGGCGATGGGATGTGGGAGGGAGGGAGCTCGCCGCCCCGCGTGCGCCTATGTGGGGCACGTTACAGCCCCGTGACGTCAGCGCCACGCAGGCAGCCAGGCAGGCAGACGGCGAGAGCCCCGCGCTGGGCGGCCTCTCCTCGCCGCCGCCTCCCCGCCTCTCGCCGCCCGACTCGCCCGCCTCCCTCCCACGGCACACCAGGCAACGTCTCGCGGCACACTAGTGTGCCGCGGAACACCAGTTGGGAAACACTGCTCTAGACTGTCATTCTGAGTGAAGTAAGTAATTTACAACGATACACACCTCCAGCGGTGGAGGAAGCCGCTCGGGCACATGGGATGGCACGTCTGGGGCCTCCGGAATCTGCCTGCCTCCTCCCACTCAGCCACCCTACAGCTGGGGAGGGGAGGCAGCGGGCAGACCGTTTGGACAGCATGGAGCCTGCGTGCTCCCAAGCCACTGCATCTCTCCCAGGTGAGACACATGGCTCAGGTGTGCTGCAGGCCCTGTGGTGAGTGCCACCCGGCATTTTGTCACCCCCCTCAGTGGTGACACCTGGGGTGGGCCGCACCCACCACACCTCCCTTCCTCCGCCCCTGCACACCTCCAGCACACACTAGGCATCAGTATACACACAACAGGTAATACAACATTTCATGAGCTCCAGGGACACAGCTAGTGATGCCCTTTCAGTCTCCAGGTTTCTGTTGAGTCCAATAGCCCTCAACAACTGGTGGACCATCCTCAGACTCTGTATAGGATTGCATCCTCAGACTCTGAAATATTGAATTGTGCCTTTTTCATATGAAGTTAATGATGCTTTTGCCATTGGTGTGACAACACACTGCTTCAATTTGGAAAGTGAAGCTAGCAAAACTTTCCATGGCTTAAAAGTACATTGAGAAGAGGGGTAATGTATAACAGTTTACAAAAGAAAAAGAATCTTCTGGAAGCTGCCAGTTTCCAGAATGTGATGAGAATGTAGGCATTTATTCAGCTTTACAAACAAGGCTTTCTGAAAATTGTATTCAGTGAATGGTGGGGAATAGAACAGGCACTGGTAGGATTGCTCTGGAAATTGGTATTTTTATTTGCCATGATAAGGATGGTATCTTCACTAGTAATCTCTGCCATCCTTAAAAAAACAAAAAACATTTTCTTTATCCTCTTTGGATACAAGACTACAAGAGACATCATCAGGTGAAAGTTTTGTCAACTTTAGCAAAGTCATAGGATAGACTTTAGAATGGTTTGGGGCAAAAAACAACAACACAGCCATTAACTGCAATCCATCAATTTATTTATTTGCCTCCTAGACTAAAGAACATTTCTTAACAGCAGATGGAATCACTATTTTACTACACCAGTCTTGCAAATTTTGCCCAGAGCATTGTTTTGTTTTGCTTTGTTTTTACTGTGAAAGTTTAGGATGTATATTTTCTAAAAGTAAAGAATTTTTGGGTTTATAAATTACCCTGAGAAATGGAGAATTATTTGCTTGTGCAGAACATTCATTCATTCATTCATTTATGCCAGTCTTCTCCCTGTCCAGAGGCCCAGGGTTAGCATGTAGCCTCAACAAGCAGGGCATCTTCCTCCTGCTGATAACTGAAATAAACTTAGCATGTAATGTACATACAAGGTGGTGATTTAAAAGTAAACAGGGCTATTTTGCAAAACCGTATTATCTTTCTTTATGTGCAATTTACATATGAAGAAGCATTTGGTAATTTTCTGGCATGTTTTGAAAGTCTCTTTCCTGTGCAGTTAAACGCATATAATATCAAATCTTAGAAGCCTGGGTGATTCGATTAGTTTGAGGATTTGTGATTTTTTAAATAAAGCACACAGCTTCTGTAATGTGCAATGTGGTCTCCTGCTAGAGATTTGCTACTCCAAATCTTCTCAGACTCACAGAAACATGCTTTTTAATGCCTAGGCCTTTCTCCCAGCCTTGTCACCATTAATGCTGCCTTTGCAAGGTTTTTAAATCATTCAGGCGAACTCTCAAAAATGAATTTTGTCTGTGACTTAGCTGATTTGTCCTGATTGTTTACACGTATGTTGCATCCCTACTCAGTGTGCTGTTGCATGCGACATGTGTCTAATTTGGCCGTTGATTTTATGTAAGTTTCCATTTTGACAAGTTGTTGGTTTAGTAATTGTATATTACCATCTATAGAAAAATTCCATAAAACACCGCCAAAGCAGTCTTAAAAGAACACAACAAGCTTGTCCAAAACTGCTGATGAAATTCAAAAGCTCAAATTGTCCGTGAATCCACTAATGCAACTTAAGAATAAGAACATTTTCAACAAAAGTGTTGCTGAAAAGTTTGTAGCTTGTGCCACTACGTCAGGAGAAATAGCTAAACAAAAGATGTGAAACCATACTTGGAGGTTATAACATGTATACTAGTTGGAGAGAAAATGTGTATTGGCTGTACATGTATATGGGTTGCAGGGATGTTCTTTGTCTCTGAATCAAGTATATATATATATATATCGATATCTATATAAAGTAGGCCTGGAACCTCTTAAATATAGTCGTGCCTTAGTTTTTGAACAGCTTAGTTCTCAAAGGTTTTGGCTCCCAAACGCCGCAAACCTGGAAGTGACTGTTCCGGTCTGCGAAGTATTTTTGGAAGCTGAACATCTGACGGAGCTTCCGTGGCTTCCGATTGGCTGGAGGAGCTTCCTGCAGCCAATCAGAAGCCACGCTTTGGTTTCTGAACATTTTGAAGTCGAACGGACTTCCGGAATGGATTCCATTCGACTTCCAAGGTATGACTGCACCTCCAAAGGATTGTAGACTCAATTTGCGCAGAAAGACATGTGGAAATGAAGTCATCAGAGGGCCTGCCAGTGGGGCAATATGTGGCTGTGAAGAAGTGCTCTTATAGGGGCTAGAGGGATATCAAAGATTTGGTGCATACAACTTTCAATGCTAATTTATGCTATATTCATAATTTAAACTGTGAAAGACCTATGGCCAAAGGACCAGGATCTGAGTCACCCACCCCAACAAAGTGAACAAGAGATCTAACTTTAATAAATAGTGCTGCAATCAGTGGACAGCTGAGATTGAAAATCCTTCAAACTGCTACAAACGAGAAAAAATTTTAGATGACTTTGGGCAAACTTTTCAACGCCCACTTAAAGTTTCCTTTCTCTCCAAAGCTAATGTTCAATACAGCCTAAGTTTGGACCCAGAAAGGGATTTTAAGACAAAGATATTTGGAGCTTGTGTGTGTGTGTGTGTGTGTGTGTGTGTGTGTGTGTGTGTATTATAAAATTCATCTTCCCTCAACTGTAGTGGACACAATTCTGCATATATCAACAGGTTCTTGATAACAGAACTGCCTTTCCAGTTCCTCCTTCCCAAAGCCGGGTGCTTCCTTACTTGCCTTTGGGAGGGCCGCGCGAGGACTGGGGAACAATGCCCATTTTTGGCCTCACACAGGGTGTCATAGTACCCAAGTCTGCCTGCCGCCGGTGGTAGCCAAGAGTTTATTTTTAAAGGGGGGGGCACAATCTGTCCATTTTCATTTATAAGAATTGAATTAGGGTTGCCATATTTCAAACAGTTGTTGAGCTTTGGGTTTTTTTGGCCAAAGTTGTTGATCTTTTTTGGCAAAATCATCCCCCCATGCCATTTTTATGGAAAGTTGGCAAAAACGGCACTCCCTACATGGGCTGCCATATGTCCAGTTTTTCCAAGATATTTGCACCCAAACACTGCTTCCAACTGGACGTATGGCAACCCTGATTGAATGTTCTTTTAATCAGGGTCCACCCCGCCCCATTTTAAAATGAGTAAGTAAACAAATAAAAGCCAAGATTAGAAACAACAGGCGTGGGTTGGTAGAGTTCAACTGAAACAGAATGTGATCTGCCAAGTTATGCTAGCTGAGCTTCTGGCCACAACAAAGTCCCTAATGGGGGTGGGGTGGGGGTGTGAGAGAGTATTTTTAAAGCAGTTGTGTGAGGAAGGAGCTACTTGAGTCAATCATTTTTTCAGCATTAAGCCTTGGCTCTCCTTATCTGTTATCCCTGCATGTGCAAATGGATGCCAGAGGATTAGGATGCTAAGAATCTATTTATACCTGAGGGAGCAAAAGACTCTATCTTAATAGCTGCTAATGGAGGAGATGCTATCAGGTGTCCTTTGTACATTTCTCATCAGAACTGCCCTTTGGTTATCTCAAGCTATCATGGCTGTTTGCTGTGAGAAGAATAGCCTCTGATTTAAAAGGCCTCTGCTCACCAATTGTCAATATTTATCATTTATTTATTGTATGTATAGCCCACCTTTCCTCCAAGGTGCTCAAGGTGGTGGGCATTGATGTTCTCTTCCTCCCCATTTTATCCTCACAATGACCTTATGAGGTATACGTAGCAAATGCCGGATGGATGGAATCACATTACCAAGGATCTCCAAGATGTCTGTTTAGATCCTTTCTGTTTCCTGACTATTCCTCCTAATTTTTTCAACTTTTTTAATCCTATCTATTTGAAATGTCCATTTCACCTTTTAGCTAAGCAGTTATAGAATCATAGAGCTGGACAGGACCCCAACAATAATCTAGTCTTGTCTCCTGCAATGCAGCAGTCTCAACATGGGTTCCTCATCCAATATGAAGCCATACTGGACCCTGCTTAGCTTTGCAAATGTGCCAGCAGTTTTATTGCTGCATCTCTATGTTGTTGCTGTTATTCCAGGATTTTGTTGTTTAGTCGTTTAGTCGTGTCCGACTCTTCGTGACCCCATGGACCAGAGCACGCCAGGCACTCCTGTCTTCCACTGCCTCCTGCAGTTTGGTCAGATTCATGTTTGTAGCTTCGAGAACACTGTCCAACCATCTTGTCCTCTGTCGTCCCCTTCTCATTGTGCCCTCAATCTTTCCCAACATCAGGGTCTTTTCCAGATTCCAGGATTAGTCGCCTCTCAATCAATCATCTCAAGGTGATGTACAGTTCCCACAAATAGCATAACGTGATCACCTTTAATTCTAGTTGGAGATACACAAGTCCCATCCCCCTGTCCCCCCCCCCCCGGTTCGTTTAGAAAAACTGTGTATGACACAGTTTGAGCCAGCATTTCTGTTAAATAAATGGGGAACTGAGTGATTTTCTGTCCATTTTCTGTCCAAATGTGCCCTGAGAGGTCTATCCTCCTCTGCTCCCTCAGCAGCCTTTCATGGTGCAGCTAAAATGGAGTCCTCTGTCCTCATGCAGGCTTTAGTGGCATCCAAACTTTTTTCAAAGAGGGCCAGATTTGACGAAGTGAAGGGCCGTGGGGCCCAACCAAAGGGCCGACCAAAGTTGTTGACCATTGACCTTTTTTTAGGATTGAAGTTGTTTTTCTAGGGTTGGAGTTCTTGAGCTTTTTTTAGGATTTTACCCCAGGGAAATAAACTGCCACAGGGGCTGGATTAAACCGACGGCAGGCCGGATTAGGCCTCTGAAACGGACTTTGGACATGCCTGCAAAGGCAAGTAGAAGATGCAGAGGCAGTTCAAGGGACTGGGGAGAGGAACTTGGCATGATGAAGAGTCCTATTGATCTCTTTTCAAAAATAGATTTCATCTGTAGATAGCATATGGAAACCCTACATTATGTTTAAATTAAAAATCCTTTTAACTGAACTGGGGAACCTGAGGATACTTTGAAAAGCAATTCTGCTGAAAACCAACACAGATCCCTACCAAGAGTACCAGGGGGCAGTGTCTCTGCTCCCTCTGCTGACCATACATAATACTGCTTGTCTCTTTAGGAAGTTTCCATGTTTCCTCCTTGAACATTTCTGTTCCTAGCACAGACTGGTACGTCTAATGAAATCCCCTTCACAAGCAATGCAGAGTCCTGCTATGCTGGCCTGTTATACAAGTAGCTGTCTGTATAGGCTTGATGCAGCTTCATCACTGCTTGCAGAATATAGCCGTGTCAGTCAGTGCAGCAGATAACCTTACCATATTTCTCTGGCCAACTCTTGTTGTTGTTTAGTCGTTTAGTCGTGTCCGACTCTTCGTGACCCCATGGACCAGAGCACGCCAGGCACTTCTGTCCTCCACTGCCTCCCGCAGTTTGATCAAACTCATGCTGGTAGCTTCAAGAACACCATCCAACCATCTCATTCTCTGTCGTCCCCTTCTCCTTGTGCCCTCCATCTTTCCCAACATCAGGGTCTTTTCCAGGGAGTCTTCTCTTCTCATGAGGTGGCCAAAGTATTGGAGCCTCAGCTTCACGATCTGTCCTTCCAGTGAGCGCTCAGGGCTGATTTCCTTCAGAATGGAGAGGTTTGATCTTCTTGCAGTCCATGGGACTCTCAAGAGTCTCCTCCAGCACCATAATTCAAAACTGGCCAACTCTACAGTATGTCTAAGAATATCTTAGAACAGTGTTTCCCAACCGGTGTTCCGCGGCACACTAGTGTGCCGTGAGACATCGGCTGGTGTGCCGTGGGAGGAAGGCGGGCGAGTCGGGCGGTGAGAGGCGGCGGCGGCGGCGAGGATCCGCGTCGAGCCGGGGGCGGCTCCGCGGTGGTGGTGCCGAGCGGCGGGGCAGCGCGCGCAAAAGGGAGGATCGCGAGACAGCGGAGGAGGAGGAGGCCGGCATGTCCGGGCAGCAGCAGCAACAACAGCAGCAGCAACTCCCGCCGCCGCCCCCTCCTCCGCCCGCTATCGCCGCCACCACCACAACAGCCGCCGCCGCCTCAGCTGCCCTCGCTCTGCTGCCTCCTCCCACCCCGGCAAGGGGGAGGGGAAAAACTTTCGCTTTTGTGCGTCCCTCCCGGCGTGACGCTGCGCGCTGACGTCACGGGGCGGGGCTTTAATGGTGGTGTGCCGCGAGATTTTTTTCCGGCTCACAGGTGTGCCGTTGCCCAAAAACGTTTGGGAAACACTGTCTTAGAACATCTTAGCTCTGCAAGTCAATGGAACTCACAGCCTGAACATCTGAAATAGAAGAATTCTAGATATTTTCCACCAACTCATTTTAGCCTCTGTAGCTTCCAAGGCTCCTTGGCAAAAGCCATGTCAGTTGAACCAGTTTAAGTTGCTGGGACCAGCAGTACAGTCAAGTCAGTCTCTCCGGCAAAATCAGCTTAAAATGGTTGACAGCTAGTTTGGGGTGAGGATAAGAATATTATGCTGCCCACAACTTCCCCCCTCCAGTGTTGAAAGTCAACTCCCAACATTTCACCCTTAAAGGAAATACAGTGGTACCTCGGTTTACTGTTTACGAACTATTCAGTTTAGGAACTCCACAAAACCGGTAGTAGTGTTCCGGTTAGCGAACTTTACCTTGGTCTACAAACGGAAGCCAAACGGTGGAAGGGCACCGCTGGTGGGAGGCCTCATTAGGAAAGCGCGCCTTGGTTTAAAAATGGATTTGGTTTAAGAACGGACTTTCAGAACGGATTAAGTTCGTAAACCGAGGTACCACTATACAATCATGAAGTATAGGTTTTGTCGCAATAAATTGTGGTTACCATCTTTGTTCTACCCACAGTAAGCATTCCGGATTTGTTATTTGAAGCACATAGAAATGCTTGCTTTTAATATATGGCACACATCAGACAAACAAAAGGGAACTTAAGTTATGTCGTTTCCCTCCTATAGCTTTCTTGTACAGTGGTACCTCTACTTAGGCGCACCTTTGGTTACGTATCCTTCGGGATACTCACGTGACAAACCTGGAAGTATTTTTCCGGGTTTCGCTATGCGCGCATGCACAGAAGTGCTCTACCGCACCACACACATGCACAGAACAGGCACGTCCATTTGCAAAAACCTCAGGATCCGACCAGAACTCCGGGATGGATCCCGTCCCCAACCGGAGGTACCATTGTACTGGAAATATTTACTTTTCTTATCTGATATGAATCACTTCCCAACAAACATCCCAAAGCAATTTAAGACCATCAGCAATAAAAACAAATTCAAGTACCATTTTTTGTCCATTTAATAGGCAAAACACATGCAGATTCTCCTGTGATCTGCTGTTGATGATCCTAAGATAATGTGCATGTTCCAGAGCTACACCAACCCTTAAGCTAAGCGACAATAAAAGTGCCCAGCCGAATTCAAGGGCTTTAAATATATTCCCCAATGCTGCTAGAGTGATGTCCCTACTCATTAACATGTAGAAGCAGCTGACCAGGTAGGGCAGAGTTGCTATGATAGCTTCCTAGCTAGCAGACCCTCCAAGTGTCCCTCTTTTCCAGGGATGTCCCTAATTTAGAGAAGCCATCCCAGTTTCTGATTTGATCCCAGAATGTCCCACATTTCCTTAGGATGTCTCTATTTTCATTGGAGAAATGTTGGAGTTATCTGACTCCCAAGCCGCCTGAAGGCAATCTTGTATAGGGAAGTGTTGTTGTTGTTTAAAAAACCACCGTTTAATGTTTTCTTGTGTGTGTATATATATATATATATATATATATATTGGAAGCTGCCCAGAGTGGCTGGGGCAACCCAGTAAGATGTGTAGAATATAAACAGTAAAATTACAATTGTGGAATGGGACGGTGCTGGAGGGTATGACCTAGCTGTTGCTTACCAAGAGGGAGAGGAATGGGAGGGTAGTGAGGTAGCTGGCAGGTCATGTGGTACAAACATACCAGTGGAGCAAATCCGATGCTCTGCTTTTCCACCACACTGACCTCCCTGTCCCCTTGCTCCCGCTCCCTTCCACTAAGCAACAGTGAACCAAGAGAACATGCATTTTCAACAGTGGCTCCCCGTCTGTGAAATGCTCTCCCCAGGGAGGCTCACCTGGGGCCTTCTTTATATATCTTTAGGCACCAGGTGAAGATGTTGATCTACCAGGCCTTTAGCTGAATTAACGTTCTATGGCCTTTTAAATGTGTTTGTGGGAGGGGCGCTATTGGTTTGTTCTTGTTTTATTATGTATTTGTGTTCTCATTTTGTATTTTTATGTCGTGAACCGCCCTGTGATCTTCGGATGAAGAGTGACATACAAATTTAATTCATCATCATCATCATCATCATCATACCAACTGTCAGAAAGTTAGCCAAGTAGCTCCACCTCACTAGGCATACTGCTTCTGTTAGCATGCTTCTACCTAACCTTTAGCAAGCTCTTTATCCATGTTGCTGCCACAGACTGCACATGGAATTGCCCCAGTATTGCCCCACATTCACTACCCTCCAACAGCAGCTTGGTTGAAGAGTGTTTGGGAGACAGCAAACCCCAATTCTGAGCTCCAACTAAGCAACAGGCCTTAGAGCTGTTTAGCAACGAACAGGAAAATAAAATCTTATAATGCAATCTTATATACACAGAGGTAAGTCCTACTGGGTACGTGTGAAAAATCACTGTGGATCGAGTAGTTTATTTACAGTGAAGTCCCATAAATGTCTACTTGGAAGTAAGTCCCCTGAATTTCAAATCAGTTTTACTCCCAGGTAAGTGTAACCCTTGCCAACAAAGGTCCGTATAGTTAAAGCCATAGTTTTCCCAGTAGTGATGTATGGAAGTGAGAGCTGGACCATAAAGAAGGCTGATTGCCGAAGAATTGATGCTTTTGAATTATGGTGCTGGAGGAGACTCTTGAGAGTCCCATGGACTGCAAGAAGATCAAACCTATCCATTCTTAAGGAAATCAGCCCTGAGTGCTCACTGGAAGGACACATCCTGAAGCTGAGCCTCCAATACTTTGGCCACCTCATGAGAAGAGAAGACTCCCTGGAAAAGACCCTGCTGTTGGGAAAGATGGAGGGCACAAGGAGAAGGGGATGACGGAGGACTGGATAGTGTTCTCGAAGCCACCAGCATGAGTTTGACTAAACTGTGGGAGGCAGTGGAAGACAGAAGTGCCTGGCGTGTTCTGGTCCATGGGGTCACGAAGAGTCAGACACGAATAAACTACTAAACAACAACAAGTGTATGTAGGATTGTAACCTTTAAAACGATGAGAGGGAGAGAAGAGGAGGGAGAGAGAGAAGGAGAGAGAGAGAGATGCTTTCTATGGAAAATTATAATTTCATTTATATGTGCACAGCTATCAATAACTCAGCACCAGTGTCACCAGTTATTAAACTTTCTGCAGCAACTTTACAATCAAAAAATAAAATAATGAAGAGGAAAAACATCATGTAGAAAAAGAAATACCATTTATCCAGTGTCTCTTTCCCCAGCATGCAGACAAAATATTTTGAATAATATTGGTGTTGAAACACAATTTAGAAAAAAAACCAGAAAATCAAATTTAAGAGCACATCTGTCTTCCTTTCCCTTCCTGAACTTCATCTTCCTTGCCTCTCTTGTTAGCTCTCATTCCTGAGAGCAATTAGTGATATTTCATCCCCCTGATAATCTTCAGGCCACAGTTGTAAAATGGCTTCCATGATTTTGGCTTGCAGTAGAAACAGCTTGAACCAATATGCATTATTCCAGAGGAATAATTCAACTGCCAGATCAAAGATTATCAATTTGATTTAGTCTGCCTTCCCCTGTTGAGAGTGGAGGGACTTGATCAGGGACCAAAAGACAAAAATATGATTTCTATTGCACTGATTGACAACAGATGGACTATTGTGGAAACTTTTAATTGGTTCACTGAAAACTCTAATTCAAACATTACCCAATGTATTCTGCTATATAATTATCTATATAGACATGATTTTGAATGGGGTGAAGGAAACCAAGTCAGCTTCTGTTCATCAGTAGTGAAGATACTGATGTGCTTATGATCCTGTAAAGAAGTATTTCTACTCAATGAAGGCTGATACAGGAGGGCAACTGAGGCACAGCCTTCCCAAGCAAAATGTCAAGTAATTTTGTATACAAAACCCAATCTTAAAGCCATATACAGTTTCCTGACATACATACATTTGATACTTCTAGGCAGTGCTATTTTTCTAGAAAAATAAATGCCGGAACTCACCATGAACACCTCCCTTGTTCTCTTATAATGGCAATGGTGCCCAGTTGAGAGGTGCCGGAACTGAGTTCCAGTGAGTTCCAGCAGTAAAAATACAACGCCCTGGGGAGGCATTTTGGTAAATTTTATGTTCTCTGGCCAATCAGGTCTCTGTGCTATTCAGCCAACCCCAATCCAAAAGTATAGCTATAGCAAAGAGGTCCTTCCCATGTGCCACTTGGCAGAAATATACTCTTTCGAAATTAATAACACACTAGTCAACCTCTTATACATGAAGCACCGCTTTTATGAATATGGAGGTAAAACTCTAGACTTTCATCAGACAGATGTGAAAAGAAAAAAATCTAAGTCAGGGGTACACAGTATTCAAAAAAAGGATGGCACTAAAACATTGTCACCTAAAGACATCTGCTGAGAATCTGCCTCCTTTTGTTCGAAATTATATACTCCACGATCCCCAGATAAAAAAAGATATTCACAATTTCTTAGAAAACTTAAATATACCATCATTAGCTCATGATGAGAAAACCTTTCTAGATAGCCTTATCTCACTAGAAAGAAATTGGTAATGTTCTTTTAAAAAAATTGAAACCACACATACCTCCAAGAGCTGATGGCTTCAATTTCAAGCTTTATGAACAATTCAAAGAAACTTTATTCCCATATCTAGTCTGCCTACTTAGTAACCTCATGAAAGGAATACCCCTCCCCAAAACATTGTACCACTTCAATATTGTAGCTTTCACGGATGTGAGGGCGATCTGGCTGCAACATCCGTCACCCCATTGATCGCCAGGGTTGATTCGGCTGATCTGGCTGGCTAGGCGGGTGTCCCCTTGCTCCCTCACCGCTCTATGTGCATCCCTCCCAAAACTGCGCGCTCGGTGGAAGAGGATGACCATCCCAGATAAAAGGAGTGTACCATTCTTCAGTCGAGGGTATAGGATAGCTGCGCTCCCCTGCTAGAATCCCCAAACAGGCTCAAGATTGTAGCTCTCACAAAACCATTTAATGGCCAACAGAAGGTAGAATCTTTTCGGGCAACCTTTCTAATGAATCAGGATTATAAAATATGTACGTTAGTGCTAGTCAACAGGATTAAGGTTTTTTTTTTTACATAAACTAATAGCCCCAGACCAAGATGGTTTTGTCCCCCATCAAAACATCACTGAACCAATCAGAAAACTTTTAAACAAAATCAAACATAGTGAATGGGCAACTACCTGGTAGTCCTGTCCTTAGACACCCTCAAGGTTTTTGACTGCCTGAAATGGGTCTACTTGGTGGCAGTGCTATCTAAAATGCAAGTCGGTTCCAAATTCAAACAGGTTTGAAACAGATATACTCTGAAGCTCTGCAGTTTATCAAGGATGGTAAGAGACCCCTGTTCCATCCAGAGCACTGCAGTTCTCAGACTGGTTAAACAGTTAATCTCCCCTTCCCTGAGTTCTTACAGAGATTATAATTTTTTATATAGATTGTACCACTTCAGACTGCAAATAGAAGGCCACATAAAGGAATGCTATTTTCTCTGTGTGTGTTTTAAAAAAACAACCCTGCACATAGAAATCTAGATTCCAAGGAGTCTAATCTAGCTGTAGTGTTAGGGTTCCCATACATTCGGAATTTTCCGGACATACACTGCTGTTGGAAGCAGTGTCTGGGTGGAAATTGGTGAAATGTCCGGGAAAATCTGGTGTATGGCAACTCATGTCAGCAGTGTCATTTTTGCTGTTTCCCCTTTAAAATAGCTCTAAATTTGTTGTTGTTGTTGTTGTTGTTTTGTGATTTTGCCAAGAAAGTTCAACAACTTTGGGCAAAACTAAAAGAAGCTCAACAACTTTGACCCCCTTCAAAAAATGAATCTTAACAACATTTGTGTCCAGATTTTCACTTTTTGAAATATGGCAACCCTAGGTAGTGTGTGGGTTGTGTGTGAAAAAGCATTTCATCATGTGAGTCCCTACACCAGGGCTGTCCGACTTCCAATAGACTGTGATCTACGACCACTATAAAAAAAACAACTAACAGTGATCTACCCAGAGTTGTTGAGTTTTTTTTAGGGAAGCCAAAGTTGTAGAGCTTGGGGGGGGGCAAGATGATCCCGCGATCACTAAGGATCGACCAAGGCCATCCCACAATCAACCAGTACAGCGTGATCAACTTGTTGGACAGCCCTGCCCTATACATACAGTATAAAATGGGTACAGTCCAGAAATGGATTTACTCTCCCTGTGGGAAATAAACTGTAGACTAAGGCTAGTCAACATTGTACCTTCCAGTTATTGTGGACTATAACTCCCATCAGTCCCAGCCAGCATGACTAATGAGCAACAATGAAGGGAGTTGTAGTCCAATAAAATCTGGAGGGCACTATGTTGGCTAACCTCGCAGTAGGAAAGTATTATAGTTCATAAAAAGCAAAGCTTGGTTAATTGTCATAGACCTGAGATACCATGGCAAACTACCAACTCAGCAATGAAAACTGATGATTTTACTCAACACACTAAATCTCATACTAAGTAACAATCATAGTAAAGTCAAGTAGATCCTTCTTGTTCTTCCATTGTTGTTAAACTGTTCTTACTTATAATAAATATAGGCAGCTACTAGGATAAAACTGCACTTTAGCATGTTTTAGCACCGTCTTATTACAGTTGCTAGATCTTGAATCCAATGTTCTATGTTAAGTCATGACAGCTTTACTGTAGTTTTCACTTAATAAAGTAGACTTGCATGATAACATCTGTATAGTGGCTTGAGATTTATTGCATTATATTTCACTGTAGCTTTATGATTTTTAAAAATGGGTTTGGGCCAGTGTTTTATTAGGTTGCATTGCTCAACTAGTCTCTGCCAGCCAGAGCTATGTCTATTACAGCTCCTGGAACTGTAGCAAGAACAGGAAACACTACGTTTACTTACAACCACACAAGGCAGAGAGCCAACGGCTTGTCTGGTTTCTCTTTCTCTCAAGTCCAGTCTATTGAAAAGGTGGGTCCGCTCATCTCCCTGCAAAACCTACTGATGCTTAGCATGGGAGAAGGAACGTTCCAAAGAATCAGACAAAGGTTGAATATCTGGAACTGCCATGACTCATTGTTAAGGCTCCTTTTTTTACATATATAAAAGTTTCATCCTTTTAAAGAAACCCTACAGCACAAGAGCGGTATTAAAGCGGTCCGTCTGCCAAAATGAAAGAAAATATACAGATGCGTAGCACAAAAAGCTGTCATAGAGTATCAAAGCCAGATGTTTCATTTCTCCATTTTGATGCTTTTGCTGCTCCACCTGCATCTTAAGCTGACAGAACTATCCTGCTCTTTTGTCAATTATTTATGTGGAGATATCCTATGTGACTGGAGGCAGAGATGTCTATCTGTTTTTCTCCCAGTGCATATATACTGTATTAAGAGATGCTGTTACAAAGCAGGAAGTAATGGGTGTTTAGGTCATGCAATAGGTGGCAGCTATTATTTCTAAGGAAGAGAAAATAATATATGCACCTGTGGAAATTAACCAAAACCCTGCTCTCATATCCTATGCCTATGTGCCAGGGGAAAACAAGAGTGCCTTTTTTCAGTGTATTTTCAAAGGACAAGTGGGATTCCAATTGGAAAGTGCTTTGGATGGTCATAAAAACCAGCCACAATCTTTCCCATGTGCCAGTGGTTTGCTGTGACCACAGTGGTGGTCTCAAGTTCTAGGTAATGAACTATGTTCAACTAGGAGGTGGATGCCAAGTATTGTAGATTAAGTCAGAATTGGAAAACAGGAAAGGAAACCAACTTATACTGCTGGCTTAACCAAGCTCTTTGGAGTGCTTAGTTGGAGAGATGGATAGACAGAAGATTTTGCCTTGACAAGTCATAGTATGTGCAGTGTAATAGAGAAAAATATTTCACTTTTATAACTGTCAAATAGTTATCACCAGAATCAGATCCCACAGCACAGTGCATCGTATAGTTAGCATAACAGCTTGTTTTTATTTCTCAGGCAATGAATAGGAGACAGGGAATTTTTTTTAATTGATATTTGATTATTTGTGACCATTGTGCTTCTGGATCCTTCACCTGCCAAATCAATGACAATTCTGCACTACTTTATATAAAAATTATTATTGGGTAGTGCAGTCCCCAATAACGTGGTAAACAGTAGGGGAGTACACCAACCATAGAATCCAGTCCTAATTCGGCATTTTGGAAAGCAAACTGCCTTAGTTCAAAGTACTTTGGAGATTGCCTGATTCAGCTCAGGGTCTGAGGTCAAGCCTACTTTTTTGGTGTGGAGGAAGGGAGAGTCTTCATTCTTCCCATTCACTCTTATGAAATCAAGCAATGGCATAACTTTCCCCTCTTTTTGACAGAAGTGAATGAAATTTCAAGGCACAATAGCCCATCCACTGTGAATATAGGACTTCTTCCAACAACCTGTTTATTTAGCATTCATCTTGATTTACTTGTTCAAAGTTTACACAGTGGTTAGATTATGTCACATCTTTACTGAGCATGCACTCTTCTTAAAAAAAATGCACTGTGAATCCTGCATTCATCCTGATTCCTTGCATGGTGTTTACATGGCTTCCCGTTAATCATTTGTTAATCCTACACTTTTCAATGCATTTCCCCATGGCTTTTAGAACTGCAAAAAGTCTGGGGGGTTTTAAAGTGAATTTGTTGCACTAGGGCAAGAGGGAACTTTAATCCACTTTATTTAGCCAACTTAAAGTTCCAGCATTTGCACAAATCCCTCACACACAATACTGGCACCTCAAGCCTGCCAAATTACAGGCAAATATGTTTACAGAGTTTTGTGCTGGGCACCTTTAAAAACTGATATTTTATTTAAAAAGGAAGTTCTGTGGACATGACTCCAGCCGAACTTCAGAAGGATAGCTACAGTGAATTTCCTGCAAGGGCAGCCTTCACAGTTTTGGGATGGGTAAGAAAGATTAACATAATCTCCCCCTAGAGTTTTGTGGAAAACTGGTCTGAAAATAGCAGTCATGAGAGAAATGCCCCTCAGTAAGAAATCTATCAAACTGCAGACAAATAGGCCCAGGGTGTGGGCTTGTCTGTGCCTTTCCAAACACAACTTCTGGTTACATCACTGCCCACTGAAACCCTGGCAACTTCCCTCTCCGTGCTTGCAGAGTCTTCTGCCTTGTTAATGGGTTGTTGACTAGCCATTTTAGCCTTTTTTTCTTAATGGCTTATCTCCAGCCAGCTCTATAGAGCTGGACTGGTTTGTTATCCTAAATTTAATCCAGCAGTGTTTGGCACAGTTTTAATCAAAGTTTGATCAATGCTAACTATTGCTAACTCCAGGAATTATGGATGCCTCCGCACCCACAAACTCAGACCCCCACCCATACACATAACAATACAGAATCTAAAACAACATTTCATATTTTACTTTGCTGTCATCTATTTCATCATCCATAGCTCAAATTCACCAATATTCAGATTTAAAGGAATGTTTGGTCTGTGTGCATTAGTTTTCATTCAGCACTATTCAGCATAATGTGAGGGGAAATGAAATGCATTTCAGGATTAAAATAAATAACTATGAGATGGAGTGGAAGCGTTGTTCAAAAAAGTGTGCGTTTGCAAGGGATTGAAATAACATCTGCCAGGTCCCCCACGCTGGCTTGTCTTCAAACAGCAGTCCTTCCTGTGCAGAAGAAATCATGCATTTTAAGATTTAAAAGCTTAACAATTGCCTCCAGCATTAGCTTTTGCTTCTACAACAGCTTGGGTTGAATGGCCAAACCACAGCACAAACCAATGTTTGGATTGCAAAAACTTCTTCCTATTCCATAAAGTAAGTTACTGAATGACTGCTTAAGATAATGGACACAGGGATGAGGAATTCAGCATTGTGCTAAGGTGAGCATTGCCTCAGGACAAGTATTTCCATTTGCCAGACAGAACTATCCCCCCTCTCCTCCCTCTGTGTTCTGTTCCAGGAGTTCTCCTGGAGTGCGGGAAGCCATTGCGGGGGGAACTAATTGTGTTTTCCTTTATTGACTATATCCAACAACTATATTCCTTTATTGACTATATCCAACAACTATATCCAAATAAGCTTAAAGCACCCATAAAACTGTAAGGGCTACGGAGCAAATTACTGGTGCCAATTTCCAGCAAAGGGGTTAGAAGAAGAAAAATGAGCACTCCTTGCAATCTCATCATTCATGGGACAATGTTCAAGGTAGAGGCAGTAACAAGCAAATGCTATTCATGCTTCTGACAGAGTGGAAGAAGTCAAATGTAAACCTTCCTCTTGGCATCTTGCCTGCAGAGTCTCCAAACTTTGCCCTATCTCTTGCCTCTCTTGCCATGGAAACTCTAACAATGAATTGAGCAGCTGTTTCTTTATTCACAGTGTTATAAGAAGGGCATTGTGTGCATTTTTTCAGTTAAACCCTCCCTAAGACTTGAGAAATCTTCTCTATTGCAACTTGTAGATTCAATTAGGAATCAACATTTTCCAGAGACTAAGTTTGTTTCCCTCTCACTGTGTCTGAGCTCAGACAATAGCGTCTTGGGAAATCTCCACTCTCCACCCCCACTCCCCTTTGCTGCTTCAGTGCTTCTCAATAGGTGATTTATTTCTTCATTCATCTGACACACTGTCACTTATCTGCCTTCTTGCATTCACATGTGTGAACACCTCTCTCTTATCAGAAATCACATGCCAGACAGCTCCTGTCACTACAGGCCTAAGAACCCTGGAAATAGCAATCATAAGAAAAGATAAATAATGAAGGGCAATATCCTGTTATGCATGCTCAGTTCTTTCGGAAGCCCTAAGTGGAATTGACTGAGCTCAGAGCTGCCAGCTAAATCTGGAAACAGAAAAAGGTGTTTAAAAGTATTAATAAGCCTTCGGAACTGAACAGAAGTGGAGAAGCAGGCTATTGGTTAGAGAAGAGATATTTGGGGAGAACATGAACATAGTACCTAACAATACCTCAAGCAGGTGCTCTGGGTTTTGCCCAACATTTGTGACATCTCAGAGAGCCCGACAGAGCCCGTTGCAGCCACAGAAGGCCCCGTTGGACCTTTCTGGAGGGTGTGACAAGGTGTGGACTGTGGAATATTGAAGGGGCCTGACCCCCTCATTGAATTTTTTCGGGGGGCCTTTGCCCCCACAGAGATGGCACCCCTAACCTCAAGTAGTCTTGAAATGACAAGAATCAATTCAAATTTGCCCCAAGGTGATTTTAAATAGGTTTGGTGTGAGATTTTAAATAGAAAATGTGCTCATTTCAAATCAGTAGAGTTCTAAGAGCCACTATCCTTAGCAACTTTAGCTTATAGACATAAGCCCTTTTCAGGCACTTCCCCCTTCTCACATGATTGAGTAGGGGTGCAATCCCTGAGCCCTGTCTGTGTTCCTGTCCCTGCAGTTCTCCATATATTGGGTGCTGAATTTCTGCAGTGGAAACCCCGCGTGTAGGCTCCCTGCACAACTTGGAATCCTGATCTTCTGGGGTTCTAAACCATGTAAGGTTCCTTCATAAGTAGATAATACATTGATCAACTAACACTAACTCATGAAAAGCTGCAGAGAATGGCATTGATACAGAGGAGGGCACTCACAGTTCCTCTCATGCAGTGATAATTATGGAAGAGATTGATTTCCATATGTCATAGTGGGTATATTGTAATACATGGTTGCAGGGGTAGCTGCTGGCTTTGGTAAGTGTTGGCTTTCCACTTTACATGGTCAAATGTAGCAGGACCATAAAAGGTTGACTATAAATAATGCTCCTACACCTTATCCAATACTGCTGCACATACATATAAGGCTATGTAGAAAGATACATAATATTTATGTATGAATTTGTGGGTACAGAAAATCAACCTTTCATTTCTGCCCTTATTTCCACTGAAGGTACTTGGGCCTAACTGTGATAAAATTGTTAAGGAAGTGCTTAAATAAAAAAAAAACCCACTGGAAACTACAGTGCATCCTTTCTTTTGCCAGTTGCATAATCTGAAAAATATTCAGCCCTGTGCCATGTGGTCAAGGTGCATATAAATATATGCATGGAAGTTGGAATCAGAATAGTGCCTGCTCCTCATCAATCTCTATGCCCTGCTTTCCACACACTGATAATAACTTCTGCACTGGGATTTGTGCACATAAAACCCACTATGCATAAACTGTGCAGAGTTTTTATTATGCTAGAATAGGAATGGGGACCAGCGATCCTCCAGATGGTTCTGAACTCCAGCACCCCTCAGACCGAGGCAGCGTGGTCAATAGCCATGGATGATAGGACTTGGAGTCCAGCAACTTCTGATGAGCCACAAGTTCCTCATCCCTGTGCTAGAAAGTGCAATAGTCAGTGGTGTGTTGGGAAAGAATAGCAAGAAAGGGAAACAATTTTTGCCTCCAGATTACTTTGGGGGGATGTTCCTGGTAGGGCTTTGCATTGGTAATGAAGGAACATTTGTCAAACACATTTGATGGCCTATATGTTGCTTCTGACTGAACTAGAAAGGTTTCCTTTGTGATTGCTACAGCTTTCAGTTACTCAGTATTGTGATAAGCCAGGTACTCTCCAGGGCATACCTAGGAGTTACCGCAAAGACTTCATCTCCAACACGGAGCCCAACTCATTGATGTAAATTTGTGGGGGGAAATTTAATGCATCACTTTGGCTAAGATAATGTTATGACTGCATGCTGGAGACTTCTGAGTTAAAAGGCAACTTGTTTCAAGCACTTGAGGCAGCTGGATATTGTCTTCCTACCTCCATCACACCAAGCAGGCAGGAAGGGCCAATTGACTTAACATGGTTTCGAGTAACAGCAAGCCACCTTATCATTTCCCAGATAGAGCCCAGTCTACATTTTGCAATGCTGCATTACCGGCATGTATCTGCTATTTTAAAGTTCTTTCTTCATCTGAGTTATCAGTCTGGAAACTGACATAAACACATTAAAGTCACTTCTATTACTATAAGGAAATTGCCATGGGGAAAATAAAAACCATAATGTCATAGTCATAAATCAGGGACAGCTAGCTCCTGCTTTATAAAGTGACCATGGACTGTTTTGTGTAAATAGCCACCCAAATTAAAGCATTTTATGTTGAAGCCTCATTGCTTTTAATAGTGATTATTTTCACAGAAGGTACTATGAATCATATCCTAAATGCAACAGAGAAAATTATATAATTGTTTCAGTACTGGATATGTTTTCATGTGGTGATTTATGGGAAGTGGATGTGGTTACTACTAGTTTATCTTTGGTGGTTTATCTGCAGAGCAATCCTATAGTTCAATACTTGGGCATCCTGACAGGCCTGCCTGCCCAGAGCTAACCCAAGATGTTTTGCTGCCTCAGGTGAAGGACAAAATGGTGCCCAGCCTCTTTTTTCAAAGCTGACCTTGTTGGTGACTTGTGGAATCAGCTGGTCGTTCACCACAGCTCAACCAGTGTGATGTAGCAGCACATTTTGCAGAACCCCACATAGTCTTCAGAGATTTCCTACTTCCAGCAGAAACAGTTTCTTCCAGAGTCCCTGGTTAAGGGAAAAACCCCTCTCCCACACAGTTCAAAGTAACAAAGTGTTTATTGTCTCCAGACACAAGACAAAGCTAAAAACTGCTATCTGCTATGTACAGTTTTTCTGGTATTTGAAGTAAAGATACATAAATGCACAGTGCTTTTTTCTGGGGGTATACAAGGGTATGCAGTACCAGCACCTTTCTGCCCCAAATGTTAAAAGTGTGGCAGCAAAACTTACTGTAACAACTTCATGGTGAATACCCCTTTTTAAAAGCACTGTATATGCAGATCCACTAACACTATCACCATGCTAGCTTAGCTGATATGTAAAACCCACAGCCTCTTCCCCTGACTCTCACAGTTTCAGAGTCAGACCCATCAGCAAACAACAACATCAGTATGTGCAACAGAACAAGGCAAGACCCAATGAAAGCAATGCCCTAGAGCAGGCTTCCTCAACCTCAGCCCTCCAGATGTTTTTGGCCTACAATTCCCATGATCCCTGGCTAGCAGGACCAGTGGTCAGGGATGATGGGAATTGTAGTCTCAAAACATCTGGAGGGCCGAGGTTAAGGAAGCCTGCCCTAGAGACTATTATGCCCGTCTCTACATGCAGGAATATTTCTTGAACCAACGGGAGAGTGAAGGACTCAGGAAGTCATACACTGGTAATCCACTGCACCTGATCTCTTATCTCTGAACATCCAGGCCTGGGAGATGTGCTAACTCAAGAATGAACCCAAACACTGTGTAGTTTAACACATTGTTCACATTACATCAACAGACCTGACTGACAGTTGAATCTTACTTCAGCAGTGGCAGTGGGACATAATCTTCTACCACACCTGAGAGCATCAGGTTAGCTTAAGGTGTGTAGAGCAGGGATGTGGTACACATCTCTTTGTCCTCCAACGGCTTCCTTCCTCCTCAGCATCCACTGCATGAGGCAGCCATCTCTGCCTAATGCCAGGGGCAGCCCTGGGTCTCAGGTAGTGGAATCAGCTGGAAAAATGCCCCTAAGCCCATCAAATTGTCAGCCTGCCCTTCCCAGAGTTTAATGCTGAAGTCAGCTGAAGAAAAAGAAAGAAAGAAAGAAAGAAAGAAAGAAAGAAAGAAAGAAAGAAAGAAAGAAAGAGACCGTGGCAACCTCATAAAGACAATGTGGTAGGGGTATGCATCCATTCTGTGTGGGAGCCAAATAATGAGGCAAATTGGGGTCTATCTTCTGACACACACTGACCAATTGCTGCCATTTTTAACAGATCAGCAATAGATTTTTCTCTAATACCTTTTGCAAACAAACAATTACCGGTAAACAGATAGCGAAGATCTTATTGCACACACGTATTTCAGTTTATGCTGAAACCAATGCAATCATGATATAAAAAGGAAATCAATAGTTTACTTTGTATGGTACAAGCTGAAATCGCCTGTCCTTTTAATGTAACAATTAGTTTCAGTGTAAAATAAAAAGGTGTAGAAATGAATTAGACAATCTGGTACCTATTAGAATTGGGTTGAGTACCTCAGTTGCATGCTTTGAAGTCCTCTGCATTTATTCTCAGTTGGATGGTTTTTGCAAAACTGCCTGCAATTAGCAACCATAAATGTTTCCTTTAATGATCCTATTTGTTACCCCAAATGTTCCATGCTCATCAAATCACTATCTACTTTCCATAGCAGCAGCCGCTGCCTTAAAGTTTCCATCCATATGACTCCCATTACAAGACGTACAGCTGGCTTATGATCCATCAACACCTCACCTTCATGAGGTGCTGATGGATCAGAACAACATGTTAACACCTTTTAGGCATCCCCCCAAGGAAACTTATGATATAAAAATAGACAGTCACCACCAACTGCGCTAACAAATTCAATTTGTAATGCTACCAGCTGTTACAAACCCATGGCCATAATGGCTCTGTGTTGTTCCAGCCCAAATGAAAATGACATTAGCATGTGATTTCTCTACTTTTAATGATCACACTAACTGACTGGTACATTGTCACTTCCCACAGTAGCTTGCGTATGCTATATCAAGAAACAAACAAACAAAAATGTCTACATTTGCAAATGCTACATATTTTTAATAGTTCCTCACAATGAAGGGGGGTTGGACTCGATGGCCCTTGTGGTCTCTTCCAACTCTATGATTCTAAGGAACTGTGCTTTCTGGGGAATGTTTCTGTTTGCAGGCTTTATCAGTCCATAACACATAATAACTTTACCCCCCCCCCTCAAATATGCAATCACTCGTATATAGATGTACTTTAAAGGATACAAAAATATTTTTTGTTTTTGGTACAGATATGAAAGAGCTATCATTGCCTTCTTTTGAGAAAACACACACATCTGAACTGCTTCCTTAGTCAAGCTAGAGAGCCACAGGACTGGCTGACAAAAAAAAGTGAAATGTAGTCCTCTCAACCACTGACTCTTGACCCTAGTTGCTACTCTGCACTCTACCTTTAGCCTTTGGCTCCGAACCACTTGTTATCCTTACCTCCTACAACCTCTTTGTAGTTCCGGAGTAACTCTCTAAGATTCTGTTCAAGCCTATGCACGAGCCTTTAAAGACACACCTGTTTAATTCCTCTAGTCTCTTTATTTGAACCTTCTGCTTTATTTTTTGTACTGTTTTTAATTGTGGGTATTTATTTTAATGTTTTAAGGGTGGAAACTCTTGTGTATTTTAATTATGTGTGTTCCTATTCTTTGTAATAAGGTTTTATTCTTGCAAACTGCTTTGAAGCTACCTTGGCAAAAGTGGTGAATAATTAAATAATACTAGTACAGTGGTACCTCGGGTTACAAACGCTTCAGATTACAAACGCTTCAGGTTACAGACTCCGCTAACCCAGAAATAGTACCTCGGGTTAAGAACTTTGCTTCAGGATGAGAACAAAAATCGTGCTCCGGCGGCACGGCTGCAGCGGGAGGCCCCATTAGCTAAAGTGGTATCTCAGGTTAAGAACAGTATCAGGTTAAGAAAGGACCTCCAGAACGAATTAAGTTCTTAACCCGAGGTACCATTGTAGTTGTTAAATACTACTATAACTACTAATGTATCAGTTGATGTGTGTTTCCAGGGAGGTTTTTATTGTGGCATCAGTCCCCCTCATGCATGAACATTTGTCATAACATCCACACAATGCCATTGACATCAAAGTTACATGGGTAGTTCCTCCCATTTCATTCAGATTTTCCCTTTTGGGGGAAATCCAGTGTTAGAAAAACCTGTTGCCAATGACCCAGTTGTGATACAAAAGCACCGCTATCTCAAAATGTAGATGATCTTCAATAAGTTGAACAAGGTTTGATAACCTGAAGAGGAGAGCTGTAACTCTTCTGTACAGCTGTAACTCAGGCTACTTAGTCAACACATAAAATGTTCTGTATATATACATTTAAACATGGTTCAAGACAAACTATTATTCACATTTGGTTTTAGCCCACATGCAGTTCTTTCTCCACCCACCCCCTACCTCCCCCTGGGGTGTTTATGGGCCATGTCTCAGGGAAGTGGGTTGTCTACATGCAAGATATATCTGCCAGTCTTCAGGAAGACTGCTTCCAACAGAGGAAGCAAAAACATCCCTTATGCAAAGTATCTGCATTTATCATCTCCTCATGCAAACTTGGTTCCAAGTCAATGTCAAACGAGTGATGGAATACATGCCTAGAGCAGCTCTCAGGCTTCCTTCGCCCAACTACCACCGTAACAATACTCTTCAAGGAACCCCACAGAATCAAGGAAAGAACAATTGTATGAAGGCATCTGCTCCATATTCCTCCACATTAATGGAGTACAGCTGAAGAAAGAACCATTTAAGGAAAGACAGAGCAGCTGTTTTACCTGGAAGCTTAATAGTCTGACTCAATGACTGTATAATTGCTTTCCCCATGATATAACACAAACATTAAAATGTTTGGCTGCATTTCAGGAAGTTATCCTAGTGAGCAGCTTGTCAAATGCATTGATTACAACTATTCCCTGTTTCTTTTTCCAGTTTTTTCTGGCTCCACGAGATACTCTGTAGTGAAGATTTCATCTGCTCCAGCTGCTTATTCCCTCACCAGGTGACTTCTTGTAATTCTGTGTTTGTAACATCACAGTTGGCTGCTACAACAGCCATTAGGGGCTTGGAGAATAGAGAATCAAGGGCCTTGCTCCTGCTGGGTGCAGGTGTGGAGTGCTTCATATATATATATAAGCTCAAGGTAGAAAGAGATGAGGTCATGGAAACATGACCTTCATTGATGAAAATGCAGGGGAAGCCAGCCAGAAAGCCATTTCAAAATACATGAGACACCAAATGGAGCAGAAAGGGCCAGGAATAAGATGCTCCTCTAACAAGGCAATCCTATGCGCATTTATTAAGAAGTAAGTCCTATGGTGGTTAATGGGGCTTACTATAAGGTAAGCATATTTAGGATTGTAGCCCTAAACTTGAGCTGGAGAATTATGGATTGGGTGATGGTGTCCTAAGTTTAGAGTAGGTCCAATCACATATTTAGTTCAAAAAAGTATCATAGTTGTGGAAACAATTTCATTTATGGGTACAGTGGTCAGATTAGCATGCACATGGGATGCCTGCAATGTGCAATGTTTGTGACCATGTCAGGTCTACATAAGGACTGACCATAAATTGGACTGAGGGGCAGTAACGGGAAGTTCCTTGCTTCCTGTTCTGTTCACTGCCCTCTATTGTCTGAAGTTCACCTTCCATATCTCATCTTGTTTGCAATGAGATACATTACTCAGATCTCCTAAAATGCTTAAAGTAGTAGGGCTCTAAAGTACAAGGGTTGAGTCTTGTGAGCTTTTAAAATTCAAAAGTTCAGCAGAGGAAGCTGTTCCCCAGCGTGGAAATATTTTACTAAAGGTAGGAAAGTGTTCCTTAATGGCGCAGAGGGCAAAGATGCATGCCTCCTTCTGAGACTTGTGCTTAAGAGCACAAGAAGTGGACTTATACCAGGTCAAACTACTGATCCATGTAGCCCATTCTACTCTGACTCCCTTTCAAATCACCTGCTAGGCAATCTTTTGTTACCTGGAGGCACCAAGGATTGAAGCTGGGACCTTTTGCATGCAAAATACTCTGCTATTGAGTTGCAGTCCCTTCCCCCCCCAAAGACCCCTGCTTAAAAGTTCCATCTAATCTAGCATCTGGTTTCCATAGTGGTCATCCACATGCCTATGGGAAGCTCACAAGCAGGGGATAGTGGCAATAGACTACCACCACACTACTACTACACTAACATCTTACTTGTCTTGCAAAGAACGTTTGCATAGTTTCCCCTTTCCATTTTTTGTTCACAGCCATGCTGTGCAGTAGGGTAGACTAAGAGAAAGTGACTGGTTCAAGGTCACCCAGAAAGGATCACTTTTAAATGCAAACAGAATCACATTTTTATCTCATCCCTGCTTGCCAGCCCAGTTGGCTTCTGTTACGCACAATGAAAGGGTGCCATCTTGCCCTTCACCTCAGGCAGCAAAATATATTGGGCCTTCTCTGATTGGCCCAGGGAACACCAAGGCACCACAATAATTGACCACAGTGCAAGGTCAGTGATAAGCAATGAAAGTTAGTCTGTAACAAGAAAGGCTAAGGGAAGGCTGTGGGGGCAAGAAGCATGTTCTTGCGTAGAGGACTAGATGAGTGTGTGTTCCTCCTTAAACTTTGCTGGTTGTCTCATTAGACTAGCCTTTCTCAACCTTGGGTCCTCAGATGTTGTTGGACTGCAAGTCCCATCATCCAAAGCTAGTAGGAGTAGTATTCAAGGATGATGGGAGTCATAGTCAAACAACTTCTGGGAACTCACTGTTGAGAAAGGCTGCTTTAGATAGTATCCTCACATTTGAGACACTACAGACTTGTGAGTGTCTTGCTATTTTCCATGTCCTTCAAGATGGAGGTCCCGGACACCTTCCCATTAATACCCTATTGGGGATAAATACATGTCCATATTGGTCCTTCTGTCAGAAGAGGGGCCCACCTGAGCTTGGCTTCCTTCCTTCTTTGTCAAGCCTTACCACAAAGGCCTTGATGTCCACAGCCATGTTCCTTACATGGTGCGACCTTCCTTGGATACATTCATCCTCTCCCCTGAACAGATGAGGCTTTCCAAAGGCAGTAAGCAGCTGCTTAATAAAAAAACCATCTTGCCAGAACAACAATTCTAATTGCCTTCCCTTTTGCCAGCCCTGTCTGCCCTGGCAAAGGTTCAAAGCCTCACCATGTCCCCCTAATCCGGATCTCTTTCCAACAATCTCCCTCCCTAACCCACAGCCTTTGCTGCGGAGAATCCCTTTGTCCTGCAAAACCCCATGTTAACTTTTGTGAGCAGCAACGCAGGAAATTGCAATGTATGGCTTTTGGAGAGAGATGAGGCAAAGAAGGTTTGCCAGTTAATGTAATGTGCGATGAACAAAACACAGAGCAGTTGTCTACAGCAGCTGGGAAACCACTGTGTTGCGCTGGGAGTTTCTGTGATGTTCCCATTAGTGGTCAAAAGGTAACAGGCATGCTGTGCTGACAAATGACCTCCTCTCTGCCTCTGGACCTTTTCCCTCGTTTCTTATTTCTCCCTACGGAGTTTCCTTAGTCTTTCTCTCAGTGCATGTTAGATGCTGCATCTTGATTAGAGAGAAGGAAGGAGAGATCTACAGCTCAGCAGAAGCAAGCAATGCTTGGGGTAGAGTGTTGAAGCAAGAAGGCCCTACCGGTTCATCTAGTAAAGGTATCACTCTTTGACAATGTCTGCATCATAATTTTCTATCCAGGGTGAACCTTCGCATGAATCAGATGGTTGTCAACATCTTGCATTTGTTCGGCTTCATATGGCCAACAGGCTTTCTAGCAAAACTGCTGAGTCTCTTCAGTATGCATTAGGAAGTAAATCATATTTACATTCGGTTGGTGTACAGCTATATTTTTTATCAACTGATCATCATTTCCTACAATGTCTAGAAATTGGAAACATGTACGGAAAGAATATAATGGACTTTGCTGGAAGTTTTTGCCTGGCCGCCTTTCTCACAGTGTGTGTGGTATATTAGATCATTCATTATTAGGGCATTTTTAAGTGCACTTTCTTTAAGTCAGATATTGTTCCAGTGTCTGCTTTAAAACCTTCTCTTCTTTATTCTCCTGTACATTTATACAAAATAAAAGTCATTTGCAGTATAAAGCAAAGGGTTTCGGTTGACTGAAACTTAAGCCTATGTTACACAAGACCCTCTTCCAAGTGGTCTGTCTCTTTGGCTGCCTCCTTTATTGTTAAATCTTTTAGAAGCTTTTGAGAGGAAAATTCTAGAATGTTTTATGACAGCAGATTTCATTTTGTCTGGAAATGGATCCAAAACACCTAAAATGAGCACAAATACAATGTTTCTTTTAAAAAAAACAGCAAATAAGTATTCTGCAATGGGAGAACTCAGGGAATCACAGGATGAGGGATCAGTTAAGGGTGAGAGTCTAGCAGTGAGATAAGTGCTGAAATAATTTCAAGGAGGGAAGTCAGATAGGGCCTGACCCTTTTACTGGCCTATAATGACCATGTGTCCAACAGAGCACAGCCCCAGTGGCGTAGCGTGGGGGGTGCCAGGGGTGCCAGCCGCACCGGGCGCAACATCTGGGGGGGCGCACTCGCTGCCTCCGGACTCGCCGAAGAGCCTCCGGCGCAGGCTGTAGCAGAGCCCCATGTCTCGCGGAACCAACGAGCTGTGAGCGCGCCCGGGCTGAAGGCGCCCGGCAGGCAGCGGCTCTCAGTGCTCCGCTCGCCGCGGAGGACGCGCCAGGCAGCCCCTCCTCACAGCCCCACCTCCGCCGCTGCTGCTGCAGCTGCTGGGCCATTTTGCATTTTTCTCGCCTCTCTGCCCCCCTCCTCCTCCGGGCAAGCGGCGTCGTTTGGGCGGCAGCGCCAGCGGCAACTCGCCTCAGATCGGCAGGTTAGGGGGGAGCGCAAATTACTTGCCTTGCCCCGGGTTAGGGGGCACAAATTACTTGCCTTGCCCCGGGTGCTGACAACTCACGCTACGCCACTGCACAGCCCTGTAGTTGAAGGACTAGAGGGCAGTCCTCTGTTTAAAGGACTCCTCCATTCCAAGTTCATAAGTTCAGTTTGAAGATGAAGGACACATTCACGCCACACATTTAAAGCACTACGATGCCACTTTTAAAAGTTTGTGTCAGACTCCTCTGCCTCAGTCAGCGTCTTTCTTCCAAGTCACTTCAAATTCAGAGCTTCCCTCCACCCTGCCTGGAACATATTTTGCAACCACTCCAAATATTACAGAAGACATGCATGTAGTAGCGGTGAGTGGTAGTATTCTCATAGAGGGTATGGAATTGGTTTTTTTCCTAAGTTTTTGTTGCCATAATAAGAAAGAAAAAAGTTACAAATCCCTAGCCCAAGAATGAAAATCTGAACACATTCTGTGGTAAGTTAGTAACTGACAAGCTATTAAGATTCAGGTAGGTAGCCATGTTGGTCTGACACAGTTGAAGTAATTTTTTTTTTTTTTAATATAAAAGTCCAGTAGCACCTTAAAGACCAACTAAGTTTGTTCTGGGTATAAGCTTTCGTGTGCATTCTTCATATCTGAAGAAGTGTGCATGCACACTGAGATCCAGCTCCGAGGGCCTTCTGGTGGTTCCCTCATTGCGAGAAGTGAGGTTACAGGGAACCAGACAGAGAGCCTTCTAGGTAGTGGCGCCCACCCTGTGGAACACCCTCCCTTCAGATGTGAAGGAAATAAGCTGCTATCCTATCTTTAAAAGACATCTGAAGGCAGCCCTGTTCAGGGAAGTTTTTAATATTTAATGCTGTACTGTTTTTAACACTTGATTGGGAGCCACCCAGAGTGGCTGGGGAAGCTCAGCCAGATGGGCGGGGTATAAATAATAAATTATTATTATTATATCCAGAATAAATTAGTTGGTCTCTAAGGTGCTACTGGACAATTATTTTATTATTTTATTATTTTGACAACTATCAAGTAATCAGTTTTATGGATGGGTTGAGTAGTGGTTGTTGCTTCAGGAAATTTAGTGCAGCTGAATCACCCAACATGTTTCATGCAGATGCCCACTGAAGGGAAAACCCAACAATCTATTAAAGTGATGTAGTAATGTTCTGCGAGAGCCCTCTAAATTCACTATTGGTAAGTACCTCCCAGCAAAACAGTTCCCTTGTCCTACCAGGCTGTGGGTTTGTTTTTCTCGATGCTGTTTTATTTCATATATGTCAAAAACAAGCAGGTGTTTGAGGATGCAAACCTATACATACTGAACTCAATGGGACTTACTTCTGAGTAGACAGGTATAAGGTTGCACTGTACATGAATACAGTGTTAGAAGCACATGTTTATTTGAAACTATCTTCTCTTTGCTTGGTTATTTTTTAGGGGAAGACTAGTAACTTAAAGACCTATATTTCTTTATGAACACTCTCAGTGCCTTCATAAACCATCTGTGTTTGTCAATGATACTCTGCAATAAATGCCCCCCTGGGAACAAATTCAATCATTATGTGTATGGTATTTTCTCTACTCTTGGCTCTACAAACTTAAGCCAGTGACTCCATTTTCCTTCCAAGTTCTGCTGGAGTTCAGTACCTGTGAAAATAAGATTTTTATATAATTTTTATATTGTATATCAGGAAAAGTTGGTTTATATTTAGTACATGAAATACAACTCAGGTTACTGAAATCAACAAATGATATATAGATATAAGCCCTTTTCCCACTAGGAAAGCCTGCAGCAATATCATTTTACTTTGGCTATTTATTTATTTTTGTAAAATGTAAATTTATACACACACACACACTATTTGAAATGGAATGCTTTTTTTGGATGTGAATTATTAAATGCTGACTGATTAAAAATGTTCACGGATCAATTGCTATATGCTTTTAAAAACCTAAAGCTATACCAGCCCATTGGACTATTGGAGAATCCCTTGTTACTTCTAAAAATCACCCAGTTTTGTCACAGCTAGAAAGAAAAGTAGCCCTAAAGCATATTGAGAAAAAGCAAAATTCAAAGTTATTCAATTCTGAACAATAAGAAGGAAGCAGAGGGTGTGGTTGTGATGAACTCCTAGCTTAATCTCCCCCCCCCCAAAAAAAGGAGTCAGAATATTATAATGTTAATGAAGAGTCATTATGAAGGCGGATCTACCCTCTAAAACAAGGGTCAGCAAACTTTTTCAGCAGGGGGCTGAAAGGTCCCTCAGACCTTGTGGGGGGCCGGACTATATTTTTGGGGGGAAATGAATGAATTCCTATACCCCACAAATAACCCAGATATGTATTTTAAATAAAAGGACACGTTCTACTAATGTAAAAACATGTGATTCCCGGACCGTCCGTGGGCCAGATTTAGAAGGCGATTGGGCCGCATCCGGCCCCCAGGCCTTAGTTTGCCTACCCATGTTCTAAAATGTTTCTGATTGGCGACAGAGACCACTGCAATGAGAGATGGCGCATATCTCATTATGGACAAAACTCCCCATCTCCAAAAAGGGTCCTGCTTTTATTGCTCTTGGATTCCCATAGAAATGTGAAGATTCACTCTCAGTCTCTTGGAACATCCAGACAGGTGATGACCCAAGATGCTTTCTCCCAGAACCTCACTTCTCCAAGGATACTCAGGACACTTCTCAAGAGATAGTTTGAACCTAGCTACGTTAGTTTTTTCTTTTTGATTTCATTTGCAAGCCTCCAGTAGTGGACAGCATTGTGTGGCAGTTACCTAACCTCCCAACAGCTGAGTCACAGCGGCTTACTCAGAGGGAGAGGGGAGAAGTGGCAGGAGCAAACACATGGCAGGAGTGCCAGATGGACTCCACTATGCATTTGCCCCACACTGGCCTCCCCAAAGCTTTGTCCCTTCATCTCCCAGTAAGTAGCAGTGACTCAGGTGTTGGGACGTCAGGTAAGCGCCGGTACCCCAGCATGCCAATGAGTACCACAAGTACCCCTGGGTGATTTTTGCCTCCCTCCACCCTCCTTTTCTTAAACTAATATCTTTTTCAAAAAAAATGCTTAGACATTTAGTTTCATGGGTTTAAAAAAGAATTTCTCATCAACATAATCCATGTGCTAAAACTGCATGGTTGTGTTCTAAGGATAGGTAACAAAGTCCTGTAAGATCTGGCATTTGGGGCTTTGGGGGAGTACATCCAAAGAATCTTCCTTCCCCTACCCCCAAGCTGGGCTGGAGGGAGCGGTTCTTGTCAGTAGGGCTTAGATTGAAGCCCATAAGCAGCTAGACCATTTGTTGTTGTTGTTGTTTAGCCATTTAGTCATTTCCGACTCTTCGTGATCCCATGGATCAGAGCACGCCAGGCACTCCTGTCTTCCACTGCCTCCCGCAATTTGGTCAAAAGCTAGACCATTTACTGAACTTTTAAAGGTAGGTTTAGCCAGTGTTAGCAGCCTATTGTAGTTCTTTTATACAAATAGGGGCTATGTCAGTAGGGAAAGTTTCCCCACCCTAGATCTTTCACAGTGGTCTGTCATTCCCATTGCTATTAATTGATTTGTTACCATACAGCAAGACTACTTACATGAATACAGGGGGGAAATACAAAATGCATACAATTTTGCACCAATAGGTCCCTCCTATACACTCCCTTGACACACAACCCACCCATCATAATGACAGGGCTTTGGCTTGTAAAGACAAGCACCTTTGACATTTGTCATGTCTATAGTTTTTTCTTTAATAAGCATTGACCCTTCTCTCACTGCTGAAGTTTTCTTATGCTTTAAGGCTTGGGATACCCCAGAGATGTTCCTTTATAACTTTACAGAATTCTCTTAATATTGTGTAGACGTTTGTGCACATTGTGTAAAATTTGTTTTTTTAAAAAAAAACTGGGAGCATTCCCTATGCTTTCCTTAAGTTCTTCATTCTGCGTCTTAAGCGCATGCCAAAATTGTGTTTTCTCTTTGATTACCTTGGAGAGCTCTGGCCTGATCTTTCCAAGACGTTTCTGTAAGGCAATATTGTAGGATCTTCGGCAGGGCTAAACTGTGTTAGAGTGGAAAGCAGGACTTTTGGTAGAATGCACTGCGGCTTTCGCCTTGACTTCATACGATACAGCAGTTGTTTTTCCCACACCCCTTCTGGCGCTTGCCCATTTCCAAATAGCCAGGGGCAGGGGGAAATGGCATATAAAATAAAATGAAACAATGTGTGAAAAAGAAAGCCAGAGTCTAGGAGTGGGAAAGAACTGTCAACAGCAGTTTACCAATAGCAGATTCAGAAAGCTCCCTGGGAACAGCATTCCCTCCCTCACTTTCACACACACTACCATAACTGATTATTTGATTTTTTTTCCTGTCGGGGGCACCTGCATGATCCATTGGAGAGGATTCAGCTCCGCTAGACTCCCTGAAGAAAAACCCACTTTCCCTCTCTTCATAAAATTAACTAGCTGTCGTGCTATAGCAATGTGATTAGAACTGATAGCCCTAAAAAAAGGAAGCAACCATCTCTGACTGTAACAAATAATCACCTGTACTTAAAATTAGTTTCTTTGGGACACTTGGCATCCATCATCACAGTGACAGCTGGCTTGGCTGATGATTCACTATTCCTTTGGAGCTGGCAGTTCCTCCAGGGTCCATGCTCCGGAAATAGGGTTCCAGGTCATAGAAATGTTTTTTGGTATTTTCTAAGTAAGGGATGGGGAACTTGTGGCCTTCCTGATGTTGCTGGAGTCTGGCTTCCATCAGCCCCAGCCAGCATGGCCAATGGTCAGGGATGGTGGGCGTTGTCCAACGACATCTGGAGAGCCAAAGCTTCCCCAGCACTGTTCTAAATCAAATAAATTAAGACATTTCTAGTTACACAACTCCTTCCTCTCAGTAGCGCTAGAGAGGCTGTTATCTTAATGGAAATCATATGGGGTGGTGTTCAACTAAGTTTTACTCAGACTTATTGAAATTAATGGGCCTAACTTAGTCATGTTCATTAATTTTAGTGGGTCTACATGGAGTGAAACCACCAACACTGAGATTCAATCAGAAAAGCAGGCAAGAAAGTATTGCTAGGCAAAGATATTTTGTGGCAAGGGGTGAGCGGACATTCATCTAATCAATAGATGGTGCGCGTTTTGCTTTCCAATTTTCTTCTCCAAGCCCCAGCCGATATCACAATCTGCATACCCAGATACTGCCACCTTACATTTCATCACACACATTTAGTTGTCAGCAAAAGGAATTTCAAACAAAGGTGATTCAAACGATCTAGTTTGTGCTGATAACCTTAGCAAAGGCCTCTAGAGCTGCCCTCTAGTAAGACTGAAAACACATGGAAATGATCAACTGGTGGGCCATTTCAAAACATAAACTGGAACAAAACAACTGTATAGTTCCAAATTAGGAACAGAGAAAGCTGCCTTTTACTGAGTCAGACCATTGGCCCATCCCACTCAGTACTGTGTACTGGCAGCTGCTCTCCAGAATTTCAGGAAAAGGTCTCCCTCAGTCCTCCCTTGAGATGCCACAGATTGAACCTAGAACCTTCTGCATGCAAAGCAGATGACTTACCACTGAGCTATGACCCTTCTCCAAATTCCTTCCACCTTTATTCTGCAGGATAAAAACAATCATATGTGAGAGGCATGTCTTTCTTTGTTTTTGGTAATACATATCTTCAGGAGTAGCTGCTTGCCCCTGCTATTGAGGGGCCAGCGTCTCATGCCATACACCACGTTGTGCAATGCACTGACATGGTGTGCACCATGTCACATGATGCACTGATGTAGCACATGCCATGTTGCCGCTCAATATTGCCCCCTCCTAAAGATATGCTCCTACTTACATTACATTACATCTTCTTAAGATTCTGGGCTTTTAACGTGTCTTTCCTAAATGTATGTTTCTCTAAGCTATACACTGAATTATGTTTTATTTGATGAACTGGGGATAAATTCAGTTTGGCATGAATTATAATGTAGACTTACCTACGGTAATTTGCACATCCTGAAACAATACACGGACCACAGCACAGACATCCTTCAAAATTCCTTCAGAATTCTGCAATGAGGCTAACCAACAAAAAAATTGTTAAATTTTTTTCTACATGAAGAGAAAGTGTTTATTAAAAAGCATATATTAGGAAATCACAAACAAAAATGCATTATATTAGGGGAAATCATTTTTGGGGGGAGAAATATATATACCAGTCACAATTCCATAGAAAAAGGTGGGTATTGGGAGAAATTTTCACTAAAATGCTGACAAATTCTCCTGAGGACTTAAAAAACAAACAAATCGCAAGTTGATGTGGAAATGTGGTATACTGATCTTAAGACTGGAAAAAATGTGAAATGGAGAAAAACTGAAATTGGGAGATTTGTCTATCACCCAGTTGAAACCTGCATGCTTCCTGAGTGGAAAAGTAGTTTTTGATGCAACTATGCAAGGCAAGGATAAAGACCATGAATCTGTGTAACCCTGCTGCTTGGATTCATCCTCTGCCAACCCAAATCTAAATGTTGGTTGGCCCTGCATCAAATAAAACTCAATATTTGCCATGATAGGCAATTCTGCATTATGTGCAGAATCTGCATTATGTACATGATTCTGCACTATGTGCTGACCATGCTGTTATTCAGCTCTCCTGCTAACTGATATTATAACTAAAAGTTTGTTCCATCAAAAAGCAGACTCGTTTTAGAATGAGTTGTGTGTGTATGTACTGGGTTATACTATAAAATTTTGGAGTACATGTTGACAGCTTGCAGATAGTTTTTTGTGCATATGAAAAAAGGGGATAAACAAACATAATTCTGAAAAGCATTTGTTTTTGCCAGTATCAGTCAACCAGGGAAGAAACACAAAAGGACTAGAGCCAGGACATATTGTACCAAGCTCACGCTGGATAGTCCCAGTCAATACATTTAATCAGTCCCTCTGATTTAGTGAACCACTCTTTATTTGAGTCTCTTTGGGGAACTGGAGATGATCCTACAACAGTGATTATTAGGCTTTAAGGCTGGGAAACACATCCTATAATCAAGTACATAAAAAGAGATGTCTCTACAACTGTTGCCTTTTTGTTAAGTGGTTGAACATTTCAAAATGCAGGTCAAGAAGCAAGGGTGTATCATACCACAACTGGGAATTTGGATTCATGCTGAACTGTGGTTCAGTATCATATAGGTTTTACCAAATGCCTAGGCTTACAACTGAACATGGCATTTAAAGCATCTTGACTTTGGCTTGGTTTGTAATGACGCATTAGCCCTGTTTGAGTGTTATTCCTTCAAACAACACTGTGAGAAGGGGGAAGGGAGCCAAGCTCACTGCCCCCTCTGTTATCATGTCCATGTTGCCCTACATCCTCTGCTGTCCACATGTTGTACGCAGGATCTGAAGATGAGATCCTGTTCATAAGCTCTCCCATGGTGTAGAACCATAGTCACATGTGCTCTCGTTACATCTCAGTTTAATTTGTTTAAAAATATGTATAACCCACACATTAACAATACAGATACCAGGTATGTTGTGGGGGGGAGGTGTATACCACACACACAAAAATGCAACCAACCAAATTTAAAACAAAAACAATACCTACTAAAATATGGGCTGCCAGTTTAGTTTCCAAGCCCAGTTCAAAGTTCTAAATGGCTAAGAACTTGTTTACCTGAAGGGCGACTTTCAGTAATATAAACCTGATCATGGATGAAGATCTGCAGGATGGAACCTCCATTGTACCCTATCAGTATCAGAGACATATTTGTGAGAATACAGGAGAAAGGCTTCTCAGTAGTTGTGTACAGGGCTTGGGGCTCTCTGTCCAGGGAGGCCTCCTTTTTCTTAGTCCAGCAAGTTCCTGACATGTTGAAGTGATTTCTCTGCTGTCCAGAGGTATTGTGTTATTGCTGCGTTTCTCCTGGACTGTGTTTTAGGTTTTTTTAGCTAGCTGATGTTTATTGTTACTGCCTCTCTGGTTAAATTGTTATATGTATTTATCACTGTCAGTCTCCTCTTAATTTTACACTGTTAGCTGCTTTGGTTTCCCTTCTGAAGGAATTTATTTTCTACACAGTTTGAACTAGTGGTACTGGAAAAAAGATTGTGGAATGGATCCCAGGACTAGCAGTGGATGCTGACAATTTAACCTTCCGGCAGGGAAATCCCTGGCCTGCAGGCTGGATGCAGACCACAGATGAATTTCACCCAGCCCTCTGGGTCCCCTCCTGGCCACCAGCTGTTCAGCAGAGAGAGGAAAAGGTTTTGATGTGCAAAGTGTCAAGTTGCAGCTCCTTCTTCTTCAAGACCTGCTGCAAGAAGGTCAAAACAGAGAGGAAAGTGCAAAAATTTGTCTCCGTGCTTTTTGCAATTGCATGCATGCAATTGGGGGGGGGGTGCAATTGCATTTTGTAGTTTGAGGCTTTAAAAGCTGTAAGGCAGGGCAAGCAGTTCAGATGCGCATTAGCCTTGTTGGCATTCATCTGCTGGGATTATTTTTTCCTTTTGCACAATCAGGACAGATAAAAGGTATCAGACAGCTTTTTTTTTTAACCTATTAAAATGTGTTAGGAAAATGAAAGATGGCACTTGAGTGTAATTACTAAGAATTAAATACATGCTCTGTTTCTGTAGGAAATAGCCTTTCTCTTTGTGCGTGCAATTGTATGTGAGTTAAGAGTGCAGGTCTGCTCCCACCCACTACTGGAATGTGGCTCCCAGCTGCTTTTAAACAAGTTAACGTGGTTCTTGGCCTGCAAAATTTCATTGCCCCGTTCTAAAGAATACTAGCAAAGTTGCTACTATGTTGTGAATGAGAAGACCCATCAAGATTTAATTGTTTATTTGTACTATTTGTACTTCAGGTTGTTGGGTTTTTTTTAATGTGCCAAGGTGTGCTTTCTTAAGAATTTAGCGTAAAGAGTAAACATGTTTTAAATTACCGTAATTGTGGAAATGAATTTCCCGGTCAAAAATGGCACAATACTATTCATCGCTGAATAAATTGGTTCCTTGGGCAGATACTCCTAATAAAGGCTTTCTGAAACCATTGCACTAAACCTCAAGGAGACAAAACATTTCACATTTTAAAACCCTGTTGGCACTAAATAAATATCGTACTAATGGCGTGGTGGGTCTTTTTGTTTATTTGAAAATATTCTCAGTTATTCTAACACAGTTCTAGAAGGGATTATATGGGAAAGGGCCAGAAAAGAAGTGGAGGAGAAATGCCGCAAGACAAAGGAAGCAGTAAACAAGAACAAGGGAGAGAAAGTTTTGCATGCGGCAGATATTAAATGCATAGTCATCTGAGCTGCTAGGAATGAAAATGAGATCTGACAGCTTTCAATGGCAGATTGATTAGGAAACCCTTGGATCCTACCCAAGGTCTATGAATGGCATGGGAAATCATGTTGCAAGGGAAAGAACCTCACACTGTGTTATGGAGGAATACAGCGGGGATAATAACAGGCTCAGGGGAGATTGGAGAGCTGCCATTGATACGACATTGCAAGGAAGCAAAGCCGCAAAGCACTGTGTGTGGTGGTGCTAGCGGATACCTGAACAGTTCCTGACGTGCTGTGAATGAAAAGTCCCTTCTGCAGCTTGACTTCCAAGGTTTATTTATGCTTTTATTGATTATTTTTTTACCCCGAGGTTCCGTGCCTCTTAAATAAGCCTTAAGAAGTTTTTTCCCCCTACTTAAATCATCCAGTGCATTGCCCACAGTGATAGGAAATCAACAACTGATTTGTGGATTTATAAGAGATAGTCTCAAACACGGTGCATGAAGACTTCTGCTAAGCAATGCAGTTGTGACAGCCTCTTCTCCCCCCTGCAGCCCAATACAGACACACACATACCCCCCCAAAACCCCCCTTCTCCAGTGGGTCCCCCAGCACCTCCAGATTTTGAGGGTGTGCAGAGGGCTGCAGGAGGGGAAGATGAAAATGGTGCTTGAGGAACTCTGTCTACTCTATACCAATATATAAAGTCAAAAGGCAAACGGAACAGCTTTTGCAAATAAATAATGAAGTAGTGATCATTTTTTTTAAGCCAGTGTTTTGTGATAAAAACACCTTCCGCCAGCCTGTGCAAAACATACTGTTAGTAATAGTAGTATTGTTGTCAATTGCCTTCTGTACAATTGTTTCATGGCAATGTACCATTAAAAATGGCAAAAACAGTTTCAAAAATGTCACACCCACACCCACCCCATGTACATTTAAAACAAAAAAAGCAAACCCCATACAGAATAGACATTGCAAAGAATCATTTCTGCATCAGGGTGAACCTGTCAGAACAAAAATGCCTTTCTGGAAAGTGCATGTAGTGGGCACCTGTCCTTGCTTGAAAGGAATGTTATTCCACAGAACAGGTGAGAACCCAAGCCTACCATTAAAGAGAGTGAGGTGGCCACCTCAGGAGGCAAATGCTGGAGAAGGCTGCAGTCCCTCCCATCCCTCCCAGTTAGCCTGATGCCTAAGGTGTGCACTGTGAGGGCATGGCTGTCCCAGCTTCCAGTATGATCAGATTCTGTATGTGGAATGGGGTGGAATGCCATATTGTCCTGTGCCTTAGGCAACAGAATGTCTTGGGCCTCCCTTGGAAGGAGTCATGTGGGGAGTACATCACAGAAAAGCAGCTGTCACAGAGCTGGGATCAGTGCTTGAATGGCAAGTGTTCCATCCCCGTTCCCCCATCGAGAAAAGAAGAAGAAGAAGAGGAGGAGGAGGAGTTTGGATTTGATATCCGCTTTATCACTACCTGAAGGAGTCTCAAAGCGGCTAACATTCTCCTTTCCCTGCTCCCCCCCCCACAACAAACATTGTGTGAGGTGAGTGAGACTGAGAGACTTCAGAGAAGTGTGACTGGCCCAAGGTCACCCAGCAGTTGAATGTGGAGGAGCGGAGACACGAACCCGGTTCACCAGATTACGAGACTACCGCTCTTAACCACTACACCACACTGGCTCTCCAGAGTTAATTGTAGCACAAAATGCACTTTAATGCAGCTCAGGAGAAGTGGAGTTACACTTTCTCCATCCTGTGAACTTCTGTTTCCTTGAAGACACCTCCAGAATCATGCCTATGACAAATGTTTACTAGTAACTTTAAAATATGAATGAATGAATTCCATGGATAAGTCATTCAATGTTTCTGAAGCTTCTCAGAATCGGACAAGAATTTCTAAGTGCTCTTACTGTGGTAGAATATTTCTAAGCCTGTTTAGGAGTAGAAAATCAGGCTACAATTTTTAATTAGCAGTTGACCTTAAAAAGTGGTACCTCCTCCTTCCGCGAACTAGATCCTAGCCTAAGGAACACATTACTTCACTCAGCAGGGTCAAAGGATCATGCAGGGGAAGGAAATGAATTTTGCAGGAAAGCATCCAGTTTTAAGCATTACAGCCATGCTGTCCCCTTAATGGCAGAGCGTAATATTCTTTCCCACCCTGTGTTTATATACAACAATGTGCACAGTAAAAGGTGACATTTAGATGTGAAGATCAGTTTCTTTTTATCTCCCTGGAATTTGCATGTCCAAAGCTGGAAGCTGTTACAAGTTTTAAATAAACACATATTGTATAAACCCAGTAACACAATAAGCAGTTTATACTGGTTTTCTTGAAACTTTTACAGGAGTTGGCTGGGCTATCTTGTGTTGTGGTTCTGAGGGCCTCCTCAGTTTTGAAGGAACAAGAAATGAAAAGTGACAAGCAGCTGGGAATGAAGAAGAGTCCAAGGCAGCCTTTCCTACTTAGTCACATCTTGCATGTTAAAATCAAGTGCTCAACAAATGTGTTGGCATGGCAAATTATTCCTATGAATGCTTGCTGTCAGTGCCAGCTTCCCTGGGGTACTTTCTATTTAGGAGCAAGCCATTCTAAAACTATTGTCCATTATTCCTCAGAAAGATATACACCCAGGCTTATTACCCATAAACATATTATGGCCTCATTCCTGCTAAAGTTAGTTGACTTCGTCCCCCTAAAAGCACTGGAAGAAAGTTGTTGCAACAAGCATGTCCCATTGCTTTCAGTGGAGTTTGCCCTAGTTCATACATGTGCCATATGATCCACATCTTGGGAACATGTAGAGTACTGGCAGACTCCCAGGCCAGAAATAATTGCACAGAGACAGTTATGTGAATGGGCACCTTCTTGGGAGCTGTTGATGCAAGTCCATTAGCTTGGATCTATAGGATGGAGGCCCCAGATTATATCTGTCAATTATCCTGTCAATTCTCCCTTTGGACTGGTAGAAATGTTGACTGTGAGTTATATTGGCTATGTTTGTTTAAGCACTTTCCTCATGCCCAATGTCAGTCCCCAATTGTACTACCTTTACAGAATAAAGCACAAATGGCTGGCTTTGGTATATTTTACTCAGAAGTAACTCCCTTGAAATAAATGAAGTTTCCTTCCTAAGAAGAACAAATTGTGATATGCCAGTCTTTGGCTGAGACCATAGAAAGCTTGTAGTTTCCAGGGACAGGGCTGTTTTCAGCACCATCCAAATTATCAAACTCAGGAACATCACAAATAGTCCCTTCCAATTCAACAATTCTATGATTCTATGCAGTGTGGGGTTTTTTCTTCTTCTAGAAAAATAGGTGCAAGTACTCCTCATGAAGTTGTGCCACTTTTTTACAATGAAAGAGAGAGGTGCCAGTACCGCGTAACCTTGAGTATCCCCTGGGGGGGGGGAGCACTGATTCCATGATTCCAGCATGTAACTTGAAGTAAGGGGAAAGTAAAACTGCACATTGTTAAAAAAATCCCTTTTGAGCTCAGGGCAAAAGCTATTGGCCTCCATAATGAAACCAAAAAACAATAATCTTCCCTTTTCCACAAGCTGTTGCACCACAAAGTAACTATTGGTCTTGGAAGATGTTCTTGGTCAGAAAGGCAAACTTGCAACATATGGTAGCTATCAACCCAAAGGCCATTTGGTTTTAACTATAACAATATGCCTTGTTGCAGACACTGGTCTGTGCATTTACACTAGGACTAGCAACCACCTTCTGATGACCCAAGAGTACTACACAGACAGCTCCTAAAGCACTGATAATATTCCAGAAAAATGTCTCCTTTAAGGAGAAAGACTGTGGCTCAGTGGTTAATTATTATTATTATTATTATTATTATTATTATTATTATTATTATTATTATTAATTTGTACGCCCACTCTGGGTGGCTTCCAACAAAGATACATTAAAATGTCATACATTAAAAACTTCCCTGAACAGGGCTGCCTTCAGATGTCTTCTAAATGTCAGGTAGTTGTTTATCTCTTTGACACCTGATGGGAGGGTGTTCCACCTGATGGTACAGTATCTCCCAAGTTCAATTCCCAGCATTTCCAGGTAGAGCTTGGATATATTCCTGCCCCAAACCCTGGAGAGAAGACAGTACTAAGCTAGATGGACTGGTGGTCTAACTTGGCATAAACCAACTTCCTATGCACCTGTGACATTTCATTCAACATTCCTCTGCTTTCACTTTCTTTTGATCCACTTTCCCACTGTATTATACCTACAGCCTTACTCATACTCTTTCTGCCATGCCTTCTTCTCATCCTTAAAATTCCCTAACAGAGTTCTTCCATAGAACAGTTTTTAAATAAAACAATTAATTAATTGCAAAAGGGAAAAAAAGAACAGGTATATTGGGGTGAGGGTGTTTGGTACTCATGTTCTCCAAGCAAAACTTAGCCACCAATGCAACCGGAATCTGTAGTGAGTAAAATTCCTTTCATTCTCACTGGGGAGATGCTGGTGAGAAATCGGGCATTAATTCAAGCCCATCTTTAAAATGTGCAATGCTTATTTTCTAAAACGAGCCTTTCTAAGACAGCTAATTAGAAACCAAACTGTCTGATCCAAAGCTCTTCTCATGGGTCAGCATCATTTCTTCAGGATTGAGCTGAAGCTGGTGCTGTCCCATAACAAGAGGTGCACCATGGCTTACTGACTCCAACCTGTGCCTGTACTGTGTTAGAGAAGTTTATAGAAAAGGCAAATAAGTGGTGACACCATAAAAATATCTAAAAGTGTTATGTACTGAGTTGAATAGGATCCAAAATGCAGCAGTCTGATTGGTCCTAGAACAATAGGATCCAGAATGCAGCAGTCTGATTGGTCCGCAGGAGCCACCCAATCCAGCTCCAGGTGGAAGTGAATCCACAACCTGATTGGCCTACAGGAGAATCCCGGAATTAGCCAGTCACGTGGGGCCCATTGTGTAAGTAATGTATATAAAGCAGACGTTTTGGGGAAACTTCCATTCCTCGTTACTATGAGCTGAATAAAGAACATGAAATCCACACTTGATTCCGAGTATATTTCACTGGTGACGATGATGGGATCCCACTGAGCTGACCGCCACACACAGCACCACAGCACCGCCACCTGCCACACCGCTGCCTCACACCGTGTATCCAGGCTTCAGCTCCGGGACCCAAGGAACTCAGAATGGCAACTGACAGCAGCTTCTCGCCGTTCAACCCAGCATCCGGAGACTGGGAAGTGTATGCCTCCCGTTTCACCTTTCTCCTAGAAGCCAAAGGGGTCACCAATGACACCAAGAAGAGGGTGATATTCTTCAGCGTCTGCGGAGAGGAGACGTTCGAAATTGCCCGGGCTCTCCTTGCGCCTAAAGACGTCACTACTGTTCCTTACAAAACAATAATGGAACGGCTAAAGGGGCACTCCGAGTATATTTCAAAAAGTATGCCATTGAGAAAGTGAATAGAGAAAAGCTTTTATCCCTCGCTCATAATACTAGAACTTCTGGACATCCAGCAAAGCTGAACACTGAAAATTTCAAGACAGACCCAAAAAAGTATTTCTTCACACAGCATATGGCCATCCTGTGTTATTGGTTAAGAGTTAGTGGTGGCCACTAATTTTAAAAGGGGATTAGATAAATTCATGGATTCAGATAAGGCTCTGTCAGTGGCTGCTAATTCGGACTGTGATGTTCTACCTTCACTGTAAAAGGCAGTAGGCTTCTGAATGCCAGCTGCGGAAAACCACAGGCAGGGAGAGTGCTGTTGTACCAAATACTGCTTGTGGGTTTGCCATCAACATCTGGCTGAGCACAGGATGCTGTACTAGATGGGACACTAGTCTGTGATACAGCAGGTTGTTTTTGTGTTCTTACTTTCAGTCTAGTTGGGTTATATAGGTGGAATAGAGGGTGCCATCTTGTCTTTTGTCTCAGCCAGAAAAATGTGTTGGGCTTGCATATTTGAGCATAGCCTAACCCTATAAATGACAAGAACAACCACAAATTCATCAGCGTACAAGACCAGTTTATTGAGTTTTCGGAACCAGTTGTTTTCTTGAAAAACCACAAATGGCATGCATGTACAATATTGAGATATTAACGCTACCCCGACTAAATTCTAGGCAAATCTTTCTCTGGGGACTTGAAAAGAAGAACATAGAATATTTTCTCACAAGATTTAACTGGTTGGCAAAACAATCTCTGTAGAGTGAATTGTGAGTATCTTGTGATGCAGCCTGAACTGGATTAGCTCCCTTTGTAATTGTTCTGGGAGAAGTACGGTAGCTGCAATTTTTTATGTGAAAGAAAAAATGCCTCACTTTTGTTGTTTAACGTAGCTGACTTAGGGCTTGTTCCTAAAAATAAATGGGAACATAGGCGCTTAGGAAGCTGCTTTCATTGAGACAATCTCTGATTCATCTCTTTCTGGGTCTGCACTGACACTAAGACACTAAGACTCTCATCCTCCAGCCCTGTCCTAGAAGGGCCTCCTTCTTCTGGACCCCCCTTGATCGTACAAGCCTCTTGCTTCAAGCACTTCCCATCTTGTCCCTTCCCCAGACTGTTCCCCAGTGTCCCACCACCACAATTTGGGGTCTAAGTCATCTTCTGTTTCATCCCGGGGGACTCTTAGGCAGGCGGTGCCCACCACTCTTCCTCATCCATCGAGTCCCTGACACTTGGGGAGCACCCACAAGTCTGTACTCCTGGCCTTGACATCCTCTCCCCCCCTCCAGACATAGCTGAAAAAGCCCTGCCCTTCTTTTCACAGCTTCTGAATAAGGCTGCAACATCAGAGGAGTGGTTTTTGTTTATCTCAAGTCGTCTGACCAAAGCCCAGTTTGAAATAAGTCGCCCCAAATGAATGGTCATTATTTTGTAATGACTATGGCCTTGATAATAATTATTTTGGTCTGCTGATCTTCAAGGTGAGCCTTGGTCAGATATGGAGCATTACAGTGGATGCTTGGGTTGTGAACATGATCCGTGCGGGAGGCACATTCACAACCCACAACGTCCGCAACCTGCAGCGCCGCGTCTGCACACATGCAGGTTGTGATTCAGCGCTTCTGCGCATGCGCAAAGGGCGATTTAGTGCTTCTGCGCATGCATGAATGCCGAAACCTGGAAGTAACCCATTCTGGTACTTCTAGGTTTCAGCACGTCCGTATCCCGAAAATGCGCAACCTGAAGCATCTGTAACCCGAGGTATGACTGTATTTAGTTCCTGTCACCTGCGGCAGCATCACCCATAGAACACATTGCGGAACCTGGAGCTATATGATAAGGACAAAATGTCATTTATTTCGTACCTTCATTTCCTAATCCATCTTAAAGGGATTCCATATTCAAGCACAGTAATATATCATGCCGTCATGCTGCCTGACTTTTTCACTGCACCAGATTAAAATGTGAAATTCTGTGAAGTTCAGTGCAACCATCCAGATCCTGAAGTGTCTTTAATCTCCCTTTGTTTTCTTTTTTCAGCAAGCAGTCTAAACCGTCATTCCTGTTAGTTATTAACTTAGGAAGTGATCTCATCCACATGCAACTAAAATAGTATTTAAATGTAAGTTTGAAAGATCCACTTTAGTCTCTTTACTTAGTAACGGGCAGTCATCCAAAGTGGCTTTATGCCAAGACAGGGGGTGGGAATCATTTCTCCTCTGTGCAGACAAATGCAAAGAGGGTCACTAACATGGAAGCTATCCAGAAAGTGAACAGCTAGAGTATATCTATCTACCTATCTATGGTGCAGCTAGGCTAGCCATTGGATTTACCTGAAATGAATGAGCTCATTAAGAGGCCCTATTTGTTGTTGTTGTTTAGTCGTTTAGTCGTGTCCGACTCTTCGTGACCCCATGGACCAGAGCACGCCAGGCACTCCTGTCTTCCACTGCCTCCCGCAGTTTGGTCAAATTCATGCTGGTAGCTTCGAGAACACTATCCAACCATCTCGTCCTCTGTCGTCCCCTTCTCCTTGTGCCCTCCATCTTTCCCAACATCAGGGTCTTTCCCAGGAAGTCTTCTCTTCTCATGAGGTGGCCAAAGTATTGGAGCCTCACAGTGGCGTAGCGTGGGTTGTCAGCACCCGGGGCAAGGCAAGTAATTTGCGCCCCCTAACCCGTGGATTTGCGCCCCCTAACCCTAACCCCCAGATGTTGCACCCGGTGTGGCCAGCCCCCCCTGCACCCCCCACGCTACGCCACTGGAGCCTCAGCTTCACGATCTGTCCTTCCAGTGAGCACTCAGGGCTGATTTCCTTAAGAATGGATAGGTTTGATCTTCTTGCAGGCAATGGGACTCTCAAGAGTCTCCTCCAGCACCATAATTCAAAAGCATCAATTCTTTGGCGATCAGACTATAGGCCCTATAAACCATATTATATAACCATGTCACCAATGGGTGACAGATGGGTGAATCTGTCAATTTTGGTTTCTTTCAGTTCCTCCTTTTTTCAGCAGTGCTTTTTTCTAGAAAAATGGGTGCCGGTACCCACCATGAAATTGTTCCAGTAAGTGCCAAACTTTTTAACAAAACAAAAGTGCCAGTACTGCATACTCTTGAGTGCCCGCTGGAAGCGAAACACTGAAGTTCAGTGTCCCCTAATATAGTACATTTTTGTATGTTATTTTTACCACTATATGCATTTTCATGCACACTTTACTCTTGGCAATTTTGTACACATTACTTGGCTAGAGAAGAGCATTTCAAAATTTGGAGGTGTCAGAAATTCTGCATTTTGGTCCTCAAGTTCTTTTGGAAAGTGCAGGTTAGGTAGATTTGCCTTTAAAATCAAACTCATTTTGATTTCTCCCCCATCCCTACACAAGGGTAAAAATTAGAGCCGTTTAAAGACTGGGGGAATTGATCCATGTTGAATAAGAGAGGGAATACCAACACACATTTCCTCTGAACAGCTTCTTAGAGAGCAGAGAAGTCTGTGAATATGTCAAATAATCTTAGGGTGGTACAGTAGGGCAATGAAGCATATGCGCATCACATATTCATTTGTTGTTTCAGAAAATGAAACATCAAAATGAAGCATCAAAAGAAGAAGATGGATCATACACAGAATCAGCTGAAAGCCAGATTGAAAAGCCCTGTTGACATGGGCTCAGAGGGTCATTGGATATAGCCAGGGATTTTTTTCAGCCAGAACTTGTTTATGGTGAGTTCTGGCACCTCTTTTTCTAGAAAAATAGCAGTGGATATAGCGCTAAGGCTGAAATTGCATGCACATATACCTGGATGTAAGTCCCACTGAACTCAGAGGGCCTTATTCCCAAGGAAGGTTGCCTCAGATTGAGCTGTGCATGTGCTTTACATTGTGGGGCTTAGGTGGGGGTATCTATATCAGAATCTCATCTTCATAATTGCATTCTAGCTGATTCCACGGTGAAGTACACACAGCATTGTACAAATCTGGTGTTAATTAAATGAGTTCACTGGCTTTTCTATATGAATACAGCACATCTGCTCAAACTGAGGATTAAAATATCAGCTGTAGTGTGAAATACAAATAATGACATTTTTAAACTAGCAGGTGGAATAGAATGAGCCATTGCTTTTGGCGGAAGGACTCAGTGACATGATATTATGGGTATTCATGTTTGAACTTTGCAGGAAGGGGCAGACATGTCTATTGGCTTGTTCTACATACACACAGCTGCAAAGAAAGCTGGAATTCTGTCCCTGCTATCATCAAGGAAGGACAAATAATGAAGCACTTTGATATGCTCAAGCGCTATTCATAGGAACTTTTTTAAAAAAAGAGAGAGAGAGGGAGTTATCTATGCACAACAGTCATTTCTCCCTTAACCATATACAAGGAATCCATGAATATAAACTAAAAATAACCTCTTGATAAAGATACAGAATTTTCAAGAGAATGTCCAAGATTGTCGATTCAGTAGCTCTGTACCAGTTGCATTGTTTATACTTCCACAAAAGGAAACTATCTGCAACACTACAATGATTATATTCAGAAACTGCTGCAGCTCATCATTGGCAGTGCCAATGTCCATCGGCTACATAACACTGGAAATTGTCACTTTGACACACACTGCCATTGACCTCCGATCAACGAGAACCAAAATGCTACCCCACTTTACACTCACTGAGAAGTAAGAACCATTTGGATATATCAGACAACATTGTCAGTTGTTCTCTGAGTCAATTACTACCAGAGATCACATTTCTTTGAGAAAATGGGGAAACTTTGAAAGCGTACTGTCAGACGAAATAGTTGAATCCTTTCTTCATTCAAAACATCTTTCACTCAGCTGTTGATTAAGGAAGAAGAAGAAGAAGAAGAAGAAGAAGAAGAAGAAGAAGAAGAGGAGGAGGAGGAGGAGGAGGAGGAGGAGGAGGAGGAGGAGGAGGAGTTTGGACTTGATATCCCGCCTTTCACTCCCCTTAAGGAGTCTCAAAGCGGCTAACATTCTCCTTTCCCTTCCTCCCCCACAACAAACACTCTGTGAGGTGAGTGGGGCTGAGAGACTTCAAAGAAGTGTGACTGGCCCAAGGTCACCCAGCAGCTGCATGAGGAGGAGCGGAGACGCAAACCCGGTTCCTCAGATTACGAGACTGCCGCTCTTAACCACTACACCACACTGGCTCCCCATTTGGATCTGCATTTGCAGCAGCCAGGTTACTGACTGGGTTTCCATTTAGAACTTCCATAACTCTTGTTTTAAAACAGCTGCAGGGGTTGCCAGTTTGTTTATGGGTTCAGTTAAATGTGCTCAAATTAGTATTTAATGCTTTAAATAATATAGGTCCCAGAAAGCTGAACTACAACTTCTTTCTCTACAGATGTTCTCAGGTCCTAAGATCAGCAGAAGGACCCACACGGTTGTGCCACCAGCCCCAGCAGAGGGTTTTATCTGGGGCAGCACCTAAGCTATGGAATTTCCTTCCCATAGGTATTCCTGTGGGGCCTTCATTATGTAGTTTTTGTCATTTGCTGAAAATTCATCTCTTTGTTCTGGCCTCTGATGCATCAGAAATTTATTTTAGACCCAGTCTGTTCTCTTGATGGTAATCTATTTTAACAGTGTTAATATTGTATTTGTAGATGGTTGAAAGCTGCTCTGGGTCCTCATGGTGAAAGACAGGTAAATATACATCTATATAATAAAATAACAACAGCAACAGCATGGTGATGATAATAATAACAAAATTCAAAATTTTAATTAGAAGTGACATGTGAAATTCATAAAAATTAAGCCAATCATATTTTCCATATTATAAAACTTCTGGTTTTGACACCATTGCATCTGAGTTGCACTATCAAAATCTGAAATGTGGGAAGCATGAAGCCCTTTTGCTTATGGAGTATGCAAATTCAAAACTTGATTTAAATGTGTAAAAAAGTCAAACTAACAGCCTCGTCCTCAAGGCTGCTCAAGAAATTAAAGAAACAAAAAAAATCAGTACAGTTTTGAAATCGGTGGTTAAAATCAGTGCAAAGTTGAAAGATACATTATACTGTCTTGATGCAAAATGGAGTCCAATTGTACCCAAACTCTGTGAAAATCTGCTCCTTGATCTCAGGAGCCATTGTGCAAAACTTTGATATTTTAAGATGAACAGCTTTCCAAAATATGTAGTAAAATTTTAATAATAATGACTTGAATTTTGTTTTATTGAGGGGTGGTTGTGGTTTCAAGCACTGCTCATTAGCCTCATGGAACTCCATTTGAACAGATGCTACAGCAACCTTACAAAATTGCCCATTCTTCCTAGCATCCCGGCCAGTGTTGGGATGCTCTCCCCATAATTAGCACCACCAAAAATGAATATTAGTCTATTCTTGTGATAACAAAGACGAGCATGTCATGAAAGACCTGATCTGCTGACATATGCTTCTTATTACAATATGAATGCGAGTTAAGTATGAAAGAAAAAGCATGACATCTAAGAGAGAGGAAAATTAAGTGAGAACCAAATTTTCTGTGTAAAGGCCCCCAAAAGATAAGGTTGTGCATCCTTATTCACAACAGGGGCTGTATTTAGGCTCCCTCAGATCCTTTGTGATTTCTCAGGCACATGAACCACGTTGGTGAAAACAAAATACACCCCTAATGGGAACTAGCTGGTGTCCGTGTGCTCTGAAGCGCATCTCTTTTTGCTATTCCATATGGATACCACATGGAGACTAAAGGAAAAGTGCAGCAAATCAACCTAATCCCATAATTCTTTGCCTGTAGTGAACAGAATGCTCCCACGAGTGACTTTCTAATGAAAAAGCAGGCAGACACTTTCTGTCTAGTCTGTGTTCTTCCCTCTTGCCCTTGTTATCAGAGTAACTCCATTATGCCACAGACAAATGCAATCAAGTCCCTTTTTTGGTCGACAATATGATAAGAATAATCTTTTCCTGATGAAATGGAAACAATTTTTAATTTTTGCTCCTTTTTGGTGCATTTCTTTTAATAAGAAGCAATTTTCAAATTTTTCTAATTACCCCTCTGAAGTCTTTGATCTTGCAAACCCCTTGCTGTTTGTTATTTCTGCTCTAAAACCACAGCAGCAGGCACGGCATTTCTGAGCTGTTGTTTTTTTCACAGGAAGGTTTTGAACCTCCTTTAGGACCCTCAGCTGAATTGCCCTTATAATTGGTAACGGCCTTCATGTGGAGCATGCCTTATATTGCAAGGGAGGCCAGACATTTGTTGTTAATTGTACAACAAGATCATCGGGTTCTGCCCACAATATTTTTTGAAGAGAAGCCTACTAATGGGACTTTATCATGCACAGCACTGAAGGCCTCTTCTGGCATTATCTGAAGGACTGCCTTCTCCTGCATCAACCCTCTCACTTAGGAAGGTCATTGGCAGATACCCTCTTTCCATCCATTTCTGTTCTCCATCTGTTTGGAACCATGTAGAGTGCCTTCTCAGTCTTTGCACCCAAGTTATGAAGTTATGAGGGACGTGGGTGGCATTGTGGGTTAAACCACAGAGCCTAGGGCTTGCCGATCAGAAGGTCGGTGGTTCAAATCCCCGTGACGGGGTGAGCTCCCATTGCTCAGTCCCTGCTCCTGCCAACCTAGCAGTTCGAAAGCACATCAAAGTGCAAGTAGATACTCTGGCAGGAAGGTAAACGGCGTTTCCGTGCGCTGCTCTGGTTCGCCAGAAGCAGCTTAGTCATGCTGGCCACATGACCCGGAAGCTGTACGCCGGCTCCCTCGGCCAATAAAGCGAGATGAGCGCTGCAACCCCAGAGTCGGTCACAACTGGACCTAATGGTCAGGGATCCCTTTACCTTTACCTTTACCTTATGAAGTTATGAGAGGGGTTCAACTTGCCCATTCTTTATGGACTTCCTCACAAATGCCTTAATGCATTAATGCTGAAGAACAAAACTTATTTATCCAAGATTATAACAGCTGTCATTTTTAATTTCTTAAGGGAACAGGTCACATCTTCAAATCTTCTCAGGAAAGAATTTAAAATATTCAGTCCAGCACAATATTTTCATGCTGGCATGACCAATTTGTCAGAAATCAAGCCTTTATCAGGAGAAACTGGCAACTCTCCCAGGCACCCGGCTTGGTCTCCTGTTGACCTCCCTGTCTGCTTTGCCGGCAGGATCCAGGCAGAGGTCGCGATAGGCGATCCTTCTCAGCGTGAGAAGAACACACCCCTCTTTCCTGCCCCCCCCCCCCCGGGCAGGGGAAAGAGATAGACAGAAACGTATTTACATGCCTTTATTCCTGTCTTTGCAGCGTTACAGAAAACATGACTGCTCTCTTCATACTCCAGTAGTCGAGAGAGTAAAAACACTTCCTGTCCAGCTCATATTACACTCTGAGCTAATTCCAGTGCCCTCTGCACTGTGACTTGACTGTCCCTCTGTTTCCCACGGAACAGTCCCAACATTCCCATTATGTTTTGCTTTCAAGCTACCAGCAGCTCGCGGCTGCATTGCTTCAATATCGTAACACAATTATCACCAATATCCGTAATACAATACACTAGAAGTCTTGCCTTGCCTTGCAATTGCTCTGTCTTGTTGACAATGGCTTTTTTTTAAAGCCAAGAAATCACTTTTCACTGCCATCTTAGTGTGCCATTCAGGCCACAGCACAGAGTGTGACAAATGACATTGGATTCTGATCCCATGTCTAAATGTGAACAAATGTAACATTCAAGCATTTCTTTTGATAACACAAAAGCTATCACATCCATGAAAGGGGATTATTATCTGTACTATAGAAGTGTGACCCCCTCCTTAAAATAGCCATGGTCAAGGCTATCTCTTCAGTAGAGAGATTCTATTTAGTCTGCTTTAATTATCAAAGCTCACAATTGAGAATTTGGGAATTAAGAACCAAGCATCCGTACTTCTCATATGATAGCTCGATGTTAACATACTGAAAAAAATAGGTTTCCCATTCTTCCACAAAAACTAGAATGAAACGAATAATCAAAGTAAGCTATTATTTCATTTATATGAAATAAACGAATTATGAATTGTGGAAACAATCAATGATCAATTATGAAAATAATCAATGTGGTACCCTCCAGATGTTGCTGGATTCCAGCTCTCATCAGCCAGCCTTGTCAATGGTCAGGAGTGATGGGAGTTGCAGTCCAACAACATCTAGAGATTCCTGCTCTATAGGCTCATAGACCCCCAGTACTAAAATTTTACACTGGATCTGATCTGTATGAAATTGCTTTTGCAAGCCTTGCTTACTTACTGTAGCCGTAGTATTTTAAGGCTTTGACATTACCATATTATGTTCACCATAATGATCCTTTTATCTAGGAACATATTTTTATATATAAATAAAACACATACTCACTTTAGAAGCTGGCTAACCAAACAATGTTTATTGCAGGAATAACATGGGACATAAACTGAGAGAACTAGAAATAAAATTGTGCTCCAGCCCAGTCTAATAAATGGAACCCCCTTAGGGTCATATGACTACAGCCCCAGACTATAAGATAAATGGTAGCAAAATAGTATCGTAAATATTGATCCCAGCACGGTTCCTTAGACACAAGGTGTGCCACATGCAAGAGATACAAGGTATTCACAGGTGCACACAGGGCTTAGATAGCAGCCACTGGGTTGACTGGGTTTCACAATAGCCAATGTTGCATTTTGCTGATGGAAAAACGATGCAGCTGAGACAGGATTTATTTTGTAATAGACAATAGGGGAGAAAGTAACATAGTAAACCAGTGAAAGGACAGACAGCACTTAGCAAACTGACCTCGTTTGTGCAAAAAGAAACTAAAAAATGGTGAATGTGTTTGTGCACTTTCCATCTATCATTTTAATTACCCAAACTGAAATGCCTTCAATAACATTATGAAAGGAACAATCAAAATATCCTTTCAGAGATTACACCGCAGCCTATAAGAAAGTATTTCATTATAGTAATCTGCAAGTGCTGACATGCAGTGAACTACCCCAATGTCCTTCTAAGTGCACTGAACATTCCTCTCCTTTAATAATGAAAGATATACTTTGGTGTCCAGGGGAAAAAATGCTTTGACTAAAGTGCTCATGTGATTGCCTGCCATAATCCCTACTACATATAGTTTTAAACACACACACACAAAACTATACAGCAAACGATACATAAAAAGTCTTTTATTTGCTTTCTCAGTCAGGGGATCTATTCCTTTCTCTCCTTGCAGGGTTGACCTTCTCTCAGCACATTGCCCTGCCACCACAACGATCTCTCCAGCTTAGATCAGTAAGAGAAACCCAGATCTTGTTTCCAGTGGGAATTGGATGTCAAGGTAAAGAGTCAGACTTTAAAGTGTTCTAGCAGAAGCCTCAAGCCACACACACACACACAAGAGAAAGAAGCCTGCCTGCAAGGTCAACTCAAGGAGCAGCTGAGCGAACGGTTCTTTTGTGAGGCTGTGTTGTCCTTATGAATGAACTTTGAGCCATCCTGACAGTATTTGCAGGAGCTATTGGGCATCTTTACAAGCATGGCTCCTAAGCTTCCATGAACAATCACATTTGTTTTGTACAACTCTCATTAAAATTGAGACAATGGAGAGATGGAGAAGGATGTTGTGGATTCACCCTGCCTTTACGTTTCCTGCACTCCTTGTTGCAGTGAGGACAGCCAGCTACACAGCACCAAAAGAGAGGAAAGGCACCATCAGAAAAAAGAAAAAGAAATGTATTTGCATGAAATATGCAAGTGCTGGTTTCAAGATGCGCCTCTGCCCCATACATTGCTCCATCTGGTCTTCACACTCTCTTCTCCTTCCTGCAACCAGCCACAACATCTGAACTCGCCTCTACGGCTGGCCCCATCCCCACAGTGGAGGGTGGCGGCCTAGGCAGCAGAAGCTGCTGACTCCTGCCCCTTCTCTCCTTCTTTCCCTCCCTCCCTTTCCCCACCCCTGCCCCACAGACATGGAAAGAGAAGCACAGATGAAAGGGAAGCGGTGCTCACTCTCGCCCCACACCTCACGGCGCAGCGAGCTGGTGACATGGCAGCAGCACACCCAGGGCGAGAGCATGCAGGGCAGGGCAGCCAAAGGGGAACAGTGCAACCTCTTGACTGAGAGCAACTACAGCCGCAAACAAGGGCTTCCATTTCCTCGCTGTCTCTGCCTCAGCCTCCAGCTTTTTGCAGTCCTCCTTTAAATCACAGTTTCTCTCCCCAACCTCCATTTACATTACTGCAAGATTTGAGAGGGGGAAAGGGTTCTGGCACTGTGTACCATTTATTGAGTACCACCAGAAGAAAAGCACTGCAGAGGATTAGAAGGATGCTGCCGCATGGTGTTCTTCTTGAAGCAAATGGAACTGAGTCGTATATTGTATGGTCTTATTTTGTAAGCCATACTGTACTTTCTCCTACACACCTCCCTGACAGTATGTCTCTGCCAGTACTCTCTTGGATTAACTCTTGCCCCAGAAGGCCTTGATATGATGATCTGGACCATCCATGCCTCTCCCCTAGATTGGTGGGAAACTCTTTAGACAATGAAATGAAAAAATTATAATGATTGCACTGGGTTTTCTCAGGGGGAAGTGAAATTTGTGATTCAGTTTTGAAAGGATGTTATTTCCTTTTTCTGTCTTCCTGAAGGAAGTATAAATTATCCCACTCATTCAATATCAGTATCTCCAGATGACAGCTCTCCAATCAGCGAATGAGGTTTATTAACTTGATTGAATAATAGCCGTTGATTTCTATAGCACAGGAACTCTCTATTAGGCCAGCTCACGTTGCATTGCTATTTGAGAACTCTTATTCCCTAGGGCAAAAAGCACCCTCACATCACAAACCAGAGTTACAGCCTTCTAGGTAAATAGTGTGCTCTGATTAATGTAAACAGTGCTTATCTAGAAAATAAATTGTGATTTAAGAATGCTACCCAATCAAATCTGCAACCAGAAATTACTTATTGTACAGAATGCAACAATCTAGCACACACAAGCACACATACACTCAAATATAACTTGCTCAGCAAATTCTAAAACAGCATTTTATAGCATTGGCTTTTCCTATAAAAACACACTGCAGGCATCTGAGGATTGTGACAATAAATCACAGGTTGCAATGAACTGTTGCTTCAGGTGTCATTCAGTTATCAGATAATTACGACTGCTAAATGAAAGACCGTCAAAGTGTAGGAGAAGCTTCCTAAGGAGGCTTTAGTCGTTTCTAGAATGCTTTTGTTTGTGAATATGGATTACTTCAGGCGGGAAAGACAAGGGAGGGGAGCTTCCTGGGACTGATTCAAGAAATGAGTCTATTTCTCTCCGCCCCTGCCTGCCCCCAGCAAAATTTCAAGGTAAATCTGAGGAGAAGGGGAGATGCAACACGTCCAACCATTCCTAGCTGGTACCATTAAATATCTACATGCTGCTATGTTTGCAGGTACACAACTGCCTGTTGAAAATTGATTGCCAATATACACCCTACATCTGTCTTGGAGATTGTGGCTGCTAGCGGAAAATGCTGCCTGACCACAGACATGCACGGTAGGTCACTGTGTACCAATCAGTTCACACTACCCTTTTTCCACGTCTCTTTGCACCCATGTAAATCATATGGAGAAATTCAGCAGTGTGAACTAATAGTTCTGGAGTCAGCGGAAAGCACACAGCTCATTTCACCAGCAGAATAAATCTTCAAAAGGGAGGATTTTGAAGCTAGGGTGAAAGAAAATGAATGCAGAAAAACGTGCATTGAAAATCATGCTTGCAAAAAAAATCAGGCTAGCATGGCTGCTGCTACTTAGGCGGCAGCAACTACAACTGGTATATATGTGTTTAAGGAAACATCAATCAATGCACTTGCAGGGATGACATTAAAGTGAATCCTTCTTCTGACAAAAAAAGAGGCCTGTCCTTAGGACCAAAAACAGCCAAAGGAAGATACAGTATCTAAACACACACTTTAAGTACTACTTAGCAAGACTCTGCATGCCGACTGCAGGAATGCTGACATCAGCCCCGGAGGGAAATGGTATTCAGGCCCTGGTTGAAGACGGTGGATTCTGCGAGATGAAAGTCAGCAGCAGCTGAAGCAACAAGAACAACAGGGAAGAGAGGAGAGGAGAGGAGATGGAAATCAGAAACGGGGTCACTGGGGCAGAGGCAACCCACCCGTCAGCTTCTGAACTACTTTGTTGTGGATTCTCTTTCTAGTGAAGAGCACCCTGGGGATACACCAGAGAAAGAAGCAGAAGGAGGCTAGGGCACCCGCAGGCAGGCAGGCAGGCAGGCAGGCAGGCAGGCAGGCAGATCCCTTCAGAAACAAGATAGAAATGCTGGATGCTGCCGAGATAAACCAAACATCAACTAGATCCTAGTTTTCAAACCTTTCAATGGTTTTGTGAACTTTGTAACAACAACAACAACAACAACAACAACAACAACAACAACAACAACAATAAGCTCTGACAGTCATTTTAAACCAGTCAAAAACACAACAAGATAGAACAGAACAAATTGTTTATATTTATGGATAAATTAAATAGAAATTAAACCTACAGCTATCTATTCGTAGTGATGTTTTGATTATTCAGTACTCTTATCCCGTTACAGTATTTAAGGAGTGGGGAATCATAGTCAGCCCAAGGGTTGCATTTTCTTCTGGGCCACTTCTGAGGGTCACATGCCGGCCCAGAGGAAAAGTTGGGTACAGAAACAAATGTCCATTTTACTTTTACACCCACGCAGATAGACAGACATCTCTCCATCTTCCAAGTAAGAATGCTCTGTGTTCTGACCTCACCCCATTCTTTCGGAGGAAGTAGCAGCGCCACCAATGCCAGGATGGTGCCTCTATCACTTCACCACCTGCTACTCATAGGTCTCCCACTTCACCTCTAGTTTGGCCACATGTCTATCAGCACTGCAGAAAAGGAACTTCAGAATCTGAGCGTCATTTCATTATCCCATGATAGTTGATGCAGTCCAGTTCAGAGCTACTCATTACTGAGAGAGAGAATGTGAAGGACAGAGTTGCTAGCTGTTTTTTAAAGGGGGGAGAGAGGGGGGGAGTACCAATGCTGCCAGCAGCACCTCTAGCATGTCTGGGTCATTGTGGAGGTTATGGCTGTAGCAAAATGCCTGAGTCACCTCTAGGCATTTTTCCTCCTCTGAGTTTGAGAATCTAATTTGCAACATTGGGTCCTCTTGACCTTTACACAAGGAGTATTCCTCTGGTGCTCATTCCCAGCTCAGAATTAGGACAAGTATGAGGCAAAGAGCTAATTGGAAAAAATAGTTTATTGTCTGTAGGGGGTTTCTTTTTTTAACTTCAGCCTTTACCAAAGTTTCCTTCAGCCTTGCAGAAATTTCAATATTTTCCTTCACAACAGAGATGAGCAATGCCTTCATCTTATCTCAGAAATAACACACATTCAGCTTTTGATTTTTATAGATGGACGGGGCTGTTACCAAGCCTAAAAACTCAGACTCCTGCTCCCATTTTGTCTTGGTTAGAAATCAAGAGAATCAGTACTTATTTTGTAGGTGGGAGTGGGCAGAAGGAGAGAACGAAACCAATCTAAACGACATTAAAACCAGGCCTTTCCTCAGGAAAGCTATGCTGATATATTGATCTGTTCCATTAATTTGTCCTTGTTTTATGGATGTAGTTTTAGTATCGATTTTACGCTGTTCACCATGACAATATAGTAGCGCCATAATATAATGGTTTCCAGATTAGGGAGAGGGATTAGTTGCGGAAGGGCCAAAGCTCAGTGGTAGAGCATGTGCTTTACATGCAGAAGGGCCAGGAGATAACCCTGCCGAAAACCTCAGAGAGCTGCTGCCAGTCTGTGTAGACAATATTGAGCCAGAAGCTCCCTATGATATTTCCCCTTAATGTTGCCAGCAGATAGATAGATAGATAAATAGATAGATAGATAGATAGATAGATAGATAGATAGATAGATAGATAGATAGATGATAGATAGATGATAGATGATAGATGATAGATGATAGATAGATAGATAGATAGATAGATGATAGATAGATAGATAGATAGATAGATAGATAGATAGATGATAGATAGATGATAGATAGATAGATAGATAGATAGATAGATAGATAGATAGAGATAGATAGAGATAGATAGATGATAGATAGATGATAGATAGATAGATAAACAGATGATAGATAGATAGATAGATAGATAGATAGATAGATAGATAGATAATGATGATAGATAGATAGATAGATAGATAGATATAGATAGATAGATAGATATAGATAGATAGATAGATAGATAGATGATAGATAGATAGATGATAGATGATAGATAGATAGATAGATAGATGATAGATAGATAGATAGATAGATAGATAGATAGATGATAGATAGATAGATGATAGATAAGATAGATACAGATAGATATACACAGACGACTCCCCACTTACGAGGGGGTTACTTTCTGGGCTCCCATGTGCATAAGTGAAATGCATGTAAGTGGGGAGCCTGCAGAAAGTGGTGAGCCTGTGAAAATTCTAGCTTCCTGCCCAACAGCTGTTGAGTGGGGTAGCATGGCAGCATTGAGAGCTCCTATACGCCATTTTGGAGCCCTTGAAGTCTTTTTTAATGGACTTCAGACTCTGTAAAGGATCGCCTCATGAGCCACAAGGATCTTCCTGCTCTCTCCCACCATTTCTGGTTAGTATTGAAATATTTAATGATTTCCCGGCACTGCATGTATATGAGGTCAAGGTTGATTTGGTTGTGCACAAGTGGGGGGAATGCCTGTCTATTTTTCTCTCTATATGCAAATAAAATAAATAAAATCACAAGCTTGTGAGGCCAGTATGACTTTTGCCAGGCATTTAAGAGGTAGTTCCAGTGTCAGATACCAACAAAATTCTGGTAACCACCTGTCAAGACTTACATGGCAGAGAACCCAGAAATAGCTCCCTAAGCTACATCTGATGTTTGATGTTGTGTCCAACCAGCTGCTGTTGGTGATAGGTGATCCCTCTGCAGGAGCATTATTGGTACATTATTGGAGCATTATTGCCAAGGTGGTAAGGCTCATCTGATAGCAACAAGAAACCAAGCTTTTGTGTCATTGGCCCAGCCTTGTGACATACTCAGCCAGTAGAGATTCAGCAGCTTCTGCATGATGTCAATTTTTCTGTTTCATCCGGCTTATGCAGGCAATTAATAATACATATTTCCATACCAGCTGGTTTTAAAAGTTTCACATGGTTTATATTTTATGTATAACTATTGTAAACTTCTCTGATTTTTTTAATGAAATAGAATTTTTAAAAATAAATAAATAGTAAATAAAGTGAGTGCCTTGTGTAATATGGTGCAAGTAAGGCTGGATAAAAATGTAATATATTAAATAAATGTGCCATAGGGTGGTTCTTTGGATACTGCTGCAGCAGGCAACATACGTAAATGGAAAAAACCGTTCCTAAAATTGGTCTACCAGAATGAGAACTGTGATGTTGGAAAAATGGGCTCCTTTCCCACAAAAAGATAAAAATTGTTGCTCCCATGATACACTCATTGTGAAAATAGACCTCAGTGTGCAGTTTCTCTGCTTCTTAGCCTTCAGTGTGTCGTCAGAACCAATCTGCAAGGCATGCAATGCCAGTAGCAGAAATGAGCCAGTTTGCTGTATTTCACAATACTGCACACATGTTAATAAATGATGGTATTCAATCTCAAATGTACCTGGTTTGGAATATACATTTGTGTCACCCGCAATGCGTGGACAATTTATGAATCAGGTACAATTTCACCCAGGAGCCCTCCAACAGCATGGAATTGTTATCAGGCTGCAGTGCAGGCAGGGCTGGGGAATGTTCAGCAGAGCAGATTTCCAAAGCTACTGCTTCCATAGGCACACGAATCGTTAATTGTTAACCCCTTATTCTCCTCTAATGCCATGTGGAGCATAGGAGCACAGGAATACAGGGACCTACCTTATGCTAAATACAAACTAGCCCACAGCTTTGTAAAATTAAAAATGCAGGATTTAATTGCATTTGCCTTCAGAAAGGTTACTCAGAAGGATTACATTAAAAGCAAGGGCAACCCTAATAGGTTGTTGCAAAAAAAATTAATACATTTGCTTTGAACCAATATTTCCTATTAAATGCTATTGACTAAAAACTAATCAAATACACAAGCCAATTTGTAAAGGCGATTAATATAAGTTATACCCAAAGGGAGAGGTTGAGAAACTACTTTTGCATTTAATTAGGCAATGGAGAACGTTCTCATATGTTATTAACTATAATTTAATAAAAATATGCAAGGTAGTTCAGTTAGGGCTGAGCGATGTTTAGTTTTCAGCATTGTGATTTATCACCAACTAAACATTGCTGGCGCCACCACTGGTGGGAGGCTGCTTCAATCCTCCTTCCCCTCCCCAGCAGGAGGAGGAGCCAGCCACTGAAGCTGAGCTGTTCTCAGCTCCATGCTTCACCTCCATGTTTTTGAACATGGGGGGCAACCCCCACCTCCAAAATATTGGGAGGCCCCAAAGAGCTCAGCGTCCAGGAGCTGGCGCCCCTGCGTATACTTGTCAGGCCCACACGCCATATGTTAGAGGAACCTGTACTAGTTGTGGCTCCTTCAATGGGTCAAACATCAGTCAATATTTACAACTGTCAAGGTGAACCACGGGTGACCAATCACATAGATGTCTAGTTTGCAAAATACATTTCCCTCAAAAAAATGTGGGGAGTCTTTATGAATCAAGTATTCATATGGAACATGCAAGTCAAGTCCTATGAGATGTTTTCTATACAATGAAAGACTCTTGCTGGACTAATAAATGTCTGGACTGGGCTATTGTGTAGAGGATACAAGAATCCCAAGACAAGTAGGGAACATGGAACATGAAAAACAAAGGGAAAGTTGTAGGGTAATAGAAAACATTATCTGCAGCAGTTAATTAACCATTATAGTTAATTATATTATTGGGGGTACATGTTGTGCCAGATAGCACAGCTCCTGGGATTCAGCAATTTTGGATTCCCTCTGCTATATATGGGTCTGCAATTATTTAAAATTCAAGCTATGCTACAATTCTGAGAAGGGCCAAACGTTCCAACTCCTCCTCTGCTCCCAGCAGCTACTTGCCAGTGTCCTTCATTCATTACAGATGATTGTGGAAAAACAAAATTTCAGAAGCAGACAGTTGCAATTAGAATGATCAAAGAAAATAATTATGCTGATTTTTTAATAAAAAAACTACTATAACAATTCAAGTTATTAAAAAGCAGAAGCAGTTTCAAGTCAAAATAAATTTCTGATGCTATTTTCCATCTGCAAAGCCAGTATTGTACAAAAGGCAAGAAACCAGCAGAGGAACTAAACCTTTATGATATTTCCATCCTTTCCTAAGATTCTGTTGAGCAAAATGCCATTTGCGGTGAAGAATGTTAGACCTGGGAATAGACAGATATGTACCCCAAAGCAAGGAGAGTCTAGGTTTTTTCCACCCTTCCAGCAAAATTTCTTCTTTGTAGTGTAATTTGGTCAACTACTTCCCAACTCTCCACACATTTCAGGTGGGCTGCCTACCTTTTTAAAAAATATATTTAAAGAACCACTTGCAAATTTCACAGAATCATAGAATTGTAGAGTTGGAAGAGACACCGAGAGTCATCTAGTCCAACCCCCTGCAATGCAGAAATCCTGCCCACAGCTGTCCCTGGATGGGCTTGAACCACCAACCTTCTGGTTAAGAGCCGGACGCACTGACCCATTGCACCACAGAGACCTTTTTATGTAGAGGTTATAAGATTGGAAGTGGGGTTTGTTCCAAAATACCCTGAATTTTTGCATAAATGTGACTTTGGATAATTTATCCAACATCCTTACTGGTGGGTGTTATACCACACAAGTGAAACCTGCAACAAGATATTGCAGTGTGGAGTTCACCTATATAACGTTCAAACTCCATTTGCAAAATACTCCATTCCATTGCTCTCCTCTCCAGTGTTCTGCCCACCATTTTCCAGTCAGCATTCTGAAGCAACTGAGCATGCTCAGTCTTCATTGGGCTGCTTGGTGTCACCGTCCCCCTTTAGGATGTTATTTCTGAACACTTTTTACTGACCAGCTGCATGGAGCTAAGCTAAGGCTTGGCTTAGTATCTTACCCAAACCCAGACTTGTGATTAAGCCTCTCCTCACTAAGCAAAATTCCTAGTTCGGATGACATGATAAGCCAAGCTTTGACTTAGTTTAGCACTGTCATGGGAAGGATCAGGGAGGTGCAAAGAAACTCTTATCCAGAAGCGTGAAGTCTCACTGAACCATAGTTCAGCATACTGGCTTATGCAGAGCAGCTGGTTATGTGACTGCAAGTTATAGATGTCCGGGTACCCCCTTTTAGGGGTGCAGCAGCTTTGCGGGATGGTCAGTGCCTCCCCTCCCACCAGCGACGCAGGGCTGGGCGTCAGGGTCTGATCCCTGCCAGAGGGCAAGCTTCAGCTCACGGAAAATCCTGTTCTGTGTCAGCCTGTCATACAATTGGTCAATGGCAGGCTGCCATGGCTGGGCTGGGCTCTCCGGGGTTGGGCTTGAGGGAACAATCAGGCTTCCCTCAGGTTCGCTCCCAGGGCATTTAAAACAGGCCATGGCAGGCCCAGACACGCAGCTCTTCTTCGCCGTTTACATCTTGGTGAGGTAAAAAAAATTCAGAGGTTGACATACAACTTTTGACAGACAGCTTTTCATGTGTCTGTTCTCAATCCTTCAGTTTTAGCCCAATTTATGGGGTAGGTGTGCTGCCACAAAACCTATTGCTTTAAAAAAAAAACAGGCTCTTTAAATGAAGGCATTTCATCCCAAGGTTCTGCCACTCAGTTGCTTCTTTAAAATTCTCAGAGCCTGGAGCAGTGCTGTGAAAATCAGAGCCCTCCTTGAGGAAATCAGGTCTGCTGGAGAGTAAGTCTTTGCTTCATGTGAAGTCTTTTGTGTTCCAGGCTGAGTCTGTAGCAATTCCCAGTTTTACAAACATATTATGCACTGTTCCTGACAAGGAGGAAACTTGAGGCAGAATGCAAATAAATATACATTTCCCAACAGAAATTCCCACTGTCCAGGTGGCAATTCTACCACACAAGAGCTGTCTGCAGCAACAAGACAAAACAGAGTGTGATCTTACTGCCATTCGTGCAGCTTCCCATACCAGAAGCTGATAGAAAAACAAAAACGTACACTGTCTTTTTCTCAGGACTGGATATTCTACATACCCCAGTGGCATTTTTTTTCTATAAAAAGTTGATACTGCTGCAGGTTGTGTGTGTGTGTCTTAGCTTAACTGCTTACAAATATACTCCATCAAATAATGGTGCTTTTTTGACCTCACACATTCAAAGTGAGCAGGAAAACATAATTGTAGACTTGGTAGGGTTGGTTGCTTATTTGAACTGACATATGTCTGTCAGGTGCCAGACATACATAGAAGAAAATAAAACACTCAAAAATGTCCTTATTTCCTTGTAGAGGTATCCAAGATTCATATAAATATGGATTTTGTTTGTAACACTTTCATGTTACACAATTTGAAGCTGAGGGACAAGAAGATTTTGATAGTGTTGCTGGACATCTTTGAAATAGCTGGATTTGTTTATCAGATTTGGAAGAACTGTTTTTGAGGGGCCCATTGAGTGCATCTGGTTGGTGGGGGAATAAGAGTCCTCAAGTGGATTCAAAATTGCTGGACAGACTCAGTTTATCCTAAAAGCCTTTAAGAGTTCAGTGGATGTTCTCCGGGTTTGTTGACCTTTTTCTATTGCAAATTAAATCTTCCCTATACTGTATATTTGGAGAATGAATTAGACTGATTCATCAGCATATATTCTCAAGGCTTTGTGCATTTTCTGTGCCTGTTTGCCAGTCTATATACAACTACAGAATTTTTATTTTTATTTTGCAGGCAACACTGCTAAGGGAAATCTTTAAGGAAGAGAAAGTGTGAGGTGGCTAATCATGAGAAACGCCAAAGAAATTATGCTTGCTGGAAGATATCCAGAGTTTAATTCTGAAGGCTGCACTAGATTCACGCTTGTTCACAGTCACAACTGTTTCACAAAATACAAGCGTTTAAGCCCCTATTCTTTATTCTTGTGCATCGAAGCACATCTGATCTATAAATGTATCTCATTGCAGACTAACATTCACCAGGCGGTTGCTGCTTATTTTTACTGCAGGAGGAACATCTGTCTGTTCACTGGGCTAGATGTGAATGCCGTGGTTTTATTTCCCACTTTTGAAATCCATCTCCAGAGAAAAGAGGGAAGAATAAATAAGCCTGCTGCTTACCCACTTTCAAGTCTTTGCTGATCCTTGGCCTTCTATACATCAATACACACAGGACTGTGATATGTGGGATAAAAAGGTCAGCTGGGTAGGGGGGGGATGATAATTAGTTACATAGGAAGCTGCCTTAGGCAATGTCAGGCTGTCTAGTTCCATATTGCCCACACGGCCTGGCAGCAGCTCTCCAAAGTTTCTGACAGGGGATATTCCCAGCCATACCTGGAGATGCCATGGAGCATGTTGTTGTTGTTTAGTTATTTAGCCGTGTCCGACTCTTCGTGACCCCATGGACCAGAGCACGCCAGGCACTCCTTGCGTTCCACTGCCTCCTGCAGTTTGGTCAAACTCATGCTGGTAGCTTCGAGAACACTGTCCAACCATCTCATCCTCTGTCATCCCCTTCTCCTTGTGCCCTCAATCTTTCCCAACATCAGGGTCTTTTCCAGGGAGTCTTCTCTTCTCATGAGGTGGCCAAAGTATTGGAGCCTCAGCTTCACGATCTGTCCTTCCAGTGAGCACTCAGGGCTGATTTCCTTAAGAATGGATAGGTTTGATCTTCTTGCAGTCCATAGGACTCTCAAGAATCTCCTCCAGCACCATAATTCAAAAGCATCAATTATTCGGTGATCAGCCTTCTTTATGGTCCAGCTCTCACTTCCATACATCACTACTGGGAAAACCATAGCTTTAACTATACGGACCTTTGTTGGCAAGGTGATGTTTCTACTTTTTAAGATGCTGTCTAGGTTTGTCATCAATTTTCTCTCAAGAAGCAGGCGTCTTTTAATTTCATGACTGCTGTCACCATCTGTAGTGATCATGGAACCCAAGAAAGTAAAATCTCCTTCATGGATCACTGCCTTGTTGTGGCAAAGGGGCTTAAATAACCCAGAGAAGCTATGAGCTATGCTGTGTAGGGCCACCCAAGATGGACGGGTCATAGTGGAGAGTTTTGACTAAACGTGATCCACCTGGAGCAGGAACCGGCAAGCCACTCCAGTATCCCTGCCAAGAAAACTCCATTGACAAAGACAACAGGCCAGGGAGCATACCTGGGACATTTTGCACTGAGCTACGGCCCGTCCCCAAATATATTCTGCTGATGCAAAATGCCGTGATCCTGTGACACATTGATTTATATTGTCCATAGCATATGGTGTACCTGCGAAATGAATGCATCTAACTGTGACCACATTCACACCATGCATTTAAAGCACCACAGCACCACTTTAAACAGTCATGGCTTCCCCCAATGATTTGTGGGAGCTGTAGTTTATTAAGGGTGCTGAGAGTTATGAGGACACTCTCATGCTTCTCCCAGAGTTCAGTCCCAAGAGTTTCCTGGAAATACATACCCTCCAACATTGAACCTGAAAAAACTTCCCTATACAGGGCTGCCTTCAGATGTCTTCTAAAGGTTGTATAGTTACTTATCTCCTTGGCTCGGGGGTCGCAGAACTCCATAACCAATGAAAATAGGGACATCCTACCATATCCTCCAACATTTCTTTGATAAAAATAGGGACATCCTAAGGGAAAGTGAGACATTCCAGGATCCAATCAGAAACCGGGATGGCTTCTGTAAATCCGTAACGGTCCCTGGAAAATAGCGACAGTTGAAGGATTGATTGTTAAGCCACTCTGGGGATCTTGCTACCTCTGTCTCCACCCCTTGATGTAGGATGGGCACTTATGCATTGCCAAAAAAGGGCAAATGTATCAGCAGAATAATGGGCAAAAGACGGCACAGGTTTGCATAGAATTTGCATGTGCTCATTGTATGCATAAGAGGCAAATTTAGAACTAAAATTGAAATAGAAATGCAATACACCTCACCATAGTGGGTAAGATGACCTGCGTGTCCGAGTGCTGTCAAAATGCTGTTGATGGGCAACTTCAAGGTGTCTCCTGCTCTCCCATCTTATAGTTCACTATCTTTAAACCAGGCTTGGACCAGGCAGCCCTTTAAACTAGGAGTACTTCAGAAAGAGGCTTGTCCTCTGTAAATAATGGCACATGGCAGCCCCAGCTTTTGATGTGTGACACGCTTCATGAATAACTTCATGGATGTGTTGGCTCTCAGCAGGTTGAGCAAGCATCTTGTTTACTTTCATTTAATTTGAACTGCATTTGGCCTATTTCAGAGGTATTAGGATGCTCTCCCCCCGTCCTGCCCACTCCATTTCCACTGACTTATTTAAACCGGTGGCTAGAGAGGTTCCCCCTGCCCTGAGCTTCAATGCTGGATATGTGTATATCAGGATTAACTTTTCAACTCAGTAGTAAATTTTCATTTGTCATGGAAATTGTGAGTCATGAAAAAATAATCTAAACTTGGCTTGTTTGGACCCAGTAATAAAGCTTTTTACAAGACATGAAATAACCAGGCAGTGCAAATTCAGATCTCAACTGTTCTTGTTGGGGTTCTCAGACAGAAGCAAAATGATTCCAGATGCATTCAGGGTGCTTGTAGCTCTTGCCTTACTCTCTTTCATAAATACTGTTAAATTCTGATCAGTGTTCAAGATTGCATTTTGCCACCAGGGACCTAAGGTAATAGAGCAATATTTCTACAAGATTTGTTGCCAATGTCTTCCAAAGGCTAGACTTCAGCGCACAAAGCAAGCTTCTTTAATATTTTATTCCCCAGGGTTAGCTTTTTAATGTTCAGTGCTTCCAAAAGTAAACAGAGAAAATACCTGTTTAGTCTCAATACAGATCAAAAGATTATTTTGCAAAGATGGAATGACCTTGGTAATAGTGGTTACTGACAGAGTGAAGCAATGCATGAGATCTGCAGAATTCAGCACGATTCAGAAAACTAAAAGGAAAAAAAGGAAGATCACCTTCAAATTATTTCTTCGTGTAATGCACAATAAAAATAATAGAAATCGTTTTTTTAATTGAAGGAAGGGTTGTACAATCTTGCATTTTAAACTTAATTCATCAAGTAATATTATGAATAGGATTTTTAATGCTGTATTTTATATTGCTGTAACCTGACCTGGGACCTACTAGTGATGGATGGAATATTGTTGTTTTCCTTCCTGTGATTTAAGTACCAACACATTGGCTTAGCACTAGAAATTGTTGGTATGATTAAGTATCAACATATCGGTACAGCATCTGAAGTCTCCATTCTAACTAATAGAAATGAAAAGCCATGAATATGACCACACCTTTTTAAAAAAAAAATCAATATGGTTATAGCTGGAAATAAAAGAAAACTGCAATATCTGAAATAAAAATTTACAGTGGTACCTCAGGTTAAGTACTTAATTCGTTCCGGAGGTCCGTACTTAACCTGAAACTGTTCTTAACCTGAAGCACCACTCTAGCTAATGGGGCCTCCTGCTGCCACTGCACCGCCGCTGCACGATTTCTGTTCTCATCCTGAAGCAAAGTTCTTAACCTGAAGCACTATTTCTGGGTTAGCGGAGTCTGTAACCTGAAGCATATGTAACCCAAGGTACCACTGTACATGTTATGTCTGCAGAAATCTTATGTAGTCAAGACTTACTTATCATAAAATTAATTCAGCCTTTTTCTTCTGTAACACTTCACTCTAGCCTATGATTAAATTCAGCCTCTAATTCTGGAAAGAAGTGTGTTCATTTAGGCTCCCAGTCCCTACCCCTGGCTGCCATTATATACAATGTATATCCAAGTACAGCTGTTTATCTCAGACTTCTTCAAGTCATTGCATCAGTTTCGATAACAAACTGCTGAGTCTTCATGGCAGGAGCCGTATTTTTAACCTACAAGGACAGAACCACACATTCACTTCATATATCATGCCCTTCATTTGAAATCCCAAGGTACTAGTAAGCAAATGGTGTTTCCGTGCACTCTGGCTTCCGTCACGGTGTTCCATTGCACCAGAAGCAGTTTAGTCATGCTGGCCACATGACCCGGAAAGCTGTCTGTAGACAAACGTTGGATCCCTCGGCCTGAAGTGAGACGAGCACCGCACCCCATAGTCACCTTTGACTGGAGTTAACTACCAGGGGCCTTTTACCTTTTTTTTACCTACTAGTACAGTATTTTTTTAAAAAATGCAATGCAAAATAAAACAGCAGCCAACTGGCCATGGCAGATGTTTCATTAATAAATGCAATGGGAGCCTGGGATGATTTGCTACTGTAGACAACATGCCCTGCTGCCCCACCCCTACATCTAGGCCCATACCCTCCAACATTTCTCTGATGGAAATAGGGATGTCCCATTCCATAATGATAATTTTACTATTTATGCCCCACATATCTTACTGGCTTCCCCCAGACACTCTAGGCAGATTCCAACATATATAAAAACATGATAGAACATTAAACATTAAAAAAAAAAAACTTCCCTATACAGGATTGCCTTCAGATGTCTCAGGGGCTGGATAAATCCATACCCTCCAACATTTCCCCAATGAAAATAGGGACGTCCTAAGGAAAAGCAGGACATTCCAAGATCAAATCAGAAACCAGGACGGCTTCTCTAAATCAGGGACGTCCCTGGAAAATAGGGACACTTGGAGGGTCTGTAGGCCTCCTCTCTGCCTCTCATTGTACCCTGACACCACAACTACACCCTTGCCCGCAGCAGCCCGCAGCACTAAGGGTGAGAATATGGCAGTCAATAAAGCCATTCAGAGCTTCCACCCTATTAGTAGTCGGACACTGTTAATGTGCTGGCACCTCAAGTCCCAACTACAGTGCTCCCAAATGAGTTCACTTCTCTTCCTCTCATTCTTTCACAGCTGTTGTTACTTATTCTTACCACCCCTGCACTGCTGCATATAATTTACATTCCTACACATATCATTTATATTTCGCATCATTGATTCGATTCCAAAAATTTCTTTCCTATTTAGTCTAATAGATGTAAAACATGATTTAGACATTTGCTCATAAATGTGACTGAAACCAGCTGTGCCTCCACAAGTGATTGGATAAAGCACAATATTTAATATCTTTCTGCCTGCATTAATGGGAATTTCACACTTTATGTGTGGTAACAAGCACATGCCTGCATCCTCATGTGCACATGGTGGGAAGCAGCCATTCTGGTGTGTGTCTTAAACAGAAAAGGCTGAAGTTTTAACCCCGCTTACCTGAAAGTAATATCCACTGAATTCAATAGGACTTTCTTCTGAGTAGGCAAGGTTAGCTTTGTGCTGAAAGTGAGAAAGATAAAATATGCTGCATATGTAAAACTCATCCCTAAGTAAGCACTGACACCATAAACAGCTTCCTCTCCCATGTGAGAGAAGTGTGTATGCATAGGTATATATCTTCTCTCAGATGGAATAATTCCATGTGTGCCTAGAGGAAGCACATAGCGTGTGTCACCCAGAAACAAAGAAAGAACGCTTTCTGCTTCTAAAAACAACTTTTTGTTGCTTATTCATATGCAAATGGTACTGTTTATTCATATGAAAATCTTTGCTGTTTATTCATATGCAAATGTTTGCAGATTTCATTGACTGGACAATTAAAATGCATACCATTAATCAACTAAAATTTATTTGAGTGACACTGTAATAGAGAATGAGAGCGATATGCAGGGACTGAAAATATGGAAGAACATAAGAAGACTCCTGCTGGCCAACGACCCATCTACTTCAGCATCCTGTTCTCACAGTGGCCAACCTGATGCCTGTGGTAAGTATGCAAGCAGCACCTGATCATAACAGCGCTCTTCCCTCCTGCAGTTTCCAGCAGCTGGTATTCAGAGCCATAAGGCCCTCTGATCTTCGGGGCAGAGCATAGCCAACTAGTAGCCATTGAGAGCCTTATCTTCCATGAATTGGTCTAATCCTCTTTTAAAGCCATCCAAGTAGGTGGCCATCACTGGCTCCTGAGAGAGCAAGTTCCTGGGTTTTAACTACCGTATTTTTTGCACCATAACACTCACTTTTTTCCTCCTAAAAGGTAAGGGGAAATGTCTGTGCGTGTTATGGAGGGAATGCCTACGGGTGGCATGCCTACGGATTTTCCTCCTCTAAAAACTACGTGCGTGTTATGGTCGGGTGCGTGTTATAGAGCGAAAAATACGGTATTCACTCTGTGAATAAGCACTTAACCTTGATCTGTCCTGAATCTTCCAGCATTCAGCTTCATTGTATGTCCATGAGTTCTAGTGTTATAAGAGAGGGAGAAAAACTTTTCTCTTTCCGCTTTTGCCATACCATACAGTGGTACCTCTGGTTGCAAACAGGATCCGTTCCGGAGCCCCATTCGCAACCTGAAAGGAACGCACCCCGTGTCTGCACATGCGCGGCTCACAATTTGCTGCTTCTGCGCATGCCGTCATTTTGTGGGTCTGCGCATGCACGAGCGACGAAACCCAGAAGTAACCCTTTCCGGTACTTCCGGGTCACCGCGGGACGCAACCTGAAGCAAATGTAACATGAAGTATGACTGTAGTTGTGTAGACTTCTATGGTGTCACCTCTTGCTTACCTTTTCTCTAAACAGAAAAGCCCCAAATCAGTGGTGTAGCATGGGGGGTTGTCACGGGGCGGTTGCGCCAGGCACAAAATTGTTAGGAGGCGTTGGTGTTGCCTCAGTACAGCTGCATGCTTCCCTTTCTGGGCTCTGTTGAAAACGGCTTCTCCATGCAAACCAGGAATTGACCTCTCCAGACAACGGAACAACTCTTCTTTCCTTATCTCTGCAGTTGCAGTCTTCTGAGTGATACGGACACCATTAGGCAGTTTAATGCACATGCATACTCCATCCATTTCCCTCCCTCCCCTCCACACAGCCCTGGGCTGTGCAACCCACACTACACCACTGCCCCAAATGCTCCAACTTTTCCTTGAAGGGGAACTGCTGCACCCCCTTTCATTCTGGTTGCCCTTTTCCAAATCTTTTCCACCTCTGCAACCTCTTCTTTGAGGCCAGGCAACCAGAACTGTAGACAGTGTTACAATTGTGGTTGCACCATAGAGTCCTATAATGGCATTATAAAACCAGCAGTTTTCTTTTTTGTTCCTTTACTAATGACCCCAGCATGGAATTTGCCTTTTCCACGGCTGCTGCACAATGGGTCCACATCTTCAGACACACTCAGATACGCAGCAGCAGCAGGGACACTTGGGTAAGGTTGCTTGTCTGTGAGGGTGTCTTTTGCTGGATCAGGATGTTTAGCTTTCATAAGGCCAGTGCAGAAATTCACATCTCATATTTCTCTCAGGAGCAGATCTAAAATTCTACCTATCAATCCACTCTGGTTCTTGATTTGTCTCAAAAGTAGCAACCTTATTCCCATGTAAGCAGAGCTAAATTTCATTTCGAAATACAGGAGGTACACATTAGTTTCCCAAATCAGATGATGAGTTGTACTAAATATTTTAAATCTGAATTTCATTCCTACCAACAGCAGACATTTCAAGATTATTTCTGTTTAACCTAACAAAGCCATGTCAGCAGAGATAAAAATTATGCCAGAAAAGATCCGTCAGTATAATCCTATAGAATGATAGAAGATGACTTTATTCTTGCCATATTTTTTACCTGGCTGCACTAACTGCAATCTTTTTATTGTGGTTTAGAAGGCATATATAAAACATACATTTCTGAATGTGGCTCTGCTTTCAATTTATTTGATCTGTGGAATTAATCAGATTATGCTAATATTTAACAGAGGGGTTTTTAAAAAAAATAATCAGATTTTATTCCTCTTGGCTGTGCTCAAATGAATCACATCCCTTACATTATGTGACATTTTTTCTTTTTCTTTCTCAAAGGCCCATGGGCATTATGTGAACATTGTTTAACTTGTATAACATCAAATGTGCATTTCTCTATCATCTTCCAAAGTGGTTTATTGAGATGAAACTGAAGACCGCATGAAAAATAGAACAAAACAAAAACATTATTTGATATGATTAATGTCTGTTCAGGGAGAGGATCACGTCACCAGAATTCTTCAAGCCATCAATCTGAAAAAAACACAAAATGTTTCTAAATGGCACAACCCTGTGATTCTAGCGCTTGTATTACCACAAAAGGCAGTGTTTACCTTGTTTGTATGGAAACACTAACACAGCACCCACCTCTTTACAAATGAACCACAATGCCTATAGGAAGGAGGTTGGTTCCCCTCACATAGTGATACTGAAGCCTAGGAGTCTCATGAGATTAGAGATTTGGCCTGGAGGCTGTCTCATAAGACTTCAGACAAGGTGCATTGCAGACAACCCCCAAATGTCCTGTTTAACGAAGACATTCTGAAAAAAGCAGTTTAGTTGTGAAGACAGTAAGAAAATCAAGCAACCCCAAAGTCAGGAACAGCGCCAGGCTGAGCTGTCCACGGCCTGCAAACAGTAACTCCACAGAGAAGTGATTCAGCTTTTATCCTGTTCTCTCCCACTGGAGTCAACGGGGGGGGGGGGGAGAGAATTACACCCCATCTTATTGTGGTCAAGTTTCCTACTAGGGTAGTAGGCATGTATGTCGAGCAAGGGATAATTAAAAATCAACATAGGTTTGTCCCTCTTCTGTGCCACTCACAGCACATCCACAATGTTTTCCACTCTGGTTATATTTCTAACATGTATTCATTTCATTCATTCATTTGCTATATTTCTAGGTCGCTTTCATCAGATTCATAAGGTGGCATACCGTATTCATATTTAAACAAAGAAAACAATTATAAAATGAAAATCAAAACAACTTATGCAACCAAACAGTTATAACATTGCTTACCACAACTATTTCACTGCAGCAAATGGAACACTTCTAATTCATGTCAGTCTCTTCAAGCAATTCATCTCAATGTCCCAATGGCCTGGGTGAAAAGATAGGACAACAACAGAACCCTACTAGTGAAGATGTCATATGCAAGGGGAGGGAATTTCAGAAGTTTCCTTAGATGAATCTGCAAATCTAATGCTTTTATGGATTTTGATGTTAACAAAAAGTGTGTGTGTTTAATATTGTTGTGTATGTGTTTCATTTTACAGTTCCGTTTTTACAGCTCTCCTTTTCCACACTTGCTAATTTCCACACCTCATCTAAGAGCTCCCTTTTTAGGATAGATTTATGGAGAGACTTGTTAACATGGCAATAACCACATTTTTCACTCTGCTACTGCCTGTCAGCACCTACCTTATAGGGGCACTAGATGATTCAGACTCAGCTGATCTGGCACACAGAATGACTTCTCTACAGACAAAGGTGAGCTTCTGCCATTGCAATGAGAGAGGAAAAGTTTTGTTTGCAAGTGGGGAATAGGGCTATGTGTTCTCAGAGACTAGATGCATCTGAACACCAGTTAGAACATATAAGTTTACCTCCTTCGCTTCCTATCTCCAATCAGCATGTAGGGTAAGGGTGGAAGCATTTCTATAAGAAACCCAGAACTTGCTGATTTCCATACAGTTCTGGGTTCATTCTAGAAATAGCAGAGCAGGTGTGTGTCACATCCTGCCTCAAGTGGCCTCAAGTGCTCCAAAAGGGCAGCAATGCCACCACTGCTTTGGTGTGCTGGAGACTTTGAAGAACACCAGGTAATGCCCAGCACAATCTGAGAGGTGTCTCTGGGCCTTGCCAGGCTTTGCTTTGTACTCAAAAACTCTGCTTACAACTGTGGCTGAAAATGTATTGCTTGAACTGTATCATATTTTGGGGGTGTATTTTAGCTCAATAGCCTACCATGTTTTCAGACCTGGGACTAAGGATGCTCAAATCTTTCAATTTAAGTTTTTCTTAGCTTCTCCTTCTCGTTTTTCCAGACGAGCTCTGCACATTAGTTTGCATATTTAAAAAAATTAACAAGTCTCCATGAAAATTCAGCCGCATTTTAGTGTGGATTTCTCCACCTATACATACCTTTCTATGCAATTTTGTCTAATACATACATTTTTGCAAAGCAATTTTGCCTTATATAATGCACACGTGCATGTTATTTTCACTAATATGTGTATTTTTATAGGCACTTTACCCCAGTGTGCATTACTTTGCTAAAGAACTGTGTTACAAAATTCAGAGAATTGCAAATTTCAAAGGATGACTGTGTTTCAGTACACATATTGTTCTGGAAAGTGTGAATTAGTTAGGTTCACCTTATGAACTGGACTGAATTTCTTCCCCATCAGTATCTGGGTCCCACTTTTAAACCAAACATGCATTTTGGGAATCCATTTCTTAATTTTGTACCCTATTTTTGTATGGTGGCAGCACTATTGCTATAACCCCTCTTAGATCAGGCCACAACTCAGTAGTGAGACCCAACTCACTAGTCAAAGACCAAAGGCATAGCTGTCCCTTCCTGCCATCCCTTGTTCAGGAGAAGAAAACCTCCATCCCTTGCTCAAAGCATATTGTTTGTGCAAACTGAAGCAATGAATTGCCAACCTGCTCGCTCACTGGCCTGTTCTCCTGGTGATTCAGTTTGAATTGTCTGTCCTTTCTGTAAATCTTAATGCCTCATTAGATTGCATTAAAGATGACAGTGCCTATTGATGGTAGGTCTGAAAACCAGAGATTATGGTGTCATACAACACCAGGCAATATATGAGTCATTCAGCCCCTTTGAAAGTGTCTCACATCTGGCTGGCAGTGAATGGAGCCACTGTCAAACCATTTGCTGTTGTAGTACCTGGTTCCTTATGTTCCAATTACAAGTTTTGAATGAAGGAGTTAGGAGAGTCTGGGGAATTGTGGCCGTAGTTCACACAAGCTAGCTAAACAAAGGAAGCCCTGTTCCTCATTATGCTCCTGCACTTAATTAGGAAGTGAGTTTGTTGATCGCTAGCTGCATCAAGAACCACTCATTTATAGCAGAACAGTTTAGCGATTCTATGAAAGTTTATTTCAATGACATCTTACACTTTGGCCAGGAGGGAGAGGCCTTTGTTTCATCTGAAGTGAAATATGTTTCTTGTAGTCATTTGCCTTGACAGGAGGAGGAGGAGGAGGAACAGCCGTGTTTTCTTTCACTGGGAGGACACATAATGGAACAGGAGGGGAGAAATGGGAAACATGTCATTGCAGTAGGCAGTTAATTGTTTTAGGAATGGCACTTTGTAACGTGGGTGCTTGAAGATGCCGCGTTGGTGCCGTTCCCACAACTTTTGGCTAAGAGATCAAGGTCAAATCACTTACAGGTCTGACAATTTATCACTCTCTGTTTGGAAAGTGCTGATTTTACTGGTTTATAAAACAATGTAATGCTTTCTCTCTGGACACGCTGAAGGCTATCTCATCTGGGAGGCTGATAATTCAATCAGCAAGCAAGAGAGGCAGAATGCAGTTGGCTTATACTGAAGATGCCTCGCTACAGAGGATGTAATTGTTGTGGCCATCCTCTCAACAGAAAATGTACGCACAGTCCTTTTCCATTACCTAAGGATGCCAGCCAATAACCCATTTAAGCAATGCTTCGTTCCCAGGTCTAGCAGAAATAAATGGCTAAGGAAATGCCTTGCTAAAAAGCTGATTACATTCCAGTACGCTGAGAATGAAAATCACCTGAAAAAAAATGTTCATTCATGGCCCAAGAGTAACATTAATGTTCACCTATGTTTCTGCAGTTTGAATGTATGAATAGAGAAGCTATTAAAGCAATACTAATATTCTCTTCTCTTTCTTGGCTGTTCCCCCCCTACTGTTTTAAGCCAACTCCATTATCTAGCTGTGTGCTGTTTCAACCTTAGGTCAAAGAGGCCCAGAATGTCAAGGGTCCAATATAAGGCAGTGGAGTGCACAAGAAAGAACAAACCTTTTCATTAAAGAAAATGTTTCAGTTTTAGGGCAATACACACACACACACACACACACACACATACTGAGGCAAAATGCCGAAAAGAATTAGAGCTCATCCACAATTCTTTGCGCTGGCCATGATTTTCTGTGTTTTACTTCTTTTATTCCCTAACCAATTTTCTAATATGACAGCCTTCCCCACCCACCGCAAGTGCCGGTTTTGACCTATAAAACCTTATGCAGCTCAGGACCCCAGTACCTCAAGAATTGCCTCTTCCCACATAAACCAGCCTGGCCCCTACATCAGGGGCATAGCATGGGGAGATCGGGGGGCTGTAGTCTTGTGTGCATGAGTTTAAGGGGGCTGAGTCAGGGGCCCTCACACAGGGATCCCCATACTGACCTGCCTGCTACCTGGTGTCTCTGGGCCTTGCCACTGTGCCACCAGCCCCCTTGCCGAATGGCTGTCCGGCCAGTGATGGGGTATATGCCTGCCAAGGGCCATGTCGCCTGGGTCAGTTCCCCGCTGCACCAGCAGGCATCACTAACCATTAAGCCTCACAAATCCTTAAGCTTTCTAGTAACAGCAAAGCGTAAGAAAATTCAGCAGAAGACACAAGATTAGTGCAACATAATAGGAAGACCGGGGTGGGAGAGAAGACTTGTGTGTTCATTGGTAGCTCAATCAATTGTGTCTGGAAGAAAATATACCATAGTCTCAAGCTGAGATTTAGCACATTGTTATTAATTATGGAGCAATCAGGTTTGGCAAGCACAAATGTATTCAATCACAGCATTTCTATATCAATTCCCCATAGCAATGTGAGTGCATGTTTATCAAAAGAATGTTAAATGTTATCCTTTATGCGATATATTTTAGTGTATATGAGGTCAATATAACTTGATATTCAGTTGAACAGGGCAAGTTATATAGATCTGGGTGACCTAGCTCAGTGACAAAGCACACGCAGAAGGTCCCATGCTCAAACCTAGTATCTCAAGGAAGGACGGGGAAGGACCTCTGGAAAGCTGGTGATGGTCCGTGTAGATGGGATGCAGAACCTGTCTCCATCCAGATGTTGTTGGACTCCAACTCCCATCATCTTTGACCATTAGCCATGCTAGCTAGGGCTGATGGGATGCAGAGTACCACAGCTACTGGAGGGCCAAGGTATCCTCATTACTGGTTTAGACAATTCCTAGCAAGTTAAGTAGACTAATGGTCTGATACAATGTAAGGCAGCTTCCTGGATTAAGTAAATGGCTTAAGACAGTCATGGGGAACCTGTGGTCCACCTTATGCTGTTGGACAACAACTTCTATCAGCCTGAGCTAGCATGGCCAATGATTAGGGATGATGGGAGTTGGAGTCCAACAACATTTGGAGGGTACTATGTTGGCTAACCTTGCAGTATGAAAGTATTATAGTTCATATAAAGCCACACGTTTCCAATGCCTCACCAAAGAGTGCTGGACAAAGCAAATTGCAGCATTAAGACTACCACTGTCAAACTTCTCCCTTGTGCTTTCTTCACACCAAGAGACAGAAAACAAAATTATCAGCAACACTCAAGAACAGACAGTGTGTAATCCTAAAGTGCTACTTCTATAATACTTAGCTTTTGGTGGGCTGGAGTTTTGCTTTTCCTTCAGGAAACCATTAATCAGATCCCCAAGTTCAGTAATTGGACCATGTCCAACAGGCGCTGAACTAGGCTTCCCCTCCTGTTGTCTCAGACATAATATGACCAAAAAGGGAGTAGACAGTGGGAAATCAAGATTTAAAGCACAGTGTGTTAAACAAACAAGGTGTTTCCAAGGCATTGCCAGCAGGGAGTATTTCGTTCTACTAAATTATTGCAGAATCACAATTTGGGCTAATAATACACTTGATACCAACAATCAGTGGTAGCCTCGCCTCCGCCTGCAATCTACTTGCATTCTCAGTGCATTAAGTGCAGTCGCAGGCAGCTTGGGCATAGGCTGCTCTGTACACTGCAGCCACTGCCAGCCCAAGCTAGGAAAAGAGGCGCATGGCCCAGCAGTGGCCCTACATGCCAGTGCCCGCGTGCCTCTTTTCCCTGGCTCAGGCTTGTGGGAATGTTCTGGGGTGCAGGAGAGGATATATTGACTAATTATATCCTTGTCCAACTTGTGCTAACAAGTTCCCAAAATATCAGCAGAGTTTATAGACATTCCCCTTTTGTTCGCAACGGTAACGTGTGCACAGGTTCGCTAGAACCTCTATAATAATTACTCTGGTAATTTCCCCTTTGTTCCCTCTTAAAATACAAGACACAACACAGTCTTTATAAAAGTATAAAAGAGTTTACTCACGATCTGTTCACAATATGATCCCAGACGGCAGACAGGCTTAAAAAGGTAAAATACACTTAGAATCTATCTTATAGGAAGATAGGCCTCTCCTCTCTTGGCTGAGAGCCAAGAGGGCATCCTGCTTCTTCGAAAGGTGATGGCAGAGAGAGAGAGATGGCTGCCTGCCCTGTGCTTTTGTCATTACCTGCACAGGTGAGGCCACACCCACCTCTGGTCACATGTGGAGGAAGTCCGTCCCCAGGAAGTTTACCTGCTTGCTGGACAGACATCCCTCCCCATGTTGTAACATGTACACTCTAGGAATGTTGTCATTGACTGCTCCTGTGTTTATATCCCACATACCCCTTCTCAGGCAATACAACATATACAAAACATAAACAACTTTATTCAACCACCCAGAGTCCCAGCTTGACACGTAGATTCTGGAAACTCTCTCTTGGTAGGGGTTTCGTCAGGATGTCAGCAGTCATCTCTTGGGTGCTGCAGTAGGATAGTTCCACAAGTCCATCCTGGATCATCTGGCGTATGTAGTGGTATTTAACCCCAATGTGTTTTGTTCTGGCCAGGAACTTCTCACTCTGCGTCAGCTTCAGGCAACTTTGATTGTCCTCAAGCAAGCTGACAGGCCCTTTTCTCACCAACCCAAAGTCCTTTATGAGTTGATCAAGCCAGGCGATCTCTCTGCAGGCTTCTGTTGCTGCAACGTATTCTGATTCTGTGGAAGATAATGCTACACAGCTCTGTTTATAACTGCCCCATGCAACAGGTCCATCCCCAAACATGAAAACATGACCACTTGTTGATTTATAATCAGCATTATCCCCAGCCCAATCCGCATCAGTATACCCAACCAACTTAGGGTCTCTGACGGCTGGTAACCTTAATTTACAGTTCATGGTACCCTTCAAATATCGCACCACCCTCTTTACACCTGCCCAATCATGCTCAGTGGGAGAATTCACTTTTCTGCTAAGAATCCCCACAGCATTTGCTAAGTCAGGTCTACATGTGGTAACTAAATACAAAAGTTTACCAATCGCCGACCTGTAGTCATTGTTGTCTGGCAACTGCTTCGAATCCTGCTGATTCTTCAGGAAGTCAGTAGCCATCGGTGTAGCAACTGGATGTGTGTCTTGCATCTGCATGTGCTCAACTAGCTCGTGGATCTTCTGTCTTTGGCTGAGAAGAAATGAGCCGTCCTCTTCTCTTTCCACCTGGATCCCAAGGTAGTACTGGACATCTCCTAGCTCCTTGACCTCCACCTCGTTGCTAAGGTGTTTTACTATCTGTGTATAGTCTTTCTCACTTGCTGTGGCAATAATCAGGTCATCAACAAATGCTAGGATATATGAGAATTGTCCATTATTTGACTTACTGTACAAGCACTTGTCAGCGTCGCCTTGCTTGTACCCAAGTTGCGTCAGCATTTTATGCAACTTCTGGTTCCAGGCTCTGGCAGCCTGTTTAAGTCCATAAAGTCCTTTCTGCAGTTTGCACACTAGATGTGCCTCATGTGGTTTTATAAAACCTTTGGGCTGCTTCATGTAAATTTCCTCTGAAATCTGCCCATGTAGAAAAGCGGTAGCAATGTCTATGTGTTTCACCCTCATTTTCTTGGAGGCTTCAATGCTTAAAAGCATTCTTACGCTGCTGTACCTCACAGTTGGTGCAAAAACTTCATCATAGTCTTCACCAAAACGCTGTGAAAATCCCTGTGCTACAAGTCTGGCTTTGTAGCGCTGCACTTCTCCTTCTGACCCCTTCTTAACCTTGAAAACCCATTTACTGCCAATGGCCTTCTTACCGGGAGGCAGCTCAGTGAGTGTCCAGGTCTTGTTCTGATGCAGTGCATCCATCTCCTCCTGCGCGGCCTTCCTCCAGAGACTGGCTTCTGCAGCTGGCATCTCCTGTATCTCTTCCCAAGTGGAAGGTTCCTGTGGAAACGCCGACCCTGCAAGGTAGGACAACCGTACTGGTGGGACACCTTTGTTGGTTCTGGATGAGCGTCTGACTTCTGGTTCTGCGACCGCATCAGCTTCCTCATCCTCCTCCAACGCAGGCATGTCCCCATCTGAGTCCTCATCTTCGTCTCTGGTGCCGCCAGAGTTCTGGTCCTCTGCGTCTTCTGGTGCGTCGCCTGTAGGGGGTGCTGTAACACTCGAAGGCAGATAATTACTTTGTGGGGTCTCAAAAGGGAAATATACAAACTCTTGAGTCCTTTCTGACTCATCTGAAGAATCCACAACAGTGTTCTTAGTGTCTACTTTTCCATATTCATCAAAATAAACCGCATGGTATGCATTCGTCTTTCCAGTTTGTAAGTCCATAATTCTGTATCCTTTGCCTCCAGAAGCATATCCCACAAGGATACCTGCTTTTGCCCTGGAGTCAAGCTTGTGTCTGTGTTCCTTGGGCACGTGGAAGTAACACGGACTTCCAAACACACGTATGTGCGACAGATTGGGAGCTTTCCCATGCCAAAGTTCAAATGGTGTGCGCTCTGCACCTTTAGTTGGCAGTCTATTCTGCAAATAGACTGACGTGTACACCCCTTCGGCCCACAGCTTTTGTGGCAAACGTGCATCCTTTAGCATCCACCTTGTCATGTCCATAATGGACCTAAACTTTCTCTCAGCTATGGCATTCTGTTGTGGTGTGTAAGGAATTGTGGTGACGTGTGCAATTCCTTCTTTGGCCAGGAGAGCCTGCATTTCATTTGAGCAGTACTCACCTCCATTGTCGCTCATTAACACAGCTGGAGCTCTCTGGAATTTATTCTTGACCATTGCAATGTATTCCTGGAGCTTCTCCACTGTCTCACTCTTCTCTTTGAGGAAATATACAACACAAAATCTTGAAAAGTCATCCAGAAATATTAAAATATATCTATTCTTTCCCAGTGAGGGAACATTCATGGGTCCACATATGTCAGTGTGCACTATGTCAAGCACTTTGTTGCTTCTTTGTTCTGCACAACGTGGAAATGAAGGTTTTACAGCCTTCTCAGTAATACAGCTTACGCACTTTGCTGGAGCTTTGTTGCTCTGCTTTACCTGCAAACCTCTTACAAGATTTCTTTTCTGTAGATCCAGAATGAGGCTGGCGTCCCTGTGTCCTAGCCTTCTGTGCCATAAGTCCAGATCTGCTTCATCCTTCTGGCTGGAATGTGCCACTTTTGCAGACTGGTTCTCTGAAAGATCAAGCTCATATACACCATTTATTAGCTTTGCTTGAGCAAACACTTTGCCATTTCTAGTCACTTTACATTCTCCATTTCCAAATGTGACCTGGAAACCTTTCTTGTCCAAAGTGGACACGCTGATTAAATTGCAGCTCAGCTCTGGAACGTACAAAACTCTAGAGATTGTGTTCTCAATGCATTCATTGTTTATATTGCATTTCAGACTCATGGAACCTGCACCTTTTGCTTTAACAATGTTGCCATCTGCAATCTCAATTTCAGGTCCTTCTTCATCATTTATTTCGTTAATCTCATTAAAATAGTCCCTTTTATACGAAAAATGCGAACTGGCACCTGAATCTAAAATCCATTTATTACGTTTATTTTCACGATTCTGGACAGCTAAGTTCCTTTCTTGCAGTAACCATGTGCATTCACATTTCCCCTTCTTTTCCCCTTTTGGCTGAAAGGGGTGGGGTTTCTTCGCTTTAGAAGCTCTGCAGTTCTTTGCAATGTGTCCTTCTTTGTTACAATTGAAGCAAATCATTTTCTTAGGCATCTCTTTGGACTTTGTACATTGCCTAGATGCATAACTGCTGTCCTTGCTTCTAGCATTTCTCACTGGAGATTCAGCTCTATCTCTGCATTCTTCTTTTAAATAACCAATCAAGTCTTTAAAAGTCAGACCTTGTCTATGAGCCATCAAACTTACAAATGCGCTAAAGCGTGGTCCAAGTGATGATAACAAAAATGCTATCTTGGTATCTTCATCAAAAGCTTTGGGAGTCAGATCAATTCTTTGAATAATCTCAGTAAACTTGTTGATGTGCTCTGTGAATTCCTCTTTTGAATTCATCCTCAATCTGGTTAATTTACACACCAAGTTTCTGAAGCTGTTTATGCTAGATTCTCCATACACGCGCTCAATATCTCTTAAGATTTGAGATGCATCATCTGTACTATTTATTAATGATAGCAGCTCATCGCGAAGTCCACTCAAAATTATGTGTCTAGCTTCGCTGTTCATGCGTTTCCAAGCACTTATCTTGGCTAAATCCTCCTCAGACGATCCTGTAGGCTGAGGCTTTAAAGCTTCCAAAATATGCTTATAATCTAAACATGCTATCAAGCGCTGCTTCCAGTGTATGACATTGTACTCATTCAGCACAGGCATTCCTAGCTTTGCATCACTATCAAAAGCTGCTCTAGCCATCTTAAAATCCAAAATTTGAAAATTCTTCAAAATTTCAAAATTTCTCAAAATTTTAAAATCAAAATCTCAAAAATCTCAAAATACAAAACAATTCTTCACTGCCTTGGGTCACTGTGAACTCTGAGGGAAGGGGGGGGTTGCTTAATCCCCACTGCACAATGGAACAAAGGACCATGTGCTTACCAGGAAGTTAACTCAGAAAAAATACTACTCAACTCAAAATCACAATCCAATGCAATCCTTCAAAAATACGCAGAAATATGCAATACTGGGCCCACTAACCCTTTGTGGGAATGTTCTGGGGTGCAGGAGAGGATATATTGACTAATTATATCCTTGTCCAACTTGTGCTAACAAGTTCCCAAAATATCAGCAGAGTTTTTAGACATTCCCCTTTTGTTCGCAACGGTAACGTGTGCACAGGTTCGCTAGAACCTCTATAATAATTACTCTGGTAATTTCCCCTTTGTTCCCTCTTAAAATACAAGACACAACACAGTCTTTATAAAAGTATAAAAGAGTTTACTCACGATCTGTTCACAATATGATCCCAGACGGCAGACAGGCTTAAAAAGGTAAAATACACTTAGAATCTATCTTATAGGAAGATAGGCCTCTCCTCTCTTGGCTGAGAGCCAAGAGGGCATCCTGCTTCTTCGAAAGGTGATGGCAGAGAGAGAGAGATGGCTGCCTGCCCTGTGCTTTTGTCATTACCTGCACAGGTGAGGCCACACCCACCTCTGGTCACATGTGGAGGAAGTCCGTCCCCAGGAAGTTTACCTGCTTGCTGGACAGACATCCCTCCCCATGTTGTAATATGTACACTCTAGGAATGTTGTCATTGACTGCTCCTGTGTTTACATCCCACAAGGCTGTCCTCTTTTTTGCTCTTCAAGATATGGCAACCCTAAATGAAAGCATAGATTACAGATGACCCTCCAACCTCTTTTTGAAGACCTCCAAGGAAAGAGAGTCCACAACCATTCCACAGTGTAGATCATGGCAGCTGGCCTGACTATGACTAGTGTCATTTCTGAACAGTGGCCATGCTTGGTTGGAGATGATAGGAGTTGGAGTTCAACAACTTCTGAAGAGTTCCCATCCCTACTATGTCCAACATGACAATATATAAATATTAAGCAATTTTAGAGCCCACTGACGTCAATTAAATTGTTGTGGTTAATATTAAAAAAAACTGTGAGTAAAGGAATGCATGGTGCTAAATCATACATAGTTTGCTTCAAAACTGAAAGCAGAGTTACAGCACAAGCTATACGTGTTTACTCAGAAGTTGCTGGAATAGGCAGCAGCCTTGAATTAACACTCACTGCATTGAGAAGAAAATGTCGCTAAGGGGTTAATGTATCTGGGAGAGGGGGCTGGGTGGCTTTCCTGGGTTGTGAGCTGAGTTTCAGTTTCCCCTTCCCTTGCTTGCTTCTGTTTGCAGCATGTAATGGATGATTATCTTAAGTAAAGGAACCCGTTTAAAACTTATAGCTATGCCTGTCTTGCTTGGAATAAGACAAAGAACCTACACTGCAACAGAAGTAAGCCCCACTGTGTGCTCAATGGGGCTTGCTCCCTAGTGTTTAGGCTTATAGCCTTAACCTTCTGTTCCAGAGTAAAACTGGCTGCTAACCATACCAACCACTGTGACTAAATTGACTCCAAAAGCTGTGAATTCCATCAGAAAGATAAATTGACGAAAGATCACCAGAGATGTTGTTTCGGGACTGGACATGCAAGCAGAACTGTTCCAAGTCTTTCCTCATAGCAGGAAGTTTCCATTCCAAAGTTGGGAATATAAGGAAATCATTCAGACTTGTGCAGAATTCCCTCTCTTTTGTGTCAGGCAGATAACAAAGATAACTCTTTTGGTGGAACCAAGGGCACTCAGTTGGGAAGAACTTTCATTCCACCACAAAAAAAATAATAATCATAAAAGTTCAGTTTATAAATGTTTGGACCCAAAGAACTATGAGTGGAAAGGGGAAATATATTAGTCCTGTACTAAACACTCAGACCCTTCAAGTGTCCTTATTTTCCAGGGACATCCCAGATTTAATAAGCCGTCCCGGTTTTTTATTTGATCCCAAAATGTCCTGCTTTTCCTTAGAATGTCCCTATTTTCCTTGGAGAAATGTTGAAGGGTATGGAGTTATGCGAACCCCAAGCCAAGGAGACACAAGAGTTGTTCAACTTTTTGCAAAATCTTCTCCCCAAAAAATTGACAGCTATGTCCAGGAAATTGCAGACATATGGCAGCAAACCTTTAAAAGACCCCTAGAGGCAGCCCTGTATAGGGATTTTTTTTTCATTTTTAATGTTTCATTATATTTTTATATATGGTGGAAGCCGCCCAGTCAGGTATAATGTTGTTGTTGTTTGTTGTTATTGAATTGGACATCCCTATTTTCATAGGAGAAATGTTGGAGGGTATGCTCAGTGCCATAATGCAGCAGTGGTGTGTGGAATAAAATATGCTGAAAGATGGCTGGGCTGGCTGGCTCATATCCTGAACAGGAGCACTCCACGTTGCCGGTCCTACTTGAAAATAGATGCTTACAAAGCCTTCAGTGTTTATTCCTCCAGGAGGAAGCTGTCAAGCGGATGCTGTCAAAAGCAGCCCATTCAGAGAAGGGAGAATGCATCTGATTTATACACACTTGTAACTGTTGTTTGACAGAGAAGAAGGTTTGCAGACATAACTACAGAGAAGTTTCCACCAGGTATATAATGTTCTAAACAAATCTTTTTGTTGTACCAGCAATTTTTGTTTTTTAAAAAAGCATTGTTTGGTTTAAATGGGTTTCTGGCTTAGGGGTATTTTAAAAGGAAAAAGGGGGGAAAGTCGGCCTTCACAATATTTCATAGGAAGCTTCCATAAGTAAAAACATCCTAGGCCAGGAAATTTTATACTCATCCTCAGTTCTACCTCTTTAAAATATTTTAAAGGAAACACTGTTTGTTCTCTGTGACTGGTTAATTGCGTTTTAATTTGGTAATTGCAAACAGATCCCAGTGTCTTAGCTTCCCCATAAGCATAATAAATATTAATGTGGTGGAACAAGGGATGCACTTGCGAACTCCAGAGGCAGGGATGGGAATTCGATTCGCTGATCATTTCTCCTGTATCACATGGTTTTGATTAAAGGCTTTCTTGAAACAGATGTAGTATGCAGGACATATATAATACATGCAGCTTCTATAAACATGAAATGCTTACCAATATATATTTCATTTTATCCATTTTAGTTCAAACCACGAAGCCCATTTGGCTCATATTTCTCCTAGCATTCATTCTAATTCTCAGTCGACCCATTGTAATAGATTCAAACAATGGGTTTGCTTTAAAAAAAAAGGTTTATCATGAAATTAGGAGAGATTCAACTCTACCATTCTATGATTTTCAGGCGTTGCAGTATATGAAACAGCACACTCTATTCAACCTTCCAATGCATCCCTAAAAGTGTTTCTGCTGTGCTTATCTTATTTTTAAATTGCCCTAGTCAAAATTCCTGAGTTTATCCAGATTTGATTTTATTTGTAACATTTCTTACCCGCACTTCACAAAATGGTTTTACTTTTCTAAGAAATTTTATAGAAACTATTCTTTTGCTTGATTGTGCAAAGAGTAAGTGGTAATATAAGTACTCTCTTCTAAGCTCACCTGAGGATTTATGTCATTAAATCACCACTTCCGGTGTATTTGAGATATATCTGTATATCTGTGCATGTGTGCACATGCACGTGTATACATGCACACATGTATAGACACACACATACAGTTTTGTGAAACTATCTGTTGCTTTCTATTCGTCGCCGGTCCCATTTCCTTTTTGCTCTGTCTCCCATTGTTTCAAGTCATTCCCCCCTCTACCGCAGCCTCACCCTCTTCTGGTATCAGAGTCGGGGTTGGACTAGATGACCCTTGGTGTCCCTTCCAACTTTACAATTCAGTGATCGTATGAAGAAGCATGAGAATATTTTTGTTCTGGGATTCCTCTCTGGTTATGTAAGTTAGATTGCTGTAAATACAAAGGAAGAATTCAATACAATAGAGCCAACTATGGACTTAGAGAATACTGTCCTATATTGAGAGGCCCATCCTAGATCACTAAATAGGACCCTCCCACTAGCATAAGAGCGGCACTGATGAATCTGCATTTATTTATTTATTCTGTTAATTTAGTGAGGCAAGGGTGATTGAAGTCAGAGATGTAAAAACAGCTTTATGGAAATCAGAATACCCATGGCTATAAACAGATGTTTTCTAGATTAGCAGCTAGTGAGCTTTGACATTTGTATAGTGAACTGTTTGTTTATCTATCCCTTGCTTTTGGTGCGTTTATAATCTGCCCCCTTCCCTCCACATTTCTTCTGCTTTCTGAAGCTGTAATAGTTTACCAAAATACCGCTGCATTTGAAATAGTAGCTTTAAAGTCATCCATTCTCGGCATTCTTGATGCCAAGGGCATCAGCATTTCTGTTGAATGGTATTACCTATGATTCTTCACACAGTTCAAACAAAAGTGGCATGAGTTTTCACAGAACCATTCAGCAGTAATTTCCATAGAATCAATGGAGACTTAGACAACTTTTATATGTTTCATTCAGTAGCACGATTGCCATTGCCTCAGTGTTTGGTCCTAAACCATTCCAACTCACATGGATTGCTGGCATAGCTCAGTTGGTAGAGCATGAGTCTGTTAATCTCAGGGTTGTGGGTTCAAGACCCACGGTGGACAAAAGATTCCTGCATTGCAGGGGATTGGACTAGATGACCCTCATGGTCCCTTCCAACTCTACAAGTCTATGATTCTATGTTTACATCTTCATGTCTACTCCTGCTGCCAAAGTTATATCACTCCTACTATGGCTGATATCACCAGTGTGGTCCATAATAATACAATCAACTAAAATGGTGGCTGAAATATATGCAACGTCATTAACGCTAAAGGATGAATAAGACACTACAACTGTACAAGTTGAGAGACACTATCCCCAACTATGAGAACTTTGACATTAAAAAAAAAATCAATAAAGGTTTTTGTTGATCCAGAAAGGTAGAAATGTGTCACTTTTGTTTTCAAAATCAGGCTTCTCAATCTACATTATTTGGCACTCCACTCATCCCTTTCTAGCCCATCTATTCTCTACCCAATCTAATGAGGACCATTTGAGAAACATATGGAGGAAAATGATGTCACCTCTTGTATGGCCTTCTTTACCAAAGTTTAAACAGAAATGACTGATGTCCGTATGTGCTAATTACTTAGAAAATGAATGGTTCTTTTTCAAGCGGTAGGCAGACAATGAGACACCCAGAAATATATATGGGGGGGGGGGGATTCTGACCCTATTAATTCATTCTGTACTTCCTTTGAAGAAAGCCAGAAATAAACCAGATATCTCTCTGGCTTCCTCTATCAGCCTTGTAGATAATCCCACTTTGGTAACAGTCCATATGGGCAATGATCAATCGGTGGGAGTGGATTAACAGCAATCTGAAAACACACTGCAACAAAGGCTTTCCCTCGCAACCTGGCTCACAGTCAGAGAATTAGCTTTGTAAACTAATTGCTGACAGATGAAAGATAAATATGCTGTTATCATAACAATGTTCTCTCACTCTTTAGAAAAGGGGGGTGGCTTAAAGTTTAAAACACCTGGTTATAAAAGACTAGTTCATTCTTTAAATACAGCAATCTAACTTTTGCATAAAGTTTAGGACAACACTGTGCTTTTAAAATGGGAGTGGGATTGTCACACAGTAAAGCGTAAAAAATCTGGGATTTCAATACCACTGGCTTTTGCTAAGTGAAGTATTTTTTCATTACTTCTTTTCATACTGTAGCTGTGGCAAGTATTCCCACGTTACATCTCTTTGTCAAAGCTCACTGCAATTCTGGATGCAATTCTGGATACATCCGCTCCTTGGGGAGGATATACCATTTATTCTGAAGGGGAGGAAAGTAGAAGAGTAAATGTTATTTCTAAATGTTCCATAGTGAGGTTATTAGAACTGTAGCCTACTTATGAAAGAACTGCTGATATTCAATCGATGAATACATATAGATGACATCATCCTATGAAACTTGTGCAGTCAGGAGCGTAGGAAGGGGGGCAGGTCACCCCGGGTGCCATCATGAAGGGGGATGACAAATTATCAAGGAACAATTACTGCCCTACTAGGGTGGTTCATAAAAAAACTTTTTTTGGAAAATGCCTGCTCAACAAAAGTATTCTAGCATCTCAAAAAACTAACACATTTTCCTATGGCATAAGCTTTCACAAGTTTCAATTCCCTTCATCAGATGCATGAATTATAACTCTCAATTGCAGGTATATACAGATTATTGTAAAGGGTTGTAAATTTTGGAGTCAGAGCAACGAAATGCAAGAGGTGCAGATAGTAACAATTCAATCAGAGTTGAAATGTATTCAAAATATGCACAGAGGACACTAGTCTATGAAAGCCTATGCTGTCATAACATTTGTTAGCCTTTAAAATACCATAATACTCTTTGATGGTTCATCAGTCAATGATTTTCACTGCACTAATGCAATGGAGTATGATCTACTGGGACACTCCTATGAATGGGATCTGTCCAAAATCACATAACACTCTGACACAGCTCAAATACATTTCAAGAAAATTTGTGCAGGAGGACTTCCTCATGGACTTCTAAAAAGAGGACAAAGTACTGAAACTGTGGGGTGTGACATTAATTTTCCCTTTTCATAAGAAAGGAAATAAAACAGAATGTAATGATTACTGAGGAATATCGCTGCTGAACTGGATCAAAACAATGAACTAAGACGATGGACTGGAGAACTTTTGTCTTTTGAACAGCATCAGGAAAAAACTAAGCTGGAGAAGAGAAGAAATTGAAGAGGCATAATTAAAAAGGTAATGCAAACAAGGAAGGCTATTTACATTGCAAAAGCAATGGGAAAGTGTCAGGAGTGAAACAAATATCAACTCTGTCCCTTTACCTTCCCTTCCTGCTACAGCTAAATAACTCTCTGTCTCGCCTGGTAGATATGCAACTTGATCTGTTTTGTTAGTAAGTAGAACTGTGAGAACTTGGGAAAACCTGACTATAAAAAAAACCTTAATTATTATTTTTTTAAGTGCTCACAAGCAAATAGAGAGAGACTAATTAAAGTCAACTCAAATCTTCAAGAATGAAAGAGAGAAAGGGCAAGTGTAATTAATTGTACTGAAGGTTCTCTCCAGAATATTCATTGAAAGAGGACACAATATGGCCATTTAACTGACACATTTTAGCATATGCACAAATCTTTCCCACTGATAGCAACACACTTCACATGCTTCGGAGATGCCCAGTGTGCCTATCCAATTTTCTTCCTTTGTCCTGTTTTTGACTGATTACACGAACATCTAGCAAACAGTATGCAGGAATGTTTGCAACTCCCAGCGTGCTCTGAGGGCAGAATTACATGTCATAGGCATTGAGCTGAGCAGAGCATCCCTGCACCTGGCTTGCTTGTTTACTTCTTTATGCCATTTAGTACTTATGCTTCTGTAGAGAAGCTGTTTAAGGAAAAGCAATTCCCATCACTCCCAACCAGCATGGCCAATGGCCAATGGACAAGGATGATGGGAGTTGTAGTCCAGAAACATTTGGAGGACCACAGGTTTTCCTATCCCTGCATTAGATATTATAAGAACTAGATGCATAGATGCTTTTTTTGACAGCAGTCGCATCTCTCCCCTCATTCTTACTTCTGTTCTTTCAACATCTTTTCTAATTGTTTTTAAGGTACAACAGCGAACCAACTGAATAATAAATGCATACAGATATTTATTTCCCTCTGGTAGTCCTCAGACTTTTGGTTTCCATGGAAGTCCTGTGGTGTGTATGGTTATGAGGTTTAAGCAAGAAATCTGTACTGCTGAATTCTTCAAAAGGAGATCACTTAGCTTACCAAAACAAAAGCGGGGTGGGGTATGCTTAAGCAGATGTGTCCAAAGTCCAGCCCGGGGGCCACTTGCAGTCCCTGGGCTGGTTTCAAATGGCCCCCCCAGGCAATTTTGAAAAAGCAATCTCCTGCGGCCCCCGAGCGCCTGCCGACCGAAGCCATTTCCTTTTTGCGGGCTCGTAATGAGCTCTCCCCTCTGTGAGGGGGACATGACTAGCCGCTGCGCCATTAGGGAGTCCCCAGCTGTGTCACTCCTTGGGTCGACCAATCTGGTCAGCCGGGGGTGTGTGGCTAAACAAACAAACAAAAAACAAACAAATAAATACTACAGTACATGTTCGGGACATTGATGCTGCAGCGATGGCAGTGGCAGAGGGGCGGCCGCCGCCTTGACCCAGTGCCAGATTTATGTATAGGATAAGTAGGCTGAAGCCTAGGGCCTCTAAATCTAGGGGGCCTTGCCAGCCCGCCCACTCCCTAGCAGGCAGTCTCCCCTCTCCCAAAATTGCAAACCCAATATGTAGCAATGGAGATTTATGTTACTGCTTTATGAATGAACACTGTGTTTTATGAATGGACTCTGTGTTTTGTGAATTACCTATGAGCCACCAATGGGGAGCTCTAGAATCTGACAGCTAACCAATTGGGTACAGTGACCCCTATTGCTGAAAGCAGGTAACCAGCAGGGAATGCTTCATCTCAGCCTTTGAACTGTTGACAGAACACCCCCTGCTGTGCAGATAATGGAGAAAGTTCATAAATTGTATCCCTTCTGGCATCCTGGCCAACTCTATTACGCTGGTGTAAACCCTGATGCACCAGAAGCCCAGAATAGCAGCAAATAAAATCCGCTCATACATCAGCAACTGATAAGACTTGTCAAACAGTTCTTCCAAAGTCTTCCTAAATTATAAAGCTCCAAAATACAGGCCAAAAGAGAGCAGGTCTGGGAAGAGCAAGGCATACAATGGGCACCACCAGTGAAAAGGCCCTGCTCTGTGTAGCTCCTGCCCTGTCATTTGATAGGGTGCCCACTTGCCCTCTTTCTTGACATGGAATGCTCTCTATTGGAGTCTCCAGGTCCAGTACGAAGACCATAAGAAGGGAGAGCAGGGACCTTGAAGTTCCCAACATCTGTTAATCAAGCAAGCAAGCACACAGGTGACCTTTGTCACAGTCAGGGCACCTATGTCCTGGCCAGGCCTGCACCCAATCTTGTTTTTGTACAATCTTGTTTGTCCTCAGTAACCAAAATTATATTATCAACATATACAAGCAGAAAATTTCTTTTCCTTCATTTGCAAGAAATCATACAAAACAAAGTGGCACTAATAGGGAAAAGTTCCAGGGTGGCAAGTGAAAGCAAACTAAAAATGCTTTTGCAGTTCATCAAAACTATCCAGCAATATCAAGTTATAGGAAAACTGGTGCTATTAACAGTAATCCTTCTAGTTGGTTAATTGGTTTAGCAACTTCCATGCACATGACGTGTGATGCTAATTATTTTCCCAAGAGTTAAATGAAAACTAATCAGAGGCAGCTACGGGAGAGCTATGAGATTCAGGTGAGGGTCAGATGTCTTGTCAATCCCAGCAGGTATATAAGACGACGCCCAGGCCTCCAGCCTACCCAGGCCTCCCCTTGCATGGAAGACTTGTGTATAGTACGCAGATCTGAAAGGGCCACAAAGGGTAAACCACCCAAAAGGTATGCTGAAGAGTTTGCTAAAACAGTCATAGCAGGGATCTCTCAGTTAGGCAGCATGGAGCCTCCCCATCAGAGCAACGATCCCAACCCTACTTGCGTGCAAGTCAAAGTGCAAGTAGATAAATAGGTACCACTCCAGCGGGAAGGTAAACGGCGTTTCCGTGTGCTGCTCTGGTTCGCCAGAAGCGGCTTAGTCATGCTCGCCACATGACCCGGAAGCTGTCTGCGGACAAACACCAGCTCCCTTGGCCAGTAAAGCGAGATGAGCATCGCAACCCCAGAGTCGTTCAAGACTGAACTTAACTGTCAGGGGTCCCTTTACCTTTACCTAGATGATGTAGGCTGTAACATCCATCACCATCTCTGACCACTGGCCATGCTGGCTGGGGCTGATGAGAGCTGAGTCCAACGACATCTGGAAAGCCCTGAGATAGCCAACCCAGCTCTGCAAGATTAAATTTCAACAATAATTGAAATGATGACAGAAGAAACCCAGCAGGTGGATACAGATGGGCACATTAAAAAATAGAGAGAGAATTGTAGTCAGTGGCCTTCAAACACTAATTGTTAATATGTTGTCAGGCTTTATGCAGGAATTTGGCAAAAAAATGTAGTTTTGGACTGGTTCACGTTTCATATGATTCTTCAATTGCACACAATTTCTGGCATGAAACCTAGTTATTAACCATGTCCCAAACCAAAATTTAGTTCAAGGAAGACAAGCATGCAATAATAAGTAAAGGGCAAAGTACCAGCCTAAAGCATTGGAGAAACAGCTGTTCACTTCAGCCTGGCATTTCACACAACCAAGATGTGGGAAAACATCTTCAACAAGATACAACATTATTTCCACATAATTGGGAAGGAAATTGTTTGTCTCTTGTTCTCCAGCACCAAATCAAAACCCTGTCATATGGATTGCCCAATTTGGGCAAGCCCAGCTGCACAAGTATGCTAAACCAGTGGCTTTGATCAGCCATAGTTTTAGAAATGCCCATGAAGCAATGTTCTCAATAGACTGCAGTTATTTGAGCCATCAGCAGTGAAAGGAGAGGGAGCATCCTCCTGCTGGGAGTGGTCTTGCCCCTTGTCAAGATAGGGATGAGGCAAAGCTGCTGGAGCTCCAGCAGCAATCTAGCAGATACTGACACAGTTGTGGGCCACTGCCACCAGCCCAGAGCCCCTGCAACTTCATTGTCACCTTGCCCAACCGCCATTTGCATCATGGTGAGTGCTACCATACCACCAAGAGGACATTCCTGCCATTCCACACACCCCACCTTCTCATGCTTTGGCTGGGAGTCATATAGCCCAAGGTCTGTTACACTGTAGACTTGAGAACTATGAGTTAGCACATAATCCTCAAGTCATGTGTGACCACCCAGCATCCAAGTGTTGTGTGTTAGCATCCTGCGCAATTGCATCCCTCTCGCATAATACTAGGGACACGGGTGGCGCTGTAGATTAAACCACAGAGCCTAGGACTTGCCAATCAGAAGATCAGCGGTTCAAATCCCCGCGACGGGGTGAGCTCCCGTTGCTAGGTCCCTGCTCCTGCCAACCTAGCAGTTCGAAAGCACGTCAAAGTGCAAGTAGATAAATAGGTACCACTCCGGTGGGAAGGTAAGTGGCGTTTCCGTGTGCTACTCTGGTTCACCAGAAGCAGCTTAGTCATCCTGGCCCCTTGACCCGGAAGCTGTACGCCGGCTCCCTCAGCCAATAAAGTGAGACGAGCACTGCAACCCCAGAGTCGTCCACGACTGGACCTAATGGTCAGGGGTCCCTTTACCTTTACTCATAATACTAGAAGCCTGGACCAGCCAATGAAGCTGAAGGTTGATCCAAAACAAAAAGGGGGTACACCCTGGCCTAGCTAAACTGTGGAATTCACTTGTACAAGATGTACGAGTGGCTACTAGCCACAATGGCATACACTGATGGAGGCAGCATTCATCTGAATAACAGTTGCTGGAAAGCACAGGCTTCCCATAGGCATCTCGTTGGCTACCATGAGAGCAGGATGCTGAACTTGATGGGTCTGATATGGCTCTTATTATACTCTTCTGCACAAATCACTCTATCAGTGTATTTAAAAAGTGTACAGATCACCATAGCCATACATGAGTTGGAAAGGGAAACTGGCACACCACCATTGCTGGCTGATGTTATGCAGGCACCAGGGATTGGAAATGTTATGCTTTTATGGTTTTATTCACACCCATGTTGACAACAAATGATGAAAAAGAATGTCTGTATGTGCAGATTATTATTGTAGAGCACAATCCCAATAAGCAGAAAACTAAGGCATTTTCCCTTTTTCACTTCATTTATTTCTTCATGTTTCTGCTGAGAAGCCAACATACAGTAGGATCTTGTTTAACTTGGCCATTTAACTGTGAGAACTTTTAAAAACCCAACTCTGTTTATATAGCACAGAATTCTGGCCATGTTTAAATCAGTTTTTACCAACAGACCAATTAAGATTATATTTCTCTGCACCCTCAGATGTACTTTTTTTTTAACATGGCCTATAATATACACATGGCAAACACACCAAATGACAAGCAACCCAGCAATGAATGCTGCATTATTTATGTTGCCAGTGATAGCATTGCTCACAGTGCTTGACTGTATCAGATTTTTCACACTCGAAGCTTGCCCAGATCTTGCTGAATGTGTGAATTCCCTGCTGCCCCAGTGCAAGATAGCTAAGCTGAGAAGCATTATAACAGCATCATTTGTAGTTTTACAAAACAGTACCAGGCACAGAAAAAGTACAGCAAGCCAGCCAACACCTTTTCTTTTCCCCATTCTTGCTCCCAACTAAACATTTATCAGCTCATCTATAAGATTTACACCTCTTACAGTTGTACTGCATTCTGGGAGAGCAGGTGCTTCCACCCACCTATTTATTTAGACTGCAATCCTATATGCTCCCTTACCTAGACACAAGTCCCATTGAATTGAATGACACTTAATTCTGAGTAGGCATGTACAGTATAGGATTCCATTGTTAATGACTCACCTGAAGGAAGAAACCAAGATATTACACAGCAGCAGAATGTTATAGTCTCCCTTCCTTTTAAGGGAAAAGTTGTAAGGTTTCACATTTGCATACATTTTAATCTTTGGCCTTTTCACCACCATGGGCGCAAAAGCAGCTTGGGGAAGACTGATTTTTAGCAGAAAATCAGCCAGGAGGGCATGCAAGCTCTATCCCTGCTCATCAACTCCAGTTCACAGTCTCTCACACCTTCTTTTCATTAGGACCACACACACAAAAAAAAATTTGTGAGAGTGTTACATGTGCCCACAATGTAACAACAGTGTTATTTGGCCCTGAGCTACTATGCTTTATTTATCAAAGGCTAGGTTTTAGGAAGGTCGCTTCATCAACTTGTGCCCTAGGCTTAAAATGTCTTCTAGGTTTGGTCAGCTTCCACAGTTTTCAATAGCACATCAGCATCAGGTGACAACTCCTTTGGTGGCTTTCACACCTGAATTACCCAAGATCTAAAGCAACTTATGAGCAAGTTCCTACACAGCTTTTTCAGTGATAATGATATGGCACAGAGGGTTTGGGAAAGACAGCTTCCACCTGGAAGTTGTTTCAGGAAAGCATTCTGTTCAGAAATGTAATGTATAGAGACCCATTAACAACCACGAACTTCACTTCATCTTTGTTGCCTTTCCATCCTGTCAATGCCCTTTTTATGATAAAGTGTCAGTTGTATTAAACAAAGTCATTGCACAAGCAGAACAACTTCCACTTGTGCAACAGAACTTACAATCTGCCTTTATCCAAAACAGGGTAACAACACTGTTCCTGTCACATTTTTTAAATGACATGTTTGTTTTTTTACTCCTTTACAGCCATAGTTTCCAATCTTTCAAGACTGGGAATTTACTTTTTACCATACCCTCAATATGCATTTTCCTGCACATGTTTATTCAGAGGCACATAAACCAGTGTACAGTAGGGATTACTCCTAGGTGACTGTAGACTGAATTGCAGCCTTAGAGTGCAACTGTTGTATGTCTGCTTAGAAATCCCACTTTATTCAGTAGGAATTCTATCCACAAAATGTGTGCTTAGAATTGCAACAGTCAATAATAATAATAATAATAATAATAATAATAATAATAATAATAATAATAAATTTATACACTGCCTATCTGGCTGGGTTTCCCCAGCCACTCTGGGCAGCTCCCAATATAATATTTTTTTAAAAATATGCATACACACACACACACACACACACACACACACAATTTTCTTTCTCTCTTTTTCTATCTCCTTTCCATCCATGTTGAAGAGGCACTAGTAGTAGTAAGCAGTTGAAAGAAAGGGAAAGAGGTGTCACAAAGGAAAATGGACAAGAATCATTCCTGTTATTAGCTTCCCCATCAAGCCAGAAGAAGCCAGCACCAAGAGCACTCTTCAGCCTCTACCACTGTAGCTCCACTTTCTCAACCTCTGCCTTCTGTCTGGCTCTGGAGTGGCCCTGCTATTAAGCAGAGTGAGGTAACCACTTCAGGAAGGTGATATTGAGTGTCATGAAGTGGCGGAAAGTAACCATAATTAACACAAGTAGCTTTTTTAAAAATTCTTATTAGCTTTGACTGCAAGGGAAAGGTATTTCTGGGATTTTCTAACCCAGGTGCCAAAATAACTTGGCTAGCCTTAGGTGGTATGCACGTACTTTGACTTTGGGGTGGGAGGGATTTTCAGCTCTGCCTCAGGCAGCAAAATGTCTTGGCTGGCCAGCACAGACTCAGCTCATGGGAGACCACAGCCATTGCAGCATCCTCAAAACTCTGACACTTGCAAAACACTGTGCTAAAAACTGATGGAAGAAAGGTATTTAGTTGCACCAGTTATTCCTCTGTGCCAGCTTACATAAATGAAAGCAAATACAGAGAGTGCTTGATCTGGGAAGTACAGGTGTTTTAATTTATAACTGAGCAAAACAACACATACTCTCTCTTTCTCTGATTTGCCATATTCTCTGAGGCAGTGGTGAGCCCTGCTTGCACCTCACATCTGGCAGCTTTATTCTGATGAAAGCTACAATTAACTCCACGACAATCCTATTTCCAAGAAGGTAGGAGATTCAGTCGGCTTCCTCTGCAATGAATTTGCTCTGGAGGGGAAAGCAGGAGTGGGGAAGTAGCTGGTGGTAAGGAAGCAAGGAATAAATAATCTAAACAGGCCTCCCTTTTCATTTTGCAGATCTTGAACCTTGTATACCACATGTCTCGTCTAAGAGCCTTCAGAATGGAAAGAGGGAAAATGCAAGAAGATGAAGCATGAGGCGTCCACCACAGGCTTTTAGTCACTTAGCGGATTTATACAGAAAAACATTCAGAGGGTCATAAACAGAGGATTCTATTCAGCCTATAAGCTCAAAGATGGCGCTTAAAATGAAATGACTTTCGAAACAGTAGGTAGAAGAGGGAGGCTGTGCTACTTCAAATGCATTCTAAGCTCCCTTTAGGAGCTGTTCTTTAGCATTAGGTGAAGTCAGTGATATACATACAGCTGTGCATTGCTAGATAGTTTGCTAGAATTAAGAGGATTTGTATCTGCCTGAAATGATAAATAACAGGAGCATATAATAAATCTCAGGTCTTCATCTGTTTTTTTTAAAAAAGCTATGAGTATGAAAATAAAGAGCTATAATAGAGTTTCTTCATCCTTTGATTACTTTAGAAGAGGAACTAAAAATTTCACCCAGCTGTTGCATGCATGTCGCTTGTGAGGTCTACCACTCAACAGTTTTCTCAAGAGGCAACCCAAGCTTTTATGTCAGGGATGAGGAACCTAGATGTTCTTGGGTACGAGCTCCCATCAGCCCCAGCCAGCAGGGTCAAAGGTCAAGGATAATGGGGGCTACAATCAAATCATACCACAGCTGAGGAAATTTTAAGTCATGCCTTCATATGGTATTTTCTGTACTCTAATATCCTTTCAAGTTCTGCCGGATTTCAGTTCTCGAAGAAGGGGAGGGGGGGAAGATAGGCTATTTAGTAAATGAAATACAACTCCTCATGTTACTGAAATCATCAAACGACATACAGACATAAGCTCTTTTCCCTGCAGGAGAGCCTGCAGCAAGATAGTATAGCAATATCGTTTTACTTTGGCTAAGTTTTATGTAAAATGTCAATTCATGTATATTTCCTACTTGAAAATTGAATGTTTTTTTCAGGATATGAATTAGTAAATGCATTCTGACAGTTCACTGCTTTAACCTTCGGGGTAGGGGAGAAATTTGATTCAGTTCACCTTTAAAGGTGAACCTATGTAATTCACACTTTCCAAAACAATACATGAACCAAAATGCAGCAATCCTCCGACGTTCACACTTCTCTGAATCCTACAGCCAAGTAATGTGTACAAAAAGGCAGATGTGAGAGTAACGTGAGCATGAAGGCACGCATATGGGTGAATATAACATCTAAAAATTGTATTATGAAAAACTGTTTTGCAAAAATGTATATATTAGGATAAATTTACACTGTTGTATTTTCATGAGAACTTTTTTATTTTTAAAAAATGCAAACTGATTGGGAAATAGGGAGGACTAGCTGGAGAAATGAAAAACTCAGAGAAACCAGAATCCGACAGATTGACCCATCGCTAATCTTCATGCAGGATTCCCACAAGGCCATAGCTTCACATTGTATTTATCCACATGTTAGTCCCGATAAGACCCAAGAGAGTGGGGAAAAGGAATAAAACAAACAAACACCCTTTTGTTTCTCAGTTGTAAAGAAATTGCAAATGGGTAGATTCTCTGCCTGGTCCTTGGCTTTAGAACAGGCTTCCTCAACCTCAGCCCTCCAGATGTTTTGGGACTACAATTCCCATCATCCCTGACCACTGGTCCTGCTAGCTAGGGATCATGGGAGTTGTAGGCCAAAAACATCTGGAGGGCTGAAGTTGAGGAAGCCTGCTTTAGAATGTGAATGGAGTCCTAGGTGACTCTCCTGTACACTAGGGGTGAGGAACCTTTTCCAGACTGAGGGCCACAATTTGGGCAACCTTCTGAGGGTCACTTGTCGGTGGTGGGCAGAGCCCGAGGCAAAAATGGGCAGAACAGCAAGTGTGAGTGTTTCCTTTGTACAGTAGATGGGTTTCTTCACACAGATCACCTTCTATCCTCCATCCAGATCAATATTTCCCACACTTGAGTCTCTAGCTGTTTTTGGACTACAACTTCCATCATTCCTGGCCCCTGGTCTTGCTAGCTAGCAATGAAGGGAGCAAAAACTTTGGGAAACACCAGTCCAGGGGCACTATCAGAGTTCCAGGACACATTCCAGTCAGGGAAAAACAGGTTGTGGAGCAAGGTCCATGAGGTGTGTGGCCTGGAGAGGATTCCGAGGACCAAGTTCGGCCCCAGAGCTAAGTTTCCCCACCTCTCCTATACACATGTGCCTGAAAATAAATCCCACTGAACTCAGTTGAGCTTTTGTCTGATTTGAAATGTATAGAGTTGTGCTGTAAGACACCAGCACTCCAGCAATTTTTACTGGAACAATTTTACTACCTTTCGTGAAGGACAGCTAAGGAAACTTCCATTAAGTAAGCCCTATGAAATGTCCTTTGCACCGGTTTTTCATTTCATTTTTAAAGGGAAGTCCAAAACAAAATGCTTGCACAGGATCTAGAGATCAGGATACATTCCAAGATTCAAATCCAAAACAAGGCTATCTGGCTTTGCCCTGAAGAGAGTTCATGGATTACATCTCATTTTAGTGAAAATAAATTATCCAGTCAAGATATTATTCGACAAATATATTTTTAATTTAAGAGGCTTAGGAGCTGTCTGCTGTGCTGTTGACATGAAGGGTCCAATCCATGTCTCACTAGAAGGGAATGAATGAACATTGAGGATTATAGCTAGTAAGAGATTAATTCTTGGCTTCTGTGAGTCAGCAGAGGCCCAGGTGTGTGGGTGTGTTTTGTCATTTAAGCCTATATTTCATGCATTTTCTCTGACATGGTAACGTTTCAGATTTTTCATAGAAACATAGAATTGTACAGTTGGAAGGTTCCACAAGGGTCAGTGTAGTCCAGTCCCCTACAATGCAGGAATATTTCTGTCTGTCTGTCTGTCTGTCTATATCTATCTATCTATCATATATCTATCTATCATTTATCTATCTATCTATCATCTATCTATCTATCTATTTGACTACAATGTGGCCATTTTGATAGTCCTTTTGGTTGTTGTAAATTCTAATGCTCTGTAACTTCTTTAGCATCCTATTGTTAAAATACTGGACTTCAAACCCATTTTCTGCAGTACTTCAGCTTTGGTAATAATTTGTTTAGTAATCTGTGTAAGTATACCATGCCATGAAAATTCAACATGTGCTTAAAATCTTAATGATGAGTGGGACTGGATATCAATACCATATTTTAGTGTTGTTACGATTTTATACTTTAACTGACACTGACCTGTCTTAAATGTAGTTGAACACACAGGGCTCGTATGAAAAAGGTTATGAGCAATATGACCCTGGTGCAGTGTAACTTTCCTCCCATGTCTGCAGACTAACACCAAGTCTAATGTTTAATTCAGTGCTTGCTGATGTTTGCCTTGAGACATCATAAACATTGTAGTCATTCCACCAACGCACCTGACAAAGCCTTAGTGTTAGCCAGGCCAATGAGACCAAATTATCTCTCGGAATGTTATCACAAACATGACTAGCAACTTTCCATTGCCACCTTCAAACATTATGCATAATAGGGTATCTTTGCATGATTACCAAGAATTAAGAGTGTATAAATATAACTTAATATGGGATAAAATGGGAATCAAAGATCATGTGAGCACATTATTGGCAGTTACTAAAATTTGTTTATTGGCAGTTACTAAAAAAATAATTTGTTTATTATATTAATGAATTGCTCTACAGTGGTACCTCGGGTTACATACGCTTCAGGTTACAGACTCCGCTAACCCAGAAATAGTACCTCGGGTTAAGAACTTTGCTTCAGGATGAGAACAGAAATCGTGCAGCAGTGGCGCGGCGGCAGCGGGAGGCCCCATTAGCTAAAGTGGTACCTCAGGTTAAGAACAGTTTCAGGTTAAGAACAGACCACCAGAATGAATTGAGTATTTAACCCAAGATACCACTATAGTTATATCTCACTTATGGAGAACATAGAATTCAAGGTATCAAAAATGTTTTTCCACCTCCTCAGTTCCCCCTCACAACAATCCTGTAAAGTAGGTTGGGCTGAGAGATGGTGGCTGATCCAAGGTCCCCATCATGACTATGTGGGGATTTTCAACCCTGGTCTTCCAGGTCCTGATCCAGCATTCAATGTACTATATTAGATTTGTAGCATCACAGCACACTTTCAAGATGGTAGATGAAAAACCAGTTATCAATTTGCTCAAGGGCTTAGCAATAGGCTTTAGTTCTTCAGTCAACATCTTTGGAGCAGCAGCAGCAGTCTATCAGATCAGTGAGCATTTCAAGAACTTGAAACTCTACCACCAACTTTACCATGGTTCCAGTTCCAGGGGAAGAGACATAACCTTGGGAGCCCAACTGGATTCCAGGCAGAGAAATGAGAAGATATGGCTCTGGTCTATATACCAGGGAATATAGATCCAGTGTGGTGTAGGGCAAGGGTGGGGAATTATTGGTCCTCCAAATGTTGCTGAACTACAATGCCCATCACCCCTGGCTTGCTGGGGCTAATGGGAGTTATAGTTCAGCATCATCTGAAGGGTCAAAGGTTCCCCACACCTGGTGTAGGGATTAGACCTGTGGCTCCCAAACCTCTTTTTCCCATGGACCACCAGTATTTCCCATTCCTCTGACAAACAGAGGAGCAGCCTCCTTTCCTGGCTGAGAGGTGATGGAAGGAATTCTCACCATGTTCCAAGCACAGGAAAATCTCCCACATTGAATGAGGGCTAGACAGAACAGCTTAAGAAATCTCTCTCCTCACCCCTCCACTTTTATGGCTGTGGTTTCCTTCTCATGCACATAAAATGAATTCATTTGCAAGCACAGTATTCTGAAGATTACTCGAGACAGGGGGAAGAGTGTTACATGTTTGATTTGTTGACACCCGAGGGGGGGGGGGGAAACTCAAGCAGGCAGGAGAGGAATGGGAACTAGAAAATGGCTCTTATAAGCTGAAATCACGACTGATACGTAAGCTCCAATTACACAGCTAGTTTATTCAGGCCACTTTTTAAGCCCCATTAAATGGCTCTGTGCCATGAATCCTTCCTATTTCAGCCTGGAAAATGCAGAACCTCTTCATATATATATAAACACACAAAAGGAACTAGACGTTAACAGGGGGAAATAGGACCAAGTCATTCAATTAAGATAAAATGACCTGCTAGTCCAGTTTGCTTTCTGTATAATCAATTAGCGAGGCTGCTTCATACACTTAACTGATGGAAGATGTACCGTATTTTTCGCTCTATAAGACGCACCAGACCACAAGACACACCTAGTTTTTGGAGGAGTAAAACAAGGAAAAAAAATCTGAATCTCAGAAGCCAGAACAGCAAGAAGGATTGCTGCGCAGTGAAAGCAGCAATCCCTCTTGCTCTTCTGGCTTCTGGGATAGCTGCGCAGCCTGCATTCGCTCCATAAGACACACACACATTTCCCCTTACTTTTTAGGAGGGAAAAAGTGAGTCTTATAGAGCAAAAAATACAGTATATTTGCCATTCTGTGCATGAACATAATTTATTTGTTTACCTCCCCTCTCTTTCCTGCCCAATGCAATTATGCTTTGAGCCTGTGGGCTTAAACATCTGGTTTTCTACAGCACCTAGATGTTTTTAAGAAATATGAACATAGGAAGCTACCTTACTGGAAGCAGACTGTTGATCCATATAGCTCAGTACTGTCTACACAGGCGGGCAGCAGCTCTCTGGGGTTTTAGACAGGAATCCTTCGTAGCCCTTCCTGGTGTTGCCTGGGACTGAACCTTTGCCACAGGCAAAGTGCGTGTTCTACCCACTAAGCAGCAACCCCCCTCCCAATGCGCAAATGGTAATCAATAACCATATGTCTAGATCACCTGAAATAAGAATTCAAGAATTGCCTTGCTGAATCAAATCTGGATCCATTAGTTTAGCATTCTGTCTACAATGGTGGCAGCTGATCACCACTAGAAACTCAAAACCAGGGGGTGCTCATCCCCTGTAGTTTTTCTTGTGCATCTGGTATTCAGGGGTTCTTGTTTCTCACAGGTATCTGCTTAGACACTGAGAACAGGATGCCAACTTCAGCAGGCTCTTGTGCTGTTATGTGGAGGGAAATGTACCGTGCAATGTAGCCAGATGCTCTGCTTAGGATTCCAGCACTGCAGCTGCATTCTTTCCCTATCCTCCACCTCTCAACACTTTTCCATTTCCCAGCCATCATTTCATGGCCACTGGGTTCACTCCATGTTCACTGGGCAGTTTTTTCTCAGCCCACTTAGTTATACACTGGTACCTCGGGTTAAGAACTTAATTAGTTCTGGAGGTCCGTTCTTAACCTGAAACTGTTCTTAACCTGAAGCACCACTTTAGCTAATGGGGCCTCCCACTGCCGCCGCACCGCCGGTGTACAATTTATTTTCTTATCCTGAGGGAAAGTTCTTAACCTGAGGTACTATTTCTGGGTTAGCGGAGTCTGTAACCTGAAGCGTCTGTTACCCAAGGTACCACTGTATTCCTAAAGATTGGTTGTACTTCTGCAATTCCTTTGGGTTCTTCCAAGCCTGTTAATAGCACCCTTGGATGGAGCTATGTTTGCCTGCATGAGCAATGACACAATCACAGCTCCTGAACATTGTCAACAGAGGGAATTCTGCTACCCTTGGTCATTTAGGTTGCAATCCTGAGTGTAAGTCTGTGCACACACCACCTACACACAAAGAATCTTGGGAACTGTAGTGTAAATTATAAGCATGCTGGGAATTGTAGCTCTGTGAGGGGCAAACTAAATTTTCCAGGATTCCTCTGGGAGAATATATTTCAAATGCATTGTGTGTACACAGTTCTAGTTTCCCTGAATTCCATTACACTTACTATTGAGTAGACACATACATGAGATTGCATTGTAGCAACCAAGATCAGTTACTGAAATTCAACTTCCATGAATTTCTCTAATCCTTTTGTAAAGCAATCTTCATGCCATAGTTAGTGCCTTAAGCTAATGATGTGTTGCATTAAAAAGTGCATTCCTAACACTACCTTGAGGTGTCAAGGATTGAACCTGCAACCATCTGCATGCAAAGGCTCTAACAATGAGCAATTCTCCTTCTCCATAGTTATATTACACCTGTTTCATTCCCACACTCAAATCAGCACACCACCAACTGCCTCCAGCATTTGCTGAGAAGCAAGTATGTCATATCAGGGATGTCCCTTAATTTTACATACTATTCCATGTGACATCTGAAGCTGGCTTTGACAGAATTGTGATTGCCAGGCAAAGGTCCAAGCTTTTTAGGGATTAGTGTGTTTTGGCATGTAAACCTAGTTCATGAACCCATCAAATTGTTACTAACATTACAGTGGTACCTCAGGTTACAGACGCTTCAGGTTACAGACTCCGCTAACCCAGAAATAGTACCTCGGGTTAAGAACTTTGCTTCAGGATGAGAATAGAAATCACGCGGTGGCAGTGGGAGGCCCCATTAGCTAATGTGGTACCTCAGGTTAAGAACAGTTTCAGGTTAAGAACGGACCTCCAGAACAAATTAAGTTCTTAACCCGAGGTACCACTGCAAAGTGGAAAACCAGTTATTTGTTCCAAATAAAAGCTGCTCCTGAATCACATGTAGTCTGAGGAGAGGGCAGAGCTTTCTCTTCCCTCAGTGGCATCTCCAGCTTACATGCAGTGCAGATAACTGGGCTGTTCGAAGTCAGCTGTATCAGCCAATGACAAAGAAAGTCACCTCCTCATTGTCATGCAGCCCATTCCTAAATCATCAGCTGTTCATATTGAACAAATTCTGCCCAACACACACAGACAAAAGGATTGATTCTTGTCAGTGCTGAATTAGTCTAGTAGCTAGCTACATTTTGTCTTAAATGTTAGTAGCCCCAAAGGAAAATATTATAAAGTGTTTTGCAATTGTTGGCCTCATTCTTATCACTTACTGTGCCGTTTCCCCCTTTCCCATTGCACAGCTAATGACCTAGCCAATGCATAGTTTATTTTACTCCCTAGTAAAGAACAAGTATAGGCTAGCCTGCCCTCTAGTGCTTTATGGAAACAGACAGTGCATTCTTGGGTCCTGAATGGACAAATAATATTTAGAGCATGAGAAACTTTACACTGCCTTTAAGAGTGAAATTTCAATATGGGGCACACTATGAAGCACATTGCCACCAACATCACACTATGCTCTAAGTGATTCTCTCTCTCTCTCTCTCTCTCTCTCTCTCTCTCTCTCTCTCTGACTCATTCAGTGTTTATTCAGCATTAGCTCATTGCTCGAAATCTAAGCAAGGAAGTACACCATTCTGACAACTTTCACTCTGTATATTGGAGACCAAAAGCTGTAGCTCAGTAGCAGAGTACACATTTTGCACACTTAAGGCTTCATTCACAGATTTAGCCTCTGGAACCTCTAGATAGAGCAAGGGTGGGGGAGTGTCTGGCCTTCTAGAGGTCAGACTGCAATTCCTATCATCCTTGACCACAAGCCATGCTGGCTAGGATTGATGGAAGTTGGAGTCCAACAACATCTGAGAGCCACAGATTGCCCACCTCATGAGTTAAAGCTTCTTAGCTAGTAGTGCTGTTTTTCTAGAAAAAAGGGTGCTGGAACTCACCATGAAATCACCTTTGTTCTCTTAAAATGGCAATGATGCCCACCTGAAAGGTGCTGGAACTGAGTTCCAGTGAGTTCCGGCTTTAAAAAAGCCCTGGGACTAAGAAACACCTCTCACTGAGATTTGGATAGCTACGGCATCTTAATCTAGTCAATGCTGGCTGGGTAGGCAACAGGGCTAAATGTACATTACAGTTTCATATGTTTTGCCAGCAAATTACCTGTTCCAGAATACACCCGTTGAAAAATGTGTTAACTATAGTTTATAGTGAATAAGGAGGAATTATGGGTGATTATGTTGTTATAAAAGTAATTGTCTACCACATTGCGCTCCAGTCTTTGTTTAGTATTCTTGTTGTAATGTTCTAAACAAATCTAGATCTTTAGAAAATTATGGCACTGCTATTACTGTAGTAAATTTTATATTGAATGTTTGATGCAGCATGCTATTTTTATATGGTGCCATAGATTATACTTTTATAATCCTCTGTTCTGGAATATATATTTTTCTTGCCATGTCATAATTTATCAACGAGAGGATTAAATTTCACATTTGAGAGTAAGCAGAACAGCATGGTTCTATTTTGTTCTGCAGAACAGATCTTCAGAGCAGTGAGGCAGCAACTCATTGAGCACTACATTAGGAAAACACCAATCAATAGAGTACCATTTCATGTAAACAGGAGGTAAAACGATATACATTCTGTCACAAATTAAACTGAGTGTTTATTTGAAGAAACTATTTCATTTAATTAGCCTTACTGGGGATGCTGTGTCCTCTAATTTGATTTCCTAATATGTTTAGCTACTGATGGGATTACATTTTGACTTCCAAATTTCTTTCATATTATAGAGCTTTAATATTAAATGGGGTCATGCCCAAGAGTGAAAAAATTAAAAATCTCATAGTGGTTGCATTTGACCTAGACTAGTCTTCCCCAACCTGGTGCCCTACAGCTGTTTTGGACTACAGCTATCATAATCCTTGACCTTTGACCATGCTAGCTAACAGTAACACTTCTCAAACCAATACTGTACGCTAATCAAGTTCTCTAACCAAATAATATGTATAAAAATGTATATATATTCAGGGAAGATGTGTGTAAAAGTGCATAAATCCGTGAAAATAACATACAAAAATGCATTATATTAGGGAACATTGCAAAAAAATGTGTACATTAGTGAAAACTGCATAGAAAAAATATGGGTGGAGTCCAACGTAGTGCTAAATCTTTATGTCAGTGCAAGGATTTCTCCTTGGGCAACATAATATTTTCCCTCCTCTCCCTCCTTGCTGTTCTGTGGGTTCCCTCAGCCTTCTGGACTGAATTTGGTGAGAGCGAGGGAAGGAGCGGGGGAGAAAGTCCCATTACTGGGTCACTTTAGCTGAATACAGCCCTGTGTTTATTAGAAGAAATTCGATTCCGATGAATTCTGATGAGGATTTAAAATCAAAAACAAAAGCACGTCACAGATGGTTGAAGAATTGTGGAGAAATTAATTTAAGATTGGGGAAAAAATGTGAAAATTAGAGAAGCAAAATTGACTGAGTCATCAATCCTGACCCGTTTCCAGTTTTTGCTAAAGAACAGTAAGAGCGGCCAGGACAGCCATCCTTTGGAGGTAGGGCGTGTTTTGAGAAAAATAAATCTGCTGTGAAGTATAGACGTTTCAATGTCAATAGCTGAAGGGTGGGAGTCAGCAAACACATATCTACAGGCCTTATTTAGTTTTGCAAATAGGTAAACTGCTGAGTAGTTGGGACCTAGCTTCATTTGAATTCATCTGGCATTTCAAGGAGAGTGTAGAAGTTAATGTCAAAACACTCTATTTTTTAAAATAGGTGGATTCACATTAAGTTCACAGGCGGGTGGCTAATTCATTTGCACACCAATTTACTGTATTTAGGCAGCGCTGGAGAATTTGTCACCTCCATTATTTAGGGAAACCATTCAGCTTGCTTTAATTAGGAAGATGGATCACAGTTTTACAGACAGAATACAGACAACATTTTTTAAAATTCTCAAAGTCATTTCAGTTTGTTCCTGAACAAATTGCTACTTGGGGAGAATTTGGATAAAGCAGGGCCCCGAACTTAAGTTATTGTAGTAGCTCTAGCTGGCAAGTTAGGTGAAACTGAATTAAAGCTGGCAATTCTTAACTGGTTCTCTTTTCATTTGAAAGGTTTTGAGTTTATAGGAGATGGATAAAAGTAAATAAGATCAATGTAGGGTTAGAAAAACTGGTGTTATTGTTAGTGCTAAATGGATTTGAAGGCTTGTGGGACATGAAATGTTCTCCTGAAACCCTAACCCAAAAGTACCTTTAACACAAATCTGGTTTCGCTTCGCTTACCTTGGGGGACAGGGGTGTTTCCCACCAGGAGTTGATTTACATGGGGAGGGGATCCCAGATTCAATTCCTGGCAGGGCTGGACAACCCATGAGGCAAGGTGAGGTGCCTGCCTTGGGGGGCAGAATCCACAGGGGCAGCAGAAGTACTCCCACTGTAAATATCAATATTGGACATACTAAGAGCTTGGTCCCCTGCTTCTTCACCTTTGTTGGGAGGTCTCCCACAGCCATTCCTCCTCAAGTCAAAGGGAAGTATCATCAGTAGTAAAGTATTCACCGTATTTTTCGCTCTATAGGACGCACCCGACCATAGGACGCACGTTGTTTTAGAGGGGGGGAACAAGAAAAAAAATTTCTCTCCCTCTCTGCGCAGCGCCCCTTCAGCGAAGCGGCAGAAGAAACGGAGCCCTTTCCATTTCTCCTCCCACTTCGCTGAAGGGGCGCTGCACAGAGAGAGAAAGCTGCACAGCGCCTCTCCAGTAAAGCAAAGCCAGAAGAGCAAGAGGGATCGGTGCGCACCAATCCCTCTTGCTCTCCTGGCTTCAGCAAAACCAACATGAAGCCTCCGGAGCTCAGCACTCCCACTGCGCTTCGGAGGCTTCGCGTTGCTATTGCTGAAGCCATGGAGCCTGTATTCGCTCCATAAGACGCACACACATTTCCCCTTAATTTTTGGAGGGGGAAAAGTGCGTCTTATAGAGTGAAAATATGGTACCTTCACAGCTTCAGGGATGGTTGTAGCCTTTTTGTGTGTTGCCCATGTGTGGCCTTTCAGAACCAAACATCAATTTCCATTTGGGGCGGATCTGCACTCATGGTTTTTAACATTAAGGAAAGCAGAAGGCACTGTGGAGCAGCCAGCAGCCAGCAGTAGGGAGACAGTGTTTTGATGGGGAGAATAACAAAGGTAAGAAACACCTTGAATTACAAGTATGCCCTGCAATGTTTTAGAACAATATATCTAATATCATTCTAATATTAGCCAGTGTGGTGTAGTGGTTAAGAGCGGTAGACTCGTAATCTGGTGAACCAGGTTCGCGTCTCCGTTCCTCCACATGCAGCTGCTGGGTGACCTTAGGCCAGTCACACTTCTTTGAAGTCTCTCAGCCCCACTCACCTCACAGAGTGTTTGTTGTGGGGGAGGAAGGGAAAGGAGAATGTTAGCCGCTTTGAGACTCCTTTGGGTAGTGATAAAGAGGGATACCAAATCCAAACTCTTCTTCTTCTAATAACGTTAAACTGGTCAATATAGACCCAGCCTAGGTTATACTGCTTAGCATTTTATAGTTGCAGCCATTGTGAACACACAACAGAGGAGCCCATGGGAGATGAGCAGGGTCATGATTTGACTCATGCTTCAACACAGTAACAAAACCAGCAAAATACAGCAAAGGTTCTCATCCCACAATGATTGCCCACCATACAATCATGGGGAAAACAGTGGCAAAGTCTGCATTGAGGACTGTTGTAGAAAACTCTGTGCAATATGCGACTTCCCTTTACAGATACTACTTCCTATACTAGCTGAAATACCCACCCTGTTATTCTCTAGGAGCCACATGAGTTAAATCTGGACTTTGTAGTACAGGATCCTTCGCATGCCCAAAGTTTCAATTAATGTTTCCCACTGAGCGATCACATCAAAAAGGTATGCTGATGTTCAGCATACTTGCACATATATGAGGATGTCAATATTTCAATCCTGAGCAAGAGTTTTGTCAGCTAAGCCACTGTCTATTAATTCCTGGCATACTGAGTCTATTGCAAACAGTATGCTAAAGCAGCTGCTTACCCAGCTGTCTCCTTTCTGTACATTATCCTAGTCAGTAGAACAAGTGGTGTAGCTCAAAAGCTTTTGCATGTCTCTCTGTCAATGTGCATATTTATATAACTGGGTGGGGGAGTTTATGGTTATTATCCTTTCAGAGCTGCACATTATGGGCTCTATCAGATCTGATCTGTGGGTTCCTTGGTGTATCAATCATACTTATTCCACAGCAGATCTTTCAGAGCGCCTGCATTTATCTTTAATCGCTGGGGGATTCTTTGCATGGTGGGAGGATGTTTTATGCTTTCTTCCTAAGAAATATGTAATATGTAAATCAGAAAAAGTGAGCAAAGGTGCAAATATATCTTCTGCACAGACAGTAGCCCTGTTTCCTTTCTAGGCTAGACAGAGGAAAACTGAAGATTAGCACTTGGAAATGCAAAGAGGCCCTGTTCAAATACAAAAGAATATTCTCATTTTTCCTGTAGCTCTCCCCTCCCTGTAAGAATTCTCCTGGGATTTCCACACTGCCTAACTGCAGTTTCCTAAGTAATTTCTCAGTTTCATGTATCAAAATGAGCTACTTAATTAGACCCAAATTTTGGCAGTTTTACATCCTAGAAAATATTGCAAAATTGTTTGCTTAGGGTCCAGCCATTCATGTGCCCTGCGGGGAAAGACAACATGCTCATGTATAAAGGGTCAAAAACCCTATTTTCAGAGTATATGCATCGTGAGTGAATTCAATTAAAGGGCTGATATCACTGGCGGAGGAAGAGGAGTGCGGGGGGAGAGCATCACCACCGGCAGTGTGATCGCGGTGGGGTGCCATCGTGGCTGCTCCCCCACCCGCACTGGGCATCACGCCCCCACAGGCATCGTGCCACACCTCCAGGACATGCGCCACACCCCTGCCACACCCCCAGGATGTGCGCCAGCCCCTCCCCTGCCTGCTCTCCGCCCCCCGGTGCCAGAGCTTGAAGCGCCGCCACTGGCTGATATATGCCTATTCTGTTGAATGTCTGCATGGGTTCTGTGTATGCACAACTGTGCCTGCATAGGGCCTTCATCTTGCTATTGAAAACCCTGTTATAATTGTGCCAGGAGAGAAGACTCCATGTGTAAATGGAGAGCTTGTGTTGCTCAGAGGCTGGCCCTGCTGCCACAATCCCATTCTTCCTTCTGGGTGCCTTCATCCAATATATTTCATGAGAACAAGACTAAAGTTACTGCAGAATGAAAGAGGCACTAATATCACTACCCACTACTAAAACATACCTTAAGTTAGGGTGATATCATGGGGACAATCTTCAATATAATGGAAATCAAATATGGAGAAAAGATAGCCTGAAATAATCTCAAAGTCATTAATAGACTGGTCCATGGAAAACTGTAATATCTAAAGACCCAAAAGCAAATAAAGATTTGTAAAGGAAAATATGTTGTTTTGCATAGGGTTTTTATTTTTAAAAGGTCTGGTTGGATTTGATGCAGCTTTGGGTCTTACATTAGTTTATATTTCTATCTAGCTATTCCATTTTACTACATAGGATTGTGGTCCATTCCATATGGTGAGAATTCTAGACTCCCACCCAAAACGCCAGAAGTGTTTCAGCTGTCATCCAGTTCCTTAGCCTACTCCTAACATGAGGTAGTTCATATTTTGCTTGTCTCATCAGATTTGTGCTTGGCTATAACAGCAGTTATGGAATCTTTGATTAGGCTTTGTTTATCTTCGTAATCCAGGAGAAGGCTTCTTCAGGAAAGTTTAGTTGAAAGTTAATAATGTGCTATAAGCGTCATGGGTTCTTTGTTCCAGATGGTGCCCGATGGAACCCTGCCTAGAGGCAGTGCCTATTCTTTTCAATGCCCCAAGTCACCAGATGCAAGCAGATGTCAACGTAAGCAGATGGTCCATGCTTCCCTTTGCTTGTTGCCGGGCAAAATTTAATCCCTGCAGGCCTCAGCAGGCCAAGGAGGAAGAGAGAAATACGGGGGAAAGAAGCAGCCGCTGCACCTTCCTTGGCGCTTTCAAACATTTAGGCTGCAGTTGTGATTTCATGGTGAGTTTCTGGGAGTAAGGCTGCAATTCTAACCCCACCTACCCACAAGTAAAGCCAATGAATTCATCAGGCCTTGCTTCTGTGAGTAGACATGGTTAGGACTGGACTGCAAGTCCCACTGAACTCAAGGAATTACCTTTGGCTGGCCATGTGTAGAATTGCACTGTTAATGACAGAAGCATTATTTCCATGCAAGGACCTTGCAACCCTAATGTCAGAGTACCTTTTCACATTTAGAACCAACATGGCAGAGTAGGAAAATAGGAGCTGGTTTGTACGTCTCCCAGAATCTTACCTCCCAAAGCTGTCAGTGGGCTGACTTTGACAGATGGGCAGATCAATCAGCTGACATATGATATGCATGACATCATATATAATGATGTCATGCAACCCATTTTTAGACCCTCCTAGTGTCCCTATTTTCCAGGGACAGTCCCAGATTTACAGAAGCTGTCCCAGTTTCTGATTTGATCCTGGAATGTCCCACTTTTCCTTAAAGGTAAAGGGACCCCTGACCATTAGGTCCAGTCGTGACCGACTCTGACTAAGGATGCCCCTATTTCCATCAGATAAATGTTGGAGGGTATAGAGCTATGTGACAACCGAACCAGGGAGATAAATAACTATACAACCTTTAGAAGACACTTGAAGACAGTCCTGTATAGGGAAGTTTTTTTTTAATGATTGATGTTTTATTATGTTTTTATATACGTTGGAAGATGCCCAGAGTGGCTGGGGCAACCCAGTCAGATGGGCAGGTATAAATAATGTTGTTGTAGTTGTAGTTGTTGTTGTTGTTGTTGTTGTGGAATAGGACATCCCTGTTTTCATCGGAGAAATGCTGGAGGGTATGCATTTTCCTTTGCCCAGGCAGTCTGAAATCAAGCCATGGGGACAAAGACAGAGGTCTTTACCTGTCCCACAAGTGTGTGTACCTTGACTAAAACTGCCTCATGGGTCCAACTGAGAAGTTTAGAAGACCTAATTATTCCCACTGGCTGTAGATTCCCCCCTGGTACTGTGTGATACAATACAGTCTTCAGAAACCTGATGCAGGTATTCAGCAATGCAATCAATGCAATTTTAAAATATCAAAATATTATTATATTATTATTATTTCTAGAGGGCATAGTGGGTGGTGACTAAAGATTAGGGGAGGAGCCTAAATTGTTTGGGTTTTCAGAAGCTTCTACTACAGATATCCTGAGGTTTAAATCCTAGAATTCAGTCTAGGAAAGCTACATTATAAATTTCAGAATGTAGCAGTTGTGGTTTCTTTTTGGCAGGGGTTACCAGGCCAAATGTGAGAAACAGACTTCATTTCTTACCTACCAGCTAGAAGCAAACTGCTCAACTGTAATACATACATCCATTACTCCACAAGGGAATACAGTTTTGGGTAGAGCCTGCTAAATGAATTCATTGTTTGATGCTCTGCTGGTTTTAGAAGAAAACCACTTCCAGGCATTTAAATACAGAGCTATTTCAAATTGTTTCTGTAATGTTGGGGGGGGGTGTCCTCCTAATATTTAGATGTAGTGGTTTAAACTTTAGCTACTTTTTACCCCTCTTTGCTTTCATTCAATACTCGGCTGTTAACAATAGTTTCCACCTAAGTACTGTAGTTCACAAGCAGGCAAGATAACTGAACCATCTCTGTTGTTATTGCTGTCTGCCTTCATCAGTTGATATGTATAATTGACTATCTGGTTTACACATGAGGTGATAGGTTGTAGTTAGAGAAATCACATGTTAAATTTTATTCCTGCTTTTTAAAAGAACAAAAAGTCTCCGATAGTAGATATTTAGCACAGCAAAGAACAAACTGGCCTATGTGTTGTTCCTGTTTTATGAGATTTAATGTGGGGAGATATTAAAGATGGTGCTGCAACATGGTACAGTCTGCTTTACTGGTACAGTCTGACTCTACCACCCAATATAAAGGTTATATTAATGACTAACAGTCTTTCATAGATCTTTTCTCTGTTTGGTCCTTTAAAAAAAATCAAAGGACGTCTACAAACAAAACAAATAGCAATCAGATGCTAAACTACCTCCACCTCTTGTAATAATCTCATGAAAAGGAAATGTAAATAAAAAGTTTATATATGCAAGTCAACATCCAAATTAACCATCACAATAGAAATACTTGTTTGTTTCATTTTATTTTAACTTATTTTTATTCTTTAGCTTCACCATTTTAAGCCAAACTTTATATTTATAGGGACTGGACTCACAGGCAACCGTGCTGGGTAGATATGGTAGCTGGAACTCACACGAAAGCTCAGCTAATTCCCATGTTTATGTAAATGTGGTAAAGCTGCTTAGAGAATACATTTCTTTTACCAAGGCCTTAGTTTGCTGAGAGTATTATGTGAGTGACACTAAGAAGATTTTACAAGTGTGAGTCGTATGCAAATTCAGACAGCTGACATCCTTTTAAACTTAATTTTACAGAATACTGTAAATGGGTTGCCTTCCAGTAGTGAATTTGATATAGTTCAGGATCCTTGCCCTTTGTTGGATTACCTACAGGCATGACCAGCAAATATGTAAATAATATGTTCCTCTATTGCCACACTACTTCCAACATTGATTAGGATAAAGAGTTAAGGTCTGCACTTGAACCCCTATACTTCTATGGACATGTAAGACCATTTTGGATCATTCCATAACTGTTCCATGCAGGTATGTGTATGTGTAGGGCTCAGGTTGAAAAGGAACACACATATGTCACAAGGACAGGGATTGCTGCTGCAAGCTCCCCTTTCTACATCAACTGAACATCCAAAATGCCAGCTTCTTATGTAAATTACATCTTATGCAACTGAAAGAGCAAAATATAATTAAAAAATAGACATAGAGGTGACAGAAGTAATGATTAAGTGGGTGAAAGATTTTGGTAAAAATATCCAACTACAGGCATGGGAAAGATTGTGGAAGAAAGAATGGAAATTTATGGCCTGTTATACATTAAAGGAAAATCTTTTGAAGATGTTCTACAAGTGGTATATAACTCACAACAAATTATCCAAAATGTATAAAATGAGATCTAATGCTGGAGGTGTAAACAGGCAGAAGGGACACTGTTTCATATGTGGTGGGGTTGCAAAAAAAGGAAGAATTTTGGGGATATTATATATGAGGAATTGAAAAAAAAATGTTATTATTTTGGTTAACTTATTGTGTGTGCGTGTTTGTTAAGTAAGAAAACTAATAAAAAGCATATTTTTTAAAAAAATAGATATTCCTACATCTTAATAAATAAATTCATCAGGATTGCCATGCTTGTGTAGGGTGATTGTAGATTGTTTGGAAGCTGTGAAGTGAGTTGCACTCACACTCTGAGCATTTGCATAGCAGGTTCCTGTGCTCCCTGAACAGCTGCTCCTGATGGCCAAGTGCGTTCCGGTTCCTCTGGGTGCCTCAGCAGAGGAATCCAGTCACTGGTACAGGCCGTCGCAGTAACCCTACAGCGCCCCCTCCTCAGTTGGCCAGCAGCGGAGTGCCCAGTTGTGCTCAGAGGGGGGGAAAGACAGAGAGAGCAGACAAGAGTTGCAAGAGGAGGGGGAAGGAAGGAAGGAAGGAAGGAAGGAAGGAAGGAAGGAAGGAAGGAGGGAGGGAGGGAGGGAGGGAGGGAGGGAGGGAGGGAGGGAGGGAGGGAGGAAGGAAGGAAGGAAGGAAGGAAGGAAGGAAGGAAGGAAGGAAGGAAGGAAAGCTGCAAGAGAAGGGTGGCAGGCAGGACAACAGGCAGACGGAAGGACCAATGGAGGAGGAAGAGGAGGAGGAGGAGGAGGAGGAGAGGTGAAGCACAGCAGACCTGACCCCAATGACTGCAGAGGAAATCACTAGTGGTGCACAAAAGGCACTGAAAAGCAATCTTTATGAATTTCTGGTCTCTCCCGGCTTTGGAGACATTTGCCTAGGGCACAAGTGATGGATGGGGCACCAATAAAGCTCCTTGCCAGAATGCAGGGCTGTCTAGGTATGCCTCTGATAATAACACTGGGCCAGACTCTAGACTTGGAATTCCAGGACCCAGGACAATATTTGTTATGATACATAAGAGCTAGTGTGGTGTAGTGCACTACCTGCAGGAATGGACTGGAAACTGGGAAGCACAAATCCTGCATCTGCCATGTACTTAGGATCTAGAAACTCCATTCTATTAAAACATGAATAATGTGGATACAGTGGTACCTCTGGTTACGCTTAATTCGTTCTGGAGGTCCATTCTTAACCTGAAGCTGTTCTTAACTGGAGGTACCACTTTAGCTAATGGGGCCTCTCGCGCAGCCGCCACGTGATTTTTGTTCTCATTCTGGGGCAAAGTTCTTAACCTGAGGTACTACTTCTGGGTTAGCGAAGTCTGTAACCCGAAGTGTTCGTAACCCGAGGTACCACTGTATTTAAAAGTCTTTTTTTCTATTTTGAAAGTGTTCTGGTTATGCATGCACCAGCAAATCACTAGAATTGATTAATCTCTCATAGACAATTTGTTGCAGTGCAAGGACAATAAACTGGAATTTTGCCCATAAATCCAGATGGTGGCTCCAGCTGCAGATGCTACTTCATCCAGTTTGGGTAATGCAGTTTAATTGGTAGGATTACAGTCAGTGGATTTGTGTAAATTATCTCAGGGAGCTAGTATTGTGCAGCTATACACACACACACACACACACACACACACACACACACACACATATATACACACACACACACACACACACACACACAAACCACCTTTCCTTGTCCTATTTCCTGTAACATGAAGCTTCGCCCCATATCAACATTCGGTTCTATGGGCACCTATAGCCTAAAATCTCTCCTATAGCAATGAAGAATTCACCACAGCAGGATGCTTTTCACAGCAGACTGACCTAACTCAACAGTCCAGAACTTGCTTGTGGATTGGCACACAACTGCCTAATGGATTGTGCCTTTCTCCAGGTTTTGCAGTACAGTTCTGGTGCATAAAAAGCATGTGCAAGAAAACATATATTGAAGTAAAAATGCATATAAAATGTGTATTTTATCAAGAAGATGCACTGAAAAATATGTATTGTGGGGAAATGCATACAAAAATGTGTGCAATAATGCATTCTTTTAAAACTAACTGTGCAAAGCAGGGTAAAACAAGTCAGTAACAGCGCCAGCAAAAATTTAACGAGACAAGCTTGGGCTCCAAGGACAAACTCACCAAGAAGTAATATTTTTAAAGGTAGCATGATAGAATCTATATGGTCAACAAATATTTTCTCACATCCTGTTTCAAAGACAAGCAAACTGTGAGTATCAACAGCATTGGTCAACATGGGGAAGAATCAGAGCTGAGTGCTAGATCTTCTGATTCTCAGCTTCAATTCACAGCCTCTCCTGGTGGGGGGGGGGCAGTCTGAAACCTTGAAGGGCCACTGCCAGTCAATGTACTGAAAATGCTAAGTTTGATGTGTGGTCTGGCATAGTATAGGACAGATTCCTATGTTTGTAACAATGCTGTCTACTACAATGAAGTGAAAACAGAGAAAGTAGAGAAAGTAGCAACTGAAAACAGCTGAAGGTAACAAACATAAACAAAAGATTTTTTTAACAAGAGGGGAGGTGGTTATGGTCCATTAGATATGGGAACCTAAAAGATTCTGCTTTAATGTCCTATGATCTGGGGGGGGGGGGAAACCATTATATATTATTCTATCCATAACGTAGTCCTAAGGGACACCAACACAGAGTCTGGGTTTTTTTAAGCACCCTGCAGATAAAATGTTATTTGTTCTCCTGCATTGTATATACAACTTGTTGGCAGATCCAGATCTCTGCTTTCAGATAGCATGCAGCAAGGGAAATAAATGAAGTAAGATATTTGATCAGAGAAAGAGTTCACAACAGAAAATATATTTAACGGAAAAAAAATATTTTTTTCTATCCAAATGTAGTTATGAGGGTCCATTCAAGGGCAATAACTTCTGAATAAGGACAGGTTCTGAAGATCTGAACATTATATTTCCATGCATGCAGTAGAGCTTTTCAGGCCCACAATCCATTTCATCTCTGGGCCAACCATCAGAAAAGCTACAGTTAGAGACACAAATCAGGAAAGCTCTTGTCCATGTATCCAAATGCAAAGGCAGGGATGGGGAACCTGTGGACCTCCAAATATTGCTGGACTTCAACTCCCATCAGCCCAGCCAACATGGCAAATGTTCAAGGATGATGGGGGATGTAGTCCAGCAGCAACAGACCACTGGTTCTGCATCCCCTGCACTTGGGTTATGCATTTGGAAATCCTGGCCCAGATTATTAAAGCCTACATTCTTCTATTCTCATTTTGAAATGTGCAGAGGAAAGTTTCCAGAAAATGGTTGAAGATTTGCGTCTTTGTAGTACAAGAATTTTTAAATGCAGAAACTGCCTGATCCTTCAATCTTTATCTGTTTTAAAAAGGGAACAGTAGATAAGTTGGGAGAAGTTAAAATACGCATCATGATTGCCATATCATTTGAGCAGCTTCTTGAGAACATTTCATGTGATTTTAAAATGGACTGGAGTGTGACTGAAGAATCCAATTCATCATCATCATCGCCACTCTGGGTGGCTTCAAACAAAGATTAAAAAGACATTAAAACAGGGGCAGCAAACTTTTTCAGCAGGGGGCCGGTTCACTGTCCCTCAGACCTTGTGAGGGGGCGGACTATATTTTTGGGGGGAAATATGAACGAATTCCTATGCCCCACAAATAACCCAGAGATGCATTTTTTTAAAAAGCACACATTCTACTCATGTAAAAACATGCTGATTCCCAGACCATCCGCAGACCGGATTTAGAAAGCAGTTGGGCCACATCTGGCCCCCAGGCCTTAGTTTGCCTACCCATGCATTAAAACATCAGTCATTAAAAACTTCCCTAAACAGGGCTGCCTTCAAATGTCTTCTAAACATCAGATAGTTGTTTATCTCTTTGACATCTGGTGGGAGGGTGTTCCACAGGGCAGGTGCCACTACCGAGAAGGCTCTCTGCCTGGTTCCCTGTAACTTGGCTTCTCGCAGTGAGGGAACCGCCAGAAGGCCCTTGGCGCTGGATCTCAGTGTCTGGGTAGAACAATGGGGGTGGAGACGCTCCTTCAGGTAAACTGGGGCCAAGGCCATTTTGGGCTTTAAAGGGCAACACCAACACTTTGAATTGTGCTCGGAAACATATTATCATTATTATCATTATTATTATCACATGGAGATTTGAATTGGAAGGATCTGAAATTACATTATTATTATTATTATTATTATTATTATTATTATTATTATTATTACTAAGATCCAGATCCTTCTGGTCCCTTTCTGTAGCTATTTGTGCAAGTCATCTAGAAGTAACGAAAATCCAAACTTTGTTGCCTTCCCATAACAAGTGGGAAAGAAAATGAGCCCTTTCTCATAGTGGTGTATACAAAGGAGTCAGAATTAGAGATATCCTGAGAGACCAAAGCTTGAGCCCCATGTCTGCAGGATCAATAGCAGGTTCCCATCCTCAGGTCTCTTGGGCAGAGTGCAGAATATCCACTACTGTTTATTTACAAAACTTTGCCGCTTCGGGGAAACCAGAAATATCAGTCTTTTCAGCACCCCTTCTGTTTTGATAAATGAAAGACATCTGTCGTGCACTTTTCATGATAGCAAGCACTTAGCTTATTACAAAAAGCAGTACAAAGGAGGATTTTTTGCCCGAAAAGAAATTAAAACAATAAACTTGTCCCTATTCTTTCCTCTTGAAAGGGTGCATGTTTCTTTTTGATCTCACGCAGCATAAACTCTAGTGAGACTGAACCATGTGTAAGGCTGAAATATGCATCTATTCGCATATCAAAAGTTAGAGTCGTGTTTTAGTTGACATTCATAACTTTAGGTCTGTTGATTTATTGATGATACTGTCAATCTCCAGTTGCCTCTGCCATGATATAGGCCAGTTGCAGTCAAGATGCAGAGTGCAGAATGGGCTTCTGTCACATATCCTTCATCAAGTTCTCATTTGTCTCTAACTTGGGGCCGTGGTAACTAGAACAGGGTGGTTCATTGAGATGTTTATTTTTCTCAACCTGGACAGGTCAATTAATTCAATTAAGTATGCATGCTAGTAGATGCTCAAAATGAAGAGCTTACATATTAAGGCATCACTCCTCAAAGTAGAGAAATAATGAGAATTCAGACAAAATATTTTAAATGATTCCAAATTCAAAAGCACACAGTAAATATCCACAGGAATGTACATATCAGTTATGTGGTAGAAGGGATGGGAAATTTGATGGGCTCTGTAGCTGTGCTTGAATTTGTGTTCTTTTTGCAGATTGTGATGGTTAGTTATAAGTCCCTCTGCTTACCTTAAGTTTCAGCACTGATGTAATCAACAAGAAACTAGAGCAGCTGACAGAGACTGGTTTTAAAAAAATAAATAAAGTCTATATCTTCTTTGCTGTCCATGCCAATTTCTGTATGCCTTCTTTTGCCAAACATTTCCACAGTCCTTTGATTTTCCAATGTCAGTCAGCTCACTGTAACCTAGTCAAATGGACTGCTGTATCAAAGTTCTGGCATAGTTTGTGAACTCTAAAAGTTTCACATGAACATAGAAGATAATTCTGTTTGCTTTCACCAAAGGAGGGGAAGCTCAGTGCAAGTCACAGCAACAGCTGCTCCTTGTTAACTCAGAGACCTCTTACCATGTGGACTGCTGGTAACCTATGGAGCTCAGGTCAAGCTGTCACTTCCCTGCTCCCCCTCCATTTAAAGGCCTTTTAATGAAACCAGTTTACAAATGAATTCACCACTTTTCCTATCCTCTATTTCAGGGGTCAGCAACCTTTTCCAGCCATGAGCTGGTCCACCATCCCTTAAATCATGTGGGGGGCCAGACTATATTTTGGGGAGGGGGAAATGAACGAATTCCTATGCCTCACAAATAACCCAGAGATGCATTTTAAATAAAAGGACACATTCTACTCATGTAAAAACATGCTGATTCCTGGACCGTCCGTGGGCCGGATTGAGAAGGCAATTGGGCCGCATCTGGTTGCCTTAGATTGCCTACCCCTGCTCTATTTCATGAATAAAGGTAGGTATGTTACAGGAGCTTTATATCAGGCCTCTAATTAATTTGCTCTTCTATATCATAACAGCATATCCTTTATAGTCCTTTATACCTAATCCCACTTTCACTGCTTTGGGGACTGCCTTGACCTTGCAAGTATTCAGTTAAAAGAGACTTTGGCTCCTCCTCAGGAACCAAACTGTGTGTGCAGGCAGTAGGACTAGCTTTTGCCTCCAAGGAGTTCATGTCATTATATCATGTAGAGTTCAAAAGGATCTTTAAGGCCATTTTGTCCAGCCCCCACCTATGTACTGGCATCATAAAACTGCAGCATCCTTGTCAAATGCCCACCCATTCTTCTCTTAAATGTCTACAGTGAAGGTACACTGAATACACACAACTTCCTGAAGTCATGTGTTTCACTGTGAAACACATTTCACAGAAACACTGTAAAACACTGGGGAGTTTCTCTTAATGGTCAGTCAGACTCTGCTTCCCTGAAATTATTCCCCCAATTCCATCCTTAGAGACTATGAATGCTTAGGACAGCTAAAACATTGGCTACAAAAACAAATATTTAATTAGTTATCTGCTGTTAGCAGCTAGATTTACCATTGCAAGGTTTTGGAAACAGTATTTATCCCATACTCTATACAACTTTTTCCTATTTATGTGATTTGTAAATCCTTTGTGTGCTTTCACCTTTTCATACCACAAATAGGTGTGCCAACCAAAAATATTATCATGACCTTCTAAATCTAAGATATGTGGATTCTCCAATGTCACCCATTCCTTTAACCAACAAAGACAAGATGCTTCATAATATAATCTCATATCTGGCAGGGAGAAACCTCCTCTCTCTTTTGCATCTATCAATATTTTACATTTTATTCTTGGGTTTTTCCTTTGCCAGATATGTTTAGAAATATCTTTTTGCCATACATTGAAACAATCTGACTTGCCAATCACCAGAACTGATTGAAACAAAAATAAAAAGAGTGACAATGGGCAGCCTTGTCTCATTCCTTTAGTTATTTTGCAATTCTCAGTCAGGACATTATTTACTATCAATTTAGCTGACTGTTTAGTATATATTTCCGAAAATGGACTCTTAGTAATCCACTACAACTTCCTTTGATTCTGCCTATAATAGTCACCCTTCCAATAAACTCAAGGGTTTGATACTGCCCAGATGAACTTTCAAAGTCATTATTATCAGGTGGACTTGAAATTAAGCAAGTTGAATTTAACTGCTCTTTATTCTTAATTAAAAGTCCTCAAGTGTTTAACTGCTTAAACTATAGGCAGATGTAAAAAATCACCATTTAACTGGTTGTTATAGGCACAATGGAAGACAGATTTCAGCCATATGCCTTCAATATCTGGCAAATCTCAATCTCGTATCTGGCAGGGCATTATTAGCTACATTAAGAATTACATGAAGTACAGATGAAATTAACTTGGACAGGAGTCTGTGTTTTAAGAAGCAGTTTAATAAAAACACAAGGTATTTAGAAGGTAACACATGGATCTACAAAACCATGAGTCAATGCAGAAGAGATTTGTACTGGCTTTCCCAGAAGATGTCTGTTATACAGTAGCAGTGGGAGGGTAGGAGAACATATGTGGAAACTTTCCTAACTGGGTAGAAACTCAGTGTTAACAAAGGCTGTGTAGCTGCTGCCGAAATCAACATTTGAGTATTGCTTATTTCTCTATCCCCTATGAACGTCAAATAAATCAAAAACATTTGAGGTTACACCATCATTTGTGGGTTTCTGGTTGGCTGACACTTGTTGCAGAAGCGTGATAACTCATGATGCAATGCAATGCCATGACATCACACCATGCTGTCTTCTTTACAGGAAACATTTTGAAGGAGAGAAAAGGAAAAGGGGTAGTACAACTGCTTTCTGCAAGACACATGGACATATTGAAAAATAACATACATGGCATAGTAATAATAATAATAATATTTATACCCCGCCCATCTGGCTGAGTTTCCCCAGCCACTCTGGGTGGCTCCCAACAGATTAAAAGCACAATAAAACATCAGACATTAAAAACTTCCCTAAACAGAGCTGCCTTCAGACATCTTCTAAAAGTCAGATAGTTATTTACATGCTTGACATCTGATGGGAGGGCGTTCCACAGGGCGTGCGCCACTACCGAGAAGACCCTCCACCTGGTTCCCTGCATCTTCACTTCTCGCAGTGAGGGAACCACCAGAAGGCCCTCGGAGCTGGACCTCAGAGTCCGGGCAGAATGATGGGGGTGGAGATGCTCCTTCAGGTATACTGGGCTGAGGCCGTTTAGGGATTTAAAAGTCAGCACCAACACTTTGAATTGTGCTCAGAAACGTACTGGGAGCCAATGTAGGTCTTTCAGGACCGGTGTAATATGGTCTCGGCAGCCACTCCCAGTCACCAGTCTAGCTGCTGCATTCTGGATTAGTTGTAGTTTCTGGGTTACCTTCAAAGGTAGCCCCACGTAGAGTGCATTGCAGTAGTCCAAGCGGGAGATAAGTAGAGCAAGGGTGGCCAACTCTCGAGAGACTGCGATCTACTTTCAAAATTAAAATCTGGCAGTGATCTACCCCCGGTTTTTAGGGGTTCAGGTCAAAGTTGTTGACAGCTCTTCTGAGGGAGGGAGGAACAGAAGCAGCCACAAACCTTACGATCGCTGACCAGCCTCCATTTCTAAACTCCGGCTTCCCTTCTGCAACAATAGAGGCCGGTGCAGGGAGAGGGGGCAGGGCTGGAAGGGGGCCAGCGATCAACCACGATCTACCAAATCCTTGCAGGGATCTAACAGTAGATCGCAATCAACGTGTTGGACATCCCTGAACTAGAGCATGCAGCACTCTGGTGAGACAGTCTGCGTGCAGGTAGGGTCTCGGCCTGTGTACCAGATCGAGCTGGTAGACAGCTGCTCTAGACACAGAATTGACCTGCACCTCCATGGACAGCTGTGAGTCCAAAATGACTCCAAGGCTGCACACCTAGTCCTTCAGGGGCACAGTTTCCCCATTCAGGACCAGGGAATCCTCCACAACAACCTGACCCCTGTCTCCCCAAAACAGTACTTCTGTCTTGTCAGGATTCAACCTCAATCTGTTAGTTACTCTGGCCTCTACCACTGACTATGGCATCAAGGGTCACCTAGGTGCTATCTCCCCTGCTTCCCAGGAAGAGCATCATGGCAAGGAGGAGCTGGAAGTAAGCACTCCTTGCTCTCTGAAGCCACTTGAGCCTCAAATGATAGAGGAGAGTGCAGCTCCATCCAGAAGAAGACTCAACACCAATTCCTTGAACACTGAACAAAACAGACCCCTGGGACAATGGGAATTGCCGTCCAAAACATCTGGAGCACGTAAGGTTGGTGCAGGCTGAGGTAGATCTTTATTCTAGTCCAGTAGGACTGTACAACCCAATTTAATATAAATTATCATAAATAGTCACAAGTCAAAAGGTGGAATAAATGTCACAGAGAAGCTATGACCATCAACACAAGCAAGCTAATGCATCGACTCAAGAAAAGCTAGAATATGAAATGCAAGAAGTGTCAGCTCATGCATTCCCCCCATTACCTGTTGAAGACCTTCATGTTTAACAGGGGACTCTGAGATAGTTGGTACTGTTGTCTGTTTCAGATTTCTAAGTTGTGCTGCATTGAATTGTTTTTATCTGCCTGCCTGTTTTTCGGTGTTTCTGCATTTTCGGTGTGTCTACATTTGCAGGCTATCACTAGCTTTTATTGCAAGCTAATCTGGCAAGATAGCTAAATAAAGACAAGAACCCCAGAATAAATTGATATAAATAATAAAATAATACTTTAGCCAGTTTCAATCTGCTTCAACGTATCCTGTGTTTGTAATGTTTTTTTCTTAAACTTCAGACTTTATTTCTATACCCATGCTAACATGCCAGGTCATAATTTAAAGTTTCTTGACAAATATTACCTCCTTTTGTGATAAATCTCTCAGCCCCAGCGGTTTCATAATTATTTATTACAGGCTCTAATGGTTCGGTTTGCTCTGAGTATAACCTACCCTGTTATCTGATGTAAAGTTCAAAGAAAATATGTGCTGTTAAAGCATTGCCAATAAAAACTGTGTAAACACCGATGGCGAGAGGGTAGACTGTGTGGAGCAGAGCTTCAGAGAGTCCTCCTAAACCTGATTCTGAATTAGGGTTTCCCAAATCCCAAGTGCAAGTTCTCAAAGCTAAGGAGACAATTAAGAACCAGAAGCAAAAAATCTTGGACCTATCTACTCTGCCGATATTCTACAAAAGGGCCAAAGAAACTTTCTGTTACCATACTATCTGAAAATCTGACGCCCTCTGCAGTTTGGACACAGTCCAATTAGGTATACTTAATTGTGGGTAGAATACAGGAGGTTTTTTTGAAAATGTATTGCCACTTATTTTTCATTTTGCTTCACTTTTAATTTGTATACCACCTTTCTATACAGTCATACCTCGAGTTGAATGTGCTTCGGGATGAGTGCGTTTGAGTTGCGCTCCATGGCAACCCGGAAGTAACGGAGCACGTTACTTCCGGGTTTCACCGCTTGCACATGCGCAGACGCTCAAAATGACGTCACGCGCATGCGCAGAAGCGGCGAAAAGTGATGCACGCATGCGCAGACATGCCATCGCTGGTTACGTTTGTTTCTAGATGCGAACGGGGCTCCTGAACGGATCCTGTTCGCATCTAGAAGTACCACTGTATTACTATACACAAGGCAGTTTCCAAGCTGAAGAAACAACACAGTTGACAGCAAAGATCACACCTAAAACAATTTGATCCAATACCAAAAAAAGTCATACTCAAGAGCATTCCCCTCATACTCAAGAGCAAGCTAGACATTCAGCAGCAGCCATGGAGATAAGAGGCAAGAAGGGTTTGGAGGAAGGGAACATTTGCCACTGTGAAGCTGCAAGTGGTGCTGAACCCAGCCTACCTCTTTCCTATCACTCATGTTTGTTGCATCATAGGGGAAAGCAGCTTGTTGTGAGGAGGAGTTCACAGGGGAGAAGCAGTAGGCCCCTTGTCTGCCACTGAAAGTCTCGCTGAGCCCTTAGAATAGCTCTCTATTCATAACAGTACATAAACCTTTCCCCCCTGTTTTAATGGGGAAAGTTGGTAACAGCCTTAAATATAACTAGACTAAAGAACAGCCATAATAATATTTTACTGGAACATGTGGAGAAAGAATACTTATTATATTTTAAGGTCTACTGTTGAAAGACTTGCTAGCAGGATACAGAGGAAAACCCTTTTTCCATCCTAACACAACCCAGATGGAAGTATAGACATTTACAGGAAGTGGTGTTTTACCACTGAAACAGTCCCACCAGAAGTAAATTCTTTCACTAAAGTCCATCCAAATGAAAATATGAATCAGCTTTTTTCCCTTGCCTTACTGTAATTTGATTCACAGTCACTGTGGGATTATTTTGCGGTTACTGCCATAATCTGTGCTACTGATAATCTGGAAAGACGTGGTGTTTGCACCATAAAATACTTCATCACTCTTTGTTCGGGTGGCAGTTCAACTCCACAACTTTTTATTAAAAACCACCACTAATATTGACCTGGCAGTCACAGTTGTCAACTTTTCCCTGATAAGGTTCTTGGCCTGGCAGACAGAAACTAAACAGGAGCAGCTCTTTGAGAAAAAAGGCACAGTGATCATGTAGAAGTTTCATCTGCAAAATGTCTGCCAGACATAAATTAAAGGTACAGCAGCCCAGTTGTGATGAGGGAGAGGAATGTGACACTTCCATCTTCCATCTTTAATCCATGCTATTAGAGATGAGTGACATTCATTTCAGTAAATCATCCCTGGTAGAAGTATTTTGAAGATTAGGAACTTAATGGGGCTTTATCATCCTTAGGAAGCATTACATTGTTATATATGTTTTTAAATATAAGTCTTCATTCTTCCAATGAAGTGGAAAAGATACCAGCAGCAGGATAAGGAGCTGAAGAATCTCTGTGTGAGGTTGACCTTGAGATTGACCCTGAAGCTGCAGCTAGTGTAAAATGCAACAGCTGAACTAGAGCAGACCACTACCACCATGTCATGACACTACTCAAAAAATTACTAGAGAGTTAAATATTTATTTTAGCATACGGAACCCTATACAGCTTGGGACCAGGATACCTAAAGTATCATCTCACCCTTTGCACACTCACTCCATCACTGCACTCTGCAGGAGAGGACCTCCTCAAATACCACCTAATCAGGAGGTCCATTCCATACAATATAGTAACAGGATCTTTAGTGTGGTAGCACATGCCCTTTGGAATGTCCTCCCTTTACATATCAGACAGACTTCAACTCTATTTAGCCATTTTGGAGCCTACTAAAGAACTTCCTTTTTCAACAAGCCTTTTACTTGGGGATCCATACTCCAGCCTGTACCTACACTAAATTTGAAATTGTCTATAATTGTGTGTGTGTGTGTGTGTGTGTGTGTGTGTGTGTGTGTGTGTATCTACCGGAAAAAAACACACACCAACCGCTACTTACATGCACAATCACACCACCACCCTGCTCAAATAAACTCCGTAGCCAAGACTCTCATCTCCAGAACCAAACGCCTGGCTGACAAAGACCACTTGACAACTGAGTTACAGAATCTCTCAAATGTGTTAATCGCCAACGGATACCAGCAAAACAGGGTTACGAAGCTAATCCAAAAAGAAACACCCCCCAAAAACCAAGACACAGAAGAAAACAATGGCATGGCCCTCCTTCCTTATATCAAGGGCACTACAGATAAAATTAGCAAAATCCTCCATAAACACAATATCAAAACAGCCTTTTGCACCAACCAAAAAATAGGCAATATCCTCAGAAACCCCAAAGATAAAATCCAGTTAGAAAACCAAGGGGTCTATGAAATACCCTGCAAAGTCTGCCCAGCCACGTACATTGGACAAACAAACAGACGAATAAATGCACGTATCGCAGAACACAAGAATGCCGTCAAAAAAGAAGAAAAAACTTCCTCTCTTTACCAACACATGAAAGAAACAGGACACGAAATTAATTTTTCAGATTCCAAATTGCTCTTTAACATGGAACACCACCACAAGAGAATAATCATGGAAGCCATCGAGATAGAGAAACACCCTCATAACATGAACAAGCGTGACGATACGTCCCGCCTGCCAGACATCTGGAAAATAGCCCTCCCCACAAAAACCGACACCAGAACCAGAAGCACACAGAACGCCATCTCCAATCAACCACACCAGACCCAAACCCAGACCCTCTCCACAGATAAATTACAGACACCATCCAGTAGCCAAACCATAGTGGCACCTCCGGATGCTGCACCCCCCTGCAATCCCTACACAGATCTGGCTGGCACAGGGCACAAAACCACAGCTCGCCCCTATACACGAAGCCAAGCCAGAGCACAACTAAGTGCAGTACAGCCATCTTCTCAGAAAAACTCTTCACAAGCTCAGGAGGTCAAGACACGAAAGCTTTAGCAACTAATCCACACCTAATGACCCTCCTAAGTGGTACTCAGATTATCACTCAAGAAATCACTCAGGATATCCCTCAAGTAATTAATGAACAAAAGAAGAAAAGGCACACTAACCTGGGAACTTCCTCTCTGCCCAGAACGTTGGAGGCTATACACCACACCCCCTCAACAGTATTTATAGGAACTCAAACACTGAGATCTTGCTCTGTTCCAGTAACAAGAAGCCGAAAGCACCAGCCTGAAGATGACGAGTGAGACCTCGTCGAAACGTCGCCTAGACACCCCAACTCTTACACGGGAAGACACCCGAAGACACCAAAACCTGCATTCCTGTACCCGTGAAAATCTACGAAAGCAAATATATATATATATATATATATATATATATATATATATATATATATATATATGGAATTGTTTTTGTAGGTGGAATTATTTCCAATTAGATGATAGATAGAAACACACACACACACAGAGAGAGAGAGAGAGAGAGAGAGAGAGAGAGAGAGAGAGAGAGAGAGTGTTTTTATTGCGATTTTTCCCATTAAATCACATCAGAAAATTTATGAGAAGAAAATGATAAACAGAAAAAATAAGAATCATACCCCCACTCAAATACATTCTTGCAACTGAAGCAATATTTTTAGCCCTCTATGTGCTTAATAAAGTTGCTTTGAACATTCGGCCACAACTTTGAATTAACTGAGAGAAAACTAGGCCACATACTGAGTTAAGAGATTGTGAGAACACCAAAGTCAGCATTGTGAGGCCAGGTGGCCTGGCTCCGGTGCTACACAGAGAAGGGAACATGCTATGCTCACTTGCAGTCCCACTCTTTTTGATCCAGTGAAAAAGAAACTCAAGGTATGAGAAGCTCCAAAAGAGAACAAAGCTCTTAGACTAGATACAGTACTTTAAGCTTTTTCTGTTGTTTTCATTGGCTTCCATTTATCAGTTTTGAGAACGTATTTTCTTTATTGGAATTTGTCTTATGAAGCCAATACTGCCAAGAAAATTTAGAGACCACCCCAGCACTAAGAGGGTTTTTGTAAGATGTCCCAGATCAAGGGCTGAGTTTAATGCACCTTCTTTTGAAGCTATCTGGGATGTCTTTGGCCACAATTCAGGTTACAATTTCAATGGCCACACTAAAAGAAATAATCCTCACCAACCTTTTCCTCCATATACTTTGCTATAATATGAATTAGCAATACTAGAAACAGAGACATCTTTTCCTTTTTATAGACAAAAGTGGTTTTTCAACTGAACCCTTACATACCCAATTAATCACTGCACTTAGCCAGAAAGGGCATCCTGCAGACACTATCTTATCAGGAGGTCCACCACATATGATAAATGAATCGGTCTTTTAGTGGCATGAGTGCCACAACCCCAGAGTCGTCCGCGACTGGACCTAATGGTCAGGGGTCCCTTTACCTTTACCTACCCTTTGCAATTCCCTCCCATTCCATATTGGCCATCAGCTCTGTGAATTCACTGCTGTAAGGTGCTGTAGAAGAAACTGTCCCGTTGCCTATGTTGAAGTTAGAGTCACTTGTTTTGTCCAACTGGTTTCCATATCTGCAGATGTGGGCACCTTCTTGAGGAGATTTCACCCCTCCCATATCCAAGAATCTGCTGACACTTCTTGCCCTTAACCTCAGGCAGCAAAATGCCACAGATAAGACAATTCACAGTTGTAACAAAAGGGTTAATCAGACATCTCCAGTGTTACTCCCTAACACTTTTTGGAAAATCCTTGAAATGATGCTTCCAACAATGTGAAAGGTTTCAATTTTGAGAAGTTTATCTTGGCTTCAGTCTACTGGATTTTATTTATCACACCCCGGGGGATACATTCATTCAAAATCGTGAAGATGGTTTACAACTAAGATGGGAATCTAGTTTTCCACTCTCATCTGGGAACAGATTCACATAAAATTAAGTAATGTAAATATTTTTACTGTTTATATGATACATACATAAAATAGAGTTTTTATTTATGTTCCTTTTTATATTCGTTTTTGGTCTGCATTTCAAATAATGGCCTCAGCTATGTAGAAATATGTCTTATTTCTTTAGAACAATCAAGTCCGTGAAGAGACAAACATCATATAGGTTAGCAAAATATGATACAGATTGTGCCTGAAACAACAGCTTTTAATTACAAAGAACAGGGGGAAAGGAGGGGTTTGGTCCAGTACTATGAAGAAGGAAGCTAGGAAACCTGGGTTCAAATCACCACTCATCTATGAAGCTCACTACGTGTTTGTGGGCAGTAACTATCTCTCAGTCTAACCTACGGTGGCCATACCTCCCAGGATTGATGTGAGAGTAAATTCGCAGGACTATGTATACTATTCTCAGCTCCTTAGAGGAGGGGCAGTATAAAAATCAAGAGAATAATAATAATAATAATAATAATAATTTATTATTTATACCCCGCCCATCTGGCTGGGCCTCCCCAGCCACTCTGGGCGGCTTCCATAAAAACCAAAAATACAGTAAAATGTCACACGTTAAAAACTTCCCTGAACAGGGCTGCCTTAAGATGTCTCCTGAATGTCAGATAGTTGTTTATCGCTTTGACATCTGCTGGAAGGGCGTTCCACAGGGCGGGCGCCACTACCGAGAAGGCCCTCTGCCTGGTTCCCTGTAGCTTTGCTTCTCGTAGTGAGGGAACCGCCAGAAGGCCCTCGGCGCTGGACCTCAGCGTCCGGGCAGACTGATGGGGGTGGAGACGCTCCTTCAGGTATACTGGACCGAGGCCGTTTAGGGCTTTAAAGGTCAGCACCAACACTTTGAATTGTGCTCGGAAACGTACTGGGAGCCAATGCAGGTCTTTCAAGACCGGTGTTATATGGTCTCGGCGGCCGCTCCCAGTCACCAGTCTAGCTGCCGCATTCTGGATTAGTTGTAGTTTCCGCGTCACCTTCAAAGGTAGCCCCACGTAGAGCGCATTGCAGTAGTCCAAGCGGGAGATAACCAGAGCATGCACCACTCTGGCGAGACAGTCCGCAGGCAGATAGGGTCTCAGCCTACGTACCAGATGGAGCTGGTAAACATATTAACATATTTGATTATTTATGAAATTTATATGTCGCCTTTCCTCCCAAAGGATCCCAAGGCACACAAATGATTAAAGAGTTACAATACCTAAAAACAATTTGCAGATGCAGATTGGGGGAGATACCTCGTACTTAAAAGTCTTCTTGGAAGAGGAAGGTCTTTGGTAGCTGTCATATATACAACAGAAACAATATTGCAGGGGAGGGAATTCCAAAGGCTATGTGCCATGACACTAAAAGGCCCAATTCTCATAGTGTTCAGAAGGGAGCTATCAATGAGAACCAAACATTTCAAATAGAACATTCACTAGAGGAAACCAATCTGACTGTTTTCCTGTCCCACATACAGTGGTGCCTCGCAAGACGAAATTAATCCGTTCCGCGAGTCTCTTCATCTTGCGGTTTTTTTCGTCTTGCGAAGCACGGCTATTAGCAGCTTAGCGGCTATTAACGGCTTAGCGGCTATTAACGGCTTAGCGGCTTTAAGAAAAAGGAAACAAACTTGCAAGAACTCGCAAGACGTTTCATCTTGCGAAGCAAGCCCATAGGGAAATTCATCTTGCGGAACGACTCAAAAAACGGAAAACTCTTTCGTCTAGCGAGTTTTTCGTCTTGCGATGCATTCGTCTTGTGGGGCACCACTGTAAAGCCAGATTCTGCTGTTACCTGTCATAATGGGGGAAAGTACCTCTTTTGAAATCGTAACAACCTAGTTGTTTCTTGGCAAACTGCCAAATGAATCTCTATATATTGCACCTCCTTTTTGGCTGCCAGTTTTTCACCTCACACTGTTAACCACTGCAGAAGAGAGTTTACAACAAAGCATCGTTGCATTTAAATTTCCTCTCATTTCTTTACCATTATTATTTTTAATTTTCTGTTTCTACTTGGCCATATCCGTGTGTGTGTGTGTGTGTGTGTGTGTGTGATGTTTTTAAAGCAAATGGTGGCATCTAAGTCTTACTCAGAGTAGACCCATTAAAATCGATTTCATTGAGCCTACTCTGAGTAAGGGGATGCGGGTGGTGCTGTGGGTAAAACCTTAGTGCCTAGGACTTGCTGATCGTAAGGTCGGCGGTTCGAATCCCCGCAGCGGGGTGAGCTCCCGTCGTTCGGTCCCAGCTCCTGCCCACCTAGCAGTTCGAAAGCACCCCTAAGTGCAAGTAGATAAATAGGTACCGCGGGAAGGTAAACAGCGTTTCCGTGTGCGGCGCTGGTGCTGGCTCGCCAGCTGCAGCTTCGTCACGCTGGCCACGTGACCCGGAAGTGTCTTTGGATGGCGCCGGCTCACGGCCTCTTGAGCGAGATGAGCGCGCAACCCTAGAGTCGGACACGACTGGCCCATACGGGCAGGGGTACCTTTACCTTTACTCTGAGTAAGACTAACACTGGATATCACTCAATAGACATACAAAATGTGTAGCAGTGCCTGAAATTGGATCAGGCCACTTTCACATTATATTTTGAACTGAAAGGACTAAGTTTTGTACCAACTACAGTTGTTCCATTTTTAGAGAAGAAGATGTCTTCATGCCCAAGGACTAGAGGGAGGCAGCTGTGACAGAAAGGCACCTGTTACTTTTTTAGAAGCGTTTATTAAAATCACTTTTTAAAAAGAGTGATCATAATGCCCTCATTATGATTATGGACCCTAATTAATTTTTTTCTATTTTAATCCATTTGTGGCCCCTTTTGTAGTGCTCATTTTTATTCTTCATCTTCATATCTTTCCTTTCAGTTCTTGTTGTCTCTTCCACATTACCTTTATGATTCTTTCTGATCAAGTTCTCTGAGAAGTTATTTCCTAAACCTAAACAATAAGCACTGATAATAAGTTCATGAACTAAACGTAGCTGACCTGTTGATTTTTCTCCACCTAGACACTTAAAATGATTTAATCTTCCATAGGCTTCCATTGGTTCCATGTTTTGAGGCAGCACTAGGTACAACACAATTCTGAATATGAACAGAAGTGTTACCTATTCCACCAGTTGCAAGTAAAATTACCTTCAACCAAATGGCTGCAAAGCAGTGAGTTGTTTAAAAAAAAGTCATGGATTTGGGAGTTGCATGGCTCAAAGACCACCATGCAATAAGAATATTGTATATTAAATCCACAAATTAATAGCATGTGCAGGGAAGAAATTCTCAGAACAGCAAACAAGATGACGGTTCAGCTGTCGCCTCTACAGCAAAATTACAGTCGTACATTGAGATATTGTTTTTTTTGCCTGGAGGAACAGACATGAGGAGTGAGAAAATGGAGATTGTTCATGCAAAGGTCAGCGCTCGTCATCATACAGAATTGGACTCTGGAAGGACATTGTAAGGAGTCAGATCTGGGTCATCTGTTGCTAATTTAAAATGTCAGGGAAACTCTATTATTCCCACGCCTTGACTAGCAAACTGAAATCTGTGAATTCCAAAAGCTACTGGGTGAGATCCAGACAAACTGGGCATTCCTATAAACAATTATTGAGAAGTTCCACTAAGATCAATGTAGGGTTGCCATACGTTCGGAATTTCCAAAACTAAAAAAAAAGCTCAACTTTTATGTCCGGATTTTCACTTTTTGAAATAGGGCAACCCTACATCAATGGGGGTTGCTTCCAGATACCTGTATATCCCTCTCTACATTTAAAGTGCATGGCTTCTCCCAAATAATTCTTGTAACTGTAGTTTACCCCTCGCAGAACTACAATTCCCAGCACCCTTAACAAACTATATTTCCCAATAGTTATGTACTTTAAATGTATAGTTTATATGCAAGTTAGTTGCACTTAAGTTCCACTGAAATCAATTTAGTCATTACTTAATTCCCATTGGTTTCAAACTTAGTGTCACCAACTTAGTCTAGATACAAGACATTGGCTGTGACTTCCCCCTAAAAATTGTACAATTAACTTTACAGTGGTACCTCGCAAGACGAAAAACACGCAAGACGAAAGAGTTTTCCATTTTTTGAGTCGTTCCGCAAGACGAATTTCCCTATGGGCTTGCTTCGCAAGACAAAACGTCTTGCGAGTTCTTACGAGTTTGTTTCCTTTTTCTTAAAGCCGCTAAGCTGCTAAGCCATTAATAGCCGCTAAGCCGCTAATAGCCGCTAAGCCGCTAAGCCGCTAATAGCCGTGCTTCGCAAGACGAAAAAACCGCAAGACGAAGAGACATGCGGAACAGATTAATTTCGTCTTGCGAGGCACCACTGTATTTTCAGAACTGTAGAGAGGTCATCATATAAAAGTGTGACCTCCTTTGAACCCAATATGTTTACCCTGTTTTACGGTGACAGCCCACTCTTGTCATTTTCATGGTTTGCAAGGTCCAGAACTGTAAACCAGTTTCTCAAGAGCGCTTAATCTGCAGCACTTACTGAGCTAACAGGAAGATGGTTTGTTAAAACATTTATGCCACAGCTTCCCATATGCTCTATTTGTCTCACTACAAAATTTTAAAGTATAATAAAACATTGCTGACATTGAGAGCAATTGGCAACAGCTGACCCATTTGGGACACTTAGCAAGTGATTATTATTTGGATCTGCAAAAGTGAATTTGACTCTACACTCATTTATAGCCCAAAATTTAAATTCAGCATCTATGGACATGTCTTTATTATTTAGACTCTCTAGAGCAAAAGACAAGGCCAAGAGCTAACCGTAATTTTGAAACAATGATAAACCAGGCAGACATAGCCACGAGACATTATTTTGAAATCCTGTGAGAAAGGAGAGAGCAGGCATAGGCAAACTCCAGCCCACCAGATATTTTGGAACTACAACTCCCATCATCCCTAGCTAACAGGACCAGTGGTCAGGGATGATGGGAAATGTAGTCTCAAAACATCTGGAGGGCCGGACCCAAGTCTATGCCTTGGGTAGAGCATCATTTCCCATCCTTGGTTCTCTGATATTGTTGGACACACACACACACACACACCAGATTATGGGGGTTGTAATCCAACAATATATGGGGACCGAAGGATGGAGTGGCATTTGATGTGTAGTTTTGTGACACAAGTATAAATAAACCATAGATCTCTCCTGCCTACTTTCCTTTAAAATTTGATTTTGAGAACAAAATAGGGTCTGGACTGTAGAGTTCAATGAGCACTCAATGCACAGCTGGACAGAGCTTCAAAAAAGGTTTTTTTGACCATGGGTAAGGAACCTCAGACTCAGGATCCAAGCTTCTCTGTTTCATCCTGAATACTCTCATCAGGCCACAAACACCCTGAATGCTTTCTGCTAACTGGAATGTGTCCTTCACTGTGATAATGGCTCTTGATTACCTGCATGGAAGATGGAGAGATGGTGGGGAAGAAACCATGACTGTTGCATGGCTGGAATATAGCCTAAGGTTACCAGATTTTTTTCAATGAATCTGGGGACACTTTTCAACTTCAATGGATTTTGTATGGGGACTGATTTGTAAATCTGGGGACTGTCACCGGGAAATGGGGACATCTGGTAACCTTAATATAGTCTGTTGTATGAAGGTAAGAGTTACATTCAATGCCCCACTCACGTTTGTTTCTCATTTTACCCACCACTGGTATGCAGCCCTCAGAGGGAAACCTATAAGGCAATATGGACTTTGGTCCTCAAAGTATTCCCTCCCCCTGTGTTTGACATTTAGAATCTGGAGGAGTTGGCGATTGAAAATAATTTCTTTTCTTCCAAATCTTACCGTTTGATACAAGTGAAAATGTGATGTGATCCTTCTCAAAATGTAAATTAAAAAAAGAAACACCACAGCTATCTTCCTTCAGTATAGGAATTATCTAGAAACCCTGAGAAGCACAGATGGAGCAAATTAAAGGATCCCGTGCAGATTATGAGAGTGTGCTCTGCATTATCTGTCAGTGCCCTCTGCAAAGAGAAGAAGGAAAAGAAAATCCTTCCTGAGGGCAGGGGAGGCCTTGGCTGTAAAAAGGCTTTTTCAGTTAGTTTTTGAACCTTGGCTGCAGAAAACCTGGTTTGTTTTAATGTGGAATCTCTGCTTCAAGGAACCCTTTTCCTGTCAACATCACACAGCTAAAAATGGAGGGACGTCTGGTTGCTGTAGTTATTTTAATCTCCAGCCGCTGGGTATGTTGGTTGTGAGCCCAGCTGCCTCGTCGGACTGATACCGCAAGATACTTTGTATTGAGCTATGCAGTGCATGTGAGGAAATAAATGAATAAAATAAAAAGCAACTTATTCTGCAAAGGCAACTTGAACTTTAAAAATGCCATGTTGCAGACAACCTGGTGTCACGGTCCTGTGAGCTATTTATTTAAAATGTTTACATCCTGCCTTTCCTCAGTGAGTCCAAAGTGGGCAACAACAAAAAATAAAGCAATAATTATGTAATATCATTTTGAGGTGTGGCAATCTGTACCCAGTATTTCAATTGTTGCATGATATCATATACCTTTCTACACTTAATTTTCTTAAACAGAGTGAAATCCTCAACCTCAACCCAGATTTGCCAGAATGAGGGAGTGAGGATGTGGTTGATCTCGGGATCAGCCAGTGCAAGTCCCCAAAAAGGGGAATTCCAAGGGTATAACAGGAGTGGGCAGGGAGACTGACACTGAATCCTTACTCTGTTCAGCTTAGTCATGTGACCTGGGAACCTGGCAGAATTTAAATCAGCAAAAAGGGTGGTGTAAATTAAACTCTGTTTCTTCAGAGTTCCTGGAGTGTTGCTGCAGCACCTTGATTTTGTTTGCATTTTTCTATTATGCTATCATTTTTGTTGTGTGGTGACCAGAAGTTTACAAAGGATTCCAAGAACAATATACTGTAGTAAGGCGCAATCCTAACTATGGGAAGCCAGTGTAATGTACACCAGCTTCATTTAAGACGGCTTAATATTACACCTGTTCCAAACCCCATTCAGGAGCAAGGCTACAGTCCAAGTATCTGCAGCATAAAGACTCCACCTTGGTCCATCTGCTAGCTCATCTAAGTCTCCAAGGGGTGAAGCCTACCTTGGAATAAACCAAAGATGAGTAACCCTGCTTGACTTCTGCAGTCCAAATCAGGTGCAGTAGAGAGCCCCCAATTCTGCACTCACTCACTCACTCTCACTCACACCCCACCTGCTAGCACATCCTAGTCTCCAAGAACTTACCACAGAGTAAGACAAAGCGGGGGGGCAGATGGAAACAGCTCATCCAGTGGTTGAAAACAGTACTCAATGACTATCACGATCGGGAAGATCAGCAGGATAAGCCAAAAAAAGTGCTGAATACATATTTAGGCCCAAACACCAAGCCTAAATCAGAGCCTATTCACTCAGATACTTCTAAGCTGGAGATACGTGAACTGGAACCCTCAGAAACGGCACTTCCTGAGCCAGAAATCTCAATACAATTGTGCATGACATGGAGAAAGTAGGCAATAATTTCCCCCTCTTTCATAATACTAGAAATGAAGTTCATAGTTAAACTTTGGAATTAGCTATGGACTAACTTCCTATCCCCTCCAGGGTTTGTTTGCCAGCACACGCAATGCACAAGGTAGGAGATGACTGAGGCAACAGAATGCTAGGCTCCAGGCCAAGAAACTACTCTGTTAAGACATTCCATTCTTCAGGCATGGGGTGGGGCTATGAAGGGATAATCTGGCAAAAGTGGGCTAAAAAGCCTCATACCTTGCCAAACCAACTTGGAGCTATCCATGGTCCTGCATCTCCAGCCTGACATTGACTAAGCCACCCTCAAGAATCCACCTTACCTCCAGGCTCTCGCTCTCAGTTAGGATAGGGCTTCTTGTAGAGTTGCAACAAGATAGTGCTTTGAAAATGATTTGAGAGTGCAAATATGAATGCTAAGTACATGACTCTATATGACTCTGCTTCAGGACCTGTCTCAATGTCAAGAGGAATTGCATCCTACAAATGTTCATAGCACTGTAAAGTTTCACATTTCAACACTAGAAAGACGATTTCCCCCAGCAATTAATCAATGGCTGGAAGACTTCAGTGCTATCTCTCTATTTCAGCAGTCAGGGTACACCAACAGCCATTAAATGCCACTTAGACTGTAATTCTATGCCCACATTCCTGGGAATAAGTGTGGTTTGCCAGGGCTGCTGAGGAGATGTGGTTGAGGGGTGTTGGGAGTGGGTGGTCCTTACTAGTATGGAGGCTGTGGTGTAGACACCTACAGTGACACCTACAGGCCGGGAGTGTCGCTGCAGACTCCTTGAACCATAGAGCAGGTATTTTAAAAAGTAGAGTAGAATAAAACTTAAAAGATGAGAGTAGACATTGTCCTCATTCCCACATTTCATACTTCTAACCCAAGGTGCATTATCTCAGACTTAGCTGTACAAGGCAGAAGTACATATATGCCACTGTTCTAGGCACCCAAAGGACAGTGCCTACTGAGATCAATTTATTTCAAAAAGTTTAATATGGATCCATGTATAAGTTTCATACTTATACCCAAAGTATGCCATTTTTTTCCTTAACTGCTCCACCCCTCCCTGATGTTCCAAAAGCACATAAAAGAAAAGCTTTAACCATTATTACATTTGAAAATGGGTATAACTAACCGGCATTGTGACAGGAATATAGGGAAACAGAAATAGGAGGGAGAAATGGCAATCTTATTCAAAACGGATGAGAGAAAGCTTTGTTAGAAAAGAAAGGCAATTTGAAGAGTAAGACCCCGTTAGCTTCCTGTCTCTAGCCTACAGATTGTTATCCTTGGCAGTGAGCAAGTGACTTAGCGCAAATTGGATTTCAACCAAGGAAAAGAACAAGGAGCCTTTCAGTAGAGCCAATGCATATTATTAATGTACAACAAAATACTGAAAAGATGTATAAATATAATTATTAAAATGAAGGTCGCTCTTAAATATCTCCCTCATTATAGGGAAAGTAATTGTTTTGAGTGGTACAAATTTTTGACAACAAAAAAGATGATTTATTTAAAAAATGACTTTTAATAAAATGAATTGTAGGTTCTCGACCCTGTGGGAAGCCACGATACACCTGCAGAAGAGTCAGAGATGGGACTCTGGGGGTGATCCAGCACTGCAGAAGGACACTCAACAGATGAAGGTCATCTCCACTTCCCAGAAACATGCACATATAAATGAGACCTTGAGCGGGACTCTGTAATCAGCAGCTGGAAGGAGGATCTGCTCAGTTCCTGTCAGCCAGACAAGAGTGGGAGCGTCCTGCTGCCAGGCGAGATAGTAGAGGAAGAAGGGTTGAAGGGAAGGGGATAGCTGCATTCATGCTAAAATCTTTGGTTAGTTGTACTCAGAGCAGAGCTATGGAAAGCCATGGACTAAACTTCATTGATTTCAATGGGTCTACTCGGAGTATGACTAATGCTGCATAATATCACCCTTTCTTATCTATTTGCCCAGCTGTACAAATTACAGAGTGCAGGAAATGGATGCATGCAGCTGCACAAGTGAATCTCCACCCATTGATGCATCAAACAAGCAGTTGGTTCAGTGCAGGGCTGGGTAAATTTAGAACAGGAGCTGAGTTCAAATAGTTCACAGGATTAGACAAAAGCAAAGCTTCTAAATAAAGCTACCCTGCACCAGAAAGGGAATTTGTGTACTCAAGTATCCTGATTACTGCACCCAACACCAACACCACTGAACTCACTCAATTAAACTTTTAACGTGAGTGAGATTGTGCAGTTCCATCTGGAGCAACTGACTGCAAGAAGTTAGAGCTGAACTAGGGCCAGTGTCCTTTAGGACAATATTCAGTGCAAGGGTTGTAGTCTTATTGGTCAACCAGGATCTTACAAAAACTTAAATAAGAAGGCAGAATCTGCCGTACTCTCTCTGGGGAGTACCAGTGATTGAAGTGAATAGACTTAGGGGAGTGGGGCTTGGAAAACTAAATAGCCCCAGTTCTGAAATCCCACACAAAACTATCTCTGAAGTTCAGGCCAGAACACATTGTTTGCCACTAGCCAGGCCATGTGAGGCTGAGAGAACTAACAATTGGATGGCTTGCTGATGGCAGTAGAGGTCTAAGCCCCATCCCTATGGCCTGGATGCTTCCAAGCATCATTCCCTTCTTGGGTACAAGGGTAGTTTCCCACATCTCTCAGTCCGATGCATTGAATCTAGAGGCATCTCCTGTCACCAACAAGTCTTATCCCCTATTACTACTACTACTACTACTGTGCCCTTTTTTAACCATCACCTTGTAAAGGTTCCTTGGCATAGCTGTCAACTTACAGATTAAAATAAGGGACCAGCAGCCTTGAAAATAAGGGACCAGCAGCCAAAATAAGGGACCTGCAGCCTCACCTGTTCCAGGCACTCCAGTCTTCCTGTCCTCCTGCAGTCTGGTCAAACTCATGCTGGTAGCCTCAAGAACACTGTCCAACTAACTTTGTAACCAGAGGTTTAACTGAATAGAATCTGAATCACATGCACCACAAGGCCTATGCAGCCTCAACTTAAGATGGCTCCCCGGCCTGACTTTGCACTGCAAAGTTTGCAGCAAAATGGCGTCCAGCATTCAAAAAACCCTCAGCTTGCATTAACTAGCCACACACAAGGCATGCAAGCTCCACCCCCAGTCGTTCTTAGACTTCTTATTGGGTGAGCAACACAGCCAAGCAACACAGTTGGAGCCTCCCTCCTCCCTGGCCGGCAGGGAGGGAGGGAGAGGAGCTGCTTCCTTTGAAATTTAAGGGACATCATTTAAGGGACATTTAAGGGACATCCACCAATAAGGGACAGCAGCGGGACATAGCGCTGGAATAAGGGACTGTCCCTTCAAATAAGGGACATTTGACAGCTATGTTGCTTGGATTGAGTAGGGGGGCCATGATGAAGAATGCTAGAGGGGGCAGGATTTGGGTCTTTCAATATCTCTCAGGAATAGCTCTAAGTAACCGATTCTCCCCCCAAGAATTCTCAGGGAAAAATTGAGGGAAGAACTACAAGGAAAGCTAACCGATCACAAAATTATTCTGAAGTTAGAAGTCACTGTAAACACAGAGAAGAAGTTATAGAGCAGGGATAGAAAAATCTTTGGCCCTCCAGATGTTGCTGAACTGCAACTCCCACCAGACCAGCCAGCATAGCCAATAATCAGAGGTGATGGGAGCTGGATTGTAGCAACATCTGGGGAGCCACGGGTTCCTCATCCCTGTTCCAGAGGATGAACTGGATGGCCTCGTGTTTAATCAAAGTAACAGGATTTTTATGGCTACTTTTAAAATGATGCTGAATTTAAATTGCATTTTAACCTGTATTTTAAATTGGTTTTTTCTTTTTCTATTATGTTTTTACTGTAATTTTACTGGTGGTAGCCGCCTTGAGCCCGGCTCTGGCTGGGGAGGGCAGGTTATAAATATATTATTATTATTATTATTATTATTATTATTATTATTATTATTATTATTATTATTATATAGGAAAAGTGTAAGCTCTTGAGTTTGTGGATAACCAATACACATTTTTTATCAGCTGAATACTCATCCAGCAAGAACTGCACAGCAGAGAAGATGTCACAATGCTGTTTGATTTCAGCATCACAGTCTGAATTCCTGTAACTCACACCATGATATTTTAAAGTTAAGCAAGAAAACAGGGAAAGATTGTGGTAGATATAATAATGGAATTCACCTGGGAAATTATGTAGCAGACAAGTGTTTAAAGCAGAGAAAAACCAGATGGAAAGAAAGAATGGTAAACCTAGAACTATACAAGATGAGAGATTCATGGGAATAAAAAACATGGCGAACAACGTTCCATTCTGGTAAAAGAAAGAGGCTTAATCAGCCATCGTTTTGACAATGGAATGTGGATCAGAGGAACGGCTCCTTACCAAATCAGATAGCACTGGGGGAGCTGCCATTACACACTCCAGATAAAAGAAAGCTATGATAAATGTTATTGTCTGTTGAGGAAATGAATCGGTGCATACAATAACAAGCATAATTAATTTTCACTACTGAAAATTCAGCAACACAAAGTAGGCTTTGAAGTGAGAAAGGAGAAATCTGTATTGCTTTCCTTTTTAAATGAAGAATTTTCTCTAAAGTAGGAGTGGGGAAACTCAGGTCTGTGCAATTCAGCATTGGAATTTCAGGCCAGGGCCTTTGAGAGCCCTATCTGGAACTGACAGTAGGATGTTGAATCAGACCACTGAGCCATCCAGCTCCGTACTACACTAATTGGCAGCAGCTCTCTCCCAGCCCTACCTGAAGATGCCAAGGATTGAACCTCAGACCTGAGACCTTCTTCATGCAAGGCAGATGCTCTACCACTCAGCTATGGCTCTTGGACCTTCTGCAAGCAACATCTGTGCTCCATTGCAGAACTGCTGCCTTTCCTCTCTCTTTCTTCTCCAAGATTCTTCCTTCTTCTCCTGTTCAGACCTGCTTCCCAATCCTCCCTCTGCTTCTTTTACCTGCAGTTCCCACCATCATTCACCGCCATGACTTTCCTATATTCCCATTGCCCTCCTCCATTTCTGTCTCTGACTTGTTAAGCTTTTTGAGCGGGGACTGCACAAATTCTATGTTCTCTCCGAAGCCTGGATTGTTGCTGCTAGTATCTAAACTTCCTTCCAAAGCAGTAGCAGCAGTTGAAGTGGTACTTAAGGTTATCGCTTGATAGACCTGCCTCCAGTGACAGGCCTCACAATTACGTGATAAGAAGGCAGTATCTGTGCAAGCCACTTCACACAGGCATGGTCTCACATTGCAATGGTTGCTATCCCATAATAGGCATGGTTTTGTGATTCTTTGATCCCTTTGCAGCCTGAATAAAAAGCTACCCCAAAGACAGGCATCTCAACTCCAGTCTAGTCACACTTTTTGGAAATGTTCTTAGTAGTAGTGCCAAAATGTGGATGAGCATGTGTTAAGTATTCCATTAAAAGCAATGTAGCACTACTAGACAACATCCCCACACAGAAGCACAGCTGGATTTACCAGATGTGTGTCTGCTGTTCCTGATCCAGTGCTTGATTGTGCATGGAAACATAGGTTTATTCAGCAGGATCACGGTGAATGGAGATTTTTATACTAGCGCACTTTGGCAATTTAACAGAGTTCTACCAGCCCTACAAACAAATGACCCCTGCAGAAATGAAAAGCAAATGCATATATTCAGGGCTGCTAGCTTTTTCCTTTCTTGACCAACATGCAATCCCATACATCTACTCATCTCACAGCTTGAAGATTAACAAATAAAATTAATTTAATTTCAACATTCTGCCACAAAAGAAATTTGGGGGATTTCATTTACAGTATCCAAAGTTTTTTGTTTTGCTAAAAAGTAAGTCCTTCTTCAATATTACTTTTGGACCTTCATATGTTGTATGGATCTGTTTTCCAAGGCGGGGGGGGGGAGGAAAAAAACAAGACCCTGGCATGAGATCTTGGGATGCCAGGCTCTATTTTGAGCTTCTTTCGTGGTTTTCAACCTTTTACCCGTCTTTTTTCATCAACACACTATTGTTCTTAAGCATTACTTTTTATATGCACTTACTTATCTGAACATTTTTTCTCTTCTGTTCAACAATTTTTTTCTTCCTTTTCAACTTCCATTGCTATTTATTTCCAACCCAATCTTATTTCCTTTGTCTCTTTCATCAGATTATTTCATGAGTCTTTTTTAAAAATAACAATTCATTCACTTTCTCTCACTTTTTAATTGTCTAGATGCTCTTCCAGTCTAGCAGTCTAACTCCACCAGTCTCACCTACTGGGTTTAATTTTTCTTGAATGACAGTTGTAAAGGCAGGAAGATCAACAGATTAGATTAGGCAAAGGTTAGAGCCAATGAGCCTTTTAAAATACCTCCTCCTGACATCCCAGTGAACCTGTTACTCAACTTCCCTTGCAATAAAGAGCTGGACGTTTTATCTTACTTGAGCCACAGAAAGAGCATGGGGAGGACAGAGCTTAATTATGGAGGAAGAATCTTTCATGAGGTGGACGGCAGCCTTGATGCTGTGATTCTTATTTTAGATATATAGACTGAACAACTGCTGATCTGGGAGCAAAGAACATAATTCATGTCAATAAGTAACATATGACGTTTTGCTTTGGTTTGAAATGATTACTAAGAACATTAAAATCAATAGAAATTATCAGAGAATTTGCAATGCGTAATTCATGGGTTATAATCATTGAATTGCAGAGTGGAAGGGACCCTGAGGATTATCTAGTCTAACCCTTGCAATGCAGGAATATGCAGCTGTCACATACAAGGATCAAACCTTCAACCTTGGCGTTATCAGCACAATGATCTAACCAGCTGAGCTATCCATGCACCAGTTATGAATGTTGTTGGACTACAACTCTCATCAATGTAGAAAATGGACGTTGTTGGCTGGACAACATCTGGAAGGCCACAGATTTCCCATCTCCGATTAAACTGCTACAGTTAAAACTGCATGTGCACTCTTTGAAACTGATGTAAGAACAACCCAGTTCCATTCCCACTCATTTCATCTTCTCTGAGTGCTGCTGTTGTCCAAGGCAAGGCTGATGGAGACAAGGAACAGCAGTGTCCTCCCTGTGGAACTCCCTATCAAGAGAGATCTATTTGCCATCCCAATATATTTTGTTGCCTGAGGCGAAGGGCCAGATGATGCGGCCCCTTCTCTGTGTCACATACAATCAGCAACTAGACAGACAGGCAATTTAATTTTACTTCAGTGCTGGTGTTGAAACAGTGTCCTCTACCACACCCAAGGGCACCAGACTTCCTTAGGCAGTGCAAGGCAGGCTAGGTGGGTCACAGAACTCTGTCTTCTAACACCTTGTTGATGTTCTCTGTCTCTCAGCACCTGCCGCCAAAGGTTCCCACCTCGCCTGCCTAATAGTAGGGCCACCACTGCTTAGGTAGTTCACTGGATACTTTTATGCAACAGGTAAAAATGTTTTGTATTAAGAAAAGCCTTTTTCCATTTTCTAGTGATTTTTCTTTGTTGTTTTGCTTTAATGGGCTTTGTTAGGGTGGCAAAGTGTTCAGAGTGTCAGACTAGAAAAGGGGACAGCCAGGTTCAGATCCCCAGTTAGTCATGGAGCTCACTGGGTGACCTTGAGTCTGTCACTATCTCTCAGTCTAGCCTACCTCAAAGGATATCATGGACTGGTTGGATGCTGAAGAGTGATGGGAGACACGTGCTGGGGAACCCCCAAGGGAAGAAGGCTCAGAGCCCAGGGATTGGTGGTGAGATGACAATGAGCCATCAGAGGGAGAAGAGGAAGAAGACTGGGAAGAAGAGGTGTCAGAAGCTGAAGGGGTAACAGGGTTTAGTGCAGAAAGAGAATAATCCAGAATCAGAGGCAGAAGTAGAGGCTGGACAGGAGGGGGACCAAGAGGCAGAGATGAGTCAGGCTGGTGAAGAAGCCTGACTGCATCCAGTTCCCCCTGGTCTACCCAAACCAGAAGAGGTATAAAGAGGGAGGAGCAGATATAGATATGGTAACACAGTCTCATATTGCTTGGGAAGGACCAAGAGGATGAAGAGACTTAAGACAATGGTGGGAAGGTGGGGACCTTCAGTCCCCACAACTGCCTCATAAGGACAAGATCTACTGGGATGAGTTGCTGTGCTCACTAGGCCTGGTCTTCTGAGTTGACTGTGTTTCCTTGAATAGAGAGTTAACTTCACTGACGCCCTGTGATTTATTGCTGACCTGCTCATGTCTCCCCCTTCTGACACAGGGTTGTTAAGAATATAAAATGGGAGGGGAGAAGTACCGTAAGTAGAGTCATTTTGTTGGAGGACCCAGCAAAAATATATTGCAAACAAGATGTATGGTTTAGCATCTGCCAAAATGGGGCATTCCTATTTTTAAAAAACTGCTTTTGCAGGGCACTTCAAATATTACCACATACACCCTTTCTATGCAAAGAATTGGTTTCTATTAAGGAAATGATAATTGAGGAAATAGCCCTCACATAAAAAGAGTACCTTTCCAAAATACTTAGGTATTTTTAACAAACAAGTAAAAAGCCCTTAATATAACTAATTACATCATCCATTTCCAAGCTTCAGATTTCCCACTATACATTGTTATTTTAACTCTGACAATCCATGTCTGCTAGGAGCCATATCATACAATCAGCAAGCACTGTAATGTTATAAATAACTTCCTACATCAAAGACTAACAAATTACTTTGATGCCTTCCTAAAAGTCAGTGGTTTTCTGAACTTTAACATTTTTGCCTTGATCGTATGATAGGAAATCATTATACAGTAGAGAACACCTTGTTTCCATTCACAGTTGTTATTTTTGTGAAGAGGCATTAACCTCTGACCTTTGACATGTCTGTATCAGTAGCACTCAGATCCAAAAAGTTTCAGCCTAATAATCTGGGGTATTGCAAGAAAGAGTTTAGGATCAAGGTTCTTCTCTGTACTGTCTATTCAGTTGAATTTTACACAGAGACAAAATTATCAATGATTTCTGCGTTTCCTTGGCAATAAACAAAACATGAAGTGTCAAAAAGTAAAGCAATGGGCTATTAATCACACCCTCTTGATAACCCTGACCCTACTAAAGCATAACATCTGTCCTGTGTTTTATATGGCTCAGAGCCAGAGTCGGGATAAGGGAAGCTGCAGTTTCACTGGTCAAATATTAACATTGCACAGCATGTTGATTTTGTAAGCACCCTGAAAACTCAAAGGCTTTAATGGGACTGTCTTTGATTTGGCTTCTATCCCATCTATTAATATTCCTGGAGTGAGTCACCCATGTGAACAGACAAACGCCAACAAAGTCATGTCTAGGCAGCCCCAGAAACAGCCACTCCCTTCTCCAGGAGAGAAGAAATATCTGGGACTAGCAACTGGAAGAGATACAATGATTATGTAGTAAAACCAAGTCACTGGCTTCTTTCAAAATCGATCCAGAGCAATCCAAGTGTGAGGCAAAGAAACTCAGGGGGGGGCAGGTTATTGCTAGAATAATTATTCAAATTCAGGTTGCACAATAAATATTGATTTGGCACTTTTGTGTAACAATCTCGCTTCCCCACAAAATCTGACTTTTTCCAATAAGGAAAGTGATGGAGACATACAGTGAAAATGTGGGGCAGTGCCTGCACAAACAAATCAGATGCTCAGTAAGTAGCCAATAACCTTCTAACTTCCCTGCAAGCTGTATGCAAACAGATCAGGATGAATGCTCAATATGGGTTGTCGGGAAGCAACCCACATCTGACCTAAATCAGGAGGCAACAGGCTAATCTACTCACCATGGTATTCTTCTCCATCTATCTTGACTTCATTCATTTCCACTAGTTGAGATGACTTGGTATACTTTCCTTGAAGTTGGTCACCTGGGGCCTGTAGAAGTTAACATTAGCCTATGCAGGCAGACTACTTCCTTTTCATGTCAAATCTCCCTATTGCTCAGCCAGAAGGTGGAAACCATCTGCCAAGGTATTCATCTTTGTTTTTCCTGGTTACATCTGGGCAGGCTATGTGCCATTTTTCCTAACATGAAGAGAGTCTCTGTGGGTAAAAACAGGGAACCCCTTGCACCAGCAGAATGCCACTTCCATTCACAGAAGGGGACTTCCCACATTTCCCACATATAATGAGCCTCTTTAGGTGATAAAGAACAGCACAAAGCCTGTCCATGTGTAACGAGAACAAAGAAAGATGAATGCTGCTGTAAGAATCCACTCCAATACTTAGTAAGAACCAGTGTCTCCAACTGTAAGTAATCCTTCTCAAGGTCAGTAAGACTCCTATAGAGTTAAATTGAACACATATGTTTTTGCTGGATGCAGGACCTAGACTAGCTAAGAAGCAAGCCAACACTCTCAGCAGCCAAGTAAATAGCAGCCAATACATACATACCTACAACACATATGCTTCACACCTATGTGAAGATTAGAAAGCGTAAAATGTCTCTCATGATGCAGTCAGGTGCTTGGCAGAAGAAATGCAGGTAGCTCAGCTAATTTACAGCCAAGTAGCAAAGTGACAGGCAAGTTAACAGGGATTCTAGAGCTGGGATGCAGAGGATGGTCTAGACAGATAATTATAAAAATATGTATATGAAAAGGAGATTCCCACAGCAATGGATGGACACAGACAATCCTCTAGTGAGTGGTAACTTACAACAGTGCCTGTATATAACCACTCGGTAAGCCAGTTGGTTAAAATTTTGCCAAGTGGTAAGGAACATTTAAGCACCCAGCTGCATACAATAAGAAATCTGGGGAAAGAGAAGAATGCTAAAAACCTCCTCACCACTTCACAGGACATGACAAAATACACACTTTCCAAGTGATTCCATGCACTCCACAGTAAGTTATCACTTGATAAATTGTCATCTCTACTGACCCAGTATTTACTAGGCCAACAATTGCAGCTATAACTTGGGCAGCAGCCTTTAAAAAAATTAATCAGCTAGATTAATTGATTTGGAACATTTTTAATTGCCTGGCTTCTGGGGTGCGAGCCAAAGTTATATTTGGAGAAAGGGTGTTGTTCAGAGAACCAGTTGGATATTGGAATGTCCTTCATCACCGTTTATGGACCCATATTGTTTTAAGAACATATCAACCTTATCAAGTAAGTATCAAATCAGTGCATGCTGTTAAGGGGGCTGAGCACATGATGACAGTAATACTTTTTGTTTTTTTTAAAAAAAAGGGATCGGGCACAAATGTTTAAAATGAGGAACGCTGCAGAAATGAATCAAGTGTCCGAGGGACACTAATAAAAGAAAAAGCTTGTCGTAAAAGGATTGACTGAAACCTCAATTAATGTGAGATGCCCAGACAAGGAGTTCATGTAATTTGTCATGCCAAGGCCAAATGAACTGTTCTATAATGCACAGGTGAGGATCTGTCCAGTTACCAGTCACTACCTCTGTCAACAACATGCCACTCACCCAGGAGGGGGAGGGCATTCACAGCTGGTGCAGAGCAGACATAACTTGGATTAAAAGGGGTGTAATTACCCAGATGCACATACCTGAAATTCTTCCTAGACTACCTTTTCCTCATCAAATGTAGATTTCATCCTTGAGGGAAGGAAAGAGGCAATGATGGATGTACTCAGCAAGGGGGATTTCAGCAAATGGATTTCAAGTTGTTGAAAAGATCTTGAGAAATACCTTTACATTAAAATCACAAAGCATGGAAACTACTTTGTGTAATTAACCCTCAGAGCAAATGCCTTATAAAGACTGCCAATGCTGAACACAGCTGGAGGTGGCGGAAGCATCAGATCCAGTTTGCAGAGCCAGTTTGAAATCAAGTAATGGAGGGTTGTGAACTCCAACACAGGCTCTGAAGAGCACCCGAAAAAGCTTCATAATAGAGTCGTCCAGACTGTGAATTTCATACCAGGTTCATTTTCTGATTTGAGGATTATCTGGCCTGTGCGGATAGGATAAGTTTGCTTTAGAACTTGATTGCAATGGAATCCATCACCATCTCTAATAGGTTGCTGATGTGCATCAGGTCAAACTGTTCATCTAGTCTAGGGGTGGGAAACCTTTTTGGTTATCTGTCCCCCACCCCCCAAGCCCAACTGTGACAAGTAGGCAGACAACCTGCTTGACAAACACCTGACATCATTATGATGGCAGATTGACAAGTGGATTGTCCCTCCCATCTGTCAAAGCCCTTCCCAAGCACCCAACAGCAAACTGGTTGTCAGGCCCTTGGGAACTGCAGCGCAAGGGACGTTGCCAGCCCTGCGCTCAGCAAAGCACTGAACACAGGGCTGCATTCTGCAGAGATCAGCTGTGCAACCAAATTGCCCACAGGATCCTGCCACATCTCTGTCTGCCCCACACCTGATGTCACATATGACTAGAGGATAACGGCCTTGTGGGCAGGAGTTTCGCCACCCCGATCTAGCCAGGTATTGTCTATTCAAACTGCCAGAGACTCTCCATGGTCTCAAGCACAGGACTTTTCCAGCTGCCCAGGATCTCTTATAACAGGAGACACAGTACTGGGGAATCTGGGATCTTATGCCTGTGAAGCGAATCCTCTGCCACTGACCAATAAGGCCTCCCCATGTCCCTCAAGAAGTCTGTTCGTATTTGCTCCATCCCATCAAAAATAATGAGGTTTTATTTTTATTAATCACAATGACTTGCTTGTTCCATTCATTTCTATTGCACTCAGGACCAAACCACATATTACATGGCAGATACATATTAGAAGAGCCCAACGATCTCCTTTTCATTGGAAAGTGACCTGGAAAGTGGAAATTCTATACATTTGGTATCTACATGGGAGTGGCACTGAACTCAGTGGCACTTACTTCTGGGTTTTAGGATTGTACAGATTATCTGGAAACTTCCCAAAAAGTTGATAGAATACAACAATATTCTGAAAGTCATGAACATATTGTGAAATATTTCCTCTTTGAAATCCATTCAACATGAAACAAGCACTGACAACATTAATCCACCATACACAATTCAGTTAGACAAGACAAGATTTCAGCCCCAGTAGTTTACCGTTTAGGTTGGTTTTACACAATATGTTAATAATAATAATAATATTTATTTATACCCTGCCGTCCCCAGCCAGAGCTGGGCTCAGGGTGGCTAAGACCAGTAAAATTACCATAAAAACATAATGGGGGGGGAACCAATTTAAAATACAGGTTAAAATACAATTTAAAATGCAGCCTCATTTTAAAAGTAGGCCATAGATCAAAACCATAAGGGGAGGGAAAAATAAGGGTCAGACTGAGTCCAAACCAAAGGCCAGGCGGAACAACTCTGTCTTGCAGGCCCTGTGGAAAGATGTCAAGTCCCACAGGGCCCTGGTCTCTTGTGACAGAGTGTTCCATCAAGTTGGGGCCAGTACTGAAAAGGCCCTGGCCGTAGTTGAGACCAATCTAACCACCTTGCGACTTGGGACCTCCAAAGTGTTGTCATTTGTGGACCTTAAGGTCCTCCGTGGGACATACCAGGAGACAAATAAAAAAGCCTGTATCTTAGTGTGTGTGAAACTCCATGAAGAAATAAAATCACTAGAATGAAATGATAATGTACTCATTTATTCTGGCATAAACGCTGACAGTCTTGCGTTTTGAAGCATTGCAATGCAGAAAGAGCTTTGAATTTTAAAGGAGATCTCTCATGGCTGCTAGTTTTTTGTGTTGTGTCTGCGTTGTTTCCTCTCTCTTTTTTCAAAATTGACTTTTATCAGTTTTTTGTGGACTGTCTGTTGCACTGTGAATTTCTAGTAAAAAAGCAACTGATACACACTGGTAAGCAATGAAACAATGTAAGTGGTGTCACAGTAACAAGAGTGGCTGGTTGTGGTTTTGCTTTTTGTTTCTGCTCTCCTACAAACACCTTCTAGTTTATATAACCAAGAACAGAAGAAGAGTCCAGCCGGGTTAAATGAAGTGCCAACCAGTCTAGCATCCCATTTTCAACTGGAGTTGCTTCCAGAAAGCCAACAAGCACAGCCTGGAGGCAACAGCATCTGGTGTAAACATGGAGGCTCCATCTAGCTATCATGGTTTGATAAGAGTTAATAGATCTGTCCTCCTATAAAATAGCCAGATTAAGCTTCACCCACATTAAGATGCAAGCCTCATTCCTTTTCTCCAGTTATAGGTTCTTTGACAGCCCAGTCAGCTGCCAACAACAACAAAAACCCCACATCTAGATATAGGCGCTGTGTCATTTTAGGGTGTTCCGATGAATATACAAAAAGCTTGTCACTCAAATGTTTGAGGCCTGCAGCTGTTCCGATATGATAAATTTGTCTGCCTCCAAACCTGGTTGTGCCATTTTTATGTATGGAGGAAATATGTGTAATTATGAGTAGAATGTGAGCAGAGAGCATCCTTTCTGTTTTATTGGTCTGCATACCTTCAGATATTATGGTAATTTCTCTGGGAACACTGCATTTCAAAGCTGTTCTGTTCCCAGTAATTCTTCAAGTTTATTTCATCAGCACCCAACTCACAAATTTCGGGGAAGTGGAAATTGTGCCAAATGATCTGAGGAGCAGACTATAGAAGTCACAAACATTTTTATGGCAAACATTTTGCTTTAGGTTTTCAGCTGCATCTATGCTCCAGAAGCCAGTGCTGGTTTCTACAGCTGTCATCCCAGATGCCTTTGACCTATTTTGTGTGAGGACAAATGTCTTGCTAATGGTACTTTTGACTGAAAAAGCTACTGTTGAGGGTGTAAGGAGTGAAGCCTATAAAATACTTTTTTAAAGAAGAAAGAAGTCCTCGTTGGTTCTCCTTAGTGGACCTATTTCTACAAGGTGTGATCAGCTGCTTTTTCCTGTAAAGATTAGAACTCAGAGCCCATTAACAATCAGATGGGGTTTTTCCATATAAGAATAGTCTAACAAGAGGCAGAGTGTGCCCTGTCATCTTCATGGGCAGTCCAATTCTCTACTCAGAAGCATGTCCCGTTGGGTGAATCTCTCCATTTTCATTTCTCACAATTTCTCATGTTTCCAATCTTAAGATCTGATCTACACATTTCTAAATCAGGTTGCAATTTTTTTAAAGCAGTGTGTTACTGCTAATATTTTTGTATGCAGTTTTGCCTTAATATACACATTTTTACCAGCCAATATCTCCTAATACCATGCATTTTTACGTTGTTTTCACTAATGGGCCTATTTGTATAGGCACTATATCACAGTTCATGCTCTTTTGTAATCACAAGCAGGGAAAGCACTGTTGCTCTCAGGACTTCTGAGCAGACATGCATACAAAGAGCTTTCTATAGAGGCTTGATTCCTAGCCCTCTTTTCATACAAGCTATACCATTTTTGTACATCACAGCAGAAGCCTAATGAGAACACAAGGTATGGATCGTTCATGGTTATACTTTGCTGCCTCCCCATTTGCCATCGTTATGATTCTAACAATCTGCAGCTACAAAAACAGCATACAGAAAAGAAATGCTTTGCTCCAACCTCAAAATAGAGAAAGAGCCATTCCAATAGAATTTTCCCATGGAATCTGGAGCAGAAAATTATCTGGAAAGGAACTTGGAACGAAACTTGTGTGATTCTTCCCCCTCTCTTCCCTCTGACACCACTTTTCTGATTTCAACAAATTTCCACAATATTTAACTTTGTGAAATGTTTTAAGTCCAGTCTCTGCCTAACATAATACGCCCTGAATCCAAGAATAGCCTTGAAAGCAGCTCTAGTTTCTGACACACAAAACTGCACACAGTTGATACAGCAGGAAGGAGAGGCATCCATAGATCTGTTCCTCCCAACTGTAAGACTAGATCTAAAATTTGTCAGATGTTTGGATCCTGTATAAATTACAGATCACGGCATTCCCCTTTGATGCTCTATGATTATCCATTCCTCAAACCCTCTTCTTGAAGAAGAAACAAAAGTTAAGCTTGAACCTCATCTGATTCACACAACACTTAAGGCAGATTCAGATGCGCTCTTCCCACATCAGAAGAAGAGCTGTGGGTTTTTTGTATGGACAGTGGTTAGACCTGGGTGCCTCTCTCAGTTGTGTGTTTAGTCTCTCAGCATGTTAAAAGAATCCATTAAATTCTTATTTTTGCTTGTGCCTTTTGTGTGTGACAAGCTGCTTTCCAGTAGGGTCCTAAAGCCGCCCCCTCATGACTGTCACCACATTTTTTGTCATCTCACCATAATACAGTGGTACCTCAGGTTAAGTACTTAATTCGTTCCGGAGGTCCGTACTTAACCTGAAACTGTTCTTAACCTGAAGCACCACTTTAGCTAATGGGGCCTCCTGCTGCTGCCGCGCCGCCGGAGCACAATTTCTGTTCTCATCCTGAAACAAAGTTCTTAACCTGAAGCACTATTTCTGGGTTAGTGGAGTCTGTAACCTGAAGCATCTGTAACCTGAAGTGTATGTAACCTGAAGCGTATGTAACCCGAGATACCACTATACTTTAAATCAGAGTGCATTCTGGTAACTGCAATGAGGACATGGCAATGCACAACATTGCTTTCAGATATTGATGCTGGACCTTCCCTTTTTCTTCTTTAAAAAATTGAAAATTAGCAGCTTCTAACCATGATTGTAAGGGACGCGGGTGGCGCTGTGGGTAAAAGCCTCAGCGCCTAGGGCTTGCTGATCGAAAGGTCGGCGGTTCGAATCCCCGCGGCGGGGTGCGCTCCCGCTGCTCGGTCCCAGCGCCTGCCAACCTAGCAGTTCGAAAGCACCCCCGGGTGCAAGTAGATAAATAGGTACCGCTTACCAGCAGGAAGGTAAACGGCGTTCCGTGTGCTGCGCTGGCTCGCCAGATGCAGCTTGTCACGCTGGCCACGTGACCCGGAAGTGTCTCCAGACAGCGCTGGCCCACGGCCTATAGAGTGAGATGGGCGCACAAACCCCAGAGTCTGTCAAGACTGGCCCGTAACGGGCAGGGGTACCTTTACCTTTAACCATGATTGTCTACGTACTACCTCTAGTGACAGAAGCAGTGTGTATCTGAATAGCAGTGGCTGGAAATCACAACTCAGGAGAATGGTCTTGCATTCATTTTCTACTTGCAAGTTTCCCACAAGCATCTCGTGGCCACTGTGAGAACAGGGTGCTGGACTAGACAGTCATTTGGTCTGATCCATCAGGGCTCTTCTTGCTTGTCTTATCTGGGCGCTTTTTAGAGTAACCTTTTTTTTCATTCATCCTGTAGAGTGGATACAGATCTACAACATTTTGGTGGTGAGCTCACTGTAGAGGCACCATAGGCCCATATCCCATCCTTTCCCATGAACTAAAGCCCAAGGAAATCGGCTTTGAAGGTATCCAGCAGAAGCGGAATCTGAACCTGATGTTCTCACCTGGACAAAATAGACACGCGGTCCTATATGTAGCTGCAGAGCTACTGGGCACTATCAGTGTGTCGAGTGAGGAGATGTTTTTCCTCTATAGGAGTGAAATAGCTCAGTAAAAAGCTCCGTGAAAATGTCTGTACACTAAAAACAAAAAAATAAAGTTAGACACATGATGAATAGATCCTAACCACCTTCTGAGCTAGACATTTTGCTGCCTGAAGCAAAAGATAAGATGGCAGCCCTCCAGTTCTATGTACCAAAGCTGACCAGACTGAAACTTACTTCAGCACTGGTGGTGGGACAGCATCCTACCCCACACCTGAGGGCAGATGGCTACCTCAGAGGCCACAGAGCAGGCTGTGTGGCACATACAGCTCTGTTCTCCACAATCTAAATGTTGTTCCTCACCTTCTATCACCAACCAACTTAGGTGGCCACCTCACTTTGCCTAATAATAAGATTGGCCCTGTACAACTTTCCTTCAATCCACAGTCCTCTGTTCTGCCAGGGTATGTGAATCAGACCTGAGGTTTTCCCACATGTGAGCTGGTATTATCTTTTTTCCAGTTGCATAGGGCCTGGGCCTGGTTCTTGGCAAACTCCATTATTTTCTCTCTCGCTTTTTCTCATGAGCAAGTAGTCCATCGGAATTACTAGTGTCATGCCAATCCCATTTTCAAGCATGCCAAATGAAGAGGTTTGCACATTCCTATTTGGAAGATCATTGCTCTCATGTGCTTGTCTGTAAATTTATCTTGGTGCTCAGTCTAAATAATCCCTATCTCTAATTCAGACCATCGCTTCCAATTACTACCCATTTTAGTATAAAGAATAGGAGGAGACTTTCAAAACAAGAGTTCTCTTTTCAGCACAGCAATAGCTGAGGGAAGAGGACAACCCGCCAATATCATCATGTTGTTGGCAGGCACTTGCTTTCTTATGTCACTTTGGTTTACCTCAGCAGCAAACTTGCACTCCTCTTAAGAAATGATAGCCATCCTCCCACTTCAAAAACATTTATTCATTATTTTAACATAAAAGGCAACTACAAAAGAAAATATATTGAACTGTGTTATTCAAGGAACCACCTTAGTGTTTTCCTCCAAGGCCCCAGTTAATATATTCCAAATTCTTGGGATTAAATAAAAAAGACAATGGTATTCTTTTGTCGTTGATACAGGATATGAGCCAGCATCAGAAAAATATTGCTTGTGTATTTGTCCAGTGCAGCTGTGAATCTTTGTATACGTGAACACACGGATTTGTATAGTGGTTACAGTTTTGGACTAGGGCCTGGGAGACCAGGGTTCAAATCCCCACTGAGCCCTGGCTGTGTCACAGTAGTCCAAGCAACATACTCTGAAGCCAGACTGGACACCGCTGGACTGGGGGCAGGGGGGGCAAGGAAGGAGACACACACACACACACACACACAGAGAGAGAGAGAGAGAGAGAGAGAGAGAGAGAGAGAGAGAGAGAGAGAGGTGGGTGTGATAGTGTATACATGTGCACTGTATTTTTTGACATGCATGTTTCTGTGTTGGAGAGCTCATACTGAGCCATGGGTGTGTGTGAAAAAGTGAGTTTATTACACTATGTGCCTGTCTGCCAGTGTGCAACCATGTCACAGTGTGCTGTATGAATCTATGTCATGATGCAAGTGTGCTATTCTGTACAGGGGCAGCCCATCCTATTTCGCCACCTGAGGCAAAACAGGAATTGTCACCTCCTGACTCCCTCACACCGTGGCCCACTTCTGCCACTGCCACACCCCAGCTCTCGCCAAACTCAGTGGGAGCCGCAGTGCTCCTCAAAGCATGGCCGACTGCACCCTGGAATGCCTCCCTCTCCATGGTGAAATCTGAGGCGGGCACTTCACCCCAAAGTCATGAGCTCCGATTCTGTATCACAACACTTCCTTGTGAGAGTGCTTGCCAACATTTGTGTGAAACTTTATTTAATTCCAGATGTATGATTACATGCCACAGTGTGGTTGAGCAGACCTGTCGCAACAAATACGCTCCTGTGAGTCTGCATCATTTGTAGGCAGGGGGGAGTTGCTTAAGTGTCCGTGTTGTGGGGTGTAAATCCAAGTTACTTCAGAGTTGTCACCATTATGATTCTATGGTATTATGATACAGTGGTACCTCAGGTTAAGTACTTAATTCGTTCCGGAGGTCTGTTCTTAACCTGAAACTGTTCTTAACCTGAAGCACCACTTTGCTAATGGGGCCTCCTGCTGCCGCTGCGCCACCGGAGCACGATTTCTGTTCTCATCCTGAAGCAAAGTTCTTAACCTGAAGCACTATTTCTGGGTTAGCAGAGTCTGTAACCTGAAGCATATGTAACCTGAGGTACCACTGTACATGCCATACATTCAAAGCACACGACTTCTCCTGAAGAATTTCAGGAACTGCAGTTTACCCTCACAGAGCTTTTATTCCCAGCACCCTTAACAAACTACAGTTCTCAGGATTCTTTGGGAGAGGTCGTGTGCTTTAAATGGGCGGTGTGTATACAGCCTCGGTGACTACAAGCACTGGCTGAAAGCTCCAGCTATCACATTCTCCTTCCATGCTTTGTAAAACGTGCTAGTAGACCTCCCAGCTTCACAGTATCAATTAGAAACAAAGGCAGGGGATGCCCTCTACTGATTCCCTGAAGTGTCTGCAGCAATAAGCTATAGAGATACTGCTGTGCTGCTTGCTATCATTTTTGCCCCCAGTAAAGCATGTGTGTCTTGTCAACAAGCTACTGTAAATAGCCTCTAACAAGAGATTCATTATAAACATATAACAGAGTAAATTGCTCCTTAGTGGATCATCTTTTTCATCTTAAATGTGAGTCTCTTTTTCTTTTTACAGGCGCTCTCGCTGCGCCAGTGCTCTGCAGGTTTGAAAAGCATCATCCTAGAAGGCAGCAGGAAATTGCAATAAAAATGATCTATAGATATATGATCCCTTAACCCCACCACAGTTTACACAAACCCTCTTCTTACTCGTTGGCTGGATGATCTGAGTAAATAAACACACATTTGATAGAAGAAAGGGATCTGGAGAAAATGACAGCTGCTAAAATCCAACCCAACTGAAGTTACCAGAGTTTACGTTCTATTGAAACCAGCAGAGCTTACATTAGTCACAACAAACTTGTCCCATTGATTGGAATGGGGCTCACGCATGACAACATTTGTTGGATGAGAGCCATAATCTATATAACAGCTAACACATGTCACAAAGAGCTCAGTTCTTTTTCCACTCATTTCCGACGTTGAGACAAGATAGTTCTTTGTAGCCTGCAGCATAAATTCAGCAAATAATTGCAGATCTAAACTTTGGGTGGTCAACCGATGGAGTGTTTACAGTCAAAGCAGAATGAGGCCCCTTGAGTTAGCAGCATTCAGACTACAGAAACGAAGCAGACTTCGTAGATCTGAGGTTGCATGTATCTATGGGGTGGCTAATTTCAAGGATCTATTCATGTCTGAAATGCTCTGAAATGCACTAAATAGATCTGTCTCCCACTTAACTGCACCGTAATACCACTTAATATGCAATTATCAAGAATTATAGGGGAGTTACGAGTTATCAGACGTAACTCTATATTGGTCTAATAAATCATAGCCTATTAGACAGAGAACAAGTGTTGTGCCCACCTTTGCTCTCCTCTCTTTAATCATGTGTTGGAATAAAGGAATTATGGGGTTTATTGCATCATATTTGTCTGTGCATATCCAAAATGGAAACTGTGGTTCAGTCTTGATGCTACAAACCAGTTCCATATCCTGGTTTGTAGTCCAAATTTAAAGCATAGTTTCCTAGTTCAGATGTTAGGGGAAATGTTTATTTACTGGTACTTACTTAATTCCTGGCCTTTCATACAGTTTGATGAATCCCAGAAATATTTTATCCCAACACATGAGGAAAGAGAGCATTCACTCATTCTCAGCCTGGTTGATTACTTCAGGACTATTACGTTTATTTTCAGGTAGGTAGCTGTGTTGGTCTGATGCAATAGAAATATATATATATAATTGTCCAGTAGCACCTTAGAGACCAACTAAGTTTGTTCTTGGTATGAGCTTTCGTGTGCCTACCAAGCTCATACCAAGAACAAACTTAATTGGTCTCTAAGGTGCTACTGGACAATTTTTTATTTATATATATATTTCTACGTTTCTTTTATTATTTATAATTATTTATTTAGATGCATTTATATATCATTTCATATTTAAAAAATATCTAAGCAGACCACGCCATACCTCTTAGGCAGACCAAGAATATATCTGGACCAAGTCATAGTGGTGCCCTGACTATGGTTCTCTGAAGGATCTGTTAAATAGTTATTTGATACCTATTTCATCCTCTAGAAGAACTGTTTACAGCACAGAGCAAGATAGATTCCTCTAGCTGCAGTGCTCCACTACTATAAATTGAGATTCTTGGTATTATTAATCAGTGGCTATAGAAAAGTCTACAAGCAATAGATAAACTTAAAACCAGTTTTCACCTGTTATGTAAAAGGTTAAATATGTCACAAAGCAGATGAAGACATACATCTTAAACGCCATCATAGCTCTGCTCAGCCTAAGCTGTCAGCCTTAACCTACTTCCTGGAATAGCCTCACTGAAGTCCATGGGAATATTTCAGAACAAGAAGTATAACATCGGAAAGTACTTCTGTCCATAGACAAAGAAAGCAATGGAGCCTTCTTAAGTGGATTTCCCATCGCAGCAGAGCTATAAAGTGTTGATGGATATAGCTTATCATAAGTGAAAATAGCCTTGAGAATATAAAAGATGGGAGCAGAACCTTCCCATGGTGTAACAAGGACTGAAATGTGTAGAGCATAGCATCACCCTCAAGTGGGAAGCACTTGAGAGACAAGGGAGCAAGTCTCTCTTGAGATTGTCATGGAAGAAGGACACCAGTGATTAGAAAGATACCAGATGTGCACATTCAGCATAGACTATATGAGTACGTTGCAGATATTTATGCTTTTCCTCATAACTACAGGCTTGTTACATGACATTTGCTTTTTACAGAGAAATAAATGTATAAAATAGCAAACAAATACAATTCCTTGTTAATATAATAAAGCTTTTAAGTGAAGGCTTCGGATTTCATTGCAAGACTTGTTTTGCGGAGAAACCTGAGCTCCTTCAAATTTGCCTTGGCAGATGCAACAGCAGTGACTTGGCTGTAGGCTTTGCTAAACTCACACCATTTGCATTTGCTTTCCTTTTAATTTGGTGGTTGAATTTATCCAGGAAATAGGAGCCTTCCTCTCCCATGCCAAGCATTATCAGCTGCGGAAATGACCCTCATGGAACGTGCCCATAATTAATATAGGCATCCCTGATTATCATTACCCATTTTCTTTATTTAGTCCCATCCTGTGTTTCGTCATAGCAATCAACGTGACTTACAAAATGGCCTAGTGAAATATGAATGATCGCTTGAACATGTAAGCTGTTCTGAGCCTTCTTTGCAAGGAAAATCACAGCAAAGGAAGATGAAAGTGATTCATTTCTGCAGACCAGGAGTGCAATAGCTAAATGACACAATGCAATAATACTGTTGATTCAGAATACTTCAAATAGTGCTTCAGACTAAGGAAGGAAAGCATACATTTCAGGAAAAAAGCGGCTGATTTGTATGATTGCTTATTTTAAAATTCTTTGGCCGAGCCATTTAAGTTATTACTCCTTCCATGTCAAGTGGAAGAATGCTTCAGAAAATGAGACAAGTTCAGACAAAAGGTGATGCCTGGGGAATCAGATGTGACATAGGTTTCATGAGATGCAAGGCTGAACCTTCACAGGGTAGGCTCTGCCTTTTATCTTTCAATAGCAGATAAACTGGATAACTCAGGAGTTCAAGGAGTGCAAATCTCTCTGATGACGCCTTAGAAATGATGAACTTGTCATCTCGGCATGACACTCTTTTCCCCAGCCTCCTAGGTCAAACATTCTCATCCTCCCCATAGCTGTTTCTGTGTCTGTATGCTGGCTTCACTGCCCTATTAAAAAAAAAAAAGCAGATCCACACTCACAAAATTAGATGTGTAACTTAAAATATTTGATCCTTATCTCTCACACTGACGACGCTCCCACAAAATTTGACAGGCATTTTCCCTATAGGAGATAATCAAGTTTAGCTGCTGGCTTGTAAAAAGCATTGTAAATAAAATCTTTACATTTAAGTCCCTTGCTGAAAAAATAAAGTATGTACATCTAGCCTACAATAGCTAGTTCAGTCACCAAAGCTAAAAGGAGAAACAAGTATCCAGACACTTAAAAAAAACACCCTATAAAATAGCATATTAACACAAAAAAATAGTGTGCCCCCTGCAGCCCACTCTGTTACTAAGTCAAATGAGTACGGCCAAATTACACAGAATGGGGGGAACCCAGGACACAATCTTCAAACATCTTTTTGGACACATAAAAGCACCTGCTAGGTACAAGAGTCAGTTGAAACAATGGTGCTTGCAAATAATATGCTTCTCCAACATTTCTCTCCATCAAATCTCATATTACGCCTGCCTTTTCCCTCCAAGCATGGTTCAGGAGCAGGATTAACACTCCCTACCCCAGCACTGATGCCACAAGACAACATCTCACAGCTTACCCCAGTGGTTGCTTTAATGTATTGACTTTCAGCGGAAGCCTAGAAGAGCTCAAAGTAGTACCGTATTTTTTGCACCATAACACTCACCTTTTTCCTCCTAAAAAGTAAGGGGAAATGTCTGTGCGTGTTATGGAGGGAATGCCTATGGGTGGCATGCCTACGGATTTTCCTCCTCTAAAAACTATGTGCGTGTTATGGTCGGGTGCGTGTTATAGAGCGAAAAATACGGTACATTGTTCTGACATCCAAATGAGGTCTTCTCATGTTGCTCAGGCCAGCTTACCCCACCTCTTTCCCTGGGAGTGATCAGTTTAACATAAGAATGTAAGAGTCTGCTGAACCAGGCCAATGGTCAAGCTAGTCCAGTATCTTGTTCTCCACAAGCAGGACATGCGCACAAGAGCACACTGCCCTTCTGTGGTTTCCAGCAACTGGTATTAAGCTTAAAAAGGGGAGTCTCTGGGGCTGGAGCCAAGCACTCCATCATCTCCCTATTACTGGTAGTTCTCTCCTAGCTCATGGCTTATGCTGGTTGTCTGGCAGTGGACTCCACTTCGAGAAGCAATCTTGGAAAAGTCCTGTGCAAAAGTCTCTCAGGCCTAGTACAGTGGTACCTCAGGTTAAGCACTTAATTCGTTCTAGAGGTCTGTTCTTAACCTGAAACTGTTCTTAACCTGAGGTACCACTTTAGCTAATGGGGCCTCCTGCTGCCGCCGCACTGCCGGAACACGATTTCTGTTCTCATGCTGAAGCAAAGTTCTTAACCCAAGGTACTATTTCTGGGTTAGTGGAGTCTGTAACCTGAAGCGTCTGTAACCTTTAATGTCTGTAACCTGAAGCGTCTGTAACCCGAGGTACCACTGTACTTGAATCTATCTCTTCCACAGCCTGCAAGTTCTTCTGATGGCCCCTGCTTGTCTAAATCAGAGCTGCTATCTAGAGTGGGGGACCAATTCATAGATAATCCTAACTGGTAATTGAGCCTACTTATTTCCAAGTAGATGTGAGTTGCAAGCTACAGCTCTCCATTACAAAGCTTTGTATATGTTCTAGTGCACACAATGTCAGGTTGACCCAATAGGCAGTAGAGATGACTCAGAATTCCAGTGGGTCGAAAAAAATCTTCAAGGAGGTACACCATCCATCTCTGCCAGTGTAACACTCTGGAAAGAAACATAATCATCCACCACCATTGCCAGAAAGGGCCAGGGGAGAGTTCTTTTTGCCCTAGATAGCAAAATAATTTAAATTAGCTTTCAACGTGCATGTGGAGCTCCTGTAAAAAACTGTTCCCCCCTCTTTGTGTACTAGGATTTTCCAGGCTCAACTGCCATCAAATCCTACTGATAGTTTGCCTACAGGAATGAATTACACTGTCTAAAACAGGTTATTTCCACGATGGCATTTGATTTCTAAAAGCTTACAGGCCCTGTGCAGAGTGCTACAAACGCATCCGTACAAATATGTTCTTTCAATTGTCGAAAGGACGAGACCTTCCCTTTTATCTCCACCTTTGATTCTTGTTAATTTTTCATTGAATTCCATGCATTTATCCAACATTCTTGGGCCTATGCCACACATACGCCCTTATTGGCTCCCTTATTGGGTGTTTGCATTATGCCAGCTTCTCTGCCACCCCCTCCGTCCCCCTGCCAGTAAACAACAGCAACCCACCTGCCAGGAAACTAGCGTAGTGGCTCTTTCTCATCCATCAAACCACTTGTGTTGGGCCAATGGTCTGACTCCCTATGGCAGCTTCCAATGTACATACAAGTTAATTCATACTGTACACTTGACAGCTATCGCTTAACATACACTGCAGCTGCATCTAGTTCCCAGACCAGCATGAAGTCCATATAAAGTCCATGGATGCATGCTTCTGGGTCTAGAGCTGCGATGCAATCTTCACATTAATGTATTTAAGATAGTTGTAACTAGCATCTCCAGGGCTGAGACAGTCTCCAGTAAAATAGACAATAAATCAGTAAGTGCTCCTTCAGGTAGGCATTAAGAATTCATTCATAGTGTGAAGCAGAATTTAGGCAGTTATTGTTTAATTTCTGAATCCCTTCCACCTCCTGATGTTCAACAAAAAATACAGGAAGAGTCAAATTGGCATTGAATCACATACAGCCTTAGTAGGTTTTGTTAATTCTTCCTGCCTAAAATAATTATGTAATACTTCACTTACAGAAAACAGATGCATTGTGTTAGCAAAAATGTAGCATGGCCTTCAGCCAAGGGAACTATTATTCTTACCTGAAGTAGTGCTCTGTCTTTATCCCTTTGTGTCTGCAGATTTCAACAAGAAGTCACATCCTCCTGACCTCAAAAATGTGTGCAGCAGAACATTCAAACACCTGCAGGAATAGAGGATGCCTGTCTATTGTTAGCAGGCTTTGTCTGTTATTAATTGAAAGTCTGAATCTCCAGTGAAGAGGAATGATCCCGTCTTGAGGGGAGAAAGAGTTTGTCAGAGGAAGAGACAAGTATTGTTTTAAGATCACGTTTTATTTTTCATTCAGAATTGCTGCGGGTTTTCATCATTCCTGCAGGTGGTAACACAACAGCTGCTATTTAAGCTGTGCATGTTGACACATACATCATATTAGAGTGACCTATAAAGACTCTAATCAAATCTCCATTGAAAGAATTAAACTTAAAATGGCACATAGAGAGAGAGGAGTCTCATAAATATATGTAGCCCTATTGCAGCCTTATTGGTTTGTTTATAAGAATTCAATCCTGCCTTTCCACAGAAGACCCCTTAGGCAGCTTACAAAATTTAGCCATATGAAATCAGAATAAAAACAATTAACAGTGCAATCCTATACATATCTACTCCGGGTAAGTGAGTACAGTATAGGACTGCAGCTGAGAATTAATAAAAATCAGAATTCAAAACAGCAACTTAATAAGTTTCACTTAAATGGGCTGAAATGGCCTAAGGAGTTGTAGTCCAACAGCAACTTGAGGTTGTGTAAAAGACAGTAAGTAACAAGGGATGGAGCTGTAAATATGTCTGGGAAGGCAATCCTTAGTCAAGTGCCACACCCAATTAATCTCTGAAGGTGGGGGCACCCAGAGCAAAGTACCCATTAATGACTTACTGCCAGTCTTGTTCTAATGCAAGTCTAACTTCTCCATTATACGTAACAGACATTCATCCCCTAAATTTGTCTTCTCCTCATGACTTGGGGTCCCTTCCAACTCTACAATTCTAAGACTGCCTCTGGAGCTCACCAGAGTTTTGTCTTCCTCTTGCTGGCCAAAACCTTTAGAGCAGGAATGGGTAACCTACTTTAGAGACACTGCAGAGGAGCTCTGCAATAAATTTCTAATCCTACCACATAAGCAAGCTGACATAATCTTATGTCAGCTTCTTACATAAGATCAGGGATTCATTGGGGCAATGCCATCTCAGAAGGGGGGGGGGTTGCTTTTACAGGTGCCAGGAAAGCATTGCACTATGAACTGAAGTTTTGCAGAGAGCAAAATTCTTTTGTGTGTGTTTTCTGGTGGTCACTGCTGGAATATAGTACAATTGCTTTTTATGTGGCTGCCACAGGAGAATACAAGGTGTACTTCTCTGAATTGTCTTAGGTACACATATTTTATATAGAACAAAAATGAGATACTTTAAATTTTGTTTTCCCCCTCCCAACAGCTATTCTCTTTCCGATCCTAATTCTAGCATTTATAAAGATCTGATCATATACAGGTTTTTTGCCTGAGGTGCTGAATAATTTCCATTTCTTTACTCAGTGAAGATCTTTTGTGTAACTGTAATCTTCCTCTAATCTCTTCTCAGGTGACACCCAACCAGTAATCTTCTGGGATCTTTACAGGTTATAAAGAAGAAAGGCTTTGTGCATATGCAATTCCGTGCTGACACAATTAAAAGAGTTGTTTTCCTCTTTAAGCATCTGCATCCCTTTAGTGAGTAATATGCTCCCTTTGGACCATTAAGATGCTTCAAGGCATCCCTGACCTGACCTCTTTTTGAAGAAGTATGCCTGGGGCTTGTGGTAGCTCCCCTGCCTTAGTTTGCCACATCTTGTTAAAAAAAGAGAACGGGAAATTACAACAATGCAGAAAGAAAAGGGCAAAAGTTGACCCATGGGAAAGAGACTGTATGAGGAAAGAATTAGCAGTGATGTTCCTGCTTGTTAATATAAGACATCTCTACTGTTCAAAAGCAAAAGAAGAAGGGAAACCAGAACAAAAAAAGGTGCCCCTCTTTACACGTAACTGCTGTGCTTTAATAGCTGGAGCATCAAAGGCTGAAACAGTATTTCAGGATGCTCAAATATCACTATAAGGGGCATAAAATGTCACATTAGAATTGCATAGTAAGAACAGAGACAGAAATCAATAAATAGAAAGCTATCACACTTTATCTGTGGAGTGTGATATGCAGGAAGAGAAAGAAAACCTGCAAAGGATTCCACTGGGAGCTAATTAGGTATATTCCAAACAAACAAACAAAAAAGCAGGTAAATTATGTTGTCTTTCCTCTAGATAAGGGGTGAGGAACCTGTGGGTGCTCAGGTGTTGTTGAACTCCAGCTCCCATCAGCCCCAACGAGGCCCACACTTCTTGCTGCAGAGCCCACTGCCAACAGTCTCTGCACCATCACTTCCTCACCTGTTTGTCTTCTCCCTACCAGCACTTGTCCCCAGCTGCCAGTGCTCTTCCTAGCAAGTGAGTGCACAATAATACTGGGGAGGAGGGGAAAGAACTGGCCGCAGCTGGTTGCCATGGCAGTAGGGAGATAGTGGTTGGCTAGGGTTGCCAACCCTAGGGTTGGTCAGGCAAAATAAGGGACAGGCCGGGCAAAATACAGGACAGATCAGGAGGAAATTGGGGGGGGGGCTCTAAATATTACATTACCTGGTGCAGAAATGACTTCAAAGCAATCCATTACTCTCTCCCTTGCTCTCTAATGCTGAGTCTCTGTCTCTGACCCACCACCCCCACAAAACCCAAGACTCCACCATAGCAGGCCCATGCACTGCAAGCCCCCTCTCTCAGTCTCTGCAACTCACCCTCTGCCCACTCAAAAACTCTCTCAGACTCCTCCTCCTGGCCCTATACCACCCTCTGCCGCATCCTGCAATGACTCTTGCTTTCTTGGCTCCCCTCCTCATGGATCCACCTTCTGCCTGCACAAACTTCCACTCAGGCTCTCGCTCTCCTCCTTCCACTGGACCCACTCTCTGTCCCACAGTTTGGAGAAGGAAGAGGAGCTTGAATATGTGAAAAAGACATCCCGTTTGAAGTCCAAACAGGACAGGTGATGCTTTTCTCCCCTCCAAAAAAAAAGGATGATCATGTTTTTCCAGGGATGGGTGGCAACCCTACGGTGGAATCACCCTGACAGAGGGGAGGTGCACAGAGTGTGTCCTGCCCAAGGACCCTCCAAAACCTGGAGCCACCCTGCTTGTCTGTATCTGACCTATAAGATGAGTGTATGAGGGAGCAATAAAACTGTGTTCCCACACAATTAGGCTCTGCATGGTTCCAATATGACACAACTAGAGGGTGGGTGGGACTTGGCAGGAGTAGTACAGAAACATTATCTGACGTATCATCACATCAAGCAAGAATGGGGAACCCTCAGGTGAGCAATCCAGTCTGCAGTGAGACGTCTTCTGAGATTCTGTTGCTGCATCTAATCTCCTTATAGCATGGCAGACTTGCAGCCTACCTGCAGTGTCATCCTGAAGCTTGCTTGCAAAATGCCCCCACCTCTTGACATCTGTGTGTGTATATGTGCATGCAGTAAAGGGGTTTGTAGAGCATCACAACATGGTAGACATCAAGACAGAGAGATCTGGCTCAGAAAAGTATTGAGGGCAAGACTAAAAGGTACAAGAGATCAGGTGAAAAGAAAACCATCTAACGGGGAGAGAAAAATTCTGTCTCCATCCTTTTTTCCTTCTTTGTACCATGAGGAAGCATTCTACAAATGTCAAAAGGTAATTCATTGCCTTCTTGTTTTGGTGGGTTCGAAGAAAGGTTGTGATCCTGTAATAAATAAATAACATCTTTCCAACAACAAATGTTTACAAATGGCCACTAGATGGCTCTTGTGTACCATATAAACAAAATTCTGTGCTGAAGTGCCTGTGGTGGGTTTCATTGTTATTCCATCAACCTGCATTTGGGTTTGTCAGAATATTGCCCGAAATTGTCCCTCCAAGTAGCCCACCAACAACATGCACATCTGTCACACCATATAAATAACTCAAAACAGTGCATTCCAATTATTACCACATAAATTTCCCAATAGCCACTTTATGTAACACACTAAGCTGATTTAAAGCAGAACATGTCTTCCCCTCACCCATCTACTTTTATTACAAGGGAAATTGGCTATTACAGGTTCATTATCACTGTCTCAGGTGAGATGCCCCATTTTCTCTCCAGTTACCAAACTGATGGCACTCATAGACAATTCTATTTTGATCTTGATATGCCAGGCAGCTTGCTCTACTTTGTAAATGAAGATACATAAAACACGCTGTACATATAGGATCCCATCTCTGCAATAGTCCAGTCTTCTTCTTGTTTTACTTTTCACATGTTCAGCCAAATGGTTTTTGCAGATCGTTTTGTGTTGTGTCCGCCATTTTGTACTAACTCATGTTGAAGCCCTGGATACAGGGTCAGTGTCAAGTATTGAGATCAGGGGACACCTGTCAAGGCACAACTCCAAAGAGGAGAGCCCCCTGACCCTGCTATTCCTCTTGCTGCTGCTCCCTGTTCACCTACCCTCTCCAAGTGAGGGAGGAGTGATATGAGTGACAAAGCCACTTCCAGCCTGCCCAGGAGGTGGGGTTGCGGGCTTCACGCCCACCCCACATGAACAGGGGCTGGTTTCAGCCCCCGCGAGAGCAGGGGAATCCCGGCCGCGTCGTCCACCCAGCCAGCCTTCCCGTGTCTCCAGCAAATGGGCTGGAGCCGGATAGTCGATAGGACCAATGCCTAAGCCAATGCCTCTCATTCCTGAAGTTGTGGCCTAATTCGCCCATTTAACCTTAAATTATGGTGTTTTGTGTCTTTATTTATCCTTGGGGGGGGGGCGGGAACTCGCCACGCAAAAAGCAGCATCAGTCCCTTCCAGATACTGCCCAGAACAAAACAGCACGTGAACACGGCCACAGCAACAGCGATGAAGAAGAGGTGGTGCTACCCAAGGATGGGGTTGCTGAAAGCATCTTCTTTGTGCCCCCTTCCCACAACCCCCCCCCCCTGTCAAGATATGTTATGTTAGCTTTATTTTTCAGCTTGTTGACTTTGGCCCTGGCTATGGTCCTGATCTGTCTCAGGCTCCCTTCACGGGCAATTTGCACAAGAAAATCAGCAAGTGGGAGTTCCCAATGCATATCACAAGCACAAAGCTATAAAGCTCCCTCTCCCCCATGGTAGGGTCCTGATCTGGCTCAGGCCTCCCACACTGGCAATACATGTGAAGGAAAAGGTCCACACTCAAAGCAGTGGTGGGGAAGCTCCTGCCTATATAAATAGTTGGGCCTCTCAGGCTTCCCCATTTGGCCTGAACTGCTCAGTTAGTTATCACCAGTGTGATGGTGATAACGGCAAGGTTGCAGGTTTGATTCCTGTAAGGGACAGCTGCATATTCCTACATTACAGGGGATTGGACCATAGCTGTCAACTTTTCCCTTTTCTTGCGAGGAATCCTATTCGGAATAAGGCAATTTCCCTTTAAAAAAGGGAAACATTGATAACTATGGATTGAACTAGATGATCCTCAGGATGCCTTCCAAGTTTTTGATTTTATGATCTATGGGCTCTGCCTTGTATCTGTAGATATCTATGATGTCAGGTATGGGACAAGAAAAAGAAGGTGGGGCCAAAGAGATTTGGCAGGCACCACCGATATGCTGTTTACCTGAAATCATAGTGATGTCATGTGATTGGCGGGTAGCTGGCTCCACCCACATGTCAAACTTAGCTTATGGGGGTAGATAAGGATCTAGAACACCCCTGACTTAAAGGTGCAGCTGTGTAGCTGATGTAATGTGAGGATCTTCTGTTCTAGCAGTGTGGGGAGAGTTACTTTAAAATCCCACTTGAATGCACCTAAAGTGCCTCTTGGGAGCCCAATGGCATTAAAGGTAGGGTGATGGTTACATTGCATAACCCAGGGGAACCCAAGTACAATATCACAGAAATCCAGATTGTGTTCGACCTCAAAGCAAGATTGACCTAAAACTGGTTAATTTAACAAATTAGTACTGAACTAGTTTCTACATGTTAAGGAAGTCTTTCCATCAGTGGACTCTATTTATACTGTTGCTAAGAGGCCTATTGCTTTTGAAGGGGTGTTTATTCAGTGTTTTCAAAGCCTTCATTATGAAATGCAATTTGCAAAGGTTTGTAAATGAGTTGGGAAGACTAGGGCTTTACTTTTACAGTATCAGAGCTAATCTTCGTTACATTAATTTCTTCCTTCCCGCTGAGATCTTTCTTTTACCTTGTTCTCAATGACACATTTTTTGAAATTAATGCCAACAGTCTGATATCCTTTGATCATTTATCAGAGAAGTCATGTAGTAAAAAACATTTAGCTAAGTATTAGAATGGAACATCAAAAAAGAAAGTGCTGATAACTTAATTGAGATACAACAGAAGTGAGAAATCTGCTCAGTGCTGAGGGCACCCTTGGAAAGGCATCACAAGATAAGAGATCCACAGCAAATCTGCATAACACTGAGATGTAACTGACACAATTTGCATAACATCTTTAGAAGCAGCACATCATTTGCTGATTAGCAGAAATATCACTTTTCTGTAATGCAAACAGGTACAATAATAGGTACACACCATTTGGCAGCTGATCAGCAATTAACATGTTCTGTTACATCGAAATTGGAGTCATATGTATGTTGCAGAAAGAGAGAAGCTCACTGGGGCACTTAAGATAAACCTTTCCCAAGCTGATTCCCTCCAACAGTTTTGGACTACAAGTAACTACTTGACCATTGCTGGGAATGATGGGAATTGTAGTCCAAAACATTTGGAGGGCCTCCAAGTTAGGGATGTCTGCCTTAGATCAAGTGCAGCTGTTTCCTTCTGCCCAAAGATTAGTGCCATTTCAGCACCAGAACATCTCTGTTCACCAACCTCTAAGTAGAGCAGGTCATTTCACTTCATGCAAAACTGTAGTTCAGAGTCTTCCCATGTCATGGCAAAAAGAAAAAGAAAAAAAAGAGCAGAGTCTTCACTTTCTAGCTTCTGAAGAAGCTTGATCAAGCTTCAATTTTTGCTATGCACCTTTGGCTGGGATGTTTTCCTCTCATTTGGGGTGGGGTGGAAGTCTTGGCAGTTTTTGAAGTGTCATAAATTCCCACTTTGTTCGCTGAGTGTTCTGGGCATCTAGATTCCACACACTCAATATGACAGGTCTAAAATGTTCCCGACCATGAGACTGTCACTTCTAAAACCATGCTGTTTACTTACACTATTGGAACCACAATATAAATTGGTGTTATTTTGATTAGCTTCTGAATTTCTGAGAAATTAGGACACACACTGTTGTAACACTTCCACATTTTTTTCTTTACAACCATGAAGACTAGAAATCTTGTTTTAAATCAAAGTTGGGATGCTCAAAATCCTAACATGAGCCCACATGATGCAAAAGTTCCTCAGGAATAGTATGCTGCCTAACCATGGAAAACAAAAAAACAACTGCTAAATATAGATTTTTGAGTACTGTTGACTTCTAAGTTCATATACTTCAATCCCATTGTTTCTCAGGGGTTCTTTTTCATCTACCGTATCAATATCTTTCATCTGTGGGAAGTAAGCAGGAGAAGCTTTGCATTCATAGTGCCTGTCAAGGGATTTCAAGTGTATCAGCATGTGGAGAGCATAGGCCAGAACCAGAAGCAAAATCAGAGACATCACCAGGCCCATCAGGATTGCTGGCGGAAACAAAGAGGCACAGTCTTTGGCATAAGCAAACTGCCCGTCTTCAATGTTGAATCCTTGAATCTGTTGAGAGAATAAAATGGTGTGGATTAAAAATCCTCTCTCTCCTGGCTAAAGGAATCTCATTATTTTCTCCCCATTGTTAAATTGGAACATCCTAAAGGATGGTCCTGGTTGCGGGTGGGCCCACAATACAGTCCCCCCCCCCAACCTGGCATGGGGGGAGTGATGTCCTTTATGCCAGGGTGGCACCACGATCACCCCAGGCCTCTTTTGGCCAATCACGATTTGAGTGGGGTGATCGTGGGGGGGTATAAAAGCAGCAGCATTGATGTGTGCTGAGCACCTGCTTCGCACTGCCGAACACCCGCCCACCCTTCCTTTTGTTTTAGGTGCCCCCTGGCCTTGCTTTGGACTTTGATTGGTGGCCTGTCTTGGGAAGCAAAGGAATTTTCCATTTGGTAGATTGGCACTGGCCACTTGGTTTTCAACTATCTCTTAGCAATCTTCACAACTTTGTATGGTTTGGCGGTTAGGCATTTGTTTATTGATGTGGGGGGGAGGGGAGGTCAGCCATCGCCTGCCCCTCCATGTTCAAGGGTATTCCATTAAAGGAATCCGGGGCCTGGATCCTGTCCGAAGTCCCCTTGAGGGGTAGGGCCAGGCCAGGCCTCTGGGAACACCGAGGAGAGCTGCAGACAGCTTTCCCCGATGTGGCTTCCTCATTGGTGGTTTACCCTTCCTGACTCCCTGCAAGGTGGGCAGGAGTCAGATATAGTCTATTGTCAATGCCTAAGCCAATACCGCTCACATTTGCTGTAATCAATAAAGTTGCGGCCTAAATTTTGCCCATTAACCTTAAACCAAAATTTGTGTCTGTGTGAATTTATTTCTTCTGGGGAGCTGGCTTGGGGGCCTTGACAAGCGACCAAGATTCTTGAACATCAATTGTTGTAATTCAGTATAAGCCTGGCTTTTAAATGTACTATTTTATTGTGGTCTGCTACCAAGGCAACCCATAATCAACTGATTTGTTGAGGTAGACCTGTTTATACAGATAGAGACATAAAGGTTTGCAGAATTTACTTGTGCTGATGCTGTGGGTGATGCAGTTGTTCATACATCTCAGGCTCAGGCTATAACTCTCAGAATGAATCATCCTTCTTTGAAGGATAAATATTTTGACGTTCTTACTCGGCTCTGATTTTAACCTGAGCTATGGAAGAATATCTCCCACGTGATGTTTGTTTAGTGCCCTGGGGAAACCTCATTTCCCAAGGCCCCTACCAGGTGTGGCTGACAGGACTCCACAGGTCAATGTTCTGGTTACTGAGAGTGGGAGGAGGCACGGCAGTGGGGAGCTCAGCACAGTGCAAGCACGGCACAGAGAGCATCAGATATGTTCTGCTGATGCACCTGCATCATGCTGAGTTCCCTGCTGCTTTCCCCCTTCCCCTCTCAGCAACCAGAAGTGGCACACAGTGTTGGCAAGGCAGGAGAGCAATGCAATTCTGCCCAGGTTGCCCGACCAGTGGAAAACAGCGCTAGGGCTCAGATGCCTCCTTCTCTACCTCTGGAGCAGTCCAGGACGAAAGGAGAGAGACAACAGTTGCACTGAAGATGCCACAACAATAACTACCAAGTAAGAGAATTGGCGAGATCACATGGGGGCTGCAAATTATTAATATTTTTAGAACTTTGGGGAAAATAGGTCTTTCTCCCCACTAGGGATGGGGCGTTCACCCATCTCTAGTTATTTTAAAGGCCTTTAGAATTGCAACTAAGCAGCACTCATTGTTCCATGTACAGCATTTTTGGAGTTTTATCCTTATCTCCCTGTGACTCGTCACCTGTCCTACACCCTTGTCTACCAGAAAGACCCTCTGAATAGCGGTTGCCAACCTTTTCAAAATGAGCACCACAAGTCAAGTCCAGATCTGAGCTTATTAAGTTGGGGGTGGACAAAGCAGTCAACAAGATTTCCCCAAGTGGTTCTTTATAGTAAGCTGGAACTGAATTAAACTGCAAACAGCTCAGCCGGCCTGCTCTTATAGGCAGCCGGCTGTCAACATTGTCAACATTGTAATGACAACAACCCAGGGTTTCCCGCCTAAATTAACTTACGTGGACCTGAGTAAAAACTATATACACAATACCCCTGGTGGCCAGGGTGAGAACTTCAATACATAACAGAGCTGATATAACAGTGTCTTCTACAAAACATACATAGGCCCTTCTCCAATCTGCTGAGCCAGGGAGCATTGCAACACATGACTGTGTGCCACAGACCCTCCCACTCTTGTCTAGAAGTGGTATGAAATATCTTGAATCATTTCTCCAAGTTAATACAGGGGCTCAGTAATGTTCCCTTCCCAATCTACATTGCTCATGACTCTTCCGCTGATCCCCAAACTATACATCAAAATAGCTGTGGTCGATAGCCCATTGAGCCACAGAACCAGGATGTTAATTTTATCAAACCAGGTTAGGATTGGAGGAGTCAAAACAGCAGAACCTTCCACTACACCTCGATTGAAGTGAGTGTGTATGCTATACATGTTGAGAAAGAGAAAAGCAGGAACTCTAGAAAAACCCATCACAGAGGTGGAGATGATTTTGCTATTTATCTGAGGGGGGACATGTCAGCTCACCTACAGTAGACACTGGGTAATGGGCCTGTACATAAGAGCATAAGAAGAGCTTACTGGATCAGGCCAATGACCCATCTAACCCAGCATCCTGTTCTCACAGTGGCTAGCCGGATGCCTGTGGAAAGTCTGTGAGCAAGACATGAGCACAACAACCCGAGGTGCGTAGATTGCTCTTCCATCAAACACAGAAGAATCAGGAGCCCAGCAGCCAGTTTCACAGTAAAAATTCTCTCCAGGAAGACATTTATTCTTGTAGAAGCTGAAAATCAACAATGCTGAAAAACAGGAGTGGGCACCCTAGCCAACATGTAAAAATAAATGAGGGTAAAAGAGTCTCTCCCCAACAGCATAATCAGTTTAAGATTTGAAATATTCTCATGTAAAAATGTTGAGTTATATATTTAAGATCAAAACCCGATAGGGAACCAGCTGAGGATATGGCTATCCTGATACAGTACAGAAGCTGCCACCTGACCTTTTTTTCAGAAGGTAAACTCCCCACAGTGTTCTGTGATCAAAAACAGATGATAGATGTCTAGACTCCAGCACCCACCATGTAGATGAGTAAAAGCCTAAGGACAGAACCTGAGGCTGTTGAGACTCTCAGCTACACATTTCAACTGCAACTTCAAAGGAAGGAGGTTGGCTCGTTCCATATCCCACAAGAAGGGGTGACACAAAGGGAGATTCCTTGGTGGCTAAATTGTCTCTTTTGGAGTGAGCAGTTACGCTTGCCCTCTCGCCCTTTCCTCTGATCCTCATAAGGAGATAAGAGTCAGTAGCAGCCCTTATATCCTCTCCTTAGCTGACCTCAGCAACTGACCCAAGAGTGATCTTGTCACTGAACTGTGGAAGGCAGAGCAATCAGGGATCTATCCCCACATAAAACAAGGCAATGAGAGGAAGGCTCAAACTAGACATTTTATGAAATGTGCATTTGTCACCAGAAATGGCAACATGCTATTGCTTCCTCCCAGCCCACATGGAGACAGAGAGACAGAGAAGAGAAAGAATAATGGTGATGCCACGTCATGTATTTTCCCACCTAAACATTGCATTAAAAGGAGTGAAAGATAAATGTGAAGCTGTCATTTTCAGTGACAAATGCGCTGGGTTTAGCTAGCCATGGGATGTGATTCTAGACATACTTACTAAGCCCTGTTAAACTTAGTAGGCCTCACTGCTACTCAGTTGAAATGCTTAGGATTATTTTGCAAGTCAGGTTAAATGTAGGTACTCAGATTTATGTGGTTTCTGGATCACTTCTCATTTCCAGGGAATCACAAGTGGGGAGAGGGCTGTTGAGCTCAGGTCCTGCATTTGGGCTTCCCAAAGGCCCAATCTGCTTGGGCACTGTGACGCTGGACTAAATGGGCCTCTGGCTTGATCCAGCAGGCTCTTCTTACATTCCCCCATGAAGTTGACTGGCAGATATTTGGGGATGTAGAGCATAGTCCTGCATGAAGATTTTCCAAACATCATAGAAAGTATTATTGCTTTGCACATGAAGCCCAATCAGAGTCATCAACAAACGTCTATTCAACATGGGTAGTAAGATGTTGTTGCACTTCAACCATCATCTCCAACCAGCATGGCCAATGATCGGGTCAGGTACAATGGGAACTGTAGTCCAGCAACACCTGAACCCTGTCTTGCAAGCTGTTCCAAAATCACCCCATAGACAAATGAATCAACCCTACACAATATTATGGTTACAGTCCTAAACACATTTCCTAGAGAGTCCCATTGAACATAACTAAGAAAAAGTTCCTGGATTTTTGTTTTTCTCCTCCCTCCTAACCCGTTTTCCCTTTGTGCCATGTCTTTTAGATTCTAAACTTGAAGCCAGGGACTGTCTTATCATTGGCATTTGTATGGGGCATTTTTATTCCCTTTTGAATGGGGAATAAAAATGCTTTACAATATATATATTTTTAACCAACATAATGAGAATTACTTCTGAGTAAATATGCTTACAATTGTACTGCATGTCATATAACAAAGGTGAAACTACATTCTTTCCTGTTCAAATCCTACTTTTTCACTTATGGGACAATGACAATAAAGATTATCGTATCTGCTTTCAGTAGATCATTAAGCTTTCTTGCTGCCACCATGCATATCAGGGGCAGGAACTTGAGTCCGTCAAACACTGTTGGACTCCAACTCCCATCAGCTCCAGCCAGCATGGCCAAAGGTCAGGGAATATGGGAGTTGTAGTCCATTAACACCTGGAGGACCACAGGTTGACCACATGTACTTGCTTTGGTTTTTCCTCATATTACCTGAAAGTCAATAAAAGTGACTTCCCAGAGCTTGGCTGCATCATTTGTGGAGCTGGGCGTCAGGAGCGCATCATACCTCTGCAAGTTGCTAACATGTTCACAGTGATAGGAGTAGCTCGCTGGTGCATGTATTTGTGTCGCATTGAACGTTGCTTGTACGGAATGGTTGTAAATGAGTTGGATTCTATGTAAGGTAAACCAGTTTTGAATGGACAGCTTGTAATAACTGTTGGTCAGCATGAATCTGGGAGAGGAGGAATCAGAGAAATAAAAGAAACAGAGTCTTAGATGAAACAGATATCACTGTTTCCTTCCATTACTTTTTACCAAGGGGAAATACCCAATTGTATTATGGGGTCAGGCAAAAACCTCTTTGCATTTCCAGTCAATTGAGGACAGAATTTAGCTTCTCATAAAATTCACATTTGGGGCTATCAACACCAAGCACATTGCCAGTCAAAGTTAAATACTTCTAAGCCCCATTCATTTCAACGAGGAAGAGTTAGACACATGGTTAACACTCCTACAGCATTTTATGACAGCATTTTCCTCCATTATAGGACTATCTAAAATGCTTGAAAGCCTCCAGTTTGCTTAGTGATAAGCAAACAGTTCAAACAGGCTTTAATATAAGATGTTTCCTGATCCAGAAAAAAAACGAATTCATGTTTGAAGACATACCTGATGACAAATCCCTTCAAATTGTCAATGTCACCAAAATTAAGTGAAAGCCTATGACAAAAAAGAACAATGTCAGCTTAGATCCATAAATGTGAAAAAGAAGAAAGAAGAAAGGTAGCTAAACTGTATTATTCAAGCCAGTGATTGCCAACCTTTTTGGACTAGTGGGCACATTTTGAGTTTTGAGGAAGTGCTGTAGGCCCTAGTGACGGATTTGGGCGCCTGGAATAACACAACATGACTGACATGGGGACATGACATAACACAAAATTAGAGAGAGTTCTTGCTGGTCCTGATTGCGGAGGTCACACAATACTGATCCCTCACAAGCATGCACAGTGATGCTACTGCTTTTTAGTCACAACAGAGAACATTCCCTAGTACCAGGAGAAACATACAAGGGGCGACACTGCAGTCACTGCCTCACATACATGCACGCACTCCCAGCACAGATACAGAGACACAGGCAGTTCTCTCACACTCAACACTCACACGCCTCATATGTACATAGCTCTCTCTCCCCCCCCCCAAGTGTATCTCTCCCTCTCCCATACACACAGACCATATTGTCATACCACCCTCACACAAACACTGCTGACTCCCTCTCACAGACAGCAGCATAACACGCCCCTTCCCTCCCTCTCCTCTCACACACAGGCCACACATGCCTCTCCCTCTCTGTCCCCAATACATCTCTCTGCCTTTCACCTGCACATTTAGAATATGTTAGGGGGGATTTTCCCTCATTTTGGGGGGAGTGAGGGGGGTGCAAAGTTAAACACTGAAAAGGTAAAGCAGGCTAATAATGAGAAGAATTGTGTCTGTATGTTTTGCCTCATTTATCGGGTTCTACAAATGCAAGAAACTTCCTTTTTTAAAAAAAAGCACGAAAGCTGAAAATTTGAGGATTATGGTGCCTGGAGACAGCAAAGAACCCCTTTGCCGGTGCCATGGCACCCACAGGGACAAGGCTGGAAACACTTCCCTCAAGCTAACTTGCTGGGGTTTTTCCCATCTCATAACATACGGCCCTGGGGGTTTGCGCAGGACAGTAAAATATAAAAACTGAGGCAATTCCATAAAACCACAGGCTCAAAGTGATCATAAATGAATTGAACCTGTTTAAAACTTCCAACCATCCACATAAGCACCATTTAAACAGCCATTAACAAAACCAGCAAACCATACAGGCTATAAATTAACAACCAGATATCAATGTCTGTTTCAAGTCTGTTCCTCTCTCTCTCTTGCGGCAACCTTCCAGACTTCTGCAAAGGAGACACTTGGAGGACGGCCAAGGAACCAGGTGTGTTCAAACTGTGAGAGATTCTGGTCAATGACCATCAGCTGAAGAACCTCGTCCTGGAAGAGAACTGTGACTAGCCTAAATTTATTGAGATCTTCCAAATCCAATGAAGGATTTGGAAGGATTGCGCCACCACCTTACTGAGGGAGCTGGGAATCATGCTCTTTCTTAGGCCACAAAACACATACATGTAAAGCACTACGATACCACTTTCAACAGTCATGGCCATCTCCCTCAAGTAATTATGGGAGCGGTAGTTTGTTAAGGCTGCTGAGAATTGTTGGGGGATCCCTGTTCCCCTCACAGAGCTACAATTCCCAGTGTGATTTGAAAACTGATCCCTCTTCCCAGGGAACTCTGGAAACTGTAGTATAATTAACCTCTTCTTGCTTCGGTTTCCCTGTTTCCCCAAACCAACATTTATTCACCTACCCTTCCCTCAGGTTCCAGTTTTTCAGTCCACTGTCTAGCTGTGCATCCTTCCTTCAGATATCTTGGCTCATGGCTCTCTGTCCTTTCTCTCACCTACATCTTGGAACCTTTCCCCAGTCCTCCCAGCATGCACAACAAACCTTTTTCTTTCTGTCTCTTGGCCCTGTGTGAAGTGTTCATCTCAGATAAACTGGCAGGTTTACCTTTTTCACAGAAGCTGGACTGCAAATACTCTATTAACTTTATAGCCTGAGCAATAGGGATGTTGGTGAACATTTCAAGCCATCGAAACAGCTCAGCCACGTAGCATCACAGGCTGCACCAACGCAAAGACAATACTATGTGGGTGTTTCTAAATTTGCTTCACTTGTACACCAGGCACAAGCAACTCATGAGCACAGTAGGTCATAATCTTACATTGCATTTTCTTCACTGCAGTTTGAATCTGCAACATCCACAGTGGCATGAACACCAAATGTCTTGTCTGTTAGGTCCAGCTGTGTGTGATTCTGAAACCTAATCATGATCCTTCTGGCCCAAAAAAGAATACAATGGCTTCCATTGACTGTGATGTTGAGAGGGCTGTAGTGAGTGTGGATGACAGACTCTCTCTCTGAATTCTCTTTGCTGCTTCCATTGTAATTCACAATCTGCATATAATCAAGGAAGAGTTCAGAGTTAGCAGGTCTGCCTTTGCAATGAAACAACTAATACCAATAGCAGCATGCAAATTATCTTTGAATCTTTAAGCCAAATGCAGTCCCTGTTATTTCGGCATAAAGCATTTCACCATAAAGGGTTTGTGGAGTATGCTGAAAAGCAGTAATTTACTTTCCCTACTCCCAGTGCAAGGCTCAGTGTAAAGCAGAGACTTGTAGGTGGGTAAGTTTGAAACACAAAAGCTCAAATCCTGGCTGAGGCATAAAAGCTCACCAGACAGTTTTTAAAACTGGCTTCCAGGATTCTGCATGGATAAAATGGTATATATGTTGTTAGTACTGTGCAACAGAAATGCTAAAATAATAATCCTCAGGTGAACTTCATGAGCATTGGCAAAGCATACCTGACACACAATTCAGGGACAGCCAATGTGGAGCTACAAAGATGGGACTACTACTCCCATCATCCCTGGCTGCTGGACATACTGGCTGCAGCTGATGGAAGTTATAGTTCATAACACCTGGAAGGCACCAGATTAACTATTCCCTGCTTTTCCAGATGACATTCCAACTGCAGATCATCTAATGTGGACAATTTATCTGTGATATGAAGGACATGAGTTTTCCCCCTACACACCATTATGCAGGAATATCTCTTAGCTTATTAAAAATACTTCTGTGAAACTCATTGTGCCATGGTAAAAGTCAGATTAGGAGTTCAACAAAAGTAGAAAATAGAAATGTAGAAAGTAAGCAAGCAATTTTAATTACATTTTTGTGGAAGTGTGGTGGTGAAAAGAAAATCTGCTTATCTTTCTTGTCTAGATCCAAACAAAACTATTTGCTTGTCCACTTAGGGAATAGATTCTCAAACTGAAGCCTAAAAGTTATCAGTGGTTTTGTGGGAACTTGGAACACAAGATATCAAATCTTAGGTCAGCAATGAGTAACACAGAAAACATGGCATTAATGACTTGGTGGGCAGAAAACTGACATAAGGGAAAGAATCACGATAGATTTTTTTTCAGGAGCAGCCAAACACAGGTATAAACAACTTGTGCACAGGTGCAAGATAACATGTGAACACCCCTAATTGTTCAAGTACATAGCTCAGATATTTGCAGACTTTTAAGTTTTGAAGAAATGCAAAGCTCTACTAATAGGCATACATCATTAAAAGCTTTTGAACCCCTGGACTGGCAGAATCCGAGACCAGGGAGAAGAGTTGGTGGAAGAAGATTGGAGGAAATTTAAAACTTATTTACAGAAACATTGCAAAATTTTTGAATGTTGATGACGTTGAAATGAATTGAAGGGGTTCTAGCAACAAGGTAAAATGTAAGATGGGATTGATAATAGATAAACTAAATTGGATATGAATTTGCTGAACCAATTTTTAAAAAGGGATACAAAAAAGGGAGGCGTGAGGAAGTCAGGAAAATAAGTTAACTAAAGATGAGTTAAAAAAAGAGGGAGTTTTGTTTTTTCTTTGTGTGTTTTTCTTTTTTCTTCTTTTTTCTTCTTTTTTATGCTTAATGTTTGTATTTTTGTATTTTGACTTTGTATTTTTCCTTTTTTTGTATTCTTTTTGAATTTTCTTACTGATAAAACTTAATAAAATACTAATTAAAAAAAAAGCTTTTGAACCCCTGGTTCTGAGAATTAGTATAATATTTTTTGTAGGATCACTGAAACAGGTACCTTGCATTTTTAGATAGTAAGCAATGTGTTATCCAAGCTAAGTTCACACCAAGATTACAAACTCAGAGGCTGCACCAAAATCATGCATTCTGCCCCAATATTTTCAACCAAGATCTTAATGTCTCTTGATTATACAGCATTGCCTTTGCAGTCAATGGAAACTGTGCCAGAGTAAAAGTTGGTCTAATCAAACAGAACTTGCAAGGTGATAAGCACCTTTCAAAATACATCTGGAACCTTGATTTTTGATTTTGATTTTTTGCTTCACGGTTGAAAAAGATAACAGCTTTCCAATACACAAACTACATATTCCACTGCAAAAAAAATTCAGACCAGCATAACAGCTACCCTATAGAATTCAGAAGAAAAGTATGGTTATGTGCATCATGGAAGAACTTACAATCCAGTTTCCTGGTACCTCCATACCTGTGCAAATGCTATTTGTTGTAAATTAAGTTTTGGTTTCACACTGCCATCATATCGTCGGCCTGAAGAAGAAGAAATAAAAATATTTGTTGTCTATAGGCTTGAACGCCTTTCAACAACATACATTACTTAATGCAAATAAGAACACCACGTCCTATTCTACAATCTTCTCATTAAAATATAATTCTAACACTACAGAGTTGTATTCATCTAAGTTTTATTCAGACCCATTGAAAATAATGAACATGATGGACGTATCTACCCCGAGTAAAAGTCAGCTGAATACCACCCATCATTTTTTAATTCTGTCTTCCCTTTTCATAATATGCCACAAACTGAATTTTGGGTAGAATAGGAAGTACATGTATGTACCTCTTCTTTCTTGAGAAAGAACAGCTAATCAAAACTGGGCCTTTTAGTGATTCTGGGACTTTCTCCAAGGTGCAGCCAAGCAAGCCAGTTACACTGTGAGCAGGTGCTCATAAACATCTTGAGATGCTCTCCCTCCTGTTCCCTCTTTCCTATCATTCTCAGGCTATAGCACTGCACATCTTTTGCTTTAGCCACCTCTACTTCTAGACACACGCAGTCCCACCCACAGGAAGAGGAAAGGGTATATTTACAATGCAGTAAGAACGCAGTGTTTCAGTGTGGTAGGTACTGAACAGGAGGCTTTATTCATCTTCCTTGATTGATTGATTGATTGATTGATTGATTGATTGTACAACCTATTTCTAGACTGTTCATCAATTAAAGTTCTCTGGGTGATTTCCAAAAGTCAACAAATACAGTAAGATCAATAAAATAATATCAAAAAAGTGCTATAAAAACTCAGAATCAGCTTAGAAACAGGCCAGCATAAAATTATATATATATATATATATATACCATAAGCACACACAAAAAACCCAGCAAAGGCAAAGTGATTTGTGCTTTGATATACTGTACATCCAAGAAAGAAACTTTGGCAGTGGGGGGGTGAGTTTGGTTTGGATATTTTTTTTCTAAGTCTGGGTTTTGGAACATAATTTAGGTGCCAGAGCAGACCATAGCCAGGGCACCACTGCTGAGAAGGCCCGTTTTATGCAAAGGAAGACTCTTGTCAGTGAACTAAGGCCACACAATGTCCTAAATCCCTGGTCAGGTTCTCATATGGACAAAAAGCTTCCATACTTTTTTTTAATCATAAATTGTATACAGTAACCAAGAACATTGGTGCCACTTCATTCAAAAGGAAGTTGAAAACCTTACCATTTCTTTGTAGCAAGTCTTGGTCAGAGAATGCAAAGAAACTGCAACAAAGCAGACACACAAAACAGTAAATCAGCACTATTCTCTCAACTTCTGGACCATACTTATGCTGGGGGAGATCAGTGTTTAGCTAAAGCAGAACTGCAAGATAACCTGAAAAACAATGCATTTATTAAATGCAAATGAAATCTCAAAGGCCACAGAAAACACAGCCTTAACTAGCCAGCATGTTGTCCATTCTGTGGCTATAGCTAGTAGGTCCATTTTTTTACACCTTGGGATGCCTTCTTACAGACACTGACTATTGTCCACTTTCTCCTTGCAGTGTTTGGACCCCCCCCCCCCGTTCTAGGCTCATTTTGTGACTGGGAATCTCATTAGCACGAGCTGTTTCTGAGCCTAAGATTTCAGATAAAAACTCTCTGAAGACCAGAGAAGAGACCCTCTTAAGAATATTAGCGGGGTAGGCAGGGGAAGGACTAGACCATGTGGAAAATGAACACAATGTTTTAGCTGCAGTTCATTCATCTTCAGCCTTGCATTCTTGTTATTAAAAAAGTGTGCCTAGACTTTCCGTTGTTGCGTCCATAACCTAGGTGTAAGGTGCCATTTAACTCCTAGCTTTCATATCTCAGTTTCTAACACTGTCTCTTTGGTACATCCTGACTATTGGAATATCCATCATTTGCTTTCGGAACTATGGGCCTAAGAACTTCTGGGAAGGCGCCCCAGAGACAGGGGCGTAGCTCGCAGGAGTGGCAGGGGTGGGGCAAGCTGCCCACGGAGTCCGCCTGGTGGACATAAGCCCCATGCTGCCGTTTTGGGCCACACACACCCTCCCTACGCCCCTGCCCAGCGATCCTCAAAAGGATGTGGCAGAGCAAAGCCTCTTCACCCTGGCACATCCTTTTGACGACTGCCATGGAATTGGGGGGTGGTCCGGCCCCTCCCTGAAAATATTGGGGGGCCCTTGCCCCCCCAGGCCTCCCTAGATGTCACCTCCTAGGTGCTTACGTCCTGTTTGAGGCATCTCGTTGACCAGTGTGAGAAAATGATGTTGGACTAAATGGGCATTTGGACATGTGCAGCTGGTTCTTCTTATGCCCTTTTGATTTAATATTAATGTCATAAAAATAGAAGATTACAAAAGCCTGAGGGATCTGACAATATTCTGTAGTCCTGCTGATTTTTTTAAAAATTCACCAATACCCTTCACATCAATGCTTCTTGGTAGTTAGTGAGTGCCCATGTTTTAGACAGATAACACATACAAGAGAGATAAAGAAAGCTGCAAAATGTGCCAGGGGCAAAATTAATATGATTAATTGCATCTGCCTAGAAATGTGAGATAAGAGGGCATAGCCAGGCCATATGGTTTAGAGGAGCACCTGGAGAATTGCACTTCCAGCACAGCTGCTGTGAAGGCCCTTTGTGTGATGTTTGGAACGAAACGAAGGTTTATGTCACATTTGAAAAGTTCGTCTCAGAAGGAGCCTAATTGGTGTGAAACATCAATTCACAGCAAGAAGGTGGATCTGCTTGTTTAGAGGCCCAGCGAGGCGTATGGCGTGTCCCTGAGCAGTTGCTATGAGATGCTGGTTTAGAATCTGACACTTGTGGGAGGTTGCCTTCTGCCTCCCAGAAAACCACCAGAAAATGAAACCGTGTTTCACGCCAAAGTAACAAGATTCTACTCTCAGCAGGAAAACATCCACAAAGTGCTAAATGTGCACTCCCCAATGAAATATGCATAACTCTGCTAGAAACCTGGTGGCAAGAGTAATCTGCGAGCCTCTGCAGAACGCCACAGACTGACAGATACAAACAGCGAGCTTCCCACTCCTCGAGAGAAGCAGGTGGTGTTTGTCACAAAGAAGCCTGGCTGGTTATTTGCTTCCTTGCAATTTGCAGACTGTCCTCGTCACCGCTGTGTCTAGGAAACCGTGACACACTCCTTGCATGCTGGCCTGTTCCATGGGCTTGTGTGAAGGTCTTGCAATGTGTTAACATGGCCTAGGATTCATTCTGTGGGTTCTGTAGATTTCCCATGACAACATATCTAAGGGATACAATACATGTTATGTGACATTTAAAGTAACTTTTCCAGCCACATTTTCCCCCTATTTTAGTGAATTAAGCACACACTGGAGGCTATAATTAAGAACGAAGGAAGAACAGGTGGAGAAGAGGCACTTAATGTTATCCTGACCACTCTTTTTCTTGTCAAAATCATCTTCTCAAACTGCTTTTCCATTGCAGTGTAAAACGTATAAGTCTATCTATATTTTTCCCTATAGGGAGAAAAGCAACTGGGGTTGAGTAATTTTAAGATGAAACAGAGATGGCAACCACCAGCCCTTCCAGCCACTCCTGACTGCCATCTCCCTTGGCTGCTTTTCATTTTCTCATATTATTTTTAAAAGCCATTTGTTGGGGGGGGGGGTAAAGTTACATGTAACTCCATAAAAAAATTCCTTCCAGTAGCACCTTAGAGACCAACTAAGTTTGTCATTGGTATGAGCTTTCATGTGCATGCACACTTCTTCACTTCTCATACCAATGACAAACTTAGTTGGTCTCTAAGGTGCTACTGGAAGGATTTTTTTTATTTTGTTTCGACTACAGCAGACCAACACGGCTACCTACCTGTAAATGTAACTCCATGTAGCACATAAAAGCACCTTTTCCTCCCACAAAGAATTCTGGACACTGTAGTTTGTTAAGGGTTGCTGGGAACTGGAACTCTGTGAGGGGTCAACTACAGTGCCCAGAATTCTTTGAGGGAAGGCATGTGCTTCAAATGTGCGTGCACAGCCCAAGTTTGGCTCTGAAACAAAGTTCCATAACATCGAGCACAGCAATTTGCCCTCCTTGCCATGATGAGAGGGGAGCCAGATCCTGGCAAGCAAGATGGCCTTAGCATTGGAGCTACAGGCAATGTAAAACCGACATTTCTCACCTTCCCCATTCAGGTCAAAGCTGGAGATATGAGATGGGTAAGTCCTTTTTGCAGTGAAGGGACACAAATAAAATATACACATACATATCCTTTCAGAGATTGCCATTGCTTGTGGCATCTGTGTCTATATTGTGAGTGTTCTATATTGTCTCTGGTCAAATTGCTTTCTGACATTTTCATTGTATTTCAAACTGACCCCTGAAAAGACAAATCAGGATCCCATCTACTTAATTTCATCTCTCCACTGACATGTATGAAGCTAGAAGAAGCAGTTGCTACTGGCTCCCCACTCCGTGAGGCTACTCCCCTTCTTCATGACCTTTGTACAGTTATAACATTACTGACATTTGATCAGCGTTGATGCCACAGTAGGGAAAGTCAATTCAGTTGTTTCGCAGAACTAGTAATCTGCACACAGCCCATGATCCATGTGTTATATAATTTGGGCCTTCAAGCAAAATGCAATCTGGATGTAAACAGAGCAATACTAGGCTACAATTATATCATTTAATACCTATTTAATACTATTTAATATTTAATACTATTTAATATTTAATACTAGGATACAGTTATATCATTTAATACCTGTGCGCTGGTTATCTCATCTATTCCAGATCTGTCACTAGCAGAACTGAAATTGGCTTAGCTCTAATGAACGGCACTGGAACAGCTAATCACTAAGTAATGCCCAATTACGTAAGATTATATGTATAAAAGGGTATAAGTGCCTACTTATCAGATGGCATTATCCATCAACAAGATAACAAAATCTGGTTTGCTTATTGGGAAAAAGGTCATGCAAGAGGATAGAGTTTGTTAGCAATGAACTTGTTAATTAATATGACTGAATCACAGATGGTCAAGGAATATGATGTTGGGGGGGGAAAGGGCATGATAAGGACTTGTATGTTGTATAATATAACAGTAGGTTATTTTGTTTGATTTTGAACTATGTGTTTTAAAATGCTTACTGGGCTCTGTACTATTGCGTTTAAGTGAATATCACAATTAAGATGGTAGAATATAAGCTTGGTGCACAAATCGTGTCAGGTTCAGTTCCCAGGCACTTCCAGGTACATCCAATTAAAAAGGACCAAATAGCAGGTGATGTGAAAGATCTGAGACCCTGGAGATCCACTGCCAGTCAGAGTAGACAGTAATGGCTTATATGGGCAAATAGGAAGGAACCTGCTTTCTACCAAGTCCCATGTTCCCACAGGGATGTGCATCCCAATGCTCATGCACATCCAATCAGTAGCAAGCAGAAGGCTGTGTAGTTGTGGTAATCTATCTGGACATTGAACTAGATTACCCTCATGGTTGCTTCCAACTCTACAATTCTCCGTTTCTATGATAATGTCCACCAGTAATGACTTTCCACCTTAGCACTGCCTCATCACCGATGGATTTAAGAGCAGCATCTTCAGCCAATGTTAATGCCAAAACAAGAAGCTGAGCATAAAGTCTCTCAAAGAATTCCTTCCTTCCTATTGTGGGGACACCACAATAGCTGGTGATTCTTCTTGTCTATTTGGACTCATGCAGGCCAGATGAGGTGCCTGGAATTCAGGCATTCTCCACACTCACAACATGCAAACACTTTCATCTGAAGCAACCTTAGTAGTGCAGACAATGAGATATATAAGAATACATGTTTTATACGCATGCCGTTGTATATTCTTATACAACAGCAATAATTTCAGCCTCCATTGAGAAGAGGAGCCTCTTCCCTTAAGGACCTCCTGCTTTTATTTCCAGGTGTAAGTTTCCCCAGTGACTTTGGCACTAAATCAAGAATCACACCCTTTGGCAAACCACAGACATTGGTCGTCGTTATCCCAGAGTGACTCCAGACTCAAAGAGAACCCTGCTTTCCAAACAGTGCAGATCACTTTCAAGTCATACAGTATATAGATATATTTTCCACAAATATTTTTCTTGAAAGTTGATAGGCACAACGCAGTAGATACAATATATTCAGGACAGCATCACTGACACGCATCATTTTATGAAGTTTTGATTTGATAACTCTAAACCACTTTCAATGTTTTGTTTTGTTTTGTTTACAATCAAGAGGTCTAGAGATAGTATGAAATGAAATAAATAATTTCAACAGACACTTAATTGAAAAAGGCCCTTTACTCTTCTTACAAGGAATTTTGTTTTGCTTATGAGCTCAGCTCCTGCAAGGTTTAACTTGCTTTCCTAACTCCTTTATCTTTGTTTTTTGCAGAAATTTAACATACATTGAAAGATAAGGCAAACTTTAAAATAGTATCAAGTAAAACTACTAGTTAAGTACCTCCTACTTACTAGTTAATGGTTGAGGAATGAACATGTCAACTTTAAAAATCACCACCACCTCAAAATTATGTTTCATGCATGTTAAACCAAGAATATGACCATGCTTTCATCAACATAAAATCAGACATCTGGAACTAACTTGTGAGCTGATCCTGCAAAGTTGTTGTTTTTTAAATTCAGTTCTTTGAAAGTTACATCACCTAACTCCATGACGTGCAACACTTCTTAATTGAGAATCTACCATCATCAGAGCAAACAACTTAAATGTAACAGCACATTTTAATTCATCAGTTAACCAAGCCACAGATCTCTTAATACAAGCTTAAGCAAATCACCACATGCCCCTGTTACCCTAAATGCACAGATTTCATCAGTAGTTGTGTGATCCTCATCAGTGTTTTCTGACCTGTATATGTTAAATGTATTAGTGGCTGCAAGACAAAATACTTAGAATTCGGTTTAGCTATTTCCCTTTTATGATTATTTCTCTTTGTTGCTTCCCTCAAGTCGACTCCCAACACCTGCTGAAATGTCTGAGATCCATATATACTGCACAAATGAAACAGTGTGTTACAGGTTCACAGCGATGAAAACAGGAGGGCTTAGATTAGGTTGCGTCTTCTTTTTTGTATGAAGCTCAAACTGCATCTACATTCATACAATAAGCTTCCTTTTGTGTGTTTTTCATTTAAAAAATGCCACCGACAATGTGTTCTGCAAACATGTTTTACACCTACGCTGTTTTATTTATATCTCTGCTATTAACACTTCAGAAGGAAGGTGAAGTCACAAAAGCAAAGAGAAATGCAAAAGAGACTCATCTCTCATCTTCAAGCTTCAGCTATAAAATCACATGAAAGAGGATCCCGTTAATGTGCAATTGATAATACAGTTTCTCAAGAGGAGTCCCATTGAAGTTCATAAGCCTGCTTTTACGGAACTAGCTTACAGAATCTTTAAAGGCTGAAACAATTTGCTTTTGCATTAATTGCACGTTTAAAAAATATATGTTTTTTTTAAAAAAAAAAACCAACCACCTTGTAAATGTACAATACAAGGTATGTTTGCGGTCTCCCATGCATAAACAACATTAAATCAGCTGCCCCTGTGCTATTTACAAATATTCACAAAATCACTTACCTCCTCTCCATCCTTCCAAATATTTGGTCCACAGGGGCTGAGACTCCTACACAGAAAAAGAGAAGTAAAAGCCTAAAGGTGGTGTTGCTTTCCATTGAGAAATGAATCGGTCCCTCCAGACCGAGCACATCTGTTCATGTGTAGCAACGAGAGCTGAGCCAGTAGTCTCAGGAACCATGTGATGGATAGCACAGCCAACCAATGGGAAGCAGCATCTGAGGCCACATGGGCTACTCTAGACTCTCTATACATAGTAAGAGGCTGTCCTGAGCTGTCTTTCTCTATTGAATAGAGCCAGCTTTCTTTTATGACTTACAATTCATGCCAGCGTGGGGGGGGGGGGGGAGACGCAACTGAAGACTTGAGGGAAAGAGCTGGTCATTAAGAAGCGTCTTTCGACAAGTGCGCTTCCGTACTAAAGCTCCCTAAAGGAAGATAAGACTGCAGTTAGGGATGGGGGGGCAGGTATCCTTTGAAATTCACAGTTCTTTGAATTTTTGCGATGCAGTTTTCAAAGCAAATACTGCGCACAAAAATGCACATATTCGTGGGGGGAAATATACAAAAAATGCATACTACTAGAGGAAATTGCTTGCAAAAACGTGCTCGTTTAAATTGCATAGAAAAATGTGTGTGGTAGGAGGAATGTACACTAAAATGCTGACAAAGTTTTGCAAGAACCCTTTTTTAAATTGATAAAAAAATCACAGTGATGTGGAAATATGAAGGACTGGACTTTAAATTGGGGAAATGTGGAGGAGGAGGGTTAATGGCAGAGCAGAATTTGAACCCAAGTCTCTCTCATTCTTGCCCAGCACCACCACTCTGGATCTCTATCACTAATGGTTGGAAAGGGAGGGTGGGCTAAACCGCTTACCTGGTTTCCCAACACCAGATTCACTGCTGGTTACCAAGAAGGGGAAGGGGCGAGGAGGAGGAGCAGGGGGTATGGTTCAGGGGCAGTGGTGGAACCAATCTCCCTGCCACCTCACCCTTTCCCTCCCAGTAACTAGCAGTAACCCCAGCATTAGGAAATCAGATAAGCAGCACAGCCCCCCACTGCCTGCTGGTGCAAAATGTAACTTTGTGTGGAGTAATGCATGAAAGCTTGAAACATCTGGGCAGCACGTATTTAAACAGGGACCTCCAGCAAGGAGACGTGGAATGATCAAGGACTCTCAAGAGTTATAGGCTCCAGTGTCCTTCATTGCTGTAAACTGTCTGCTCTCAGTTCATTTGCCCTTTCTCATTATTTCAGCCCTTGCTCATAAAATCCTAAATCCAAAGAACGGAAGCCGAATAAATTGGGCAAAATAAATCCATCTACATTTGCATTGGCATATGATGTGAATATATCTCTTTACCCTTGCCCTTGACACCTGAGGTATATAAAGATGTTAGGAGCAGCCCCATTATTCTGATTAACTGTTTTAATTTATCATAATACTGTCTTTTTTATGTTTCTCCACCCTGTGAACTTATGGTAAAGGGTGGAAGAGGAGCAGAGGTGGACTTTGGGGAGTATGACCACTTCTGTCACACTGGGAACCAAGCATCAGGTGAACAACAGTAGACTCTGTAAATTTAGAATAGAGCGTGAGAAGGTGGGCAATTTTTGCCATCACACAGGGCGCCACTGAAATTTGAGATCCCAAGGTCTGCCACTGGGAGGAGGAGGATAGTAATAATAGTAATGATAATGATGATGTATTATATAATAATAATAATTTAGTCAGTATTGGTCAGGTTCATCTGCTGCAATAAAAATATCAGTCCCGTGACATCTTAAAGTTTAATGAACTTCTTTGGATTGCAAAATTTGGATGAAAGAATGTAGTTGTTCTTTGGGTCCAATGTACGCAGCCCTGAATATATGCTGCCTTTATTGCTTACTAGCTAGTGTCATATACCTACTGATGTGATCATGTGAAGAAATGACCGATTAAGGAGGCCAGTCAAATGCAACCTAGATATAGGATTAAGCAGGGGGTTTAGCATCTGCAGCCATTAGGCTTTGGGATTTACCATCTTTAATTATTTTTTCCTCGAGTGATACAGAGAGTATACGATAATCTCCAAATCCTTCTCCAGCCCGTATGCGCATAGGCGCCGACTCCATGAGGCTTGAGGGGGCCCGAGCCCCCTCAAAAATTCGTTTGGGGGGGCTCTGCCCCCCCAATAATCTCCAGCGCCCCTCCAGCAGAGCACCATCGCCGCCCCTTCCCCAGCCCAAAATGCACAGGGTCGGGCTGCATGCCTCCTGCCCTCCCTCCCGAGCAAAAGCTCCACCCAATTTCCTTCGGAGCTGATTAATAGGCGCAGCACGCTCTCCCCTATTCGCTCACGAGGAGGCGGCGCCACTTTATTTGCATATTCATGAGCTTATTTATTATTCATGAGCTTTCCTGGGCCCCCCCAATATTTTTTATAAGTCCGCGTCCCTGCGTATGCGTCCAGATCACTTTTCATTTGACAGGAAACCCAAATGCAGGTCTTACAACAAAAGCCCAGCCTAACAAAACAAAGAGAGGAATCATACTACTCTAATGGCTGAAGTGCATTGGCAGAAGACACACCCCTTTTTTGAAGGGGGGAAAAAAGAAACCACAGTAAAACATTTGTTTGTGGTGATAAATAAAGATCAGAAAGGGAACTGGGGTGGGTGGGGGGAATTTCAGTCGATGTAAACAGACAGGACTGAAATTATTTCAACTCACCTTATTGAGGGAATAAAAAGAAGGGCTGGAGGAAAACCCATCTGCATACTTTAGAAGCATTCAAAAGACATTAATTCATATATGGCACCAACATTTTTACCTCTATAATTATAGGGGGGGGCTGGTCAAAAGAAGCTTTTCTCTGCCATGAGTCTTCCAGAGAGCATTTAAAAAACACGCCAGATCAAAATGATACTGAGTACAATAACATGATAACTGTATGCTTGTGAGAACATGATCTCCCCACTCCCAGCTGAGTGGGATTTGAAACTAGTAAGGAAAATAACATTTTATAAGCTCCGAGAGACTGCCTTATTCTTACTAGTCACATGTTCCACTGAAAACAGGTCCCAGGGCTAACTCCCAAAGATCCTAGGACTGCATTTATGCCCTCTCTCTTAAGCTTTCTGGGGCCATCAATCCAGAAATGAAAATATTTCCAACTAAAACCTCTCTTCCATACATGAATGCTTCAGTGACCAAAGATGCAAACACTTGCAAGTTTTACCCTTATCTATCAGCACATTTCCACAGCTTCACTGTTCTTTTTAAAGTTCCCACATCTGTCTCCTCCTTTGTCAGAAGACAAGACCTTGGGGAAAGAAAAATTACTAATAACAAAGTAGGCGAGATGTAAGTTGTCAGCAGTAACTGGGCCAAAAATGTACGCTGACCGTCCTTCAGATTCTGCAACTGAATGTGTTATCATTAGAAAAGGTATTTGGTTTTTAACTTGCAAAAAGGATGTTGCCAATGGTGTGCTGCAACGATCATCAAAATCCGCTTTCCGGATGCAAGCGTGAGTCCAGCCATTTTTAAGAGCCTCCTTGAAATCCAAATAAAGACAAGTGGCCTCCAGCATGGTAAGCAATTTGGGAACTGCTGTTCGGGCATTTCTTCACCTGCTAGCATTGTGCAGAAAAAATGAGCTGTAATGCAGCCATCATCTCAAAGCAAAAACAAGAGATGGGTTGATAAGGTTAGGCTGGCCTTTTCCTGCTAGCATTGTAAGCTTAAAGGAGCACATCAGTAGAAGTCTTGCCTTTACAGAATTGAGTGCACAGCTACCATCTAACATAAGAAGAACATAAGAAGAACTTGGGCTGGATCAGGCCAATAACCCATCCAGCCCAACATCCTGTCCTCACATCCTGTCCTGAAGCCCACAAACAGGATTTCCATTCCCCCCACTGTTGAGTCCCAAGAAAACGGTAATAAGAGGGACATTACCTCTAATAACAGTCATCATGACTAGTAGCCATGGATGGCCTGATCTTCCACAAATTTATCTAAACCTCTTTTAAAGCCATCACTGCATATTGTGGGAACAAATTCCATCGTTTAACTATGTACTGAGCGAAGATGTACTCTCCTTTGTCTGTCTTGAGTCGACCAACGTTCACCGAATGTACACACTACACTTTTAAAGCACATTCAAAGTCCACTCCCCCCCCCTTCTTCAGGTGAATTCTGGGCACTGTAAGAGTTGGTGGGAACAGTAGCTCTGTGAGGGTATTCTTTGAAGGAAATAATATATTTTAGAGGTGCTTTAAAGTTACAGTGTGCATGTTTCACAGATTCACCTTGCTTTCTAATATTATGGAAGATAAACACTTTTTTTTCTATCCCACTTCATGCATAATTTTATACACCTCTACCAAGTCGTCTCCGGGTGGCGGGTGGCGCTGTGGGTAAAAGCCTCAGCGCCTAGGGCTTGCCGATCGAAAGGTCGGCGGTTCGAATCCCCGCGGCGGGGTGCGCTCCCGCTGCTCGGTCCCAGCGCCTGCCAACCTAGCAGTTCGAAAGCACCCCTGGGTGCAAGTAGATAAATAGGTACCGCTTACCAGCGGGAAGGTAAACGGCGTTCCGTGTGCTGCGCTGGCTCGCCAGATGCAGCTTTGTCACGCTGGCCACGTGACCCGGAAGTGTCTCCGGACAGCGCTGGCCCACGGCCTATAGAGTGAGATGGGGGCACAAACCCCAGAGTCTGTCAAGACTGGCCCGTAACGGGCAGGGGTACCTTTACCTTTACCTTTACCAAGTCGTCTCACTCACCTCTTAACTAAAAAACCTGAAATGCTGCTGTATTACCTCATAGGAGAGTTGCTCCTGCCCAGTGATCATTATGGTTGCCCTTTTTTGAACCTCTTCCTGCTCTACAATGGCCTTCTTGAGGTGAGGCAGCCAGAACTGCGCCAAATGTCACCACACCATATATGTTACAATGAAACTCTGATATTGGCAGTTTTATTTTCAATCCCTTTCTTAATGAGCCCTAACACGGAATATGGTTTTTTAAAGCTGCTGCTGCACACTGGGTCAACATCTTTGAGTTATCCACGATGACCCCAAGGTCTTACTTCTGGTCAGTCACTGCCCTGCATCCAATGGCTGGTATTCAGCAGGCATGAGGTAGCCAATGTGGTGCCTAACAGACATTTATTATTATTATTATTATTATTATTATTATTATTATTATTATTATTAACCACCCTATACCCAGAGGTTTCAGGGTGGATAACAGAATAAAATCAAACTAGTAAAGGTAAAGGGACCCCTGACCATTGGGTCCAGTTGTGACCGACTCTGGGGTTGTGGTGCTCATCTTGCTTTATTGGCCAAGGGAGCCAGCGTACAGCTTCCGGGTCATGTGGCCAGCATGACTAAGCCGCTTCTGGCGAACCAGAGCAGCGCACGGAAAAGCCGTTTACCTTCCCACCGGAGCGGTACCTATTTATCTACTTGCACCTTGACGTGCTTTTGAACTGCTAGGTTGACAGGAGCAGGAACCGAGCAACGGGAGCTCACCCTGTTGTGGGGATTCGAACCACCAACCTTCTGATCGGCAAGTCCTAGGTTCTGTGGTTTAACCCACAGCGCCACCCGTGCCCCCCCAAAAAAAATCAAAATACAAGACCACAAAATACATAATCAAAATAAAAACAACATCCCAATAACTCCCCCCCAAACCCCCCCCCCCATTTTAAAAGGGCATAGGATGTCAATCAAATCAGCCAAAGTCCTGGTTAAAAAGGAACATTTTTGTCTGGTGCCTAAAGGTCTATAATGAAGGCACCAGGCAAACTTCCCTGGGGAGAGCATTCCATAGATGGGGAGCCACTGCAGAGAAGGCCCATTCTCATGTTACCACCCTCCAGACTTCTCGAGGAAGAGGCACACAATGATCCCAGGGTTTGGGTAGGTTCATATGGAAAGAGGTGGTCCTTGTTGGTTCTTAACTCCCATTATGCTGGCTGAGGCTGATGGGAGTTCTGGTACCTCACACAAACAGGTTCAATATGGAGGCTCTTCGCAATGGTAAATGGTCCACCTCTTCTTCTTCTTTTCTTTTGCCTTGCTGACATCTCTTTGCCTACCCACCTGGAATCCTCTTACCTGGCATCAGCTAAGAACGTTTACAGTAAAACCATGTAGCTGGTCAGTGTGAAATTCCACGTGATATTAAAAAGAAAAGCATAGGCAGGGAAGATAGTATCTTCTTAGATCCTCCTGACAGAAAACTGTTTGGGGAGCAACACTATTTGAACAGGATGTGAAAGATACAGAATGGTTAGGCAGTAGTGCTTTTTGCTCCCCTAACAGAGGCAGCCAATGTCCCAATCCTCTCTGGTTTTACACATTTGACAAGAAGTCAGAACATGTTGCACAACTCAGCAAACCTTGTCTCGGCCAGGATTACATAAACGTTGCTGAAGACCTGAAGACACCAGCTGCGCTGCCTAATGCCTGAAGGATTATACACAGCCTACATTTACATCCAGGGAATGGCAACGGCCCCAGGTTTTATGGTTTTCAGCATTGATAATTCATACATGCGACTAGCACCTCCTCAGGCAAGCAGAGGTAAGAAAAGTTCTGAACAGAGATAGCTGGTGACACATCAGGACTGAAGATCCCTTCACGCTAAACACTTTGTGAAGTACAATAGCCTTCACACATCACAGCTGCTTGAAGATGAAACAGGTACACGTCCTTTTAATGTGGCTGTCATTTTCATACCCGCAAATACTTACTGAATCGGTTTTTGGGCACACACTACAAAGCCATCACACCTCCAATATTCCCCCCTTCTTGATAGAATATTGTTTTCTGACCACTTGTGTTTCCATAAGTAGCCGTAAAATACTGTCAGGTCAGTTCCTGGTGTTACGACTTACATAGATACACAGAGCACAATCCTAACAATTTCTACTCAGATGTAAGTTCTGTTGAAAGACAGGTTTTTCCAAGTATTACCTGAAGCTGAGAGATTGGAACTGGGACCTTCGGCATGCCAAGCAGAAGCTCTTTCCCCTTGTTTTAAAAATTATCTCTGGCCCCCATTGCCAGGTGGAAAAAAAATTAAACCAGGCCACAAGCTATCTGAGCCAAGAACCAATAGAGTAAATGTGTCTCTGAACAAACATAAACAGTCTTTTGAACAATTTTAAACAATGGAAAACAGCCTAAGTAAATCTAGGGATGTTTTGAGGATAGCAGGGCTTAAAGCAGCAGTCTAATGATATTACTAGTATTTGATCGAAATCAGTACTTAAAAAACCCAGGACACAACCCATTCTAACTAAGTATTGTATGAAAAGATTGGCATAGGGAGCAATAGAAACCCGTTACACCCATTTTCCCAGCTGGCACAGGCACGCGCGCGCACACACAATGAAAGGTCTGTGTGTTCCTCTTCCACTCTGATCACTCCCTCTCATCTGGTTCTTGAGTTATAATGCGTAGGCCCTTAAGAGCTTAGGTAACAGCACAGAACAAGTACGACATTCTCAACCATAACAAAGCTTTGTAAATGTTATATTCTACTATGCAACAGCATTTTGTAGGCATAATCTATATACAATTGAGAAAAAAGCCGAGCAAAATTCCCTAAGTTTGAGCTAAATAGCACACTCAGACTTAGCTACTTGTCCAAATCTTACACCTATTCAGGATCTCCCTTCCCCATACTACAGAGGGAATAGTTCCATTTGAGCCAGACTAGCATTCTGCTCCTGTGCTCTAAGACAGCTTCTGTGCAATCCTGCTCTGAAATGTGCGATGAAATCTGTATCCTATCCTCCATCCTGCCTAGTTGCAATTCTGTCCTCTCACTTTGTGTAGTCTCCTTTCAACATGTTATGCTTCTCTGGCCATGGTAGCCCTTGAACTTCTCAGTTTATTATGGTTGGGAGAGCTGCTCCCCTGTTTAGGCACAAGGATAATTCAAGAGTGCAAACAGGCAGCCATGTGCCAGGCAACATCTTATGGTTTATGGTGTCGTTAAGACACCAGCCACTTGAGCGTGTAGAGCAGAACATCTGTGCTGCTAGGCTCATGGGCCTGTGTACTATAATCCATCTTGTGTTTGTGTTCTGATAATGGTTTTGGAGTGCACTGCATGCATGCAAAACATGACATTGTGGACAGAGCACACCTACTGTATATCACAGTTTCTGTCTGCTTAATCTCTCTGATACTGCAGCTTTACCATTGCACAGGTATAGCTGCACCTTGGGCTGGGATATACAGCTGCTGGCATCTAAGGCAGGTCAGTGACTCCTTGACATTAGACAGGAATGGAACATCAAAATATTAATCTTGGTCTGATATGTATACGAGTGAAAGGCCACAGCAAGATGCTGCTGAGAATCCAAGGATAAATGTGGAACAGAATACTTTACTGTCATTGCAGTTTACCTCTGAAGAGTCAAATAAACCTGCATTAAATTGTCTCAGCATATCAGTAATTAAAATAGGTTGGTTTCAGTCTCCTATGCAAGCTTCAATTGATAATTTAAAGGAAATTTCATAAATCTATCCAATTTACTCAGAACTCAGTCCCACTGGTTTTAATAGGCTTATTTCTTACTAAGTGTACAAAGCCTTGTAGCCTTCAACCAATCAATGGCAGCATGTCAAAGTAAGTCATTTTAAGACTCCAAGCAAAAGGCCATTATCTAAAAACAAATATGGACTATTGTGTTCTGCCAAAAATCCATTTTTCCTTAAAAGGCTAGTTTTCTCCTTTTTTAAATAAGCAAGCCCAGCAACATAAGCATCAAGCAAAAATTGTCATTTAACTTTTAGTTATGTCAATACTTAAAAGAAAGTGACAAACTGCTGCATGAATGAATTTTAAAGTGTCGCTAATATGTAGACATTCCTTTACACTGCTTTCATTTCTGTGGTTCAGAATGGAACCAAATTCTTCTGCAACTGAGGCTACAATCATATACAGCCCAACTAGAAACCACATTTGCACAGAAAAGCCATGTAAAAGTTAAAACAACCCAACTTGTACAAGAGAGAATTCTGTTGTGAAATTACTTCCATACTACAAAAAGCTGAACTACTATGAAAAGATTCCTCAGAAACATATTGTCAAATGAGAAGTTTTATTATAGCTGAATGCAGCATCACAGATATTATGATCTTGGTCTCTCTTTCTTGCCTTTGTACAATGCTAACAGAGAAACATTTGCTACTTTGACGACCTTGAAACGAACTCCTGGAATGTCACCAACAGCATGCCCTTTCCGACCAAAGCCAGCAACCAGGACTTCATCGTTCTCCTACAGATAAAATGAGAAAGCAAGAAGTGTTTGTTCACAACAAATACACATGCATATATTTTTTAAAGCTTTTATAACTACAAGCAGCTATAATAAAGTAGTTTGGTTCAATTAATTCATTCTTTTTCTCAGTTGAACTGCGCATTATTTTCACCAATAGCACCACTTTGCTCAAACTTTTAAAGGGGTAGGTACTGTGGCTAGTTGCTGTGATTGTACCATTTGCTGTATAAAGAACTATTTCTAGAGCTGTGTATATTTCTAAAACAGGAAGCGGTGGCGCTGTGGTCTAAACCACTGAGCCTCTTGGCCTTGCCAGTCATAAAGTTGGAAGTTCAAATCTGAGTGTTGGGATGAGTTCCCTTTGCTTTGTCCCAGCTCCTGCCAACCAAGTAGTTCAAAAGCATACCAGTCAGAGTAGATAAATAGGTACCACTGTGGCAAGAAAGTAAATGGAGTTTCTGTGCGCGCTGGCACTCGGCACAGTGTCCCATTGCACGAGAAGTTTAGTCATGCTGGCCACATGACCCGGAAAGCTGTCTGAGGACAAATGCCGGCTTCCTCAGCCTGAAGCGAGATGAGTACCACATCCCATAGTAACCTTTGACTGGACTTAACTGTCCAGGGTTCCTTTAGCTTTATATTTCTAAAATGTTTTGTGCTATTTTATGTTGGTACTGGCCTGTTTGGCTCAGGAATTTGTTGTAACCTACCCTTGATTAATATGATGAAAAGTGGGTTTATTTATACAAGAAAATAAATAAATACAATAAATAACGGTTTATGGAATATGATTACCTCAATGAAGTTCAGACAACCATCATTAGGAACAAAGGCTGTTATTTTCTTTCCATTCTTGATGAGCTGAACTCGGACACACTTCCTGATGGCAGAATTTGGCTGCTTAGCTTCAACACCACTGAAACATGAAGTGGACAACAGAAATGATTTGAGCAATAAATTTCTAAGTTCCATTGCTAGTTATATTTAATTCAAATTTACTAATTTTTTACTTAAACATTTATAGGATTCTGCTGGCAGAAGACATAACAGTAACTGATCCTAGACTACTTAAACTAATTTTAAAAAATAATGAAGTGGAACATAATTTTGTAGACAGTGGGTTTTGTTCAACTAAGTTTTACTCAACAATAGACCTACTAAAATTAATGGACCTTACTTAGCCATGTTCATTCATTTTATTGGGTCTGCTGTGAGTAAAACATAGCTGATGATCACCCCATATGCTAACTCCAGCGGGTACAGAATGCTGCAGCGAGGCTCCTCACAGGGTCTCTGCCATGGGAGCATATTCATCCAGTGCTTTTCAAGCTGCACTGGCTCCCGGTGGAGTACAGGGTCAGATTTAAGGTGCTGCTTTTGACCTTTAAAGCCCTTCACGGCCTAGGACCCTCGTACCTACGGGACCGCCTCGCCTGGTATGCCCCACGGAGAGCCTCAAGGTCCATAAATAACAACACCCTAGTGGTCCCAGGCCCTAAGGAAGTTAGATTGGCTTCAACCAGAGCCAGGGCCTTTTCAGCACTGGCCCCAACTTGGTGGAACGCTCTGTCTCATGAGACCAGGGCCCTGCAGGATCTGATCTCTTTCCGCAGGGCCTGTAAGACAGAGTTGTTCCGCCTGGCCTTTGGATTGGAGCCAATTTGATTCCCTCCGCCCCCTTTTTCTTTTTTCTTTTCCTTCTCCTGCAATGAGGCTCCATTTTAATATTTTAATGTTCCATTATTTTAATGTTGTATTTTATTTTTGTTTTTAAGTTGTAATCACTCATCTTGTTTTTATTATTGCTTGTAAGCCGCTCTGAGCCCGGCCTTGGCTGGGGAGGGCGGGGTATAAATAAAAAATTATTATTATTATTAATCACAAATTTTAAAGGGGAAAAGTTACCCAATATTTTCTACCTTTAGTAATAAGAACAGAGTGACAAGAATTTAAAAAAACTCTCCAGAAAGTGAATCCTTTAGGACTTTTAACTGTAAAACGTTTACACAGAAATTTTATCCTGCAGTTTTAGAATAAACCAATGCTATGATATATGTGTTATCAACAAAGCTTTTTTTTGTGTGTGAATGAGCATGGTTAAATAACTTAAGGATTCTCAATCTATACTTTCCTGAATTTCATGAACTTCTGGCCTGAATGTTTACATTTCCCTCCACAAAACAGTACTGATAGTCTCCTAAGTCCACTGTTATAAATGATCTTAGATATGCCCAAGTCTGTACAGATTTAGAACAACTGGTGTAATACACAAATGTTTTACTATATGCTACAGCAATGTTTCAATATCCTCTCTGGTGCTAGGACAAAACAAGCAAACAAACCATTCAGAGTTTCTCTCTCATTAGTCCCACTAAGAAGCTTCACTCACACTTTTTCCAAGACAATTCCTTTGGCATGGGAAGCTCCCCCAAAAGGGTTGGCTTTCAAAGCAGTACCCAGATGTGCCTTCTTGTATTGTTTGTCATGCCATTTCTGGTCTCGGCGATGACTGCGCAGCTTCCTGGCTGTCCGAAGCCCACGGCACTTGCCTGAAAGGACAAAACAAATTGAGAAAGCCTTTCATCTTTAGGCACCAAGTAATGACAACGTCCCTAAGCTTGTCTTTAAAGGACTTCATTTAAACAGCACTGCTGTAGCTTCCGATGCTTGAGCTTAAATATATGCTATTTTATTACAAAAATATCCTTCAGTCGTTTGTATTCAGACCAGAAATCAGCAGTGTTCCCTACATGCTTGGAGGAAGTGGGAGGTGAGAGTGATTTGCACCAAACCCTCCTTTTTGCTGCAGCCCCCACAAAAGCTGCAGCAGTGGGATGGAGATGGCTCTGAGGGGCTGCAGGGTCATCAGCAAAATATGCCATCACCCTTCCTCCACCTAAGAATTTCTGCTGGATCCCTACAAGCGAGGATGTGCATCAATATTTCCAGTAAAATAGTAATAATAATAATAAAGTAAATTCAATAATAGAATAGTGGGCAGCAGAAAATGCATAGAATGGTACTACGAAGTTTGAAAAGTTAAACAGTCCAGGAACATTGGGGCCGGGGAGGCGCGGGAGCTTTAGCCCGAGGTGTAAAAAGTATCAAAGTAGATAACTTGGAGAAACATACCCCTGCCATAACGATTTGTTTCTCCCCCCCCCCCATAAAAAGAGCGGCCCGCAAATTGAAACGTCACGTCTGCACGGAAAACACGTGTTTGCCATGCCATTTCTGGTCTCAAGCCAGCTCGACCACGTTATTGAGAACCTCTTAACAAGGCAGCCCAGGGAAGGGGCAACTCGCGCGTTCCCAAATCCAAAACGCCCCGCTCCGCTCACCCATCTTCCTCCTGCTGCAGCTGCTGCCGGTTCGCCCGAAGGAACCTGAGAGAGGGAGAGAGCGAGGATGACCCACAACCCACAACCCACCGCGACAGCTTCTCGCCGAGGACCTCACGCGGGGCGTCTACTTTCGCGCCTGTCTCCCTTCCTTCCGAAACGCCTCACTGAGGTTAAAGAGGCTGTGAAAACGAAGCGCCGAGCGGGTGCCGAAAGCTGAAGGGTGTGTGTATGCGTGTCAAGAAATAACTTGAAGCTTTACTAATAAATTAGGAAATCGCAGGTTGTGGGGGGGGGGAGGGTGAGAGTGAACTTCCGGCTTTAAATAAAAGCCGCCATATTGGATAGCCTAAGAGGCGCTCTAGCCGTAGCTTCTCCGTGGTGGAAGAGGCCGCCCGGTACCACGCGCGAGAAATAAAGGCGTGAAGGAATGGCGGAAGTCGCGACCAGAACATCTGTGGGGAGGGGGCGGCAGAGATGGTGCAGCCTGAGAACTACGACTCCCACAACGCATCGCGCGGCAGCCGCCATCTTTTGCCAACCCGCTCAAACTTTTCCTTCCCCGTTTAGGCACCGGCTTAGGCAGCCCGTTCCCGAGGTCCTCGGAGCGGGATCTCTTTGCCGCGGTGGATTGTGGGTCTTTCTCTTTCCTCCTCGGGATCGTCGGACGGCACGATGGGTGAGTGGCTCCGAGTCGGGGGCGCCACGTTATCCCAGTGGGAGCGGCGGGGAGAGAGAGGAGACCCCGCGGGCCCCTGATATGCAGGGGGAATGGTGCCCCTCCCCCTTCAGCCCTTTCTAGAGCTGTCGCCGCCCGATCCTTTGAGATGTTAGGCGCACGGCAGGCGCAGGCCTCGGAAGTCGCGCACGCGGCTTGTGATGACCGGTGGAACTCGCTGCCGCAAGATGCGGCGTTGCCTGCTAATTAAAAAGTGCGCGTAGAAAGGTCGGTCAGCGGCTAGGAGGAAGGCTGGGGAATGCTTCAACTCAGTGAAATCTAGTTGTCCACTGTAAGGAATAAGGCAGTGGAATAATTTAAGGCTTGAGGGATCAGACCCCCGTTGAAGTGCATGGCTGTATGAATCAAAGTATAAAAATAAAAGAATAGGAAATATTTCTTTGCAGGGGAAGTGCCAATCGTTAAACTGTCATGCCTGCGAATTATTATTTGAATGAAAGAGGTGTGCAGCAGACATATCTGCGAAATGCCATATAAACTTCCACCAGGATTACATGTGTTACTGCATAGAGTATCCTGGATGAACTATTGGGAAGCTGAGGTTTGCAGCTCAGCTAACTATAGATAGTTTGCAAGATGGGCACCAAGTTCCAGGTCCTGCAGTTCAAAAACTCATGTTGTGATCAGAATGAATCTAGAAATGTTGTGTGTGGTTTACATGCAGATATTTGGTTCTAAAGTTGTTTGGAGTTATTTTCTTCCTTGAATTTTGAATACTTAGGGCCAGAATATATTGCAGAAGGAAGTCAGGATGGAACTCCAAAAGTACTAAGGATCACTACACATGCATATAGGGTTTTGAGGGTCACTATGCAGTAATGTGAAGTATTCTCATTGACCAGGAGAAATACCCATCCATAAGTATGTGGTATATAAGGTGTAAATCACAGACCACCCTATTTCCAGGTTTTATTGGCTACCATCAAGGCTTTAAAAACAATTGTGCAAGAAAAAAAAGATTTGGTATTAGAAAGTGTTCCATAAGTTTACAGTGTGGTTCCAAATCTAAAGACAAAAAATGGGTATTGTGAATTCTGTCACACTGCAGTTAGGGGGTACTAGAGTGAATTGAGGTACATGGTGGTTGGTAGTTGTATGAACTTAGGCGCATGTCTTCAGTAACCTCTAATGTACTGTTTTCTAGGCAAGTGTCGCGGACTTCGTACTGCCAGGAAGTTGCGCAGTCACCGACGTGATCAGAAGTGGCATGACAAACAATACAAGAAGGCCCATCTGGGCACTGCTTTGAAAGCCAACCCTTTTGGGGGAGCTTCCCATGCCAAAGGGATTGTCCTGGAAAAAGTGTGAGTTTCATCAAAAATATGTATAGTGTGTTCATTTGCATCCGCCAGATTTCCTGTAAAGAATTTCATACTGCAGAGCAGTACTGGTGACATAAATACAATCTAAATTGATACACAAGACAGGGGAGCACTGTCAACATTTGCCTATTTCTTGCATCTGGAAATTAGTGATTTAATTTATTCTGGCCCTTAAGAAATTTCAAGCTTGAGCCAGTCCAGGAATTAACTGATTTAAGTCAGTAGTAGGTGTTTCTACAAATAACAAATACTCGACTGTTTAGTTAGTCTTTTCATTTCAAACATATTCCATTTAGGTATTTTAACTCTTAAGGAAAAAAGTAAGATATAAAACTTACAAAGCTTGAAGTAGAGTTGCCAGTTTGGGTCGTCTACTGACGCGAGTGGTGCTGTGGTCTAAACTACTGAGCCTCTTGGGCTTGCTGATCAGAAGGTCAGTGGTTCGAATCCCCACGACGGGGTTAGCTCCCGTTGCTCGGTCCCAGCTCCTGCCAACCTAGCAGTTCGAAAGCATATCAAAGTGCAAGTAGATAAATAGGTGCCGCTCTGGCGGGAAGGTAAACGGCATTTCCGTATGCTGCTCCGGTTTCGGTGTTCTGTTGCGCCAGAAGCGGCTTAGTCATGCTGGCCACATGACCCAGAAAAACTGTGCGGACAAACGCCGGCTCCCTTGGCCTGTAAAGCAAGATGAGCACCGCAACCCCAGAGTCGTCTGTGACTGGACTTAACTGTCAAGGGTCCTTTACCTTTTATTGAAAGATTAACAGCACAATCCTATTAATATCTTGTTCTCATCTAAACACAGTGAATTCAAGCTGTTCATACAAAAACAATTGATACTTTCAATGGCTCTATTTAGTTTGAGGGACTTTTGTGAAATATATCTGCTTAGAGTCAAAGTTCTGATGAATGTAGTGTTTTTACTGTACTAGGTGAGACAGTTGTACTAAATATACAGTGTCTATTTCTTCCTTTTTCTGTGTTAGTGGCGTGGAGGCTAAGCAGCCAAATTCTGCCATCAGGAAGTGTGTCCGAGTCCAGCTGATCAAGAATGGCAAAAAAATAACAGCATTTGTTCCTAACGATGGTTGTTTGAACTTCATTGAGGTAATTTATCCAAAAAAAAACCACCCTAATAAAACAATATGCAAAAAAATACTCCACCCAGTTTTTACTAGTATGTATTGCTGCTCTGTGTAGTAGAAACAGGGATGATATTTCAATATTATTGTAATTTAAAGCTTTGTAATTTAATTTTATGGTGGTGACTGTAGGATAATATTTCACACTTGAACTTGGTTTCTAAGAATCCACACTTTTCTTAAGAATGGTGATAAATGCATCTCAGCAGTTCAGGAAAAGAGATACCGCTATCCAGGGTAGATATTGCTAATAGGGCTGCAGGCTTTGCCAGTGAACAGGGTGGAGGAGAATTTGGTTGGCTATAATGTTTGAGATTTGCAAACTCCTTATTCGCAGCGAGAAAATAATTGATTTGTTTTGTTTGTTTTAATTCCAGGAGAACGATGAAGTCCTGGTTGCTGGCTTTGGTCGGAAAGGTCACGCTGTTGGTGACATTCCAGGAGTTCGTTTCAAGGTCGTCAAAGTAGCAAATGTTTCTCTGTTAGCCTTGTACAAAGGCAAAAAGGAGAGACCCCGGTCATAAAGTTATGTTGTTATCAAGATGATCAATAAAGTTTTCTTCTAAGAAATACCTTTGTGGTTTTTAAAAAAGGGGTTTTGGCATTATACGTAGATTGTTTAGAAATGAAAGTTCAACATCTCTAATACCTTTTCTTTAATTAAGGAAGTCATTATTGGGCTATGGGCTATGTATTTCCAAAACAAATTTTTTATCTCTCTAGTTCTAGGGTTTGAGGCATTTGTTTTATGGTAGGAGGCATGACTTGATTAATTACTGCCATAAAGTTTGTATTCCAAATAACATAGCTCCTGTTTAATTCTGAGCATCAGTGATGATCAGACAATGGGTCTATCTAGTTAAGCTTCCAGTTTCTAACTACTTCACTTTAAGCACACTCAGATGACAAGTTAACTTACCACTATGGGAACACTTGTGTTTACATTTTTCACTTGCTTTGCACACCTGCATTTGAATAAAGTTATAGGTAACTTTTTAAGATCTCATGTATCTGGCATTCGTTTTCACTGTTTGGTCAAATGAAAGGAATTGCTTTATTTACTCTGCCACAGATATTTCCATTTGTTGGCTCCTCCCAGGTCTCCAAAACAAATATCTCAACAAGTTTTTCACTTAACACAAAAGTCCTGCATGATCAGACCAAAGGCCTATAGTCCAGTATCCTGTTCTCACAGTGGCCAACCAAGTGCGTATGGGGAATCCCATAAGCCAGAGAGCAATGTACCCCTCAAACTGCTAGCTGGGGAAATCCAGTAATGGCACAGGCCATTTTTAAAACAGTATGCTAACCAAGGAGAGCGTTTTAAGAAGAACCTATGCATAGTGAAATTTGTTTGGATCCATACTATCATGCCTGAAGCCATAATATGTTCTGTGTCTTTTGGGGATGATACTTGCAGATAAAGTAGTATCTTTATAGATGAAGTAGCATCTGGGACTTGCTACCAGTCTTCTGTGTTTCGATGTACAGTAGCTGCAGATGTCCATGGATAAATGGAAACAGCTCTGATTCTCTAGCAAACATATAGAAAACCCTTGTGCCTTTCAACCATCAACCAATCAAAACAGAAGCGCCAAGTCCCCTCCCCACCCACCCCTGCCATAAAAGGATTTTTGCTATCCATTTTCGGAGACCCTTGTCAGCTCTTGGTTTCTAGTCTGTTAGGTAGCTTCAGGTTTCTATTCTTTGCCACCACAACCAGCTGCCCTGAAAAAGCACCCCCAAACTCCTCTAATAATAAAAGGCACCAAAACTCCTGTTTATATTACTGCATTTTGGGGTTTCCAAATCTTGCAACATTTGCAGAAGCAAAACCATTAGATCATAGCAAGTAGCATTTATGTGAGCTGCCAGCTGGCCCAGGAAGCCTTTGCTTCAGAAAAGTGCAGGGAGTCTGAGCCTGGCAACCAATTTTAATAGTAGTCTCAAAAGATTACTCTAAACCTCTTGCTGATTACCTGGATGTGTGCATATCTCGACATATAAATTTTAGGATTCCCCAACACCCATGTTTCTAGCAAAAAGCAATGGGGAGTTTTAACAGGGTGCTGGAAATAAGAGAAAAGCATGTTGTTTCACAGATTTGGCAACGCTGCGGAGGAAATGTAAATATGTGAAGCTAAAGCTGTCTTGCTTTACGGATGCAATCACTGTATTGATGGCAAGAGTTAGTGCACTTCCAAAGAACAGAGTAAATCAGCTTACGCTTTCAGTCTCTCGAGTAAATGCATCTTCTAATGCAATTTATGAAGATGCTGCTCTTACTGCTGCTATATAAGGCGTAGTAGTGGGAATCGTTTCTTTCGGTATCCTTTTCTTCATCAATCCTTAGCCAAAAGAGGAGCACCATTGCTGTTGGAAACTGCTCACTCATCAGAATACAACCCCAAAGGATTGTCTGCAAATGCTAGAGAGCCGCCTTTCAGGCTGCTTGCTCTCGATTATGACACGATGCTAGCAGAAGAGGGGGTCAGACGTGTTCCACACTGGAGGCACTATGGCTCTAGAGATGCTCTTGGAGAAGATGAGGGGGCTATGCCACCTCAGATATGTACCTGAAGGTAACAGACGATCTGTTCCAGTAAGGGCTTGCTTTTCGGTTCAGCCTTGGCAGCTGCATGGGAAATCCCTCCACTTGGCCTGTCTCTTAAAAGCTACTCTCCTTATATCATTCCATGCCAGGTGTTTTCAATCTGCATGCAAGCTGGCAGACACTTCTTCCTCAGCCAGCAGTAGCAATACTACAACTTGAGTAATTTTATGTGGCTTAGATGTGGCATTTGTTTTATGGTGGTTGATGAATTCTTACCAAAATTGGGAAGCAAGGTTTTAGTCTTTACATAATGGAAAATTTGGAAAACAAAAGGGGAAGTTGTGTGTTAAGTCTGTGAGCGATGAATTCACGGTTATTTGGCTTCATAATGCAGGCAAGGGATAGCCAACATGGCACCCTCCAGATGTTTTTTGGACCACAACTCCCTTCATCCCTGACTATTGTCCATGCTAGCTGGAGCCAATGATAGTTGTAGTCCAAAACATCTGAAGGCCTAGCCATTCAACAATCAGCTTTACAGCATTTGTCTACTCATTAGTAAGTCCCACTAAGTTCAGTGTGACTTTCTCCCTGGAAAGTGAGTTGGTTTTTAGCAGGTTTCCTGCTGTTATTTTACTGTTTTAATTGTGCTTTTATATGCTGTAACCTGCCCCTGGGGCCTTCTGTTGACAAGTGGGGAAGAAACACAATAGAGAACAGCAATAAAAAGAAAACAACTGGTTTTTTGAGGATTCGTTCTGATATATTTGTGGAGATGTTATATGATGACACACCAAATAACTGTTACCCACATTTGCCAGTGCCTTTTACCAGCACTTTCCTTAGTGCAAAAAGTCTGGAGCTTTTTCTTCTTTTTTGGATGTGTGTGTGTGTGTGTGTGTGTGTGTGTACATATATATGAGTGCCAAATTTACTTGAATTATGTGATCTGTATTTGCCAGTAAGCAATCAAAGCTCCTCTGCAAGATACCAATGGTCTGGAAATGGCTCAAGAACATCAATAGTGTTGTACGCCACCTCAATCTGAGCAGTACAAAATTCTAGGAGTTCAAGGCAGGCTTTCCCCAGGCCCTGTGTTTGCTTTTGGAAAATATATGTTTATTTACACATATATACAACCTGAGCTTACAATGGAAGAGAACCCAACATTAACACCCCAAGAGGTCCTGGCTTCTCCCATAGCCACAGCAGCCTTGGACTTAAACAGACTTAAACATTGCTCTCAAAAGTTGCTCTCTGACTGCTTACAAACTCTGTTGCATAACTCCTAACTACAGTCCTAAACTCTCTAACCTAAAACACAGCATTGTCTTTTAAGCTAAGGGTGGACCTACACACAGGAAAAACCTGCTATAAATAAGTTAGAAATTAAATTGTTATAATGAAAGGGGGAAAAAACACTATGGAAAATTGCTTAGAAATTTTATTTTGCTCTCCATTGCCATGTGGTGGTGTATGTTTATAACGCATTAAAACACAGGTTTGTTTGTTTTTGCTAGTGTAGCTTTCTCCTGTCTCTCAGTTGATGGATGGAGCCCACTCATTTGCATATGAGTTTTGCCCGTGATGCTCTGCATTGTCTTAATTAGCCTGACTAATTTAGCTTTTGACACTTGCCAGTTTCCTAGGATTAAAGAGGTGTCTGATGCAGCATAATACACAAATGTCTTGATTAGATTTTAATACGCAGGAGTCTGGCACAGTTTTAACACACAAGCCTTAATTAAATTCTAACACTAGCTTAATTCAGAACTTAGGGTGTCTTGCACCCACAACTCATAACAATATCTTAGACTTGCTAGTGATTATTTAAGTTTTTTCAGGAATTTATGCTTATGAAGGGATTTATGATGACAACATTAGTGCTTTAGTTATGAGAAGGGATTGAGCATTTAAGTTCTGTAGTGGAAAAAGAAGAACCTAAGCTGTAATAGATCCATTGTTTGTATTGATTGCTTAAGGTAACGGTTTATAATCTATTTCATTATACATAATAAGCCTTTTTAATATGGAGTGTTTAATTATAATTAGTGACTATGTATATAGCAATATAATTCTGCATTAGGAGAGCTATTTTTTAATTTATTATATGACTTGTCTTTTAGCATCTTGAAAGGAAGATCTTCACTGATGTGCACTGGCTAGCTTAATATTTTTTAAAATGTACTTATTGTTCTCCTCAGTACCATTTGGAGGCCTCCTCACGTTTTAGGCTTTCTTGTCTTTGGTGCTGTATGCACACAGAAATGAACAAAAAGAAGGTATTTCATAAACACTGAATGAATTGCAGATTCCTAATAAATTTGCTTCTAAAGTGCTACTGTGCGTTTTGCCCTTATAGACTAAGACTAACATGGCTCCTGTTCTGAAATGTGCTTGCATACATCTGCAGCTAAGGTTGCTTCACAATGGCAGTTAGGGATATGAGGGCGTTCTGCCACTAGATGCCACTCTTAAGATGCTGAGAAAAATTCGGAGGTGGCGTATGGGCTGTTGACTGTAAAACGTTCAGAGCTTCTTTAGTGGAAAATCCCTTGGAATTGTTTGATGTAAGGGGTTGAATTGATCAAGCTTGATGCATTGAAGGACTAAATGTCTCCCATTTACTTCAAGGCATGCCAAACTGCTTCTGTCTCTAGAAGGGAAGACTGCTCCTGCTGGGTCTTGAAGGATTTGTAAGATTTTATTTTTTTGCTTCCCCGCAAGAAAATACACAGAATGGAAGAACAATTGAGAGATACATATTTTGGAAAGAACTGTAGAGAGGCTCGTTCAGACACATTCACTAAATGGAGAGTGGGGTTTTCCCAATGCTGCTGAAGGCAACAACAAATCAGAAAAGGGGACTTCAGGGAGGTATTCAGTGAGCTAAAGGAAGTAGTTAAGACAACAGGTTTATTGTTTAATGGCATGGAAAAAAGTTTACTTGGAACAAGGGAAGGAGGGGAATTATCAGTCAACAGCAAGTATGTTTAACCAAAAAAAAGTCATAGCAATGGTCTTAACATGAAAACATACAAAAATTGGACTCACAAATTAGTGGCACAAATCAAAATTTCCCCAAAAAGGAGATAATGGTAATTCAAACCTTAGGAGGAAGTTCATTTAAGGTCCACATAATTTGTTTACATAAACCTCCTGTTCTATTCTGCTACTTGCAAATTGGAAGGAATTTCACAATAAGGAGCGGAAGGGGATCCCAAGGCTAAACAATGCAGACATGTTAGGAAAACCAAGGGCCCCATCCCTGACCCTTTGGCACCTCACTTTGAATCTCACTCAGCTAGAGTGAGTAGAGCTTTTTCTTCTTTCATGAAGAATGCAGAGCAAGCCCCTGGCAGTGCAATCCTGTTTACACAGTTAAACAGAAGGAAAAACCACTATGTTCAATGGGGCTTAGTCCCTGATAAGTGTTCACAGGACTGCAGTATGAAGCTGCTTCTAGCACTTGCCTGTGTCTCTTGGGCTTCCAAACAACAGAATCTATCCACTTCACTGCAGTTGCAGAAACCAGCATTTGGAATCAGGAAGCAAATACACCACGATCTACAACTGCTCATTTAACGCCCATTTGTTCAGCTGCTGTTCCTCACAATTCAAGCCCATTTTGAATTGTTTTGTTTTTTATCTATGAAGTCCTAAATTATCTGAGGCCTGAATGTTTTATGGACCATTTTATTCTGTATGAACCTATCCACTCACTTAGATTGTCCTCAGAGACTCTGCTGCATATTCCCCAGGCATTCTAATGTACAGTGCATATCACACAATGCAGGGCCTTTCTCAGTTGTGGCACCTAGACTATAGAACACCCTCTCAAGGACTCACATGCCCCCTCACTAGTCAGCTTTAGAGCACAAGTTTAAAACCCCTCCTATTTTACATATTATTTGGGATAATTATCAATTACATTTTGCTATATTGCTGCATGATTGTTTCACATGAGCTTTTTTCATTCTTGCTAAGGCACCCTGCAGATCCTCATGAATGCGAAGATTGGATATAATCATTTGAAATAAATAGCTTTACCTCCTCCATCCTCACTCCTAGTGTTTCTGGGTGTGTGCATTTCATTTATACTGGACATACTTCTTGTACTCATCGGCTTACAACTTCCATCATCTAACTTCCATTAGATAAAACGAGTCACATATCAAAGTGCTCGCTGTTGACTATCTGTGGTATTAGGTTACATCTTAAATGGATGGGAGCACTTTATATACATAATTTGCAAATAAAAGTCCGGCGTGCATATAAGCTATTAGGCCACTTACATGGCTGCTGGCCAGGAAAAAAGAAGAAAAACCCACTCTGCACACACTACAGTAGCTTGAAGCATCGTCGTTAATTGCTTTCTTTCCAGTGTTCGGTCTCCCACCTGCCCATTTGTTGTCAGGGATTATGGAGCCAAACCCAAAGCACGTACTCTGCACTCTCAAGTCCACATAGAATATGGTACAGGGCAGAGCAGTAGTGGGAGAGGAGGGTCATCACAGAAAGTGTCTCCTGACTAGGCCAACTTTCAACATACCCTTGCAAAGCTGAGAAACACAACTGGGCTGTTATCTTAAGCTGTCTTAAGGAGGCAAGTCTGAAGAGGGGACCTGTTTTTGACTGGCCTTGTCCCTGGTCTTGTACCATACCTCTAAAACACAGCATAGGCCAGGAGCAATTCTCTGCTCCTTTCTCCAGCTCCATAATTAAGCTGGAGAGAGATGTGGATCTTTGGTGTAAGAACAAGCTCCAGCAGCTTTCCAGCTTTGAGCTGAAAATGGGAGCAAGGCTGCTCCCTACAACTGCATACCCTGTGCACAAAAGCTAATCACTGATTTCTGTCATCTCTGTGGGAAAACTGCTGTTTCACTCAGGTCCTCCTTGCTGGCTTTGCAGAGGCACCCACTTGGTCACTATGAGAAAAGGGTGTTGAATTGACGGGCCTATGGTCTGACCTATTGGGACTCTTCTTCTGTGAATGTAAACTGACTGTTGTGTTCTGTTGTAGCAGGAGACCCCCCCCCCTTCATTACATCGTAATGCACAAGCACCACACACACACCTCCCACCTCCCAAGTCTGGAGATGCCCCTTCTAGAGGGGCACCCCCCCCCCCCCAATGGTTGGTGTCTTGTTTGTCCAAGGGAGCCCTCGGATTTTTCCGGTAACACTGTTCAGGCAAGAGAAAGAACTGGCTGGCAGCAGAGCGTGTGTGAAAAAGAGTGGGCAGGAATAAGAGAGATTCCCTGTTGTTGTTTTTAAAAAGAAAAGGCAGGGGTCTCCACTTGTTAAACTGAAACAGCTAATGCTACACTTCAAGCAAAACCCTCTTTTGCCCAACAGAGATCACCTAGAGTCTGCCAATGAGAGCATTTGTGTACCTTTGCATTACTTCCTGCCAGCTGAGTCAAGTTCACACTTTTTACTGGGTGGAAAATAAATGTTGCCTCAAGGAAGCCAAAGTAGGGCCTTTGAAGCCAAAGTAAATGTTTAAAAATGATCCAGTTGCTTGACCTTAATATAAAAATGGTTTTACACCTAATAAATAGCTCCTCTGCTATTAATTTTTATGTAGCCCCCATCCCTACATGTAAGATTATAAAACAAAGGGATTTAAAAGGAGAGAACGGAATGAAAACGACAACATATTTATTTTATTTTTCTGTCTAACTCCTCCTAACACTCATCAAAATTCCTGATTTGTAGGCCAGGTGTATAAATATGAACAAGAGGTTGGAGCTGGAAGTCTGCCAGTCTAGTTTCCAACCTAGTACTATGACCTCAAGTTTTTTAAAAACAGCAACAACTGTATCTAGCAATTTTTGGGATTTGTATGCGGGTATTGATTGAAACTCAATCAAAACAACACTGAGTTGAGCCTAAGAAGCTCGTGTGTCCTATTTTATAGAGGACAGTCCTCTATTTGAAAGGCAAGTCCAGTATGAATACAATAAACCATGAAAAAGGGGAGCAGGGGTCTTGAAATTGCCCTTCAGCAGCACCTGCATAGCAGACAGAATGCACACAGGTTCCTGGTCAGCCTGCCCTATTATGACAATATGTAGCATATTTCAATTGCAATTATAGTAAACATCTTCTAAATTTGCATCTGTACACATAAATTGGTGCTTGCAAGTTTTATGCAAATTGCAGTCTTCTTTTCCGCTACTCTTTGATGATGCATATCTTTTTCTTTTCGTGGGGGATGGAGCAGGGTTGGTGTATAAGTGGCTAGCCTAGATTAGCTACGTGATAACAGAAAGCTTAACAGTACTGGGCTGTTAAATAAAAAGCTGTGTTCAGTTTGAACTCTGTACATGACCCAAGCCTATGTAATTTGTTTGGTTCTCAGTGGTGCAAGTATCGCTGTGGTGGAGAGGGAAAGCCCTTGTGCCTTGAGCCAATGATAATCCCCTCACAGACACATGCCATTCATAAGCAACAATCTGCACCTTGCCCCAACTAAATCCAGAATCCAGTACCGCTTCTACATGCAAGCTAAACCCTTAATTCAGCCAATAATCTCCCATTAGTAATAAATGAGTATCAACCAGCAAGCACACACCTAATTAAATTAAGCACCCTTTCACACTTCTTGAGAAGCCCAAGTCTGTCCCTTTCTCAGCAAGAATGAGGGCATATTGCTAATAGACTGTGTTAATTAGGTCAAGAGTATTCCTTTTTCTGCATTTCCGAGAACTTCCATGTTCACCCCTTTCAGCAAAGGCAAGAACATCTTGCTAAAAATAGACCAGATGAGAAGAGATGTCACTATTGCTGGGCTTTCACCCTGTGGCATGACAGTTAATTAACTCAGGATATCCCAGGAACTCTCCATGTGCTTTTTGTTATGAACACTCAGGTATGAGCCCAGACTCCCTGTGGAAAAGCACCTCTAGCAGTGAGACACACTTTCCCTATAACCACATGCACAGGGCATCACCACTTCATTCAGGCTTCTGCCTGGGAGGTTGCTCCACACCACGCAGGTTTAGTTTTATGGAATATTTTACCCCACCCCCAGAACCCACCAGGTCCACCAACAGGGGACAAGTGCAAAATAGTGCCTTGAAAAGGGAGGACAGACATAACATTAATGAAAAGAGTGCTCCCATTTCAACCTAGGACTTCGTTTTCCATAGAACAGCTGAGCTCATGGTCCTTTCACGTATAAACCCTACCACTACCTTGCTTAATATCTGACTAGCTGAACTAAAAAAATTTTTTCCTGGTTTCTATGTTTTGCTTGGTCATAAGGCAATTGAGGATTTTTCAAAATAAGAGTGGCAGTTTGTCTCTCTCCCTCTGCTTAGCTTATTTGCTGGGCTTCTCTCTGAAAACAAATTTGTTGGCAAGCAGAGGACTGGCCAGGAGATGTTGTAATTCCTGCTGTGAAATAAGTGGCAGTGATTCCTTCCTGTCCATCTATGTTTCACTGAGCCCCCAAAACACAGAAGGAAGAGTTACTGTGCAGCAAGAACTTATGTGATTTTGCTAATCTCAATCATCGGCGTGTCCTGTCATTTGGGCAGTGTGTCATGGAGGAGCTCCAGCCTCCCCTAGTAATGTGCACCTGACTTTTTGAGGGTTTTCCTTCAATTAAAATCAGGTGGTAACAATGACCAGGGATGGTTATCATTGCCTCTTTCTGGTACAAAGTTTTATCGATGATTCTAGTGCAGTGAATGATTAGTTGTGTACTTACTGATATGCTTTCTTTTACACTCTTTACCATAAGGACCCAGGGTGGGTTACAACATCAGAAGATACAATTATAAAGATACAAATAAAACAATCAAAATGCTAAAAAAAAATTGTTCCAAATGGAAGAGAGCTCCAATTCATACAGCTGCAACCTCAGTTCCTGAATGCTCACATATAAGCAATATGCATTTGGAACCTTCAAATAGTGCAATTGTAGCGCTTTGGGTATTTTCCCCTGGAAGTGCAAATTTCCTGACTTCTTGTCACCTGGAACTATCCCAAATGCACCCTCTTATCAGTACTATTACATATGTAAAAACAACAACTGCATTTGGGAGCACTTGCAGGTTATTAAAAATTAGGCCATGTTTTCCTTTGCCTTTTATCCCATTTAGTACCAGCACTTTGATTACAGCCATATTGCCCCAAAGCTGCACCTGCTACAACCTGGTACGCTTGATGCCTGGCCCAGTTCATATATAACTTACTCCAGCTCACCTTCTTTCCCTTTTCATTGCATTTCCATTTTAACATCTTGCTTCCCTCTTCATCTTCTTCTATATTGTTCCTCAGCTTCCTGCTTTTGTGTTTAAAAACAGAAGACTGACTTTTCAATAACCTCTGCAGAAGCCCAAGACAAATGACATTATTTAATGATTAGAATAGCTTCTTTTCTTCCCATTTTGTACCACCAAAATGCATAACGTGCTTTTCAAAACTTTACTATTTTCTTATTTTAGCTCCGTTTTTTCCTCATTTTCTTTCAGTGTTTACTGTTAGGTTATAATGAAAAATCTTAAATAAATTACTCATGAGGAGTGTGCTGTCAAGAAAATGTTGAAATATTATTGGTGGCTACCCCACAATGATGAAATCTTTGGCTCTGGAGGTCTGCCAAAAGTTGAGAAGGAATATTTTCTAGGAGGTATGGTTGCAATAATCACCATACTTTTAAGATACACACCCTACACAAATAATATTGAGAACAGTAATTTGTTAAGGCTACTGGGAATCATAGCTCTGTGGGGGTGAATTACACATCCCATGATTCTTGGGGAGGGGGGACAACTGTGCTTTAAATCCATGGTTTGTATGCAGCCTAAGCAACCTTTCTGTCTGGACTAGAATTTGGTCACTGGAGCTGAAGCTGTTAGTGTTTTACTGACTATATTGTATATACTTGGTATCTTAACTGCTTTTTGGAATGCTTCTTCTTTTCAGTTTGCAAGATAGTGTGGGGTACAAATATACACACACATCAGAATCTATATTATCTTTTTCTGCTCTTCTGAGAAAATTGAGAGTTGGCAAATCATCATTTACAGGTTCCATTGTTCCATTGTTACTGCCAAGTAGGAATAACAGAGAAACCTACCTGGTCTAACTATACAAGTTCTGAAGTAGTGAATTTGGCAATAAACTAATTAAAAGTACACAAAGAATAGAACTTGTAAATGCTTTCTTTCTGCAAATACTGGATTGTTTCTGAAGTATTTCAGCTGTTAGTTTAAAAGGATTATTCATAAGTGATTTTTACTGATGTAAATAACCATTTAGATGTGTTTTGTGGATATTTATATATTCATAAAACTGCATGTGTTGCTGTTGTTTAAAAAATAAACAATATCTCTAGCTCACTGCAACCACAATTTTAAAATAGGATGCCTACACTCTTAGGTACTCCCAAATTACAATATCCACATATTTTACTTTGTACCTTGCCCCATCCAATACCAGTCATGGGTTTGTTGCTGATTAATAGCTGGGTTTATTCAGAATGGTTTAATCTTTCCACTGCACAAGGTGGGGGAAGATGTATTCCACAGAGGTGTATGTATTATAGCTGGAACACTGCATATTTCTCATCTGGAAAAACCTTGTCTTGGTAAGGTCCCTACTTTCTCTGTTTCAAAATGCTTCTTGTTTATCTTATCATTTTCTATTGCTAGAAGTTAAGCTAGGATGCTTGTCAATATTGAGCAGACACTGAAAACAGGTCTATCAGCTGCAGAGGCAGATGACAACTTGAACATTAAAGTTTGCTTCTCAAAACAAGGGCAGGCAGGGAACACTGTCAGTTGAGAGAACCTCTGGAGTTATGTTGGGGAGAAAGCATTTAAGTAGCCCTCTGTGCAGCTACCCATTTGCCATATGCACTGCAAAAGGCAATGTGGTTTCAAAGGCAAAATGCCATGCTTTCAGCAAGGCAACCTGGGTGTCTGCAGTAATGAACGAAACAGGGGGAAATGTTTGCACAGCATGGAATAGCATCCTTATGTTTCCTTCCAGTCCGTGACATTTCTCTTTTCTTTTTTCCCCTTTTTTAGTTTTGTGTTAAAAGATAAAATCTTGAAAAGAGATACAAATTAGCTTTGCTAAAGAAACTTCTCTGGGAGGGAGGAAAATGAAGAAGCCATAGAAGAAATGTTTTCTCTGTCTCAATTCTTGCTTCGCAGCCATGACTGACTAGTTGAATTGTGACCTAACATGAATAAAAAGGCACTCAAATGGCTTGAATCACTAGTATAAAGTTCCGAAAATGGGTTTTGTTGGTTGTTGCCAGTGATGAAGATACACCATTGAACGGCTGACTTATTGTTAAGATAGTCTGACAAGCTAGATCCTTTTGCATCAGAATGGAAAAAGAATTAAATAGTAATCCTAAAATATGTAAGCAGAAGTTCTACATTTTCACTGATGGCTATAAGCAAACTAGAACTTCTTAATCTGAAAACACTGGCATTAGGCCACTGGTTAAATTCCTCATACTTAAGGAAAATCCCAGGTGACTGTCTGAACTCTATTGAACCAGGAGAAGGGTAGTGGAACTGTGCCAAACATCTTGCCCTCATAAATGGAACATATAAAACTGTATCATTTTCTTGAGAAATAGCACTCCTTTAAAAGAGAAAAATATTGGCAAAATAGAAGGCTGTGCATACTCTAGACTAAAACAAAAAACAAATCCAAAATTTGCATGAAACCAAATTGTGTTACTCCCACAAATAATACAAATCGTTTATTTGCTTGCTTTGTGTAATTTATTTTGCTTTTAGATGTGAGAGGAAGGAACTGTACAAAACACTTCATTGCGTAGCTTGCAATCCTGTTCTCTTTGGTTGAGACATCAACAGTTAATGCTGGAACATATGCTTTGCATGCAGAAGGTCCCAGCTTCTCCATTTTATTTTATTTTTTTAAAATTGTTGTTTTAACAGGCGCCATGAGAAGACTCCTCTTTTTCTGATACCATGGAAAGTCACTACCACTAAGAGTATACTATGCTGGGCTACATGGACTAAGGCAAAGTTCAGATGCAGTATCCCTAGCTTCATCAACCATTTATCTGAACTGGTTTAAGTCAGCTGCTCATGTTCATATCATCTAATATAGCCCTCCTCAATTTGGTGCCCTCTGGATGTCTGGGACTCCAACTCCCATCAGGCCGAGTCAAAATGTCCAAGAGTCACTTGAGTTCACAACATCTGGAGGGAGCCAGGTTGGGAAACACAGCTCCTACTATTCTTGCACGGAGCAGTTGTTCTTCCCCAAACACACCACAAGCAGGTAGCCAAGACCAAACCCTGGCTTCTACTGGTGGTTTGTTTGGTTGAAACAGACCAGAAGCCTGGGTTCACATTGGTCAGTGCAGTCCGGGGTGGGCACACCCATGAGGGGGGGCAAGGCACAGAGGGCACCCTCCCTTGCACCACAGTTCAGGGTAGGAGAGTGGTAGGGAAGTTGCTGCCCACTATCCTCCTGCTCTCTGCCACCAGGTCAGACCTGACCCAGGGAGCAGATCTGCACCAGGCACAAGCATCGCAGTCAAGGCGCAGCTCCTTCTGGCACAGAGCCAGGCTCTGTTGAAGGAGCCTGCTGTGGGGGCACCTGTTTGCGCCCCCTCTCAAAATTGTGCTTGGGGCCATGGCCCCCACAGCACCCCCCACGCTACGCCTCTGGTTCACATGCCAGTCTGTGGCTTGTTTCCTGGCATCAGGAGCAGGAGAGGAGTGAAGCACAAACGTTTAAACAGCACACACAAACTTCCTGTTCATTGACAATAAATTGAAGTTTATGGTTTAAAGTCACATGCAAACTGGGCCAGAGTAACACTTCTCACTGTGGTGGTTATAATTACTCATGTGGAATCCACTTAATAATAGTGGAGACTTACCTAGGTAACGTAAGGTGTAGTCTTTATTCATGAACCAAAGACCAGTACAAGCCGAAGTTAACATAAAACCCACTAAACTACCTTAAGTGGAAGCTAAACCATTTTTTTAATATTATGAAGAAAGCTGCTGCCATATATTACCAGTTAGTGAACTTTGGAGTCTTTACTTTTAACTTCAACAATGCAACACTGGAATTTTTAGTCATCTTTATATTCCTTATTCTTTTAAATAACACCCACTCAATGCAGTAACAAATACACATTGTGTGTAGTCTGTCCAGGACAGTGGGAGGGAAACTAAGAGGTATATCTCTGCTATGATGCATCTCAGCAACGTGACTGACATCAATAGAGCAGTGACTGATTTAAATGGAAGTGAAATTAATATCTGGACGTTTTTTGCTAATTGATTTCATATATTAACTGTTAATTAACCTCTTGAATGGATAAGCCAGATAAACATATGTAACATGAAGACTATTATTGGGCATTTAGCAGAGTCCTAATTGAAGCTACTTGGTATTAAACAGGTTCTCAATGCAGCTGTACTTTTTACGAAGCCTACTCTGAGGAGAAAGGCAGCACAAAGAGAAGGCAGGGGGGAAGTGACGCAAAACATTGAGGGCCATTTTAAAGCCAAGACAGCTTAATTTAGGGTCAACGTTTAACATTACATTTTTCCTACATGGAAAATGCTTCACTGTAGAAATAACATGAAACAAACTAGGTGGGAAGCCAGCAGCCATGTTTCCTGTTTCACATATAATGACAGGCCGGTGGTGAAGTTTAATTGTAGTATCAGAGAGGTACAAAGGTGAAACTGTCCTCATGCCAATCCACCCCCCAGTCCCGTCCCAACAGCCTGGCTCACTTCTGGTATTGGAACAAATCTGAGGGCTAAAGTGTTTAGGTGACTGTGAAAAGGTAATAAAAAGGAAGTGCTCATACTGCACAGCACCTCTGAAGTAAAAAATTACACACCCTTCCTCAGGGAAGACACATAAACAACAATTGTGACTGCCACATCATACCCAGTTTGGTCCCAAGTCAAATGTGTGCATTGCTACGTGTATATGACTGTGTGTACAGACTACGTGAGAACTCACAGCCAGTTCTAGATGTTCATGTGTATGAAGCCTATAAACACCATGTCTGATCCTAACACACGAAGAGTGCAGCAGCAGTTTCATGCTGATTCTTCAAGGAAAGTGTTTTCTGTAATGTGTGACGCAATCTGTGTATTGGTAACTTATAAATGTCGCTAATGGGTCTAAGCCAAGGCAAAACAGCAGCACGGGAACCATTTCCTACAAAATTATTCCTTTTCATAGAAGCAACTGAAAGCAACAGAAGCTAAGGTAGGTAGAAACTTTAAATTCCTTTGACAATCACCAATGTTGTCTTTTTGTGGATATACTTTGTGAATTACTTCAGAAATAAGTTACCCCAAAACAGTTACTGTATCAGGTTTGGGAAAAGAGAACAGACATTTCTTTCCTGCCAAGACCATGTATCATACTTGTTGCAATTAGAATTGCTTCCTAAGACTTGGTTATAATTAACACATGGATGTTAATGAACCATAGCCTCTGCTTAGGCTTCTTGTGGTGATGTTGATGTTATCCTCAGTTTCCTGTCTGAGCTGAGCTACAGGACTGGTGGGACATCTTTATGCTTCGCCAATACCCATGCTCCTGTTCAGAATCTGAAACAGAAATAATGAAAAGCAGAATCAAAGGTTGGGAACTGGAACAGGATGGATATATCAGCATGCACTAGACTTGCTTAAATTAAGTCACTCCTGATTTTGATTTTTTTTAAATGATTTTTTTGGTGACCTCTCCTTCAGCTACTAAAATGGTTATTGGCAGTGTTTCAGTATACTGCTTCACTGCAGATAAAAAGTGCTCGGGTATAAGTAGCAGGGGTGCCAACTTGAATAAAATATTAGGGGAGGCAAGTAAGCCCCACCCCACATAATCAAATGCCCAAAATGCCAGTTGTTGTTACAGGGGGATGGGATTCCACAGAAGCAGCACAACTAAAGAGAAGGCCCTTCAATATACAGTGGTCCCTCGGGTTACAGACGCTTCAGGTTACAGATGCTTCAGGTTACAGACTCCGCTAACCCAGAAATAGTACCTCAGGTTAAGAACTTTGCTTCAGGATGAGAACAGAAGCGGGAGGCCCCATTAGCTAAAGTGGTACCTCAGGTTAAGAACAGTTTCAGGTTAAGAATGGACCTCCAGAACAAATTAAGTTCTTAACTCAAGGTACCACTGTATATTTAATGCGTTTTACAGTTGAGGAATGTCTACAGAACCTATTGCACAAGTCATACAACCAAAGGAAAAGCAAATGACACTCTGGGCACCATTTTTACATGAAAAGTAGCATTGGTTTCTAACCCTCATTAGCCCCAGCCAACATGGCAAATGACCACAAAGGATAGCGGCTGAAGACCTGCAATTTCTGGATAACCACATGTTCCCCATATGTTTTACATGTGTGTGTGTGTGTGTGTGTGTGTGTGTGTGTGTGTGGTCACTCTTGTACAAAGTATCAGGGTGGTGTACAACAAAAGTTACAGAAGAAGAAAAATATATTTTTTTAAAAAAAATGGTGATAAAATATGCATGGGGGGGGGGGGGAGATGAAGTATCCTAAGCCAGAATGCCAATCACCATCACAGACATCTTAGCTGGTAGATGTGAAGTACTTGTACTATAATAATCTGCAATTGCTAACTTCAGAAATAAAAAGGATGCACAAGTTTAAGGTTTAAGGTGATGATGAAGATATTAACAAACAAAAACAGTGTTATATTTTAAGCATTGATAATCAGATCCGGAAGAATATTTAACAAATTGGAAAAGAGTAACATGGCTTTTAAATATGAAATTTTAAGTAAGATTTTTTTACCTCTTTAGTCAGCACTTGTAGTCTGCTCAGAATTGGCTTTTGCATAACTCAGAGGCAGATTGAGACCCACCATTGGGCCTACGATACTCAGCCATGAAATAATATAGTTTGTATTCCTACAAAGCAAAAAGAAAGCTTTTTTAACACTCCAGCTGTCTTTAAAAGCTTGGATATAATTTTAAATGGCTACCAATTTTTATAAAATTGATACAACATTGCACACATCATTACTATGGAGGAGGGGGAAATCCCAAAATGCCCTAAACGGAAGTTCTGACATTCCAAGTTTTGTGTAACAATAATCTGAAACCGCCAACTTTAAGGTCGTAAAAATCCAGAAAAAATGATTTTCCTTATAAACAAAGCATATCTATACATAATAAAAGCTGCAACCAAAGAAATGAAACAAAGAACAACACAATGAACTGTCAATGAAACATCTCAACAGATCTAAAAAACCTACTCCCAAATCAAATCTACTAAAGCTCTGATGCTAGGTCTAGCATAAAGCCTGTTTAAACAAGAACATTTTACACAATCTTCTGAAGACCTGCAAGGTTGGGTTCAGTGGGTACAGCATTGCAAAATATTAGCATATTCTAAGCAGAGTCCCTCTAAATCACTGAAGTAATTAGGGAAATGGTATCTCGAGTTCCAAATCATGGAAGCTAGAAGATCAGACCTTGCTTGTAATCTTGTCTCCCATCACACATTTATCTTTGAAACCATACAGTCAAACAATTCTTTTGAAGAAGAAGAAATGAAAACAAATTCTCAGAATTCCCTGGGTCATATATGAGTAGCCAGAGGCCATAAGAAGCCCCTGCAGATTATATTTTCCACTCAAGTCTTTTAATCATAGAAATTCCAGAGGAGCCTAGTCCACACATTAATAAGAAAGAAGACCAAGTAAATATTATGAACATGAAATTTGAGAAACACCTCCTAAAATGTCCAAGGACTATCAGCAACACCCCCAGGTTTATTACAGTATAAGATAAAGAACAAGTTTAAAGAATTGTGCCTTATTTCTAACCTGAGTTTGTCTGGCTACAACAGTACACTTTTACTTGGTTATTTAGGGTGAATATGAGAACCTAATAAACCTCACACTGATACTACTTGCCTGCTTTGTTTATACGAACTGGATAACACCGCAGACATAAATTCATTTGTCCGGCAAGGATGAAGAACAAAGAAAGGCTGTCCAAGCAATGGATGCTCCTGAAAAAGATCAGCCATGCTTATATTATTTATATAGCACTTTCAGTATCCAAAGTAGTTTACAATCATTATTGCATTTGTAATGTTAAGTTCTTAAGGTTCTCATTTTACAGATGAGGAATGGAAGGTTAAGCGATAGCAACTTGCCAAACACCAATAAATCTAAATCTAAGACTTTAGACTAGGACTTCTAAATCCAAGACCAATATTCTTTCTGATAGATTACACTATTTATGTGTCATATTCACTTCTCTACAGAAATATTAATAAATGAAACACCCAAGGCAATTAACATTCTTTTTTTTAAAAAAATAAACATTTTAAACTTAACAACAAAACACAAACAAGTTAGAACACAAAGGTCCAGTAGATAAAAGCACCAAAAGTGAGAAATCCAGGCATAATCAGACTCCAGCCAGGTTGAAAGTCTGCTGAAACAAAAACATCTTCAAACAGCACTGGAATAGCATCATAGTGATGATGGTAAGCTAGATCTTCCAGGGCAAAGAGTTCCACAATAACAGAGAAGGCACTTTTACACGTTCTTGCCAATGGCACTTTGGATGTATCTCACCAGTTGATCTCACTGAGCAGACAGGAATGTATGGAAGGAGACAGTCCTTTGAGTATCCTCATTAGACTTTGAACAGTGATCAAAGTGACCTATGTTAAAACTAAATTTATATAATCAAGCTATATTCCAACACAGTTTAGCATATTGACACAGGAAGAGAGATACCAATTATACAAAGCTATGAATGATATAAACATTTTTAAAGAAGCATCATAAACTTTATTAATTTATTACTAAACATGAATTTACACAGTATCAAGCTATCTAAGACCTCTACTGGGTTCTCTGGGTATGCAGGTTTTCTGCCATTTGTTAATATTTTAGCAGTTCCCAAGTCTAGTATGTACATGCAGAAAGCAGCCTTAGGCTTCAGGGATTCAGTGTGCCAACGAATTATAACTATGTGCAATCACAGTAGTGAATCATCTGGATATTAGGCCAGATGATTAAATAGATAGTATATATTAAAAATAGTAAGATGAGTACACTTTGAGAACACCCTGAAGATATTTAAGAACACCAGCTCATGTTAGAGTATCACTTTATAAAGACTATACAAGAGAAAATAAGCTATTGGGGAAAACACAAATTAAAGGGATTAAATAAGGGATTAGAATTGCTGGATAAATAAAAACATGTAATCCTTAAAGAACTTATTCTCTTGAAGGTATGGAGAGGGAATTATAGAGGTACCACAAATTCCGTGTTTATTTCCGTAATTTGGTCTGTTCCACGCTGGATCCACTGAACTCTTCTACAGCAGTATGAGAGTTGTCTAAGAATATTAGTCACTGTTGGATTTCAAGAAATTGCATTTGGTTCACAACAAGAGTTATTTTTTAATGCATTCCTGCAGTACAACAATATTCCCTAGGAAGACATTTTGAGGCTACCTTTATGCTCCGCAGTGACCCGCACCCTCCACACACACACATCAAATGTAATGATTTTAAACTGGAGCCTAGCATACTTCAAGCCTAAAAAATACATTCCAAACAAATACCAAGAATGTCAAATACGACTACAGTCTAGACCAGCCTCCCAGCACTCCAACCCATGCCATATGGGTGTTTGGGACTACAACTCCCATCAGACCCAGCCAGCACAGCCACCCGGTTAAGGAAGGCTGGAAAACAAATTATCTGGCCATCTGTAAGATTGAATACTAATGCTTTCTCTATTCACCAACTTACATGTACAGTACATTGAAACCAATGAATGTTCTTTCACATTAAAGCACAGCCTACATCTGCACTGCTACAGATCTCAATTTACCAGCTACACTTTTGTAGACCCAGGACTGATTTCCATGTCTGATTACACAATGAAACAAAATGCAGCAAGTGCCAACATTCAAGACTGACTTGCCAGCCAGAAACTGGAATTCTGCAAACATGTAATCCCATGTTTAGACCCGAAATACTAAAATGGACTTTGTTGCTAATTTCCCCTTTCCTTTGTATCTCTGTCCTGCCCCAAACAAATCTGCTCCAGAGTATTGAGAACAATTTGGGAAGTAGTGTGGGGAAGACTGTAGGAAAAAGGGAGGGTCTGTGGAAAATACTCCACCCCCCTTTTCACTCACATAAATCTCCACTGGATCAAAGAGCCTTTTGTCAATGGAAATTCACAAAATTTATTAATTCAACAAAATTTATGTAGAAGAACACTAAAAATTGTTGGGGCTCCTTTTATTTTAATCCTGAAGACAGCCCAAACTACCAATTCATGCAAGTATGCTACCATCTGCTATCCATGCTAGTGAACTGATGCCATTCTGTATTATGAAGTAAATGCCAATCTGAATGAAAATATATTATTTCACTCAGCTGTTAGACTGAATCTGAAATATATGAAAATACTTCTAGCAAAGACAGATTTCTGAAAAAGACTATGTCCTGGAACTGGCAACAAGAGTTTTACCAATGACAAAAAATTAACAAACACAAATTATAACACAGCTAGCAGGTAGCTATCCTATCTTCAAACTAGAAAGTCAGCCTGAGAAGCCATGGTGCCATCAATTCTCTCTCCTGGTGGCTTTCCAGTTCCCCTATATAATCTATTTATACTTCCCATGTGCTTCTAGATCTCGCCTCTCTCATCTTTCCTCTCTGCTTGTCTCTTCTCTCGAGGACACTGGCTAATATGCTCTAATATCAGAGAGACACAAATATTGTGGTCTCACTGGCTTCATTAGCATTACTGATGGGATGCCACAAAGAGAAGCACCTTTGTCCTAGGCAGCTAACAGCTTTGCAGATAATTTCTATAATGCCTTTGGCACAACCACCTTGTTCCCATTCCTTACAGTTAACTCAACTTGCATACACTTCCTGCCCCTTCCAGCTCTACTGAATTGCAGGTTATAAGCTACTGAGGCAGGTACTTGCCCTCCTACACTCTGTAAAGTTGGAACTCCATCACTGATGTGATGGGTTCTTTCCCCCAATATAGGATGCTTACTGACATACAATACACACTACTTTGTTAGCAATGTTTTGCTGAAGATACTGAATATTAATTACACACACAAACACCATGATCAGCTTAACCAATAACATGCACGTTCAGATTTTTGTTAGAATTCCTGATTTTCCATCTAGACACAAAAGCAATTTCACATGCTGAATTTTCACAAAAATGTAACATTAAGACTATTCACACAACAAAAAATAATATAATCTCCTTAGTTTTACAGTATGTATATTTAGATACTTTGTTGTTGTTGTTTTAACATGCTGTTGTTAATCTAATTCTATGCTACCAACAGTCAGAACACTGTTGCACTAAAACAATGAACTGACAACCTTTCCCCAAACATTTTCTTTGACCTACATCTTGAGTATCTGTACCCAGCATAGTGTCTTTATCTTGTTTCATCAGATAATGGCTCTGATATAATGAAGGTCATCCTGCTATTATACACCATTTTCTGTGTCAAGGATATTGCATTTTCCCACAGTTCAAACTAAATATATTGTTACTGGGAAAATAAGATTTTCTCCTGAACTAGCAGGGTCGCTGGAATATGGAATGCTGTCTAGAAAAGGATGGAACAAAAGTCACAGAAATCTATTGGATAGTGTGCATGACATCAACGGTATTAAATAATAACACTGCGTCCCTACTTATGCACACATTCCAGTTATGTCTTGCCCATGTCTTGTTGTGCTGTGAATATGAACACATCAACTCTTCTTCAAGTTGTTTCCCTCTCCTCCTCATTCACACACATACACACATACTTACCTTGCGATTTTATCAATTATTGTCAATTATTGTAAATCACTCCTGAAGGAGTAGGTTCAAAGTCTTGGGGTCAATTACTGTCAATTGCCCCTGAAGGAGTAGGTTCAATTAATTTCTGTAAAGTGACATGCCCAGGTGACCTGAGTGCCTTTTATGAGCTCTGGCTGATTTTTATTTTTCAAAAAACTAGTTATGGCCATTTTTGGACTGCAACACCATGAATTGGCAACCTCCAGATTGGATTGTTGCAATGCACTCTATGTGGGGCTGCCCCTGAGGTTGGCTTGGAAGCTGCAGCTAGTGCAAAATGCAGCAGTTCGACCGCTCACTAGGGCAGAATACTGCCACCATGTTACGCCACCACTAAAAGAATTGCACTAGCAACCAATTAGCTACCAGGCTAAGTATAAGGTGTTGGTACTGGTGTACAAAGGCCTATACAGTTTGAGACCCAGTTTAAATATCTAGTTATTTAATTATGTATCACATTTATAGCCCCCCTTTCCCCCAAGGAGCTCAAGGTGCCATACATAGTTCTCTTCCTTCCCATTTTATCCTCACAACAACCTGAGAGTTGAGTTAGTGGCTCACTGCCACCCAGTGAGATTCATGGCCAAGTGGAGATTTGAGCCCTGGTTTCCCAGATCCTAGTCTGGCACTCTAATAATTACACCACACTACCTAGAAGATCACTTAACTACTTATATAATCAAATGATCACTGCACTCTGCAAGAGAGCCCATACAAATGTAGGAATCAGACCTCTAGTATGGAAATACCTGCTTTTTGAAACTCTCTCCTGTTATGTATCAAAGAGCTGGTACCTCTATTATATTTCCGGCACCTATTAAATAACTTCTTTTTCCAACAACACTTTTAAGTGGAGATTCTTTCCCCAGTCTCTGTATTAGGCTTGAAATTGCTTTTAGATACATTTTTACTGTTAAAATTGTTGAATCACTTTGGGATGTTTCACAGGAAATGATTCATAAATGAAATATATTTCAGATCCAGGTAAGTCTTCTCTTTATAGGCTGAGTGATCCCTATTGTGCACTCTGGAGCACACATCAGACACATCATACAGATAATTTACCTCATTCAGCAGCAAGCCTACCCTCCCTTTGGTACATGTAAACATGATTGCCTTTGAATCAAGACTATTCTGAAACAAAAAAAAAATGCAGATTTTCACTTTTGACTGACTATATCAATCCCCCAAAGTTGCTACTTTAGTTTACACTCAACACTCAAGTAGTTTGGAAGGAAGCTATATTTTTCAAACTTTTGTGCTAAGACTTTTATATGATAAGCTCAACCATGTCCTTTTGTTTGTGAGTTGTTAAAAAGTCTGATGTACATCCAAGGTTAAACCAATGAAATGGAGGCACACTAAAGCAAGTTGTGGATAGTTGCCAATGCAATGAAGGTTATCGAAAGAGTTAGCAGCTTGGGGAATTGATAATGGAAAACTCGCTGCTCGTGTAGTTCCTAGAGCAGTTTCCAAAGCTACTGCTTCGCCTTTCTTTGTCCAAGCCACCAACTGGGATTGAGATATAGAAAATAGTATAGAGACATAGAAAGAGGACTGTATAAACAAAGTAAGAAGGCCAAAATACATATGTTGAAAAACTTTCTACTATATGAAGTTTCCTTAATTTTCGTGTCTGGAAATCCTCTCCACAAAGGCGAAGTAGCATTTAGTTTCCAGATGTCAGGCTTATATATCAGTGATGAAAAGAAACATGAATCACACTGAGTTTTGCAAGCACAAACCTATTTAAATGAAAAATCAACTTAGTTTAGTTATAAATTAATCTTTTGTGGGTGAAACTGCTACTGCAGTAGACATTTCCTGATTAATGTGTGTTGGAATTTTGCAGGAGGCAACCTGACATTTACAGGAGCAAAAGCGTCTTCTGGACAGGAACAAAGCATCAAAAAGTGAAAATACTTTTCTGAAACTTAAAGCATTATTTCCCTGCAAAGAATGTGACAGAATCATAGACATGAAACAAAGGGTCTACTAGAATTTCCCCTCCACCAACCTACCAGGCAAATTGATTTCCCACCATTTTCTGTATCATGGATTGTCAGACAGAAGATTCTGCTTGACTCTCTTTTTCAAAAGATCTTATTATGAAGGAAAGCCAGGAAATGCTTAATGACACATTGAACCTAATGATAATTAGTTTTATCTTCTGCTGTAGAGCAATTCAGAGCGAAAACAGGAAGATAGCAGCTGTGATATTTTTAAAAAGCTTTTTGTTTTGCAATCTGAAAATAGGAATGCAGTCCTACACTAGGAGTTTGATGGCCCCAAAAGCCATTACATTATGGGGCAAGCTTCTTTTTCCAGCATGTGCAACAGCAGCATTCAATAAAGACAAATCTTTCTGGTTTCAAGTCCCTTATGCTTCTTTTATCATTGACCAAATAAAATGTCATTTCTACTAGATCTCAATGAGAAAAAAAATATGAAATACTCTCTTTTCATCCCAAGAGAAAGCAAACCATGCCTAAGTTCTAGCACTGACAAAACAAAACTTTCAGCCTGTGTTATATAACTTTAAGCACACAGTGAGATAATGCCTAAAATAATATGTGAAATATTATCCATGTCAAATTTCAATTAACAACGAATGTCACTTTTGGGCATTACAGCAAGGTAATTAGTTCTGGATAGCTGGTACTGTGTGTTTTACTTCCCTTCCCCCAAACAGCAGGTATTTTGTTGTTGGTACATTTCCTGTAACAGCACCATTTATTTTCCCTGTCATAACTGGAGCTCCTCCAGTAGTAATGGCTTCTATTTTCTCTAGTGCTACATTAAACTGCCTTGGAGCATCCATCATAGCCTTTATGGGCTCTCCATTTCTCCTATAGTGGAAAGGGATTGTTGTCCAAAACATCCTCTGTCACATCCAGTTTGCATGATATAGCTTTGATGAAAATCATTCATAGAGGGATGTCAAGACTTTTATCAAGGGCAGCGGAAAACGTTTGTAACTGAACATTTTTTTTCAATACCACCTGAGACTTCAGCCATTCTTCAGACTAAGAGGAGGAAATAATAATAAACTTTACTTCCTGAAAACTCTGAGAAGTGGATGATTGACATGCAATTAAAATACACAGGTTTGTGTCCAGTATTCTGCCATCCAGATAGACATTGGACTAGTGAAGGTTGAAATGAACTAATTCATGGACTACAGCAGCCATAGCCAATCTGGTGCCCTTCAGATGTTTTGGTCCTTATCATTGGTCCTGTTGACTAGGGTTGCTAAGAATTTAGGTCCAACATCTGGAGGGCCCAGGTAGGGAAAGGCTTGGCTATAAAGACTAGATGCGCCTGACCACCAAAACATCCCCCTGCAGATATTCCCTCAAACCCGCACCAACACATCATTCTAGAACCCATATATACAATTTGATACATGTTTGCTTAAGGTACGCCACTCAGCTGGGGTCTAAAAAGCAATGGAATTTTGATTTAGCGTAGGGATTTCAAATAGTAATACTTATGCTCCAAGTAATGCTCCAAGATAGTGATGAGACAAAGTCAGTACAATAATGCTGAGTTCACAGTGACTGCTAAAGTAGATGGGTAAACAGCAACCCCAACAAGGGCCATGTTTGCCTATACATTGCTTAAATAATAAAGATTTCTAAACAATCCCTTAAAAAAAAAAAGGAAGTAGACACCCTTAATAAGGCCTCTCTCTGTTCGGATCATGACAGGAAAGGAAATGTTCAATTCCCATTAGTCAGGCTGCCCTGCTGTTACTAGGGGAGAATGCTTCATTTTTTAACCAGAGCCTAGCCTCGCAATACGGCACTCAATCATTTGGAAGCTTGTTTTTGAAAAGAAACTGGAACTCTCACTATTTCAGCCATTACAATAATAATAATAATAATAATAATAATAATAATAATAATAATAATAATAATAATAATAATAATAATAATAATAATAATAAACAACTACCAAGTCCAAATCCTTCTGCAATGGGAAATGAAGTGCAAATTGGGAAACTTTATTTTATTTTCTCCATAAACTTATTTTTTAATTACAAATTAGCTTGGTAGCACATTTTTGCTCTTCTTCGAATCAAGAGCTTCTGGCAACAGTCCTCTGTTGACTCACTACCTTGCCCTTGTATATGTTCTCTGAATCAAATACTGAGGTTTGAAAGAAAGGAACTGTTTAAGTTTTCAAGAAACAAGGCAGCCACAGTCTCAGCCAGAGGCGATAACATATTCCTTCCATATGGAACAATGTTGTGCACATTGAACAATATTTATAATACTTATTTTGGAGAAAAGCTAAGCGCAGTATAAAGACACAGAATAGAGTTCTTCAATTTAAGGCCACTATATATGGAACACACATTCCTAAGGAAATTGTTTTGAGAATCCTGCTTTTCAGATAAGACATGTTGAAAATATGAAGCTGCCCTATACTGATTTAGACTACAACTAGCCCAGGATTACCTATTCTGACTGGCAACTCTCCAGGGTCTCAGGTTGATGACTTTTGAAGCTCTCCTCCTGAGCTTATTGTAACTGGAGTTGCAAACTTAAGACCTTGTACATGCAAAACATGTGCTCTGCACTGAGATACAGTCTCTCCTCAGTATTTAACATTATCCTCTATCAAGAAGGAGCTAATGTGGTACCATGTTGGCTATTTCTGTTCTACACTTTATTAGATTTAATAAAATAGAGACGCATTTCCCTGCTGTGATTGTTGCACCTAGAAAAGTGAGACTAGCAAGACATCACTTGAAATGCTACTGGATAATCAAGTGAAGGCAAATATATCAGAAGCTGCCATAGAAACAGCTTCTCTCTCTCCTCTCTCTCTCTCTCTCTCTCTCTCTCTTTGTGCCCCCCCCCCGACTTGTAATTCAAATTTATACAATGACAAATTGCCAACTACTCTGTGATGGAGCTTTTGTTCAGCAATAGAAGTCATTTGTTGTTATCTACATGTGACCAGAACTTTAAGGTACCATCATTCCATGTTAGTCTGTTGCAGCAAAAACAATGAGTCTTGTGGCACCTTAAAGACTAACAGATTTATTATGTGATAACCTTTCAAGGACTAGGGAAATGCAACCTGGTTATTTTTCAATACTTATTGTAACAAAATGATCTCATCAGGGTCTTCCTGTGAGGTGCTTATGAAACAGTGGCCATCCTTCTTTTCCCATCTTTATTCCCCAGGTTCAAGCAAAAGTGATATTGGATCCAAATCCCGTTCTGTATCCAACAGTGCTTAGTGCATTGATCTCATATTGCCTATGCACCATATCTGTAAAATGAGTATTTATCCGTATCAAAATTAATGAGACTGTAACGAACATGGTCAACTTGCATGTGGAAAGAAGACAACACTGAGCTATACTCAGTTGTTTGGGGTACCATATAGCAAGCTGACTATGACCCTCCTTCCCTTCGCTAGTACACAACACTTGGTAAGAAAAAGATGACAACATACAATCTATCTCAGTTTTCTTGCACCTCCAGGAGATACATGTCAGTGGCTATTTTGTTAAAGTGATAATTGCATTTCAGATATTAACACAAAAACCCTGAAAAACTACCTGCTTCTAGTATGTATAGAATAATAACTTTCCTCTGTAAGTTGGAGTGGCAAACTGGTGCTGCTCCCATAGGTTGCTGGACTGCTATTAGTCCTAGCCAACTTCACCAATACTCAAGGATGATGGGAGTTATAGTTCTCTGATATCTGTAGACTATAGCCCTGTTGATAAGCCTTAACTGTTACTGGCATTGCCCTTTTCTTTGCCCTCCTGTTTAGTTTTCTGTTTCACTCCTAAGAACAAGGATCTCTATTCTTAATGGAGAAGTACAATGAAGATGCTGCATAAATTCAACAACAGCAACAAAACCCACTATGAAACACAGTCTATTCAGTTACAGTTAAGTTTATAACTGATTAAACACTTTAAAAAAAAGTTTATACTGGAAAATTGGCAGACTAGCTCTTGTTCTCAGAACTGGCACATCACTCATTCTTTCATGAAAATAAACAGATGACATATTTTTCAATACTTGCCAAAATAAAATTAATTTAGCCATCAACTCTTTAGTATCTTACATGTCATTTTATTAAATGACTCCTTAAAATATGTTCTGAAGTTGTGGGGTTTTTTTAAGGTATAAGAAGACAATCCAACAAGCTGTGTACGGATGAAACGAATGATATTGGAGCAGAATTTGGTATAAACACAACCTAATAAAAGAAAATGTAAAAGTTTGAAAATCTTTCAAAACATGTTTTAGGATGCCTGCAAAATTTTAAAATCCTGTTAAAGCAAGAAAAGTTGACACGTTAACAAATATCTTAGGCCGCTACCAGACAGATGATTCCTAGTACTACTAATCACCGCTCTCCTGCTGTAAACTACCAGAATTGCAGAATACTTTCCACACTATCAAGGGGTATGTATTGTGCCCTTATCTGTGTATACATCCTGCTATGTTTCATCATCTAGGCCTGATGGTGTGACACAGATGCTTTGAGTGAAGAAGGCCCAATATACCTGGGAAATCTTTTTTTATAAAAAAAATCTAATAAATCTGAGCCCCCTTAAAAAAACCTTTTTAATTAGTGCTAAGCGTTTGCTTCTTTTAAAAAGAGCTGTCCAAGAAATGTAAAAAAATAAAGTTTTTCACTATGCTTTTACAACTCTTTCATTTAAGTGCTAACATTTTAAAATAAAAAGGGAAAGGTCTTTAGCAGTAATCTAAAATTCTAAAAAGCAATAAATGTGCTAAAATTGTGACAATTGAAAAGGTAATAGCAAAGGTGTATTGAGCAGCAAAATATTCACCAGGATGTTATGTCACTGCACATATCAAAACCCTACCAGTTAAAAAGAAGAGTTGCACTAGGATTGTCTGCACCTGAGGATTGTGTACCTCTTCCTTTCATCTTTTTTTTTAAAAAAGGTGGCAGGCAGATACCCAGGAAAGGGCTGTTACTCAGACTCTTATTCCAAGTCTCCACACAAATTGAAACACTCAACGCACACCACTGAAAATTCTGTGGTCATATAAAGTGGTGGGAACAAGTAGCTGTGTTTATCCCCTGAAGCAGTAGTAGAATGGAACTTACATCAAAAGAGCAGAATGGTGTGACTTTAGACTTCTGGGTGCCAATGACCATCTCTAGACCTGAATACTTCCAAACTCGGCGGAACTGCCTTATGATGGAAACAAGAACTTTGAGGGCAAAACATGTTCAGCAATAATGGTGCTTATGATCTTCTCTATTGATACTACAAAAGCTTTTTCAGAAGTTCTAGCCAGTGTTCTATAGCAACTGTTGATATAGCTCAAAGAAATTTCACAGGAAAAAAAATTAGCAGCCTTCTGTTAAACTATACTGAATGCAGCCTCTTCTGTTTAACAGAATTCTCGAATATGTCTAAGAATAGCTACCCACACATGAGTCAAGATATAAAACTTCCCTACAACAATGTCACTTTGCTGTGCCTCAGCACCACTACATCAAAGCCCTCCAGAAACAGTTAAGAATCTCTTTCCTTTAAGAAAAAAATATCACACCATTAACATACTTGGTCATTTTAGAAATAATGTTTATTGATTTTTGTGTTAAAACTGCCATAAATTAAGTGATGCAATGGACAGAATTACTGCTGTACTATAAAGAACATGTCTTTTGGGTTCTTAACCACACAGTGAAAAGAATAACAGCTGGATTAATGTAAAAATAGTGCAACTTGATGCTGATGTTGCAGAGGTGTGGACAAGATGGTAACTGTTCACATGAAAGACATGACACAGCACTGAAATATCTTCAGAGTTCGTAGCAAGGGAACTAAGCCTACAATGATGTGGTTCTAAGGAAGAGAACTTTTGCAACCCTGATGGCAGAAATCCTGGAGATGCCAGGAATTTTAAGCTGCTGGCACACATGAAATCACATTGCCCTTTTCCCAATGTGAATTATCACTAAAACCTTTCTGAACTAGGCCAATTTATTTATTTATTTACTTATGTATAAACACTTTCATCAAGGATATACATGAACAGGGCCACTAATCTAGCGTCACACATTTTACTAAATAAATTACACAAAGGGCTAGAGCAGCGGTTCTCAACCTCTGGGTCCCCAGATGTTGTTGGACTACAACTCCCATCATCCCTGAGCTCTGGCCTTGCTAGCTAGGGGTGATGGGAGTTGTAGTTCAACAACATCTGGGGACCCAAGGTTGAGAAAAGCTGGGCTAGAGTCAGCAAGTTTGGTAAGCATATGAATTAGGAATTGATTGATTGATTGATTGATTGATCAATTAATTAATTTATTATCTATATCAGTTTCACACATGTTCATTCATACATCCATTTTGTCCTGCTTCTCTACCTGTGATTTTTTAAAGTAATTGCATGAAAACTGACATTTTGAACCTATTTATCAACCTATTTATTTTGTACACATTTTGGTACTTTTTTAAGGTAAGTAGTGTGACACAGAGAAGTACAAAAAGTACAAGTAAAACTGTACATATTAGATGTGATGTGAATCAAGCTAGTTCACTAAAAAAATGTTGGCCAAATGAAATCCTCAAGCACTTCTAATGTAAGCAAGCCTTTTCTGTGTAATAATGCTGTTGCCCTCTTGGCTACAAAATAAATGTCAAAATCAAACCATACTAGAATACTGTGTCCAGTTCTACCACAATTTAAGAAGGATACAAGCTGGAATGTGTGCAAAGGAGAGCGACCAAGATGATAAACAGTCTGGAAGCCAAGCCTTTTGAGGAACGGTTGAGAGAATTGGGTATATTTAGCCTGGAAAAGTGGAGAGAGGAGACAGAATCAAAGAATCATAGAGTTGACAGGGACCCTCAGGTTCAGCCCCCTGCAATGCAGGAATCCTGTCCACAGCCATCCCTGGGTGGGCTCAAAACACCAACTTTCTGGTTAACAGCCAGATGCAGCCAACTTCAAATATCTAAAGGGCTGTCACATGGAAGATGGAGCAAATTTACTTTCTCTTGCTGTGGAGGATAGGACCTGTACCAATGGCTTCAAGTTACAAGAAAGGAGTTTCTGACTAAAAACTTTCAAACAGCAAGACCTGTTTGACAGTGGAACGGACTCCCTCAGGAGGTGGTGAACTCTCCTTCGTTGGATGCTTTTAAGTAGACTTTGGATCCATCTGTCATGGATGCTTTAGTTGAGATTCCTGCATTGCAGGGGATTGGACTAGATGACCCTTTCCAACTCTATAATTCTATGATTCTACGACCTAACTTTTTCTCTCGGTATGTGGTATGTGTATGGAAATACTATACATATTCTGCAAATTCTCTTAAAATTCAGGTATGTTAAATGGTTCTGCTAAATGGTTCCACTGACAGCCCCGGTTTAAGGGGCACATGGCTCAGTCTTGCAGTCCAGGTTCATCACTGATCATTCTTGATCCAGTTGATTCCTCCCACTCCATTTAAGGATTGCAGCTACCGCCAGGGTAAGAGTTACAATCAAAGAATTAGAGAACAGAAAAAGGGTTCTATAAATCCCTTTAACACAGCTTACCAGTAGAACCATCCAACAGAAGTCTAAACACCATCATATATAAACTATGTATCTTTTTTCCCATTGCTACTTCAATTATTATGCTATTTGCAATGCATAATGCAAAATACTTTCAGCCAAAGTATTTGGATGCATGCCACTGAAACCTACACATTATGGACTAAATCACATTTGAGTCCATGTACCTCAGCTTAACTAGATCAGGCAATATAAAAAGTGATTCTGCTTGGAATTATATACGCTCAACAGATCTGTTAAATCATTTAGAAAAATCACTTGTTAGGCATAATCCTTTTGTACAATCAATTTTAAGGATCATAAGCTAATTCTAACAATTATTATACATATTGTTCATACAAGTAGAGGCTATCATAAACTTAGGGGTATTGGTGATTCTAGCTACTGTCAAATGAGAATGAACCATGGTGAATCTTAATGGTTGATTTAAAACAAGCCAGCATCATAAACCATGCATGTATGGTTGACATACATACAAGAAATAATTATACATACTCATCTGGTATACTTGCCTAAGCCAGTGAAGTGTACACCACACAAAAGGACTCAAAGTGATAGAAATGGATCCCTCAAATGCAAACCTATTCCTTAAAGGAAATATAACCCTATGGAACATTGGAACATTAGAACACACCACTTCCTTAGACAGACAGACTACCTATGCACAAATACTTCCATCTAGAACAAACATTTGATGTCACCACCAAATTCTCACTAAAATGCTACCTTATAGGTTGCTTATACCTGTGACCACCTGAAAGTACCCTGGTATGAATTAGAAGAATATATACAGGACTGCAGAAATTCATGTTCTTAGAGGCTCAAAAGAAGGCTACCAAGATCACATAATAGTCCTTAAACTTGGGCTATAATCCAAAACACCCTTACTTTTCAGAATGTAGCCATCAAGTTAGGGATGTATATTTCCAAGTATTAGCCTGGACCAGGCTAATCCAGGTTGTGTATGTATTACTTTTCTTTTTATTTCATTTTTTAAACAACACTTAAAACAAACAATATAGAATAAAAATAAAAAGTGAAAATGTGGGGAGAAAGGGAAAAAAGGAAGGTATATTATAAACCTATAATAATTAACTATTACAGAATACAGTTCCCTTTGTACCTATCTTATACAGTGGTGCCCTGCAAGATGAACACCTCGCGAGACGAAAAACTCGCAAAACGAAAGGTTTTTTCGTTTTCGAGTTGCCTCTCAAGACGAATTTCCCTATGGGCTTGCTTCGCAAAACGAAGCTTGCCCCGCAAGCTCCGGGGACAGCGGGTCTTCCCCGCTGTCCCCGGACCTCTTTTGAAGCGCTTCCCGCTGTCCCCGGACCTCTTTTGAAGCAAGGGCCGCCCCTTGCTTCAAAAGAGGTCCGGGGACAGCGGGAAGCGCAGCGCGTCTTCCCCGCTGTCCCCAGACCTCTTTTGAAGCAAGGGGCGGCGGGGAGAAGCTATCTTCTCCCCGCAGCCCCTTGCTTCAAAAGAGGGGACAGAGCGGCGCTTCCCCTCTGTCCCCGGACGGTCTCCATAGGAACGCATTGATTGATTTTCAATGCATTCCTATGGGAAACCATGCTTCGCAAGAGGAAAAACTCGCAAGAAGAAAAAACTTGCAGAACGAATTAATTTCGTCTTGCGAGGCACCACTGTATAACCAGGTTGTGTATCTGATTCACATACTGTATTATTTCTATGCAACTGAGGGCACATATAAGTCTAAGGATGATCACACTGAAGGAATTCAATAGTCTTGTCAAAGATGTGACATGGTTCTATGATTCTATATTTTTTTTCTTGGCAACTTGATGATTTAAAGGCTCAAGCTGTTCATTCTCATTAGCTTACTCAAGCACTAGCTTTGTATATTCAATTATATATCCCATTATTGATTAAGCCTTAGTGAGTATGAGCTCATTTGCTCAGAACTCTATTTACTCAAGGAAAAGTTTATTACAACTATTCTTAGGTGTAGAAGCCAGGGGTACCGGGGCATTTATTCTGTATCTATGTGAAAGTGAATGAAAAAGAAATCAAATAGGTTTTCTAGTTGCCAAATGAAAGCAGATATATTTTGTATTTTTATTGCATTATTATTTATTACATTATTGTAAATTTTAACCACAGAAATCTCTTTTACAAAGGCTGGATTATCTAGAATTAGTTTTAATTTACATCTAAGTTTTTTATTATCTGAATAGTTTCTGAATCTGTGTAGAGCAAATTGGTGATTTCAGCTCATAAATATAGATATCTCATGGTGCCTCTCTCTCCTCAAAACTGCGCTGATCCATTTTGACAACACATTACAAAGCTAAACGTGTCAAATTGGTTACTGCCTATATCACGGTGAACACTTGACATAATTAAGAGATGCCTTCCTCAAATCAACTGTTTTCATTTTATTCAACATGTCTTCAATTGTGCATCTTCCATATCCCCACCCTCAAGGTAATATTCATTTTGAGGTTACCCATCTTATAAATTCCCTATGAACTCTGTGTCTTCTCCCCATGCTTCTTAATAGTGGCGATTCAATTGCGCCACCACACCAGCTAGTGCATGCTGGAATAACCTCAACCAAGCTTATTTGTGCACTATCAGACACCAAGCAAAGAAAGCAATGGGAGAATACCAAACCATGCAGAATGTTGCAGCACTTCCAGAAACCTCCCCAATGTCTATGGCAGCACCATCAATTTCCACCAATCAGAGAGAAGTATTTTCTCCACACTGAGAAAATACAACCACCCCCTACACAAAGTTCAAGGGGAAGTTTTCCAAGTCAAAGAATAGGCAAGAGTTAAAAGCACCTGATTTTAGCATATAAGCACTTTCGACAGGATGTGATTAAACTCAGCAAGGAGAATTTCTCCCCCACTACTTGTGGTAAAGCCTGCTGTAGACTCCCTTCCAAGACAGGCTTTTCAGAGGCAAATGAGAGGAAGGGGGGGGGTGAGAAGGAGGCTCATTAAGGATTATACCTTTTACCCTACGCTTGAATCAATGTCTCTCCAATCTTTCCAACAAAGTCCTTTAAATATGTCTATGGTTGCTTCCAGATGACTTGCTAACTGAACATTTATCCTGATTTGGTTGCACAAATGTGCAGGGATGTTCTTTGATGTCAACTGTCTGATGAACTGATTTTTGTTTCTGGGGAGGTTGACATTGTGTTGAGTAATTATCCACACTTTACAGTGTATTGCCCCATCATTTTCCTTACTGAAGAAAAAAAGATCCAAGTTTGGGCGGGGGGGGGGGGGGTTAGTTGCGCAAGCGGGCAAAATTCACTAACTGCGCAGCTTGAATGTGCTGCTATATAACTGAATCCCATTCACAAAACAGTGACAGTCTGAAAATGCCCTAGTTTCCAAGGTTTGCAGAATACATATATATCTTAGAATAATTGCATCTTAATTTTACAGAACTTCTACAAAGGAAAATTCTGCATTTATGATAACGGTTACCTTCTAATACAGAGGTTTTCAACCTTTCTGAGTCCACGGCTCCCTTGACCAACTACATTCTTTCTGCAGTGCCCCTGTGGGGCTCAGGAGCCCAGTTATGTCACCCCTTGCCTGCAGAGCTGGCAGCTCTCACCCTTTTTTGAACACCCTCCCTTGTGAAGTGTTCCCTCAGCCTCCTCTCCTCTCCCCTGTCCTTGGGAGTCCTCTGGGCAGCCACTGCTGCCACCCTTGGTCTCTGAGCTGCCCCCCCCCACTCCAAAATGAGGTGCCTCCTCTCACAGAGGATGCCCCCAGCCTTAGTGGCCCAATAGAGACTGGCCAAAGGTGAACATGAGGCCACCATCTTATTCACCTTGGGAGGCAGCAGTGGGCACCACTGTGGAAAGGCTTCCCTTCAGTTTTGGACACTCAGATACCAGGCAGTCATTTCACACAGCTAGCACAAAAAAGACCAGTGGTCAGTGCCTAGCCTCCCATTTGTCCATCCATCCCCAAGAGCAAGGGCTGGTGGACTAGCTGGCTGGGCTCCCTTGCTTGCTTGCTCCGAGGCTCCTCAGTTCCTGACAACCAGCACCCCCTGGCCAGCCCCAGAGGCGCCATTCGCCTGTGGAGCTTGTAGCCAGGGCTGAGGCAACAAACAGCTGTGCAAAGCTTTGAGAGGCAGAGACACGAGAGGACATCAGAGGAGGGAGGGAAAGAAGGAGGGACAGAGGCCAGTGTTGCCTGCGGCACTTATGACCATCATTCAAGGCACCCTAGGGTGCCACAGCACACTGGTTGAAAACCACTGTTCTAATGGAACCAAGTAAGGCTGGATTAATGCATGCTTATTATACCACAGCAATGGCCTCAGCCAGAATTTGTTTCCCCTTCTTTTTCAGTTAGCTGAAAAGTTCTATTTACAGCAACACAATTGTAGGTGCTTGTCAACTACAACAGAAATTAATCTGAATTTCTATTATATAGAAGGGCAGGTCCAGAGTGAGCCTGTGACACACATTTCTTGTCCCTTTAAATATAGCATTAGAAATGCTTCTCCTGAACGACTATTTTTATTCAAAATGGAACTGGGAATTGTTCCACTTACATTGGCTCATAGAAAGAGGTGAATTATCTATTTCAGAACTTCACCTCCATCTGGTCTGCAGAAAGATTTTCAGTAGTAACAAAAAAAGAGGAATCATCTATAGCTAGTTGTGCTTAAAACCCATGTAAAAAAGACGGTATAGTTATTTCATATTTTATTGCTATTAATATCTCTCACATTTAGCAAATGGGCTTTTTAGGGTTGATCCCTTTTTCTGGACTAATAAAGGTGTAGTTTGGGATACTGATATCTGTTATTCAACTAAATTAATTCCATGCTGTAATGAAGTAATAGGTGGAAGAAGCCTCCAACCTGTTGTGTAATGGTATCCCAGGGGCCCTGCCAGAGCTGCTCCCTGTAGCATTCATGTACACCTTTCCATATTTCATCCAGAGTTAAAGGTCTTCCATCTGGAAAAAAATAAAAATTGTAATATATGTATCTCCACATACACAAACGAAATGCAGATAATTCAAAAGCAAAAACAGAAAACACAAAGAAAATTCTATTTCCTTTATAAGATGCCACAACAACATCTGCGATGTTTGTGTATGTGGCTGGGTGTGTGTGTGTGATGGAACATGGCCCAACCCTGCTGAGTGTTTTGTAGCTGTCATGTCCACGTAGCAGAATAACTGCCCTCTTCAGAGTCCTCACCATGCAATATTGATTGGTGCTTACTCTTGTATCCTGGATAGCTGCTGAGGTTTTATAACAGAATGAAGTTGCTGTATTGAAAAGAAACATATGATCTTTGCCCAAGTATTTGTTTTTGACAAATGAGAGACTATTTTGATGCTTTTTCAATAAGTATCATTATCTTGGCATTTATCAGGTGTCAGGAGGCCATTATCCTGTGATAAATAGTTTTATTCCACTGACATTTTCATGTCCGTGAAATAAACAAGATTTATTCGTCCAATTAACATTTGAATGTCATGTTTAGATACAATCCGAAATCCTGTTGCCATCAGATTCAGTTTATTCTTATTTTTGTTGAGCACACTCAAAATGGAAGACAAACTTCTCTGTTGACATCTTACCAGTGGTAACTTCAATGTAGGAAAATAAAATGGTGAGCAAGCAAAGTCAACTATATCTATGTAGGGAAATCGGATTTTATTGCATTATGTGATAAAATGATACACAAGCCACAACTACTAATGAGGCGGTTGGAGCATGCCCTAAGTTACCACACATAGAGGAAATGCAATTGAAAAGGTTCCTGGTGATCTCCTTTGTGTGGTTTTTAGTACTGGAGAACACACAAAGAGCAAGCAGATTCCTGCTGTGGAATTCCCCTCCTCCATATGTCTGCTGCTTCTGGATGTTGTGTAAGGATTTTTTGCTTAGATAAGTATGACAATCTCTTATTACTATATTAATTTGTCAACACATAATTTAAATTTCATATTTGAATTGCTATTCTTTCAAATGTTCACTTATAGATATAACCACACGTAAATACATAAAATAATCTATGCTGTAATATACATACCTGACCATGTCTTAAATTCAATTTGTTGGTCCTCAGAAACCACAAATTGCACTTTATGTTGTTTCCTCTAATCCCATAATAATATCTAGATCAGAAGGTCTTACTCTACTAGGCTGACACCCACACCTGGATTGCTGTGTTGGACTTAAAATGGGTCACACCAGCAACACTACCATGATACAAATAAATGGTAAAAAGAAAAAAAATCATTTTATCTATAAATATAAAAGGGAAAATTTCAGGCTTCTGAATTCTCACTAAGAATTAAGCTTCATTTAGGTTTTTAGTTTATAAAGAATAGTGTGAATTTGGGGTGAATTTGGGCAAAAGCCTCTTTCAGAGATCAAAGCTTTATCACTTAGCATTTCACAGAGATGTGATTGCACTTACTGAAGTTGTTATAAAATAATATTCTCATTGATTATTACCCTTCCTCAGAGGGTAATACAGAGGGTAATACAGAGGCAAATGTTCCAGCAACAATAGTTTTGAAGATTATGAATCCTCACGTGCTATGTTTTCTATGTTGGAACTTGAGACATGATGTTTACATACACTTCTATTTTGGTGCATATACATGAGCTGAAGAGTCACAAAAATGGACAGGTGCAGGGAAGTCTACACAGAAAGCTCATCTTATGCCAAATGAACTTAGGATGAAATGCTATGCATGTCGCCCTGCTAAACATGCTTCCTTGTTAAAACTAGGATTGCCTCTTGATACACTACCAGTATCACATTTCTAATTTATCTGTTGTCAGCAGCTAAGCCGATACACTTCACCAGAAATTGCTCATAGGACACTGCTGCCAGAAAATCACAACCATACAGATGATGCAACATGAATCATGCAACCAGAAGCAGCATTATGTATGCAAGTGGTAAAAATACAACCAAGAGAAAAATAATGTATTGTTTTCTCTCTAGCATAGACACATTCCAAAACGTTTAAAATTTCAAATATTATGTTTTCTGTTGGTTTTATTTATTGTTTAACATTAATGATTGAAGTATATGTATAAGAAATGCTCAAAAATGTGTGTGTGTTTGTGTGTGAGTTTTAATATACACTATACACTAACAACACAATCCTAAACCTGGCTTTTGCAATGTCACACACCACAATTTTATACTAATGACTCAAGTCTGACACACCAACATACACAGGATTGGGGTGCAAGTAAATAATATTTCCTGATGCAGGTGGAACAGAAAGAGAAATCTGGGTGTCATCTGCATATTGGTGACAGCTCATTCCCAATTTCCCGATGACAGCTCCCAGAAGCTTCAAACAGGGGGCAACATGGAACTCTGTGGGACAGCAGAGGACTTCAGTGGCACTGAACAAGAGTCCTTCATAACTACTTTCTGGGAATGACCTCAAAGGTGCTAGTGGAACTATCATAACTTGGTACCTCTAACCACCACTTCTCAGAAGGATACTGTGGTCAACAGTACTGAAGTCACCAACAGGTTAAAGAGAACAAGCAGGGTCACACTCCTCCTCCTAGCAAATATAATCAACCGGGGCAACCAACACAATTTCAGTATCATGACTGGGTCAGAGTTTGAACTGAAATGGGTCTAGTTAATCAGTTTCCTCCAAGCATGTCTGAAACGGGACAACCATCTCCCTCTTAACTAAATTGCCCCCAAATGGGATACTTGCCACTCAGTGATATTTTTGGATCCAGGGAGGTCCCTTTAAGTAGTGCAATAATCAAAACTGATTTACAGATAGAACAGTCAGTGTTTTGGATGCCTCTGTAGGACTTGCTCTAATCATGGTGTCCAGTTCTGTCCGAATCTATCCCTAAAGTGCCTTGCAAAATTGTAACAAATAATGGTTGACCCTGATCTCAGTCAGACAGTGTCTTCAAGGAAACAATCTGCACAACTCACTCTGCTGATATGTGATGTGACGTGTGTGTGCGGCACGTGTGTGTATTTGTGCCCCACCTAATGGTGCTCAAGGCGGAATTTTTGCCCATGGTAAGGCAGCTCCAACACCACTGCTGCTACATATAAAGGACACCTAAGATCGGTTGGAAAGATCTGTTAAATTGGGATATGCTACACTATTTAGGTCAGAAGGGGGCTGCTAAAAAGATATAAGGAGGCCCTAGTTTATTGTAGAAATCCTCCAAAAGTCATTATTTTCTATTGTGAAAAACTCCCAAGAAGAGTGCTAAAATGTATAATTATACTTGCAGGAACAATTAAAACTCTGTACTGCAAGGGGAGCTGTTGGCACACAATACAAAGATTGTGCATTAGATCATCCATCAGCTTCTGTAATATCCACTTCCAGCTATAAGGAGTCATGTTTCAACACCTCCGATTCCCTGATGCTGACAAGCTAAACAACTTGTTTTGTCTCTGGGAGCTCTTCTCTGGTGATTAACTGCTTATAGTGAATACTAATTATGTGAAAATACAGTACTGTAAAAAAAAAAAAAAGGTGGGGGGAGAACTGCCCTACTTCCTTTACCTGCAGCATCACCATTCCCAAACTCCCCACTTGCTTCTAAAAGGTATATGCTATTGTTCCATCTAATACAAATATGATGACATTATATCACACTACAAATAAATTAATGTGCCTACTGTGTATTTTGAAAACACTAAGTGACTTGGGCAGCAAGATTTTCTTTATTCTGCCATTTGCAGACAAGTTAAACAACAGTGTATTGCTACTTCGTTAAATGTTTGCAATAACCACAAGCACGTATATAATTGCAGTGTGGTATGTGTGAATTAGGGAACTATTACTAGGAATGGAGCCTGATATATGTCCCCAATTCCCTACATCCTAACTTGAAAATATACCCTGAATTGTCATTTGCGTGAAAATGAACCTCAGATTAAAATCCCTTTTACCAGAGGAGTCAGAGAATTTGTTCTTCCATTTTACATCCAAAGAGCTGGTTAAAATGCTAACATGGCAAAATTAAAAGCCATTAAACAATATAAGGCAGCGAGTGATTAAATCTACCAAACACATTCAAAGCAGCTTAAGCTACTTTTTAATTAAAAAGAAAAAGATATCACTAGCAACATTCAGATGTGTTCATCTAGATAAAACTAACAGATCATTCCAAACACAAAAGCTACTGATACTGCTATACAGGAGACTAAGTTTAGAAAATGACCTCAGGATTCCAACTCCCTGGCCTCAGGTACAGACTCCTTGGGCAGAGCAGAGTAGCATATAGACACTGCTACAAGTATGATCACTCTATGCCTGCTAATTAAGTAAGCATTACTAACAGTGGCCTTGGAGGAGGCAGTGTTCCACCTTCCTGACAAAGTAAGGGAAGCAGCAGTGGAACATTGGTTGCAACAAAGATTGAAAAGAAAATACCAAAAGCAATGTATGCCAATGAAAATACATAAAGCTAACTTTTGGCACAAAGAGCTTTAAAATTATTATTGTAATTGTTGAAACATGATAAAGTAAGGGGTGTTCTCTATTTAATCATTCTCAGCCAGAATACATTATTAATTTAAAATGAAAATTCTGGATAAGTACATATTCAAGGGCATCTTTTCAGAAGTTGGCCCCATTTCTGAGTCTGACACAGTAGATTTTTCTTTTCTTTTTTTAAAAGAAATTGCCAGCAGGTTTAGTTAACCATAGGCTTGCTGCCAGGACTCTTAAGATCAAACTTATTCAGGCTGAGATGATATCATCTGCCCCAGGATACTGATATTTACAGAATCTGAAATATATACAACAGCAACCACCATACGCTAATATTTTTTCATCCTTTTATTTTCCTGGTAATCCAATACAATTTCTATGTCTCATAAATACTCCATGTGCACGTTTTTCTTTTTAATACTTGTTTCATGAAGAGGACATCTTACCTAAAAAACATGCCCTGAAATAAAGTACAGGAGCTTGATAGCTGCAGGAGTACAAAACATGATATTCATAGCGAATGACTTCAGATGCTGCAGAGTTTCCAGCCACTTGAGAGTCATCTAGACATTCCTGAAACAAACATTAACAGTGGACACAACCAGAGAGAATGGGAATGAAATACAAATGAATAAATACCTTAAATAATCATAAATGCTATCACCATGCTGTCACCTGCCTTATCATAAGATTATAATTTTAGCAATCACTTCACATTCTTCAGGCTGCCTTCCTTTTTAAAACTTTCACATGTATCTTTATCTCTTTACTTGTTGACTTATTAATTAAAATACAATATTTTTTAATGAGAGAAAGGTTTCTTAATGGTATCATAGGCAAGTTCCTAGAGAAAACTTCTAAAACTTACTCCGCCCTTCAGAACTCAACTATGGAAAGGGCATGTATGAACTGAGCAGGTCACTTCCAAATTAATAATCTGCAATTGTTAAACACATTCAGGCATCCAGAGTGATTCATGTGCATTATCTAATTGCACCTCTTACAACAAAATTGTAGGAGAAATTCATTATTATTATCTCCCAGAATGCAGACAGGACGACTGAAGCTAAGACAGAACGGCTTGCCCAAGACTGTCTAGTGAGCTCATACCAGAGCTGAAATTTAAATATGGGACTTCCTGATTCAAAGTTCAGTTTCTTAGCCATGATGCTACACCAATTCCCTATTATGTCTGTTTCACCTATAATGTTCTTTCTAACCCAAGAAAAGATAATTGATGTACTTTACTGTAAGCACTTGCAGATGGCAGGGAGGGTGCCAGCACTAACCTCCCCAGTTGCCTATGCTGCTGCTGCTGCTGCATACTGGGATGGAGAGGAAGAGGTGGTGGTAAGGTCAGTGCAGTGCAAATGCACCAGCTGAGGGAACTGTTATATAAATCTAGCCTGGGTCAATTCACACAGGCAAACCCACACAGAAATCAACAGATGTTGAAGCAATTGTATGATTTTTATGACACTTCCAGCTTGCACCATGTTTTGCTGCTAAACCTGGTTTAAGCAACTTTGCGGTGGCATGGTGAATTAGGCTGGGTAGATGGACAAGTTATTATCAAACAGCTTTACCACTGTCTATATTCTGCATGGTTACATTCCACCCATTTTGTCAACATACCAATTTAGTTCTGTGAAATATTACCGTTACTGCTGACGATCTTCCAGTCAATTTGAATTGTAAACTAACCTCAGATAATTTCCTATATAATTCAATTTATGTGGAACAAATGCCAATGTCAAGATTGAAAGAGACAGTAGGCTTGATGCTTTTTTTATTTTAAAAAAATTATTATTAAAGAACATATACTTCAATGTCATACAAAAATAAAGAAAAGCAACACAACTGAAAGAAAATGAAATTTAACATCCCCCATCCCAAAAATAAATAAACGTGGGTTGTTTAATTCACAATCTGGGGGGGGGTATTAGTGTGTTGGGGTAATAACTTTTTTAAAAAATGCTTTATTTATAAGTAACACAATATTGTGCTCAAGGTATGATATTTTCACTTAAAGCCAAAAAGATACTAAAAATTCCAAATATCAGCATATTTCACAGAAAACGTTTGAGCACTGCTATCATCGTTCATATACAAAATAAACAGCTTGGTGCAATTTTTGAAGAGAAGAAAAATCCACACAATCCCTCCAATTCTGTTCTTGCTACTATATTGCACAACCGATTTCTTATTTATTTTTTGGTAGTTTATAAACCTTTGCAACCATGTTATTGAAAACAGAGCTCTTAAACTGACTAAAAGGAGACCATTACTGAAGTAGGAGTAAATAATGATATGGTGAAAATATCTAAGCTACAAGGGAGGTGGAGCCTAATGCAGAGGTGTTTATTAAACCCTCCCAAAAGATCACAATTAACAAATTAATTTACTGGCAAGTACTGGTGTTCAAAGGCTTTGGAAATGAGGCCATTAACTTCTCTTTTTTCTTTTTAAAAAACATACTTCATGGAGTGAACTAAAAGGAAATACTGGAACATATTTGTCAAGATAACACAACTGATGCATTCACAGTATAAAGGCAGCACGCCTGCCAGAAAAACGTGCATATGTGCGCACAAGCTGAGTAATGGCATGCTTCCAAACTCATGCCTTATACAGCCATAGAATTTGTAGGTGCACTTGGTGACAACCAGCTGTGAGTTCAAAATTCACTTTACTGATTTTTCTGGGTGAAGTACTGAATGGCTGAATGGCTGAAAAAACAGCTTCCCTAAGAACACAGTTGGCGGTATCATATGCCTCTCAGGTTGTTAATGAACTTTAATTCTTCCTCCTACATTAGAAAAATGCCAGAACGGATCATGTTAAAGATGGTAGACTTGTGTTAAACTTGACTAAACACTTAACATTATGTTCCAACTTGGTAGTAGCCAACAGCCTGATCTTATTCAGAAAATAAAACCAGTATATGATTTAAAATAGTCAAGATAATTATTGGAAAAACAGAACAGCAGTATTTTCTAGAATGATTCTGAAGCAATTTTTAAAAAGATGAAAACCTGTTCAATAGACAACTATAACACAACATGCCTTTTTATAGAGAAAACATACCTGGTTTTTACTAGATATTCAGAGCTCTCATTTTTGCCTGCCTTGTTTCTAGAAATATGATGGCTTGCTATATCTGTGATCTATAAACATACAAGGACTTCTGAATCCTTCTTAAGGCCAGCTCTAATCCCTTTTTATTTGGTAAACAGTAGTAACAGGATGCATGACATAAAGGCTTGAGTACTCATGTGTAATATTTTTCTCTGTACTTCCAGTAGGGTGGATGAAAAGAATTTACCAAGGGGAAGTCAACTTTGGTCTCTGTAAATGTTGATAGCATCATTTTCTGAAGCTGAGCCATGTTCTAACTGAAGTTCATTTTAAGTCACCTTAATACACCCTTTACAGTATTTGATGCTCCCTGTGAATGAAAAGACCACAAAATCTGAGAGATTATTCTGTTTAGTATTATGTGCAAAGGAAAATAAATTGTGCTTTTAAAACAAATTATCCTAGCTTTAGCTATAATGATTAGCAATCACATTAAGTAGCAAAGAAACAAGGAATTTTTTTCCTCATCACTAAGAAATGTATAATACACCATAGGATACATTTCTTTGGACATGATTCTGCCTCATGTCCTAAAAGCAAAGTATAAAGAGGCCCTATTTGGTAATTAAAATAGCCCTTCCTTTTCCTTCCATGCTGGCACACCACAGCTGTGCCAGGTGCACATAAAAGTAACCAACTGGTTATGGTAAACCAAGTCCCTCCTGCACCATGCCTTCAGGTATATTATACCAACTAGTTTCTGCTTTTTAGTCTCTCCTGCTGTGCAAACTACTTGGAGCAGGAGTGATAGTCCACAATTACAAAACATTCCTATGAGGAACCCCTCTGTCCTCTTCACCAATGCTGACACAGCAGAATATTTTAATTTTGAAAGACAATGCAATCTGTTTTTATTGTTAATAGTGCATCATTGAATCCAACTCATGGTGTTTAATTCAGCTAAGTCAGCCTTAGGGCAGATCCAATGAAATCAATAGGCTTGACTAACTTAAGTCCACTGAGATGACAAAGTTGGATTCAATAAGGAAGTTGAGCATTCCAAACAGCATGGGAGGCCTTCCTCAGCAGAAGAAGCTCTCCACTTCAGTCTTTTGCCCTTCATGATTTGAGGGGGGCTACAGGAAGGGCAGATCTTAGGAGATTTATTCCTGTTCTCACTTTTTAAGGTACTGATTTTACACACAAGCAGAATGCCCAAATAGGGCCATAGACAGACATGCACCACAAGCAGACTAGCAATTTTATCCTCAGCATTCAGTTTATTCTGAAATGATTCCAAGTGATATTTAGTCTTAGGATTTACTGCTGCGGATTAAAAAAAAGAAGTCATTTTATTATATACAGTGGTACCTTGGGTTACATACGCTTCAGGTTACAGACTCCGCTAACCCAGAAATAGTGCTTCAGGTTAAGAACTTTGCTTCAGGATGAGAACAGAAATCGTGCTCCAGCGGCACGGCAGCAGCAGGAGGCCCCATTAACTAAAGTGGTGCTTCAGGTTAAGAATGGTTTCAGGTTAAGTACAAACCTCCGGAACGAATTAAGTACTTAACCTGAGGTACCACTGTATGTGAATTGGTTTATTATGCTGTTATAGTTTTTGTACTGCTCCTATAATTCTTTTAGATGCACTAGTGTGTTTTAGAATATGGGTAACATCCACCACCATGTGTATCAACTTCCACTTGCATAATGGAACCTCTCCTTCCCCATCTTCTCGAGCAGTTTATGGAGACTTGTGATGAGTTACCGTGGAGGAAAGGAAAGGGAAACTCTATTGTGCAAGTGAAGTGTGTTAGGCAACTGAGTAATCATAACTGGAGGTCACCTTAATTTTTGATAATTTTATGGTTTGTTTTTAAATGGTATTTAATATTGTGTGCTGCCTTTGAAAGGGTACCCCTGAAAGGCAGTCTAAAATATTGAAACTGAAATAGTATAAATAAATGGATGTGTCATAACAAACAATTAACTACTCTAATAAATGCAACTGAAACAATGCAGTACAAAAAAATAGTTCTATTACTGCTCAATTCATTTTGCATTATGCTGGTTGCATTAATGTAACTTGCACTGTTTTTGACTGGTTTTATGAAGGCAGAAGTAAAGTCTGTTATCAAAAGATTTGCTTGCAGAATGGTGAGTAGAAAGTTATTATATTCAACTGTTTCAAAACAGGATTTAACTTAATTTAATTCAACAGGAACTAATATTTTCTAGAAAAACAGCACACAATCACTTGATTTCCCCCACTTATTTTCTTCTCCATGATAATTTCACTTGCATGGCTGCCACACTGCATAGGAAAACTGAATCTGGGACTCACTGTTTCCTAAACAAATTGGGAAGTTGTCATCAGGAAGCATCTGTTATTTTATTACACTCACGTAAATGCATTTTTGTGCTATCATAATGGAGTACTGAGCAGATGCTTTAAAGCACTATACCTAGTGCAATAAATGCTTAATAATAAAAAGACAAGTAGTTGCCATCTAATTAATGATACAAGTTGCTTTACAAATGCATTCTCACAAGCAAAATTTGTCAATCATCGGGTGGGTTGTTGTTTTTTTAAAAAAAGTATTATGCCTGCTTCCAAAATGTTATCAGTTCTGTTCCCTTTAACACTATATTAGAATTGTTGGGGGGGGGGGTTGAGAGAGAAAAGTTAATACAACATATACATTTCTCTTTTTGCAAACAAAGGATTTTTGTCTTCTCAAAAAGCTCTTCCAACCAGACCCTTCACACAAAGTTCAACTGTTAGCAGAAGTCGTTAACTTGACTTTGGCATTGACTGGTCCAGGTCAAGGCAGAACACAAAGTGAGCAAAGGCTATTCTTGAGGAAGAGGTATGGTGACAGATGTTGTGGTCAAACAAGGAAGGCAACTGTTACAAAAAAGAGGCTGCAACTTTTCTTCCCCATCCTCAAATGTCACACAAAGCTTGGTCCAGATCCTTTCTGAAGCAAGATTCTCCAGCATTGCAGATCCAGCTTGCAGGCATTTTAACAGTATGAAAAAGTGATAGTGGAATAGGGTGATATGGCATGGATGTATTTGCAAAACTGCAGTTCTTCCTACACCTCTTCAACAAACTCCCTTGCTCTACTGCTGCTAACTGTAACTCCCTTCAAAATTCATATTGCAGAGTCAAGTCTTGATCCCATCAACAGAAAGTCAGGAGAGGCACAAAGTTTCTAGTATGATTATCTGAAAAGCTATTGGATCTGAAAGATGTAAAAAAAAGTAAATGGAAACCATTTAGTGCTAATGAGACTCCAGTACTTTGACCACCTTATGAGAAGAGAAGACTCCCTGGAAAAGACTCTGACAGCAAGGAAAAGGGGACGACAGAGGACGAGATGGCTGGATAGTGTTCTCGAAGCTACCAGCATGAGTTTCACCAAACTGCAGGAGGCAGTGGAAGACAGGAGTGCCTGACGTGCTTTGGTCCATGGGGTCACGAAGAGTCGGACACGACTAAACGACTAAACAACAACAACAAGGGAACACTAAAGTAGCACTAATCTGTTATGTTTTAGGAAGATAAGTATTGGATCCCTAAACTCCAAATTCCTGAATGTGGAGTATGGTGCAATCCCCATGCAATAAATAATTGTCTAGAAGAATTGTCTAGAAGAAGAAGATGCATCCAGTAAATAGGCTGTATGCTTTTATTTTAGGTTTCCTACTCTGGAGAGCACAAATCAGTAATTTTGTGTTACCAACAATGACTTCCCACAAGGCTTTGCATATTTTAAACTTCTGTGTGAAATATTGCCCTTTTTACGCCCCAAATTATACAATTACAAAGGTGCGCTTCACCTTGGGCAAATGGAGTACCAGATCAAACGAACATGGAAGACTACATCAGTACAAAGTTAAACAACTAAAGAACTGAAATTAGTTTAATGTAAGGGTGCTGCTGGGGCTTGTCTGCTTGGTTTGATTTTATCTCTACCATAAGTTTCCACCTCCCAGGTGTTCTTTATTAATCCTGAATTCACCCTTGTTGCTTGAAGTCCCCACGAGTCTAATATATTCAAGCTTACTTTGGCTTTTTGGCATAACTTACTGAGTTGTGTCTAATCCTCCCCTATGGAATCCAGCAGTTAAACATATATGGTCAATTACATACAGTATAATTTTCTAGGATCAGACCACCTCACAATACCACCTACCCCCCAACACTTACGGCTGTCAAAACACATGGAGAATGGCATTGGGAGAACAGCAATTCTTGGCATGTGAACAGAGTTTCCTTCAGACTGAATAACCACTAGACCACATAGGCCAGGAAGGCAATGACGATTACAGTTCAGTTTCAGCTCCAAAACATGAAATCATGAGACTGGAAGGAACTCAAAGCCCCAAATCATACTTTAAGGCAGGATCTTCTACCAGATATTAATCCACATCCAGACCACAGACCACATTACAGTATGCCACAAACACAGAGCGAGAATGAAAAACCCTGCAGGCAAGGAATAGTTTGGTAAAACAAATCCAAATGGCTCAAGCAAATAAGGCAAACATGCTATAAAGAAAGACAACGCCTTACCCCAAATTGATATGAGAGAAAATTCTCTCTCAACACCAAATAATGCTTAAAATTATTTGAGAAGTGGAAACAGAGCTCCATAATAAGGAAAAAAACCTTCCTGTAACAAAAAAGAAATATGGAACATTGAAAGCCTGACATTTCCAAAATCCTCAAGCTTCCTGTAAAAGCTTCTATTTTTCTTTTGCCAAAGAAATAAGACTGCATCTTAAATTTCTATGTACTCCTATGGCAATAAGTGGAAAGAAGCAAGGGAGCTTTATACTAATTACAAACATGAGCATCTGCATGAATTCACCATAATCGTTCTTCTACAATTTAACAGCTTTATGGGAAATCCTAACCAAATTCTGGATAATATTATGGTAAGCATTAATCACACCCCCTCCACATTAAAAAATAAAAGAAAATGTTTCACTGACAACTTATAGATGATCCAGTGAGAGGAATGCTTTGCCTTAAATAAGTTCTAAACATAAATGTTTTGCAGAAACAATTGGCTGCGGTTAATTTTTGTGGCAAATGTAGTTTCAACAAAATATTTCTTTCAGAATAGCTTGCAACTTTACCTAGCATAAAGTCAGGGTGGGGACACAGAGGGAACTATGTTCTCTCCAGCAAGTTCCAGGGCAGGTCTGGCATATTCTTTGAGGCTCAGTTGGTTGTTACGCAGAAGACAAAAGCTTTAGTGTTTTAAGGGAGCTATACAGAATCTTCATTGTAGGAAAATGAATTTCACTTAATATTACATTTGTACTACAAATCTATGGTGCAACAGCATTTGAAATACTGTATACCATTCTGTTCGCCTTACCTTGAAAAGGATACTGTAGAGTTGGAAAAGGTTCAGAAAAGGACAACCGATATGATCAAGGGGGTGGAGTGTTTCCCATATGAAGAAAGGCTGCAATGTTCGGGATTTTTTAGCTTACAGAAAAGGCAAGTAAGAGGTGACCTTCCTCTCTCCTAACACTAGAACTCATGGACATCCAATGAAGCTGAATGTTGGCAGATTCAGGACAGATTTTTAAAAAGTACTTCTTCATGCAGCTCACAGTTAAATTATGGAACTTGTTTCCGCAGGAGACAGTGATGGCCACCAACTTGGATGGCTTTAGAAGAGAATTGGACAAATTCATGGAAGATAAGGGCTCCTAGTCATAATGGCTATGATCTTCCTACATGGTCGGAGGCAGTAACACTTCTGAATACCAGTTGCTGGAAGCCATAGGAGGGGCAAGTGCTCTTAAGCTTGGGTCCTGCTTCCTGGAACCTGGTTGGCCAGTGTGAGATCAGGATGCTGTGCAAGATGGGCCATTGGACTGACCCAGTAGACTCTTCTTATGTTCTTACTGTCTCTGGTCCTACTGCAATAACGTCTTCAGGATAAGCCTGTTTGCCCGCATTCACACAAAAAGTGTATGGCTATACCATGGTTTAGTGCAATGTGCACAAGCTGCAGTAAGGCTCACATGTTTTCTCCTCCTAAGAGGTGCCTGAGGAGAGTTCAGATGCTTTTGGTTCAGGTTTCAGTTAACCAGTTTGCAGTGTTGTCCTGGGTTTGTGGTTAACTATACACATGGCTTTGACCAAACTGCGGGAGGCAGAGGAAGACAGGAGTGCCTGGCATGCTCTGGTCCATGGGGTCATGAAGAGTCGGACATGACTAAACAACAACATACCCGTGGCTAGTTTCAACAAATGAATGTCAGAAATCATGCCTTACATGACTTTTGAACTACATACTTTCTGATTCACAGCATGTAATCTTAGCCACACCATATTATATGCAGCCTCATGGGAGCATGCCAATGATTGTGAAATAATGGGAAACCATGATCTGCTTCCTAAAGGGATGATTCAGTTCTAAATCTGGGACTTCGTGGTGCAGCCTTATAATAAATAACTTGGTTCAGATGAAAGGTTCTTGGTCCAATAAACCACAATTTACTAGACCAAGAATGAGCCTTGCACATATGCACTCCCTCCTCATTTGTGTAACAAAAAAACTCCCAATGCATATTAAACAACCACTTCCTGTTACATCTTAACCATGACACAGTAATTTAATATCTGGCTATAAACCAACATATCAAACCACAATTCATATTAATGGGAAACTGTGGTTTAAAAGGACAGTGTGGTTTAATAATGGGAGTTTTCTATTATGGCATAGAAGAGAAGCAGACAAGGGAATGTGTGGGCACAATATTTGTTCTTGTTTGGCATGAACTGGAGCTTAGTCCCTCTGCAATCATCATAGGGATAAACTACAAGGATGGCTATTGACACATTGAGCCTCTGAATGTTCTCTTCAGGTCTGCAAGATGTTCTCCAAAATGCTACCAGAAGCTACCTTCAAGTCATTCTTACACTATTAAGTCAGTCCTCTATCCAACCATTGCTCTATGATGATTAATGTGATTAAAACTGTAAATAAGACAAAAGTAAATCTCTCAAAATTGGGGGCACGGGTCAGGGAAGAAGCAGTCCTTGGTCAAAGATTATTCATTTTGCCAAATGAGGGGAGAAATATGAGGGACTGTTGGTATAAAAAAGATCTGAAACTGTAATCTGCATAGAACCATTTGATTAGAGCAAGAGGAAACTGTGTGAAGTCAGTTGTGTACTCTGATAAATCTGTTCCCAGACAGTAGTACTCCCTTGCTAGAAAAGTTAAGACTGTCTGGCTCCTTGTCCTTCCATGAGCAAGTGAAGACTTTCTTATTCCAACAGGCTTTTGGGAACTTTTTGTAAGGAAAGGGCTGATGCTGTGATGTTTTTATTTAGTTATCTGTATGTTTTAATAGATCATAAAACATACAGATATATGATCTATTAAAACATACAGATCATAGCACCAGCCCTTCTATTAAAAAATAATTTTCTATTAATGTTTATTTGTTTTTAATTTTTTGGGATAGCTCACTAGGTAGAACATGATACTATTAATATCAGGATTGTGGGTTTGAGACCCACACTGGGCACAAGACCCCTGCACTGCAGGGGGTTGGACTAGATGACCTGCATGGTCCCTTCTAACTCTATAATTATATGATTCTATGATTCCCTTTTTAGCTGCTACTATTTTCTCTGTAAGCTGCCTTTAGTTTCTGTAAGGATGGGATATAAATAAGCAAAACAATAATAAGAATAAATCAACAATAACTTTTCTAGAGGAATATGGAAGCACATAATAGCTACTAAGAGAACTGAAAGTGGTCTGAGAGACACTTTCTTTCCCTTGGTGTATACTCTATTTTTTCTACTGCCAACTCTGGTAAAAACAACAACAAACCAGTTTTGAAACAACACAGTCTTACAAAACCTGTTTATCAGAGGCAAAAGGATGATGAGCAGTGATCACAAGCAACTGTTTCTTTTTCTAATTGCCTTTATCTCTCTGAACAATATTTTGTGTTGCCTTTGGCCTTCACTGCAATATTTCTATACGCAACAGGTTGCAATACAGTGCAAAAGTTTAGATCATGAGACACACTGCCATGAACCCTGAGAAGCTGTCAACAGGGTTTGCCTGTGCTCCATGATTCAATACCTAAAAATTAATGCAAAAAATGATCCCAGGAAAAGGAATACCCCTATGTTGTCAGAGCAAAGCTTGGCATGCTGATGTCACAGCTCACATTGATCCTGCAATCATCTTACCAGCAGTGCAGTTTCTATCTTATACAACACAGAGTCTGTTGGGATTGGAAGTGTTGTATGAGGGCATCCAACTGCCAAATTAAGCCACACTAAAAAGCAAATTCTATGAACAGCCAAAATGCATCTTTTATGCATGGAGAAAAACTGAATGCTAACAAGGAAAAGGCTTCAATGAGTCACCAAACCAACAGGCACTCTCAAGGCACTTCTTCCCCTCTCCTAGACTCAACAATATTGTCTTACATTTCAACCTCACTTTTAGGGAGCTTTCTGAAATGATGCCAGAAACTACTAAATGTTTGAGAATAACTCAAATATTAAGCTGATAGCTGAATATGGATTTAATTTTTGTTGAACATATCTCTGCAATGTAAGGGGTGTCAATACACTCTAGGCTGCCATAGTCACCCTTAACACGTAACATTTAAAAAGATCTTTGCCAAATAATGCATGTTAGAACATGAGCAGAACATGTTGGTTGCTTTCTATGTTTTTGCCTTATTTTCAGCTAGGCCAGAGCAATCAGTAATGTCAGCTGAGAAAGCATAAGACACAGCAGTCATTATGCACAACAAATTCACCCACAAATGCGTGGTTAGGTTATTGACAATGCTGTAACTTTCTAGTTTGGAGCTTGGAATCAGCCCTTTCTAACCCCAAGCTATCAGAGCCATCAGAACCAACTCTTCAGTGGCACCAGTGGAGGTGCAAAACCACCACCACATCCTGAATTTTCTCCCCATTGCTTCATACAAGAATTGAAGAATCAGAATTGTAGAGTTGGAAGGGACCCCAAGGGTCTTCAAGTCCAACCCCCTGCAGTGCAGGAATCATAGCTAAAGAATCCCTGACACTGATGGACACTCAACCTCTCTTCTAGAACCTCCAATGAAGGAGAGTCTACTACTTTCCAAGGCAGCCCATTCCACTGTTCAACAGCTCTTACTATCAAGAGAGTTCTTCCTAATTTTTAGTCAGAATCTCCTTTCTTGTAATTTGAATTCACTGGTTCAGGTCCTGCCCTCTGGAGCACATACCATACTGGACACAATCCATCTACAAATCACTCATGCTAAATTAGAATGTGATAGGTAGATCTTCTAGGTGGCTACGTCAAAGACTAAAATTTCCACTTACATTTATATTTTTAATATGAAAATATTAAATAGAAATTACTGGTTAATTATTTAAGTGTTGGTTATCCAGTAATGTCCAGAGGGTAGAGTAGATTGGGGAAAGAACACTGGCCCAATCTCAATTTGGGCATAAAATCTGAGGATGATCTTGGGAAAGTAGCATTATCTCAACAACAACTTAAATCTAAAAGTAGATGATTAACCCTAATGATACTTCAAAATCTAAAGCCTCCTGCATCAGCAAGTAAGAACTTAGGACAGGGTGAATCTATATAAACCTAGCATGACTTCATTAAACAAATTGATGTACCATTACTACAAAAATAATGAAGCAAGCATTTCAAGGATACATGCAGCACTTGGAAAGTCATTCACAGCACTCTGCTACCACATAAACACTGCCCTGGCTGGGCTGTGATGTGATCCAGTACTAGTTGAGTGTAAATTTAATTGCAACTCAGCTTTTTAAAAAGCGACTGCAATTTGCCAATGTGAATTAGAAGCTGCAGCTTATATTTTTACTCTGAACTGACAGGTGTTTTGATTAATGTACTCTGGGAGTCTGTTTGCTTGTTTACTGTTTTTAGGGTTGGGAATGTCCTCTTCCCACTTCAGCTGAAACAAGATTAATAAGGGACCCAAAAATCATTTCTCTCATGAAGGCAGCTTCCATAAGTTGGTTCACATCTCTGGATTTCCCAAAGTCCCAACCAAACCTCAAAAGTTACTTCTCAAATCTGGGAGAATCTAGACACTTGACCCCTAAAACTTACCTGAATCCTTTGGACCGAGCCAAATAACCAAAATTCCCCTTTCTTTTGTCCAAAGAAGAACTACACTTATATTCAATACAAATCTCACCCTATTATTTTGAAATAGCTCCCACCCAGCCCTAAAGTTATACTATTGAAGGTGCCATATGATGATCCACCACAACTTCATTCCTCTAAGTCTAGCACTTCCTTAACTCCAAGGAAAAAGCCAAACAGTCAAATGAATTCTAAAACTTACCCCTCTGTCTTTTATGCAGTGCCAGAGTTCTTCAAAACCCTTTTTGAACCTCAAAAGTTCTGCCAGTCCTTTTGTGATTGCCACATTTTCATCTAAACCCCCAAAGTCTGATCTGCAAAAAGGTCATTCATTTTAATTTGGGTGCCAGACACTCATCTCAAAAATGCATCTCAATCCCAAAAATCAGTTTCTCCATTGGACAACCCAAGGCACCCATCAAGTTCACCAAATTATCACTCTGTTTCTGGTAAAACAAGCTGCCCAACGGTGTACCTAAACTCCTATCTTTCATTTAGGGAAGGCCAGATTATGATCTGAGCCCACAATACCACCACACCTCTCAGACCCTATTAAATACTCATTTGAATCTAAAGTCAAGCATCATTTGGGAATGATCAAATGTCAATCTGAACCCCATTTTAACCTCCCCTCTAAGTAACCCCCCCCCTTTGTTTGGGCAAGGTCAGGTGTCCATCGAAATCTCAATTGTCAACCTTCTACCTTGAGTGGGAATAGATACCCAGTGGAACCACAGTCCTTCGCTCAAGTGCCTATAGAACCCCATTGGGGAAAGTTGAATGCCCAATCTGAATCCCACCCCAAATCTGTTCCTTCATACAATGATTCACTAAAGGAAAGTTGGAGGTCATAATATGGCTATATTGAACTTTATATTGGGGGAAAAGAAAGTTATCAGCAGTAAATTTGCATTCATCACTAAGCCTTTAGGGTGAAAAATAAATTAGATTAAATTCAAAGTTTGTAATTAAAACCATTATTTTTCACAAATTTCTTGGTTACATACTACAGGTCAGCATCATACTCCCAACAAAGCCAACACAAAAAGCCCTCACAATGGAATGGTTGATGCAATTTATATTATTCACACAGTGTTCTACGTGAATAATTATTCTTACAGTTAAAAAGCTCTACTGTTAAACTGTTACAACACCTCAGGACATGCATTTTTAATACTGAAATTAAAATAAATCTGTTGAGTGTATATATATCTCACCCACACCCACACAAAATTGAACACCCTGAAACATTAAATACAAATATACCTTATGATAACCAAATATGCCTAAAATTTTCTATTCTGTGGCATTAGATTTTTTCTCACTGTTGCTACAAGGTCATGTTCAAAATTTAAATGCAGCATCTGAAGTGTTCCTGGGCACAATGAATCAGCTAAAATCTTTGTCTTGGGGACATTTTTGCTTCCTGACAGAAAGTCTGAAAGACAATTAATGAAGAATAAAATAATCCAATAGTAGTATCTCAATGGTAGGTGGCAAAATGTAAAACTGATAGAGTGAAAACAAGAGTAGCTGCTTTATATGAACTATGGACAAGGAATACACAACTAACATAAAAATATGATAACAGAGTTGACATGGCATTTACTGATATGTTAATGTGTGCTTTTTTCCACTATGGGAAAAATTAATTCATCTCAGTTTAAGGCATTCAGTCCTCTTCAGTGTCTTCTATTATTACAAATGTTTCATGACAAGGAGCAATACAGACTATCACACATTGAGCTTCACTTTTAAATTGTGAAGGAGAGGTTTAAGAAATATGTTTGTAGCCATTGATTTAAAAAGTGAACTGTCTGGGTCAAACAACTATATGAGCAAGTGTGGTCTAATATATGGAGAATCAACCTGTATGAAGGATTGTGTGTGGCCTTGGAAAGCCATCTGCAGTCTAAATTTTCCATTTCAGCCAGGTCCAAATGGTTGCTCAACACTGTATAACAAAATATCACTTCCAGTAGTGAGACCAGACCTTTTGAATAAATGAGTTCAAATTTGAAAAATATTAATTCTATACTTACTAAACACACTGCATTTGCATCACTAGTTTTATAAAATGTGTATCTTCTACAGTTCCAATTTCATTTTTACAGTTTTCCCAATTGACAAAAGCAATTATCTAACAGTGCCCTGTCCAAACTATTATTTCCTGGGATACTGCCAGCCCTGGATAAGAATATAATCTTTTTGAAACTATTTTACTGTGGGTGATTTTAACAAACAGGAGAAAGTCAAATAACTAATTGTTCTTTATATGAATTCCTATCACATATATGAAGCTCTTGGGCTGGCTGAAATAATTGTTCATTGTAAGCAGGAGCAATAACATTTATTCTATATATAAATATAACTAGATTTATGTTAAATGGTTGCATAAATGCAACCGTTTTGGATCCCATTTATGCTCAATGGCTCCTCAAGTCTGCAAATATGTTGCTGAAAAACCATTTAGGGAATGGGAAACATTATAATAAAGATTGTCAATAATATGTAAGCATGAACAATCTAAGTAAGCCAGGGAGAAAGCTTAGCTCCTAGTTTCAGTAGGTTTAGAAGCTTGAAATCCTGCTCTGTGCAGAACCAAAATGAATGACTACACAGAGAGCATAAAAAGGAATGAAAGTACATAAGCAAAATGAATCCTGAAATATTTATAAATGGAACACTGATATAAAGTGTTCAACTATATGATTAAATTCAATTAGACTTGGACACACCCAGCCCTCTTTATCTGATCTATTCATTCTGATCCAAGTATGTAAGACTCAGCTATAAATTTCGCTGAGTGAGCTTGGTCAGTTATTGCCTAACCTTCCTAACATGGTTGTTGCATGGATAAAATCGGGAGGGGGGGACCATGTTTGTCACCCTAGAACAATACATGGGGGAGGGGATCATTCCTCCTGAACTGTGTCCAGAAAGTGTTGTTAGGGGATGAGTGTTCAGACCCCTGGGCTCTCACTTGTGGGGTGCTTCAGAGCTCTGTCCTCTTCTCCATGCTTTTTAACATCTATATGAAGATGCTGGGAGAAAACATCAGGGAGTTGGGGCTCGACATTCACCAGTATGCAGATGATACCCAGCTCTACCTCTCCTTCAGATCTGAACCAGTGAAGGCAGTGAAGGTCCTGTTTGAGTGTCTGGAGGCAATTAGAGAATGGATGGCGACTAACAGATTGAGGCTGAATCATGACAAGACAAAAGTACTGTTTTGGGGGGGCAGGGAGCAGGCAGGGTGGGGGACTCACCAGTCCTGAACATGGTAACTGTGCCCCAGAAGGACCAGGTGTGCAGCCTGGGAGCCATTTTGGACTCAGCTGTCCATGGAGATGCAGGTCAATTCTGTGTCCAGGGCAGCTGTCTACCAGCTCCATCTGATATGCAGGCTGAGACCCTGCCTGCCTGTAGACTATCTCACCATGCTCTAGTTATCTCCTGCTTGGACTACTGCAATGTGCTCTATCTTTGAAGGTGACCCAGAAACTACAACTAATCCAGAATGTGGCAGCTAGACTGGTGACTGGGAGTGGCCGCTGGGACCACATAACACCCATTACAGTCGTTAAGAGTCGTCAAGAGGCTCTCTCAGCTATCTGCCTATCTCCCATTCCCACCACCCTTCTGAGTAACACCCCTCCCCACCTTCTCACTATATAGAAGGATCTGGCAACTTCTGTTTCAGTGTATCTGAAGAAGTGTGCATGCACACGAAAGCTCATACCAAGAACTAACTTAGTTGGTCTTTAAGGTGCTACTGGAAGGAATTATTTTATTTTGACTATGGCAGACCAACACGGCTACCTATCTACTGACTTTTAGAAGACATCTGAAGGCTGCCCTGTATCAGGAGGTTTTTAATGTTTGATGTTTTGATGTTCTGATATGTGCTGCGAGCCACCCAGAGTGGCTGGTGAAACCCAGCCAGATGGGCAGGGTATAAATAATAAAATTGTTGTTGTAATTCAAGCTGGCAAGCTGATAGTCCAATTGTCAGGACTTCAATGTGCCCATCATCAGACATCCCAGTTATATCAGATGATTGAAATGTGGGTTGCCCTGCCCAAATTTGACCAGCAATGGGGAGGAGAGAGAAACATCTGGCCAGCCAAGAAGGTCCAGTTCCCCATCTCCACCCTATTCTATTCCTTTTGTCTTTCATTTTTTTGTTTTAAGAAAAGATGCTATTCTGCAAAGTCTAGGAATCTCCCAAATATGTGGATAATGCTCCTTCTTGTTTCTCAATGACGCCTTTTCAGCTCTAGTTCTATTAGCACTACTCACTACCTGAGTTCACTATTAAAGGAGCATGGAGATTCCATTTAGTTCTCATAGCTGACAGGAGGAGCACCATATGCGTTCCAATTGAACACGAAGTTTTTGTGTGTACATAAGTCTAATCTGAAGCGGCAGTTGAACATGTAGCTTTGGTGGGGGGGCGGAATCACAGATAGAAGGAGTCTTCACATGATGCATAGGACTTACAGCACCTCCATTTTTGGAAGTCATCAGCTGTCCTGCCTGAAGAATATAAAGTGTCCTCCCTCTCTGTTCTGAAGAGCAAATAGTAAGTGCATCAAATTGCTATATTTTAACTGTCATAAGTAAAATCACCTACGGAAATATTCACAAGCAGATTTGTGACACTTGGCTAAATGTTCAAAGATAGACAGTACTAAAAATGTCATTTGGAGAGCAATTAATTTAAATCTTCCGCACCCAAGGCTGTGTACTAGAGTGCTTGTTCGTAGAATGCTGCTTAACTAAGGCTGCAACTAAGGAAGCAAACCACACTGAACACAGTAGCACTTGCAAAAAAACATGAATCCTAAGTACTACACTTTGTAGCTTTTAACAAATTATAATATTTTCTGCATACTAGTTCTCTCTCTAAGTTCTAAACAGACATTTGTTGTAATGCAAAAGACAAACATCTAAAACAGTTTTCAGTTTTTTGGCTTATTTTGCTAAATGACTGAGTGCAAGGGGATTATGAATGTCTTTTTACGTAATTTCACAGCTGTTGTAGACTACCTCTGTGTTCCAACTATAAACAGACTGGTCCACATTTATGCTAAACAACCCTTGAATAAACTTTTAGATTTGTATAAAAGGGGAATGTTTTTAATGAAGAGCAAGCTGGTCAAAAAGAAGGATGTTCTGTACTGAGGAACTGTTTTATTCTTAATTGTTCAGTATTTGCATAGTCTGTTGTCAGACAAAGCAAAACTCTTTGGAGCATTTATTGACCTGAAACCTGCTTTAACTCAGTAGATAGAGAACAATTATGGTGCAGACTCAAAAAGACAACTATTGATCCCCAATTATTGTTTTCCCTTAGAGAAATCCATGTATACATTAGAGCTAATGGAAGAACTGGCTAAAATAGAGACCTTAACAAATTATTTTTAATAAACAAGGAAAGGAGGAAGTCTTCGTCACTTGTTCTCTTTTTAATTTAATTTTTTTATTCACATGTTTCAAGTTCTCTATCCTGCTTTCAGGAGAAAAATCTGTTATAGGTAATTTGCAAAAACACTAATCAAATTACTTAATAATGAAATACAAATATTGTATTTCTTAGTCAACAGCAAGTAAAATATTTGAAACAAACATGAGTCCATGTAACATATAAGCATTATCAGAAAGCCTCCCTAAAGGGAAATCATGTTTTATACTGATGGCTAAAAACCTCCATCACTTGGCTCCAAGTGGTCCTTCAGGGCAAGGTACAATTTTGAGTGCCATCACCAAGAGTGCCATACTTCCACTTTACATGTGCACTTCCGCTGTTAAGAACACCTCTTTTTCAACATATGACAATGTAATACCTAACACGCAAGGAGAGACTTCTTACCCATTCACCACAGTGGGGCTTGATTCTGAGTAAAACATGTATAGAGTTGCTCATCCTGGCTCTTAAATGCCATAATTTACCTGGAGTTTTTAATTACAGTATTTAACTCTATTCAAACTAATATTAACATTTTGGATCTTACAGCATTTCAGACAGCTGGTGAATTAATAATTTAATCAACCAAACAGATCTCTACTTTTTCTAATCTACGTCTAACATCAAAATAGTTGAACAAAACATATTTTGACTGTCTTAATAAAAGCCAAAAAAAAAAAAAAAATCAGCTAATTAAGACTGACAAGAATTTATGGTGGAGGAGAATTATAATCAGTTAGAGTTGTTACAGCAGAATACTTTTCATTATAATTAGAAATTAATTTGGAATATTTCAAATTGAGCCAGAAACTTTTCAAAGTGATTTTTGGAGAAAATATGGGTCGCGGGTGGCGCTGTGGGTAAAACCTCAGCGCCTAGGGCTTGCCGATCACATGGTCGACGGTTCGGATCCCCACGGCGGGGTGAGCTCCCGTCTTTCAGTCCCAGCTCCTGCCCACCTAGCAGTTCAAAAGCACCCCTAAGTGCAAGTAGATAAATACGTACCGCTTTATAGCGGGAAGGTAAACGGCGTTTCCATGTGCTGCACTGGTGCTGGCTCGCCAGAGCAGCTTTGTCACACTGGCCACGTGACCCGGAAGTGTCTTTAGACAGCGCTGGCCCCCGGCCTCTTAAGTGAGATGGGCGCACAACCCTAGAGTCGGACACGACTGGCCCGTACGGGCAGGGGTACCTTTACCTTTATGTTTGATTTGCCTACAATAATTCCAGTGCCTTTGCTCAGGGCTGAGAAAAAAATAAGTTTTGCTACTAAAGATGATCAGATTAAAATACAGGAAGTCTTTGCATCTGAAAAAATAAGATGATCAATTCTTAAGTTATTCACCTCTTCACAGTTAGACCATATGCACCAGGCTGTAAAGTTATTGGGATTTTTCTATTTTAAAAAATGTACAAATACGGTATATCAAACAACCTCCCCCCCCCAAAAAAAAGAAAACCCCAAATAAAGACTCTGGACCAGAGAAAAGGTGTGAGAGCTTTACCTAATATGCTCTCTTATTATATGTTGAATATAGAAGATGACAATCACTATTATCATAAGCATGAGGGAGTCAATACATCATTAACTGTTAAGTCCCCAAATACTTGCATCATTTATTATTTTTACAATGTGTTGCATATTGAGCTAGAAGCATCTTTGCAATATCAGGTTTATTAATATAAAAAATAAAACTACCATTCTGCAAAAAAAGGCATTCTGTTTTACCTATCCCTTGATGACATGGATCTAATGCATACAAATCACAATAGCAATTTCCTGAAGCTTACTGTACCATAGATTAATAGCAAGAGTCCTATTACTCTTCCAAAGTTTTACCAACAGAAGCCTGGCAGCAACTTACATCTAATCAAGTTCTTAAATACTAATTCCCCATGCCCAAAAAAGTCAGACAGTGAAAGCTGCATTAATTCTGGTGTTTTAATGATTGTTTGCTCTGTTATGGTATAGATTTCCTTGAGTATCTCATTCCAACATCGCATGTTAAGTGTAACATCTCCAAAGTCTGGGGACCTTGTTAGGCTTTTAATTTTAATGTTCAGCTTAAGAAATAAACAATACCAGTTTGCATTTAATGTTATTGTTTAATCAACAGTACTGCCTTACGCGCACCACCTAGTAACTTGGATTATAGGGCAGAAATCAGTTCAGCAAATACCATAATTTAGATATAGCTGTACAAGAGTTAGATATAGCTGTACAAAAGTTTACCTGAATCCAATACTGTATTCTATAGTTTGAATTTGAATCTAATTTTCAACTTACTTGTATTAAAACTAAGATGATTACTAGATAACAAGATATATCTCAAACAAATCAATTGTTCCTTTTTCCTAAGAGAAGTACCATTGCTACAGCAAATAATCCCCTCTAAAAACATTACTGTGAGTGAAGGGTGCTCAGGTTTCAGAATCAATAACTTTTCACCTTTCCAGTTCTACTAAGAGCAAAGCAAAAGAGCTCAAAGCATCTTCCCATAACAAAACTCGGGGCAACCTTGGTATGCTGACCAGGCAGCAACTTTGTTCTAGTTTGAGAATCAAGTACTAAAACCGTTCTCTTTCTCCTTTGATATTTGATTTATATTGGGAGCCGCTGAAGTGAACAATAAGGCATTACAGAGAGAGTCAAGGTTTTGTACACAAAATTCTAAATAGTTTTATATGTGGCTGATTTATTATGATTTATTAGTAAGCACAAATAAGTTAGTGGGCACTATTAAGTTATCAAGTTTATATGCAATTTGCAATTCTGTTGCTACACAGAAGTTATAACATATTTAGATATTTTGGTTCTTAAGAGACATTTCTCAAATGGTTATACTGAATTTTAAACAGATTGATCTTTCAATTTGGAAAGATGGGCATTACTTAGTATTTGGTGCAAAGTTAGTACACTTAAAGATGAATGTTTTGCTGCAGATAATTTATATGCTTTGTGGAACAATGGGATCACATCTTACTTGAGGCTTGGGTTCTGGGGCAAAGCATGCATATGCAAAATCACATATAGCCAAGAGCCTCAGACTCCCTGGGATCACCACCCTCCAGCCCAGACAGGGCCCTAGAAAGCTGCTTCCTCTTTTCACGTTTAGTAGCTCTAAATAAGAACTGTGGGGCTAGTTCGGATTACAGTTATCCAGTATTATTTTTCTAGAAAAAGAGGTGCCGGAACTCACCATGAATGCTTCCCTTGTTCTCTTATAATGGCAATGGCACCTACCTGAAATTTTTCTATTTGAAAAAAATGCAGCTGTCAATACTGGAAGGAGAATTTAATTTTCCAGATCTTAGTCTATATCACAAGGCATATTTTTTTTAACTCATGAGGGATTGGCATGCTTCTTTTTCTGCAAATATTCCTGCATAAGTAATCATTAGAGAGGACTTACTTAGCACCCTTTTATGGATTTATGGATGCATGCATGCATGGCATTAGGTTTGAAGATAAAGAGGCAGTCCTTTTATGGAAGAAATGGGCTAATAGTAGGATTTATTCATTAGATTACTTAACAGGACTGGGTGGAGAATTTCTATCATTTGCAATATTGCAATTTAGACACCACTGGTGCTAAATGCCAGTATATTAAATTACAGCACCTTTGTCTGTCTATGGGCCATCAGCTTTGAGTGAATTGGCATCTCCTCTATTGCCGCCAGGAAAAAATGGATATTTGAAGAAAGTTAAACTTTTAACAGTAGTTTATAAATATTTATTGGCATGTTGCAAATGTTCAGGATTTTGGAGACAAATGGAATAATCAAGTGTGTTCCATACATCCTAATCAATGGAAACTTGTGTTTAGCATCCATGTGTACTGTTTCAAACTGATATTGATTCAACAAAAATCAGGTTTGGGGTATATTGCATGTCACAGCATATTAAAATAAAGGAACTGGTTGCTTCAGATAGGTGCTTGAGTCATAAAACAGGGCATGTCCTGTGGCGTCTTCTTTTTGGCCAGAATTTACTGTATGTATTAACTTTGTTTTAGGGGGAAAATCTCTGGGTACTTTTAATTTATATTGCTGTACTGTAATGTGTAGACCAACAGATGGCCAACGAAAGTGGATCATGCAAGCCCTTCTGGTTGCAAAGAGACCAAAATACCCACCACTCATTACTCAATGGTCTGAAGGATCTTGACTCTCCTTGACTGAACATGTATCTTATACAGTGGTACCTCGGGTTACAGACGCTTCAGGTTACAGACTCCACTAACCCAGAAATAGCACCTTGGGTTAAGAACTTTGCTTCAGGATGAGAACAGAAATCACACGGTAGTGGCGCGGCGGCAGCGGGAGGTCCCATTAGCTAAAGTGGTACCTCAGGTTAAGAACAGTTTCAGGTTAAGAACAAACCTCCAGAACGAATTAAGTTCTTAACCCGAGGTACCACTGTAATCAACAATCATCAATCTCATTAGGCTATCTAGATATATGGACTACTAATATTAATATATATGTTTAAATTAGGAATGATGGCTGATGCTTATAATTAATATGGCCTGGTCTAGTTTCTTCCTTTATTCTTTCTGATGTATTTACAAAACAAACAAACAATGAAACTTTCAGAGCACAGATTTGGTGTGGGAGAGGGGAAAAGACAGGGCATTTCCCTCAAGAATATGCCTGAATTCTAACTGAACTTTATCTTCACTTGAATGAAGATGACACTCTCTGTATGATTACAACTACATTTTTGTCTTGGAACTACTCCTACACTAAGGACAGAAGAGAAAGTACAACTGTACTATTGCAAGATTTAATGAAGTTGCTTTAAGAATACTTTGATCTTTTCTTTTTATATTTATAATTAATCATATATGAAAGGATGAAGTACTGAAAAGGTTAACTAGTCTTGTTTTTTCTCAACTGAGATATTCTGAGAACCTTCAAGGCATTTAATTCCAAAACAGGAAGCCAGAAAGAGGAACACTCAGCTATTCTAATCTCATGCAGATCTTTTGGAAAGTATTTTCCTAAACACTTGCTGAAAGATTTTTTTTCTTGTTCTGCACGCTACCACATGCAGACTAAATGCAGTGCTGGAAAAAAGAAAAACAAGTTTCCTATTTAATTCCTCCTTATTAGGTAAAGGATCAATTTAACACCCATAATCAGAATCTGGGGGGGGGGGTGGATAAAAGGAAACAGTTTACTACTCAGTGGTGCAGTAGGACTAAAACACAAAGTTATAGGATGAAAAACTAGTTGTTGTTGTTTTTTAAATGCCTGGATTAGAACAAAGCAGAAAAAAATCTGCTGCTAGTAATATGATTTCTAGAAAGAAATTTGTGGGGCTATTTTTTTATTCTTGATTTTATTGGGAATTGGATTAGAATAAGTGAAATTTCTACTGCTACTATTGCTATTATTCTCTTGCTTTATACTTTATACGATTTAAAAATGAGTTTTATATTTTGTAAGCCACGTGCAAAAACAGTATATTTTGAACAGCAGCATATAAATGAAGTAAAATTCCTACAGTCAAAATTAAGAATAAATGCAAGATCATTCTCTTAAAATGTTTAGCTGTTATGGAAGTTTTATCCATTTGGAGAAGTTCATGGATCACTGCTTCAATGAACAGTTTTCAGATTTTTTTCTTACTGAACTGCAGATGGGTCATCTTCCAGCTATGTAAAAAATCTGTTATTCTCAAGTTTTCCTGAGCCACGTCTTCTATTTAACCAGCATTGCTAATAAAAGCATTGCTGTAACTCAGTCTTTAAAGCTAGGTAATGACACTATAAACTGACACCTTTGGTCAGTTCAAACACTGTATTCATATATTTTGCAAATTTTATTTTAAAAATCAGGACTATATACTTTATCAATACATTAATGTGAGCATGTTACACTGAGGTAAAGTAATAAAATACCATTTAACAAACCAAGTTAAAAGCCAATCTACTAGTTTGCAAGCTCAACACAGTCTTGTAAGTTTAATTATCATCTTATACTCAAACATTCTCTGAGCAAAAGTGATGACAATGTTTCAAAATGCATTCTTACAACTAGCCACATAGTTCTAAAGTCTGTTTCACACACAATTTTGGAGATCAGAATGTGATTTTACCCTAGGGATTAGTCATCTAGTCTGGTAATGAGCCAAGGAATACACACACAAGCAAGATCTCCCATATGCAGCAGTTCAAGGCCGAAAGGAGAACGATGCCTCTCTATAGAGTTCCTCTACTAAACCAGACTAGAGACATGTGGGATGGGTTCCATTGGTCCTCCTGCACAGTAGTGAGAGCATTGAGGTCACTCACTCTGCTGTATAACAGACAGGGAGCTGCTTACAGAACTGCTCCTATCCAGCACTGAGATGTAGAATCAGCTTCTCATGCCCGAGAAGGTTGGTGGGTGGGCAGGGCTCAATTAAAGAAACTACACAGTTTTCTACCTAACGGGAAGAATATAGCCTAGTTGCTATCCAACAGCCCATAGACAGTCCTAGATCCATTAAGCAATGATCCATTTATTCAGAATAGATGGAAACTGGGCAGCAATTAAGCCTTTTTTAAAAAAACCTGTCCTGCGTGTATTACCAATTCATTTCTAAAAAGCCCCTATCTCAGTTTATTGCTTTGTATCTAAAATAGAGGCAGTGTCCTCATTTAACTAATCGCTTATAAGTAGGAACAGAGGAGAAATTCAATTCAGAATACATTTAAAGCCAAATTTATTAAATTCACACTTAAACAAAATGCAAATCAAAACCAGCTACCCTTAGAAATTTACACTTATCCAGAATTTATGATGCAATCCTTCAAACAATGTTTACAAAAATGCTTATTTTAATATTAAAATACAGTGGTCTGTTAAACATTAAAAGCTTCCCTAAACAGGGCTGCCTTCAGTATATATAAAATGTATTAGGACAAATTCAGACACACTGATTTAATTCATCAATAAGTTAAATTAATTATATTTATTTACCTTGAAATCATCTGGTTTGAATTGTAACTTGCACTCTAGTTTATTAAAACTGGCCTAGTTTTTAACTGAATTAAAGTTGAAGCTTAAATTGGACTGAGATCTACTATGACTTTTCCAGTAGTTAGGTCGGCTTACTGTGGTCCCTCAATGTTGTCCTGTAGGATAAAATAAAAAAACTATGGTCTTATTAAACCAAAGATTTATCCCACTGGGATACAGCTCCTACCCTTATTGATTTTAGCTGATAGTTTGATAGAGCACAGACAGACAGACAAGATGATATTAACGCTCTCCTTACACAGGTACCTAATACACTTGCTACCTTGAAGCTTTCTTACTGGGGAAGAGACACATGCTCCCTCTTGCTTTCAGTACAACTTTGCTTTCTAATGATGTCAGACTACAAAGCCTTCGAAGGAATGCCAAACTGTGACCTCATCAGCCTTTCTAAAGACCTGCATGACACTTCTTTTTAGCAAGCATTTTTTCTATGATTTTGTTACAAATATGAATACACGTAAAATGATATTCTGTTGTTTACTCTTTCACACACACAAATACATATGCATCTTTTAATATAACGCACTTAGAATTCACTGTAACATGGAGCAGACCAAAAACATTTGAAAGTTAACCAACGAGAAAATATCTGAGTCATTGGTAAAAAGTTTCATTGCTTTTGTACAAGAACACAAATTCTACAATGGAACTTGGTGCACATAAGAAAAGGAGTCTTATACTCTAACACAGTGTTTCCCAACCACTGTTCCGCGGCACACTAGTGTGCCGCGAGATGTTGCCTGGTGTGCCGCAAGATGTTGCCTGGAGGGAGGCGGGCGAGTCGGGCGGCGAGAGGCGGGGCGGCGGCGGCGAGGAGAGGCCGCCCAGCGCAGGGCTCTCGCCGTCTGCCTGGCTGGCTGCCTGCGAGCTCGGCGGGCAGCGCCTCCGTCCGCAGCGCCCGCCTCGCGGCTCTAATTCCCTGCCCCTGCCAAAGCTCACCCAGCCAAGCCGCGCTCTCCTTCCTGCCTCGCTTTGCTGCCTCCTCCCCCCCCCACCCCCAAAGCTTGGAGGTTCCCCGGCAAGGGGGAGGGGAAAAAATTGAAACTTACACTTTCGTGCGTCCCTCCCGGCGTGACGCTGCGCGCTGACGTCACGGGGCTGTAATGGTGGTGTGCCTCGAGATTTTTTTCATCAAACAAGTGTTCCTTTGCCCAAAAAAGGTTGGGAAACACTGCTCTAACAATGGAATGCAGTCACTTCCATCAAGCCTCACTTGTTAACAGATGTGTAAACAGCAACAAAGGAAAGGATACCAATGAACATATTAACATAGTCCAGATTTAAGAAACTGATTTCTAAAGATATTTTAAAAATGTTTTGCACACAAGTCCCACAGATCTTTAACACTGGTCTGATGATTCCACAGACTTCCTTAGCCATACCACCGCAACTGGCTTTGGGCCAATACAAAACCCCAGACATCCTAATTACCTCATTATGTGTTGGCTGTACCATACTCACTTTTTCAGCTCAACTCAAAACTTTGTATAGCCTGCATCAAGAAACGGCTGCTTAACTGTGCAAATCAGATTGTCAGTCTTCAAGCTGACAACATACTAATACTGTTTACAGCACCTAGTCCTTAACTGTGTGGCAATAGAAGTCATTATCAGGAGCTTGTTCTACATTTGAGTAGGACCCTGGCAGAGACACATGCCCGACTGGCATATTCTCTCCCTCCTGGTCGATAGTTCGGGAGCTTCAAGTTTTCTTCTGCCTGAACATCACAGCAACCAATGCCAACAGACATCGGCACACTTAGGGATCCGCAGTGTCTTCGCAGCTTGCGTAACAGACCTCAGCAACTCAGCATTTTGGCTAATCTACTTTATTTACATATAAACACACGTGGAGCACTGCAACATGGCTCCCTCTCTCTCTGGCATCAGACAGCAAAGAGAAAGAACAAAGGACAATAGTCCCACTTCACGGAACACAGTAACACAAACATCCTGTCTCTGTCACTTCCCACTCTGTGGATTCAAAACATACACCGTCACGTGATAGACAACAATCCCATGGAACAGGAATCATAGAGCAGGAATTCCAACAGTCGTAGCTTCCAAAATTCCACTGAGCTACCAGGCTGTTTACAAGTTATGAGGTCAAGTCAACTTTTTATCAAGAGTAAGATTCAAAACTAAATCATTCAATGAAACAAACTCCTCTGCCTTCTATTTCAGCTGTCAGAAATAACCTTAAATCTGGAAAAAGTTTCTTTTAAGTGCCTCCTCACTCCTTGCCATAAACCATTTCTTAGACTACTCAGTGGCTAAATTCAGCCTAAATTCACAACCAGTTTGGGTGCATGGCTGATTGTGGGAAATATAGAAATAGGTAAGTATATAGCAGAGTTGCTGCTGCATAATGAATGTAGCGTTCCTAATAACTTTAGAACTATTTGTGGTAGAATAGCATTTTGAAAATCACTTGACCAACATTTTCACACTGAACATTGTAATCTTCCAAATTAATCCAATGAAAGCTTGGAATTTACACTATCCATAAATCTCTCGTGCAGAGAGCTATCACAGTGCTGACTGTGACATGGATCAGTCCCTGGTGGTAAGCAAGATCCCTCTCCAGCCAAAGAGTACCAATAGCACAAAGTAGAAAGTGTGGCATCAAATCAACAGTGTGACCACAGTCCTACCTGAACTCCATGCACTTCTCTGATTCTGTCAATCAAACACTACTAAATTGCCCTACAGAGAGCATTGAAGGAAGGTGGAACCACATCAAAGAGGTAACCTACAATACAGCTATGTCCTATTTTGGCAAAAGACAGCAGGAGATCCCCAACTGGTTTGAGGCTGACATTAAGGACATGGAGCCTGTTATTGATGCAAAGTGTAAGGCTCTTGTGAACTACAAGAATCACCCTGCGATAAGAAACTTGCAGCACTCAGAAAGGTAAGAAGCGATGATGCCCAGAGGATTACCAGATGCTATGCCAATGACTAATGGCTAAAGTTGTGTCAGAGCATTCAACTTACGGCTGACAGTGGCAATACTTACAAAATATATGAAGGCATGAAGAAAACCTTTGGAACAACAATCAGAAAAACTGCACCACTAAAAACCTTGCCTGGAGGGACCATCAGACAGCAGCATATGAAGCGATGGGCAGGGCACTATGAAAAACTGTATTCATAGGAAAATACTGTCTTCAACACAGCAGTTGACAGCACCCGGACTCTGCCTGTCTTGGAAAAGCTGGATGTCCTTCCCTCCCTCAATGAGCTAAAGAACACCATCAACTCTCAGGTATGCAGGAAAGCCCCAAGGGCAGAACGAAATCTCAACAGATGTTCTGAAAGCCAGCCTCAAATCCTCCCTCATGACACACCTCTATGGCTTTTTTTGCAGGGTTGGGGAACAGGATTCGTGCCACACAATATGTGTGACTCCAGCATTCTGACCCTATACAAGAGCAAATATGACTGCCATGACTGTAGCAACCACCATGTATTCTTTTCCCTGTTGCTCTCCTATGCCTTCAGCTCAACTGAAACTTTTGACTAACCACATTGCAGGAAACCTGAAAACCCCAGGCACTACCGCAGTTCAGCTTGATAGATTCTGAAAAACCTTGACATAAATTCTCCCCAAGACACAGGGTAAGAAATCTATGGTCCTCAAAATGTTGTTTAACCATAACTCCAATTATCCCTGGCTCTAGGCAGTGCTGGCTAGGGCTGATGGGAGCTGTCCAACATCTCAAGTACCACAGGTTTCTCAGCATTAATGCCACTTAGCCTTGTCTCTTTAACAATGCAAGACTAAGATATGTTGTCCTAATAATTTATTGAGAACATTATAGGGCCACAGTTGTGGTCTTGGGTTATGAGCAAGTCAGGTGAATTGCATTCTGCCATTATAAAAGTAGGTACTACATTCTACGGCTGTTAGAAAAAGTCTCAGCGAATTGATTTGAAACTTGGCAATGTAGAAGAGGTGTGTTTGAGGGTAGCCCATGCCAAATGTGAGGTTGTGCTACATACTTGCAGGACATTGTGGTGTGCAAAAAGCATAGCATTAATCTCTGTCCTGTTCATTCCCTAAAGTAGCTAAAAGGAAAGATACTTTACCTGTTGGGGGGGGGGACTAGATGACCAGCAAGGTTCCTTCCAGCTCTATCATTCTATGTGGATGGTATAATTTACCAGTTGAACACTTGTGACAAGGAATGATCACTTCAGTCACATAAATTCCATGTGTCTTTTCCAGTGAACAGACAAATCTTGAGACTTAAGTCCACCCCTCTACCACTGACAGTCAAGGTAGTAGTGAACCTTGGATGTCCAGCATAGGGTACCATAACATATTGCCTAAATGAGTTTGAGTGGACATGGAAAGCCCATGTTAAGCCTAATTGTTAACCGAATCTCACAAGGTCCATAAAAAGTGAACTGGCGTCACCTGGGATATTCCAGAATTGTTCCAACATACTCAAACCCACACAAAAAATAAAAAATGGTTTGAGTAGTAAATTAAAAGGCATATTCAAATATGACATTACTGTCAGCTCAAAATATATATACTTTGAAGACACATAGAAATTACATTCTAAAATGTTTTATAAAAGTAAAGCAAGTAACATTAAGTGAAAACAGCTATTTAAAAAAGCACTTTTTAAACCTCTGTGTTGTGTCCTTATAAAGCTACTTTTCTGAGCAGTCTGTGGATGTTATTCATGTGCCAAAACACAGAATTTGTACAATATGTTTAAAAGAAGTACTGCTTGTCAGTCAGATTTACTTGTCGCTTTTGCAAAAGAAAAAAAAGGGGGGGCTGTCTACACGAAAACTCCAGAAGCATAGTTGTTAATAGTTTTAAGCTAAACTTTACATGTAGCTCTGTTCAGTTTCAAATAGAAAATATTTATTTGCTTTTCATATTTTAGAAATGAACATTTATACTATCAGTTATCAATGTATTCAATAAGGGAAATGTTAACTATCAAAATTTTATCTGCTGACAAGCCACAAGACATAACACAGAACTCTTTATTGTTTTTACAGCAAATAAAATTCATAACTTTTGGATTTTGAACAGTTAAGCCAATATTTAGTTTGGTTCTTGGGAGAGCTAAACTGGGTGACCCAAAGTAATATGTAAGAGTAAATGCAATGCAAATTATTAAGCATTCAAACTGAAAATGCAATTACTAACTAAACTAACAAGAAGCAATTAGGAAATCTCATAAAAGCCCACATACAACAAACAAATCATGTTCTTTTTGGGTGTTTTCAGAATGTAGAAACTAGATAACAATACTGAAGTCAGTTATGACTTACCTTGTGTCCAAGATAATGCAATTTCTTTCAACTTGAAGGCACCTGTCTTACCTCTCATTCAACATTCATTAACATTTTGTTGCAAATTAAAAATGCTAAAGCATAGTATATAATCAGACATTACATATTCTCTTAACACTTTCATAGATGGAGTGATTGTATCTATGCAGGTTTTTCAGAACTTAAGTGGCTGAATTTATCTTACAAATGCTAATTTGATTATAATTATGCAACCTTGAAACAACCCACCATCTCACACACATGTATTAAAATTATGGCATGCATATCCTCTGAAACAGTGGGGCGTGGAGCCAAGCAGCATAATTATGAACATCTAGTATTTGTTGCTTTCTAGCTGTAGAAAGGGTGATTTCTATAGTCTTCTTCAGGTACCTTGCTTGTTTTAGGAATGCACTGTGGAACTGTATGATAATTTCCTTTACCAACTGTTTTTTCAAGAATAAGATACAAGATGCTGAAATGGGCGTGAGGATAGGAAAGAGTTATGTTGTTATCTGCTTGGAAGCTTTCATTACTGTGACTAATAACTGTAGGTTTGCCTACTGAACAACAGGTAATCTGAAATTTAACAAATAAGTTGAAAGTTCCAGCCCTTGGTTTGTGACTCCCATCAGAATATTGCAGGAAGGCTAGAAAGACAGAAAGAAGCTGATTGGAATTTAGATACAAAAAGATTAGAGATTTTTGCTGGTTGACCAACAAAATAAAGCATATTTGGACTGCAGTTGCCCTTTTTCAGAATGTTGCAGGATTAGTGGTTGTGTTGGCTGCTGTAGAAGCCTATTCACGTCCACAATATTATGCTTAGAGAACAAAGAAAAGACAACCTAAGTCTTCAAAAATCTATCATCTAAATGAAACTAAACTTTAACTTGGATTATAGAGTACATATTAAAATATACTTAATTAATTTGTACATAATCCTATACATTGAAAGAAGGGAATGGAAAGTGAAACAGACAAATTCAGAACACAAAAGAAATATAACACAAGTTTAGGCAGCCCTGTATTGGGATCTTTTTAAATATCTGATGTTGCATTATGTTTTTACTTGTGTGGGAAGCCACCGAGAGTGACTGGGGCAACAGAGCCAGATGGGAGGGGTATAAATAAAATCATCATTGTATCTAGTTGGATTCTTAAGGAACTAGGGTAAGGTCTTATTTCACATGCTACTACTCAATCTTCTCAGAATCTCTCCTGTGAGCCTCTGTAAACTGGTTAGCAGTTTCCATATAGCAAGAGGCACAGCCTATGGTTATGGGTGAATCCCAGGCTTCAAGATATCCGTGTGTAAGCCAGTATCATCTACTTAAAACTGGGCCTGGAAACATAGTGGAAATGAATGGACTGTTGAGGTAACAACATATAATGAAATCAGGAAAATGTATTAAGGTGGACTAGAAGGAAAAAGTGGACTAGAGGAGCAGACTTCCAGTGCATGCAAGTAGTTAGGGAAATGATGCTCTGCTGTGCCATGGGATGAAGAGGAAGTTATTTCTCAGTGGTAGATCCCTAATTGTAGAACTCCCTTCCTAATAACATTCAGCAATCCCACACAGAGACTAGGTATAGGCACAAGCTAAAACCTGTTCTTACCTTGTCCAAACCTCTGAGATGTAATTGGCTTTTTATTTTTAATATTGTATCATTTCTGATGTCTCTACTACTGCTGCTCTATTCTGCTTTCATATCCAGTTATGATGTGGTGCTAACAATATAATAGTGTTGTGTGCTGATATGTATGCAATGTTGAATTCTTAGCTGCCCTTCGCTTCTGTTGGGAATAAGGGTGGACTATAAGTACAACAAAATAAAATATGAGCAGTATGGGCGGTATAATAACAAACAGGCCAACAACAGAAGAAATGGATAGCCTGCCTGTAGATGAAAGAAGGGGCATGAACAGAAGCAGTATAGCAGACCAGAGAGTTGGCAGTATAAGCACAGGGTGGTTTGGGGTATGTGTGTGCATGTATATTTAAGAAAAGCAAGCTTTAGAAATGAATGTCAAAGACAAATTTATGTCCTTGAATTTGGACATGGATGATGCATAAACTGTGAGGTTGACAGGGAAAAAACTCTCCAGGGGCATAAATGTGCAGTAAACTGATGTGTATTTTTAAACATTACTGTTGAAAAAGTATGACGGCTGCCAAACCAAATATTCTGAAATCAAATGTAAACACCTCAAGCTGTGATTATTTGGTAGCAAAATATTAAACAGTTTAAAAATCCCTTTTCATAATTATTCCAATTTAATCCAAAAAGTCACTCACATTACATAAAAAGGTTTAGAATAAGCCTGAAACCATCTTAAATCACAACAGTATACATATGCAAACAGTCTCAAAAAGATTAATCCAAATGTGTTAGAACCTCTACAATTTTAGCAACATTTAAAAGGAGCTCTTTGGGGGAAAAATACAAACACACTATTAAAAATTATTACATTTGGTATCAAATATCTAGTGTTAAGTTTACAATGGCAAAAATCCAAAAAGCTCTATGTTATGCAAGCCCCAAAAGCTTGCTTATGCCCAGATGGTTTTTACTTATTTTCTTTGAGAAGCAAACCACAGTACCATGCCATACCATAAGCTGATTTTGAAAATCACCTCCGTTTCCACATGGCCTAGCAAACTGCTTTTTAAAAAACCAAAGCCCCCTGAAGTGCATGGAAATAGCTGTATGGGGGGGGGGGTTGGATTCTAGTCAATTTTGAAAAAAAGATTTGTTTGTGCACGAGAAATTAGCAAACAATGAATATTACACTAACGGCTCAATACAATGCAAAACTCAGCATGCTTAAAGTCTATTGATTTCAGTAGACTTGGGTACACCTTATTCTTTATGCTGGATTTGGCTACAGGGCTTATTGAGTTATAAAGAATTTTAAAGGGCACCAATCACAATATGGTCACTGCTGGATGCATGGCGTAGCCAAGATGTCTGTGGTGGGGTGTGTAGCATAGCACAAAGTTAGAAAGAGCCATTACTGCTTGTCCATGCCCCACAACTTGCTTACCATTGGAAGTCAGTGCTATCTCATGCTGGTGTTGTTTGTGGCAGTCACACAAATTGATTCTCCATACACTCAATGATGCTGACTTGTCTAGCAACAAAAGGGAGTATTCCATGGCACCAAGGAAAATATACAACGTGGCCACGCCAAACAGTCTCTTGCATGCCCACAAAGTACATGCACTCACCACACACATGCTGACCACAGACACACCTGGATCTCTCCCCCCCACACACAGTTTTTAATTGCTTAGTAAAATATTTCGGATAACTAGGTGAACAGAATTCTGAACAAAGTGAACAGAATTTTGTTGAATTGCTTAGGCACTGCATAAAGATAAGAAACATCTTTTTCTGAGTTAGTATTGTTGCTGCCTAAAAGCTGTGAATCTGCCAGAGCCAATGTCAACTTCTATTATGAAAACAGTTTTCTAAACTATTTTTAGAGGGATGGGCTGTAAGGCTCTCTGCATTCCTCCCAAAATCTAGAGATTTAACTACTACTTATCTGCTTACAAAAAAGAAATGTTACACATGTAGTTATCTAATTTACAAAGACAGTGAAGAAACTGAAGGGTACTAGCTGGTTTTCCATAAATTAGCACCATCAAAAGAGAAGTGCCCTTTTTATTTGCTTTTTTCACTTTTCTTGCACATTTTTGCCATAGCAGAGAACTTTGTCTATAAAACTGTGTCTATAAAACTGTTTTCAACTGTGTTGAAAACAAATAATGCAAATGAAAGTTGTGTACTGTTTTGTTTAAAAAACATAGAGAGACACACAAATACTGAATGTTGAGAAGATTTGGAGCAGTGCTCCAGCTAAACAGTCTGAGTCCCAGCTATCTACTGAACCACCATGATACTATCCTGCCCGCAGATTAGTATCACCTGCTCTGGAAGCTCTCCTGCTTTGCCCACCCCATATGTCAATAAGGTGTATGTCCTAGTGTGCTCACCCTACAGGTTGGTATGAGGGTGCTTTGGACACCCTCTGAAGAGCAATGGCTGGAAATTCAAATTGAAGAGAGCACGGTTGCACTCAGGTCCTGCTTGCAGATTTCCCATAGGAACTTGGTTCTGATTGGCCACTGCAACAACTCAGTGCTAGAGTAGATGGACCTTGGTCTGATCCTGAAGGACTCTTTTTACGGGGGATTAAATGAGAGGTCCTTCTTTGTGGTGGCTCCACATCCTTCTGTTGGATATACACCAAATCTCTACACTGTGGGCTTCTAAAAAGGCTCTGAAGATTGACTTTTTCAACAGGCCTTTCAGGCAAGAGGCTTGTTTGGACGGTGATGGTTTGACTTGTCTATGATCTCTCTGGTTCTATATTTTTTATGTTAAGTGTTAATTTAAAAGTTGTTTATTTAATTATTTAATTATAATTAAAATTATTTCTTAATTTTTTTATCATTTTTATCTTTTGCATTGCTTATAAGCGGCTTTGGACTAGCATTTATGCAGAAAAGTGGCCAAAAAATATTTTTAATAGGTATAAATATATTCCACAAATTTGCAAACTTGTAGTCTGTGTATTAGGGGTTACGTGACATCAGTGCTTTTTTTAAAAAAAGAAAAGAAAAAGGTGCCAGTACACACCATGAAGTTGTTACAGTAAGTGCCACACTTTTAACATTTTCTTAAAAAGGTGCCAGTACTGTGTACCCTTGAATATCCCCAGGAAAAAAGAACTGTGTGACATGCTGATCTGTAAATGGAAGACATGTTGCCTGAAACACAGCATGTCTGCTACTACCAACCATTCTTTGCAATGCACAGCTCCAGGGGCTGTTAAGTGTACTTTCACATAAGCAAATTGTTAGACCAACAAGGCCTTTCAGATATGAATCAACTTCATGTCCAGTAATGTACCCTCGTATTGTCTGCAAGAAGCAGAGATGTCAAAACAAACAGATAAATGTAGACAGCACTGCCTGGTTATTCTGTGAACTATCTTACATATGCTATTAAATATCACTTTTCTGTGCCAGAGCTCCATTGAAAAAATAGGCTATTTAAACAGGAAACTGCTAATAGAGAGACATTTATGTTAAGGTAACAAATGCACTAATAGGTCGTTGCAAGAGATAACTGTTTTCAGCACCTGCCTTTACCTTTTTCCCAAATTTTTTTTTTTAGAACTTAAACATTTCAATGAATCAGTCAGTCAATTTACAGTTCCAACCAATTATGACAGTTATGCCTAGTGAAAGCAAAATGTAATATTATATAAATATACACCCCAAGATTTATCATAATATAATCTGAAAATTTTACATACAAAGAATTTAGGTTATTGGGTAAATTATACAGATAGAAAAATACCTTCTGTATCAGATAACTATTATCCAGCTTTATTTCTTATTATTTTAATCTAATTATTCTCAGAGACTAGGTCATCTAATCAAGCATGTTATCATTAAAGTTGAGCTCAATACCAGATTTTCTCAATGAACCAGTAATTTTAAAAATGCAGACCTAAAGTTAAGCTACAAATTTAACATTTAAATGCCCGTAGAATCCCTCTATCATAAAAATTAGCCAACACATTATAGTTTAAGTGCTGCATAGTGCTAGTGCAAAGTAATTTTAAGAGAGGTTTTTTAAAGCATTTCCTTCATAAAGGACTATACGCTACTTGTGTAGCACTAAAGCTCCCTTGCAGCATTTCCAGTCCATCAGGTACAGAGCTAGGGTTTTCTAAACCTCCCTAATTATCCATAAGACTAAATTGGGTCCTAGATAATTTAGTCTTCACTTTCCACAAACCATTTATTTTTAAATGGAGGGGGGGCATAAATGAATGCAGAGACACAAGAGGAACATCAGAACAAAAAGAGAATTTCATTTGGGGGAAGGAGTGAGAAGCATCAGAGTATTTAATTCTGCCTACCCCATAACCCACTTGTTACTTATATTAAAGAACTCAAGTTGGATTTCATCTTAATAAGTAGCAAAAATTTTAGAGTCCTTCTGATATTTAGGAACAATCCAAAACTTAATATGCAAAAGCACTTTTGAGTAAAAAACTCATCCAACATAATCCCTAATCATGCCCCACCCTGCCTTAAATGGCTTCCGTATGATGTTTAGACTTATGAATGCCTTTGTTGAAGCTTCTGAAGCCTAAAGCTGGCCTCAGGTGGCTCTGTGACATCAAAGCAGCCAAGTTGTTGACAGCTCTGACACTTCTTGATGTCTTGCCCACTGTGACATCGGAGTAGACAAGGAAAGGAGTGAAGGACCATCATCAGGACAAGTTCCAAATGTAGTTGAAAGCATCCTTTCTGCAGGTTTTTATTCTATGATAAAGACCCACCAAGTCACCTAGGACCTGTTCAGCACAAAATGGATGTATGAGACACAGTCCAAGAGAACTACAAACTGGATTTATATGGTCAGACATTGAATTCCAAAGCTCTTGCAGATTCTGATTATTAGTTTATCACTGTCTTATACCTGTGAATATTAGTATAAGAGCCCTGCTGGAACAGACTAAAGATTCATCTAGCTAGCCCATCATCCTCTTTCCAACAGGAATTTCATGAAATAACCACAATCCTTTTTTCAAAAGGCTATTCCTATCAAAGGATTTCCTAAGAAAATACTGGCCAGCCACATATGAACACACAAGCTTGGAATAATGAATGCAACACATTTGAAGGCACCAGATGGAAGGAGAACATTATTGCGATTTCTGCATCCCATTGTGCAACAGCCAAGAGAGCTGTTAAAGCTTTCTGACTATTTCTAAGCGATTTAATGTGTCTTCTTTTTAAGTTTGCATTCCCCTGACAGTTTATCTGATAGATCAGTTGTCTGGCAAACAAATTTTCACTGGCAAATTATAACAGAATGGAAAGTTAACTACACATTACAAAATATCACTACATAGTTATAAAGCTTGTGTATGAAAATATTACTTTCTAAGTGGCAAGACATTTTGGCATAAATGTGTTTTTTCCTTTGACACTAAAGCTGTTGCTCTCCCCATTTTGCATCCTGTCAGCCTTTTGGTAGCTATAGGTTAGTCTTCCCATCACAATAAAGATCTTGGTCTTTTTATCTTATTTTCTCAGACATAATACAAGCACATGGCTTTGCGTTATTTCAACGAAAACAGAAACCAACAAAATAGAAAGTTTATTATTCCTTTCACCTTTTTTGCTGCCATATGGCGCTTCCATTGGGAGCAGGGGTGTGTTATGAAATTCTCGTCTGAATTTTGCCCCTGGTTTCAAAGTCCCAAATTACCTGGTCTTGTTCCTGGATCTGCTGCCTTTCCAACTCCAAGCTGTACCCAAAACATTGAACACGGATGGACTAATGACTATTTGTCAAATAGTGAGTGGAAGAGAAAGCTCTGTCTCAGGCAGCAACTATAGCTCTAAACCATACTTGTTGGGCTGATGGGAGCTGGAGTTCAACAACATCTAGAGGGCCAATTATTCTACCCCTTAGGCATGACAGTCACAAAATACTTATGGCCAAAATTGGGCCACATACTCCCCTCCCCACAAAGTCTCCCAGGTGTTACTATTACTATTCTCACCCTTTGAGAGTGAGAAGCATTAGCATCATTTCTACTATTCATTCTGTGTTTAACATTGAATTATTTGTATCTTGCATAAACATGGAGAGTCCAACAACATTTGCAAGGCCACAGGTCTTCATCCTTGCTCTAAAGATTGGCTCCCTGAGGCTACCCAATCCAGAAAGGCTAACTGAGAGAACTGTTAAAAAAAGCTATGTGCCTGCTCTGTCCCTATGCACACACCAGAATTTATCCATAAAGAGACACAAGCCCCACATTGCCTTTATATAGTTGCTAAACTAATTTTAGTATGCCAGGTCTTTGTAATTATAATTTTACAGATGAAGAAATGTAGTTGAGAACCAATTGGCCAAACTGAATCTGACTCCTTGAATTAAGTTCAACAACCTATTTGTTATACCATTTGACTTCCAAACTCCTTTCTCTCATTATCCTTTGCACACACATTTTCCCACTGGTGGGAATAGTCAGTGACACAAAAGTGGTGGAAGGGACTGAGGTAGCAGAAGGGGCAGTAGACACCAACTCAAATCTCCCCTTTCACCAAAAGCTAGAAATCAGTTTGCAGAATCAGCTTAGGGGTAGTCATCAAGTGGAATGCTTAAACTTCTTACACTAGCGGACAATACATGTTAGAAAACCATCTGCGATAGACATTTATGGATGAATTCTATCACATAACTATCATATCTAAGCAGAAATATTTTCATTCTTAAAGTGCCACCTTTTCACTAGTGTGAGTAAAATTTCCTTCGAATTGGTCTAGTGTAATGCATTGTAATCAGTTCCTAAACTGTGTCATGATCAGAACCATTGGGATGAAGGGAGATGGTATCATGAAGGTAGGAAATAAGCAAAGGGCTTGTCCACATCACAGCTGAAAATGCACATTTTATAAATCCATTTTCTCTAATGAAGCACTCTGAAGTTCCAATCTCTCCAGTTTTTTCATTGTATCCACAAATCATTGTACAAGAACCACAAGCTCTGCCCATTTTAAATAACCACCCATGGACCCTTTGTATGCAACCCATAAAACCCACTGACTCTACTACTGCTTCCAGTGGAAATCAGGAAAACGGATTGCTTTGCTTGCTTCTCTTTTTTCATATATTTCAGGGCATCATTAGATTGCAACAATCCTTCAACTAAACTTCATTTCCACTTCCACTAACAATGCATTTCACTGATCAGCATCCCAAGCAAACACCAAACTAAATGCCCTTAGAACTATTAGGAATCTTACAAATGAATAGAGGGAAATCCAGTCTGTGTTTCTGCACAGAAAGGACAGAAATCAACCACAGCAACAACTAAAAAGAAATGAAGCAAGGAGGGTTGAGATTGGCTGGAGGGCTTGTGCAGCAGCACAGAGGAGTTAAGAGGCAGAAGAAAATGGGATAACCCAAAAACCATGAAATGGCAAACACCCACAGCCTGGGAAATTGTGTGATACAGAATCGATTCTGAAACTCTACCTCTTTACTGCCAGCTAGTAGGAAGTTGGATTTTAGCCACGCAAAAATCAAAATTTGCTCTGATCCACAATAACATCAAATAGTTCGTCTGAAAATAATGAGCAAGTAAGTCCAAAGCAAGGCAGTTTTTGAGATGGTGCAGATTGGCCCAAAGTCAATTCAGAACTCAGCAGCCAAAAGCAGGCATGGCTGCAGCAAAAGCAAGCATGGGTGTTCAGATTACTGAGCAGGAGCAGGCTTTTATCATGAAAGGTGAAGAGTCTTTGGTTATCCTATAGATTATTAAAATATCAAAGATAACCCAGGGCATACAGCAGAAAGTGGACTTACTGTGCCTGTAGGATCACTATCCAGGGGTGTTACAGACAACTTTCTTCTTGAAAAGGGAACCTAAGTAGCTGAGAAATAACAGAGGCTCCTTTTTCTGAATGATATACAGAACACATTACAAGTATGCCATATATATAATCATTCCAAATTTTCCTGTTGCTCAGTTAAATATAGAAAATTCCTGGTGTTAGTAAAGAGAAGAACGTGTAGTACAGTGTTACACTTGTTTGTATTTGAACATTAATCCTATGCTTATGATATCTGACATCACTGTGCCAATTTTATTTTATGTATTTGGAAAGCACTCTCGTTATATCTTCCAAATCTCAATAAAAGCATTGTTAAAACGTTAAGAGATTTTTATCAACATTTTTTTTTACATGTACTGCTGAATTCTAAAGTATATTATCCAGGTTTGAAGTAATTAGAAAACTACAATAACCTCAATGAAATGGAAGAAAATTATAACATGGAAGAAATAACATACAGTTTAAGAGAATGATGAAAGAACACTTAACCTCATATAAATGGAATATTATCTGGAAATAAAGTAGGCTATTAAAATTGTAAGTTATAAATATTTTTTACATGCTTTCCTAAGCTCCTAAACCACGTGCTTAGGGCCTCTTATCTTGAAGTTCTTCTACAAAAATATATGTTAACTTCAAATTCTGTGCAATCCTGTACTGAGAGCATAAAACACTAATCTGGTATAACGGATAATTTATCCAATGTGGTTATTTCAAACTACTCCCAAGTAGCTCCCTGACCCAATTGTACTGGAGCTTAAAGACTGATACTGGTACAAAACATTAAAAATTAAAAATCATTACACTCTTAAAATTCTTTTATAAACCCCTTTAAGGGTTTTTGTTTTACAATCAAGCAGTATATAAATTTTGTGAAATAAATAAATTTATTTAAAATGATCACACACTATGCCTGGCTACTGCCTGTTACTAGCTACAGCCTTATTTTTCATTTCACTCTCATAAAATCTGAAGGTTATTGCATTTTGGGGTGTATTTTTTTTTACATGTTAGTAAGCTTTGTTGTATTTTATGGATTTAAAGTCAATTTGAGACATTTGATAAATGAAATAAATAATAATAATAATACATCCAATTTCCCGGCTTCAAAAATATGCAACAAAATTTTATGCTACAAAACAGTGGAGAATTTCTTCCTTCCTTAAGCAAAAGCTATTGTTTCCTGAACCCACTCTTATGTAAGTCTACATAGAGTTTGAGGATTTTTACTGAACACAGCAGAGTAGGACAGGCCTGTCATTAAATAACAGGAGATCAGAATGGTGATCTTTACTGAGACTGGGTTTTATGAAGGTCACTGACAAAAGCCAATGACAAAGCACCCATTGAGTTCACTGTTCATTTTTCACACTGTAAGCATTTTAGATGCCATGAGAAATAACACTGAACACTCACTAAATTACAGCTGCTATATTTCTGCATTAACTCGCTCTATGCAGAAACACTGCACCAAACCCAAGAGATTTGAAACACCTTACTGTTAGCAGGAAATTATTGGGCTTTCAATGTACAAGTACTGTGAAAATTTCCTTCATTTACACTCTGACTGAGCGATACTTGTTCTATACAAAGAATGAAACATATTTACCAAGGTGATCAAGGGAGGTTTGCTGTTGGGATTACACCTTGTCTTCTATCCCTGTGACTCAAACTGAGCTGACACACAAAAATTGAATTAGAGCTGTTTTTAATTTGCTCAGTGTGAACATTCTTTTGTAAATAATTGACAGCTCTACATGCCATAATGGCAGATTTTTAAAAAACAGAACCACTCTACATAAGCATCTTAACAGGCGGATGATCATGGTTAGAGATCATTTGGTTTGTTCCTACAGTTGTTTATATACTCTGCAATTAGTTTATTTATCTTTGTTTATTTCTGGGATATTTCTGTAGATTAATGGGATGTATTATTCATCTGGACAGTGCTGAACCAGAAGGCAAAATAATATTTCAAGTCTTAGCAAGTGCAATTGCTGAGTGGTCTAGTACTGATCCTGAGTGTTATCACAGAGAACTGGTTGGATGAGGTGTGGATGTAAACCTATTTCAGTTCCTGCCCCAGAAGACTGATGGATCCAAGTGGTTTTCTAATGGATCTCTTGGGAATTTCCATGACACTCAATCCTGTTGATATTCTGTTTGGCCTCCGGAATGGGGAAAGGACCCTTCTGATACAATTCCTTCTCCTTGCCTTGTGACCCAAGGAGTTGACAGTAATGAAATGACTAGGTGGACAACTAGATCAACAATGGTGGAAGACTTGAACTTTTTAGAGCAGGGGTCCTCAAACTACGGTCCTCAGACCGGATCGCCTGCCAGGGTCCTGAACCCAGCCCACCTGGCAATTGCTGAACCCACTGCTGTCTAACGGGCCTATGGCCCTCCTCTCGCAGGCTGCCTCCCTCCATCGCCCCCTCCCCTCTCCCCAAACATCCCACTGCCCGGAGCAGGGAGAAATTTACATGCATGATATACATGCCAAGGGCTGACTTTGCATTTCATGAACTCGGGCAGAGGCACCTCCCTGCACTTCTGTTGCCATCTGAGCGTCTCCGTTAATCCCCTTCTTGCCATTCTCAGCATTGCCACAGGTGCTTCCGACCTCTCTTCACGCCCGCCCACCCAAATCGCTTTTTCTTATTTCACCCCGCAGGTGCACCAGAGCAAGGCACAACACACCCTACCAGTGCTGGATTTACGTATAAGCTAAACAAGCTATAGCTTAGGGCCCCACTCTGCTGGGGGGGGGGGCAAAAAATTAAAGAAAAAAAATGTGCAGTGTGCATAGGAATTCGTTCACATTTTTTTTTCAAACAATAGTCTGGCCCCCAACAGTGTCTGAGGGACAGTGAACTGGCCCCCTGTTTAAAAAGTTTGAGAACCCCTGTTTTAGAGGTTATTCTGTGGTGATAACAACAAATTAATCTTTCTTTTCCACCACCATTGCATCTGGTCATGGTCCGTTGGTTGAGTTGTTCTGAGTCATCAGAGGGCTTTTAGATATCAGACTGGAAAGGAGGACAGCTCAGTGTCTCATTGGGGACAATCTGTGGATAAAGCCGCTTGTATCCATCTTGACATAGATGCTGCCCCCACAGTTAAAAGGTTCCATTTTAGGACAAAAAAGGCTGGGGAGATCTAAGAAACTAGGACAAACTGCACTTGAATATTTCTGCTGAAAACCTATAGTGGAAATAGTTAGTGTCCACCTCCTGAAATCATGAATGATATTTTTTTCTGTTTTTAATGCAAGTGAGGGATTGGCTGTGGTAGGGAGTTCTGCACAAGGTAATTAATGATGAACTAAGAAACCGGCTTTGACTGGCTGAATAAACCAAGTGAGGGTAGCCAATAGGTCTCAAATCCCTGCTGCATGCAAAGCAGACTCCAGCGGATTGAGCAGATATACTTTGATCCAACAGTCAAGAAGGCCATTTCTGCATGTGTTGCAGAGGAAAGTGAGAGGCAAATGCAGCTTGTCAATCTGGGAAGATATCCTAACTAGAAGGAAAATTCTGATCCTAAATCTCCACTGCCTTGCAGGATATCTTCAGGAGAAGAAAAGGCTAAGGACTGGACACTACACAAATCTAGAGTGGAGTCCCTAAGGCAGTTGTATGGTGCCTTGTACGCCTCCTTCTAGCAACTCTTGCAGCCAAGCTGGTGGCAAATGTATTGCTCTGCTTTCCTTTGGATCACATCAGAGAGGCCAAGAGGGGAGTCTTGTCATCTGGGCTGCCCAGGATCTTTGTATACACTGCCCAGACTTGCATCCTGGAGAGGTTACTTCACTGCTGCTAATGCACCAATTTGATTTCACTTTTGGAGGCGCACTCCATTGTCTCTTGAGACAGACAGATGCCAACAAGAACGCAAGGGGTGGGGGACTGTGGGAGGACAGATAACCGGGACTCTACACATCTTATCCACCAATGTTCCAGTAATGCAAGTTGAGCCTTTAGCCTTTTATTCTCCCACCCCCATCTTTACTTTTCCTTCTCTTTCATCCACACACTGTTCTGCCCTTATCTATTTTAACAGACCCAAAGAAGCGCCACATGCTGATTTCTAGGCAACCTGAATATATTCCCCTTCCTCACCCAATCCTGGTAAAAGGGCCAGGAAATATTTAAAACAGGCGGTAGGAGACCTAGCCATGGCCTACAGAACATCTCTGAATGAGGGAAACATATGGAATGATCACCTAAAGGAAGTGGCATCAAGGTTGGTACAAGCTACAAATTCTAATTAATGTTCAAAAATATGACCTGCAATCCATAGTGCAATTTATTTCTCCAACTACTATTTTGATTATACCATAATTTATACCAGTTGCTAGGGAGCACACGCAGGGATAATGCTGTTGTGCTTGTGTCCTGCTGGTATAGTTCCTATAGGCTACTAGATGCTTTTTTTGAGATGAGAAAGCTGGTCTGTCTAGATTTTTGGCTTGATCCTTGCCTTGGGTTTCTGACAAAACCAAGTTAATTCCTGGTTTAGTTCTAGAATACAATTATTTTTCCTTGGAACCAGTTTGACATTCCTACTGAATGCTGGGTTTCATTAAATTTGTTTACATTTTTTTTCTTAAGTAATGTTTGTTAACTTTTTACTTCAGGTTTTTTGCCCTCTAGCAAATACTTTGGTTTTGCAAATATTTACATTTTTGTTCATGCTATTTATTTCAACACAAAAATGAGAATGGTTTGGTTTTTAATTTCCAATCCACTGATTTGTTTAGGGGGAAAGATTTAATAAACCCTAAAAATTGGAATATTTTCATCTGCAATGATGTCTGCAAAACAATACTGCTGTCACAATTAATTTGATGGGCAAAATGGCCTAAGTCCCAGATTTTTCACATGGAGAGTACTTGTGACTGTACAGAAATCTGTGCCTACATAGATATTTAAGATGCAGCAATTTGTGCCTACATAGATGTGTAAGATGATGTCCTTTACTGGAAGTACACAAATTTAAGCAGGCTGGTGTTTCGCTTTCAAATGAAGAGATCATGTTCAGCACCCACAACTTGCCAGCTGATTCATCCAGCAGATATCTTTGTATCCTCAGAACGTATTCCACATTGAGTCATGCCATCTGCAGTAGCCACAAGCAGCAAAGCATGCAGAACACTATAGATAGATCAAGTTACATTAAAACTAAGTAAATCCTCAAGAGTTTTACAGGAAATCATCACTGCCTTCATCCTACAGATGATAAATTATTTGGAGAAGGACTGCACTCATTTTGGGCTTTGTAAAATGCTAAACCTATTACTAACACATAGGCATGGGTCACATGTCACATTATAACATGGTTAGTAGTGAAATATGGTCTAATGCAAAGCAGTATGTAGTACCTGGCCGTGACAAAAGCAACCAACGAAAAGAGTTGTCCGTCCAAATCTGGGCTTGTGTTTTATTTGTGTGGGTGGGGGGAGAACAAATCATGAGCCAAGGTTCAGACAACACAGCAAGGCAAGGCTTTTGAGTTGTTGCTCTTGGCACAACATGGCCAGGTGGGGGAGAAGCAAACCAGGGTCCCTTCCAACTTCTATGATTCTATTCTATGATTCTTGAGGAGCATGCAACAACATGCTGCTTGTTCTCATTAAACCACAGTTGATATTTAACTATAATTTAGCATGATATGTGACCAGAGCCATAGGATTCAACCTCTTTCTAACTGATTAGTAAATGCAATTAATAAAGCTTTAAAAAAATATCCTAGAAATTAGCTACAGGGGGAGAAATCTGTAAAATTTTCACAAATATCAAGAAAGTTATCCATTGCCCAGCTTTCTCTAGAAAAGCAATTTTCCTATCCCATCTATATATATGAGATATAGATGGGTGGGAATTATTTCCCAGAGCAAACAATATGAGTTTTGTTTTGTTGTTGTTTTCAACTAAAAATATTCTAAAATTTGATGTTCAGCAAGGAATGGTTTGAGTTAAAGTAAACATTGCTTCATTTTAGTAATTATATAGCCAACAATTTAGGATGATTTGCTTATGTCTCACTATTTAGCAGTAATCACATTTTCCGAATAATGTTAATCAAGCAAACAAAAACAATGTTTTCATTATTAACATCTATGTTAAGGGATCTATGATCTGTCTGAAATAGTTAGACAGAGAGAGGTCATGCTCATATTTAACACATTTACTTTATTAGCATGCACTAGTTGGGCTACCAAGCGTTAACAAAGTAAAAAGCCAGAAAGCAATGGGATTTATTATCTTGAAAACTATTGTCACATTTTCCTCTTTAATTAACAATAACTACCTCAACCTACAACACAGTGGTTTCATTCACAGGGAATGGTAAGCCTTGTCTGAAATAAACCATGGCTTACCATGCTAGTGCCTGCTACTCAATCTTACTCACTTCACTGCTCCTTTTCCAGAGGCAGAAAACAAATCACTGAGTAGCTGCTTAGCATCACATGCAAACCAGCACTCATGGCTAGCACTCAGGGCAATTCAGTCAGATGGGCAGGGTACAATTAGTATTCTTATTAGTAGTAGTAGTATTATTAAAAATAGTAAGAATAGATAAATTTATTACCCACTCTTCTCCCTAAAGACTCAGGGTAGGTTACAACAATTTAAAATACATTAAAAACCGTTTAAAATAACTTACAAGCACACATACAAATAGAGTACAGTAAGTACTAAAAATAACTCCAATCTGGAAATTACCAAAGCACAGATTACAATGGCTATGTCATTTATGTCCAAAAGGTTATTGCAGAGCTGAAAAAGGTTCAGAAAACAGCAACCAAAATGACCAAGGGCTGGAGTACAATATGTGGCACTTTTTAGTTTAGAAAAAGAGTAGAGTAAGGGGGGGACAGGATGGAAGCGTATAATAAGATTGTGCATAATGTGGAAAAACTGGAGGGGGGAAATCTCCTGCATCCTTAGTACTGGAACCAAGGGTTATTCAATGAAACTGAATATTGAAAGATTTATGACAGACAAAAGAATGTACTTCTTTAAACTGTGCATAGTTAAACTATGGAATTTGCTCCCACAAGTTGTTGTGATAGCCACCAACTCTGATGGCTTTAAAAGAGGATCAGATAAATTCATGGAAGATGAGGTTATCAATGGGTCCTAGCCAAGACAGCTATGTTCCACCTCCACTGTCAAAAACAATAATAATTAATAAAGTCAGTTTGCCTCTGAATATCAGTTGCTGGGAATCACAGTTACAGAGAGCGCTGCTCCATTCAAGTCCTTCTTGTGGGCTTCACATAAGCACCTGTTGGCACCTGTGACATCAGGATTCAGAACTTTGGGGTCTGTCAGGGGCCTTCTTATTTTTTACGTGTTATTAAGTGCACAAGTGAAAAACATTTTGAGGGCCCGTTATGCAGGACACAGGTGGTGGGGATAGAGCAGAGGCATGTAGCAGGGATAAAAGGTATGTGAAATCTATTTCCTGCATACTGCTCCCCACACTGCTACTGTGAAGAGAGGGATGGAAAGACTAGCACAATACATCTATCTATCTAAGTATTTCCAGAGAGAGATACCTAGAAATACCGAGATAGTAGGTTACAATCTTTAAATTACAGCAATAAAATCCAAAACATTAAGTAGAATAATAAATAAATAAAAACGGAGAGATAAAAACTGGACTCAGCTTTTTTAAAAAAAAAACAAAACCCTCAAATCAAAGTATTTGCTTTTTCCAGCTCTGTGGCTAACAGCAATATGACAGGGAACATTTGAATTGGAGAAATGGCATGCAAAGGAAAAGTTAAAACCCGCCCCCCCTTCCAACACACAACAGCCCCAGTACAACATTGCTGCTTTAAAAAAAGAAGTAGTCAAGAGATCCATTTACAAATCTACTGTGTCACATAGAGTTTGGCCCTAAGACAATGAACTGTGAAAAACTTTGCATAGCAAAACACTTTGCACTTTACATAATGCGACTCTACTTAATTTGAAAAAGTTTCCCAATTCACCATCTTATCACACACAGTGCTTCTGCATTTTTACCAGCAACATTTTAAAATCGCCTCTCCCATTCTTCCCACTTTTCATTTAATATCCAGTCTAGGGAAGAGTCTTGCGAAACATGAAAGTTAGCTTTCTGTTTTGGGACTACTGATTGGTCCTAATACAGACATTACGTTGTTACTGCTGGTTTGTACTTAATATTAAGCTAATTCATTTGAATGGCTGAAATGGTTGCATATGATTATATGCTCTTAATTTTCCTGAAAGAAAGCAATTTGCAACAACTTCATAAAATATGGTATTTTTCCAATAGTGCAGACAGACATTCAGGATCAGAATGCTAGTTGTTGACAAGTCATATCCTTCACACAGCCCACCATTTCATGGAGCTCCTTCATTAGCATAAAAACTAATCCAATTAATGTTATTTCACTTCTGATGCAATATTTATTTTAATTTCAGTGACTACAGTAATACACCAGTGATGTACCTGAGAACTTCATATTTTCTTCTGTCTTAGTGAATTACATTTGCTTTTCAAATGCCTCCTTAATATTTCATCTTGTCTGCCAAAAAATTGTGTTTTGTTCTATTAGAAACTATTAGATTGAATTCCCATTATATAGAGAATCCCTTTGTAGTGTGAATATAGTCTTCTACCCTGTCAAGCAGCCATAGCAGGTTTCTTCCTTGCCTTTTTCCTTCTTTGTTCCAGAGCTATGCATAAATTCAGTTTCTCTAATAAGGTATTCCTCAGCAGCCTTCGTGCCAATTGTATGGACTTTAATTTCCTAACTTTTCCCTCCAGGCTGCTCCTAATTAATATCCTAATTTTTGAAGTTATTTAGGTTTAGTAATACAATGATCCTTCTCAGTGTGATCAGCCTTGTAAGTTTTAGCAATCACTGTTACTTAGCTGCTCAACCAGTTTGTTTTCCAACTTACTCCCTATAATGTCCAAAAAAAGGAACAATTTTGTTTTAGAATTATAAACTAATTCTCTTTAGTTGCAGGGTAGCTTTCTTTGAGTAGCCCAAGCCTTGCTCAGCTTCACTGTAGCACAGTTTGACTAAAATTGCATGAGTTACCTTGCAGTACCTTGTTTGCTCCTGATTTGTGTGTAGCACACTGTGCTTTGGATTTTAAAAAATTCATTGATGTGCAGGGAGTGAAATCTAGATGATTTTGAGATCTAAACTTCTTCATGCTGAGTGCAAGTTTTTCATTTTAGTGCAAAGGCATCAGCTGAGCTATAGGCAAAACAGTGGCCAGCCTCAGTCATACTGCTATGCTACTCACTTTCCTCCAGTAGCTAAAAGGACTTGTAGAAGCCTGTGCAGCACTGTGGAGCTGCAGAGCCACCCGCCTAACACCAGGGTCACTAGGGTGGATAAAAATCAATGTTTTTTTTAAAAAAAATCAGACTTTTAAAATTTAAGTCAGGGTTTTTTTATTTAAATCAGATATTTTTTTTAAAAAAAATGCTTTTGGAGGAAAAATCTTCCTAAAGATAATTTTCTGTTTAAGTTACATTATAGTCCAAAGGCTATTCATGAGGAAATAAGGATTTGTTTTAAGTTTTTCATGTGAGGTAAAACTCAGTCTGTTTATAATAAAAAAAAATTGTTTAACCACATCAGTTAACAAACACAGATACATATGCTATGATGTTATTGTTTTAGTTAAATAAATTGTTACTAATGATTATTTTTCTACTTCCAATAAAGTACAGCAGAAAAGTTGTCCAAATATAAACAGTTAACTTATTAAACTTCACAATAATTTCATAATTATCTATGTATTTCTAACAGTAAAACCAAATCAGTAATTTTTGATATAACTACTCTGAAAATTTATTATTCCAAAAATGAAACCTTCATCTGGTTGTAAATATTAAGATTATACCAGCAAGAATGACTCTTTCTGTAAAAAAAATGATTTAAATGAAGTCTTACTGACTAGTGATTTAAATCAAGTCTTACTGAGTAGTGATTTGAATTGATTTGATTTAAATCAAATCCACCCTGAGTGTCACTGCAGCTTACTTTAATAGGGCTGGGGTGGAGGGGAGTGGCAACACCAGTCAAGAGGGCAGCTCTAAGCTCCACCCCACCCCACAGGCTGCTACTGTACTTCCCACCACCTTCTTGAGAATCAACATCTACTTGAATTGTGCAGGCTACACTTAACTGTAAGCACACACAAGTACACAGGACTACCAAGAAGCAGAACAAAAGCAACTCACTTTTCAAAACTAGCTGTGGACCTGACTTTGGTATCAGATATAAACAGCAACCCTTCCAATGTGTGTATATCTCTTCTTGTGTAACTAGTTCTAGACTCTCTTCAAAGTGCAAATATACTTCAATGAAGATTATGCAACTTGCTGATAATACAGTTGCTGAACTGTCACAGAGCTCAACAGCAAAATATCAAAATGTTTTCAATAACATAGGTACTTATCGTCTAGGTTGTACTTACCCCAATATGTGCAAAGGTTATTTCATCACGCTCACTAGCCATATCCTCTATGTCTGCTGTGACACTTCCACCCTTCACTTGAAAGTGTGTTTTAGTCATATAGCCATCATCAACAGAGTCCTGTGTTTAAAAGAAATAAATGGCATTGCTATCTTTTCACCAGAAACCCCAGCAATTCAATAAATGAAACATTTAGGTCTCAGTAACCGATATACTAGTAACCGATATATAATATATTATATTAGGGATGCGGGTGGCGCTGTGGGTTAAACCACAGAGCCTAGGACTTGCCGATCAGAAGGTCGGCGGTTTGAATCCCCGCGATGGGGTGAGCTCCCATTGCTCGGTCCCTGCTCCTGCCAACCTAGCAGTTCGAAAGCATGTCAAGTGCAAGTAGATAAATAGGTACCGTTCTGGCGGGAAGGTAAACGGCGTTTCCGGCCACATGACCCGGAAGCTGTACGCCGGCTCCCTCAGCCAATAAAGCGAGATGAGCGCCGCAACCCCAGAGTTGTTCGTGACTGGACCTAATGGTCAGGGGTCCCTTTACCTTTAACCGATATATATTTCTTAAGAGATATGGTTAAAAATGTTCAGCAGAATTCACAATTATTCTTCAATACTCTATTTTATGTGTTTTTTACTTGCAAACGGTGTCCTGCACAATACTTTCCACCAGGTATTGTGGTGCTGTTGTTGTTTTAAAAAAACAATTTTTATGGAGGCATCATGGTGGCTGCAACGGCAGAAAACAGCTCCTGAAGCCTGCCAGAGTAAACGGCTGACTCCTGGGCTCCCAGGACTGCTGCCGTCAGCACCGCCAGCTGAGAGGAATCGGGGGTGCCCGGTGCGTCTATCAGAAGAGCCAAAATGCGCGCCCCCCCACGACCTTGATTGAGCCGGGAAGGCACCCGGCCACCCACCCAACAGCGCAGAGGAGCTCCAAAACCAGGACAGTGGAGCTAACGCGAAGAGGGAGAAAGAAAGAGGGAAAGAGGAAGAAAAAGAAAGAAAGAAAAAGAAAAAGGAGCCTCAATATGGTTAACCTGATCCAAAACACCCACCCACCCCACTCACACAGAAAAACAAAGATCACCACAGCCAATCACAAACAAACAACCATACCCTAGGCCAACCCCAACCTCTCTCACCACCAAAGAAACACAAATGAACAGCAGAGAACCTGCACGAGCAACACTGACACGAAACCCTACATACATTAAGCAAAATAGAAACATCGCCACCCGATCCCACCCCCACCCATCTTCCCCCCACGCACACCTTTTTTCCCCTCCTAATGTCTCAACAAATGAAACTGATTTGTAAAAATGTTACATGGAAAAAATACGACATTACACATACTTCTGTAAAACAAGAAAATCTTTAATAAAATAATAATAATAATAAAAGATTTCAAGCAGGATCTCTCCCAGTCCCACCAGGAGATGCTGGGGACTGAACCTGATGCCTTCTGCATGCTAGGCAAATGTTCTACCACTGAGCTATGGCCCTATAAATAAAGTATGTAAACTAGCCTATAAGTGAATAAACTACAGTATATTTTTAACTTACTCTCCTAATAATTGTATATCAATTATAAAAGTGGTATATAAATTTTATTAAATAAAAAAGAGGAAATGTTCAGACTTTCAAACAGTATGTTATGCCTGAGCTTTCATTGCTGAAACTCCCAACAGCATTTTCATGCTCACAAACTCCTGATGAAGGCTTAAGGAACCATTGTGACATAACCCATTCAAGCAGAGTGAAGGGGCAACAGGCTGTCAACAGTGGCAGTAGTTGGGGGCTCCCAGCTACTAAAAAGCCACATAAAGTCTTTTCATACTGCCTGAGGAATTAATTGCTTATTTAACGTTCATAATTGCTGGATCGATTTAACAGGACTGGAGCTAACATTTGCTTGGATTTGGCACCATTGATAGGGAACTGCCTTCTGCATCCTCCGCTTTGAAGTCACCCTGGTCTTTGAGCCTCCAGCACCTTCTTCAGCATGTCCAACCCATCTAAGAGGCGTATGATGCTGGTGTTCTACTGGGTTAGGAAGAAGCCCCTGACGGAGAAGCCATGCTCTACCATCTCAGCCAAACCTTCTGCCTCTACACTGGCTTGCAACACTCCTCACATTTCACCCTACTTCACGAGGAGCAAGACACAACCCGCTCCACTCCTGCTGGAGGTCCAGCAGGCGCAAGTTGCTGCGATTGCCGAATCTCACCAACCCCAAGTTTTTAAGATCTGTCATTGGCAGAGTTGGCCGGAAGAGAGCCCCCAGGCGTGGCAAGCAAAAGAGGACTCCAGCGGAAACAGGAAAAGAGGAAGCGGCCTACTGGAGTTGCCATTGACAACCACTCTCAGCCTCTTTTTTCTTCCCCCTCAAATGGGCGAGCCCCTTCTGGCCCAGCATGCTTTGCGTGCACTATGGTGGTGCCCAGCCCCAGCAGGTCCCAACTGGTGCCCGCTTTCCCTTTCCCCTTCTCCGCCACGATGGCCAGGGCTGAAAAACCCGTGGAGGGGCAGCCTCTGCCAGCCGCCAAACCGAATAAGAAGCCACCGCCCTGTCGAGCCTGCACGGGCTTCAGGAGTTGGATACGGGATCAGAGGAAGCAGTTGGACCTGCTATTCTTAAGGAGGCTAATGGAAAAGATTTAGAAAATAACCTCCTGAAGCTTCGGAAAGACCAGAAAGAGGCTGTGCTGAAGTTTTCCATCACATGGAACACAAACTCGTGGAACTACCTCGAGGCTCAGGCAGTGGTGGAAACCCTCCTCCACTTCGATGGCAATAATTCTGTCCTCTTCATCTTTAAAGATTAATTTTTGATCCAACTTAGGATTGACGCACATTATTACCACTCTCTTTTTGGTTTTATCTGAAGATATAAACTCTTGTCCTAGTCCTTTATTTATTAGTAATTTTCTATATTGTCTTTTTATGTGTGTCTCTTGCAAACAAATAATATCTAATTTCTATTTAGCCAATGTGTGATATTTCTCTTCATTTTATTATGAAGTCCATTTACATTCCATGAAAATAATTTAAGATCCATTTAGTATTACTTTCTCTCTTCTGCCTTTTAAACTGTTAAATAAAAAAAAAATCCCTTTGCCTTTACTGTTTCTCCTCTTTTTCCTCCTCCTCTTTCCACCAGGTATTTTGTTTATATGACTATATATATAAATGCCCAAACTTTATGGAAAAAAGACTATTCTTGATTGATGGAAACAAGTAGCAGGGGTACTTTTGTTTTGTTTTATGATCAACATAGAAAATAAACCGAAAAGGCACAACTCATCTTAAATAAATTCACCTAGAAAATTATACCTGAAGGCTATTGTGGTTACTCAAACAAAAGTAAATTTAAAATACTAATACAAGTATATTATTTAACCCTTTGGTTTTCCTTCATTAGTTCCTCAATCTAGTGCACTTCTCATTATGTCATGTCATACTTATGTCAAGTCATACTCATTATGTCATAGGCATACTTCATGTCATGCCTATCCTGTAGCTTCTCAGTTAATTATTAAATCTAATGACTGATTACTGAATACATTAAAGTTAAGGAATATGATTGGCAGCTGCCCTGCTCTCATGGGCGCCTTTTGAAAAACATTCTTGGGTAAAATGCCTATGAAGGTCAATTGTCTGGAATCATATTGCTATATTCCTCATATACTTTCTTTTATTTTCCTGTCTTGCTTTTATCTCCTCTCTTTCACCTATTATTATTTCTTTTTGTGCATTAGAAAATGAAAATAAAAACAATTATTTTTTAAAAAATATAATTATTGATCTTGTACATCATTCCTTTCCCAATATTAAAAGAATTATCCATCATTTCTATATTCTCAACATGCAACCTCTTTCCTTCCCTAGACTGCATTACAGGAGTTATATTTAAGCCTTTCAGATCAACATTTTTATTTTATTGGCTCACCAGCAGAATTTCTATTCCCCAACTTCCAAATAAAATGGGCTACCAATACAGTAGCTGCCATTATCAAGTCAAGGACAACCTTACAGGGGAGAGAGAGAGAACTATCAAGTCCAAAGCCCTGCCAGGCTCACACCAAGAAATTGAGAGTAGGAGGAAGTGTTTCTGCTTTCCCCCTTCTTTCTTTTTTGGGAGGGGAGAGAGGGGGAGCGTTACCCCTCCTTTGCATGGAGAGATTCATTCTGAACTATAGCTCCTAGGATGTCCTCCTAGGAACCATAGGATTGTATACTAATTCACTTTCATATTTTGAAGTTAAGACAAGTACTACAGGATCTAGTACAACAGGAATACACTTTATTAATAGTTACAATAGCAATGAGTAATGTATAAGACATAGGACGGAGGCCAGGAGAAATAAATAGAAAATAAGTTAATTAGGACATGTTCATGATCTGGCAGCCAATTTCTTTCAAAAACAAAAGGATGAAACTTTAAAATACTTAAAATAGTCGTCAACATACCTAACTGAAAACAAAATTTTGAAATAAATAATGTTGATGGGGAATGGAGATTTATCCTAAAAACATATCATTGGATACACAAAAATGTAAGGGTGGAGGAAATGCATCATTTGCAAAAGGAATTGAAAGAATGATTTTCACATAATAAAAGGGGAAAAAATCACCTTTAACATACTTTTTAATATTATATATGTTTATATTATATTAGCTGTATGCGTTAATGAGAGAAAATAAAAATAGATATGGGGCAGAGGAATGGCCATGAATATAGATCAACAGATAACCTGTAAAATTCAGAAAAGAGATCTCAAAAACATCGGATAATCCAAATAAAACAAGGTGGTATTCCTTAAGCCATAACAGCTGACCTACTTTCAGTTAGATACATACGGTAAACCTGTAAATACTGACAAAAAAGGCACAAACGTTCAATAGATATTTCAATAGATGCATTGAGGATGTATCCTTCCCATATGCCATTGAAAATGTGACTGAAAATTTACCATCTGTAAATCAGGGAAATGTGAAGTAGCACTTTCTAAAATTAAACATTAAAAGTATGCACACCCAGAAAACTCACACTAAAGAGCCATGTAAGAACAAAAGCATTAGAAATCACTAACTTAAATTTCAAAATTTAAGGTCTGTGAAAGTTAGAAAATCCTGCATATTTCACATCATAAAACTAAAATACTGTACATTATTCCTAAGACCTAGGAAAGCATGCAAATCAGAAAAAGAGCACTTCATGTGAGAGAACAAGTGAACAAAAGTAATGGATACATATTAAAATGACATCAATTATGAAAATAAATGAATTTCTTGCAAATGTGATCCCAAATATATGTTTACATTTATAGGAGTTATAGGCCATTACGATATTGATACAACAAATATGTATCTTATGATCTACTATGCTTGTGACAATGAAGCCATACCATAAATAATATATGCATTAGGAAGCTGGAAGAGGAAAAAAATCAAGATGGGCACAAAAATAAACAAGTGATGAGAGGTTGTATAAACAAAGACGGATGTATAATAATGCAGCACTGTGGGTCTTTTCACACATTTTGGGGGATGAATGGTGGTGAGGACTACTTGTTCACTGTGAGAGAGTCCACCTGATACTATCAGGGCAAATAAAGGTAAAAAGGGAAATTAATGCCAACACAAAATAAGACACATAAGAGATAGGTCTGCTGACAGTGTGTGGGAATATATATATATAAATATATTCACCAGCCAAATATTAGCTGAAGTTCATTAGTAAATATTTTAAATCTTTCTACACAAGCGTTTGATTTTTAAAATGCCAGATCCACAGCAAATGGTGAAATGTGTACAGAATCAATGATGCAAAGGTAGATGATACCTGGTAGGTGGGCAAATGTAAGCTGCAACTTTGCTTTCTTGTTCCCAGGTGGCTTTTCTCCAACTTCCTTTCCCTGGTCTCTAATTCTTCATCTTTCCTGGCACCTTCTTATAATATACTGTACATTATTTTATCCTTCCTAGGAATAGCTTGCTCACCCCATTCCCTTGTCCTGTTTCCTATACTCTGGTACTCCACTAAGCTGATCCTGCCTATTTTCCTTTCCTCAGCTCATGCATCCTCTGCAACTCCCATCACCCAACCATTGGCAATGTTGGCTGGGACTGACAGCAGTTATAGTCTGTAGTCTGGATGAGGACCCAGACTGGGGATGGCTGCTTTACATCTTCTTTCTTGCAGATTAAGAAGAGCCTTAATGGATCAGACCAAAGGGACTCGCCAGCATCGTGTCACTCACAGCAACCAGTCAGATGCCTCTGCGAAGCCCAAGGCAGAACATAAAAACAAGAGCCATCTTCTCTTGTTCCAAGCAATCACTGGTATTGAGAGGCAAAGCTGCCTCTGAAACCTTCATTCAGTTAATCAAGCTTTAGCTCGGTTGGTTAGAGAATGGTGCTGATAACACCAAGGTTGCAGGTTCAATCCCCATACAGGACAGCTGCACATTCCTGTATTGCAGGGGGTTTGACTAGATGATCCTCACGGTCCCTTCCAACATGATTCTATGTGACTGATTCTTTGGTTGCCCACTGTAACTTGTTTGCAAAGCATGTTGAGGGTAAAATTGCTTGTCTCCACAATGACCTTGATACTGTTATTACAGCAAGTCCACATGAGGGCATCAATGTTGCATCTAACTGAGTTTTCTGAGATCATTTTTGGTTGATGTAGCCCAAGGACACAGACAAGCTGCTTGCTAGCATGCAACCATCCACATGCACTCTCAACTCTTGCCCATCTTAGCTAATCAAAGCTAGCCAGGGAAGTTTAACAGAAGGAAATGTATTATAGTGCCCTCACCAATATACAGTATTTCAAGAAGTAAGAAGTTCTAAGGACAGTGCTACTCAGGGTTTGGTTTTCCTTTGAGGAAATATTTTGTAATATTTGGTTTATTTACAGATATAGTAGAGCACAGATTGAGGCAAGCAGCTTATGAACTCCCAGCAATCAGCAAACCTGCTACCTTACAATGAAACCCCAAGGAGATGCACCCCCCACCCCAGTGTGTCATTCTCCGTCTCTGAAAGCTTACACTGCCCTCCTCCCACTAGCAAGAAGCTAAGAAGCTACCAGGTTAACCATATCTGCAAATGTGCAGACATATGCAATATTATATATTAAGTATTATTTTCCAATTATTATGTTCACCTGGAATGAACTGAATTAGTCTATAAATGTCTCTTTCTTGTTCAGATCACTCCAACAACATTTTATTAACTAAATGTAAGCTGTTCACACCAACAACTTTTTGTTAGCTAGATGGCAACATGGACGACTTTTAGAGAAAACATTTGTTCCTGGGGGAGACTGAAAGGAATATCAATATTTTTCAGCAAAACTGTTTACCTCTTTGGGAATATAGCTTCATTGAAATTTCACAGAAGAAAACCAGATGTTTCATTTCTTCAACTTTAAGTAATTTTCATGTCAAATAGGGATGTGATACAAAATTTTTGTTTTGAACCAATCTCTTGTAACATCAAGTTTAATTAAACTATGCTAAATTACTTTGCCTGAATATGCTATTTTTCTCTCAAGGGACTCCTTGCACCTCAGACAGACCCCTTCCTCATATTTGGCACCACATAAATTTAAAGAAGCATCCTTTTCTATGGGAGATGTATATTTGCACATATGTACAAAAGAATAAAACAGGAATTATTTTTGCCCTGGTGCCTGAGGTGAATGGTTAATAAAATCCAAAGTGAGTCTAGAACAGCTGCATACCTTTAAGGGTGCTGCTCGCTTTTCAGTACACAGATTCCTGCTGTTTGTGGCTCTAGATCAAGACAGCTCGGAAGGCTTTGTACAAAACCTGCCAGTTGCTGCTTTCCAATCAACAGTTAACTGAGCAGAATCTCCTTTCTCTGAAACACTTTCTCCTCCCAGCAATCTCCAATAGCTGTAAGTGCTAGGTAGCAGGCGCAGAGCCAGCAAGAATATGCAAGTGTGCCTCCCTCCATAGCTGCTGCCTTCACAAAACCTCCTGAAAACCCATTATCTGGCTTTTCATCTACCTCTTTGAAAACATATCCAATTATCCCAAACAGAAAATGTTGCATAATTTAACCTTATTTATTAACTGTAAATATATTAAAAAACCTTTGGGGTCCATTTTGCATCCCTGCAAAGACTGCACCTGAAGCAGGTGCCCTGTCACCCCCAACTTTATTATAAACCTCCTACATACTAGCTCCAATAAGCAAATTAAGCATGCTGTCCTCAACAAATAAGTCTTGCCAAAAAAGTTTAAGTACTGATTGAATCACGTGGCAAGCATAGCTGGGAAGAATATCTGCTGAAAGGGAACCAAACTGCATAGTTGATAATGAATGGTAGCTGCATATTAAGAGCTTATTTCTCAAAGGAAGCACAAACAAATTGGGGTTTTATTAGCTGTTTCATTAAGTTTTATTTTAGACAAACACACACAGAAAGCATATGTGCAACATCTGATATAAAAGGATTCTTTTCAAAACAAGTCTCTGTACAGAACCCATTAATGTAGCATTAAATTACTCAACAAGGCTGCAAATTTAACTATAAATTTAACTCTTTGACTAATCTATCATTTCTGACAGAGTTTATTTCATTTGCTCTGATCTTTAAATCAATGTGTGTCTAACTCCAGCACATTAGTTCTGTCTTTTAAGTAGCATTACATATATACATATATCTCTCTGTGTGTGTTATGTATGGCTAGTGCCATGGGCTATTGTAGCGCTTTCTTTTTATCAAGTTTGCTCCTAAAACAAATCAGTGTGTGCTTCTGTCAGTAAACATTTGAACACAGAACAGATCAGTTTAGAGAAAATTACCTTGTTCTTAGAGTTGCTTTTGTGGCGATGCTTTATTTATATTCCCACTAAGACACAATGAGCCAATTTCAGAACGTACCTGTGCTAGAACAAACCAATTCTTTTTGCGTATGCAGCTGTAATGTTCAATGAGGAACAATAACTGAACTCAAATCTAAGCAATTGGGGGGGGGGGTTTAGGATCTACCAGGAAGAGAAAGATCTCAGTAGCATATTCAGTAGCTATGGAATTCTGAACTTAAATGCTAGCTACAATTCAGAAGTGGGGTATTCTCAAATCAAATTGAAATTAATGGATTTGGGTGCAATTCTTGTCACATTTTCATGTAGGTAAATCCCACTGATCATAGCAGGGCTTACTGCATAGCATTGTATCCACTGCTACTCTCATGCAACATGCACTTATTGTTATTATTATTAAATAAATTTGCATACTACCCTTCATCTGTATGCCTCTGTAATTTTAATGGAACTAAAGTATGATCACAAAACCATAGGAAGCAGCCCAATACCAAGTCAAATCACTGGGCCATCTAGCTCAGTATTGCCTATGGTTGGTAGTGGTTGTTCAGGATTTAAAAATGAGATAGTACCCAAGCCCTGCTGGAGATGCCAGGGATTTAACCTGGCACTGTTTGCAGGCAAGGCACGTGAACTGAAACTAAAGCCATGAGCTATGCTCAACATAATCTGTATAGACAGGTTCCAGTTTCCTATAGTAGCATAATACTGCACAGAGGCCTAGGGTCTGCCCAGGACCAAGGAAACCTAAGGTCAAATCCCTGTCCCACTTGATTGTTATTGGTTGTTGTTGTTTTTTAAAAAAACAACCTTAAAGCAGTTTATAAAATGTGAAAACAAGAAAAAATTCACAGCCATACTTAAAAACATACAAAAGTTAAAATACTAACACAAATTAAAATTACCTCAACTTTCCAAGCATCTGGGTAGGATTGCCTAACCAAGCGTGTTTTTAGTAGGTGCCAGAATGAGTAGAGTGAAATCACCTACTTGATCTCAATAGGCAGGGAATTCCAAAGTGCTGTTGCTCTCACACTAAACAACTGAGTTCTTACAAATGTGCCACGGATATTATGTGGCACCTGTAGTAGTGCCAATTCCACCAATCAAAATGGCTGAGTGGGCACATATGGGATAAGGTGATCTCATAGGTAATCCAGTCCCAAGCTCAACCTGATATGTTACCAAGTTGTTGTAAAGACAAAATTGGATGGGGAGAGGGAGACACAACCATATACAATACCCTGACCACATTTGAGGAAGGGAAGGAGTAAAATAAATTAGTAGAACAATCGACTATAGCACTGAAATTTTGCAATCAAGATCCGATTCGCTATGAAACAAAACCCTCACACACAACAATCACTTAGCCTTGACATTTAACTCCCAAACCTGACTATTTTTGCCACAAAATATTACTTATGTGACATATATTTTTCTAAGATACTTTTAAATAGAACACCACACGTGCAGAAAAAACAATCTTTATTTTAATTCAAAATTGTCAATTTACCTCATTTTTATGGTCAGACTACAAACACCCATTTTCTTGGTCAATTGTGGCAAAAAAGACTCCCCTCTCAGCAATTAGGTAGGAAAACTGTTGTTAATCAGAATATCATTCAAAGCACAATTTATGTTCTATAAATACTAATGCCAGTTGTGAACACAAAAGCGTGTGTGTGTGTGTGTGTGTGTGTGTGTATGTATTGGTAACTTTTGTAAATATTTCCAAAACTATACAATATTTCTGATAATTCCATGTTTTAAAAACACCTGAAAAAATATTTAAACACACATTGAATCCCCAAACTACTTTTCGATTTGAAGGAACCATAGTGTAGAAAAGGTAACAAAGTAAAACAGAAGTACAGATTCATTAATTATTATTAAATTTCTATTCTGCCCTTCATCCAAATATCACAAGGTAGTTTGCAATATAAAAACACAAAAATACATAACATAGCATCAAAACCATCCACCACCCAGTTTAAAAGGTTACATAGATTGTTTAATTGGCCAAAAGAAAGGCCTGGAAGAAAATGAATGTTTTTGCCTGGCATTTAAAGATATGCAATGAAGGCACTAGGCAAGCCTTCCTGGACATTAAAAAACATCTCTGGCCTATAAAATTTGAGACAAAACTAGCAACACAGTGTTTTGGCTAGAGATTAAAATCTGGCACATACCTTTACAATTCTCCACTGCCAATTGTCTCCTACTTGTTGAGAATGTTTGATAAATTCTGCACAATATTGCTTGAATTTATTCTCTTCCAGAAAGAAATCTTCACCACACAAGTTAAGTGACATCTATTTAAAAAAAACAAAGTGTTAGTATTGGCAGATATAGTTTAAATAGAATATATAGCTCTCCCAAAGGAACAGGAAGCAGTACAAGAGATCAACAAACAATAGGAATTGGGCTACTGCCCAATCCCTTGCTTTCAGATGAACTTTCTACTTATGGACAATGATTTCATGTCATTACTTGATGGTATAATATTTCTATAGTAACTTATTCCCTGGACAGTTTGATGGGCCATTAAGCTAATGCAGGAATTTCAAATCTACATCCCTTCAGATGTTGCTGGACTCCAACTGCCATCAGCCTAAACCAGCATGACCAGTGGTTGGTAGCTATAATCTAATAACATCTGGAAAGCTAAAGACTTCCCATCCCTGAGCTAACGATTCCTGAATTGCAGGGGGTTGACCTAGATGACTTTCAGGGTCCCTTCTAATTCTACAATTCTAGTATACTTTTCCAAAGGCAGAAGCCTCTCCAGAATGGGTACTGTTTTTTACACTTCAACCTGTAATGCATTCTGTCAGACAATATGCTTCAATAAAATGAGCAGGGCTTGGACAAGCAGACCACTTTCAAGGATTGAAATGCTGATATAAGTGAACATTCTGCCATTTGTATCTCTCAGTTTTACATGGATTATTGACAGTATGAGTAGGATCAAATATCACCACCACTCTGGATTACAAGGAACTGGGAAGTTTCCAAGTTTAGGGAAAATGTCAGTAATTACTACATCTCCCGATGCAGTTATCAGATGTGAAATTGTAATCAACACAGTGCAGGTAAAAATACTGTAGTCTTCACACACACTTTAAATAGAACCACCTGTTTTTAGCAAATGAGCAGATGTAGGCATAACAGAGAAAGTGAAAATTATAATGCAGTATTGCTTCTTTCCCCATACTCGTACAATAAAATCATTATAAGAGGAAATAATTGGCCAGTTATTTTATTAAATGCAGATATAAGAAGCCTGCTAAATTCTGAAGCACCCATGAGAATTTAGTCTGCTCTTATACCTTGTAACAGTACCAATCTTCCTTTACGTTTGGTTTTCAGAATTACCGGGTAAGGATCCTATAGCAGTGCTGCACAACTTGTCTCTCATGTTGAATGAAGCCCATCAGACACGTGTGGTATTTTACCAAACACTTGGTAGATCTTTCTAGTCTAATACCTGCCTTAGACTTAAAAATTGAGGGAGTGGGGAGGGGAGAGATAGAGTGCCTGAAAATCCAAAATACATTATTGTTTTCAGATTCATCTTGGTGTAATATGCAAGCTTTAACTGATGCATTTAAAGTACAGACAACCCCCATTTACACATGTTCAATATGTGTGTGACTGCACATATACACATCACATCAAACCTGGAAATGACCCCAAAACATCACAAAAGTCTCAATGTATCCTGCCTAAGTGAGACTTTCAAAGGCTTCCCCCAGAAACACATAACATTGTTTCCTTTATCTTCATTGTTCAGATGTCAGTGTCATTGCTTTTGTAGCAAAAACACCAGCACCCACATACAAGAGGGACAGAGGTATCCTCAAATTTCCTAAATACAGTACAAAAAAACCTTTTTTTAAAAAAAAAAAGCCTAAAGAAACTCCAAAAGCAGTGAGGACTAGGAATACTCAGAAGCTGCAGTGCTGAAAGATGAGGTGGAAACAGAAGATCAGCTAGGAAGGGGGATGGAATAGATAGATATGATCACAGAGTTCAGGGAAGTTTTTAATGTCTGATGTTTTATCGCTTTACAGTCATACCTTGGGTTAAATATGCTTCAGACTGAGCATTTTCAGGTTGCGTTCCGCGGTGACCCGGAAGTAACGGAATGGGTTACTTCCAGGTTTCGCCGCTCGCGCATGCGCTAAAAATGATGTCACGTGCATGCGCAGAAGCGGCGAATCGCGACCTGTGCAGAGGCGGGTAGCGTTCTGCTCAAGATGTGAATGGGGCTCCGGAACGGATCCCGTTCACATCCAGAGGTACCACTGTATTATTATTATTATTATTATTATTATTATTATTATTATTATCATTATCATTATTACTATCATCAACATCATCATCATTAATTCTGTTGGGAGCCACCCAGAGTGGCTGGGGAAAACCAGCCAGATAGGTGGGGTATAAATTTTATTATTATTCTTATTAGGAAATTTACAGCATAAAAATACAAAATGAGAACACAAAATACACACCAAAAAACAAACTGATAATGCCCTTCTCACAAACACAATTAAAAGGCCATAAATTGTTCAATCAGCCGAAGGCCTTGTTAGAATCAAAGAATTGTAGGGTTGGAAAGGACCCTGATGGTCATCTCATATAACATTTTCGCCCAGCACCTAAGTTACAGTATCATGGAAGAGGGCATGGTTGACTGAATGGAACAGTGAGCAGGAGCATTAAGCACTGGAACCTTTCATTGTAGATCCTGCCTGTGCCTCTGAACACCAATTGCTGCAGAATAACAAGCCGCATCCCCCTTCAGGGCTACATAGGCTCCTGATTGGTTACTGTAAGAAACAGGATGCTGGACTAGATGAACCACTGATCTGAGCCAGCAGGGTTCCTCCTTATGCACACACCAGAGAACACTGGCCAGGAATATTTAGTACATCTCCAACTGGCTCTGAGTTTCAGAAAGCACAGGTATCTTTTGCTGTGTTTACAAACCTCTCCGCTCCCTACGTTTCAGATGCTGCTTTAGTTCCAACCACCCAAAGGGGCTGCTGTGGTGACCAATGACCAGCACAAACATGTGCACCTTTCCACAGCTCACATTTCCCTCATTTGGCTGAGCCAGGAGCAACGGGGAAGCAGCAGGGCTCCCAAATGAAAACGTGCCTTGTCATTGTTGTTTTCAAATGGCCTGAAACTTGTTGTCCCAGGGGACCAGGCTGTGCCAAGGCACAGTTTGCCATTCGAATTGCAAGCCTGTTTCTCCTTCCTAGGTAAAGGTAAAGGGACCCCTGACCATTTGGTCCAGTCGTGGCGCTCATCTCGCTTTATTGGCCGAGGGAGCAGTGTACAGCTTCTGGGTCATGTGGCTAGCATGACTAAGCCGCTTCTGGCGAACCACAGCAGCACACAGGAACGCCGTTTACCTTCCCACTGGAGCGGTACCTATTTATCTACTTGCACTTTCTAACGTGCTTTCGAACTGCTAGGTTGGCAGGAGCAGGGACCGAGCAACGGGAGCTCACCCAGTCGCGGGAATTCGAACTGCCAACCTTCTGTTCTGCAAGTCCTAGGCTCTGTGGTTTAACCCACAGAGCCCTTCCTCCTCGCCTGTAAAACCACTCCTGCTTTCGGCATGTTTGTATGGACAAGAAGAGATCTGTGTACTGTGGGGTGGAAATCCCCCTGAAAAACATGCAGTAAGGCAGCACAACAATTCCCCCCCCCCTCGTTTAATTTCACTGCACACAGGTGGTGTAGTGACAATAAAGGTTTATTATTACACACACACCCCTATGGCATTCCTGTTTACGGTTGGGGAGGGGGAGAGAAACAGCGTACGCTGAGGGGACTGTGGGCAATGGCAGTTTCAAACGGAGGCCGGTGACCAGGGCGGGAGTTTCCAAACCGCGCCTCTGAGGCGAAGTTGGCTGGCAAAGAGCGACGGGAAGCCCCTCGGGGGGAAAGAGCCTCGGCGCCTTCTGCCAGGCTGGGGCTGCCGGCGGCACCCGAGCGCCCTGCGACCGCCTCTTCCTTTCCATCCTCCCTCATCGCCTCGGCTCCCCCCTTCGCTCACCTTCTCCGCCTCCCGCCAATTTCTGACGGATGCGCACAAGGCTCCGTCTCTTCCTTTCTTGTGGGAGGAGCTCGGGGGAGGGGGGGGAAGCGCGCGGAGGAGCGCAAGCGCAGAAGCACCCGCGCGGTTTCCTTTCCTGTCCCTCTCTCCGCTCTCGGGCTCCGGGAAGAGTCTCGGGACCCACACCTCGAAAGCGCATGTGCTAGTCCGACGCATGCGCGCCTGTATGCGAGGGGGCGGTTAAAGAGGGAAAGTGTTGTGTTGGGAACGGGTGTTGCGCGTTGTTTCAGGGTTGGCAGCGTTTAACGCGAAGGTCCTCCCAAGTCCACCTTTTTCCCTTAAAAAAAAAAGTGTGTTGCTAACGATGAGGCAGCTGGAATTGTTCCCGCTTGATTTCAGCGTTTACAAAGTGGCAATATTTTTCCTTCCCAAAATTCCTACCTTCTATTGGAGCAAATAAGGGTTCACAGTACACAACCTGCTGCTCCTCTCCTAGCAGCCTGCAAAAAAATGAGCACTGGCTAACTTCACCAAAGCGATGAGGCGAGATAAAGTTCTGAGAGTTGGCGGGAACGTTGCCAGTCCCTGCAGTTTGTTGCTCTGACTCATCTCATCCAGAATTGTAAAATGTTTTGCTGAAATCTTTTAGTCTTGGTGAGAACTTGGCAGAAGGCAGCCTTCCTCGTTCCAATAACCTTGAAGCGAGGTAACTTTCTGGGGGCCATGAGGCAGAGTGAAGTACAGCCCTAAAAGAGCACGAAAATACTGTAAAAATAGCACATAGCAATCCCACAAGCCTTTGCACTGACCTTTGAGGCCTGGGGAGAGTTGGAGTTTGAGCAAGGAAGCTTGGAGAGAGCAACTGTGGTGGAGTTTGGGGGGTTCCCCCACCCCCAAGCGTTTCCAAAGGGAGGGTGTTTGCAGGCTTTTTCAATGGTGTTCCCAATAGAAACGACTTCACTTAAATGTGTGGTGCCTCAAAATGTAACCCCCATGTAAATAGGGAGTTGTCTGTACTTCAGAGGGGAACCAATCTTGCACAGTGTGGGCATTGCATAGGATAGTTCGGAAAGAAGCTCCATTCAAAGGGGAAATTATTTGAATTCAGTTTAAAGACCACTTATACCATTTTAAAGGCTGTTTAAAGACCCCTTCCAGCAGTTCTCAACTTATGGGTCCCCAGATGTTGCACTACAACTCCCATCATCCCTGAGCTCTGGCCTTGCTGGCTAGGCGTGATGGGAGTTGTAGTTCAACAACATCTGGGGACCCACAGGTTGTGACTTCCTCCAAAGAATAATGGGAACTGGTTTGTTACAGATGCTTGAAATTGTAGGTCTTGTTAGGGGTCTCCTAACAACTCTCAACAGTAGTTTTTAATGGGTGTTCCTAGAATTGGGGGGGGGGGGGAGAGAGATGACTGTTAAAGTGGTTTAAGAGTGCTTTAAATGTATGGTGTGGCTGCGACATTCCATTTGCTACCCCTTCTATTAAAAAATAATAATACAAAACTACAAAATAGAATATTTAACCCTTTCTTCACCATTTGTTAAAATAATTATTGATTATATAATTGTATACTAAATGGAGATGGTAAAGTAACTTTATAAGTAATATTTGGAAATTCAAACACTATCATGTGAAATAAATATAAGGACACAAAGATGAAAAATGCTGTTACAAGCTACCTTATAAATAGTGCCTATTGTTGGAATTAATTAAGTTATGTGTTGAGTACAATACTGGCCGTATTGTACAAAGGACACACAAGGAAAGCATTTCAAATATATGGGAAAATATAGTGTTAAGGGACTGATTCAGATGGGGAGAGAGAGCTGCATGTCATCAGCATACTGATGGTACTGTGCTTGAAATCCCCAGGTGACAGCTCTCAATACTTTAATACAGATGTTGAATAGCAGAAATAACAGAAAAGACTCTTGCAGGACCCCACAGCTCAAAAGCCACAGATCTAAGCAACAGTTGCCTAGTATTACTTTCTGGTACCAACCATGCAAATAGGAGTGACACTACCAGCTCCAACCACACTGACTGAGTCCAGAAGGACATCCTGATCAATGATGCTGAAAACTGCTGAGAGGCTGAGAAGAACCAACATGGCCACACTCCCTCTTGTCTCTCCCAATAAAAGTCATCTATCAGAGTAACCAAAGATGTTTTGATTCTAAAACCAGAGTGTGTAGACAATCTGCTTCCTTTCTGCCACTTACTGGCCACGCACACACACACAATCATGTTGCTCAGGAAGGGAATATTAAAGACTAGGTGGTAGTTTTCTAAAACCTCTAGATCCAAGGAGGATCTTCAGGAAGGTCTGCACCACTGCCTCTTTCAAGGTGCTGGACATAATCCCTCCCACAGTGGGGCATTTTGAGGAAGATTTTTGTTAACAATGACCGACAAGCACAGCTAAATTTAGTGGCATATTCAAGCCAAAAAGGGAGTAAATTTAACATGATCCAAGAGGTTGTTGATCATCAGGCTTCATAACATTTGTTATAAGCATTCCTAGTGACCTCTCTAAGACCAACTCCATTACAGTGGATATCACAAGTTGCTGACTATGTAATTATACCCAGAATGTTTTATCTGTTTGATACTTTACTATGCCGCAGTTATACTTCACCCAAAGTACAAACTAAAGAAACAATCTGTCTTCAGCTTTTAAAGCCAACTCTGCCATTGCTTGCCATGTGGTACTGTCAAATAAATGATGTAGAGTTGGCTAAATTCCTCTGCATCACTGACTTTGTCTGGATATATGATTTGTTCCTAAATATTAGCCGTTTCATTTTTCACTTCTTGCCAACTCTGTAGAGAAAGATAGAGCTGACTTTTTCAACCCACTTTAATTACACACACACACACACACACACACACACACACACACACTGATATTTAAGTGAAATGCTTAGCCAAAATCCAGCTGTTGTCAATCCCATCAACACCATATGGTAAAAGCACTCTTAGACCGCTTTAACTGTCATGGCTTCCCCTCAATAATCCTGGAAACGGTAATTTGTTGAGGATGATGAAAATTGTAGCTATGTGAAGGGTCTCCTAACAACTTTCAGCATCCATAACAAACTACAGTTTCCAATATTCTTGGTGGAGCCATGACAGTTAAAGTGGTATAAGAGTACTTAAAACATAAAACATGTGATGTGGGTGAGACCCCCCCCCAATGAAACTTGAAATAAAAATGTTTTCTCCACATGGTTCACATTCATCTTTGTGGAATTTTACCTACATTACCTGTTGTTGTTTTCCAGTACTGTAGTTAAATACGTAATAATTTTTAGTGTACTTTTTATGAAAACCACATTGAGATCTCTTGCTGGGGTACAAAATACAAATTTCCTAAATTAAAAAAACGCACATACGGTAATCTGAATGAATGTTTTATCCCTTGTCTACAAGTCATGCGGAAATGACTGAAATCCTCAATAATTGTTAATGGACTCCTCAATGATAATTATTCAATAAATCAGTGCTGAAAACTTGAGCATACTATTTTACAGTTGTGTGTGTGAAGATCTGATAATCTTCCTAGAGGAGAGGTGTAACAGGACCAATTTACCATTCACAGTTTATCTAACACGGGTCGGCAACCTGCGGCCCATGGGCCGTAAGTGGCCCACAGGGGCAGTTTAACCGGCCGCCACTGAACCAAACCACCCACTCAGCAAGTCCTTGCGCACTGCACTAAACCAGCACGGTGCGGGGACTTGCTTCTGCAGCGCCGGAAATCTGTGTGCACGCGCAGACACCGGAAATCGCGTCTGCACATCCCCGGATGCCAGAAATTGTGTCTGTGCATGCCCAGACACCGGAAATCGTGTACACATGCGTGATCCAGCCCAAAGAGAGATCTCTTGACTAGCCCAGGCAGGTAAAACCTTGCCGACCCCTTGTCTAACAGTAGGTGTACATTCTGTGAGTAGGCAGCATCTATTTAAGAGGAAAAGTCTGTATACAAAGCATTGAGGATATTTAGAGTGGTCCTTGATCCTCTCCTACACCTGGAATCAAATGTAATTTTTATTGTTTTGACATCCTTTACTGAGCAGAGGGAAACCAGTGAGTCAACAACTATAAGGCAATTTCTGTTGGAAAAAGACAAGAGATTTGTGCTGTGTCTGCTGAGCAGATGGCAAGCAAATACATACACATGAAATGTGTTGGTTCAAGGGGAAAAATAGGTATAAAAGGAGAATTCCTGGATGCCAAGATCCAAGTTTGGGGCAAGCACTCAGTGAGAGAAATCCAGCAGAGATTTAAAATCACAAAATATGCAGCAAAGTAAAGCGTGGAAATATCAACAGTAAAACCTAAAAATGTGCCCTTTAAAATGATTTCCAAAATGTCCTCTTAAAATGTTTCTTTCCAACGTTTCCACTTCCCCAGCATAGAAAAAGACCACATTTGTTAAGTTAAAAATGGTTTACTAACAAATTCTCTAAAGATCAGATTCATGTGCTTTTCCATACAGCATTCAGAAAAGCTTGCAAATGCAGTAAAACTTGGCTTAGTTGCAGTGGTGAAATTTTCTAAATTATTGGTATAGGAACTCAAGCATAGCTTGTGAGAGCCATGTGGCTAAGCTGGTTGTTCTTCACACACTGAGCTTCTCAGGTCAACTGAAGAGAAAACAAAGGCATCATGTCCTATTGCCTTCCAATGTGAGAGGTAGTGAACATAGCTATGTGTGGCAGGACAGCTTACACTATAGTTTTAACCCCTTTTATGTGTTAATTAGACTTAAGCATGTTGGTTATATGGGGCTGCTTATCTCACAAAATGTTGGTCACAGGGCAGCAGAACCACCATGCCCCAAGCCTCAAGATTACCGGTACTTATCTCAGTCATGCTGAAAAACTCTGGCCAAATTAAAATGAGCCCACTTTATTTCTTTCTAGAAAAAGGGAGCCATTTTCATAACGGAATGGCATAGCTATAATCACATCAGTCTTGTAAATGTGCTGTATAGTTTTGTTTTATTTTTAGTCTTCCACTTGGAAAGACTAAAGTAAGTAATTATGATTTCATACAAAATACAAGCGGAGATAATGACTTGCCCAAGGTCATCCTACAAGTCCCTAACTAAATAGAGATCTGAGCATCCACAGCCCTGTGAAATAGGTTACTGTTTAGTCTCTGCATATGGGGAGTGACAGAGAGAGAAAGAGAGAGCACAGTTAACAGGAAGTAGCTTGCTGAAGACCATCTCCGATAGCAAAGTCTGTCAGGATGCAATCCTATACTGAAGATTGATGGCTGAGGGTCTGTTAGATTACAGCATCACAGGATAAGAGAATGGAGCAGAGCAAGCTGCCACTAGAGTCAAATTTCATCCTCCAAGGGGGGGGGGGGACTGGAGCCTCTCCCCTCCAAAGGAAGAATGCTTAGATATGAGGATGCTTAGATACTGACTGATCACTCAGATGACACCGCTTCCTCTTCCCCCTGTTCCCTCACTTAGAAATATCTATTGTGTATCCAGCTCTGGAGCCTCCTAGCCGCTGATAGTTGTTTACTGCTTGCTCTCTCTGTATGTCTCCCTTTGCTTTCCACAAGCCACCCTCCGAAGCTGCAGGATAAAGTCCACCTAGTAGCACACAGCCACACATTTGGCTAGCACTGCACAATGCCCATAATGCCCATTCCAGTCCAAGGTCCTGGATGCCACAGCTGGTACCCTTGCCCTATGGCACTCAATGATCACAGAGTGCGGCTGGACTTGCATGTACCAGAGGAAGCTCTGCTGCCTGCATGGTACCACTTGGGTCCATAATTGCCCAAAGAGCATGTGCCCCTGCCTCAACAGAGGCTGGCTGGCTTCCAAGGTCACCATTTTCCCTGTGTTGCTCACCCAAAGTTATATTATCATGAGATTGAGGGATGAGCAGGAGTCAGCTGGTAGGGCCAGATTGACGGCCCAAAGGCAACCAGGCTGGCTGACTGGCTGACTGGAGCCATCCATGTATTTTGTTCTGTTGGGAGAGGGGTGAAGTTAAATATTTCAACCATGGTAAGATCTGAACAAGCCATCCTTGCTTGCATATTTGTGATTTAGCACAGCATGCCACAGAGTTTCCTTGGCTACAGCTGCTGCCTCTGCCTGATTCTCTGTGTTTCTTGAGTGTTAGGAATGCTGTGACATAAAGCCATTTGCTCAGATTGGTTTGTACAGATTGACTCTCGCCTCGTCTGTGTGGCATGTAGGCATCATGTCTGACTGTGCCCCTTGCTGGAGTGGACTGGCAAAGTTTCTAGGGATGAGGTGGGTGTTTTTCCCTTCACTTTTAGATCCCCTACCCCCACAGGGTGAGTATAGGCTTTGGCAACTGTTCTGCTGGTGTTAGTGGCAATGTATCTTCACCCCAGCATAATATGACAATAGGACTGCTCGGCCCATCACATTTTCAAGAACGTTTAATTCACTGGCTTAGACTTCACTTTTATTGCTGTCAGAGAGTAGTTAGCTTCCTGTCTCTGAAAGCTGTAATTTCCCGCTAGATGTGGAGGTCCAGCAGAGTTTGTGGCAGAGTCCATCTATATTCAGATTTGGTCTTTCATCACATCATGCAACATTTGTGCTTTGACTGTACACTGCTTCAGGTTCTTTTCATCAGAAAGTTGCTTTTAAATCTTAAAATACAGCAAATCTGTTTTTTCCAGTCCATATATTTTTATTTGTATTATTGTAAAGTCACTGATTCAATAAATATTACATTACTGAAATAAATTTCTCTTTAGTTTTACATACCCACAACACAAGTTTCCTACAGTTCACATTAATCTGATGAATCTATAGTACATACAGTACATTACATTTATCCTATGTAATAAAATGATATCTATTTTTGCCACTTCTAAAGTCTCCTAGGGCTTCAAATAGCTATTCACAAATTGTTGGCAAGCTTTCCTAATGGCAAGCCCAAACACATTTAGCTAATATCTTGACCCAACTATCAATTCATTCTGCAGCCAATCTACTCAGTTGGATTAAAGCTGAATGTTAGCAGCCCGGGATGACCATGAAAATATTGTGCAAACAAGTAAATAAGAAAGTTAGAAGAGTAGCAAATGAAAAATACACAAATACCACAATACTAGAGTAGTACCACCTAACATCATGAGATTGCTCTGGGGTAGATGCATAGTGGGTTGTTGTCTGACTTAAATACTTCCTTGATTTTCTGCAGATTGTCTGAAAAGCCTGGCAAGCACCTTGACCTAAAAACTTTGGGGTGGGGGTAGGAATACAAAACCAAATGCAAATAACAATTTAGAAGACGCCTCAAGGGAGAAAAGGATTTAGTTGATGAGGCTTGTAAGACTTTTAATTACAGTCATTATCAGGCACTACCTATAGAGGTCAGAACTCATTAGCAAAAATATTAACACAACTGTTTGGGGGTACTCGCCAGTATATAATATCCCAGACTATATGGTTGCAGAGCAACAGAAAAACTATTACACATACTGGGATCGTTTTACAGTTGATGTGTGCTCTTCCTTTTGGCTTTATTAACTCTTCTGCTGACTTTAAGTCAACGGTAAGCCTCAAGAAACCAACCAACCATTGTCTTCATTTCATTCCCTTACTTTCAAATTCCACAGCTAAAATTCTACTGCTTTACAGAGTAATAGCCTGAAACACAGTTTCTAATCAGCTGCATGCTGTAATGCTCTGACGCAGTCAGAATTTCTCTAGGGCTTTGGGAAGAGAGTGGAGCGCATGCTAAGGAGGGATGGAAATTCTGAAGAAAACTACCTGGCTCCTATGGAGTTATTTGAATGGTGGCGATAACATACTCTCCCGAACCAGAGCAGAAGGGGGCCAGTTGTCGTCAGGCACCAGTTCTCATCAAATACGCAGCCGATCTTCTTGATAGCTATCATGCCGCTCTTGCTGGATTTAATCATTCATCCATTGCTATCTATGTCCCATCTGGGTATCACAAGCACTATAGTTACATGAACTACAATACTACAACCAATATTTAAAGATATCCGGTGGAAGCTTGTTTGGGAGAAAGGACACTTTTAATTTATCAAGCTCTGTTAGGAAACATGTTAGGTGGCTGCTTTATATAGCTTCTCCTCCCCACCCCACCCCAAAAAACCCCAGTAGTGAGCATATACGCAGCTCTGCTGGAGCAAGCCAAAGGCCCAACTCTGTCCAACGTCCTGTTCCTACAGTAGCCAATCAGATGCCTAAAGAAAGCCTGCAAGTAGCACCTGAGGGCAACTGCCCTCTTACTACTTGTGTTCCCCAGCAACTGATATGGCAAGCCTATTCACTTCTTTATAACCTATGGCAGCTGCCATTTGTCTGATATCACATTGCCACACGTTATCAGAGGAGCCACAGGACTGCTTTTTTCAGCAGTGGCCTGATAATCTAATAATGTCTTGTTCTGACCAAAGGTGTTTAAAACCCACACCCTATAAGTTGTAAATGTGCATTCAAATCAAAATTAGCCTTTGGCTAATTAAGGAATCTATGGCCTTTTAAACTGGGAGCTTATTGTTTTCATTTGCTACTGTGTTATGTACTTTTTTGCGTTTTTATACTATAAATTGCCCTGTGATCATTGGATGAAGGATCACATAGAAATTTATTAAATAATATTAATAATAATGTGGTGCTACTTTGCAGCAGGGTTAATTCAACAACAGCATGATCACAATGTCGCTAATTTTAATGCATGTTAAAATGCTTTTAAAAAGTAAATGCAGTGGTACCCCAGGTTAAGAACTTAATTCATTCTGGAGGTCCGTTCTTAACCTGAAACAGTTCTTAACCTGAGGTGCCACTTTAGCTAATGGGGCCTCCCACTGCTGCCACGCCACCGCCACACAATTTCTGTTCTCATTCTGAAGCAAAGTTCTTAACCCGAGGTACTGTTTCTGGGTTAGCGGAGTCTGTAACCTGAAGCATCTGTAACCTGAAGTGTCTGTAAGCCGAGGTTCCACTGTACTCTGTTCGACAGACATAAAAGAAACATAGTTGGAGCAATGGAAATGTCAAAAAGGAAAAGCAGTATTGAGTGATTCCTGTCCTCAGAGGAAACTGCTGCTGATCAGCCAAAATGTTACCTTCTTGGCTGGTTCCCAGAAATATCAAGTACCACCAAAGGGTAATGTTTAAAATCCATACTTATGAACGCCAGAACGGGATTCCTTTCATAAAGTGCTGTTACTGTGCCATGAGATGGGAGCAATTCAAGAGGCATGCAAAGCCAGAAAAAATCCCAGCTGAGTTATTATTGTTGGTACTGCTACCTAACCATACAATCCCTAACCACATGGATAGAAGATTTCAGTCCTCTGAACATGTTACATTCTGCAGATGTAGGCAGAGAGCACGAGATGCACTCCATGCCCATCCCCTCCACCCCACCCCCCGACCACATATTGAAGGAACGTCTGCAAAGGGGGTGGCCCATTGTGCAGACATAGTTCTGTTCAGTGCTTTTCGTCTAAAAAAAATGTTTAGGGGTACACTCATTTTGACTCAAAAAAATCACCATTTTAGAGTTCAAATCGGGGGAAATAAATGCAGTAAATGGACAAAAGTACAAAGATTCACAAAATGTTTAGGGGTATGCGTGTCCCCCAGAAAAAAAGCACTGGTTCTGTTCAAAACACTGTGGGATCAGGAACCCTTTACAGTTGTCCCAGAGCAATGTGAAAGTGGCTGCTGAGACTGCAACAGGCATTCTGCTCTAGGGAAGGTTTAAACCAGGCTTAACACAGTTTATGGAGAAGGGGAGATGGTTGTACAGTGGTACCTCAGGTTACATATGCTTCAGGTTACATACGCTTCAGGTTACAGACTCCGCTAACCCAGAAATAGTGCTTCAGGTTAAGAACTTTACTTCAGGATGAGAACAGAAATCATGCTCCGGCAGTGTGGTGGCAGCAGGAGGCCCCATTAGCTAAAGTGGTGCTTCAGGTTAAGAACAGTTTCAGGTTAAGTACGCACCTCTGGAACGAATTGAGTACTTAACCAGAGATACCACTGTATCTGCAACCTATTTATATTACTGTGAGCATTCAGGTAAAGACAATCATGCCCACAATAAAACATAAGCCAATGAATAAAACCTTAAGAATGGGATGGTCCTCATGCATTAGTTACTTCAAGACTGGATTGCTGTAATGCACTCTAAGAAGTCTAGTGCCTTTTTTGTATGGTTCAGTCAGTGAGACTGGACACAAGCATGTTGGTATCCTGTCTATCACCAGGGGCTGTGTTGTTCTCCCAGGCTCTGAACGCTGCCACTTACAGGGAGGAGGATGGGCAAGGCAGTGCAGAGCGAAGCGGGTGCAGAGGCTCAATTTGGCATCCTGCCATAGCACCCACATCATGCTGAGCTCCCCACTGCCTTCTTCAGAAGCTGGGAGAGCAGTGTATCCCCACCCAGCTCATTCTGCCCCACCTGCCACTGCTAAAAATGGGATGTTTTCCTCAAATGCAAATGTGAATGTTAAAGAATAACCAGGTGATAGATGGATAGAGTGTGCTTGGGAATGAGTGTGAATGGGTGGATGGGGATGCTGTGTGTTGTGAAAGAGTGGGGTGGCCAGGTCCACTTCAGTCTGCAGCTCCACCACTGGCAGGCGCCCCCTGACACATTCCCGCCCCCAAAGAGAACGTGGCCTTTGCAGGGAGGAAAATGATCCCCCACCCCACCCCGTTCAAAAGTTGAACAGCCTCCAGACAGGCAACCAAGCCATTCTTTTACAAAGGAAATGCATTCTACAATGGCTGGCAGCCCTTTCCTGAAGTCTATTATTATTATTATTATTATTATTATTATTATTATTATTAATCTTAAACATATTTTAACCACCCTTGCACATACTGACTTATGTTTTTACATTGCAACACAAAGCAGTGAGAAAAGTCTCTAGATAAAAATAGATCCCAAAATCATTCCTTAAATGACACCATTTTCAGTGTTCACAAGTGATTAAATATTAAGCTACAGTTTAAACATTCATTTGCTGTTCAGGTTTGCTTGCTATGGAAAATAATTGTTACTCAGCTTTTACATTTCTCATGGTTACTGGTCAGATATCCCCTCAGTTTCTTAGATTTTGCAGGTTACAATCCTATATCAACTTACATGGGAGGAAGCCCACTTAACTCAATAGGACATTTCTGAGTAGACTAGACCACAATTTCTTTACCACCTTAAATGTAAAGGTGATAGCAGCTGAGTGCAGGAAAAGCTGAGTTTTGCATATCCTTCTTTTGGGACACTCATATTGTTTTAACTTTACAACTGACTGAAGTTTGCCCTAAATGCCACTTGTGCTATTAAAGTTCTTTGTACAGATTTCAGGTGTATGCAATATCTAAACATTTCCCGGTGCTATATGCATGCTAATAAATGGCTAGTATTTTGGAATAACTATACTGCTATAATAAATTATATTTTTGTTGTTGTTGTTCTCTGAATAACTCAGAGAAGCTATGAGCTATGCCGTGCAGGGCCACCCAAGATGGACAGGTCATAGTGGAGAGTTTTGACTAAATGTGATCCACCTGGAGAAGGAACCGGCAAGCCACTCCAGTATCCCTGCCAAGAAAACTCCGTGGACAAAGACAACAGGCATATAAAAATGAATTATATATAATACTATAATAAAAGTGTCCATATCAGCGGACACGTTCCTGTCCCATCTCTCTTCTACTCTTCACATACACAATGCTCTTCTTATGCCCTCACAGGACAGATGTCACAACATGACAGAATGACAAAACTGTTTCCCATATGCACTGCTTGGCTTGCTTATGAAGTGAACCGCTGCCACAAATTGGGTTTGTGTAGAGAGCAAGTGGATTTTAAATTGTTTGCTTACTCTGTGGGGCCAGGGTGCAACACAGAAGCATTTTGGGTGGCCTCAACATGGGAGACATAACCATCAACCCATATGCCAAGGTGGGGAGATCTGTGGCCCTCCAAATGTTGGATGCCAGTGCCTATCAGCCATAGCCATAATAGCCAGCCATCAGAGATTATGGGAGTTGTAGCTCCTCAGCACTGGGGGTAAAAGCACAGGTCGCCCATCCTAACCCTCAAAGTTTATTATCTCAGCCTGACACTTTTAGGAGCACCACTTTTTCAGAATTCATACAAACTCTTTGCTCGGCCTTTAACTACAAGGATGTACTGATTAACACTCCTCGAAGGCACATTCAGGCACCCTGAGTTTGCAAAGGCTCCTTAACAAATGGAGCCATGCACTATACTGTAAACAAACATAACACATATAAAAATAGACTCCAGCTCCTTTTTATGTGTAAACAAGTCAACTTGGTAGAGATAAGCTGAAAACATAAAATGTTACATTTATGTGAGCTGCTCCAAAACAGCAAAACTCCTTCAGTCTTTTGCTGTCGTTTTACAGCAGGACTTCACTAAGGAAAGACTTCTGAAGAAATTGTTCTGTAATAAAAATGATACCATCATTTGCAACAATAACGTGTTATCCTGAAATACCATACATTTGCGTTAACCTTGAGAAGCAGGGTGAATGTAATGGCTGCATTGCCCCAACTGCTAGGGTCATGATGTTGTACTCTCACTCTTATTGTATTCAGTCTATCATTTGAAGTGCAACATATCTTTCACTGAACAATATGTGATTTATCCTGACATATTACTGCCAGGCCCTAGATATTTATCTGCACAGGTTAACTTGCAGAGATTCACTTCTCTTTCAGTCTGCAGATCTCTCCTCTATGTTCCTGGCACGCGGCTTTCAAAAATCCGACTAGGGAAGATTACATGGATAAAGTGCTGAAGTTCAAATAGGTATGTACTGGTGTACTGGAGATGCCACAGATATTTTTAGCGTTAGAATTGGTTGTCAAAAGTGTTTGATATGCCGGAATTCAGTACAAAAGTGATTATTATTACTCCAAGCAATTAGCTGGATGGTGGGATGTCTTAACGCTTACGTCACAAGTTAAACATGGTCTTTCTACACAATTGCTGCCGTATAATTAAAAGCAGTACACTTTCTTTTAAGCTCCATTTGCCATTGTACGTGAAATCGCTTTAATCACTTCACCAAAAATAGCTGAACTTCAGGAATAACCAACCGCACATGCTATGTATAATCTGCATGTATAACCTATGAATTATTTCTTTAAAAGACTCATCATTTCCATTCTACAGTTAAGGTTAGAGATAGCATGGCCTTGAAATCTTTCCCCATATCTGGAAACTAGTCTTCCTGAAAATCTTTATACATCTCCTATAAACATAAAATGAAGTACATTTTAGAACATTAGTGCTATAAAAAAGTTCATGCAATTTATTTGCGTAGTAGATAGGAATTAGCTTGCTACAACTCCAGAATGTATTTGATAGGGAACATTGCTACTTCTGTTCCCTTTGTAAAGGAAAACACGTTTTCTAGATCTGAAAGTAACAATGAATCAGTAAGATGGATCCGTCAATTAATATGTCAAATGTTTTAAAATGTAGAATTGCAGTTAAGTAGTGATGTCACCTGTGAAAGCACATCCAGTGCTGATGATGTTTGGGGTGAGCAAGCTGTGAATATCTGGGTTCAAGTGCAGGACTAAGCAGTCTGATAGGCAACTCAGTTGTGCCACTTTATTCCCACTGAGGAAGCTAAGATCTTTCCACATTTTTATTTATTTATTTAGAAGATGTCTGACTCACTCATCTTTAAAAATAATCCCAGGGCATGATTTCTACAGGTGCACAAATCACAACACAATTAAATCACAATTTATAATAAAAATGATAAAACAGGAGCAACAAAACAACTAGTCCAGTGGGGGCACTCACCCCGTCCCCACAGTAAAGCAATTTAACCAAAGAGCTGCACAAATAGATGGGCTTTTAACCGGTACCCAAAAACCAACAAGATCGTCATTACTTGAACATGAAGAGGGAGGGTGTTCCTCACATGGGGTCCATGTATCGGGAATGCCCTCTTTACATTGTCACACAGTCAGTGCTCAGCAAATGTGGCACGGTTAAGAGGGTGTACTCACTGCATCAAAACAGCTGTGCAAATGCAACTGGGAGCAAGTATTCTATCAGTTTCTAGGTTGCATAGGACTCAATATGTTACAACAAGCACCTTGGTTTGACATTGGCTCAGTAGCAAATCAGCAGGCAGTGCAGCCACCATCAAAACGGATACAGGAAAAAACCTCACCATTTGTGCGGGGGTTATATTTCAAGGAGGGGACATGGGTGGCGCTGTGGTCTAAACCACTGAGCCTCTTTAGCTTGCCGATCCAGAAAAACTGTCTGCGGACAAACGCCGGCTCCCTCGGCTGTAAAGCAAGATGAGCGCCGCAACCCCGAGTCGTCTGCGACTGGATTTAACTGTCAGGGGTCCTTTACCTTTACCTATATTTTGAGGCACCACACACCTCAGTGAAATTGTGTATATTGTAAAAGCCTTCAAACACCCTGTTCCTCCCCCACGCCATTCCACCCCTTTTTGTGATGGTTTCGGGTCACTTCCGTGTTTGACGCAATATGCATGTGGGCAGTTGTGGTCATATTGAACACGCATAAATGGGGGGGGGGATTTGCCTGTATAGCATGTTCTTGGATAGCTGCCATGGTTGACAACCTAGCAGCACCAGGGCATCCCCACACCACATGGAGTGCAGTGATTCAGTCCTGAGGTTGCCACACACAGAGATGGTTCAGTTAGTCAAAGGCCTGGGAGAACAGGCATATTTCCTGGGGAGAGCATTCCACAAACAGGGAGCCACTGCAGAAAAGGCCCATTCTCATGTTGCCACCTTCTGGACCTCTCCTGGAGGAGACACACAAAGTTTATTTCTTGCTCTCCCCCCCCCCCACACCACATACTCCGATTAGGTGCTCCTACTTTTTTATTTCAAATAAGCAAATACAAATACGTGAATAGTTTCTAATTATTTTTTTTGCTTCACAAAGTGTAGCATCCATGCTAATTGAATGTCTACTCTTTATCTTATTAAAGCACATATGCATTTTTTTTAAAGTTGAAAATCTGCCTGGGGAAGCAGGAGGGAGTAGACTCGGGAGGTCAAAAAGAGCCAGCAGATCCATGCTGTGCAGAGCCATCTTCAGCTGGAAAAGAAAAAGAATAGGTTCCTCCCCCCCACCCCACCCCCAATTTCAGTCTTTATGAGATAATTATACAACTAAATAAAATACAACCCGTTTAAATGATGTACCTCCCAGACACACCCAGAAACAAAAGCTACCCTCCTGCAGAAATGTCCAGACCATTTTGTAAACCTTTTGTGCTAATTTTATTTTACATTTCTGAAAAAAATATTAGCATCGCATCTGTGCACTTCTCTGATGTATGACGGCAACTGCTCAATTAACCACATTTTCTTTCTCAGAGAGGACACACACAGCATGACCATCTCCGCAATAAGGATATCTGTGGGAATATCCTGCTATACATAAAATGTGCTTGTGGCATGCTCATCAATGATCCTACAGAATATGCACTTAACCATCAACACTGAACTCAACTTATACCAGCAAGAGCGACTTGGCTTAAATCCAAATGTTTGGACTTAACTGCATTGCTGCCCAATGATTTTCCAAACAATAAATTATGCATGTTGTTCAGTCAAGAGAAATTATCTTCATTTCATGTCCACAGAACATCATCAGCATTCAGATTCCCCGCCCACCCCTCTTCATCTGAAATTAATGTTTGGCTATTGCAGACTAGCAAGGAGTGAAGAAGGTCTATTGCTTTGAGCTCCTGCATTCTTGTTTACAGTTTGATCGTGAAAGATTGTGCAACACAGTTTCTCTGTTTGGGATCACTGAAGTGTGCCCTGCGGAGCTCATCCTTGACGCGACGTGTCTGTGCCAAGCAGCTAGTGACACTTGCATAGGAACAAAAATTTCCAAATACTGTGTTTCACTGCAGAATCAAATCTCAGCCATCTTCCAAATCCCCCATAACCAGCAACCCAGACCTATTCTTCACAGCAGAGCTGCACCCTGCCCTCATTTTCACTTATAACATTTGATGTTGCATTCATAGCAGTATGTAAATTATCTGAGGTGGATTAGACATGCCCAAGGTGAAATGGGATTGTGAATCCAGGGCTCCCTGGCCCAAGTCTAACATTCCTTGCATTGTGTACATCTTGCCTAACATTCCATGTAATGGGGCCTCCCACTGCCGCCGTGCCGCCACCGTGCGATTTCTGTTCTCATCCTGAAGCAAAGTTTTTAACTCAAGGTACTATTTCTGGGTTAGCGGCGTCTGTCACCTGAAGCGTATGTAACCCATGGTACCACTGTACCGTGTCACACTGGATGAAGTGACCTGACCCTACGCAACATTCCACAGGCCATAACGTATCTATTTAGGAAGACCCAGAGCATCCACTGCTGTCATGTGAACACTAGATGCATATTACTGATGAGCTCAGCTCATGCTTCACTGATACAAAGTCCTCAGTTGATTTCTTGGCCTTTGAAGTTGGCGCAGTAGCTGAGAAGATGGGAGTAGAGTGAAATAGGTCTTTGCTTTTTCTCTGGCTCAGATTCCAACTTCCTCCATCACCCGTGGGCCAACACTGCCCACCTGTCAATCATCAGATGTCATTATGACACCAGGCGACAACTTCAAAGGGGGCCTACAGTATCAGCTAATCAGAGGTCACATCGTGCCCTCTGAAGTTTGTTTGCAGGTGTGGTTTGAATTCAAACTACACCTGCAAATGGACAAAGTGGAACTCATAGTGACCCCCAGCAATCAGCTGACTGGCACTGAAAACACCCCTTCAAAGGAACTCACTGAATGCACTGATGAGACCCACTTGCAAAGAAACAATTGACAGCTCAGTTTAAGCCTTTGTTCATTCATTTGAAGCTGCATGCTAACCTGCCCCACACATGACAAGGGACAGATCTGGTGTGGGGCAGGTGGCTCTGCAGTCCAAACTGGGAGATGTGCCAGGCCTAATTAGGCCTGTAGGCCAGAGGTTCTCCACCCCAATCTAACATATCACTTGAGAACAAACACCTGCTAATGGATCAAGTTTGTTATTTGGCTTCTGCTATCTAAATCTTGCCTGTTTCTTTCCACGAACAGCAGTGAGGTTTTGAGTTTTAGTTACATTATCCTTGAAAACTATCTACTGCCCAGTCAAGAATATGAACACAGCACCCACAGGGCATCTACACATAGCTAAATATGTCTAGATTTTTCCTAGGTGTATTCAGACTTACAGTGGTACCTCTGGTTAAGAAGTTAATTTGCTCTGGAGGTCCGTTCTTAACCTGAAACTGTTCTTAACCTGAGGTACCACTTTAGCTAATGGGGCCTCCTGCTGCTGCCGCGGCGCAATTTCTGTTCTCATCCTGAAGTAAAGTTCTTAACCCAAGGTACTACTTCCAGGTTAGTGGAGTCTGTAACCTGAAGCGTTTGTAACCCGAGGTACCACTGTATTTATGTTTCGAGATTGTCCCATAAGAAGCTTCTAGGAAGCTTTCAGATAAGAACTGGAATGCTTGGTGGAAGTGAACAATTAAGAACGAGATGTTTTGGAATCCTAAAGCACTTCCAAATGAAATAATTATGTATTACAGGAATTGTACAAACAGTTTCCCAAGAAACACATATTGAATATTTAGTGTCCTCCTCATGTTATGAAACAATTATTGTTAAGAAGGCATCTACTTTTCCTCCCTTTGAACAGTACATAGATATGAGCTATTTAAAAAAAAAACCTCCAACTTTTATCACATTCCCAGTGCAGCATATTTTCCCATTAGCAGTTCTACTAAACATGTAAAAACATGTTAGAGGTTACAAAACAGCACAAACTTGAACTTTAGGCAAGGTAATCTCAGATTGAACCTGGCATCAGCATTATATAAACTGCTGCTCTTAAGTTGTTAATAGCAGGAACAAGGAAGGGGAAAAATAAAGTTTTATGATATAAATATACAGTATTAGTCACTTTTCTCCCATAGGCCACAGAAGAACTAGTCTTTTAATGGGTTAGCAGTCTTATTGTCATTGTGATTCTGCAATTCTTGTGAGGAGGGTCCTTTTAGAGAAATGCCTCTAACATTACATAGCTGGTTATATTTGCCAGTTCCCGACTCTATAAGTATTTAGGAAGCCAAATAATCTTCCATCAAGCATTTAAGGTTAGAGGTTAGTCGGTGCCCAAGATCCATGGAGGCCAGTCCTTGCTTGCAAAACACTTCAGTGTACACATGGAAGGGAGATGCAGCCAGTTTTCTTTCTCTTTGAAGCTTCTCACACTTCATGCTCCAGAAGACCCCTGATCTTTATAGGGGCTTTAAAATGAGCAAATAGGGCTGCAGACAGAAGAGGAGGTGCAAAAATACCTGGGATCCCCATGAAGATGTTGCTTTGTGTGTTGTTATTTTACACTGGTGGCAGTTTTATATTGTTGGCTATAATAGATTTTATGATAATTGTAATTGTAAGCTGTTGGGTTTTAAATATAAAGTGGGTTAAAATGACTGAAAAAACTAATAAAAATACTTAAATATATTTATATACATATAAATATCTCTGGCCACAAAATACTTAGTAAAATTTGTTTATTTTAAAATACTTGCTCACATTAAAGTTTTGCATTGTATCCAGAAGATATCTAGCCGCCAGCCACACTAGACCGTTCTCAGTACTGCAACATATTGCTCACTCACAAGCCGCACAACACCATCACCAACTTGTAATGTTTCCATAATTTCTGACTCATCTACAGTAGGAAATTTGCTGCCCCTTCCTCCAGTGGAAGCCTCCTCTGGATCACAGTCTCTTTGACAAACGGAATGAACCTTTCTATTACAGAATGGACAGTCTGGGACAGTGCAACAGGTATATTACATCATACCAAATGTTAAATATTTACAGCTGTATTGTAATGAAGGATGTGCAGTGGGGTGTTTTTTAAAAATGAAACAAAACATATAGTGTCATATTGAACACCATCCTACAATCAGTTTGGGTGAAGTGAGATTTAGGAAAAAATTAAAACAAATAATACAGTGTTTCAGCAAACCATTCAGGTCTGAAATATATGTACTTTTGTCTTGGAGAAATCCCATTGCAAAATGCTTGTATGCTTTCCAGTTTTATGATATTCTGATATATATTTCAGCATATGTTTAGGAACTTTTTATTATAAATACTTAGCGAAAACAAAATTATTTCAGATTAATGAAGAATTAATTTATAATAATATGATAATGCCATAATTAATTTATATTAAGATGGTAATACCAGCATAATACCCAGCTTCTTTCTATTGTGAAATTAATTTACATAATTTTTAGATAGAAAGAGCATTACTTACAATGAAAAAACGTGCATTTCTGTACACTTGGGAAGTCATTGAAACAGACTATGTGTGCTGAAAGATTCACCTTCTTGTTTATATGTCCATTAATAAAAAATATGAGAAGTGGGTGGACCTACAGTACAATAATTCATTCATTTTTAAAATATAAATCTATATCTCTAGTCATTTTTCAATATAGTACGGTACAGCAAGATGACTAAATGAGCTTCTTGGCATCAAGTGACTTTATATATTATATCTACATAACTGAAACTGTGAAATCGTTTAGGTATTCATCTCAGCTAGTAAAATGTCATTATGCATTTAGATTTTTAAATGTAACATTGCAGTATAAAAGTAGAAAAGCAACTTTACAGACCAGAATTATGAGAACTCAAGCCACAGTATAAATTGTAACGGCGTGTTTCCACTCCAAGCAGAAAGCATGTTAAAGCATATTTTAGAAACGTATCCCAATCCTAAACAACGCTTACACAGAAATTAAGGGCTGCTCGCTTTAGCCTGAAACCCTCCTGAGTGCACAAGAGTCACCAGCAAATCAGAGATGGTCAACGCTACATTGCCAACCCTCCTGCAGGCATTTCTGTCACCAGTTGAATGGCATCCAAGATAGAGGGGGAAATGAATCTGGCACATTAAGAGGATGCTGTAATCTCACCCACCAGTTAACAGTGCAATCATCAGCACTAGATATGTACTGCACTGAACGTGTTAGTCTAGGTGGACGTGCCCTTTTCCCCATCCAGACCTGCAGATGGCTTGTGGTCCACCGCGCAGCCCTGATAGGAACGGGGTGAAATTCAGTTCAGTTTGTATTTTAGCGCAAACCAATCCAATTCACGCTTTCCCAAAAAACATGCAAACTGAAAAGCAATTTTCCTTCCGCCGTTCATACTTCTCTGAACTTTTGGTGCATATTTTAAGAGAAAGAGTGCATTGAGCACATATTGAAAATATTATTATTGTTTCATTTTTTATTTATTAAATTTACACACTGCCCTTCATCTAAAGATCTCGGGGCGGTTCACAAGATAAAAATGCAAGCTAAAAGCACAAAATAGATAGTTAAAACAAAAACCATAACATAACAATAACTCCCACTCCCACAAACACATTTAGAAGGCTGTAGAATATTATTTATTATTGTAAAAAATTACAAATATGAGTTATATTAGGGGAAATTACTTGCAGGAATGTGTATGTTAGGTACAATATGGATGTTAAACGGCAACTATATGAAACCACTGAGTGGGTTCATCTGGATATTTGGAGTGCATCAATATGCTGATTACTACACACGGCTCTGTTTCGCCTTCCATTGTGGCTGTACTACTAGACTGGTGTCTGGTTTCAGTAACAGACTGAATGAAAGTCAATAAACACAATCTCAATCCACTATTAGGTTGAAGCACAATTAGAAGGTGGTTCCCTAGACGGGATGTGTGGGTTTCAATCTGTTCTAAAAGGGGTTGCACTCCCCTTAAAAGGACAGGTACATGGTTTAGAGGTTCTTCTCGACCCATTACTATCTCTGGAGACACTAGTGGCCTGGTGCTAAGGAGTGTTTTCCGTAAGCTTCAGCTGGTGGCCTGTCTATGATTGCCTAGCTTCTGTTGTCTATGATCTGGTAACCTCTAAGTCAGAATACAGTGGTACCTCTGGTTACGTACTTAATTCGTTCCGGAGGTCCGTTCTTAACCTGAAACTGTTCTTAACCTGAAGCACCACTTCAGCTAATGGGGCCTCCTGCTGCTGCTGTGCCGCCGCGCGATTTCTGTTCTCATCCTGAAGTAAAGTTCTTAACCCGAGGTACTATTTCTGGGTTAGCGGAGTCTGTAACCTGAAGTGTATGTAACCCGAGGTACCACTGTACTGCAATGCTCCATTTTGTGCAGAATTCAGTGGCCAGATGGCTGACTGGCCTTATGTGCCTCAGGACCCCAATACCTCAGACCACCCCGCCCCACATAAACCTCACCAGACCCTGTAGTCATCATAACCACAGGTTATTTCTGTGGTGGCTTTCCAATTGTTGAATACTCGGAAGAATGCCTGGTACCATCATTATCCATTTCAAGGTACCAGGCTAAGGCATTCCTGTTTCCCCAGATACCTCAATATGATTCTGGCCTCTTTTGTGGTGCTCATCTTTTAGTGGAGTGGAATGAGATTTATCCTTCCCATAATAATCTGTATCAACACTTTAGGAATTTTCCGTATTTTTTTAAAAGCTGATTTTTAACTGATTTTAGCCACTGTAAGCCACTTTGAGACTATTTTTGTAAAGCAACAAATAAGTGCAATAAACAATCATAATATTCACAGACTACATAATATTCACAAAAGCATGGAAACACACTGAATATGTAGCCACAAAGTGATGCCAGGTCATTGTAGACCACCAGCTTGCCTGGCACAGCTTGCTTTGGATTGGATGTTGACTAGCTGGCATCGGTGCAAGTGTCTGTCAGGAATGCCTCAGCTGTGCTGCTGGCCCACACTGGAGAAAGGGACATTGAGAGACGTTGAATTAAATTTCTGGTCTATCAGAATCTGCAGGTCTTGAATTGGAAACCTTCCTCTCTGCAACAACCCAGTATCCTGCTTCCAGCTTCCTTGGAAAAACACATTAGCTTTGAGCCCCCAGACCAGCAAACAACCTTCTTTGTGATTATCCTTGCTGTGTGATGTCTTCCAATCTACTAGCAAACTACTTCTGACACCTGGGGGCAATGCTGGGCCCATATCCTGTGGATCCAGAACCGGCCTCCACCATCACTTACTGTTAAGACCATGTTCATGGAAGATGATCTTACTCGGCTATGAGTGATCGCCAAAGAAGAAGTATCCCTTCCACATCTTCTTTGGTTGCCTACAGTCCAGTACTGATAAGATCATTTTGCTAATATCTCTGGGGCACACACATCTGGTGAATAGTTTTTACTTTATTTATTTTTTGGCCGACTCAAGACTTTTGGCTGCCTGAGGCAAAGGACAAGAGAGTGCTGTCCCCCAAGGCACAGTAAGAAGCCGATTCGACTGGTAGCTGAATCTCACTTCAAGACCGGTGAAAGGACAATATCTTCCAGTGCACCTGAGGGCAGCAGGCTAGCATAGAGGGTATAGGGCAGCAACATGGCATACATGGCTCTGGCCACTGCCTGCACTTCAGCAGCTGCCACCTGAGGCAGCTGCCTCACCCTGCCTCATAGTAGGATTAAGTGTCACCCTTAAGAGTATCCTTCCAAGTACAGTTGTATCAACCTCTTTATACTTTTGTCCTAGCAATTCATAAAAGGATATCTACTTGGAGTCTAGGATATACATATTGATATCTCCTTGCAGTCTGATAACCATACATTAATTAACACTTTTAGTATTGTCTTGCAGTACAACCAGATGTGCTATTAATACTACTGGGGGAGGTGTTTCAAAAGCTTCATTAAAAGGAGAGTTTAGCTTCTATCATATAATTTCTAAATACTGGTTGTATAGTAGCACCAAAAAACAACAACACCCTAATACTTTTGACTATCAATTCAGATGCCCCATTTGCAATTAAGTAATAAAAACTAAAGTTCATTATTGCCATTAGGCACAATAAAATTATAAATAAATACCAATTCAAACTCAAGAGAAGAGGAAATACTACCATTGGTAATAAGCACAAAGGACAGCTTGTAAAACAGTTGTAGAAGAAACTCACATTGGCAGAAATGCCAATGGCATCACTTTAATCAAAGTTAGATGGCATCACTTAAATCAAAGTGACCATCAAGCACCTTGGTATCAACAAAGTTCAGTTGCATTTTGTCAAATGCTAAGGCAAAAAAGCAGCTGCTTCTTCTTTTCCTTAACCTGCCTGGCTATGATGACTGTGGCTTGCTTATCGTAGCTATTGCCATTTTAAAAGGGCAAAATTCATGTTGGGAATCAGCAATGCCAGTTTGTTTTATCTGGAATCTATATTTCCTTGTCTTTCACTTAAGCAATCAAATCCTACAGTTGTTGTGGTTTTTCTTTTTTCATTTCCATGCTTCCTATGTCATGACAGCCCATTCACTGTTAATCACCCATAGATGCCCCCACTTCCTCCTGACATTTCCCCCAAAAAATGGAAACTAGATTGTCCTGCAACCATTACTTGAATGATGGAATTATGGAATGTGTTAAGAGGGCTATGGGTCATACATGAAAGCCCTGCCCCAGTGTCTGGCCCCCTGTCTGTTAAGCAGGAAGGTCTAATAGGGGGTTGTTGGTAAATTTAGCTTCATGTGCTCACAAGCCTTTCCATGACCAGGATTCCCAGTCAGCTGAATAGATTTCCATCCTCCTTCAGAACTTCCGACTCAAAGCATAAAAGGGATGGAATACTAGGGGGCATTGGGGGCTAAGCTGGTGCATGCTGCCCCTGGCCCTCTACACAATTTGAGATATTATATCTGAAGAAAAAGAAGAAGAGTTTGGATCTGATATCCCGCTTTATCACTACCCTAGGGAGTCGGTTAACAATCTCCTTTCCCTTCCTCCCCCACAACACTCTGTGAGGTGAGTGGGGCTGAGAGACTTCAAAGAAGTGTGACTGGCCCAAGGTCACCCAGCAGCTGCATGTGGAGGAGCGGAGACGCGAACCTGGTTCCCCAGATTGCAAGACTACCGCTCTTAACCACTACACCACACTGGCTCTCTCTCAGGAATAACACATGAGCAGATCTTAAGATTTCCCTGCTTGGTTTTTCAAAGCCCCACCTTTGGCAGGCCCAGTATCTTATAAAATATCCACCAGTCCATGACACAGAGTTTGATCAGGGGTTGCTAACTAATGGCACTCACAAAAGCCTTCACCCCAGAAAGCAGGAACTAAAAGTGCATGCAAACTGGAAGCTGATGCCTTAACCAATATGCCCCATGAACACTAATGATGCTGTGCAATGTCATGAATTGTGCAAACTTACAACTTACCTTCCATGCATTCAAACTTTTCCATGGTCATTCAGCCCCAAATTCATCTGGCAAGGTTGAAGTCCCTGGGACCAGCAAACATGCTCCATATTGTCCTGATCCTGAATTGCCTTGGGGTGCCCCTGAGCCTTCGTGTGGGTTAACCCATGCCTGTTTCTTGCTTACATCACTCATTGGAAGAATGGCTTAAACAGTGGGAGATGGTCTGGTCTCCTCTGACGCAGCAGGGGTAAGAGGAGCACTATTGTGATTGATGTCAAAGCCAACGACGATGAATGCCAAGGCATGTTTTTAAAAATAATTCACCCATTTCATAGATTTTTTTTAAGAGGCAACAACAAATGGTGAATCTTGGCAGTGTGGAGGCGGTTAACATACTGATTTTGAGCAGGGATGGGTTGCTTAATTATTTATATTTCAGCGCGTTTGTAGGCCAGTGCTTTTCCCCCTCTAAAAAGGAGCTCAGAGGGAGTTCAAGTCAGTTCACAGGGAGTTCAAGTTCAAGTTAGACATCTGAACTCACAAATCTTAGCCCACACATCTTTTCTGTGTGTAGTGCTATTGGCAGGGTGCAATTTGAAGTGAGTAAGTTCTGCACTGGCTGGAAGGGGATATTAAAACCCTTCTACCTACATATCACTTTGTCTCAACTGCAGCACCATCCTACCCAGCCTCTTTTATGTCCACCAAGCATCTCAGGTTCCAAAGAAACCCTAGATATCTTGCAGCATGCCGGCTGGTGAAAATCGCAACATGGTAGTGAATGAGCATTTCTTTCATGTTCATCACGTTGCAGTTCAGAATGAGAAAACTGAACTCTCATGTCATTCAGTCTTACTATAGTGCCACAGGAACGCCGCCTCTATGGTGAGCCCTTCCCACTGTTTAAACCAGCCTGCCAGCTGTTGATGTAAGCAACAAAGAGGCTTCAGTCAATTCACAGGGGGATGTGGAGTTATTGGGAAGGTTGCAGATTGGGAGTGTGGTCTCCCCCAACAGTTTCTCAGGTTTCCAAATGGGCCCCCCAAAATTAGTGCACCCTTGTCTATCCATTGCATTATACTGTCATATACCATAACTAAAGGTGTATTAACTGAGCATGGCATCTAGCAGATGCTCTCTCAGCAAACACTGTAGTCCAAGAAAAAAAAGCTACTTCAAACATCAATCTGTACATGCCCTAACTTATTTTGCCAGGAAATGCTGCCTGTGGGTTTTTTTTTAAAAAAGCATTTATTAAATACTTGCTGTAGCGGCGGCAATTTTTTAATAGATCTTTTTGTGATTTGGTGCATTTGTGGACCCCATTAGGTAGATTATCCAGTTTCAAGGTATTAGCTCAACAGATGCTATTTTTATAAGCTATAGAATTTTGAGGCTTATAATAGTGGAATTATTATTATTAAGCAGATAGATAATCACTCACTTTCCATAAGGTTTTCCGCATTATATTTTAAAACAAAGAACCTATAAAAAGGGTTTGTTCACATGATAGCTCTCCTTTTCTTTGACCTTTCCCCTCCCCCTCACTAAACTGATAAATTTAACAGATTATGGGTTGGATCCAAAGAACCATGAGCAGAAGGAAAATAGATGCTAATGCTGTTCCAGAAACACTTCCATATTAGCATGTTCACACAATTTCACACAATGTTGTGACAGGCTTTCTGGCACTTCTCATGCTGCTACCTCTGCCAGAGATTATGCATGATCTTGGACAAACGGAAGAACATATTTGCTTTTCACTTTTCTTGTGCAATGATATAGCATGAGATATAAGACTGCCTTTCTACAAGGGAGGGAGATTTCTTTCTCATGTTGAATTGAACCTTCGGTCCCAACTCATGGTGGTCATAATTAGACAACCATTACTTCATAGACTTAAGAGCCAGGTAAATTAACTGAAGAGAAGCCTGGATTGAGATCTAGTAATTCTTCCATGAATAGCTGCTTTGTAGCTGCTCACATGATACACAAATATGTGATGGTATAGAAGGATCATCTGTTGTTATTTTCATAACTTTTGAGATCTATCAATAGAATAGAGTTCTGCCCAATCCGTGTACAAATCTGGATTACTGCTTGTTGCAGTTCATTAAAATCCTTTATCCAACACTTAAAAAGGTTAAAGCTTCTTCCAATCGTCTTTTGACTAACCCCCTACCAGAGCATAAAGCTGGGTTGTATACTTGCCCCACTGATAATTATTTTCTTCATAAGTGACATTGTTTGTGAATTTAGCAGGGATTTCCCCCCTGCCATTATAAGGAAAGTCACATTATTTTATGTGAATAATAACAACAACAGCAAGTTGTTGTTGTTATTATTTGTAGTAGTAGTATTTGTCACAATACCATCCAAGGGAGCCCAGGGATCACAACATGACAAAATACAATGAGTTTCAAAACAATAATTAAAACATTTAAAACTTCATATCCAAAAGTAAATTAGCCAAACGCAGTAGGCAGAAATGAACCATTTACAGTATCTCCCCAAGGCCCAAGGGAATATATACATTTTCAGTTAATGTATATGAATTGTCAGCATGGGGGGCAACCCTATTCCCTAGGAAGGAAATTCCACAAGTCGGGCAGTGCCACCACTGCCATCATCAGGACTCGTGCCTTTAGGTCAACTAGGCTGCTGCCTAGGGCACAGACCTCAGAGGGGCACAGTACTGAACCATTTTATACAGAATCATTTTATACATTTCTGTTAGTATTTTATTCATTTTATACTTTGAAGAATTTTACCATTTTTGTAAGTAATTCATCCAAAGACATCTGTTTCTGAAAATTGAAATTAGCAGTTTGTTGGGCGGATGAGTGCAAGTAGTTAGCCTTGCCTTGTGCACAAAATAGCCTGGCAGCACTGACTGCCTTGTGACACTGCACAACAGGCCACACCAGTTGATTGGTTCCACTGTCAAACTGCTCTTCTTACAGTCAAAAAGTTTCTTCTAATGTTCCATCAAAATCAACCCTCCCGAAACTTAAGCTGTGTAGCTCTAGTCCATACATTCTTGCCCTCTCCACCATAGCTAGATATGGCCTTTGCAGTACTTCATTCACAATACGTCCTTGGATGGTGTTGAAACACATGCTTGGAGGATTTTAACCAGAATGCAATATACTCAAAGATGATTTCACAAGCCAGGATTAGAGGTGTGATTAATAATCAGCTCCTAAATTTGATGCTAAAGAACAAATAGCATACAGTATATTGTGGGTATTACTAAATATAAATTATTGCTGTACTGATTAACCTAACAAATGCACAAACTATATAAATTAGATAATTGCTATTTTTTTTAGTACATAGTGGGAAGAAATACACCTCTGTGTGTGCCTCCACACACGCTTTCTCCTTAACGTACCTTGGAGGCAAGTTACTGCATTAACAATACATCCTGATATATATGTGCTTACAACCCTGCAAGGCCATTTCTCTAGCTATGTAATTTAGTGAATCAGTATTCTGATGACTGCTCCTGAGTTGCTGTATCTCCCCACTCCCCCCAGCCCCCACAAATGCCCAAGAGATATTGGTGCTACTAGGAAATTGTGAAATAATGCTATAACTGTATGGAAATATTACAACATAGCGCAAAATAAAATTAAACTTAAAAAAAAACACCCCACATTTGTGCTTTAGGTAGTAACAACAGAAAATACAGAAGGCTCTTGAAAGATATAAAGGCACCAGGTTCAGAAGCAGAAGGTAGCAGTGCAATCTTGCCTATTTCTGAGAAATTGACACAAAGAAAGAAAAAGAAATAGTAATGCTGAAAACTGTACAACAGCAATCTGCAAATGATGTCATCTGTATTATCTATAAAAAAAAGTGAATGAATGAGCAGCAGCAATTCCACATTAAACTAACAGTTGCTAAACATGCAAAAGTCTAAAAAGGAGTCTGCATGCCCAGGAACACTGAAGGTGGGGCTGGCATTCACACTATCCCAGTGATGTTTCAAGCCATCATGTGTACACAAAAGGGTCTTTGAAGAGGAGGAGAGTCTCCTCAGCACCAGTCTCCTTACAGCTCCTGTTCTGGTCTCCCTTGCCTGCAAATTCAGGGTGGCTGAGATCTTCATCTTCTCAGGCAGAGCCCTCCCGCTTGCTTTCTTTTATTCAGGAACTCCCCAGTCTCTTCTGCTTTCAGACAGATATCTGTCCAGCCAACAGTTTTCAGCTCCAACTTTTCACACCCAGGCTCTTCATCAGGGATCTCTCCTAGGCTTCCCCACCCTGCATATTATTTGATTGTGTGTCAATATTAAAAAGAACATTTAAAAAGCATATAAATAGGCAAGCATAATAAACTAGGCCTTCTCCCAGTTGACCTCTCCCACCCTGAATTCTCTGGTTCCCATGGTAACCAAAACTAGTCAGCAGCTTGCCTTTTACTTTTGGGTAAAGTTCTAGTTGCCCACTTCTGAGTCTGATACAAGGTTTGCTGTAGCTGATTTCTCACACTCAGGTGGGTCGTAACAGATTGTTATCAGACTTTGGTATACTAAAGACAGAATTTGTTGAGTGCTAATTACCAGTGAAATGAAGCCACTTACCCAACAACTGTCCCAAGGAAAACCCCACCTCAAGCTCCAGAATTTTAGTCTGCCCCTTCTTTGGTTTCCGTATTTACTCGAGTCTAATGCACCATCAAATCTAATGCGCACCTCAATTTTCAGAACCTTGAAACCCAAAAAAATTATTTGCTGGTGAATGTAAATGTGCCATTGAATCTAATGTGCACCTTAATTGTCAAAACGTAATTTGTCCAAAAAAAGGTGAGCGTTAGATTCAAGTAAACACAGTACAGTATATGCATGTTTGTGGTCATTTAAACCTATATCATATATGTAGTGCTGTATCTTCGACACAACTCTAGTTGTGTTAGCAAATGTATGGCTGTTGTAACTGTGAATCCAATGATCTGAAGCAAAGACATGGATGTAAAAGGTATTCTTTTAAATGTGTTTACTGATTCCATATACAGACACATACCCCAAACCTCCCTGCTTAAAACATTCAGTGTTCAATGCAAACCATAACCTATTACTACTGGCTAACTATTTTATTTCTGTCAATCCCAGAGGTGTGACCAGTGGCGTAGTGTGGGGGGTGCAGGGGGGGCTGGGCGCACCGGGCGCAACATCTGGGAGTTAGAGTTAGGGGGCGCAAATCCACAGGTTAGGGGGCGCAAATCCATGGGTTAGGGGGCGCAAATTACTTGCCTTGCCCCGGGCGCTGACAACCCACGCTACGCCACTGGGTGTGACAGAAATTTTGAGGTAAAAGAATTGACAAGGCAAGTGCTTCCTGGCTCCTGCTCCACCTTTTTGCCCATCGATAAAACAGGAGTACAACAAAATTAAAAGTGCCTTCCTCAAGGCTGTACTGGTAGGTTGTGATGAAAAGAATAAGGAGATAGAGGAATGGGAACTGCAGGGGTTGCCAGTGTTTGGGGGCCTGTGGGCACATTTGAAATTTGGAGACAGTGCCAGGGACACACCCTTCTGCCCATCCCTTACCCCAGATCACTTTCAATATACAGACAGCACACACACACACACACACACCTCCTTTTCTTTTCCAAGAGACCTGGCCAAAAGGTGGAACCAGTAGAATTAAGAAGGGTACTCCTGACTTTGCATTTTATATAGGGTCTCTCAAAAAAAACACCATCAGATTAAATCCTATGGTAACTGCATAATCAAAATCATGGTTCCAGTGCTTGCCAGCACCATAAAAGCATTGATCCAAGGCACACAGGATAGCAACAAAACTAACAACAAATCACAGAATAGATCTGTGGACTCAGAAGTGCACCATCCTTTGATGGTGCTCTTGTAAAAATATTGAGGATCCATAGGGAGCTGTGCCTCAGACCTATGTTTTTTTAGTTAACAGCAGCATTGGAAAGCACCAGATCTATTATTTGTACTTCAGCCAATAGGGTCTGATGTGGTGGTGGTGGTGGGCACTGAAGAAATGCAAATTCAAGAGGATCAGATTTACTGGATCTATGTGTATACGTAGACCTCCTCTCCAAAATAAGAACCTTGAAAAGCCCTTAGAGCTGAAAGAGGAAGTGGGAAGGAGTCCCTCTTCCAACTTTATTTACTTCTCAGGAGCAAAAAACAGAAACCACTCTTGCCACCTCATGGTGAAGTGAGCAAAGGTAGGTTTGGCTAAAAGAAGGGGATGGCCTCAAGGTCATGGGGATTTGAACCCATTTCTCCCATGCCTTAGTTCAACACTTTAACTGCAAACCCTGAGCTAGAGGGAGGGAATGGAGGATGCAGAAGAAAGCAGGAGTGTGTGCAGGGACGCGGACTTAGAAAAAATATTGGGGGGGCCCGGGAAAGCTCATGAATAATAAATAAGCTCATGAATATGCAAATAAAGTGGCTCCGGCCCTAAATAGGGCAAGCCACGCCCCCCAGCCAGCCGATTGGCTGGCTGGGAGGTGTGGCCAGTCGGGATTCCCCTGTTCTCGCGGGATTTCCAGCCGGGGCTCTCCGATTAGGGCGCGCGGCTGGCTGGCTGGCGAAGGAGGAGGCGGGGGACGGCGGCGGCGCTCTGCTGGAAGGGCGCCCGCCTGAGATTATTGGGGGGGCTGAGCCCCCCCAAAAATTTTTTTGAGGGGGCTCGAGCCCCCTCAAGCCCCATGGAGTCGGCGCCTATGAGTGTGTGGTTTGTTTGTTTTTAAGAAGAAAGAAAAAAAGAGGGAGAACATTGTGGGCTCCAGCATTTATACTAGAAATCCTTCTCAAGTATATACTCAGAGACAACCTGCTCCTGAAGGGTAAGAGTATGGGCAGGCAGGTAGGAAACAGTAGTTATGAACTGGATAGGAAAACGCTGCAATGCTCTTGAGGTACTTAAATTCCTATATTGCAAGTCTCAACTCTGCTATTTAGAAGCTATATTATTTTAATATATTATTATCAAATTGCAACTTGTTCGTCATTTTAAAATGTCATCTAAGACCTGATCAAAACCAAAAGCTTATAAACAAATAATGCAATAAGATAAAACAACAGCATAGAATTAGAGATTTTAAAAATCTAAAACTAACACAACAGCATTAAAAAATAATAATAGCCAATGCCATTGCCAGTACAGTAGTGGTCTCCTTTCCCACCTCTCTCCAATATAGCCAACCCCACAGCTTCCCTGGTGAGATTATGGGGAGAATAGGCAAGCAGGTAAGAAAGCTACTGGGGAAAGGATTTGTTTTGTATTGTTGAGTGGGATACCTTGTTTTTGTGAAGAGTTGGTTGAGGGAGGAATGAAAATAAGGAGTGGATTATTGTGTAGAGGGAAACAGAATACATGTTCTTTGGCTGTAGTTTGCTAGCAGTGGCGACTGGGTTGTTGCGGAAGTCCTAAAGCAGAGCTTTCCAAACTTTTCATGTTGGTGTTACACACTTTTTTTAGAAATGCATAGTTTTGCAACGCAGTAATTCAGTTTTACTAGCAAACCGGAGGTTAAACTAACTCCTTTCCAGTCCTGGGAGGAGCACGAGGAATGTTTGTGCAGAACACTTACACACTGCAGCCGACACACTAACCGACATACAGTTTGGAAAGCTCTGCCATAAAGAGATGAGAGGAGGTTTTTAATCTGTGGGCACCCCCAGATAACCAGCTTGTTGAGCGTTCATCCTGATTTGCTTGCAGGGAGGTTGGACGTTGGCTATTTAGTAAGCATCCATTGCAATTTGTCTGTGGGGAAGTTGGATGATGTTGCCTCAAGCAAGCATTATCCCACACTTTCCAGTGAGTTTCCCCATCACTTTCCTTATTGCAAATAGTCTGATCTTTTGAGGAAGCAGGTTTCTTTGACAAGACCTTCCAATCTATTGCAATTGCACAATCTCAATTTGCTGGCATGTGATTGAATCCCAATCAATATTATTATTATTATTATTATTATTATTATTATCATCATCATCATCATCATCATCATCGCACCCCTCCTTCCAAAGGAGCTCAGGGCAGCAAACACATCAACAAAACATTTCTTTAAAAATTCATTCTAAAACAGGTTACAGTTAAAACATTATAAAAGCAAATGAAATTATAAATATTATTTAATCTCTGGGTTGCCAGGAACAGTGTGCTTCATTCATCAAATACCTGGGTAAACAGGAATATTTTCTAATTCCTCATGAAAGTTAGTAATGGCAGAGGCAGAGACACCACACCAGGGAGGGGAATTCCACAAATGGTTATCCACCATTGAAATGGCCCTGTCTTAGCCCTGTTACTCAATGCCAACTGGGCAGCCCCCAACTGGGCATTACCAACAAGGCCTCACCTGCTGGTTGTAGGGTCTGATTTGGTTGATACTGGAGAAGGCACACGTTTGTGTAATTGGGTTCCAAAACAATTTAGAGATTTATATGCTTATGCTAACACCTTGAATTTAGCTGGGTAACTCACTGGCATTGTTGCATCGGGCTGCCCCATTTACCAGCCTAGCAGTCACATTCTGCCCTAGCTGCAACCTCTGGTCTGTCTTCAAGGGCAGCCCCACATACAGTGCATTACAGTAGTCTAGAAGGGGAAATCACCAGAGGTGGGCAGAAGCACTCCTGGTCACAGATGCCACTTGAGATTCTAGTGACAAGTTGCATTACTTCCATACTAAAAACCTGTTCCCTCAGGGGGAGTTCAACCTAATTCTTACACAGGGGAACCATCTACTACTGCCAACATTTCTGTCTTATCAGGATTCTGCCTTGGTTTCATTGGCCCCCATCCAGTCCTTCACTGCTTCCAGGCAAGTCTCCAACACCTCCACAGCATCTCCTGATTCTGACACAACGAAGAGACAGAGGTGTATGTCACCCTTGAGTTTCTCCAGAACAGTATAACGTTCAATGGTTTCAAGAGCTACTGAGAGGTCAAGGAGAACCAACAGGATTGCACCACCCCCATCTCTCTCCTCAACATTGCTATCAATCAGGGTTACCAAGGCTATTTTGATGCCCAACCTGCAGCACGCCAGCCATCTTGCCCAGGGAGCCTGCACCCCAAATGCTTCTATCTCTCTGCAGTCTGCCCTCTTTGTTTCCTCACTTTCTCTCTCACACACATCACTGTTTGCTAGAGAGAATGTATGCCCCACATGCTTCTTTGTTTTTTCCTATTCAGAACATTCCAGAATGGTCACTGGTGCTGCCAGGGTAGGACTTGGGAGCAGAAGAACTGAGCAGGCAAGCATCCCAGGCCAGTGCAGAGCTTGTCTGAGGTCTTGTTAGAATAAAGTTAAAAATTCAAACAAAAAAAGCAGTCAGTACCTAGCGGGGGGTCCTGGGCAACTTAGCCCTCCAAGACCCTGAACAAGTATACCAGGCTGCCCAGGGGCCTGTGCAGCTGGAATGGCTTACTACATTTTGAAGTGAAGCAATACATTTTACCATGTAAATTGTCCCTCCACCCTCACCCACCCCCAGACCTTTAAGTTCAGAGTCTAAAATTACTTGTGGTTCTACAGCAAGAAGAAAAATATGTAGGAAATGGCTCCCATGGAGACACATCTCCTGAATATCATGTGTAATTATGAGCCCTTTTTGAAGTCCAAGTCTCTGGCCAGGTATTGCCTTAAGCAGGGAAAGACAACATGGTGCCCTCCATATGTTTTATACTACAACTCCCATCAGCTCAGCCAGCATGGTCAGGTCAGGAATGATGGGAGTTGTAGTCCACAAAATCTAGAGTCCACCACATTGCCTAACCCTGCTTTAGGCAATACCTGGCCAGAGCCTTGGACTTCTAAAAGGATATTTAGGTAACGTGGCTCCATGGGAGCCTAGTGTGATATTCTTGTTCACAGAAATCTGATTAAGAAACTCATGAGAATTCTCTCCCTCCCTCCCACCCTCCCTCCCTCCCCGTCTCCTGTAGCCCTATGTGACCTCATTTGGCGTACAATAATTGCTCAAAATAATACCCAATGGCTGCAAGTTTTCAGCAACTTACTACGGCAGACCCTGCTAATATTAAAAGAACTTCAAATTATCTGAGTGTTCTTTGATGTGTTCCTTTATTATCCTATCCTGCATAAAATCCACATTTTGGCATTAATTTTGTGAGAGTTCTTTAACAGCACTAGTTTGTGCATGTTGAATGTTTCCTTGCATGCCTGCATAATATGCTGGCCACCCTGTTTTCCAGGTTTGCAAATGAATGCTAAAGATAATGGCCCCAATCCAGAGAGCTGTGAGTGAAGCAGAAGACAACATCGGGCACCCACGGCTGTGGCTATGTTATAACAGAGCAATTTTTTTTTATCGCACCAATCACCTGTTGGGCAGGGGTAACCCAGTGAGGGGGACTGATCCTGATTCCATCCTATCTTACAGTGATCAGTGCTATGAAGGATCTCGTTCAGAAGCACCTCAAACCACCTCTGCTTTTCTGGTGGTAATGCTATGTCTCCCTACATACACAGACTGGTATAAGGATTCAGTCCTGCCAATACCTTGAATCTGAGGTCTCCTTGGAGGAGATACAAGGGAAGCAGGATCCTCCAGCAGAGCTTCACACTGCCAATGAATTACCAAGGGATCCAGATACCCCTGCCAGCAGGAACTTCAGAACCACTGCCAAAGTGCCCATCTAGCTCCACATAAACCTACTCGGCAGGAGGGAGAAGTGCATGGAAACACTTGTTCGGATTAGGGTCTGGATGAGAGCCAGAAAGGGGTGGAGCTTCCTGCTCCTATATAAATTCTCTGTCTGAGCTGCTTCATTGCCAAAGCAATAGTTGTCTGGGAAGCTTCAGCCTTACTGATCATGGGAAATGGACAGTTGGAGGCACAACTTAAGATTCAGGGATTTCCCCTCTCCTGTTTTGCTTGCAACAACTTTTTGTGCTGATCCAGTAAATATTCCAGTCATAGGTATTCTTCCCCAATATCTATCATGCTAACTTAGTACTGGGAAGATTAAAGAACGACTAAAGAATCTTTTGAAAAGTTAAGTGAACTTAATTTAATCCAGAAGTACTAGATAACACAGTTTCCATCCACTACAGCCCTGTGGACAGAGACATTGTAAGAGCTGGCTGTGAGATGAACATAACAATATAATGTACCTGCTGTCTGTGAGTGCATCTATCCACCTACTACTGCTGAATTGCTCCACCAGTGAAGAGATCCCACCAGAAGGCTGACATGGTGGAGAAGGCAACGAAACATGTTTAGAGGAACTGTGACTTTTCTCCTAGGAGAGACAAGCACGCACACCACCCAACACACCATACCAGAGGACCACAACAATAAAGAAATGGGACCCTGAATGCAGGTATAGGCATGGCCTGAAGGTATGCAGCAAACTTGCTGAAGATGAACAACTCTGGTTCCAGGCAGTGCCTGGATGGAAAACTGCAAAGGAACCCTATTTATGCTGCATTGAGCTCAATGACAGGAGAAAGGTGAAATAAATGAATAATGATTCTTTCTTTATTATTAGCTACATTTAGATAGGCACTCATTAACAAGAGTTCTCTGGACAGCTCACAAAACAGAAACAATGAAAGACACTCTAATACTATTAACAAACTGATTTTAAAAACTGAAAATATCATTAAAAACTCAATTAAGACCTATCATGCCATCTGCAAAGAGGAGACCAATCTTGCATGTCCGAAAAATTGCAAGATCTAAGGGCTGTGTTGCAGATTTCAAACATTCCCACCATTTAGTGCACATGACATCTCAATATTGCGAAATATATACAAAAAAGTAAGGGCAACACAAGCCTGATTAAATGTTATGGGAGCATCAGAGGTTCTGCCATTGCAGAAGTGGAGCAGGAATGAACCCTTGTACAGTATAAGAGTCTACTGAGAGTCATAGATATAGATATACACACTCATCTGAAAATCTAGGTAGAATTTTGCATAGTCAGAGCCTAAATATATATCCACATAGAAATATGAAGAAAAGGGAAGGAAATGTTTTTTTAAAAAGCAACCTTAATAGTATACTGTCCCACAATACTATAACTTGCCTAGTCCCACACCATTCCCCCTACATGCTGTGCTCCTCCTTTTCTATTTGTTATGTTTAACTCTTCCCAAAAAAATGAAGAATGAATGAAGAATGAATGCAACTGTTGGACTGAAACTGAAGGGCCCACCATCTTGCAAGCTACACAGACATGCCTGATTTCTGTTTCTTATGCCAATTGTAGACATTTCCTTCAAATTTGTATCCAAAGCTTGCAGGTATATTTCAAAGAGAAGCTACTGTGGCTTTTCTTCTACCGATAAGAATCACAGATAACCCAAGGTGAACATGCTCACTTAAAAACATTATCCATCTACCATCATTCATAATTTGTGCAGGAAGGGGTGGATGGGTCATGGCCGCTGACCCACTGGCGCAGTGTAATGGCTGAAAGAATCCACATGCCTACAAAATGTATGTGCACATTGTAAGGGAACCTTTGATAGGCAAGGTCCCCAGTTGTGTGGACAAAGCCCACATGTTTACAGCTCATGTAGGCTCTTTCAAACATGAGCATAAGTAACGCATCCAGGAGGTCTAAATAATACTTCCATGTATTTTAAATCTTCCACAATACTGATGAGATTTTGACTTTGGCACTGATGTGTTGCTGTAAAGAGGATTGTTCTGCACTCCAGATAACGAGCAGAAAACACTTAAACGTGGTCTATCCCTATAATTATTAGGAGTAGCTTTGGTTTGCTATTCTGGAAGTTATCTTCTACTTAAAATACATCCCTCAATATCCTTTTAAAAAAGCACATATAGGTATGGTAATAAAGAAATGTATTCAAATTTACTGATTATTAATCAATTTAGTTAATTAATTGACAAGCACTAGCACTCACATATTTTAAGCTAAGCAGTACTGTACTCCACAATTCCTCAGGCAGTTGCTTTGAAAAGGTGGGCCTATGAATGTAGCCAACAAGATGATCAAGTTTGGAATAGGCTACACTTCTGAAAAGAAAAGCAGGAGGGGGAGAAATCACTAAAAACAAAATTTCCTAATAAAGTATTTACAGCTTTATTGTTTTGGACTACCTAGAAAGTGGATTGGGTTTGGGGGTTTTAAGAGTGGTGGTGGTTTCTCTTACTGCCCCCCACCACCACCAACCTACATGGCCTTATGCCCATATCTGAGCTTTGCAAACAGGTATCTGAAGAAGTGTGCATGCACACGAAAACTCATACCAAGAAAAAAATTAGTTGGTCGCCAAGGTTTCTACAAGACACTCTCTCTCTATATATATATATTTCTAGAACAATAATTGTTATGTTCATTTTAGCAGGCTATATTTAGCACATTCCCCAGCATATACTTCCAAGGAACGCAAAGGGTTAACCTTCCACTACTCTTCAAGAAACTTTGGGGAAACTCAAGAAAACATTAAGAAGTATTCTTTTTTAAGTCTGAAAAATCATGTAGCTGCATATTGCTAGACCTGTTTGGATTAGGGAAAGGACTCAGTTGAAGTTTTTCTGTTCTCTGGCTAATCAAGGTGCCAAAATAACTGATCCATCCCTCTAAGAAGAAATTGCCTTTCATTCCCTCTGCAGTAGATTTCTTGAGCTCTCCTTTTATGTTCATTTGTACGGCCCAGACTCTTGTCACTTAGAACTGTTGGGAAATAGTACACTTGACTTTTCCATGCGTGTATTTACAACACAGAACCTCTGTTGTATGCCTAGCAAACTTGCCATGAACACTCCCCACCCTCCAACCCGGCGTCGCCCAAGTCCATACAAAACACCACGACAGAACTACCTTTCCAACTTTTGCGCCATGAAATATCTCGGTCTCTTGGTGCCTCCTAGGCAGGAGGCCAAATAATCTATTGCGCCACTGCTGCTCACTAACGAGCGCCGGCGTTCACACAACTATCGAAAACGCGGTTACATCGCGTGTGCGCGGGCGCCACGAGTTTTTTTTGGGGGGGGTCGGGGGGTGCAGCCTCGGCGAACTGTTGCCGCCGCTGCGCGCTCTTGCCTCGGCGCCGCGAACGGGGAAAAGAAAAAAGCGAACGGGAGTCGAGCAGCTCCTCCTCGCGCGCGCAGAAGTTTGATGTTGACAAACTTCTTGTGGCAGCGAGACTGTGTCAGCACAACTTCCAGGAGAATGAGAGAGCTGCTCTTGCAAGGGCGGCGGGAGGCGGCCGCGGGGACGGAACAGCAAATGCTATTCAGCCTGAGCAGTTTCAAGCCGCCCATGCTGGGGAATTACTGTAGTCTAGCTACGGCTCTTAGCACTGGCGCTGGCTCTGTGTGTGTGTGAGAGAGAGAGAGAGCGAGTGAGCGAGCGCGTGCGTCGGGAGAAGAGAGGAGGAGGAGGGAGGGGGAGGCTGCAGGCAAGGGAGCCGAGCCGGGAGCTTTCAAGTTACTTCGCTCCAGCCTTGCCACAGCAGAGGCAGACGAGGCTTCCTGTGGAGCGAGAGCGGCGCCTCCTCTGCTGCTTTGGGGGCGGCGGCCCCTGGAGTCGCATAGCCCATTTCTCTCTCACGCGCGCGCTCTCTCCTCTCTCTCTCTCCCGCACCCGAAAACTCCCTCTTTTGTTTCCCCGAATAGGGCTCTCCAAAAATGTATGTTCGGGCAGACTGACAGCCGGGGTCAAGAAACAGCTGTTGGAGTTAATGTTCCTTCCTCCCACTTCGTCTCATGGTGGTGCCCTGCCAAGAGAAAGTGAGAGAGGGAGGACGCGTGCGCTGCCGTTGCCCGCCTCAGACAGGCGGTTCTGCTCGGAGCGAGGAGGTGGCGCGGGTTCCTTTGCACAGCCCCGGCTGAGGCACACAAAAACGCGCCAGATGCGCGGCAGAACGCGCGCGCACCTCAACGCGCAGACACACACCTTTGGTGGTCCAGTCTCCACACACACCATATATGCACACACACGCATACACACAGACACACACCCTGCCTCCAAGCAGTACTTTGCAGGACTTTTGTGCCAAAAGGGCACTTAGACGACGTCTTCTTAGAAGTTCGTCCGCTTCCCTCGCCCTCAGTGACACACGTTTCAGTCGGAAATGAGTTTTTCCACGTTGTTCTCAAATGGGTCTGTGAGGAATTGGGCTGCTGCCATCAGGAGAAGCGGGCGGGGGGGGGGGGCGACGAGGGCGACGCATTTCGTTTACAGTGGCTGATTCGCCCTGAGGCTTGCCAAAACTCTTGTAGGTTTGTACAAGACAGGAGTACAGAAATAGTTTCTGGAGATGTTTATAGGCTTTTGCATGAGCCTGCCTATCGTTTTCTGAGCCCAAAGCTGAACATGTTGCAATGTTCTCGTCAGGCAACGTTGCTGCCGGCGAGTTGAGCACCAGACCTCGCGCCGCCCCCTGCAGGTCTGGCTGCGCATTCCATATAATAATAATTTATAATAATAATAATTTATTATTTATACCCCGCCCATCTGGCTGGGTTTCCCCAGCCACTCTGGGCGGCTTCCAAAAGAATATTAAAATACTATGGTACATCAAACATTAAAAGCTTCCCTAAACAGGGCTGCCTTCAGATGTCTTCTAAAAGTCTGGTAGTTGTTGTTCTCTTTGACATCTGGTGGGAGGGCATTCCACAGGGAGGGCGCCACTACCGAGAAGGCCCTCTGCCTGGTTCCCTGTAACTTGGCTTCTCGCAATGAGGGAACCGCCAGAAGGCCCTCGGTGCTGGACCTCAGTGTCCGGGTAGAACGATGGAGGTGGAGACGCTCCTTCAGGTATACTGGACCGAGGCCGTTTAGGGCTTTAAAGGTCAGCACCAACACTTTGAATTGTGCTCGGAAACGTACTGGGAGCCAATGTAAGTCTTTCAAGACCGGTGTTATATGGTCTCGGCGGCCGCTCCCAGTCACCAGTCTGGCTGCTGCATTCTGGATTAGTTGTAGTTTCCGGGTCACCTTCAAAGGTAGCCCCACATAGAGCGCATTGCAGTAGTCCAAGCGGGAGATAACCAGAGCATGCACCACTCTGGCGAGGCAGTCCGCGGGCAGATAGGGTCTCAGCCTACGTACCAGATGGAGCTGATACGCAGCTGCCCTGGACACGGATTTAACCTGTGCCTCCATGGACAGCTGTGAGTCCAAAATGACTCCCAGGCTGCGCACCTGGTCCTTCAGGGGCACGGTTACCCCATTCAAGACCAGGGAATCCCCCACACCTGCCCGCCTCCTGTCCCCCAGAAACAGTACTTCTGTCTTGTCAGGATTCAATCTCAATCTGTTTGCCGCCATCCATCCTCCAACCGCCTCCAGACACTGACACAGGACTGTCACCGCCTTCACTGGTTCTGATTTGAAAGAAAGGTAGAGCTGGGTATCATCTGCATACTGATGAACACCCAGCCCAAACCCCCTGATGATCTCTCCCAGCGGCTGCATGTAGATGTTGAAAAGCATGGGGGAGAGGACAGAACCCTGAGGCACCCCACAAGTGAGAGCCCAGGGGTCTGAACACTCATCCCCCTCCACCACTTTCTGAACACGGCCCAGGAGGAAGGAGCGGAACCACTGTATGACAGTGCCCCCAGCTCCCAGCCCCTCAAGACGGTCCAGAAGGATGTTATGGTCGATGGTATCAAACGCCGCTGAGAGATCCAGCAGAACTAGGAAACAGCTCTCACCTTTGTCCCTAGCCCGCCGGAGATCATCAACCAGTGCGACCAAGGCAGTTTCAGTCCCGTGATGAGGCCTGAATCCCGATTGGAAGGGATCCAAATGGTCCGCTTCTTCCAGGCGTGCCTGGAGTTGTTCAGCAACCACTCGCTCAATCACCTTGCCCAAGAATGGAAGATTTGAGACTGGGCGATAGTTGGCCATCGTGGCCGCATCTAAAGATGGTTTTTTAAGAAGCGGTTTAATAACCGCCTCTTTCAGCGGGTCTGGGAAGGCTCCCTCACGGAGGGAAGCATTCACCACCCCACGAAGCCCATCGCCCAGCCCTTCCCGGCTAGCTTTTATAAGCCAGGATGGGCAAGGATCAAGGAGACAGGTGGTTGGTTTCACTCGTCCAAGCAGCCTGTCCACATCCTCGGAGGTAACAGATTGGAATTGATCCCACTCAACTTGACTAGACAAAACTCTAGCACTCTCCCGCCCCGGCCCTGCTCCCACGGTGGCGTCTACCTCTTCCCGAATCTGAGCGACTTTATCTGCAAAAAACTTTGCAAAATCATTGCAGGAGATCATGTGGCCCGTACTGGGCCCCGATGTAGCAGGTGGTTCCGCTAAATTGCGGACCACCTGAAAAAGTCTCCTGCTGCTGTTTTCTGCAGATGCAATAGAGGCGGCGAAGAAAGCCTTCTTCGCCGTCGCTACCGCCACTTGGTAGGCTCGACACTGAGCTCTAACCTGTGTCCGGTCAGCTTCAGAATGGGTCGTCCGCCACCGGCGCTCTAGCCGTCTCAACGATTGTTTCATTGCCCTCAGATCCGTGGAAAACCACGGGGCTGTCCGGGCTCCATGCAATCGGAGAGGGCGCTTCGGAGCCAAACAGTCAATAGCCCGTTACATTGATCCAGTTCTAAGTAAGAATGACTGTACTTCCACGTTTTTTGGTATTGTGTTTTTTTGAAGCAGATACCAGTAGCTCTCTTGGCTCATTATGAAACAGACCAGCCAAAAGTGACAAATAAGATGATACCCTTTTTAAACCAACTAAATCATCACAAAGAAATAACCTTTTGAGTTGAAAATTCTTTGTCAGGCTTGATGGGCCGTAGCGATGGTGGGGAGACCTTGCTGATTATCAGTAATAGCAGTCTGGGGGAAAGTTTAAACTAGAAAGAGGGAAAGAGTTAATACAGGCTTAATCAAGTAAGGTTGCCTCAAAGGCTAGATGGACAGAGAAGCAAGGCCTCTTGCTCACTCTTTGCAAATATATAAGCCACTAGTTTCTCAGTTCTGCCTCTAGCAGTACTTGGAACTTACTGGCCTCTTACAAGGCGGAATAAATAAAATATGGCAGTTCTTAGATTAGCAAAACTTCATTTGTAAATAGCTAGTGATTAGAGGACATCTAATCCTTTCCAGCCACCGTTTTCTATCACTAAAAGATTGCCTCCTTCCCCACATACTCAACCAATCACATTCTGTAGGAAAGGGTATTCTGCAGATCCATCTACAAAGAGATCTGTTCCACACAATGCTGGAACTGGGTGTGTAGTGTGGTGGCAAATACCCTTTCGAACTCCCTTCCACTGTGTATCAGACAGGCATCTTCTTTATTGTCTTTTCAATGCCTGCCCAGGACATTCCTCTTTCAACAAGCCTTCTGAACTCATTATCCCAGTTGGTATCTGCCTTGGATTTGAACTGATTTTATCTATGTGCTGTTGTTTATTTAAACTGTGTGTATATTCATAATCGTTTTTAAAACTGTTTTTCTACATGCAATTGTTTGAACTGTTTTTTTAATATATGTAGCTGTTTTGTATTGTAAATCAGTTATGTTACTGTGTTGTAAATCACTTCAGGATGCCTCAAGGGAAGAGATTCATAAATGAAATAAACAACAACAGCAAAGGTTGTCTTACTCTGGTTCTAGGAATCTCCTCTTCAGCAGCTAAATTCAGGATTCTTCAAGGTAGTTTTAAAATTGAATGTAGTCATGTTGGTTCATTAGAAATAATCCAAAAGTAATATCAGAGTAATGTCAAGCTACTTCTCTGCTGTGGACAAGCATTCCTCCCAGTGGTGCTTCCTACTCCAGGCAATTATACATCTTTCACACTGTTCCAGCTAGAACAGAATATTAAAAAGGACAAACACTGGATAACTCTTAGGAGGCATTGATAGAAAAAAAAAATGTTGGAAAGAAAATTAAAGGCATGAAAATGTTTGCAATAAAAGATTGTGGCAACCTGGATGTGGGTAAAAAAAATAAAATAGAGCTATATGCTCAAAGGTACCCAATAAGGTGTTGTTGTCATTTTAATGCTTCCAGAAAATGAAAGGAAGAAGGTGGTGAAGGTAATATATTTTACTGGAGCAATGTATAATGTTAAAAAAAAATCAATATCTTTGTACTGTTTTGTATCCTATAGAAGTAAACATACCAAATGTTGTTGTTGTTGTTTTTACTGGATTTACCTTAGGTTGGTAGCTCAACCCTAAACCTGACAGTTCCACTGATTCAGGCCATTTTAAGAAATGCCAATATTTCCTTTTAATTTCCCAAACTTGTAATTCAAATGGTAATATCTTAGAGCAGGATCAAAGTTAGCATTTGCAAATCAAATTGATTTAAATGAGATAGAAATGAACACATGCTTAAATCACCCATTAAAATCAACGAGACAAATATACTTAGCTTTGGCTGGATTCTGCCATTGGTTATTGAGTATAATGTACATTTGATTGATTGAAACTTAGATTTTCTGCATGTATTCAAGAGCATAATCTTCTCTATCACTGATTGCATGATACGTCTTTGCTACAGAAACATACATATGCTTGAGCAAAAATGTTTTTTCTTTATATAGTATGTAGAGGCCTACTGCCAATAACAAGCTTAAATTACATGCTTAAATTCTATATTTCAGAGAAAAGAGTCTGGAACTGGAGTGGACATCGTAAGAATGCATATTTATAAGTGCATGTTAATCAAGCGTTTATTTTTAACTTGCTCGAAACATAATAATGTGATCAAGGGTGAGTTGCAAACTAAGCTTCAATGCAAGCTGAGCTATATCAGTCCCCATTACCTTCTCAGATGTTCTGCTTTCTCACACATTGCCAATCTTTTAGCACTTTGGGTTTAGTCCTGGGTAAGCAGTGATTCTCAGATTGGTTCCTCCCATTCCTATGTTCTGGGCTGCTTTCTTAACTCTTCTTAACTCTGCCACTCATTCCTAATTACTGCCTTATTTTTGCTAACAATAATGGATAATTGGTTACAGATACATAATAAGAGTGAATGCTTGTGCTTTTTAAAGGCTATAAAACTCCTAGAGCCTTATGCATTTTATTCTGTTCATTGAACTTTCCTCTCTAGTTAACCTAGCTTTGTCTTCCCACTTATTAAGTGGTTGACTCTGAAGGTAGCCTACCTGCTATTAATACCTAGTGCATCTGTATCTCTCACACATGAGGCAGCTGAGGAATGGAAGAAGAAGAGGTCTGAGTAAAGCAGGGAGAGAAAGAAGTAGCAGTTTTAAACAGGGCAAATATTTGAGTAGAATGAGAAAGCAGTTGAAAAAGGCTTTCTTGTGTTAGCTGCTGCGTTGTGTTCATTTCCACTATTTGTTAAAATTTTAAAAATCCCAACCTTTCTGTGTTCCTCCCTTCCCAGTATATTCACAGCTCTCCCATTGTTTGAAACGACCACACTTAAAAACCCTCTCAGTGCCTTCTCACTTAATTGGACCTTAGGCTGTGTTTACCTTGTATTTTGCCTATACCTGTTTGACCATGGAACACCTTGATCATGACCTTGGGCTGCTTTGTCCTTACCTGACCTTGATTATCCCAACTGCAACCCTGGACTGGCCTTGGACACTGCCTCTTTTTTGGGGGGGCTTTTGTTAGTGCTTCTGTCACTGAGTTACCTTGATGGCTCAGATTCCTGTCTAGAACTGGAGAATCAGTCAGTTTCAAAAGATGACCCTCAGTTCCAGCATTATGAGAGAGGAAGAAAACCACCTTTCTCCTTCCTGAAGGATGAATTAGGAGGGTAGATAATAGTATTATCTGGGACTTGTGGGGGGAAGATAGCAACCAAGAAGGACTGAAGCATAGGGAGTCTAGTCCTGTTTTCAGCCACGGATCTAGCTGTGTGTCTACCTGCCCCACACCTGATGTTGTATGTCAGGTTTTGGACATGTGGGTGTGGTTTGGACCAGAGGTTTCCCACCTCTAATGTAGATTGTTCTGTATTCTGTATTAAGATTTTAAAGAAATTCTTCTTATATTTTCCATTTCTCAATATTTATCATAGTGTTCCCTTTTTCTTTTCTTTTTTTGGTATATTTCAGCCAAGTTTCCCTCCACACTCAAGCAATTCAAAATACACACAAATGTATAACCTTCACTGTGTGAGGGACGGTAACTTCGGAGCTCTGGGAATTGGTGATCCAGTCAATGTTTTCGCTTCTTATTTATTTATTACATTTATATCCCATCTTTTCTTTCAAGGAGTTCCAGGTGGTGCACATGGTTCTCTCTCTCTCTCCCTGTTCTATCCTCACAACAACTCTGTGAGGTAGGTTAGGCAGAGAGAGTGCCCAGAGGTCACCCAGTGAGCTTCATGGCTGAATGGGGATTAGAACACTGTATCTGTTTGATCATGGAACACCTTGATCATGGCCTTGGGCTGCCTTGACCTTACCTCTCACCTGACCTCACCACTTACCCAGGTCTTATTGCAACACTCTAACCACTACACTACACTTGCTTCTTTTCTCCAGAAGGAGGGGGCAGAATAACTGCATAGGGACAGGAAGTGGTTGAGAGTAAGAATGCCAACCCAGAGAAGCTACCCTGGCAGTTGGTTTTACAGTTCCATTTTAATGCTTGTATCCTAGATGCTTTCCTTATATTTTGAAGTACATGTTACAGGTTCTTTCCCATAACTGAAGGTGCCTACTAAAAGCATTAAAAAAAAGGCATTACCTGAGGTGTGACCCACCCATTTATGGAATATTAATTGCCCATTTGTATAGCTTTATTGTTTTTTCAAATTTGTAGGAATGGTTTGCATTGTTTGTAGAACTTTTTTGGCATTTTCTCTTATTTTCCCCATGCTGTACACCACTTTGATGATTTCAGGCTGTGAAGTGGTTTACAAGTTTATTAAATAAAGTAAATAAGTCAGTCAGTAACTCCTAATAGTTTCAGTGGCCTGGTGCCTTTCAGTCCACGGGGTGTGCCCGCAGTGTATTTCAATAAAAGTCTGGCTATTGACTTGAGTGTTCCTACTGCTACGTTCTCTATTGTGAGATAAAATTTTGCCTTATTTGTGCTCCATGAAGAACGTGCCTGAACATGAGCTAAGCAATGACTCAGATAACTATACAGCAAAACTGAAAATACAAGCGATCAAACAATTTGGTATCATCATGCCAAGCCAAACACAGAAATATAAATCGTTAAATATCACTTGATGTGAACAAAATTAATGACCTACATAAAACTTTGTTTAATTTATTTTAGTAGCTTCTTGGTTTAAGAATCCCACCTATGAAATTAAAGGAAGAATAACCAGATTTTCAAGAAATACAGGACACAAATGATTCCTTTACTTGAATCAGACACAGCAACTTTGTGCTTATTGGGTTAGATCCAGACATGACCTTCAATAACTGCAAGTGCTCCCTCTCTTCACAGAAGGGCCTCTGATCTTGCTGGAGGAAGGGGGAATGTGGTTTTTACAGATTCATGCTTCTCCCTGCAGCTCCCAGCATCACCGCTTTCCACACGGATCGCCATCTTCTTGAGTAGCTTTGTCCCCCTCTTCTAGCAGAATAGAACTCCCTTGCTGCAAGTCTAGATCCAACCCACTGTTCTTGGTACACAGATTTATGAAGGCATAGCTGAGAAAACTCATGTACACATGGCCAAAACTGGGGTGGGGATGACATATGTGTCCATGTTACCATGGTGGGATGCAGGTTCCCAACACATATGTGCAGTAAGATAGGCAATGTGGAAACTTCAAATATGACTATGCTTTTCTTAACTATATATAGAACACTGTAGAAGTTTATGTATGAGGTGACCTTTATAAAGCTACTATATCTTTCACTGAACAATAAGCATCCCATGATGCCACATTCTGGACACATATATACTTGACTATAAGTTGGCATTTTTGAGTCATTGGCTTCCAGGGCCTCATTCAGAGAAAGACTCCATGGTTGCTGTGAACATAGGAAACTTTATAGTGAGTCAGACCATTGGCCCATCTAGCTTATTACTGTCTGCACTGACTGGCAGCAACTCCCCAGGGTTTCAGGCAGGAAGGCTCTCTCAGCCCTACCTGGAGATTGAACCTGGTCATTCTGCATGCAAAGCAGATTCTCCACCACTGAGCTACAGCCCTGCATGCTACACCATTACAAATCATGATGGTACAGCAGTATCTTTCAGTACAACCTTATTTAGTATTGCTTGATGTTAACTGAAACTGCACAACATGCTGCTATATTTATCTGATAAAAACAATGAGATGGTTTTAATGAAAGCCCACGCTGTGCTCTGGTTCCAAAGAAGAACCCACAGGGCAAGGCAGGTCAGTTCTTGCAGAACCACAGAGAGCTCTGTGGCTCCCAAGGGTTGGCATTTAGCTAAAGCCTTTAGAACCTCTCCTAGGCTCCTCCTCCTCCTCCTTTTCTCAGAACTAGAGTTCCTACAGTGCCAGTCCTCTGGCCTCAGGACAGGCACATCTCTTATGTTCTGCCACCTCCCACTTGGTATGCTCCCAGTCTTGTTGGACCAGTGGGGAAATTTGGGAAATACTTGGTTCTTCAGACCCAGGAAGGCACCCATCAGGGTTCTGGTTCTATGGGCCCCAGGGCAGGAGAATCTGCTTCAGGGGGATACTGTCTGCCAGGTTCAGATCCCGTGTTTCCCTGATCACCAGCATCAGGCTCAGCGCCAGGAATCTGGTCTGGCTCCTTAGCCAGTGACTCTGTAGCCACTGGTTCAATATCCTGCTCACTGCTAGATTCCAGGCTTTGGGGGATGCTGCACTCTATTCCCTCCACCCAAGAGTCAGTCCTAACTAGGTTCGCCCCACCTCCTCTCACAGTTTTTCCTGAACAATTTTTATACTTCAGGAAAATTTGGGAGTCCCTGCTAATGTGTCCGGCTTCTGCATAGATGGTGCAGGTGTGGTTACATAAAGATTCATACTCAAAGTATTAGTTTGCTGTTAGCATATAGGAACAATCCATAACTGATACAGAAAAATAACACCATTTTGTCAAAAAGTAGAAGACATGGATTTTATTCACCAGATTTTTTGCACGATGCTATGGAAAAATAGGATACATCCTTTCATTTCGATGAAAAGTAGAATTTGGGGTAGGCTTGACTCATCAGAAAAAAAATTACTTACCAATGGTGAGTCAACACCAGTGGCATATCATTCAGTCCTGAGTATATTATTAATGGTGCAACTCTGAGACCTAAAACCAATTAAAGTTTTGCCAATGATTTAAAATTATCAGGATTGTGCTCTACTAGCCTGTACCATGGTTGTAGCCAAGGGGGAGCAGGGAGGGGCAGCTGTCCCCCTTAAATCAATAAAAATCAATAAAAATACATAGCTAACTGAGGTTCTCCCCTCCCCCCAAAAAGGCCTGATTCCCTAACAAAAGATCTGCCCCCCCCAACAAAAATCCTGGCTACGCCCATGGCCTGTACTTAGGCCTGTAGCCTTACTAAGACATAAGTAATTAGGACATAGGTATCCCCAATGCTTTTCTTGCACATTGTCATGGCACATGGCATTATGGTGATGTGCAGCAATGCAAGCATGTGGCAAACAGATGTGGCTGTAAAATAGTTTCCACAACGGTATCCAAAAATGAGGTGGAATGCAAAATATTTAATACTTCTCTATAAATCATTTAATAAGAATATGAAATAAGCTAAGCCACATATGTGTATATCTACACATACATTTTTATTTCATCTTTAGGACTCTGTGTTGCTATTATAGTTGGCAGGTCAGGCCCTGCTCCAAGTACCTTAGGGTTCCTATATTTCAAAAAGTAAAAACCAGGCAGCCCTAGAGTACCTTCACTTTGGTGGAAAGAAATATCAGCTTCAGAGAGCAATTCTTAATTTTCTAAGGCTCTAGATCATCATTATTGGAATCCCTGACAGAGGAAGTACAGAGCTGTTTCCCTTACTGCTTTTCATAGTTGATACAAAACAGTCTTAGTTTGCAAAGTGTTTAGGTGCTGTTAGGTGTTGTTTTGCTGTTGTGCGGATTTGTACTGTGATAGTTCTAGGGGGGGCTCCCCCTAAACCAGAGCTTTCCAAACTTTTCATGTTGGTGACACACTTTTTATACATGCATCATTTCACAACACAGTAATTCAGTTTTACTAGCAAACTGGAGGTTAAACTAACCCCTTTCCAACCCCAGGAGGAGTGTGGAGAGCGTTCCTGCGACACATCTACACATTGCAGCTGACAATGTGTCTTCACACAGTTTGGAAAGCTCTACCCTAAACCCTAGGATTGAATAAATGCAGGGACACAGACCCTGTATGTGTGCCTGGGACCCATGGGCTCTTGCCACCGCTTGGCAGAGAGAGAGGCAAGCACCCAACTTTTGTAACAGTATGCTCATATTAAGTTGTTCTTAACATTCCCTGTTATTGTGAGTCACCTTGAGCTGAGGAAGCACAGGATAGAAAGAGTCTAAATACATAAATCAACCAACCAGTAGTATTATCTTCTCTGAAGCAGACTCATTATCAGACTTTGTACCATAAAGAAATTTCACTGCAGTCTGTTACATCCTGTAGCTCCTTGTCTGTAGTAACTCACTACTTCTTCCTGTGTTGTGAGTTTGACAGGGGCCTCTACTTATCAGCAAAGTCCTAAAACCCATGCCATTACTCAGGAGCCTATTTCACTATGGTCGAAATTATTTGGGTCTGCCCTGCAGATACCCAAAACACAAAAGGTCCAAATATAAGGCATCATTATTTTCAGGTATGAGAATTTACACCCAAATTTGAAATTCATGGAAGCATTGTATTAGATTTATCTATTTTAAGGTAAAGGGAGCCCTGACCATTAGGTCCAGTCATGGACGACTCTGGGGTTGCGGCACTCATCTCGCTTTACTGGCCAAGGGAGCCGGCGTTGTTATCTAATACTACACAGAACTGGTTCATAATTACATAACTGTTTAGCTTTTCTTCAGCCATTAAGTCAAATCCCTTACTATTCCATTGCATCCAACAACTGCATCTCTCTTCTGTTGTACAAAATCAAACAGAGGCAAAAACAATAGTCTTGGGGCATTTTCTCACTTTTGCTATTTGCAGGTGAGATTCATTCGCATAGTGGCAAATTTAGGTTGCACAGTTAAAGTGGAGTTTTGCAGTACGGAAAGTGATAGGAAAATGCACTGGAAAGTAGTGGATAACAACTGCATGCTGTGATGTTGTATAATAGCACAGCAAACAGATCCAGATGGCTGCTTAAGAAGCAGGTCATCTGGAAGTGACCTTAGACCCGTCTGTCAGTACCATTTTCTTATGAAGTTACAAATGCCTTAACTTGGTTCCAAGATAACACACCACAGAATCTTACCTACCCTTGGCTTTCAGAAGTTGTGTATAAATACTCATTGTTTACCACCAGAGTTGGCCATACGCTGATTTCTGTTTTTTTTTTTTTTGTTTTGTTCTCACAGGCCAATCCCTCATGACTTCCTGTTTTATCCAGCATCTCCTACAACTTCCAGTATCTTGCAGTTGCATGATTATTTGCATACTACAAGACTTTTCACCAGCTCAATGTCTGTTACTTTTGACAAACACATTGTCAAAGCTACTGTCTGCTTTAGAGGAAAAGCCCTGTGTCTGTTCAGAGAGAAAGTGTGTGTGTGTGTGTGTGTGTGTGTGTGTGTGTGTGTGTGTGTGTGTGTGTGTGTAAAAGAGAGAGAGAGAGAGAGAGAGAGAGAGAGAGAGAGAGAGAGAGAGATGCATACATTAGGCCATTTCTTTTTAGTCTTTCCCCTTGCACTGGGGCATTACTGTATGTGCATCATGAACAGAAGAGATTGTTAGAAAGCTTCTATAATTTGAAGAACCAATTAAAGAAAGCTTGCATGCTCTGGGGCACCCAAACCTGATATTTATAACTTATAATTTGCAGTATGTATCTTCTTACAGATGGCAGGGCCTAGAAGTTCAGATAAGTCTGCATCACATCATGGCCAGTTTGTTAAACCGAGGTGAGTGTTAGATATAGATTAGGCTATGCCTTCTGCCACTTTGATCCATGCAGGGCCTCTCATTTGATCTTTCCACAGACTGTTCAGCCATATACCAAGTATTTGTTTCCTCACTCTGCATAATGTTACCAGATCTTTTCATATGTACATTTAAACTGGGTACATTTCATCTTCTCTTTTATTACCACATGTTTCTGATTTCATGCAAAATGTATGTTTTTACTTCTTTCCTAAAATATGATATTCAACCAGCAAGATTACTTTAATGTTCCCGCTAAATGTGCCTGCCTTTTCTTTTTTCTTTCTTTAATTTAACAATTGTATGAAGTGTGAAAAGCCTTTGACCATTTTGGTGAAAGACCTGATGAGCAGGAAATGGAAAACCTCTGCCAAGTGAGCACGAAAAAACAAAAGTAAGGAGTATTTCTTTCCCTCATCACCACTACCTCCACATAGGAGGAAGGGAATACATGACTGGGCTTCAGAGAGTGAAGAAGAACTCATGAAAATATACTACAATTTCTTCAGCAGGATAGCTTTACATAATAAAATACCCACTGATGCACAGGCCAACATAACATAAACAAACTTTAAGGGCTGTATCCAACTTAGGATTGCTCAAGAGTAGAACCACTGATATTAAGTTAGCCATGTTTATTAACTTCAGTGGGTCTACTCTGATTGTGACTAATATTAGATGCAGCCCAAAATGTACTTTACCCTTTGAGCAAGAAACTATAGCATGATCAGACTGGAGAAAGCGTCATGATTTATTTACTTTCTTCCCCCGAGGAGCTGAAAGTTCCTTATTTATGGTTCACAGGCAGTCTCCCATCCTGAGAGCTTGTAGGACTAGATCTGGTTCGTTTTAGCAGTAGAAGCACGTCATGTTCCTTCAGACTATTCTCTGCTTTAGAAAACAGGGCAGGAGACAATGGTATAGATGGGGAAGTGTGGGAATTTTGAAGTCACTTGACTGCATCAAGTTACAGACTAGTTCCAAATCACACAGGTAATATGATGTTGACTCCCTCAAGTAAGGGATCTGAACAGCAATGTCCTAGAGCATACCTGGCATCAGTGTAGCACAGAGTAGACATGGAGTAATAACAGTCATGGACATTGAATAAGACATATTTCAGTCAGGAAAAAAGATACATGGATAGAAACAGGATGATAAGAGGAATGGGTAAGCATGAAGATAAGATTGATGGATGATGAAACACTGCAAAAATCCAAAAGGGCCACATCTACACGATGAATCTCCTACATTGATATTGTTGAGAGTTTGAGGGATTCCATTGTTGAAGGAACCAGGCAAGTTTCTTGGTGAGTTAATGGCCCTAACTATGGGTTGTTATTAGTATAGAAAAGGAAGTTGCTTTGTGCCAGAGGGGAAATGGGTGGGTCCTCTCCCTCACCTGGATGGTAGAGAGAAAAACAAAAGGCTCTGTGTGAGAGAGAGAGTGGGGGCTTTTATTTTTCTCACTACCATCCAGGTGAGGGAGAGGGCCTGTCCATCATAGGCTCAGGTTATATATGTGTGTATATAAACCATATATCATAAAGACACCACGATCTCTGCGGTCCCCCATTCACCTAGCAACAGACTAGCAGAAACAGGAGATCATTCTGAATGGGCAGGGAGGAAAACAGAGCTAAAGGATGGAATGGAGATATCCAGAATAGCACAGGGCCTAGAAGGAAGACTTATCTTGCCATCTGTCACAAATTATTTAATGGGTAAATTATTTAATGGGATGAATGGGCGAGGCTCTATTCTGTTTTTTAAAGAACCCCTGTTCACATTTTTAATAGAAAAGAAAATATATTTGTCTCTTTATAAGGTAAGCAGTATTAACATCACTAGTATGCAAGATTAATGTTGCTTATGGAAGAAAGAGGTTCACAATCAAATCACAGGTTTGCTGCTGTGCAATTCTAAGGCATTAGCTTTGCTTACAAGACAATGGGTTTAATCTCCATATTCCATACATTCTCATTATACATCTTCTGTCAGCAAAATTAAATTAGACAACCTCACTATTTGCATCATCTCGGTATTAATGCTATTTAGAATATAAAGTGTTCCTTTACTTTGTGCTTATGTTCCTTATCACAAATCATTTTGCTCTGCAAGGATAATATTACAGTTCATATATGGTAACAGTACTATTGCTTTTTAATATTTTCTAATACAAAATGCTGTTTTAATATCTCATATTTTCCCTTTTATTTACAAGCAAGTATTCCATCCTTGCTGAATGTATGAAAGGTAAGCAGGCTGCTCTATAATCACAGAATCATAGAGTTGGAAGGGACCCTGAGGATCATCTAGTCCAACTCCCTGAAATGCAAGAATATTTCGCTGGATCAAACCTGCGACCTTGGTGTTATCAGCATCATGCTCTAACCAATTGAGCCATCCAGCTTAGGCAAAACTCAAATTAAACCAATGGCTTCCACAAGGAAAGCAGGCAAAACTTTTTCTATTTTCACTTTATCTATTTTAAGGTAGCTGCTATGTATTGTAAGCAATTTACTGTCTGTCCAGGTTAACTGTTTTTGCTTAAACTTTGAGAAGCAGATTAAGAAAGACACATAACAAAAGTGTCAGAAAGAGTATGTGCCATCGAAGAGTTAGAGGACACACCAAGACAGGTAGCTAGAAGCTAAGTTTATTGCCTCTCTTTAAAGAGAAGCACATAGCAAACCCCTCATTCTATGCGGTTAAAACTAAGCCCCATACCACCTAGTGAGTAAACCATATAATGACACTATCTGTATATCAGTCATACCTGACACAGTCCAATTCCTCATCAGATGAAGTCTGAAGACATTATGGGTCTCCTGACTACCCTATACACCTAAAGCATCTTCAGAGAAGTGATGTCAAAGTTTCTAACTCACCTGCAGCAGCTGCCTTGCCTGTAGCATAAAAGAAGGTTTAACTACCTCCCAGGCACAGGAAATGCCGAGCATTAGAAGATGCAGGCACAGGCAGCCACCCATCAAGAGAACACATGCTTCTAAGATCAGAAGAACCAGAATTAGGGACCTCCTCAGGAAAAAAAGGATGTCTCAGAAGCAGGGAACCTTGAAGGATGAGCTAACCTGCTGCAGCTGTGCAGACAACATAAGCTCCCAACTGAAGACTTAGTTGCTGGAACAATGCAGCTCTTTAGCAACACAGTTTCTTGAGCCATCTCCCCACTCTGACTGGACCCAAGGCTGGCCCAAGACCTTTTGGCACCTGAGCTAAACCACAAAATGGTGGAAAGAAGGAGTGAGTGAAGATCTACATTGGGAACAAGGGGGACTAAATATCTATATTGAGAACAAGGATGGTGGGGTCGAAACAACAACAACAACAATAATAATAATATTATAATAATTTATTATTTATACCCCGCCCATTTGGCTGGGTTTCCCCAGCCACTCTGGGCGGCTTCCAACCAAATATTAAAATACAGTAAAAAAAACCTTGCCCAATGGTTGAAGTGGGAATCAAAAGCCATTGTGGTGGGAGAAAGGGCCCACCCTGAATTACATCAAGTGGGTGCAATGCCCAAGAGACCCCCAAAGGACAGCCCCCATCATTTCATCCGGGGGGGGGGGGGAGACCAGCAGACCTCCTTTTTGCTGAGAGACCACTGTAGAGGCAGTATGATGGGGGCTGCCAACGAGGTGGCAGATCTAGCCTCCATGGAGTACACTGCAGCTGGCGCTGTCATTGCAGCAGTGGCAGGCAGTGCTTTCCTTGGAGGCCGGCTTTTCTGCCCTTGTGGATCCTGGTGCCCAAGGCAGTTGCCTCACCTTGCCTCATGAGTGGGCTGACCCTACCTCAACTCCCTGCAAAGACTTTGCTGAGAAGCATTCAGCCTGCTCTTCGACTGCTTTGCTGTGTTTGACCCTGTCTTTGTCTCATTACCTTGCTACAAGAGCAAGCCTGCACTTGATAGGTCTTTCTGTGATTGCCTTCAGCTTCTTCTATAGACCCTGTTTTTCCAGATTACCCTGATATCTGACTGGCCATTTCCTTTCCTTAGGCTTAGTTTCAGAGATCAACGCAGGACAGCACTTTGGTTACACTGTACCACCTGCATCTTACAAAACAGAACCCATGGGCATCTGTTGGAATTTTCCCCTCAATGCTAATTGCCATGTGGGGGGATTTTGACCGATATGAAGGTTGGTGAGTGAAGGCTTAAACCTGTAAGAAAAACACTGGGGCCTAATTTGATCAGCAGAATGTTTGTTATCTGGTGGGCGGGGCTTGTTTGTTACGCTCTGGAATCAGCCCCTCCCTTCAGTGTGTTCCGTTAAGTTTCAGTTAAGAGGGACCAACTGTCTCTTCTTCTTTTCTTGCCTCAGACTTGCCTCGCGCTGTTGTATTTAGTTTCTCTCATTATGTTATTTTGTTACCGTTTTCTTTATTACTAAAGCTTAGTTTACATTTATGTGAGCCACTTATATTTCTAAAAAGAAAGAAAGAAACTCTGCTGAGGAAAGTTGTGGAATGTCCTAAATATGAGTAAGGGCATGGATCGGCAATCTAAGGCCCGGGGGCTGGATCCGGCCCAATTGCCTTCTGGATCCAGCCCATGGACGGTCCGGAAATCGCCACGTTGATCAGCGTGGGGATTTTGATTGTTTGGGCTGCACCATTCCCCACACACACACACATACACACACACACACACACACATCACGGTGGCACCTCCTCTCTCCCTGCTCCTGGCTTCTCCCTGCCCTGCCTAGAGGAGGAAGGGGGCTGGGCTTTGTTGACTGAGCGCCTTTTTAAGCAGCCCCTCTCCAGAGCCAGCCCTTTCATGCCGCTCAAGGTCCCTCCACCACCGCCAGCTCCTGCCGCTCGCAAGGCACAGGTAAGCAGCCACTGGGGCTCGTCCAGTGCTGTGGAGAAGGGAGGGGAGAGTTGGGGGGGGATTCCCCTCCCAAAAATATAGTCCAGCCCCCCACAAGGTCTGAGGGACAGTGGACCAGCCCCCTGTGGAAAAAGTTTGCTGACCCCTGAGTAAGGGGATATTCCCTGTTTGCCAGGAGGATTGATTTTGCTAATCACTCCCCACCCCCACCTCCACAACAAGTTTCACCGATATGAAGTTTCGTGAGTGAAGGCTTAAACCTCCCCTTCCTGCACGCTGTGTTTGAGGATAATCACTCACAACATGCTTTGTATTTAACGCATCATGGTACCTTGGGTTAAGTACTTAATTTGTTCCGGAGGTCCGTTCTTAACCTGAAACTGTTCTTAACCTGAAGCACTACTTTAGCTAATGGGGCCTCCCGCTGCCGCCACGCTGCCAGAACACGATTTCTCTTTTCATCCTGAAGCAAAGTTCTTAACCTGAAGCACTATTTCTGGGTTAGCGGAGTCTGTAACCTGAAGCGTATGTAACCTGAGGTACCACTGTATTTACTAGGTCCTTAGCCCCCTCTCTACACCTTTTGCTTTGCAGGGTATTACTTTTTTGGTGCAGTGTTACTAGGCACTGTAAATGGGCTGTGTGCACAATTTTGGCAGGCTTACGCTTGTTGCTGTATTCTGCTGCTGTGCAACAGAATCACTGGGTGATCTTGGTCCAGCTATCAGGATAATCAACCTGGGGTGGGTATGTCCAGTGAATTTCTTGAAGGTATTATTTGGCCATATTTGACTAGATTTTAGACCAGAGGTAGCCAACGTAGTGCCCTCCAAATGTTTTGAACTACAATTCCCATCATCCCTGACCATTGGCCCTGCTCATTTGGGCTGATTGGGAGCTGGGTCTCAGGTTCCCCATCCCGGCCCTGTGCATTTGGTTCACAGTACAGGATACATTCTCCTCTTCTGTTCCTCTTCACGATACAGTTATTTGGAAGTGTGCTCCAATGCTTAACAGTTTTACTGAAGGAGATGAGACAGCATACACTTCAGAAAGAAAGAAAACATACACAAAGAAACATTTAAAGCTTGGCAGGCAAGGCTGAAGTCAGGAGACAGATATTTCTTAGTTCACTTTTCTCTCTTAGATAAGCAGGCACATATTCCCAAGAATCTCATAAAATCATTTGCAGTTCTACACATGCACGTACAAGTGCCGAGCTGTTTTACAAGATACACAGAAATTCTTACTCACCCACATATCTTTCTGATGACAGAATCCAGTCACCACTTTGGATCTTCAAGGAGTTATTTATTATATAAACTGGGAGAATAGAGAGGATACCTGGAACTCTTGGATTATAAGCTTAGAACCAGGTTCTAGCTATAAAACAAAATACCCAACTTTGTAATCTGTTGTTGTCTTTTGTTTGTCCTTACAATGATATCATAAAGGAGGTCACTGCTATTCCCATTTTACAGATAATATCAGAGACTGGTGTAGTTTCTTCAAGACTTCTTTCAGCACAACCCTATCCATGTCTAGACAGAAGTCCTATTAAGTTAAATTGGCCTCACACTCAATGAAATGTGTATATTATTATTATTATTATTATTATTATTATTATTATTATTAGCCTTCCACACCTCAAAGCAGTGTACAATTAAAACATTTTTTATAACCACAAACGTAAATATGTCTAAAAAACAAAATAAACACCCATGGCAGAAACTCATTCATTCAGCTAGGAAAGGCTGTTGAAACAAAAATGTATTCAATTGTGTTTGGAAACTGCCAATAATAGGCATGCCTCATATCTCATAGATGGGGGACTACGAGCGAGGCGGGAGCCGCTTTGTCACGTTCCTGGTGCTGTTTGCCCCATGCTCCTGGCTGCATACTGAATAATTTTTGTAAGGTCGCGAATATAAGTCGCACTCACGGTTGGAATTTGGGGGGAAAGTGTGGCTTATATTCAGGCCAATACGATAATGGTTTTTCATCAGGTAGGGGCTTTAGATAGCCATATGTATGACTTCTGACTTCATTTGTAAAGCCCACAATTAACATTCCTCTTCTCCCCCTCTTGCCACCATTCCATGCTACCCAACTGCTCCAACATTCCTTAAATCATAGCACCATCATGACTACTGGAATAAAATGGAGTTTGCTTCTGCTGCACATATATTGGGGAATAAGCACCATTTTGTTCTTTTAAAAAGGGATAATCTATTTAAAGTCTCTGAAACCATGTACATGCCTGGCTGGTTGCCTTATAAAATATTTGTAAAACTTAAGAAGGAAGGAAGGAAGCTGCAGTGACCAGCATCAGTCCCAGTGGGCCCCAGAATGCTAATCCAGGTGTTGCCGTGGGCCCTGTGCACTGCACTCTACAAGGTTATTTGGGGGCACCTAGTGTTCTGGGGGCTGTGGAATTTGGCTCTGGGGCTCAGCCCTAGTTGCACCTCTGCCTGGGGTGTTTCTACACCCCTGGGACTGTAGCCTGGCATGTTAATTCTAAAAAAATCGGTTGTAAATGGAAGCATTTTCAATTAAATAATATATTTTATTTTCAAGTAACAGTATGCGTGTACAGCAGAATCACTGTGTGAGAGACGGTTCCCAAAGTCATTTATGGGTATAAAAGAAACAATTAACTTTCAAGAAGCTACAGTAGGGAGGAGCTAATCACATTTACGTACATCTTATAGACATTAGAAAATTGCTGTTGTTTCACTGCATCCTTGAAGTGAGTTGAATGCCTAAGAGATAGCAAAGGCTTAAATGCCCATGTTTTAACTGTAAAACAACAAAACAAACACCCTGGTATCATTCCCTGTTGGTATGAAGCAGAGATTTCCTACGTCCTACAGAAAGTAGCTAGATTGGCAGGGAAGAATCTGATGCAATGTATCTCATCTTCAAGGTGAGGGACAGGTCATTTTGCTATGCATATTTATGCATTAATATGCAGAAAAGTGGCTTGGAGGGTTTTTTATAGATATCTTAATTCTGCTGATGCAAAAAGAGAAGGAATTTACAGGTGTCGCTTTGGAACACAGACTACTGATAAACAACTTGCCATTTTGCAGTGTCTGGTCACATTTGTAGTCTTTTGGGATGCAAAAGGACTGGAAGGATTATTGCACAATTTAAAGGCACTTCTGTCCCTTTAACTTTTATTTTAAAGCTAAATTAGTAGATTTCTTTTTTGTTTGGTTTTCTGCGTTGCTTCTGTTAAACATTTAGCTTAGCCTAAATTCAGCCGCAGAAACAAGACAGAAAGAAGGAAACATGCAGCACTTGTCAGAAAACTTTTTTAGTTTGACCTTATGTGGAGGCAGGCTAGCATAAAGCTATGGACAAGTGGATTGTGATTTATTAATATTAGCATCTGTAGACACTTCACACATTTAATGCTTTGATCTGATCCATCAGCAGCACTAAATTGTCATGTAATTGTTTAATTGGTCAAAATATACACCATAATACATAGACTATGGTATGCATGAAGTGCCTGAATGTTTAGTCCTGGTGAATAAACACTTTTCTATTAGGACAAATTAAAATATACACAAAGACCAGAACAGGGAGTAATCAAAACAGTTTAATATTGAATTCTTTTGTGGTCGTGCAGCTTCTATGCTTCAGCTGATATAAAAATGTTTTGTTGAATTTTATATAGCTCTACAGTTTGTCAAGGTATGGTAATGTTCCTGTAGAAATAAATGGTCATTTGTTTGTATTTAATTTTCATATTAGTTGAGGGAAGTGTGCTACACACACACACACACACACACACACACAAGAAAATAAAAGGATGTGATTCTTTATATACCTCATATTACAGCTGAGCAGTCACACAGCTAGAGTTAAGGATATGAGAAGTATTTCTGAAATCCTTGCAGAATTTCCATCAGGTCACTGTAGTAATAATTATGCATGTATGCAGTTAATGTTCCCTGACTGCTTCTGATCCTCTGTGTCTGTTCCCTTTCTGTGCTCTCCTGTTGAGATCATACAGTCTGAATCTAACATACTGTAAACTGGTCAGAACTCAAAACCCTGGCAAATTATACGCCTTGCCTGTGGAACAGAACACTCTCTATCCCCATACAACAGCAAAGAAAGTATAACACACGAGACATTTCTTGTGTAATTGAATGTATATTCTTCACATTAGAAAATGTCTGGAAGAGCCTTAGTTATATTCCCTGCTGTTGTCCAGAAATTATTTCCTCTTATATCAAGAAGCACATTTCTCCTGAGAATTTAATTTCAAGTAAGTGGGCCGGGGTGGGGGTGGGGTGAAGAGAAACTCACATCCATGTAAATGAGATAAGGATGACTTCCCCTTTCTTCCTCTTTTAAAACTAGCTGATCATGTTTGCAGGAAACAATGCAAAAGCTGCCCCATTCTTTTTTTAAAAAAAGAAAGAAAGCAAACAAAAAAATGTGTTTTAGCAATTATGGAAAACTGTTATAATAGTGTTAGAAAAATGGACAGGTTGTGAGCTTGCTGAGTGGTCCCGACCTTAATCTTGAACTGTTGCTCACATTCATGTCTCTGTAAACATGAACTGCTGTGCTGCAAAATGCTCCAGCCACCCTGCCATTTTCTTGCTCTTGCTGAAGGCACCTGACTTCTAGCTGAAAACCTTCAGTCCTGCTTCCATCTGCATTGCACAATTCCCATTGTATCAAGAGACCTTGGGCTACAACAACGGATCACAAAGGGGTGGGCGGCTAAGGCTGCCCAAGGCAAAGGCCTTGCACAGGTGCTATTATGGCAGAAAATATTCAGGCATCAGTTTCAAAAACTAGACTGTTTGATATAGAAATTCTGTTACTTTCCAGATACACTGAAACTCTTTCAAATATACACAGTGAATGGCTCTAGCTTTCCTGCTGCTGTTTTTTAAACACCTTCCCCCCTTTTCTTGTTTGCTAACTTTTATATGATATAATGGGGTCTGATTACCATGCTCTTTCATTGTTTTCTCCTGCCCATTTTTTACTCCAAAAAACAGTGAAGAAATGTCTCATTTTCCTTTTAAAAAGCCAAATCCCATGTTTTGCAGCTAACAGCAGATTCAGACAGCTACAGCTTTTCTTCTACCTTGGGACAACTAGTCTCGGTCAACACACATGGATGGAAGATATCTGATATTGGTATCACCCGGGACTGCAATATGTTACAGTGAAAAATAACCATTAGAATTCACCTTCATTTTGATTTCCAGCTGCTAAGCCCTGCTCCTGTTGCAGCCACATTCACTTCAGTGATGTTTGTCATTCGAGCAACTTTCAATGGGTTTTTGACTGGAACATGCCTAAGGCACAAAACAGTGTCTTTAAACAAACAGCATCTTCATCGCTTTCTAGCCTGATATACCTGCCCCATCTGTGTTTTGCTGCTGTTCTTAAACATTTATTCGGTACCGGGAGTCTGCAAGTCTCTGTACTGCACCCTGCTTGCAATCTAAATAACACAGGCAGGAAAAGAAAGGCCCATGTTGGATAAAAAGTAGCAAGTACAGGAAGAGAAAGTTTGACTGGTATGTGTCTGACGGATGACTCTATGACAGGGATGGCCAACGTAGTGCCCTCCAGATGTTATTTGACTACAACTCCCATCACCCCTGACCATTGGTCATGATGCCTGGGGCTGATTGGAGCTATACATCGATAACTTCCGGAAGGCGGCACATTTGATGTATTCTCCCCATCCCCTGCCTCTGTACCCAGTTACTCGATTTTTTCCTTTTTCTTTTTCTTTTTTGCCACTGCAGACTGTAACACCTGGAAGTTATCAATGGCTAGCCTTGAGAAGTGAAAGGTAAGCTGCTATTCATAGAAGCCACAGTGACAGTTATTTAAAATAAAGAGACTATTCCTTCTGTTCTCCCCCCACTCTCAGAACTCCCATTGTTTTCAATGACAATCTTGCTAGCATAAGGATGGAAAAGAGGGTCAACCCAATATTCTTAATAGCAGTTGGCACTTCTGAGCTCGCTGCAGGCAGTGACTAATCCAAGCAGGGTGACATCATTTTGGGACTCTGGCAGTTTGTGCTGTCTGAGAAAGATGCTGCTTTTAAACCAGCTTCTGTGCCGTTTAAATAACTGATCAACTGTTCAAAAAAGGATTTATGGAAACACTCAGGTGCAAACATTCAGGTGCTAGTCTTATAGAAAGCTGATCCGTTTAAATTAATGCATCTAAGTTAGTCATGTCTATGAATTTCAAAGGGTCTACCCCGAGTAGCGTTAACATTCTTTTCTGCTGTTGGTGAGTGGCTTCCATTTGGCTTTTCTGCAAAAGAGGCAGACATATACACCAAAGATTCTCATTCTGATCCATTCGCCATCAGTTTTATTCCACTTTCTACCCATCTCACCTCACCTATTTTTAAAGTTTGGCCTGTAGATTTAGATTAGTAAATATATGTTTGTCCATGTATTTTGTCTTAAGAAGCACAATAGTAGTGTTTTTTTTAAAAAGGTATAGCACTACATCAGCAATGAAAGGGAGATGGTTTTGTGATGTCACAGGACCAATCAGTGTTGTCCATAACTGACTTCTGCTAAAAGCTGGCAAACAAATTTTTGATGAGCTTCACTTTAGCTGTACTGTATTGTAAGTCACTTTGAGTTGTCATAGAAAAAAGCAACTAATACATTTAATAAATAGTAATAATAATATTAGAGATAAAAATATTCATCTGACACAAAGAACATTTTGGCATCATCAGCTGGTATAAAGATTATCAGATCTGCAACTTTCTCCTGGTTTTGGCAATATCAGTGAGGGAGGCACCAAACCTTTCCTTTGAACCTTCCAGATCTCTTGGCTGTCAGTGTCACCCAAGGTGCTTATTTGTCCTGGAACCTGAGTACCTGAAAGTAAGTCATTATTATGTATTTTTTGTTTTTATGTTATGAGCCACCCTGTGATCTTCAGCTGAAAGGCAGTATACATACATACAATAGCGTAGGGCTGAGTGATCATCTCTGGCTGGTCTACACTCTACGACTCATTAGGACCATGCAACTTTCATTGCATGGGTGTAATTAATATGCACTTTTTTGTTATGTAAGTACATAAACTGAATCAGATCACTGGTCTATCTAACTCAGCACCATCTACACTCAATGGCATTGGCTCTTCGGGGATTTATGCAGGGGTCTTTCCCAGACCTACTTGGAGATGCCAGGGATTGAACCTGGGACCTTCTGCAAGCAAAGGAGATGCTCTGCCATCAAGCTACATCAGGGGTCAGCAAACTTACAGCGCCTTGTGCCAGTGCCTCCAGCGCCGATTGCGCGGCGGGCCAGAGGGTGGGGAGCACGTGCCCATACGCGTGCACGCACGCTATTTCCAGTGCACTTCCAGGTCAGAGGAGCGCATGTGCATGGGCTTCCTCCAACCTGGATGTGCACCGGAAATAATGCGCATGTGCAAATAACGCTTGTGCATGCGCACAAACTATTTCCGGTGCTCCTCCGACCCGGAAGTGGGCAGTTGTGCAGCACAGCGCTGGTATGAGCGGGTGGCGGCAGCAGGCGCCACCGCAGGCCAGATAAACAAGTCCTTTGGGCCTTATCCGGCCGGTGGGCCTTAGTTTGGGGACTCCTGAGCTACATAGTTGCTAAGAGGAAGCCTCTGCAATGTTGGGATGGAGAGACAATAGCATCAATGAAAATTCTGTCTTCACACCAGTGGAAATTCCCTTGAAATGCAAATAGCAGCTTTAGAGAGAACATTTTTGTTTGGCCCATGGCAAGAAAAGGGAGACCATTATTAACAGAACAAAAAACACACACATTGATGGCACTCGCACAATTAATATTTCATCTAAACTGGCTATAACAAATTATTGGGGTGTAAACTTTCATAGGCAAGGACAGTGAACAGTGAAGAGATTGCAATTTAAGTGCTTAACCTTACATTTTTTTCTGCCATTTTTCAACTGGTAGACCTAGTAACTGATGCTGTTTTCAAGTGGGCTTCCATCACATGCTAGCAAATTCAGTTTGTGTAATAAAAGTTCTTCTGGTGCTCTTTCCCAACAAACCCCCTCCCCTTCCAGATGTTCTGTTTATTGAGCATTCATCCTGATTTGTTTGCAGGGAGGTTATATGAAATTGCATCAAGCAATTGTTACCCCCCTCCAAATGCATTGTAAAAAGGACTCCTCTTTGTACCCTTTGCTCTCCACCTTGTGTATTTTGCTACCCTAAACTGAACATGCCTACTTGGAAATAGGCCCCAGTGATTTCAGTTGAGGTTGCTTTCAACTAAATATTGTTGAAGATTTACGGTACATACTGTGGATGCAATCTGGAAAAAAGTAAGCATGCTTGAAAAGTCTCAGTGAATTAATATGGAAATAACCACCGAGGTCCCACATATTTCAATGGATTTAGGTAAAGGTAAAGGGACCCCTGATCATTAGGTCCAGTCACAGACGACTCTGGGGTTGCGGCGCTCAACTTGCTTTACTGGCTGAAGGAGCCGGCGTACCCCTTCTGGGTCATGTGGCCAGCATGACTAAGCCGCTTCTGGCGAACCAGAGCAGTGCACGTTTACCTTCCCGCCGGAGCAGTACCTATTTATCTACTTGCACTTTGACATGCTTTCGAACTGCTAGGTTGGCAGGAGCAGGGACCGAGCAGCGGGAGCTCACCCCATCGCAGGGATTCAAAACCACTGACCTTCTAATCGGCAAGCCCTAGGCTCTGTGGTTTAACCCACAGCGCCACCTGCATCCCATTTCAATGGATTTAGTTATCCCTAAATTTCCATGGATTACATTTTATGTGTTTCTTGCTGCTGCTGTGAAAATCTCCTTGCACCCATCAACTACAATGTTTGTTTGTTTTTAGCATACCTTATATGTATTGGTTAAAACTGATAGCGTGAACAGGATGCCAACTGGGTGTAATGAGGGCAATACATAAAAAGAAAACAGGGTGTCCTTTGAGATTGTCAAATCTGACAAAAATCCTACTCTCATTTGCATTGCCTGAGTTTCAGTAAGAAAGTAAATTATTAGATTGTACTCCTTTTCTACTCAACAAACCTCACAAAAGTAATAGCAGTTTATAAAATATTTTGCCAAAGGCTTTTAAAATGCAGAATAATTCTCCACTCATAATTGGGTAAACTTTGCTAAAAATAGTTAAACTATAGATGAAAACTGTTGGACCATGGATGCTTTAAGATGTTTAACTCAGGCATCAATGCATTTAAGTGGAAGTTGTCTCTGTTGACTCCCAGCAGAATTTGCTTCCAGGAGAAAAAAAGACAAGACCTTCAAATAGATTGAATATGGCCCTGAGATAATGTTATTATGCCAATGAAGGAAGGCTACAAAGTTTGGGTTGTTATTTTTAAGTCATGATTTCCCCCACTTATAATATATCAAGCTAGTTTTCAATCCAAATCAAAACGTTACTTGTTTAACCAAACTGAGCCCCCCCCCACCAAGTAAGAGACTAAATATAAAATGTTTTGCTGCAATTCAGAGTTATTGCTTCCATTGTCATTATTTGCTAATTTTTGCAATTTCATATGTTTAAAATAGCAATCGGGTTTCTCTGACACTTTATCCTTTATAAACCCCACAATATTAATTTATCCACTTCTGGAGGATGAAAAGTGGGTCAGTCCTGTAGACAGCTCATCAGCGTTATCCAAACACGTTTGCACAACAGAATGGACCGGAGGTCTTGTGAGAATAAACAGCTTTGTGTCATTTATTTACTTTTCTAATGGAACGGGACAGGAAGAAATGGTTTCTGTTCAGGATTTCAGCTTTTCTACACTGGGCCTCAATGGCAGGGCAGATGGGGGGATAGGGACATGCATAAGATTTTTCAGCTATTCATTAAGAGTTAAGCCAAGTTCTTCCGTCCCCACAAAAGTCTGGATTTGGTTAAAGCTTGGTAAAGCAAACTACATTCACAACAACTGAATTTTCTTAAAGTGACCCCCCCCCCTTAAATGACAGTAATAGAAAATAATTTCCTGGCCAGAATTTAACTAGCTTCACATGACTTTGGCTGTGCAGACACAACATTTTGTTCTAGAATCAATGGAGTATGACTACTCCCCCCCCCATGTAGTCCACACACAATCTAAATTTACTGCATCTTTTTTGCCCCTGAAAAGCACTTCTTGAGAAAATGGTTTCATTCCAAAAATAAAAACTCATTGCAGGTTGAGTCTGCATTACTCTGCAGTGTGTCCATTTGAAAACAGATGTTAAGTGGCCCTGGCAATTGGGGCCAGGTGTATCCACACTAACTCAGTGATGCTGAGGGAGTGAATGTACACCAAGATTACAATTCACACTTCCTCCTTCATGTATGGGGACAAAACAGCATGAATAACCTAATAAAGGGGAGGGTTGTTTTTTTCAAATGTGTATCAAGTAACCATACACCCCTTTGTGGATGGCAAGATCTAGAAGCAATCTAGATTGAAAGCATTCTGAGAACTAGCATGAACAGTTCCATATTGGCAGGAAAAAACCCTACATTTTTCTGTTGCAAACAGATTAGAGTGTACATAGTCTTTATCTGAGGCCTCCTTCAGGGTCTCCCTCACTCTTACCCCCAAGATTCGCATGGTCAAGCTGAGTATTACTCAAGGACAAGTTACTGAACCACTCAGTGTATCAGGTAATATGGAAGAAGGGTGAGGACATTATGACCTGAAATGGAAGGGTGAGATGCTTAAAGGCCAGCTCACATGACCACCTGGCTGCTCACAAAAGCCCAACCCCTTTGGAGTTAAAATTTTGGGATGTTTCTGAATCCCTAACTTTTTAAAAAATTGATTAGGCTTGCTTTAATTGTTATGCTGCAGTACACTCCCAGTACCTTTTCCAGAAGATAGAGAAAGAACCAGTAAATAAAATGACATATTAATTATTTTTAAGACTTCAGCATTTCAGAGAAAATAGAGCTAAAATCTGGAAAACACAGGTTTTTCTATGGTATGGTGGCATAACGATTAATACAAAAGTATTATCAATATTAGAGGATGAAGCAAGAGTCACCTTAAAGAAAACCATGGTGAGCTCCTGCACTCCAATTAGATCCTCTCTTTTGCCCATCATACTTAATGAAGCTATGACATAACCGCTCTATAAATTTTGGACAAACACTGATTTTAGCCAGCAATGTCTGGACTTCAGCATTGGCTTTTAAAAAAATAAATTTGGGTTTTTATTTATTTTTTATTTTTTATTTTTTATTATTTTATAATATTTTTTATTCGTTTTCCAATAATAAATAAATAAATAAACAAATAAATAAATAAATAAATAAATAAATTTGGATTTAGTTTACAAACCAACATCTTTATTTCCCAGCACCTCAGTTAAACACACTCCCAGCAGGAAGATGAGCTTCACAAGTATGGACAAACTGCACAAAGTGTTAAGTTGTGGGTGAACATATCAGACGACACAGCAATTCTTCAAACAGCTCTTGTTTATTCACAGGCCAGAACTGAACTGAAGAGTTCAGTCAGCCTGCTTATATAGAGCTCCAGTACAACGTAACTGTAACAATTTTCTAAAACTATCCAATCACTGAACGTCACTTTCGATCCCTTATTTGCATAACTATCTACAGTATCCCCCTGCTGGCCCAGGGCGAGAACTTCAGCACATAACACAAAGCATATTGCATTACACAGCCTCTAGAGCAGTGTTTCCCAACCACTGTTCCGCGGCACACTAGTGTGCCGCGAGATGTTGCCTGGTGTGCCGCGAGATGTTGCCTGGAGGGAGGCGGGCGAGTTGGGCGGCGAGAGGCGGGGCGGCGGCGGCAAGGAGAGGCCGCCCAGCGCGGGGCTCTCGCCGTCTGCCTGCCTGGCTGCCTGCGAGCTCGGCGGGCAGCGCCTCCGTCCGCAGCGCCCGCCTCGCGGCTCTCATTCCCTGCCCCTGCCAAAGCTCACCCAGCCAAGCCGCGCTCTCCTTCCTGCCTCGCTTTGGTGCCTCCTCCCCCCCACCACCAAAGCTTGGAGGTTCCCCGGCAAGGGGGAGGGGAAAAAATTGAAACTTACACTTTCGTGCATCCCTCCCGGCGTGACGCTGCGCGCTGACGTCACGGGGCTGTAATGGTGGTGTGCCTCGAGATTTTTTTCATCAAACAAGTGTGCCTTTGCCCAAAAAAGGTTGGGAAACACTGCTCTAGAGATCACTCTATCAATATAGGAGAATCCAAGTAACTAGATGCATGGTGACTCCTTTATCTGGACCAGCATCTGCATAGATTGTGCTACAAGTTGAGGAATGTCCCTAAAGACAAACATGCTTTCTAATCAATACAGCTCAGCTTGCACATACTGTATTCTTATTGTCAGGGATTTTGAGACTCACAGAATCTCAAGCTGCATTCTAGCCACGCTCTGCTAATCTCGTGCCTCAGAGCCCTCCTCCAGGTGTTGAAGGGAACAGGGATGTTCAAGATTAGTTACTGCACCTGATAGGCAGTACAAAGTCTCTCTGATTTGGTCAGGCCTGGTAAAAATAGAAGAAATCTGGCCTCCTGCCTTTGTCTGGCCAACAGAGCAGCACCTTTGGCTTGTTGAATGTTAAGATCACACTTCTCCTCTTCAGCTACTGACTATAAAGAATATATCAGATTTCAGCACAGCCATCCAAGATTACAGCTTGGCCTTGGCACTTTTATGGTTACAGGCTGCTTGAATACAGTCAGTACAGGGCTCTGGACAACCCAGCTTCATGAACTGCTGGAGCTTTAGGTCTCATGTTGATGAGCTACTGAATTGCATGTTGCAGCTTCTACCCAGGCAATTTAGGATCCTCGGACCCACTCTGACTGACTTTAGGATCCACCTGGACAAGGAGGAGTATAAAAGGGTCTCATGTTCTGGTTAAGCTTTGCTTGGTCAACAAGTTATTCCTGGATTATGTGGCATTCCTGTATCCTTTGACTGTCTTTCAGCCCTGAATTCTGGGCTGCTTTTCTTGATCCTGCCTCCTGTTTCATCCTTTGGTTCCGACTTACTCTTCAGTCTTGGTTACTGGCTCCATCCCACACAGCTACTGGTTCCTGGCTCCCCTCAGACTGCTGCCTACAACCCAGCCCTGACAATGACAGAGGGCTACCCACTGCTTTCCCTTTATAGCACATCAGAGAGTGAGCAAGCTCTCAGCCAGAGGAAACAATGTCAGGATGATCGGGGTCTGTGATGTCTATAGCAGAGCTCTCAGCAGAGTGATGGGCAGGGTATGAGAAACTGAGGAGTGCTTGCATATAGAAGTCTTTTGTGTAGTGGTTTGCAAGCTAAAATCTAATTTTGGAAGTAAAGCACACTAGAGACAGGAAAATACAAATAATAAAAAAATAAAGTTGAATACGAATCTAATTTAGGGATCTTAAAAGTCTCCTGTCTGGAGAACTGGCAACTCTTTTACATTCGTGAATATTATATATTATTACATATACAGACTGTTCTGTACCAACCTGTGAACTCCAAGCCATCTTTCATAAGGCTGGTAATAAATGCATGCACCAGATCATACTGCTTTATATTAACCAGAACCGTACCTTATAACAATTTATACAGAACAGAAGCTGTTCTCTTAACAGTGATATGGTGCCCCATTAACCACATTTGTAAGTTCGGGGGGGAGTTAATTAACTATTAGCTAATTTGCATTTAGTAGCATTTAATATGCACCTATTGACTTTTTCCTAACAATGTCAAAAACCTTCATTTCCCCACCATGACAGTGTTCAGGACATTGTTCACAGGAGTCAATATATGATTTTCACAATGCAGATCTCAATCATTGTTGCCCACTGGATGCATATTAGGTGCAATTAGGCTAATTGTGCATTCTGTTCCCCATTCATACAACACAGACATCTCAGTAAGCAATATAATGCAGATTGGAATAATTGTTGCATATCACAGAAATAATTATCCCAATTACTCAGAAGCCTGAGCACCCAGTCATTGCTTTTTTTGTGTGGGTCTGATGACAACAATCTCAACCCTGATGCTGTGTCCAGTATACTGACCCATAAAAATGAATATCTGACTTTTGCATAGAGAGGGGGCAGACAAAAATATTCATAGGATTGTTCAGATTTGCTAATAACATCTTCTGTAATGAAGAGCTGCTTGCATTACTTAAGGTAAAGGTAAAGGTACCCCTGCCCGAACGGGCCAGTCTTGACAGACTCTGGGGTTTGTGCGCCCATCTCACATCTATAGGCCGGGGGCCAGCGCTGTCCGGAGACACTTCCGGGTCACGTGGCCAGCGTGACAAAGCTGCATCTGGCGAGCCAGCGCAGCACACGGAACGCCGTTTACCTTCCCGCTGGTAAGCGGTACCTATTTATCTACTTGCACCCGGGGGTGCTTTCGAACTGCTAGGTTGGCAGGCGCTGGGACCGAGCAGTGGGAGCGCACCCCGCTGCGGGGATTCGAACCGCCGACCTTTCGATTGGCAAGCCCTAGGCGCTGAGGCTTTTACCCACAGCGCCACCCGCGTCCCACGCTTGCATTACTTACCATGAGGCAAATTTCTTTTACTGCTATCTCTTTCTAGTTGTATAATAATTTATCCACTAGAGATATTTGCTAAAAATATTGCAACAAGCTCCAGGTAAAAAGAAGGAAAGTATGTAACTTTAAATAATTTGGTACATAAAGAAAAATATATGTTAATGTATCGTTTGTTTATTAAAATGTCCTTAGAAACATGTGTCAAGCAGTACAGACTTTCTGCAACATTTTGTTCAAATCTTCTCACAGCAGGCAGCTTACTCAGTCTGAAAATTAATTTGAAGAAACATGACTGACCACTGAGTAATTTTAGCAATAGTTTTTGCTGAACCTTTTGTGGTAAACAATGTTGTTAGCTGAGCAGAAGAGTGACTAGACTTCAAAATGAATAGGCCTACAGGCAAGTACTGAAATACTTCATAGCCCGATAGTATGCTAGAGATTCTTTTATTATGAGTAAAGCACATTAAATTCCTAGGCAGTCACCACACTAAAACACACACACAAGCAGAGAATGAATCCACATTTAATTCTTTACTTCAGATCCTGGAAACTAGGAGTATGCTTCCGAAATCTGTCCTACAAAATATTTTATAAATCAAATTGTGTTTTCATACAGTGAAAACCAAAGTATATTGTTATGGGTGGCATGTAACAATATTTCTAAATAAGAGAGTCTATGTTTGAAATGTGCAGAGGGCTGTCTTTAGCAACAGTCACCCCCCCCACCCCAATACACGCACCCCACAACACTTTGCATAGTGTTTTTGCTACAGCACCAAATTGAAAAGACTTCCGATTTCCTAAAACCTTATTGGAGCACAGATGTTTCTACTATTCGGGAACTCTGGAATCCAGCAGATTACAAGGTTTCAGCCCTCTTGGCTCAGTTTTTAGGGTCAGTTCCAGAGGGCGGCAGGACTGGACATTTCCCAGGGTCCCAAAACAAACAGAGGGTCCAGCAACCTAAATGTGATATCACTTCCACTTTTCACAAATTATCCAATGAGATCAGCTAAGGAAATTCTCAGCTTGCATGGCCCTCCTCTTCTAGGTTAGAGAGACTCACTAGAGGTTCCTCCTAAATCCTGAAACCAGAGTTGTCTGTGTTCCTGCAAGTTTGCCTGCTGGTCATCCCAGCTACAAATGGGTATATAGGAAACCAATCCAGCCCCACCCATTGTTCCACCCTTCTCAGTGTTCAGCTCTTCCTTTCTGTTTTACCCGCTATCAGCTTTTCTGGGAAAATACCAAGCTTCTACTCCCCCTCCTTTTCCCCTCCTACTTTGGGAAGACAGCCTGTCACACAAACTCCTGCCTTCCCCTCTCTTGTCTCTCCAACTGCCAGTGTGCATCACAGTTTCCCCTTCCACCTCCTTATTGCACTTCCACTCCCAAGTTAGTTTAAACATTCTTTGTCCCTGAGTATTTAAGTTTTTGCTGTCCTAAAACCTCCCTGGCATGTCATGGGGACATGGCTAACAATTATTATCATGAGGGAGATATTTATCTAATGATTTTATTTTCTGGCTTTGGAATAATGGTCAAGTGTCGCTGTTAACACAACCTGTCCTGTTAAAATACAGTTGCTTGGGAACTTGCTCTGCACCCACATATTTGCTGCAGATTCACCTCCCTGCTTTGAGATATTGTTAAAATGCTTGGAATATTGTGTACAGTTCTGGTCACCCCTGTCTCAGAAAGGATATTGAAGAGCTGGAAAAGGTAAAGAACGATTATTGAAGGACTGGAACAACATTATTGTGAGGACGACAACTTAACTTGGCTTTTTAGTTTAGGAAAAAAAGTAAAAAAAAAGAAGAAGAAAAGGTAACTAAGGGAGGGACATTCATAAAATTATGAATGACCTGGACAAAATGGATAGAGATCTTTTTAGAATTCAGGGTTTCAGGGACACCTAATGTAATTAATTGACAGTAGACTCAAGTCAGACAAAAGTACTTTCTCCACTGCTACATGACGTGGTAATAACCACTAGCTTAGAGGAGTTTTTAAAAAAGAAATGTAGAGAAAATTTAATGGAAAGTAAGTCTGTTAAAGGTTCTTAGGCCTCTCTCACAATGAGTATTCACTGTGTAAGAGCCACAGTTCTTCACTCACTTTTAAATATAATAACTGCTTCCCCCATAGCCACAGCCTTGGATTCCAGGAGAAATCAAGCATGGCTCTTTCTCTCAGCTGCCTAGCCTGTAGCATGCTTCTAGCTTCTAGCTCAAACACACCACTCTGGCCTTGAGGGAGGGGGCCCACCCATTTGTTTTCTGGTACAGAGCCCATACATAACAAACCATATTTAGGGGGCCATTATGGCCTTGCCTGGTTAATTCAGCAGTTGAATCCAGGAATTGGAAAAGACCCAGATATACAGCCTAACTTCCCCCACAATCTCACAATAATATTGTTTTCATGCCCTGTCCGTGAACCTTTCATTTGCCCCAGTGGGAAGCAGGATGCTAGACTAGATGGACTTTTGGTCTGATCTTGCAGGCTCATAAGAAGCTCTGAAAAGAGTCTGTTGCCCTGGCACTGCAGATCTGAAAGGAAGAATGTACTCGCATCTGCCAGGACAGCTGGGGGTCTGCACAACCTGCTTTCCGAAAAGAACAGCATAGCAAGGGGCCAATCTGGCCCTGCGCATCAGCCAGGGAATGTGCAGTTGTTCCAGCGCTTGCTTTCCTCTTCCCTCATCATTTCTTCTTCCTTTTGAATCTATTTGATTGTGAACCTGCAGGCAGGGTTATCGTTTAGTATCTCTACAGTACTTAGAAAAATGACAGCTGCTAAGTGATGATAATGAAGGTACTGACTTGTCACAGAGCTGGAAAAAGTTCAGTAGCGCCAGGCTCTGACCAGATCATTTGGATTTTTAGGAAATCCAAATTATCTGCATGGAGACTGCCCTTATGGCAACAGACTCCAGTATTACTTTGACAGTCTAAGGAAAGTGGTCAGAGGGTCAGACATTCTGTTAGGTTTGCTTCATGATACCCTCTCCTCTCTTCTGGCAAACAGCCTCTCTAACCTTCAGAAGGGCATATGTGCACAGAAGCATGCAACGCTATAATCCAGCACACGTTATATCTGCTTTCAAAAATCCAGAATTTCCCCTTGAGAGAGAAAAGTACAGGGAATGGGAAAATACATATGGTAGAAAATGTATCATCAAAATATGCCTGAAAGGGAGCAATGAGATAAACAGCTCTTTAAATCAATCAATTAAACAGTGAACATTTTTTCTTTGTTCATAACAGAGCTAACAGTGCCTTTCGTATTATTGTAATCTTTAATACGGACAATTTAAAAGGCCATATTTGCATTGGAAGTGGTTAACCACAGTCATGCTGAATCAAACCGAGAGCTGTTTTAAAGGACATGCAGCTATCATGGGAAAAACTGTATGTGGATAACCACATTGAGCAGTTGGCATTGTTTCCAGTAACAACACCACAAAAACTCCTATGATGAATTTCTCCTTTTAAGCAGAGTTGAGGGAAATTCTGCATGGTGCAAATGCAGCAAACTTGCTAAAGGTAAGCTTGTCTAGGTCTGATCAGTGCTTGGACGAGAGACTGCCTGGTACCCCTCTCTCTACTGCTGCCAGGAGTATCATGAAACGAAATTGGAATATAGGGTGTAATATAGTAAGTTAATAAATATGCCATGCTCAGTGGAGATCCAGAAAGTTACAGGTTAGCTTCTTGACTGCATAATGTGTCCTTTTTTCACCAAATGGGGAACATTCACAGTTAATAGTTCATCACAATTTATCTCAGCTCTAATTATTCCTCTCCACACACTTCCTTGCAAGTCAACAAGCCATCATCTAGCACTTCACACACAAGAGGATAGACTGGTGGAGTGACTCAGCAAGGAAGACAAAAGCCACATTGGTGGTATTCCCTCCCAGCACTACAGCAAAGTGTCTTGATGACGTATTGCTGCTCCAAGGCAGTGGGCAGCTGCAACCGCAGAAGCACTGGTAGCCACAGCAGAGGTGTTATGGGTTAGATTTTAGCAGTGGCGCAACGCAGTTATATTGGCAGCGGGCCCCTGGTGCCTGGCCTTATGCTGTGCTGGCATCTGTGATCCTCATGGGATGTCAGTGTTACCTTCTGATCATGCCAGATGGCTGAATTGTACATGAAGGGCAGTTCAGTGATTCATCTCCTTAAAAAATAATAATGAAAAGATGCCATGAAGGGCTGAAATTTGGGGCAGTGGAGGAAATGGACTAGTAAATATCTTCCTGTTATTTGACTGCTCAAACCTGACCCCATTAGATGCTTCTGTCTTGCATGGCGGACAAGGCTATCAGTGGCTGCAAGCCACGATGACGGTATTGGAGGCAATATGCTTCTGAATGCGAGCTGCAAGGAATCAAAAGTGTGGAGAGTGCTGTTGAGAGTGCTGCTCATGTCCTGCTTGTGATCTTCCCATAGGCATCTGGTTTGCCACTGAGAGAAAAGGATACTGGAATAGACAGGCCCAGTCTGATCAACCAGGGCATTTCTTATAATGGAGAAGATGTGAGTTCACATCTTTTTCTCCACAGATGGAAAAACTGTTGGGGCATGGAAGAGGCCAATTTTCAGAAGACAAACGGCCAGGAAACAGTTAAACAGCCTCATTCCCTATCAATCATCTCTTCAGTGTTTTCATTTTTTAAAAAAAGGACGAAGAATTGCAGAGCTTTCCTGCATGTGCAGATTGGCCCAAAGAATGGACACAAATATTAGCAGAAGTTGGGATCCAAAGGCAATGTGATATCTTCACCTACAAAACAAAGCTATGGTGTGAGAATTTGATTGCAGATTAATTTTTTGCTTGACTTGTTTGAAAGTGGAACCTGTTAGTATGAAAGGTGAATAGTAAATAGAAAGTATATTTTGGTACAATGTTTTCCTCATTTTCAATTGTATATATTAATTAAAATGCTTTCTATACATCATGTGAAGGTACTATTTCAAGGTAACAGAGAAGATTGAACTGGCTTGATTTTCTTTCCCAGCACCACATACTGTGATGAAGATGTAAAGGTAGTTTAAAGGCTAAATATAAAATGTAATATAAATAATTAAATGTAAGTGTTGCAAAATAGGTGAGGTTAAGTAACATAGTTTTATGCTAAAATAGATTGTCCATGAAAATTATTGGGTAAATACATTAGGTGTAGATGGGAAGTCATGTATAAAGATATGAAATGCAGGATAATAGAATGGAAGATTATTGATATTGTAGTTAACTGGAAAATTATTAGTGTTTTTTCCTTTGGTGGTCTTTATTGTTTCTATCAACTTGTAATGCAAATTCTACGTTATGTTTCTTTTTGAATTTATCAAATAAGGGGGGGGGGGGAGAAAGAAAAAGGAAATTATTTAAAAGTGTGTTTTGGGATCTCTAAATCCAGAAGATGCTAACGTTTTGAAGTCTGAAAAACTCTGTTCCTTGGAGAATTAACAATGCACTCCCACCCTGGAATCATGTTTGCTGGGCAGGAGATAAAATCACTGTTGAATTCCGTTACACTGGTGGAATGTCCAACAACACTGATACTGTCAAATTATGCATTGTGATTCTGTTATGTCAATCATACATATCACTGGTTTAAGCCCCATGGTTGGTGATGGGTGGAGGAAGAGATGCTAGGAACGGGCAGAAGTGCCTGTTAGTATTGCTATGTTATCTCTTGTTTTTACTTGTATTGTTTTGCTTTCTGCTTTGCTGCTGGGAGTGCACGCGATTACAATTAAATTAGGCTGGCGTGTGACCCTGGCATAGCCCTGCGTAGCAACCACTGGCATAAGAGAATCAGTCTGTGAATCTAAAACACAAGACTGAGATGATTTCAAATTTATTCTCACCATTTCTCACAGCTTCTTAAAAATTTTGTCACATCAAGCAGGACAAAAATGTCACATGAAGCTGCTGTATGTTTAAACGTGCTGGTTCAGCATGACTGAAATGGCATACCATTGGCATGGTATTTAATTCACAAATGTGAGCTAAATAAATAAGAGAATAACTAGAACCATTTTGCTCATCTCTAATATTTAGTATGGACATTTAATGGTAAAAGGCTCCCTGGGGAACAGAAAACTCACCCAACGTTTGTTTTAGAAAACTGAATAAAGGTTTTTCAAAGCTCTCACCGTATGGTTGCTTTGGCCATTTACTTTTTCCACTTCAAATCCTACTGCTTGTTTCAGAATCTTTTATGCAAACACAGATTAATAGATTTTAAAAACTGCAGGCTCAGTGAAGAGATTAGTTATCCTAGTAATGATATATTACTGGGTACAGTCCAAATTCTACATTCTGATACACCTGGGCAACCCCAGTCTTGCATCCAATCATAAGCAGCTTCATTTGGAAATCCAGCCACGTTTGGAACTATCCCAAGCACAAAACTAACACAATACCTCACCTATTATATGAGTCAACTGAGGTTATCAGAGGTCATCCTGTATCATACATCCATATTCGTTTCTGTAAGAGAGAAGGTCTCCTCCCCCAATAATGCAGTAGAGCCTAGTACAGTGGTACCTCGGGTTACATATGCTTCAGGTTGCAGACTCCGCTAACCCAGAAATAGTGCTTCAGGTTAAGAACTTTGCTTCAGGATGAGAACAGAAATCGCGGCGCGGCGGCAGCAGGAGGCCCCATTAGCTAAAGTGGTGCTTCAGGTTAAGAACAGTTTCAGGTTAAGTACGGACCTCCAGAACGAATTAAGTACTTAACCTGAGGTACAACTGTATTCTATTGTGAACAGAAGATGATCAGCTAACTGTTATACTCTAATTAAAATAACTGTGTTGCTAAATGCTCCTGATCAATTGTCATAATTTCTTGGGTAAATCATAGAATTTTAGTGCTGGAAGGGACCCCAAGCATCATCTACTCCAACCCCCTGCAAAACTGGAAAATTTAACCTTTATGTGAAATAGGCACATTTCTGCATCCACAGCCAAGGCCTATGTATAAAGAAAATTCATCCTGTTCCTCATTGCAGCTTTGCTAGCTGAGAGAAGCACATTAGGTGTTCTCAAGGGCTTGTGGGTATTTGTTGTATTCTTATTATTTGAAGTGCTGGCCATCCTACAGCATCTCAGAAACAGCTTTTGATTTCCTCACCCTGATTTTAAAAAAATAAAAATGTTTTCACTGTGATAGGTGGGGCTATTATTGAAATGTAAATCCACAAGTTCTCCCAAGGGTGCTGAACTAGTCATACAATTATTTGACTATTGGCCTATAAATCTATACCAATATGATACAAATCCAAGGAATATAGATTCCTCCATGACTACCAGGCAGAAGTGATCAGGGAATGCCCTTTCATGATTAGGGCATTCTTTGCTTTGTATTGCCACAAGTTCAGAATGACATGCAACAGATCTGTTTGTTGCACATTCTTTTTGATGCAACCAGTAGATACAGAGTAATGTGGATTACAGTATTGGCCAAATCCAATGTAACATTACTTATTTCCTTGAGTAAGGTAAAAGGTAAAGGGGCCCCTGACCATTAGGTCCAGTTGTGACCGACTCTGGGGTTGCAGCGCTCATCTCACTTTACTGGCCGAGGGAGCTGGCGTGCAGCTTCCGGGTCGTGTGGCCAGCATGACTAAGCCTCTTCTGGCGAACAGATGAACAGAAACGCTGTTTACCTTCCCGCCTATTTATCTACTTGCACTGGCGTGCTTTCGAACTGCTAGGTTGGCAGGAGCAGGGACCAATGTAACATTACTTATTTCCTTGAGTAATTAGATGCTATTGTTCAGTGAGAATAAAATGGTGGTTTTCCGCCCCCATTTTTATGCAGTCTAATCATAGTTAACCAAACCATTTCTTTTCCTATTTATCGGAATGGATTTTTGTCTTCCCAAACTTAAGTTTTAGATTTATGGTGATATGATGATTAATATGAATTTAGAATCATAGAACTGTAGAGTTGAAAGGGACTCCTAGGGTTATCTAGTGCAACCCTCTGCAATGCAGGAATCTCAGCTAAAGCATCCATGACAGATGACCATCCAGCCTCTGTTAAAAAACCTCTAATGAAGGAAAGTCCACCATCTCCTGAGGGTGTCTGTTCCATTGTTAAACAGCTCTTACCTTGTGTGTATTTTTCCTTCAGGTTGGACCTGTCCCTTTCTATTCAGAATAAAATCCTCTGATCCATTCAGTTTAGCAGCTAACAAGAGGTAGCCATGTATAAGAAATTCTGCGGTTAGAAATATTCAGTGCATTACTATTAGAGCATGTTTCTTCCTAACCCCCAGTAGGCAGTGGCTGTCTTAATCTTTACTAATAAATGTAAATCTGTTTCAAATGCTTGCTTTGTTTATTTATGTTTCTGAAGACTAAAAAATATCATGCTTTCCATAAATGTGTCTAACATTCCAACCAGAAGTAAATTCCTCTATATTTAGCTGGGCTTACTTCCAAGTAAGTGTGCAAGGGATCGCAAAGCAGTTTACACACTTGCCTTAAAATTGTCCTGAATTCAGAATCACTTCCTTCCCAGATAAAATGCATTGATTGGGCTCAGTTACAAGCAAGGTAAGATCCATTGGATACAGCCGAGCTTATTTATTGTTAAACATGCCGCACACCTTCTGGGATCTTGCAATGTATTTTGTTTCAGATGTTACAAAACAATTTGCAAAGGAATTATACATTGTGGGGAAATGTATTTTCATGTTTTCAATGGTTTGTGTTTTGTATGCATTCTTCTTTAGCAAGTAATGACAACCAGAATAAAAGATTATAATATCTTCCCAAAGCTTGTAGTAGTCTAAATTTGTTCATTCTTTATTTGATACATCACATACTGGTCTGGCTGATATTTAAAATTGAAGCAGGTTGAAACCCAGAAAGTTTAATTGCAGTTGTAGAACCATAAACTAGTTCAGGCTCACTGAAGTGGAATGGTATGTGAACCTTAGCAAGCCTTTTCTGAGTTTTCTTCTGAATCTTTTGTTCGTTTATCGCTTTGGTGGGAAAAATCACTGCTGGGGCCTCAGAATAGTTGAGGGAATAGCATCAGTAAGGGGCGTAATATTGAGATAGCAAATTGGAACGTGATAACTTGCAGAAATGCATCCATTTGGTAACAGTGATTTGCCTTTATTATAAAAAAGGACAACTGAGTTGTCACACAACTTGAAACTGAAGGGGAAAAGTTCACCTCCAGAGATACTGTTGAACAAAGAGCAGCAGCAGCTCTGTGGGTCAGCATGATATGTTTTATAATCATCCATATGGAGGTGTTACAAATGGAAAAAACCTCACAGGCACAGATCCCATGTTGCTGAGCCTGCACCAGATCCATTCACCACTCTTTTCCACTCAATGTACCATTCATGCACCACACGCCACTTCAAAGAGGCACAGTGAAATCTGAGTAGCCACCCCTAAAACTAGCAGAATTCTTTTCGAACAAAGACTTGCCATAGAAGAAACCTGACTACACTGCAGGAAATTGGTTTGGGGGCTGGTGTTAATGCCCTGGTTTAGATAGAAACAGGTTAGACCTAAGAAGAGCCCAGCTGGGTCAGATAAAGGCCCAACTAGTCTAGTATTTTGTTCTCATGGTGGCCAACCATATACCTTTGGGAAGCCTGGAAGGAGGACCTGAATGCAGTGTCCTGTCTTGTGAATCCCCAGAACTGGTATTCCAGACATACTTGAGATAGTACATAGCCATCAGAGCCAGTAGGCACTGATAGACTTATCCTTCATAAAGCTAATTTTTTTCATTGTTTATATCAGAGGTTTTCAACCTTTTTGAGTCCACAGCTCCCTTGACCAGCTACATTCTTTCTGTGTGAGCTCAGGAGCCCAGTTATGTCATCCCTTGCCTGCAGAGCTGGGAGTCTCTCACCCCTTTTCAAACACCCTCTACTGTGGAGTGTTCTCTCAGCCTCCTCTCCTCTCTCTTCTCCTTCAGAGTCCTCTGAGCAGTTGCAGCTGCCCTCCCAGTCTCTGAGCTGCCCCCCCCCCTGCTCCAAAGAAAGGTGCCTCCTCACACTGCCCCACAGGGGCCTGGGAAGCACCCCCTGGCTAGTCCCAGAGGCACCATTCACCTGGGGAGCTTGTAGCCAGGGTTGCTGCAACAGACAGCTGTGCAAGCCTTGGGGAGGCAGAGACACATGAGGGCATCAGAGGAGGGAGGGAGGAAAGAGGGACTGAGGCCAGTGTTGCCCATGGCACCCCTGACCAGCATTCAAGGCACCCCAGGGTGTCATGGCACACTGGTTGAAAACCATGGGTCTATATAATTTTAATAGGATATTTCTGTTTGATTGTGCTGCTTAACAACAACAACAACAAATAATTGCCTACCCCAAAGCACAGGGGTAGGTTGGGAGGGGGGGAAATTAGATAGATTCCAGTTCCATAAATTCCCTACTCCCCTCTTGGCTGCCATTAAGTGTCAATTATGGTTTCCATAAACCAGTCTTTGTAACACCCTCTCCCTTGGCAAACTGGCAATCAAAGAGATCTAGTACCATTGCCTCCCACTCTTTCCTATATCTTTCACTTAATGGGTGGTCACTGGTGGAGGAAGAGGAGTGCGGGGGGAGCGTACTACCCCCAGCAGTGCAATCCTGGTGAGGTGCCATCGCGGCTGTTTCCCCCACCCGCGCTGGGCACCACGCCCCCACAGGCAGCGTGCCACAACCCCAGGACATGCACCATGCCCCCAGGAGGCACATCACGCCTCTTCGGGCAACGCACCATGCCCCCAGGAGGCACACCAGCCCCGTCCCCGCCTGCTCTCCGCCCCCCCCCCCGTGCCGGAGCATGAAGCTCTGCCACTGTGGGTGGTATAGGTATTACAGTAAGTAATCCATTTGGCTTTATGATATGTTAGAAGCCCTATTTTCCCTTGCACCCCTTCCAAATCTAAAATGGATTTATTGATACATCATACTCTGTAGAATATAGGGCCAGTATGAGCCTCTTAGCTAAATTCAGTTAGGTATAACGTCTCATGGGGGACGCAGGTGGCTCTGTGATCTAAACCACTGAACCTCTTGGGCTTGCCGATCAGAAGGACGGTGGTTTGAATCCCAGCGACGGGGTGAGCTCCCGTTGCTCGGTCCCAGCTCTTACCAACCTAGCAGTTCGAAAGCACGCCAGAAAGTGCAAGTAGATAAATAGGTACTGCTCCAGTGGGAAGGTAAACGGCGTTTCCATGTGCTGCTCTGGTTTCGGTGTTCTGTTGCGCCAGAAGCGGCTTAGTCATCCTGGCCACATGACCTGGAAAAATTGTCTGCAGACAAATGCCAGCTCCCTCAGCCTGTAAAGTGAGATGAGCGCCACAACCCCAGAGTCATATGCAACTGGACTTAACTGTCAGGGGTCCTTTACCTTTTTATAATGTCCCATGTAGTCATGGGTTAACTAGACAATTGTAGACAAAAAGGGGACACTCATCATTCTGTTACAATATGTAACAAAATCATAGTGTTACTATGAGCCTGACAGGCACCATACCTTTGACTGGCTTTGAAGGCCTCTCTCTTTTCATTGGCCCTTAGAGGACAATTTACGGTATATTGAGCTAATGTATACTTGTGTGTCATGACCCACGACCTGCAGACCTTGCAATGTGTGATGGAGGAATTGGATGAGGATCAGGCTACTTCCCTGGATAAGAACTACAGGTTCCTTCTTTGGGGCCCTTCCAGTTGGACGGTACCACGCTGCCACCATGGTGGAGCAGAACCATTGTGTCCCAGCCACACAACAGCCAAAGATGGCAAGATAAGGTGAGGGTAGCCCCTCCAGGGAGGCAGAGCCTCCAGGTCTGATCAAGATCTTTTGCCACTTCCTTAAGAGAATATTTAACCAGTTGCCTCCACCAGCAGTTTCAGGTCCTGTTCTTAAGTGTTCTGCCTGTTTGCCATCCACTTCCAAATTACAGGTATCCAAACTACAGGCAGCTGGCTAGCTGGGGTAAATTATGACAGTGTAATTTACCTGTTTTCCAAGCTTTGTTCTTGAGCAGGTAAGGACTAACTCTGTGCAGCCCCAGCTGAGCCCTGGCTCAGTTTGGAGAGGCCAAGCTCTACCAAATCCAAACTCTGAGGTCCTGCTGAATCTTAGGTTTAGATTGTGCTGCATACCAACTTGCCACCCTCCCCAAATAAACAAAAGAAAATATTAACCTCCCCAACCGCTATAATTCCATTGTAGGAAAAATATGGTAACCCACAGATCATTAGAGTTGCTCTCCTCTGTACCTTTCTGCAGCTCTGTGATATCCTTTCAGAGATTGGGTGACCTGAATTGTACACAGTTTTCTAATTGTGGCAGTACCAAACAGTTATCTAATGACACCCACATCTGCTATTCTGTTGCCTGTAAAGCCCAAATTGAACAGATCCTTTGGAGCTCTTCATAGTCTGTTCAGGATTTAATCATCCTGAATAATTTGGTCTTGTCTGCAAACATATCTACTTCACTGTTCTACATCTACACCCCTGCCTTAAAATCATTTAGGAATGCAAAACAGCACCAGTCTCAACACATGACTTGAGGGATCCCACTGCTTACTTCCTTCCATTGTAAAAACTTCCCATTTGTTCCTTCCTCACATTACCTTGTTTTTAAAACCTGTTACATATCCGGCCATAAGAGGAACATTCTCTTACTTCATCACTGCTAAGTTTTCATAGAAGCCTTTTGTGAAGTACTTTGTCAAAACCTTTTGAAAATCCAAATATATTATGTCTGTCAGTTCATTTCTATCTAGTTGTCTATTGACATTCTCAAATAATTCTAAACGATTCAAAATTCAAAAGCCCCAGACCCCTTTGAAGGCATTCTATGGGTTCTAACTCAGAAAGGCAGCATCATGGTTGCTTGTTTGCTTTTAACAGTTCTAGCCTTTTCTCCTGTTTTATCTGAGGCAGAACTTAGGCTGACAGGACTATAATTTCCTGTCCTCTATTCTTCTTTATGTATAGACTCCTAATCCTAATTCCTTCTTTGTAATTTGTGAAAATTATGGTTCTGCTGACACACACACCCCCTGCTAGTGAAATTTAATAACTTTTATATTTTTTTGACATTGTATCATCATCATTGACATCACTATATCCCCATATCACACATCCATACTGGCTATGTTGTAAAATATATCACAGTGATGAATAAACTCAGAAACATAGCACAGACTTCCCTATCCTTTTCCTAACTTGATTTCCTTACCCCACATAGGAGTGAGCTGATTTTAGTCTTGTGTGGCCTACTCTTTTTGATGGAATCCCTATAGCCCACTGCTGCATTTTAAATTTACAAAGCAAGAGTGCAAAGTCAGAATCTCTTAACAGTTAAAGCATAACTAATCTGTGGTATGCAATCCTTTTGTATGAACTCTTACCTAAGAACACAGGAGCCACCTTGTAGAATACGACCCAGATTCCTCTGTTCCAGCATACGTTGCCAGAATCTCACCTACCAGGAATTTTTAGGAAGTCCATTAGAGAAACTGACCTGAAACTGGTTAGAGTGGTCTAACCTTCTTCCCACCATTGCTTAAAACACACATGAACCACTTTCTTTACATTGTAAAAGTTGTGATATGTGATATGGATCCAGAGAATGCTGTGCCTTGAATGTTGGTTCTGTGATGACTTGGAAACACCCTTGATTTTTGCTGTTGGCAGCAGGGACAGTTATGAGGTGTGTTTGTATAATGAACTTCAAAAGTCTGCATGCAATTACTATTAGAATCTGTGTACTGGATTTGGGATTTTACAGCAACATGTCACTAGGGAATGTTGTGGATCCTAGAGATGCATCCAGAAGTGACTATGGAATGCATGGAGGTCTCCTATTAACACAACATGGGTTTAGGAGGATCTGTAGCCCCATGCCAGAGCTCGCTTGGATCCATAATTTTTAGGATGCAATACTCCTCCTGAATGTATTAGATGAAGACTGGCTTTGTGTCATTTGATTATTATTATTTAATTGTCAGTTCCAGGGGGGATGTAGCACTTGGAATTATTGTGGTGGTAGTAGTCAAGGTCAGGGCATTTTCCTGCCTGAGGTGAGGTACAAGTAGTATGGGGAATTGCAGGCGGGTGGGTGCAAAAGCCAACTAGACCGCCAGTTGATTTTTCAACACTGGTGAATGCTTAGCGCCTTCCAACACACCTGAGGCCAGCAGGCCAGCTAAGGGGGGTGACTTTGAGATACACGCATCTCTGACCTTCAATATTTCACTTCTACTCCCCTCCCGATATATCTGCTGACTGAGGTAGTCACCTCACTTTGCTTAAGCGCAGGGCCAACCCTGGATATTTGTGTTTGTTTGTGTGAGAGACAGACAGACACAGAGAAAGAAGCAGAACACTCCAACCAACCAAAAGAGTTTCTTTATTAACCGAAGGCCGTAACAATGAGAGACCATTCACCTATTGACTTGACTATTGTGGCAACATGATGATGTTTGCAAGCTGCTGGTTGTGTGCAAGTTGGTTTTGCAGGGACTCTCGTGACTGACTGGGGTGGGGGGAGCGGGCAACCTCTGCTGCAAACGAGGGCTGGGTGGTTGTACTGCTGGGTTTGGCGGGCGGGGACCCGAGGGGGCCCTGCGTGCCTCTGGCTCTGGGTGAGGAAGTGGTGGTGGCGGCGGCGGGTCCTCTTCTTTGCCACACGTGGGCTGTTGACATGCAGAGAGGTTGAGACTAGTGGAGCAGCTGCGAGAGGCGGGTAACGTTTCTGCTCTGAGCAAAACGGCGAGGGGGTGCGAGGGGGAAGGGGGTGCGATGCCGTCGAAGCGCATATCCCGCCAGTTCAGCGGGTTTCAGGACGGACGGCGAAGGGGGCAAAGCCGCCCGCGCGGCGTGGGCTGAAGAAAGCCTGAGCCTCCCTCCTCTGCATTGTGCCGGCTGCTGAGTCCAGTCCGCAGTTTCCGTCTCTCCTCAGCAGTCTCCGTCTCTGGCAGCGGCGGAGGGCGGCGAGGCAAGCGCACGGAACAGCCAGTTGTTTAAAATCCTTCTAGAACCGTTTCTAATTCCCCCTTGCGCCGGGGAAGGGAGAGCGGGAGGGGGAGGAGGAGCCGGAGGCTGGTGGGGGGAGGGAGCCAGCGGAGAGGGAGGAGAGAGCAGCCTGTCCTGGTCTCCGCCTGTCAATCACGGCGCGGGAGGTGTGTCCGAGCTCGCGGCGGGCCAATGGCGTGTGTGTGTGGCGGCGTCTCCATGGTGACTGGGCTGTTCCTGGGGAGGCTGTGATGGGTTGACAGGTGCGTGACAGTCGGAGCTCTCTGCAGGCATGTACGGCAAAGGCAAGAGCAACAGCAGCGTCCCGTCCGACAGCCAGGCCAGGGAGAAGTGAGTACAGCCCGCCGGACCGCACAGCCCGACGGGGCGGGGGAGGTGGGCGCGCGGACGCCCCGCGCAAAGTAACTTTCCCGCTTGTGGCAGAGGGGGGGGGCCTCGCAGGAGCTCGCGGGGGAGCACAACCCCGGCGCGGGGGGAAAAAACCAGGAGGGCGGGGGGGGGTGATGCCACAAGTAGGGGTGTAGGCAGGAGGGTGAGTGTGCGTTTGTGTGTGTGTGTGCGCGGCGGCTGCGCGCGCGCGCGGCCGCGTGTGTGGTAAAAAAGTGAAGTGCGCGAGACCCTCCCGGTTCAGGCAGCGGCAGGGGGTAGCGGAGCCTCTTGCGAGGGGGGTGGGGCCGGGGCGCGGGGCGCTTCCCCTCAGCTCGGGCCGCCGGGGAGCGGGCAGGACAAGGCGAGGCGGGACGTGCCCGAGCCCCTCACCCGCCCCGGACGCGGGAGGACTGGCGGGCGGGCGGCGGAAGGTTGTAGCTCTCGGGCTGTGCGAGGGGAGAAAGTGGTTGAAGTCGGCGGTGTAGTGCCTCAAGCCTCGGGAGGCTTAGGGTAGGGATTAGTATTTAGGCTGGGGAGCGTTTCCCCGTGTTTGTGTTTTCCTTTCCCCTCGCTCTGCCCGGGTCGGGCTGTGGGGGGGGGGGAGGATGGGGACGAAGATGGTGTTGGAGTAACTTTGGTAACAAAAGAGTCTGGGGTTGTGTGCTGGTGTAAAGCTTCCGCTGGGGAGGCAGAAAAAGAAGCCTCGTTACGTTGCCTGCTAACTCCACAACACTCAACGCTCTCCCCTCTCTTTATTATTATTATTATTATTATTTAAATCGAGACCTAGTATCTTTCTTCCCCCCTCATTATTTCATACAGCCAGGAACTGTTTCAGCTGGTGCATTCTGGCCTAGGTTTGGCGGTAAAAGGGTACTATATGCTTTTAAATGAGAAAACGACTGCAATAGTTTGCAGGGTTTTTGTTTTCTAAAAAAGAAAAATGTGTGTAGAAAGGGCTGGGGTAGGAAGTGTTCTGAGGCTGAAAGGTGAATTCGGGTTGTTTGTCAGTAAAACTGAACATTTTGTAATGAGGAGAGGAAAAACTTGGACCTGGTTTTCCAGAAGAATTGGGACGTAGCCCTTGTTGGGGAGTGGTGCTGAGGGCAAAAGTAAATGGGTGTTGCTGTGTTTTAAGTCTGTTACAGTGTTAATGAAGGAAAGACACCCCCCACCCCACCCCACCCCCTTACAGGAGAGTTATTACTTCCATTGCAGTACCTTGAGTCACCTGTTATGAAGACACCAAAACTTAAAAAAGTACACAAAGTCTTGTTGTAAACAGTGTTCACCTGATCTGCAAAATTGTAAACAATGCTACACACATTTTTGTGTTCTCTTGTAGTAAGACATCTCATTCTCTTCATCTTGTTGTGTGATTATTTTTTATTGGTCAAAGAGAGTACATTGAAAAGTAGTCTTAACAAATTCAAAGTAAACCATAATTTATAGGGGTTTTTATGTGAGTTTGCTTGTGATTTAAAGTTTTCATTTTGCTCATTGGAAGTTAGTTATAATTACAGTTTTCATTTTCCTCATTGGAAGTAGTAGAACACAGAGGGGAGCTGGTCATGAAGCTCGGTCCTGTTGCAGATAGGAAAATACAGTACCTAATACGGCAAATAGTATCATTCTCAGGAGTACTCCTCCTGTACAGAGGCTTGGTCATTGCACTCGTCACCTTCACAGGCTTAGGGTGAGGTTTCTGAGATCAGGGACCCCCAGCCAGAAAAGGTTTTGGTATACATTGTCTTTAAAAAATGTCGTGGTACATAACTTTGAAGCTTCACTCAGAATGAGAATGTGCTAAACATGACTGGGAAGTTTCCCTCAAGGCAGTTTGTGCTGAACCTTCACCTAGGTTTTCCTTGCTGCAACCTTTTGAAGAAGAGAGTTACTTCCTGATTCCAGAGACAAAGAAGCAGGCCACAGAGACTTAAATCATTTGTCAGATATTTGATTTTGGCATGTCTAAGTCTGTGTGGAGAAAGGGACACAAAAACTAATAGTGTGACTAAAATGTTAAACAAATGGATGAGTTACATAAACTTAAACCAGAGAACCAGTTAAAACAAAGCATTTAGAAACTCTCTCACCCGTTTATGTACATAATACAACAATACATTTCTTGGCCAAAGTTACGTACAGTAGCTGGATTTTTTAGTTGTGATTATTGTATTTCTTCAAGTTTGTAAACTACCGTATTTTTCGCTCTATAACACGCACCCGACCATAACACGCACATAGTTTTTAGAGGAGGAAAATCCGTAGGCATGCCACCCGTAGGCATTTCCTCCATAACACGCACATACATTTCCCATTACTTTCTAGGAGGAAAAAAGCGAGTGTTATGGTGCAAAAAATACGGTATATTGCCGAGTAGGTTGTGTGGGAACAAATGTAAAAGAGGGCCCTGGTGTAGACCTCAGCTGTGTTGATGGTTCTTGGAAAGTTTGTATGCATCTGAGATGCTGTAATGTTTGATACTTTTTTCTACTCTTAACAAAGGCATGCTCTAAGATAGGACACTATGTGAATAACTGTTTAGTTATAGAAGACAAACTAGCTACACTCAACTGTCACCAAGTAATAAGTACCCTTTGAAGTGAAGTTTAGGGAACTGCTAGATGGTGCTATTTGATCTAAATACATTTGTCGCTCCATTCATTACAGCTTGCAGCAAAGGATCTGTATTCCTCTTGTACAGTATGCCTGGTCCTATGCAATATTTTAAACTAATAAATCTGAAAATACTTGAGTGTTATGTCCTCTTGGTTGGGTAAGGATCGTAGTCTAGAATTTGGCAGGGGGGATCGTTAGATGCTTGATTCTTTTGGATATTGCTGTATATGCAATTATATGTACTGTTTTTTCTTTGATAAATCTATAAAGCAATGTTGCTTTTTATTATAGAATTTTTCCACCACTGTACAATTTTAACCCTAGGGATATGGTTCTATTGAGAGCAGTGATATCAAAATAGAGGTGGGAGGGAAGAGAGAAACATCTTTCTGAGCTTTTTATACACTAATGATGTTCTGAACCACAAGCATGATTGGAGGTTAAAAAATTGACCTGAAACATTTAGTTTAGAAACAATTTCTTTTAAATAGTTACTGTATATGTTTTGCTGGAAGAGTATGATGTGGCTATATACTTTGAATGCATTTATCTTTCTGTATGAGTATTTGTAGGCTGTATGTAAACATTACACATGGCTTCAATCCAGGTTCCAATTTTGCATTCTTAATGTCAGTTGACCTAAATGGAATATATATGCTTAAATGGATCCAGGATTACAGAAGGTGAAAGTCAAATTCTATTCATGTTGACTCTGAAATTTTGTTTAATGGGGCTTACGCCCAAGAAGCTGTGTTTAGGTTTGTATGAAGATTTGGGTGCTGGGAATCATGTTTCAAGATACTTGTAAACTGCAATTTATTTACTTCATCAGTTCAGGAAGAAAATTGATCGAAAACCTCTCTTAAATAGTATTCAGAGCATTTATATTACAGTGCTGTTAATATACAATGTAAATACACAAGCGAAGTTCTACAGCAGGAGTGGGCAGTCTGTGATCTTTCAGATGTTGCTGGACTACAGTTGCTGTCATCCCTCAGTTTCTGGGAGTTGGAGACCAATAATGTCTAGAGGGCCACACACAGGTTTCCCATGCCTGTTGTACAGTGTGAGCCTGTGGCACTATAAACCTGATGAAAGTGAAGGTTTATATGTCGGTCAACAAGACTGCGTATGTTTTGGTAGTCCTTAGATTGGAAACAATGGATTTGGCTTTCTGTCCAGTAATTCATTTTGGGAAATATTTGTTTTTCCTATGCTGACTTTGTTTCAGGAAGTAAGTGTATTGAAGACATCAGATGGTGAATTTCTATGTTGGAAAATACTATTTTTCAGCTTTTACAAGTTTTTCTTGTGGTAGATAACTTTTTATTCTTTCTGGCTCTAGATTGCAAGGGTGCCATATGAATGTTTTGATTTGTTTTAAAGAGTCACTTATGCATATAATTTCATATCCTGTATGTAGTTCTACTATGACTATATAAGGAACATTCATTTTGTGAAAAAGAAAATATATAGCTATGTTGAAGGAGAAAAGGTTCACTTTGATGACTAAAGCTACTATTGTAATAATGGCTGTGGACATTTTTCTAAATTTAGTATTTCTCTTTCAACTTCTTTGATAGTAATTTTTAACGGGTGTGTCCCAAAAGATGGGTTAATTTTAATGAGGTGGTAGACTCGACAAGACATTGCTGAAATAAAATAAAATAAAATAAAATCTTCCATTTCTTCTAAAGTAATTTCAGAGGAGTGTGTCAGCAATTGCAAGCTGCCAAATTTGGTCCAATGTAAGAGGCCTTTGGAATAGGTTATATGACTGCTAGTCAAATGAATACTAGTCTTGTCAAGAAGAACACAAAGGCCAGCTTTGTATGTACATATATATCTCGTCTTAATAATCTAAGATATGGGCAAGCCTTGTGCCTGCTGTCCCTTTTCTCCTTCCTTCTTGGTGTGCTGTGATTAGCCCAGGAAGTCTTAGTTAGCTATCATTTCCCATATGGATTCAATTGGGAATTATGGTTGCTAGGATTTGAATAAACCAGGATCATAAACTGTGGTTTGAATTTGATTTAAGATCTTGTCTTTTTTTTGATCCTGGTAAATATAGTTTACATAGATGCTGTAGGAAACTATAGTTAATCAAAGATACTTGAGTCAATGGCAGCATGCTCAAGAAGAGAAGGGGTCGTGTGAGGATGGGATGGTCAGAAGGCTCATGCATATCAAGACTTAATTAGCTGAAATATGTGTGTTTGAACCAGGTTTAATCCTCTGAAAACTGAATTATCTAAAACTGTGATGTGCTGGCTTTGTTGTAATTTTGGTTTTAATGACATTTTTATTAATGTTTTTATGTAAACCATATTGAGCTTTGACAATGGCACTATAAAGCTGAAATAAAGAATAAATGGAGAGTCCGGCAACTTCTTCCCCCTGAACATCTATGTGACTTTGTCTTGTTTTGTGACAAAATGAAGTTGGATCATATAATGAGAGACCCAGTACTTGTTTTGATAAGAGGCCATCCTGGCATGCAAGTATGATGTCTGGAATTTGACCTGTTTTGGAGATGCCTGTTCTTCTGCTGTCTTGAAAGAAAATGCTTTTCTACTTCTTAAAATATAGCTTCTAGAAAAGGGTTGTCAGGAAAATGGGGGGGAGGGGGAATGACTTGAATATATTTCCTGCTTCTGTTGCTAAACAGTTAGAGGTATTTAGCTAGGGCACAGTACAGAACACATGATGTGGTCCCTGCCCAGAGAACTTAGAATTTGCACCGTTGCTGTGAGTTAGGGCTTATTATTTGCACATAGTTTTGAGTTCCTGCTTCTTCTTTTAGAATGATTGTGGATTTAAAAAGATTGTGTGTAGTTTGGCTCTGAATGTTTTCCTCAGAGAATACAGTGAAGCTTAAAGTTTATGTGTGAGAGAATACCAGCAGCTAGTGGTTTCAGAACTCGTGTCATACAGTCTGTTTCTAGTTAGCAGCCTAAGAGGCTCTCTTCTGAATTGACTTAAGTTTTGGGAACTCATATACTGTATGTGTATAACATGGGTTGACTTCTATACCATCCATATGTGCTAGGTTCTAGTATATAGGTGTACTAGCTCTGACTATATTGTAGCAGACAGTTTCTCTTAGCCTTCTTATAGGTAAAGGTAAAGGGACCCCTGACCGTTAGGTCCAGTCGTGGACGACTCTGGGGTTGCGGTCCTCATCTCACTCTCTAGGTCGAGGGAGCCGGCGTTTGTCCGCAGACAGCTTCTGGGTCATGTGGCCAGCATGACTAAGCTGCTTCTGGCGAACCAGAGCAGTGCATGGAAACACTGTTCACCTTCCCGCCGGAGCGGTACCTATTTATCTACTTGCACTTTGACGTGCTTTCGAACTGCTAGGTGGGCAGGAGCTGGGAGCGAGCAACAGGAGCTCACCCCATTGCAGGGATTCGAACCGCTGAGCTTCCAATCGGCAAGCCCTAGGCTCTGTGGTTTAGACCACAGCGCCACCCACGTCTTATAGCCTTCTTATAGCCTTCTTGTAGCCACTTGTAAATAGTGTTCAAAGTATTAAAGATGCCTCTGAGCAGCCTTACAACATAGCTAGCAGAATGTGGAGTGTATTGCATTGGTTAGTTCATAGAGCACAACCCAAAGATGGAGGGCTTTTCTTGATTTCAGAAGCCAGACTACGGAGGTGTTTATATCTATGACCAGCACAACAGATGCCTTTTCAGTGTAGTTCAATTGCTGCTGTTTAATCATAAATAGTTACTACTCTTGTTATAACAATAGTACTGGCTACTTGAGGGTTTACATGACCAAACACTGGGGACAATCTGCTTCACTGTTGTTGATTTTTTTAATGACTGCAAGCCCTTTAACTTGTTATTAGCCTTCTTTGTAATCAAACCTATATTTTAGTGTATGGAGTCCGAAAGTGTCTTACAAAGCCAAAATTAAAGAAATTTAAAATATGCAATATGCTATAACACTTTTGCCTATCTTCGCTTGATACTAGCCATGTAAGATAATAAAACAGTAGGTTAGAGCATTATTTATGAACATGAAAAAGTTGCCAAATTACCTACACAGCCCTCTGTGTGCAGGCTCTTTTGAGTTGGTAAATGTTCTGATACAGAATCAATGACTCGTTAACAAGGCAACTTCATAAGCAGGGCTCTGTATATGGGGGACTCAATGGTGTGCACCAGGACTGCTGGCTTATAACTTTTAAACTATTTTTTGCCACTATACCTGAAGCTGGAAACTAAAAGCATGGTTTTGAATTGGAATATACTCAGTCAAGGTAGCCAAGATGAGGGATACCTTTCTTTGGAAATGACTGTGATGCTAATAAGGAAACCGTTTGCATAAATTTGATAATCTGTGCACAAGTTCCTGGAAATAATACGGCTGAAATCCTAAGTATGCATACTTCAAGGTAAGCCTTGTTGCAATACAAGTAAACAAGATTAGATTTTTGTTGTAAAAGTGCAGATAGAATGTATCGTATTCATGGTCATGTACCTCCATTGGGTCAGTGCATCAGGGACCGTTGAGAGCAGGATTCCTGCATTGCTGGGGATTGGACTAGATGACCCTCGGAGTCCCCTCCAACTCTACAATTCTATGATTCTATGATTAAATAATAGAGATCAGTGAATGAAGAATGGAAGCAGCAAAGTACAGTGGTACTTCGGGTTACAGACGCTTCAGGTTACAGACGCTTCAGGTTACAGACTCCGCTAACCCAGAAATATTACCTTAGGTTAAGAACTTTGCTTCAGGATGAGAACAGAAATTGTGCAGCGGTGGCACCTAAAGTGGTGCTTCAGGTTAAGAACAGTTTCAGGTTAAGAATGGACCTCCAGAACAAATTAAGTTCTTAACCCGAGATACCACTGTACTGGAAAAGTAAGCTTATGTAAAATTAAAAAGTACTTCAAAACAAGTAATGACATTAAAGTAACTTATATGACATGTTGTGAGTCTGTTTACAGTACTAAGGTTAATATGTCAAGCTTACCGTTTTCTATCTGCTAAAGTTCTAGGGAAGATTTTAAGTGTATCTGCAACTCATGTTTAAATATGTGTTTCCATTTCCTATGTTGGTATTTCACCTGTAAAGCAGTGTTAGAAATTAGCCAGGCACCAGGCGTGTTTTGCAACTGGTGCAGGTCCAATGCGACCACGTGGAGAGCTCTGGATGCCAGGTTGGCAACTGGGGAAAGCAAAATGTCACATAGAGAAAGATCTGAAATATTTTCACTGAAGCCTGGATTTGTTTTATTCTGACTGTTTTATCTGATGTTTTAATGTGTTGTATACTGCTTTGAGATTAGTTGTTTGAAATATAAAGCGGTATTGAAATAAATAAGAGCAGCAGCAGCGACACCATTGCAAAAAAAGTGGCACCTAGACATTCCATTGTGGTATCTGTAACCTAGGTTTAAGGTGCTATTTGGTGATTAAATTATATATCTGAGTTTCTAATACTGTTGTAAAGTCTACACTGGCTGGAATGTACATTCAATTTAAATTTTGCTGTACCCAAAGTCTCACATTTACAATGTGGGCATGAGCAGCTCGATGCTACTCTTCAGTATTGTGTGCAAATATTGTCTTGCTGACTGCACAAAGAAGCAGTTCTCCTATACTGTGATAACAGAATGAAAAGTTGAAATTTAAAATTACTTGTCTAAATTCCTCTGCTGCAAAAGATTCTGGTAACACACAGAAATTCCCGATTCTACTCTGTAAAAAAGCTAGAAATTTTACTAGCTGTTCCTGGGGTAGTTGATGGGAAAAATATGGAAGTATTTTTGTTCTAAAATATCTCTTACTAGTCATGTCTTAATGCAAGCAGGTTTATTTGCTTAAAATGGCAACAATACCTCTCTTCTATGTAACTGTGAAAGAAAAACATTCTCCCCTATTTTGCAACGGCCCTTAGAAGCACCCCTCCCCATTTTCACAGCTGCTTTACCCATAAAACCAACTCTGCATAAAAAAACCCTTAAATGGTGAATTGGCTCACTATAATAAAATGAGCGTGTCTTGCAGCATGAACCACAGGTTGTAGATTTGTCCCTGCTAGCATGCTTGTTCCTCAGATTTGAGCTGTGATCCATGAGTCAAACCAGTTTATGTGCAAACGCCTTAAGTTGTTTGCTTTTTTGTCTCCATTCTTCCCTTCATAACGTTTCTATTTTCCATGCCAGTGGGAAAGAGCACCCTTATGCTATTCAAACCTCACTACTTCAACATTGTTTCTTTCTGTATGTGCATATTTTATTATGACAACAGGGAGCAAACTGTTGGTGTTTTTGATTCTTTTCCAGTTTTGTTCTTACTGAAGTTGTTCCAGTTTTGGTTCAGGCCAATACAGTTTAGTTACAAGTTTGCTATATTTCAACCAGCTCAGTTTTTAGTTTCCATTGGGAAATGTGGACATTATTGACACTACACTTGATTAAGGTCAGTTGATGTCATCATGTATAATGTTATTTAGTCTTGATACTCAGGGTTAAACATATTATACAGAGAAGCCTCAGTCAAGACAGAAAAAAATCCATTCTTACAGGATTTTGGAACTGGGGAAATGGAAATAGGAAAGGAACAATTCGAGATGATGGGAGAGTTGTTCCCCAGTTAAACTTCCATTATCATGCACCTACCCACCCACATGTTGTTACCCCTCCCCCTCTTTTTCTATTCCTTATAGCTACCTGTCTCAGAGCATGAACAGAGCGATGCTGTCTGGGTTGTGTGAGACCCTCCAGGCTTAAAGAAGCAGCTTCTAAGGGATTTTGCTTCTTAATAAGCTTCTGTGTATAGTGATCCTTGGTTCAAAGGTTAGAAGGGAAGGCTTTAAGCAACCATCTGCAGAGACTGACCAAGTAGTGCCCCATGGGGAAAAAGCTCAGCGTTGTGACAAATGCGGGACACGTTCTCTTCTAGCCTGTTGAATTGACCTTCAATTTATTACAGTGGATTCATACTTAAAGCAGCATGCTGCTGTCCTGCATGCTGTTTCCCGAACATAAAGATCATCCCTGTTGTATCAGTCTAAAGCTCTGCCTAGTCTACCCCCTTTCTTCACTCACATGCCAACCAGAAGCTCAGGTGTGGAACATGAAAGCAGTAATCATCTGCTCTTCCCCCCAATGACTGGTATTCAGTGGCAAACTCCCTCTGAACCTGCAGAGTCCATATAGTCATAATTAGTAACTCTTGATAGACCTATACTACCTGAATTTATCCATCTTTTTAAAGCCATCTAAGCCAGTGTCAATCCACACAATATGTGGCACTGGTTTCTTTAAATCACATGCTGTGTGAGGAAGTACTTCTGAATCTGCTGTCCATCTATCATTGGGCAGCCCTGAGTTCCAGTAGAATTACACCACACAACATTTTATAAATCTCTATCATTTTATAAACCTCTATCATACTCCATCCCTTATTTTTTTATATTATTCATACAACATATGATTTTGGCATCAGAGTGCTAGATAGGGGACGGAGGTGTGAGACTTTAAGACCAAAGAGGAGAAGATTGTAGTAGTATAGCTGAGTGGCAGCCAAGACATAAACCAGATATTTTGCTGAAGGGAGAGAGCAAGGGCTGTATTTTTGCAGTGCTGCAAATTCCAGACTGAATTTGGGGAAACACAGGTGAGAGAGCAGTCAAAGAACTACAAGCCTGTTCAAATGGACAGGCAGCAACATTGCTGGTGTACAGAAGAGATGGGGAACCTGTGGCCCTCCAGATGTTATTCAACTCCAGCTGCCATAAATGATTGATCATTGACCATGCTGTCTGGGGCTTGTGGGATTCAAAGGACTAGAGGGCCACAGGTTCCCCTGCCCTGATGTTCAGTAAACGGAGAGTGTTTTTCCTTAATAAAAAGCCTTTTTAAAAAAGCTTTGCTTCACAGGTAAGGTGCTCCATTCCCCTTTATACATCCTTTTTTGTTGAGCTCTGCAATATGTGTCTTGAAAGTAATTGACAAGAACTGTACACAGGGTCCCAAACATGCCCAAAGCATCGGTTAATTCTTGAAAATAACAGCATGGAATTCTGGACAAACTTAACTGTATAAAAATCTTCCCATAGATTCGTCATCTTTTTATAGTTTTGTGTGCCAGTGAGAGTGCCTCTATACCATTTTTAAATGCAGAAACTTAATTGTAAATAAGTTTACTTGAATGTATTTTTTTATTTTTTTTGGTAAGCTCAGGTTTAGGACAACTGGATAGATTTGTAATTCTGTGTGTTGGCTCTGTCCATGTTCCTCTTTGTGATTTTTTTATATGGAGAATTTATGTAATTTGATTTAGGAAACAGTGCATGCATCATTTGCTGTTGCTGCAGCATTCTTTTAGTTCACCATGAATTGTTTTTCCATTTAGATTGGACATGCTCATGAATGGTTCTGCATGTTAACACAGTGGGAAATTTGTACACACCACTTCATTCTGGGAAAAGTAATGCTAGTGTCCCTATTATTAAATGGGAATGTTATTGCTTGTTGTTGTGCATGCTGTGTAGATCCAAATGGTCATTGTAAGGATGGAGACCCTCACATTAGGAATGCAGCATGCTGGGAGGAGAGACTTATCCTTTCTCTCGCCAGCCAAGTTCCTGAAGAAAATTTCCCCCTGAGCTCCACAATTTGGAATAGGAAAAAGCTCCCTTTGGTGCTAATGGGAGCTTTGTTCCTATCCTTAATTCCAGTGTATGAGAGTTGCAAGGGTATTTATTGGGATCATGGCTGGGGAGAAAAAGGTTATACCTGTCCTCCCTATATGCCTCCTCAGAGCGTCTCACTCTTGCTCTTAAAACAAAGCTGATGTGATTGCCAATGATGCATTTAGCATCATGTGTAGTTGGCCCTCATTTCCACATTGAAACAACAACGACAAAAAGAATTTGGGAAACATTTGTAATAAATTGGATATCCATTTTATAATTGTGTTAGCTTTTCCCCTCTTCTATCATTTCCTATATTTGTCTAATGCAAATATAGTAGTAATTCCTATGGTTAGTTTCCCAAAAACTGCTTCAGAATCTTTAAAAAGAAACAGAATAATGGGATTATATTGCAATCATCTTGGAAGCAGTTCCCTTGGATTTCATATAATGGTCAGTGTGTAGGGAATCCCAAATTCACTCTTGAGGTTTATTGGCAGAATTAAAAAGGGATGGATGTTTGTAGCACCTCTTTGTTGGTTAGTCCCTGTTTGAATCTGCTATCTCACACAGTTAACTCTTGCCAAAGACTTGCTTTGGGAATTAGGAATGTATTCACTTCGCCACAGGCAACAGTAGAGTGCTGTCCAATCTAATGGATTGAAGCAAGTGTGATCAGAATTGGGTTTTTTGGAGAACAGACAGTTTGAATTGTAATGTTAAGTGCACATCAAAGGAAAAACATGACTTTAGAGCACCTGTGGTGTGTTTTAATGGCAGGTGGAAGGGACAGGAGGACAATAAAAAATTCTTGTGGGAAACAGCATTGTATTGGTTTGCATGTAGATTGTGGGGAGCACATAGTCCTCTTGTATTACACTAATTGGAGGAGCTACAATGGTATTTTGACCCAGTTAAGATGCAAGGAGGTAAGGGTCAAGAATGAACTTGTCTCCCCTTGCTAATTGTGTCTCAGTAGGGGATTTTGTCTCATGGTTGAGAACCGTTGCTCTTGATATATCTAGTTTAAAGTGTATATTATACTAACTAGGTTTTCAGTGGCTTCAGAGTATTAAATATAAATGCACCTAATATGGAAGACTCAGAAGTCATGTCTTCAGTCACTTATCCAGGCAGAATGTGTTCAGAAACATTAGTTTAGGCCTTCTGATGGGATGTGCACTCTGTTAGGCACCCCCAGAGGATTGTGTGTTGAAGCTTGAGCTTCCAGTAAATGCTCCCCCTTGCCACTCTGACCCTGGCTCTTCCACAAAGCTTTCCCCCCATTTCCCAACCCTGAAGAACTGATTTAAATGAGGAATTAATTTCAGTGAAGTAGAATAAATTAATTGGAATAGGAAAAGAGTTCTGACTATATAATACTCTAGGGTTTATATTCACTTTTAATGTGTTCACTATCCCTGTCCCTTTGGAGGAGAATCACTGCCGCTTACTAAAGTCCCCATTAATTTTCTAGCAAGGAGTCAATGTTTTAAACCACAGTGTCTACCATATTACCAGGAACTTATATATAAATCCTGTGTTTGACCTTCTGAATTCCCATTTTTCATGTTGATAGCCGCAAGTATTTAAAAGTGGATGAAGAAGTTAAAAAGTGTAACATAGTTTTGGTAGAATAATGACCGAATAACAATTTGCACATACAGTTAACATGGCATCCTTAGTTTGGTGGAAGCTTTCCACCAAAAGCTTGTATCCTATTTCCACAAGTACCCAACCATTCTAATACAAACAGAGCCATTACTGTGCATGGCATCTCACAGAGCACAAGAGGACAGGTCCCTGCCCAGAGAGGTTAGAATCAGTGGGGAGACAGTCGAGGCTGGGAAGTAGAAGCAGGGTCAAAAGGGAAAGAATGGGTTTATTCAGCTGTACTTATTTAGTCTTAGTTACAGTAGATAATAGACTCTACTGTAATTTTAAATTCTGGTATATATGGAGTGATAAGAATACCATAACCCTGCAGGATCAGTTCAAACAAAGGCCTATATGGTCCAGCATCCTGTTCTCAGGGTGGCCAAGCAGATGCCTTTGGGAAGCCCAGAAGCAGGACATGGGCAGAATTGCACTCTTCCCACATGTGATTCCCAGCAACTAGTATTCAGAGGAATATTGCCTCCAACATTGAGGTAGCATTTGGCTAACATGACTCGCGACTGCTAGGTTTGCTGTATTTAAAAAAGTAAAAACCAGGACACATCTTTAAGACACCCCAAAATTGTGATTTTTGGATTGACTTGCCTAAGATCCAGGACAAAGCACTGCCTTTCAGAAATTCCCCATGGAGGTCAATTCCACCTTTGAAACCTTGTTAATGTCTGGAAAAATCCAGACATATGACATCCCTACTGTTGACAGCGTAATCATCCAGGATAGTATTTGCATAATATTTACAGTACATTTGATGCTTTTTTAATTTAAAGTTTGTGTCTGATGTTATTTCTCTGTATCAGAAACAAACAAGATCCTAACCCAACCACTTACGTTGCTTTAAAATTACCCATCCCACACCCTCAACAAATAATCCTGCCTGTTTATCATTAATGGTGTCTGCGACATAGCATTCGGTCACATATTACAGACTCCCCACCTCCCACCCCAAAAGGTGAACAAATACATGAGAGACAAAATACATGGGGGAAAATTGCATAGGCCCAATTAAAACATTTCATTGAGATTGCCCTGGATTAATTTTATGTAGCCATGCAAGTCTTTGCCATATTGAAGTTCAGTTCTGTATAATATAGGTAGAAGAAATAAAAACTTTGTATTACGTGATATTACAAGCGCAGTCTAAATACTATCTAGGTAAGCCCTCCATTTTTCTGTTACTAGTTCTGTTTCCTCTGGTAACCATTCATGCATTTAAAAGGCCATAGATTGTTTAACGGCTGAAGGCCCTGTTCTTTTGTGTTCAGACTGACAGGGGGGGGGGAATGGTGGTGTTCCATAGATAACCACAATAAGTATGGAAGGATATGGGAATCTGCCTTTCAGAAGTGCACACTACTTAAGTATTTGGACAAAATTAACAATGCACTACTCTCAAACTGCTCATCATGGACAGGATACAAAGAACTGTGACAATAAACCGAATGAACCCAAGGATGATATCTGAGTGGGGTCTCCCTAAATACCCCCCTCACATTTCACATGTTAAACTGCTTTTGGAACTGAAGGAAGAGTCCAAAGTGATGTGTAATAGAATAGTGGGGAAAGGCCTGTGAGCTTCGGGGGCACTTTGGATGCTGGTGAGCCTAAACAGCTCCTTGGATCCTGGCCACTCTTTCCTTTCCAAGTCTACAAGGGGGAATAACAGTGAGCTAAGGGGTAACTACTTCTGCTCAAGTGTGAAATGTACAGCTGGAAGAATGCATTCGGCAGTGAACCAGGGGTAAATTGCCTGTGCAAATGCACCTTACCTAGGTATGAGAGACTCTGAATTTAATTATAGATATCCAGAAGAACCTAGTTTCAATTGTCTGCTTTTGTCATTGCTTATTTAAACAAACTGACATCTTGCATATTGTATATGCTTTGAAACAAAAAAAGTGTGAAATAAGGATTTTTTGAGTGTCTTAACTTTCCTGTATCTTCTATGAGTGCTCCAGATTTGCTGAATTGCTGCTCAGTGACATGTATTGATTTGATTCTCCAGTGACTTCCACCAGAAATAGCAGTGGCACGTTAGAAGAATTCTCATGCCTAAATATTGCTTCTCTTAATAATGATATTAATAAAACTATTAAGCAATATAAATGTGGCCATTTGTAAACCGAATCTTAGATATTCTGTCTGGATTTTTAAAATAATCCAGTGGGATATGAAAAGAAACAAAGGATGGAACTTTCTACACAATTGATCTGTCTTCTCAAATGACATTTCAGAGTTTCAGTGATAATCCTGCAAGTTACTGGTCAGTGTATTCCTGTTTGGGGTAGGTCTCCAAACAATAAAAAGAAACAGAGGAAAAAGCTACTACGAGATGTAAAATTGCTGCTGGGGGGTTAGTCCTACTGCTGGTTGAATTTATGCAAACAGTCCTTAACCTAATTTACAGTTCTGTGGACAAACTGAAAGATAAACTCAACAAAATACCGAGATTTGGCAGTCACAACTAGGAAAAGTATTGCCTTTTTTATTCAGCATGAGATACAAAGGGGCCCTCATGTATACATGAGGTGGCTTCCACTCATTTGTTTGACCGTGTGCTATAGTATAGAAAACAATGAAACTAATCAAAAGATGTTTTCCTACCTGTGTGGAAACAGGGATAGAATCTGTATATTAAAAGGTGAAAGCTCTATATCATCTGAAGGGAAACCATAGTATCTATATTTTGTGGCAATGAAGAAGCCCATCTGCTAGCACTCACATAAGCATTTGCGGAACAATGCTAGTGGCTATAATTCTCTGGCTCCAACCCATTGTGCTTTCTTATGCTGTCCCTGCAACAGAAATGCAAGCTTGAGGGGAAGATACATGCACACTGCACAAATGAAAAACAAATGCATTATACAGACATGCCATAGAAGTAACTTTAAAGAGCTAGAGTGCAATATCTGGAAGAGATGAAGTAACAGTAACAGCATAACAGAGATTAGAGAAGTAGGACAGTAGAAGGAGAATTGTGCTAGGAATGCAAAAGTGTTCCCAAAGTAATGTTACTTTTAAATTTGAAATAAAGTATGAAATACTTTCAGCATCACTCATAACCTTAAATGCATTTGTTAAGATTGTGTTTTTTAAAGGATGTTTTGATTTCAGTTTGAGTTCAGTTTTAATTTTATACAGTTTTTGAAAGAAAGTGACAACACAGTAAAAATTGTAAGAGGCATGCAATTTTAGTAAGTTGGAAAATAATTGGGAAGTGACATCTTAAAATGTGTTACTTAATTGATTAAAAGACAGAATAAAAGTCAGTGTGTATCTCCAGTCAGTTGTATTGGTTGTAATAGTATATTTTTCAAGCCTTGCAAAATATCCCCCCCTAAGAGGCTCATAATCTGCAACTGCTTGATTTAGTTGCAGAGATGTAAAGGTTCAGGGGAGGGAGTTTTTAAAAATTTGCTAAACTAGTTTTCTTTCCTGTTGATATCCCCCTTATTTTTTTCAGTGGATAGATTGGAAAGCTTCAAGGAAATCTCAGTGTCCCAATTTTTTAGAGAGACTCTGGGAATTATGAAAGCCATTCTGGCTTTTGGTTTGATCCTGAAATGTCCCTATCCTCCCCCCCCGCTGCCAGCACTGCCACCAAGCTTGGGGAGAAGAATGAGCTGGTGCTTGTCCCAAGCAATGACTATGGCAGCAGCTGTGGCTGCAAAGGAGAATCCCTGTTGCCTCTGCTGCCTCCTCCCTTGGGTAGCTTGTAGCAGCTTCCAAAGAGCGGAAGAGGAGAGGCTGTCGCTGCGAAGGCCCAGCCTCACGTGATGCGCTGGCTCCAAGGGGCAGGAAGAAAGCGGGAGCAGAGTGCGAGTCTTATTTTTTTATATTTTTAATGCTTTGTGTATCTGCTTCTAATTTTGCCCCTTTTAAAAATTTGTTTATTGGTGTGTGTTTTTCTTTTTGTAAATCTACCAAAGAATAAAATAAAATAAAATGGGATTAAGGGGTTTTCTCAGGATGGTGGAGAGTGTGTGTGCCCCATTGGTGTAGTGGTGGCGGCACTCGCCCTTCTGATAGGAAATGACCTGGGGGAGGTGCCAAAAATGGGAGGTCGAGGAGGGTCCGTTGGAGAGTGAGAAATCATCTGAGGAATATTGGAGAGTATGCGGATGTGTTTTCTCAGTTAACTTGTTTCTGATGCAACATGGTCAAATAATATTATTGCACAGCTAATTTGTGCTGCTGCAAATAACTTGTATCCAATATATTAAATATTAAATCCATTGTTAGCCATACTCAAAGTATACTCATTGAAATCAGTAATACGCACAGGTCTTTTGCCTGCGCACTCCGCATGATTGCCATGAACTATGATTAAACCTAGAAGTCTCTAATTAACCATAGGTTGCCATTTCATCCAAATTGGTTAACTATGGTTACTAATTTTAGAACAAAACAAGATATTAAATTATAATTTGAAGTTGGTTTAACTTCCTTGTTTGCTCCAAAGCTGGTAAGCATGGTTTCCTAGTTCAGATGGAATGGGAAACTTGTTAGTGACATATTGCTCTAAATCACAGCTTGTTTGAATGGGCTGAGTAAGCAGAGATGATAGTCTTTACTGGTCCATGGATGGAAACTATGTTCAAATGTTACAGAAGATATTCAGGCATTTGGTGCAGGAGTTGAATCATGGAAAATAATCTGATGAATGGTTGGAAGTGCATATACAAAATCTTAAATTTTGTACATGTTGGTAGTAAGCAACTGAACAGAATATTCCACTGTATGGAAACCTTCAATTTAATGAAGTCCACAAAGCTCAAATGAATGAGCATCAGGCATTCTGAATCTTTCAGACACTGATAAAGAGAAATCTGAGTTATGCTAGTATTTTTGAAAAAGTGTATACGGAGAAGGAGTATGATATAAATACAGTAAATATGGTTTTAGGATAACCAATTTTCACTACAGTTACTGTGGATACTGGTTACTAAAAAGGTGCACAGGGCAGGCTTCAACTCCCATGGAGTTCTTATGGAGCTTCCTTCCAAGTATACGTGCACAAAATTGTGCTGGTGATAGGTTGTTAAGAAGTTCAATGCTATGTTCATAAAGTGTAGCCTAATAAGCAAATTGATTCCAAATTGCTTGCAGCACCAGATAAAAACTTACTTGTTCACCTGGTATTTGGAAGTATCTTTTTGTTCATGGTCTTTAGTTTAATTACTGACCGCTGCAAACTTGTATTATTATTTTTTATAAAAGCTTGACTTCTCTGGTAGTGGTCTTTATTTTTTAATTGTGTTTCTGTTCATTGGGGGCATCCATTGTTTTGTTTTTTAAATATCATTTGCATACCATCCTGGGATCTGAAATGCGTGAAGGACAGTCTAAAAGTTCAATAAATGAAAAACAAACTTAATTTTCTTTTATATTGTACTGATAACTGGCCTTTGCCATGCTTTGCATTCATTAAAGATCATTATTTTTCTCAAGTTCACAAGTCACATTTATGTCCGTTCATGACTTTAGTGGTTTTAAATCTCTTAAATGATCTTTTGAGATATTTGCAACATATGTACATTTTAGGTAAGAGTCTTAACATTTCGTTGGTTATGACAAAATGTGAGCATTAAGTACCGTATTTTTCGCTCTATAAGACGCACCAGACCACAAGACACACCTAGTTTTTGGAGGAGGAAAACAAGAAAAAAAATATTCTGAATCTCAGAAGCCAGAACAGAAAGAGGGATCGCTAGGCAGTGAAAGCAGCAATCCCTCTTGCTGTTCTGGCTTCTGGGATAGCTGCGCAGCCTGCATTCGCTCCATAAGACGCACACACATTTCCCCTTACTTTTTAGGAGGGAAAAAGTGAGTCTTATAGAGCAAAAAATACGGTAATTACAGTGGTACCTCAGGTTACATACGCTTCAGGTTACACACTCCGCTAACCCAAAAATAGTGCTTCAGGTTAAGAACTTTGCTTCAGGATAAGAACAGAAATTGGGCTCCGGCGGCGTGGCAGCAGCAGGAGGCCCCATTAGCTAAAGTGGTGCTTCAGGTTAAGAACAGTTTCAGGTTAAGTACGGACCTCTGGAACTAATTAAGTACTTAACCCGAGGTACCACTGTACAGGCTTTCTAACCTGATTTGCTAAAACCTCAACTTTCCCAATTCTACTGATGAAATCTATTTGCAAGTGGCTGAAATGAATAGCAACTGCTTAAAATATCTCATTTAAGAGAGAGGTCATTTAGCATCACTATAAGCCTTGCATTGAGAGAGGTGCAAAGAGACTTCGATTGGTGTAATTCCCAGGTCTACGGGAACAAGATGAGCTTATGTTCTTGAACTTTCTAAGCAGCAGTAGATTTCTATCATATATGTATCCTGCCCTTCCTCTAATGAACTTAGAGCAGGGCTTTGGACACTCAGCAACCCTCTATGCCAATTAGTCTGAGAGAAGCTGATATGTCCAAGGCCAACTTGCGAGCAGTGTAACTTGGAATAAATGTAAGTCTAGATTTGCTGCATCCAAATCTAATGTACCTCAACTGCACTACATACTCCCAGTGCTGCTAGTGAAAGAGAGCTAGCAAACTGCCCACTGTTACTTCTGTTTTAGCATGTGAGCAAGAGCCAGTGAAGAAAATGTGTTCATATAGTTCACTTGTGTGCATTTTCTTACCATCTTAGATAGACCCATTGAAATTAATCTGGGAGTATGGCATCCAGTCTAATATATCATTTAATAGGATAGAAAGGGGAATACTTCCATGTACTGGTTTCTGGATTGTCTCATACTCTTGTCTGCTACCAGAAAGGGTAGTGTTAAGGAGAAATTATTGAATTACTGCAGTTCTTGACCTTTTATAAGGATATAAGGTTTTTGCTCAGATCTCTTGCATTATATTATGTACAGAAAATGGCTTGAGTGTCTGATGTGGTGCCAGTTCCAATTTTCCATTTCTGCTCCTTATCCTAGCTCCCAGAGCCAGCCTGTAGATCTGTGTTGATGCAGTGAATGAGAACTTTGTTACAGTGGCAAATCCAAATTCATCTATTTGTATACATGATGGCTGACTATTGGGGGAGTATTGATTATGAGTAAGGGCCTTTCTACACAATTATTTTTACACAATAAAAGTAATGTTGCCACTTTCTCCAAGAAAATGAAGCATCTTGCCCAGGAGGTCTGCCTTTTAGCAGGATATGCCATTTTTTCATTACTGAATGCCAATGTTTTCTTGTTGCTGTGGAAAATGATTGCTGAACCAATTGCTTTGAGGGATGTGGTAGGGCAAATGTCACCAAAGCCTATGATTATATTGTAGTAAGTGAAAGATGTATGACCCCTTTCAGCCTCTAGGAAACGTACTGTCCTGTTCACAACAGTTGTTGCAAACCATGTCCATGATATTCCACTATGCAAGTTGTCTTTGTTCATATGAGTGCATTCCTGAAAGAGGTAGGAACTGATGTGGTAGTATGGTGCAAATTCAGCTTGAGGTTTTGTCAGTTTCTGAGTTTCATGTAGACCCAAAGTAGAATAGATAATAATTATCTAGACTTCAATGACAGGCTTTATATATACTAGGGATGGGGAACTTACGGCTCTTCAGACAGTGTTGGAATCTAGCTCCCATCTTGTTCTGCAAGCATTGGTCAGGAAAGATGGGAGTTCAGTTCAAAAAGGTATAGAGAACTGCACCAAGTAATTATCTTATAAGCTCACGAGAAATTGATTTTGAAAGGTATGTAACCAGGAAAAGCAGTTCAGTTTGGGGTGAATTATTTATTCATTATATATGTAGAGTGCCCACCCCAACAACTAAATCCAGAAGTTAGGTGGAAGGGAAGCTATTCTGCTGGATGTGAAATAATCCGGTCTGTGGACACTGAATAACCTCCATTGTTCTAAATAAAATTCAGAAGACTTCTACCCAGGTACTGACCAGGCCAACCTTTTTTTTCGTTTTGCTTATGAGATCTGACAAGATCAGCCCTTGTGGTTTTATTTGTATTCTTGGAAGCCTTAGGGAGAGAAATAACTGGAGCAGCAATGAAATCTAACCTTGCTATATAACATAACCAAAGACATATCAGTAGGCCACTGGAAAAACAGCCATGTATGACAGTGAATATCTAAAGGGTAAAGGGACCGCTGACCATTAGGTCCAGTCGCGGACGACTCTGGGGTTGCTGCACTCATCTCGCTTTACTGGCCGAGGGAGCTGGTGTACAGCTTCCAGGTCATGTGGCCAGCATGACTAAGCCGCTTCTGGCGAACCAGAGCAGCACACGGAAACACCATTTGCCTTCCCACCTATTTATCTACTTGCACTTTGATGTGCTTTTGAATTTCTAGTGAATATCTAGCTCATTGTAAATAAATTCTGGAAAATGTATTGTATCAAGAGGTAAAATTGTTATTAGCAAGTAGTTTTAAGTGTCTAGAAGTGTCTGCAATTGTTTGTTTTCAATAGTAATTTGGGAAACTTATGTACAGTGGTACCTCAGGTTAAGTACTTTATTTGTTCTGGAGGTCCGTATTTAACCTGAAACTGCTCTTAACCTGAAGCACCACTTTAGCTAATGGGGCCTCCTGCTGCTGCTGTGCCGCTGGAGCACAATTTCTGTTCTCATCCTGAAGCAAAGTTCTTAACCTGAAGCACTATTTCTGGGTTAGCGGAGTCTGTAAACTGAAGCGTATGTAACCTGAAGCGTATGTAACCCAAGGTACCACTGTGTGTAACTCAGCCTTGTAAATGAGCCCACAAAAGTTACTAGTCTGAAGATTTGTTTAGTAGCTTGTTGGCAAGCTAGTAAGAAAAACTTCCTTCTTTCAACACACTAGCCGGAAAAGAGGGATTCCTACATCACTATTTTACCAGCTCACCCACTTATATTCCTGTTTTCCTTTCCCCTCTCCAGAAGCTGCTATTTGCCTTGTGGTAGGACACATGGTGGTACTGCATGATCATTTAAATTAGGTTAATGGGCAGGAGAATGAGTTGAAACTCCCATCTTCCCCAACTGCCATAGCCACCATCCATTCTAGGAGGTCCTCAGCTGCTTTATTATGTGTGCTTTTTTGCTGAGAGGGTTTCCCACCACACCATACATTTAAAGCAGCATCATACAGCATCACAAGAACTACAGTTCACAGAGTTCCTTGTGAAAAGGGATTGACTATTAAACCACTCTGGAAATTGTAGGTCTTTGTGGGGGAATGGGGGTCTCCCAATAACTTGCAGTACTGTTGTTAGCAAGCTACAGTTCCCTGTATTCTTTGAGGGAAAACATGACTGTTTAAAGTGATATGATGGATCAGATATATGAATGTGATCCTTGGTGTTCTACTTTAAAATTGCCTATATTTGAATTGGTACAAGCTTCTTTAAGCACATACAACTTGCGTTGTTAACCTTTCAGTTGGAGACTACACCAGACAGTTGTGGTGACTGATGGGATTGTTAGAAATATGTGTGTGTTTTTAATACCTGTTTTGGTTCTGGTGGCTTACTGTTACAGAACAAACAAACATTAAAATGCTATTTGTCTAATAGTTTTCTTTCTAATCATAAGGAAACTGGAAACGAGAGAGATGCCCCAGGGCCATTGCAGTTTCCAAAATAATACCATAAAAACTAACCTAGTAGCAATTTTCTTTTTAATTGATTTACTTATCAATTATCTCCTTGATTTTCATTTTGAAAATACACAAACTGTTACAAGCCAAAGGTTGCAGAACTCGTGACTATTTAATTGGGATATATGATGTATATATCAGAAATATATAGAAGCATCTGTTGGAGTTAACTGCAAAAATGTGACAAAGATTTATGAACTGGAAAATAAACTTTGGACAAGCATAGAAGATGAAATATGGGCAAGTATATGGATTGTGTGGATTTAAAATAAATTAATATACTGATGGTATTTAATCCCATCAAAGATTGCTAAATAAGATCACAAACGTAAATTCATTACATTGTTGCCTAGGTTATTATCTTGTCTATTGATAAAGGGCTACCCATAGGACACAGTCATACAGGCTGTAATCCATGCAGATTTCAGACCCATGGTTTGAAGTTGAATTGTTTTGAACAAGCCATAGTTAAGATTAGCCACAGTTTGTAGGACTTGAATAACATGACAAGCTGTGGTTAATTTTAAAAAAATATGGAAGTGAAAGCTTCACAACTCCTTATGATTGCATAAGAAAAAGGAACAAGGCGAGGGAGGGGGCATGCAAGCCCAGAGTTAGTTGCAAAGTCTAATTTCTGTGACCATAATATATTTTTCAATTTGACACCCAGACACAGCCATAATGGGGCATATTATTTTAAGTGCTTGAGCACATGACGACTGTGATGGTCATAGGGTATATACCCTGAATACAGAGATGTAAGGGAAATAGTTGTTTACTATGTAAAGTCAAAAGACAAGAGGTAGATTTATGCCAAAATATATTGGACAGTCTTTCAGATGCCACAAGACTTAATTGTTGGTGTTGCTTTGAAAAAACGAATGTATCTCGTTACCTTCTGGAATGTAACAACTAAATATTACATGCAGTGGTGTTTAAAGACATGGTCTGGTGATAAAGCAGCTGGCAAACTGAACATAAGAGCGGGTGGTTTGCATGCATTTTGAAGCATGCTTTCATAGGTTAAGCTTTCATAGGTTAAGCATGCAATTTAAAAATTGAGAAGATTAATTTGTGAACCCGATCACAGTGAGTCTGAGGTTGCTGGGGTGGGGGCACAGGAAGCAATAAGCGACGTGGCATTTTTGAGATTGGAGTGGCCACAGTTTTATTGAGTACAGATGTCAGGAGGCCTAGGAATTGGGTATGTATCCCAACCATCCCGATTGCTGGCTGATGATTTCATCAGGGTGAAACCTGGGTTAAGGATCAACATATGATGCACATCATATATGGGTGATTCCTCCAGGATGCCATTGGGGAGTTCTATGGCTCATTGTCTGCCCCCCATCTGGACATACAGACAGAATCCTTCCCCTTGGAGATGGGATTTAAATATGGGTTTCTGTGGTTCTGTTACAGCAACATTTAATCTCTAGAGTGCTGTGGCTTTCCTATTTTTGCTTCTAGAAGTCAAGTAATAGAAATTGAAGTGTTTTGAGCAGAAAACTTTTCAAAAACTTTTTAAAAAAACAGTCTAGACTTGCATGGCCAGAGGTATTTGATATTGCCCATATAAAATCTTAGTAATACTCAGAGTGGACCCATTGAAAACCAGTCGCCTTAAGTAACTTAAATTCCTCCAATTTCTGACTTCAGCATCTCATAACTAAAACGTTCATGCTTTGGATTCTTCCCACATTTATATGCACTTTGGTGCAGCATTTCCTTCTGCCAAAGAAACAAACAGGTATTGTTTTAGTTGCAGATAAACAACCGCAAAGTACGGTAGGTGTAATGGCATTCACTCATCCTTTCTCCCCCCCAACCCCCCTTCTCCTCAACTGTTGAAAGTGATTATAATCTCCTTGAGGGAGGGGACCTTTTTTCTATGTTATTGTGTGCCACTACCAATCAGTTTATATAATATAAAGTGTATAGTACCTTACTAATGTTATATAGGTGAGGAATTATAATACTAATCAGCTTGTCTGCTTGGCCAACAAAGCTCTCTTGGGTATTTGTACTTCTACTGCATGTACATTAATAGATCTTTGTGTCCCCAGTATTGTATAAAACAGGCTTCCTCAACCTCGGCCCTCCAGATGTTTTTGGCCTACAACTCCCATGATCCCTAGCTAGCAGGACCGGTGGTCAGGGATGCTGGGAATTGTAGTCTCAAAAACATCTGGAGGGCCGAGGTTGAGGAAGCCTGGTATAGAATGATACAGGCCTTGATGCAGTGGCTAATATTCAGCTATTCAGTTATTTGTTGCTGTTGAGTTCATTTTTCTGCTTAAAGTCCTTTACCTCATGCTCAATTATCAAATGATCGCTTAAAAAATAGCTTAAAGTGTTTGGTGCATATGGCATCATAATAAAAGGATATGGTTTTTAGAGAGCTAATCTTTAGCCAAGTAGGTGGTATGGTTAGAGCTGGGAGCATACCATCAGAACTTGTAAGGAGTGGTTGTATAGCTTCTTAGGCATGCTGACAGATAGTTGAAAAGTACCAAAACTGAAATTTCTCATTAAAAACTTCTGTTGAAATTTGAAGCCCAAATATTTTCTTGATACTGTATTCTCAAAATATATTTTTGTACGCATTAAATTGCCCAATTATTTTTGGTTTCTGAGAGCAACAATATCAGATTGCCATGTCATAGTGCTTTGTAGCGTTTGTCAGTACAGTATTGGTAGCAGATACACAGTGGCAGTGTGTAATCATTGTGCTTGTCATTGCAAGAAAGGAGTCATACTCTGGCAGGGTGTGTGTGTGTGTGTGTGTGTGTGTGAGAGAGAGAGAGAGAGAGAGAGAGAGAGAGAGAGAGAGAAATGAATCCAGACCTGGAACTACAGGCAGAATCCAGACCTGGAACTACAGGCAGAGACAGGCTAATACTCCTCCTTCAGAGGCATGTGGGCTTCACTCTGCAACCAGAAAGTGCACTGAGCTTCTGCGCCCTCCAGCTCTGAGTAAGGGCTTGTTTTCTGAACCTCCTCCCCAGCTCTAGGCTGGGAGCTGGAAATTAGAGAAGATTCCGCCTGACCCTCTGCATTTAAGTTTTAAGACAAAGTTAGGGACAACACCCTGGTCCCTTGGAAAAGGGATTTCACAACCAATTTCTAATTGAATTCTCATTCAAACTTTGGCAGATTTCTGAATATTAATAGAAGATACAAAATCAATTCCTTTAAACCTTTCCTTTTGATATATTGTGATTTCTAAGGTCGTTGTGTTAAGATTTCTCATCATGGAATGACTTTCATATCTGATAATGCTTATGGATCATGTCTAACTACCGTTGGACATTTACCAAATTAATGGGATTTGTTTTATTTTGCTATTTTTATAATATCAGAACTAATAAATCATATCCTTGTTTTGCTTGTGTGGTTTTTTTGTTTTGTTACCTGGACTTGTTTTCAGCTGTTTATCTGCATGCAAAGAACTTCCCCTGTATCCTTGATTCTTGGTTTGCTTTTATTTGGTTAATTCACTAGAACATCATGCTGTTCTGGTCACTAAAATACAGCAGTATTTTAGCCATCTTGTACTCCATGTTTCTAAATTTGTTTTTACTTTTCAAGCAAGCTTATTAGTGTGAAGTAGTTGCTGACTTTGGTGCATGCATTGTAAGTGTATTTTCTCCCTACTCCCCTACCCCAACTATATGAGCTCTTACCTGGTGTTGGAAGTAGATACAAATAGTTGAAATCACATCCAGATAAGACTGAGGCAATCATACCTGGTAAGCGTTGTGAATTAGAGGCTGATATCTACTGAACATTTCACCTAGCTTCCCAGATCTTACATTATTTGAGTGCTCCTGTATCTGTTACTACCATTGTACCTCTAAATCTAGGGCCAGGAATACTCCCATTCATTTTCAGCATGTGAGAAGGTTGCATTTTTTCTGACAGATGCATATCTAGTAGTGGTTTGCTTTTTGGCTTGAATCTAGGCTACTGCATTTATGTAGTGTTCTTTACTTCTTTTCAAAAACTTTACTTAATGCAGAATGTGATGGAAGCACCTTCTGATAGCAGAGGGTTGTAGAGAACAAACCATGCTATTGCACAAAAGCCTTTTTCCAGGATCAATAGACTAGGAGTTGCTGCCTTCTTTCAATTTGATGTTCTCAGAACTGCACAAACCATTATTTGGACCCAAGTCCTAATCATAAGAACCCATATTGGTGGCTGTCCCACAACTGTGGAACTATTTTGCACCAAGACTCCTCAAGGTCAGACCCTGATCATTTCACTGAAAGTGCTGTGATCTGTTTTGTTTAGGTTATCCTAAATAGGCTTACCTAATATGTGGTGGTCACATAGTATTAGCATGAGTATGTTAGAAATAATAAATCAGTTTTGTATGAGTGTATTGTCTGCTTCATACTCTGTGCAGTGCATGATTTCTCCTACACAGGGATTAATCCCAGTGTAAAAAATTGTGCTGTCTTAAAATAGAAAGAGGAAGCTAAAACATTCCTCAAGCCTCTACCATCTCATAATGTGAATAGCTGTGGCTTTAGAGATCTGCCTTCAGAGGAGAAAATGTTTTGTGTTCCCTAATAATCAGTTTAGACAGTACAAGGACCAGACATCCATGTGAAGCTTACGACAATTCTCAGAACAATGGGTGACTTTCCTGATGACAATCCGGAGAGTTTTCTAGGAGTGGCCCCGGCACTCCTATTTTGTCCCCCATCCCACCTTAGTCTGCAATTTTTTAGAGTACTGCAAAAAAGGTGGAATAAAAATTATAAGAAATTAAAAATTATCATGTTTTTCCTGTATTCGGTTTGAATTTGAAACATCTTCAAGAAAAGAACTGACATTGTACTGACATCATAATGTATTTGTTCAGTCGGTTTCTGAGCCACTCAGCAATATCAACTTTGGCTCAAGTCAGTGTATGCATGACTACAGCATGACCACAAAGTGGGTTGAGCTGCTGGCAATGTCAGAGGCCAACAAGGAGGGGGAGAGAGGCTGGTGCGTGAGAGGGATGTGCAGGCAGGCAGCCTAGGCTTACTGTAGAGGCTTGATAAGGCCTCAGGGGAGAAGGAAGGAGTGGCTTTGGCGAGGGGGGGGTGGCCATGGGGAGTAAGGGGAGGGGTGGCCTAGGTGAACGGGGTTGTTGCCTAGGTGCACTTGGCAAGCGAAGCAAGCAGAGGCTCAGGTCCTAGTACAGTGTTTCTCAAACTTGGGTCTTCAGCTGTTTGTTGGACTACATCTCCCATCATCCCTGACCACTGGTTCCATTTCTCACTTGCACACCTGCAAAGCATGGAGGAGGGAATAGGCAACTAACATGCCTGATTTATCAGCCTGTTAATTGGGCAAGTTAAGAGTTGTAGTCCAACAACAGCTGGAGACCCAAGTTTGAGAAACACTACCCTAGTACAATAATAAAAACATAGTAAAATCTGGATAGGAAGCCTTTTTCTGTACAAGGAAGCCATCAATTCTTCCTTTCTTTACCATTCTTTACTAGAATGGAAATGTTCAAATAAGAGAACAAAATCTCTGCTTTTCTCTAAACTATTCAGCTTTCTCCTCTTTCTGTTATGTGGGAACCTAAGGATTAGTTTGCTAAGCCAAAATTTCTCACTGGAAATTATGGAACTCCTCAAACCTGATTGTGTCAACATTGCCACCTATGGCAAAGCATGTGGCTAATTCTTTATTTTTATGTTTTCTTCCCTCCCCCATTGTCAGCGCATATTCTCTTAAGAGTCCTTGGATTTTATTTTTATCTCTAGGTGCTGGCATATCTCTAGCTGCCTAATTTATTGGTTTTTCCTGTGCCACTGTTTGTACATCAGTGCTTTCTCATGCGTTTCTGTAACTGAGCTCAGGTGTGAATTCAGTCAGCTATGTTCATGGTTGTGTAATGTTGATGTCTGTTTATGGAACAGGGAACGTAATGCTAGGTTCTAGAAGCTTAAACTGTGATGTTGCCAGAGACCAATTGCAGTTTAGTTTTTTCTCTTGACGATGCCTTCCTCTAAAGCCCAATGGACTTCTGAAGTGTCAAGGGCTACTTGCTATCATACTGGATAGGCCCTCCAATTTCTGACTGTTTTTGACTTCAGTGTCTCATAACTAAAACGTTCACTCTTTGGATTCTTCCCACATTTATATGCACAGATCAAGGTTCAAATAGGACCCTGTTTTTGTTATTATGTGTGTTGATATGGTTGTTTGGTTCCAAATGACATTAGTTGTCCTTCCACGTTTTTCACTAGACATAGTTTGGAGAAGGCAGACTTCAGCCATATATGATAGTTCATATATCTGCCAGAATTGGTCATAAAACGGCAGGATGAGGTCAGGGGATGGAGCTTCACAGAATAGGGCATAATCTCTAGAAAACGCTTTTGAACTAGTGTACAGCTATTGCTTAAATGTGCCTTGCCATAGTCAACACATAATATATGACCAGTAGAGATCAATCTAACACCATCCCTCTACAACTGTGACACTAGAGTTAAGTAAAAATTAAAAGTGCATGCAGAGCAGATAAGAGGATAGCAATCTTTGGGTCATCGGGAGTGTTGGGGGGGGTAGTTTAATCTTTCCCACCAATGCTTCCATTCCTGTAGACAGCAATCTTGGCTGCATGTGGGAGGAAATGTTAAAATGTGTAGTGAGATGGTGCAGAGATCACGTGTGCCTGACTGTAGCTATTGACCCACTGTCCACCACTGCCTGTGTCCCTCGGGGCCAAAAGGATTCCCCATTCCTGCTTTAAACCATGATGGGATTGAGGAAGTTCAGGTTGGGGTTAGTAGAATATGTAAAGGAGATTGTGGATATTACTATCATTCCTTATTTCATTTTCTCTTATTATTTTCAGGGGAGTAGTTGAGAGTTGGAAGGCTGCCAGTTCCTGAACCCCTAGTGAACATATGTCACAGTTATTGAGACAGAAGTTTATTCCTTAATGAGAAAGACATGTTCGTTAAAAAGCAAAACGTGCCCCAAAGTGGGAAGCCGCTTTGTAGCAGTTGCCCAGAAAAGACTGTATACTCTGCTGTTTTTAAGTAAATAGATATGCTGAGTGGTTTCAACTAACTTTCACTCAGAGTAAACCCACTGAAATTCATGGATCAAACCCATTTAGGAACTCCTTTCACACCACCTTGGATATAAATGTACTAAACAAATGCCGTATTTAAAAACTTGGTGGTGAAGGGTGTATGTTTGCAGGGAAGATAGTAAGAAAGGTCAAAATGATTGGTACATCAAAAGAAATTAATCCAAGATGTAGCTGGTTTCACCCTGAAAATAATTCCTTCCTTCATAGTCAGTTTTAGACACATCCCACTTTAATAAAAACATAAATAAATATTAGAAAAATATTGTTTCCTCACTATTTCAGATGAGCAGCAAAACCAGGGCTCCCACAATAAGAATTTCAGCATGATTGATTATGCTCATTAATTTCAATGGGTCTACTCTGAGTGAAATTAGCTATATTCCACCCAATCTGCAGTTCCACTGACGTTGTTTGATCAAGCTGCACATTATGTTTGCTTGATAACTCAGAAAGGGGGGGGGGGAGTCTTTTGTGTTGTAGCCAGTGGTGATTGTTGGCTCTGGATAAATGTAGGTCATTCTCCTGCTCGCCTCTAGAGACCTGCCCAAGGAAGTAGTAGGCTCTTTATTCTTTTATGTTGTGTGTATTCTTGCTCGCATGTAAGCATGCCAGACTATTATTTATTCTGTCCCCCCCCAATACAATTTATATACTGCTTGATTGTAAAGGGGGGGCAGGCTCGAATACTACATTCCCCCAGTCTCAAATCCCCTGGCAGGGTGAGGGGAACGATAGAAGAAGAAGGAAGATGAAGTATATAAGCCAAAGAGGAATGGGTTACTCAGTTCTCACTTGCACACCTGTAAAGCATGGAGGAGGGAATAGGCAACTGACATGCCTGATTTATCAGCCTGTTAATTGGGCAAGTTAAGAGTTAATAGTTGTGAAAGTGACTTTCTCTAAAGCACATACCAATATAGTTCAGTGGAATTGGTACTGAACCAAGAGATGTGGTATATCTATGTGTGCTTTAGCTCGGTGGTGATATCTAGTCAGAGGGGAAGGAGAAATAGGACAAGGGAGGAGAATTGGATCCTGGGGAGGAGCCCAGCAGTCTTGAAGCTGCTGATCTAGATGTGTCCTAATGCATTGTCCTGCCTTGGATGCCCCAACCACCATACAATATTAGAGCCCCCTGACTTGACAGTGGCACCAAATCCTGTCATTGAAGTGCTCCCTGCTCCCGGGAAGGCACCTAAGGCTAGATTGGAAAGTGAGCTGGCCAGGTCAACTCTGCCTCCATCATAAATAGTTTTCAGATCCTCTTGGATTCTTTTTTAGAAATACAGAGCATCCTCAGTATTTCTTATCCCCTTATTTGATGATGTGGTATCCTATTTAATTTTAATTTATGACACTATTAACTAAAGTGGTTTATTCTTTGTTAGTGTTTGAAGCTCTTTGGTGTCCTTCCCAGTGTTGGCTTGAGTGCACTAGGAATATCCTTTATCAGAGTCAGTTTTCAGGCTGGATTCATCAGCATCCCATGTCCTTATTTGTATTCACAGCCTTAGGTATGTATGTTGCTCTTCCTGGCTTTCAGTTAATGGCTCTTACTTAATGTTGTCTGATGAGCATCTCTTATTCAGTAAATCAGTCCTTGAAAATATATTTGTATTGTAGTATTTTTAGGTATTGAATAATAGATAGACCTGAATCACCAAAGTTTTATCCCTCTTTAAAAACTGCATGAAACTGTGTCTTAGTTTTGTGGGAACAAAATTTAAAGCTGAAGGAGGCAAGAATAAATGCACAAACTTAGCAAGATTCTAGTAGCTGTATAGCTGGAAAAACTAGTTTTTTGTTTGTTTGAATAATTGCATCAACCATCTGCTCTCATACTGCTAGGTAGTCTGTAGTTTCATAAATTGATTGGAAAGCAGGGGGTTCTTGCCCATTGGGATTGGTAAGCCACTATGGGCCACTGTTGTGATGAAATAAAGTACTAAATAATAGTATAGGTAGAGCCAGAGTCAATGACAGGTGAGGTCAGAGTCAGCTAATTTTAGTTTTGTCGGATCTACGCCTTGAATTAAGACAGGTTGTTGTTGTTGGTGGTGGGACAATTTGAGATCAGACTGAGGTTGAAGGGGCAGTGCCCCTTTTACCCAAATACACCACCCACCCTCCACTACTGGAAATAATAAAAAGTAGATAGCTGAAAGGCCATGTTTTTCACACTTGACTTAAGAAAATGATAGTTTGTACAAAGAACTCCTGCAGCAAATGCTTAAAATGGAAATGCCTTGATAGCTGCCTTGAAATGCTTTGCTATCAGTTGGTGAACTTGTTAAAACATTTGCTAGCATAAGCGGATGTAATTAATTCATATTTGTTGGTCTGCAAGTCTATGTGTAGATCTGCATTTAAAAAAAACAAACAAGAACCTATTTGTGGACACAGAGTTACTTTTGTATATATTCAATAACTTCATATACCAGTATTCAGCATTGTGCTATTACAAATTTTCTATCTGCGCAAGCCATCAGCTTGACAGGTGGATTGATCTCCCTCCTCTTTTGTGCTGTTCTGTGGGTTCTCCTGATACCCCCCCAGAACCAATTTTGGGGGCTTAGGAGGAGAAAAGGCCATTTTGCTCCTTGCAGAGGGCTTCCGCTGATGGGGTTCATTAGGTTGAGACTGCCCTTTAAAAATGGATAAAAACAGAAGTTTAAAACATTTTGTAGCTTAACATTTTGGAACTTTTTGCCAGGGAAGGAGGCACCTTTTAACCTTTCCTTGCCCAGAAATCTCTCCCCTGTCCTGCAACACCTTTTTACCCTGGTTCTTCTGATTGCTGTAAAAATCAGCAGAAATACTTTTTACTTTTAGTCTTTTTCCTCCCAGATCATTCTTAATAGGGTAACGATTGTGTGTGTCTTTTATTTGGCTACTTTAACTGCTCATCATTTCACCAGGGAAGAACTTTTGTCTTTCTTTCCCCTGTGACACTTTAAATTCAAAAAACGCTAAAATTGTGTTGGTATTTTCTTTTATCAGCCTAGGAAGCAACAATGCTTGTCAAGTGCCACCCTTGTGTGGTCTTTTAAATTCCATTTTAGCCCTATAATGTATGTTACCTGTCTGCAGTTTACCCTCTGACTACAATTCAGTTACTTCATTCCATGACAAGTTAAGACGTGCACCGCCATGTTAAAGGAAAAACAGATTCCTTGATATCTGCCAAGAAGTTGTGAATAGGGATAAATGACATTCTGCCAAGGAAAGATGTCAACTTTTTCATCAGGCCTAATTTCCTTTTGTAGATTGTTCCTTACTCATTCAAAGTGGCTATGTAGAATGAAGTAAACTAAGGTACATTAGGATCAGAAATCTTGTTTCATAGCAATTCCTCCCCCCCCCCCGCCGCCCCGATGGAAAAGAGTATGCAGCTTGTAATAATCTGGTCAACATACAGTTGACCCCCAATTTATGCACATTTAACTTGCACGATCTCAGCTTTACGTGCATGGTGGCTAAAATTGCACAAATTAAACGCTCACAAAGCGGAGAGCTTTAAAGCTCTTTCCATGTCAGGTTCTCCCAGTGCAGAAAGAGCTTTTAAGCTCTCCGCCTTGCTTTCTAGGCTCTGGTACACTCTCATGAGATCTTGAATGGCCCCGTGAGAACTTGCCTCCCAGAGCCCAGGAAGCAAGGCAGAAAGCTCGAAAACTATCTGATTTGCATGGGGGGCAAGGCTTGCTCAGTGAGCTTACTTAAGAACAGTAGGGATGCTCATGGGGTGGGGATGATTCTGGGGTTGTTTTGACTATATGTGATTTAGGTTTTACGCGCAATCCCTGGAACACAGCCCACACACAAGTTGCAAGTTGACTGTATTATAACTTAAACTAGAAAACTGCATACTTAGTGCAAATACTTGGACATGCATTCTTCTGAAATCTCTACCAGATGGTGTAGAGATGGTAAGTAACCCATATAGTTGTTAATTACAGATGGAAGAAGATTAATCCACCCTCTTATCAGTGAGTGGTGTATAAGAATATGGCTAATATGGGCAAACTCACAATTGTGATAAAAGCTAGAGAGGGAAAAAAATAAAGTGATCTATTTATACAGAAATGGAGCATGTTCATTTCTTAATGGAATGCTAGGATACAGGATCAACAATATTCTTTATTGATTAGCCACAATTTCTTTTATTTTTTCTATTTTACATAACTCGGCTTACTGATACGAATGGCTATGGTTATGATTATTTATTCTGCTATCACATTATATACCTTACTTCATGCTATTTATTTTTCCTGTTTGTTGACTGCAAAATTGTAAAAATTATTATAGTGCACTGTGGGGTTGTAAGCTTTTATCACTTTTGGGAAAAACAAAAAACAAAATCAGTGGAGCCTACTTCAGAATGAACACGCTTAGGATTAATGAACAGCATACTAAATTGCCTTTATACCCGACAACCTGGTTCAGATGTAATGATAGACCATGGTTTCTTATAACAAATAGGAGACTTGGACTCATGCATGAGGAAAGATTTAATTCTTGTTGGTTCTAAACTGCAGTTTTCTGTTTTGTCTGATTTTGGGAAACTCTGGCTTGAACATAGGGGCCGCTTATTTTTGGATCTAGATTCAGTTAGGTAGCCATATTTCTGACACAGTCGAAATATACCGTATTTTTTGCTCTATAAGACTCACTTTTTCCCTCCTAAAAAGTAAGGGGGAATGTTTGTGCGTCTTATGGAGCGAATGCAGGCTGTGCAGGTATCCCAGAAGCCAGAACAGCAAGAGGGATTGCTGCTTTCACTGCACAGCGATCCCTCTTGCTGTTCTGGCTTCTGAGATTCAGATATTTTTTTTCTTGTTTTCCTCCTCCAAAAACTAGGTGCGTCTTGTGGTCTGGTGCATCTTATAGAGCGAAAAATATGGTATATATACATACACACACACACATATATATATACACACACACACACACACACACACACACATATACACACACACACACACACACATATATATATATATATATATATATATATATAATGTCCAGTAGCACCTTAGAGACCAACTAAGTTTCTTCTTGGTATAAGCTTTTGAGTGCATGCACACTTCTTCAGGATGTATCTGAAGAAGTGTTCTTGCACATGAAAGCTTATACCAAGAACAAACTTAGTTGGTCTTTAAGGTGCTACTGGACAATTTTTTAATTTCTGGATGATAGTGAGTGCCGATTGTCCGAGCCCAGGGCAAGCTTCTGGTCCTGCACAATAGGTTGGGAGATGACATTCCATCCTCCTTTGGCCACAGCAGGTTGCTGGGAGGCTTGTAATCAAATGGACCTATCAGCTTAGAGCAAAAACCAGGAGTGAAACCTATTATTCTCGTGTTGCAAGTGAGTCTGAGGCTCATACCAGCTTGTATTTCTAACATTTTGTTTTATATGAACTCAGCCACTGAGCCAAATCAGCTGACCCACTACTGTGTACTTTGGTAAAGCTTTTAAGTAGGAAACAAACCAAGGAGGTGCAACATAGAGAGTTTTCTTTTTGAGGCTGATTATACTATGTGAGAGAACTCTGCTCACACTATATTTTGCCCCCCACCCCCATTTTTTCTGGTGTTTCATTGCTGAACAAGAGTGCAGGTTGGTTAGTTCTGAATAACTCTGGGTTGTTCATGTTGCAAGCTGAAACACGGAGTGAAAAGTGTTAAAAATTCAGAAGATTTAATGTTTAGGCATTTTGTTTAGCAATGTTCAGTACTGGTATAATTATAGATGCATTGTATTGTTTACTGTAAGCATAGCGTGTGTGGATAAATATAGATTAATAGTAGCTGAACTGTTATGAGCTGACTGGGCATATGTCCAAGATAATAAAATATTGACAGACTCAGTTTTTTGTATAGTAACATTTTTAACTTTGCTGTGATGGTGCTCACATATATAGTTGGGAAAAGTTGGAAATGTAGATTAAGCAAACTACTTTTTAGTTCATTTCTTTTTCTGATTTAATGCATCATTCAGTCTAGAAAGTTGTGCATGATCTTGCAGTTTAGAGTTTTGTTTCTATAGTGAATGTTGTTTTTTCCCTTTCAGGTTAGCACTGTATGTATATGAATATCTGCTCCATGTAGGAGCACAAAAATCAGCGCAGACGTTTTTATCAGAGGTATGTTTCCTATCATTTTTATGTCTTCCAGAATTCTAGATAGCCAGTTTCACTTGATGGATAGGATTTAGGCTAGTCTTGTGAATTCAGTGTACAGTATTATGAGCTGTTGTTTTGTCCACTTATATGAGTTTACTCCACTCTAACTGATGTCTGGTGTGTACTCCGTCACTCTTTAAGGACAACTACCATGAAGGTGAGGGTGAAAGAGTACATACACGCAGCAGCCACAGTCATTTTTCTTCAGCTGGAAAAAAGCAGCTGTGTGTGGTTGTTGCTTGCTTCTGTTCCCTCTTACTTGATACTAGGACCATTTCCTGGAGGCAAGCTTTACTTGCCACAGGTCATCGCTTATTTAAATGAGTTGGTTTGAAGCAAAAAATCTTTTTTAAAAAAAGGATTCAAGTATTGTATAGCCACATTAACAACTAGATAAGATTTTCCTGTGCTTTTCTTGCTATGCCCTCAGTAGCATAAACTTCACAGTATTGTAAATTGCTTCAAGACTTTTTGAAGAGAGAAGCAATGTATACATTTATTAAAAATTCAGCCTTTGAAGGAAATGGCTATCTGCTTCTGTTCATAAAATTCATGAATAACACAAGTAACAACAGAATAGCACAGGTTTTCAACATGAATATATGTGCATATCATTTAACTAATTATGCAGTTCTATATTGGAGTGGTCCATTTATTTCTATGAATATTTTCTGTTTCCTCTGGAGTCCCCTCTGGGGGTAAACAAATGTGTCTGTTTCAGTTTCTCACTTTTTCAGTTCAATTTGTCCCATTTCAGTATCAGTTGGCAATTAAAAAAAAAAATCCACATGAAAATGTTAAAACATTTTGTGTATGCTTCTCTTAATATACACATTTATGAATTTTCTCTAATATAGTGCATTTCCTTAGGTATATTATTGAAAATAATGTACAAGTCTTGGATTGGAAAGCTGCACCACAAAATTAAGAGAAGTGTAAATTTTGAAGGATAGCAGCACATTGGCTCATGTATTGGAGTGCAATTTTCCTTTACTTGATACTTGATATCATTGGCCATTGGGAACAATAGACCTTTTTCAGGTGTCTGTTTTGGCACCTTTCAGTAAACTTTTAGAAAAATCATCCATAGTGCCTACGGCTGTCAGCTGATTCATTTTTATATCGATTAATTAAACTTGAATTTTATTAAAACACTGAATATAGATGTCCTTTTAAGGATAATGGAGAATGATTTTTTTTTTGTAAGGTGCATATTTAGGCCACATTTCAATATTTTCTTTTCAATAATGTGGCTATCCAGCATAGCAGACAAAAAAATATATTACAGAGCGGCAATGGTTTCAATAAATTATCCCAAAACACCAGTACCATGAAAGGGACAAACTGGCATTGAGTTTAAGCTAGGAACCGTGAACTTCAGCGGTCTTTTTGCTAGAAGAAAAATGTATCTGCTTCTAGTCAGAAGGGAAAGAGGCCTTTTTAACTAATATGTGCTACAGTAAGAAGAAAGGTGGCTAATCTGTGTGATCAGCAGGATGGTGTTATTTCCAGCTTTGGCTTTCCTCATTCATTTCGTGGTTCGGGTGAGATTTGGTCTTTAATTCAAGCTTCAGGTGACTGATAATGACTAGCACGGAAAAGGTGGGTAGATAGGTTATTGAGAATCTCTTGTTCTTGTAATGTCATTGATCACTAGTAGGTACAAAACAAACAAAAGGAAACCATACAATGCATAATAGTGCCCTGTTCCAAAGAGCCTCTTTAGTAGAGGTGCAGTGGGCTTTCACAAAGAAGAGGTCATTTTCTGCAGTGATGCCCTCCCTAAGGAGGCTCAACTGGTGCCAACATTATAAGCTTTTTGGCACCGGGTGAAGACCAGCATATTAGTGTCGGAATTTTTGATTAATTGGGGGAATTTTGCTGTATTCTGTTGTTTATATAAAAAAAATTCTAATCACTATTTATGCTGGTTTTAGATAAGATGGGAAAAAAATATCACATTGGGCGAGCCCCCAGGATTCTTACACTCTTGGTGGTGGTAAGTATTTCAAGCTTTTAAAAAGACTACTTTGTTTGTTTTGTGTTTATTAAAGTGTTACTGTACAAAATCTTATTTTTATTAAAAAATAACTGGAATCTACTGTTAATTTCTTTTTCGGAAAGAGTAATGTTTTCCAATATGGTGTCTCTTTCTCTGGGTTTCCCCACCCGCACCCCCAAGCTAGAAAAAAACCACACCTTTACTTAGTTGCTAGTTGTTTGTACACTTCTGAAGTCCAAGGGTAACTTGCAGAGAGTCTTTTTCTGACTGGGAGGTAGAGGAAGGCCCCTGCAGCTGCTAGTTCTCTGTCTGCTGGCTGGTCTCGGGTAGGTCTCTCCCTTGCCATGATGTTCTCCCTGGAAGGCAGGGGGAGCAACTTCCAAGACAGGTCCATGCAGAGGCCTAGGGTGGGGGGACAGGCAGCCGGATACATTTGCCCTGAGCCTTGGAGGGCTAGGCTGGCTCCGGGCCCCACCTGGGACCGGCTGCTTTTCTCTTTTAGTTTATAACTTTATTTTAGCAAGACTCCCGCCCCAAGCCTGATGAGCCCTGCATGGACCTGCTCCCAGAGGCCCTGGTCCCGTTTCTGATGAAAGTGATCAGACTGCGCTTCCTTTAACTCTGCAGAATTTAAAATAATTGCATGCATTTGTATACTGTATGTTAGCTTGGTTTTCACAGTCCTCCTTTTATTTTATTTTTTTAAATAAAAGCATAATTTTAAATGTTTACAATCTGTAATGTAAATAAACACTGGAGTAAAGTAATAGATTTTTATCCGTCCTGCTCTGCCAGCTCCCTTTCTGTCCCTTATATGAAAGTTTTGCAAGAGAATACATGCTGCACCCTGGAGGCTCAGGCTGGAAAATTGTTCATGAGCTTTTAAATGTATTTAAATCTTTTTCTGATGTTGTTTTAAGCTCTGGATTGATTGTTTGCTTTTAGAATAGGTGCTCCTAAAAAAAGCAGCAAAACCAACTTCACCTGTTGTTAGATTTTCTTGTTATCCACGAGAGTTTTTTAATCTTTTCTTCATGCTTAAATCACAAAATATATAATTTAGATATTCTTCATGCAGCACACCAAAATAATAAGTAAAATGTATAGATGTTGTTTAGTCTGTGTAATAGTCAGTTTAGTCTTTAGTGCTCTTAAGTTTGCAGAACTTCAGCAGTTTGTAATGCCAAAATGCTGATGCTGCCCAAAACATAGTCGGAAAGCATGAAGAGAGATGGTAATCAGTACTGTAATTACCATAATAATTTGTGCATATGTTTGGGATCATACACCTGAAATACATGTAAAGTGTTACAATGCATTTTTGTGTCGTCCCCCCCATTTTTAGTGTGTTTTGGGATCTCTATTGCGCAGCTCCAGAAAGACGTGAAACATGTGAACACTCAAGTGAAGCTAAAGCCTTTCATGACTATGTAAGTTTTATGCTTATTGACTCTGTTTTGCCTGTTGGTTTGTTCATAAGTAGAATCTGCAATGTATGTCGCACTTTCCCAGCATTTAGGAGAGGTTTCTTTTGCCAAGTTCTTCAGTTCCTGTGATACATAGAGGAAGGAAAACTTACCGTTGCTGTGAAAGAGTTTATTTTATGTAGGTTAGCAAGGGTTCATCCTTACAAAAACCTTCCAGATATCAGCCCTATGGTTAAAGTCAAAGTAGTCATACCTTCCTAAATTGAATATGTTTGGCATCGGCAGAGAAGAGTGGGAAGCGTAAGCAAGAGCAGATCTGTAGGCAAGAGCAAAATTATCTAAGGCTATAATTATTAACCAACATCACTATTGTCTGAAGGTAACTAACGAGGAAAAAATAGTTCATGGGGAAAAGCCAAAATCAATAGATAGAAGCATATGCAAATCTGTTAGTGGTCTACTTATGCAAGCTTTAAGAAATGGTTTGGGTGCTACTAGCTAGCAACTTGAGCGTAGTTTTTAAATGGATGTTTTTAAATGGATGGAAGCTAGGAAACAGGACTTCAGCACAAGATACCCTCAGGATATTGCCCCCTAGCTTTAAGATGAGGCTGTTGGGTGATTGCTTTATCTTAGACTTGGTGGTAGTCTAGAATACATTATTAAAGTAAAATATCATCATTTTGATCGGTGTGGTTGTAAGCAAGTATGCTTAGGCTTTTCTTTATCTCTGAAAATGTCACTGTCATGTGGTTTCAACTGTGATAATGCGTAGAATTTATAAATACTGATTTGATATAGTTTATATGTTCAAAGTTGGAGGATTTGATCATTAAAAGGATTAGTTAATTGTATAAACTAAATACTAATTTCCAAAACAATTTTTTTCATGCCTTGTACTCCTCTTCTCTGCTTCCTGTACTAGCCATGGTAATAGCCACTTTCAGATGGCACGCTAAACTATAGTGCAGTCGCAGACTTTGGGCTTTCAAATTCAGCGGTGCCCCATATGACTCCAAAATTTGGTGCCCCCCCCCCCGCACTCCGTTCTAAGTCACTGTTGCGGTGCTGAACCATTCTTGGTTCAGCTATCTGTGCATGTAAATGGCTCGCACTCCCCTAAATCCACCCCTGCCATAGCGACATGTCATCCAGGCCATGAGTGGGTGAAGTCCAGCACATGTGCTGCCACACCTGCAGATGTAAGGGAGAAGTGGAGCTGTGTATCATCCACAGATTGCTGACAACATACTGCGAAACTCTGGATGACTGCTCTCAGCAGATTCTTGCACTTAGTTCTCATCATGCTAAAATATGGTTTAGCAAAATGTCCAAGCTGGGCCTTTATCTTCTGAAAGAGTCTACTGTGCTGTTGACTCAATGGGGGGGAAAAGAGCTGTATCAATATGTGTTTACTGAAGAATCTGTGCTTTATAGGACCAGGCTTTATCCATGAATGGCCTGGGTCACATGTCACATTAAACATATTTGAAAACAATCTATGGTTTCATGTGAATAAGCAGCATGATGACACACACTTCTCAGCAGTTCCCACAGTGCGTCTTCCCTGTTCCTGCTGCAATGGCACAGATGAAGCAATCCAGAGTCTTCCTTATCATGCTGCTTGAGTTAGGGTTCATGGTTTGCATCCCTCCAAACACACAATGAACAGAAACCAATATTTGATCTTGGTTTGCTGCTTGTGGGGTGTTTGGGAGTGAAACAAGCCATGAGCCTGGGTTTGGCTGACACAAGCCGCACTCTGGCTTCACCTGTTCACTTTTTCATTTGTCAGCATTTCCCTAATTCTTGTAGGTTAGCAATAAATCAGAAATATAAAGGACGTGATCTAGCCGTGATCTAAGTCCTTTTGGATTTTTTTGTACAGACATGAGATCATTTTACAGTGCTTAACTTTGGTTAGGTTGCTCTCCACATTTGCATACTCCTGGGTGGCTGCAAAGGAGTATCTCTGCTTTATTAACAGGTTGCATGTTTGGGTAAGTGGATGCTGACTTCAATACAAATTTTAAAAATGTGCTGGAAGTGGGTTATGTCTGAAAAGAAAACTGCCAAAGGGTAGTCTTGGCAGCAGCATGAAATCACAAAGTGCCCTCCCCCCAAATCTAAATATGCTGCCTATTTGTTCCTTAGATAATCAAGTGCCCTAATGTGTATGTGACCTGAACTGGTATGGGACAGATAATCTGTGGGGAAAGGTTTAAATTAATACTATAAAAATGTATGAGAAAAGCTTAGGGAAGGTCCATATCTTAGTGCAGTAGAACATCTGCTTTGCGTACAGAATGTCCCTGCTTCAATTCCTGATATCCAGGTTGAGCTGGGACAGAAGCCTGCCTGAGACCCCAAATGTAGACTGTACTGAGCTAGATGAAGCTATGGCCTTGTTCAGCATAAGACAGCTGCCTATGTTCCTAATTCACATACTGTACAAGATTCCTTATTCTAGTTACCTTATGTGTATTAATGAGAAATCTCCAACTTGTATTCTGTGTTTTCCAGGCAGTGTAAAGCCACTGTAAAGGCAGCCTTTACAGAGTGAGTTTTGTTAGAAGACAGGATTGGAGACTTAGTGTTATACCGTATTTTGCGCCCCATAGGACGCTCCGGCCCATAGGACGCACCTAGTTTTTTTTTGGGGGGGGGAAATAAAGAAAAAAAAGTTTATTTCCCCCCCAGGTGCGGGGCTGGAAGAACCAGGTCGGGGAACAGTGGGAAGGCACGCTCTGCCTCCCCGCTGTCCCCCGAGCTTGTGGGGCTGGCGATGGGGAGAAGTGCGCTGATCCCGGGACTGCAGGCAGCTCTGCGCCGCCATCCGGAGCGGGGAGACTTAGCGCCCCGCTCCCGGTGGCTGCGCAGAGCTGCGCTGACCCCGGGACTGCAGGCAGCTCTGCGCCGCCATCCAGAGCGGGGCGGGGCTTCGCCCCCGGCTCCCAGTGGCCGCGCAGAGCTGCGCTGATACCGGGACGGCAGGCAGCTTCGCGCCGCCATCTGGAGCGGGGCGGGACTTAGCGCCCCACTCCAGATGGCGGCGCAGATCTGCCTGCCGTCCCGGGACGGTAGGCAGCTCCGCGCCGCCTTCTGGAGCGGGGCGGGACTTAGCGCCCCCGGCTCCCGGTGGCCGCGCAGAGCTGCGCTGATCCCCGGACAGCAGGCAGCTCTGCGCCACCATCCGGAGCGGGGCGGGACTTAGCGCCCCGCTCCCGATGGCCGCGCAGAGCTGTGCTGAGCCGGGGACGGCAGGCAGCTCTGCGCAACCCTCGGAGCCGGTCTCCCGAGGGTTGCGCAGAGCTTCCTGAAGCCTGGAGAGCGAGAGGGGACGGTGCGCACCGACCCCTCTCGCTCTCCAGGCTTCAGCGAAAGCCTGCATTCGCCCCATAGGACGCACCCAGATTTCCCCTTCATTTTTGGAGGGGAAAAAGTGCGTCCTATAGGGCGAAAAATACGGTAGTTTACAACTCTGGTTACAAAGTCGAGACCTCCGGGTATAGGGTTGTATACATATTCAATAAATAATAGTAAAAAGTACAAATAGTTTGGTGGCAGGTCGAAGCAAGCATACAGGCACCATTTGTTCCACAGGAATATCAGAGCAGTTTTATAAAATTCATCCAGCTAACCCCCCCCCCCCAGCAAAATCTAGCATGTTTTGCTTAAAGCACTCAACCCCCCCCCCCCAAATTTCCAGACCAGGCCACCCATTTTCAGTAAGAAATAGAGGGGCATGACTCCCTGGTATGTTGTGCAGTTTCTTAAAGCTCTCAATTACCTAGTACGCTACTCTCCATTGTCCTGGCTAACTGATTGTTTATACATCAAAAGCGGGGTCCATATATCCATCTTGTAATTCATTGGGTACATATCACTTTATACCTTGCATGTATTTGTCTGTGCACCTGGTGCTTCCTTGCATTTTTCCAGTTTATTTCCTTACATGATGTCAATGTCAATATCCCAATAATAGTGATGATCATGAGAAATTAAAAATCTGCATCTACTCAAAAATTAACATAAATATATTATAGCAAATATAAGCATGTTAAGTAAAATTAAGCCAGTACTTTCTTGAAAATAAGATGCATGCTTCTGCAAGTTGTCAGATTTTTATAGTTTGAAATAAATCTGAAGCAATTCTGTGTGGTATACAATTTCTGCAGTGGGGCGGGCGTTCCATATAATCATTATTCACATACAGTGGTACCTTGGGTTAAGAACTTGATTTGTTCCGGAGGTGCGTTCTTAACCTGAGGCGTGCTTTTGCTAATGGGGCCTCCTGCTGCCGCCGCGCCACTGGCACATAATTTCATTCTTATCCTGGGGCAAAGTTCTCAACCTGGAGCAACTGCTTCCTGGTTAGCGGAGTTTGTAACCCGAAGTGTCTGTAACCCGAAGTGTCTGTAACCAAAGGTACCACTGTATTTTAAAGTGTTAATATTAATGTATTAAAATATTTTAAGAGGTGTAAACTCCATGAACTGATGTGCTGCAAAATGTGGTTTCTGCTGTTGGAAGCAAAACATTTTCTGGAGATCCTACATGAAACCAAGAGGAATTGTGTATTCATAGCTGTCTGACCCCGTAGGACAAGCTTGTAATTTAATGTGAATTTAGATCCCACTCCCACCCGCCAACCTCTGTTGGAGCAGAAATGTGCTTTTCACATTTGTATAAAATTAGACTTTTGCAGTTTATCAGTCAGACACCCATGTGGTAGTTTGCCTTGATTTACTGAAATAAGAGTTGCTTGGATATTGAGCATGTAAACAAAACTGGATACTTTTTTCTTTTTAAATGCCTAGTGTTTTGTTTTTAAATCCTTGTACACTACAGTGGGTGCTTCTTTGTCTTATAGTTTGTTTCCTTTGTGTAGTTTAGAGTTGAGAGAAATGGCTACTTATTCCTTACATTTTATCTACCTGGGAAATTATTTTGCTCCTAACCCTGTAACTTAAGGTGGCTGTTAGTCTTTGCTTGATAACTGCTGTCACTTGACAATGCTCTTGTGTTTCTCAACTAAATCCAGTGATGTTGCTGGAGCAGTACGTCTCTGGCTTTTTGGATCAAATAACAGAAGCAAGTGAAAATTGCTTAGTTGTTCCCTGCAATCTCTCCTCCTTTGCTTCTCCTGGTGGGGGTGTTATCATGTTCTTCCCCATATTTAGTAGTCTTGAAGCATCTGGAAGCGACTAAAAGAGATCCCTAACATTCCTGCAGTAAGGCTGCAAACTGACATCCCCATCTGGGCTGGGACGGTGGTTGGGAGGGCTTGGACTGCACTGGAGGTAAAAGGGAGAGCCTGAGCTCATAGACAATCTGGACTCAAGCTCACACCGTGATGAGGGGAAGCCTAAGTTGGTGGAAGCATGCTGCAGTAGATTTAATCCTGTGCAGTGGCTTGTAGAAACAACAGCAACTTTTATTATATGGCCATATGCCCAGTAAATGCAGTAGCTAGTACATCCTCCTTTCTTTGACAAATGGGCACACAACTGGCAGTTGCACATATGCCACAAAAACAATTTCCTTACAATTTCAGAACTGTGAACAATTACAGAATGCGATTCATAAAATAATGGCTGTTGCAAATGGGCATATGCATTGCATCTTATTGGCTTTAAAACTCAACATCCATTGTCTGTTTTGAGTATTTTAAAATATTAAGGCCTCTTCTTAAAAAAGCACTTTCAAATAATGACTGTGTGTTGTGGTCTGTTCGTATCAGATCCTCAGATCTGTCTAGCATTAAGTAGAACAGAGAGGTAAAAAAATTAACAATTTGGATTCAAGTCTCAGAGACACCAGAACCTGTCTGGTTGGGGGGTGGGGGAAGAGGCAGAGATATGCAGCTCAAAGGCTGATTGTGACTCTGAGCTACTGCAGAGTATTGGATATTGGTAACTAATTTTCAGTTGTCCAGAATAATCCTTTAAAAATCTAGATAGAAATATGAATAGATAAAAAATATTTCTTTCTAGTTGTTGCTGGATTTGGTAGCCGTGAGGGAATTGTCTAAAATAATTAAATATGTAATGCATTCAAGTCACCTTAAGGAAAAATAGCCTTTAATTTTAGTTACTTGTAATTAAGCTATGGTACCATACGTAGGAGGGACATTGATGGCTGTTCCTGCTTCAGAGAACAGCTTCCATTTCTGACTCTGCAAGACCTCTGCTTTAATTTTTAATCCTGACTTGCCGGGCATTCAGATGCACTGCCTGTAACTATACTAGTATCAACATATTACTGCAAATGTTTGATGAACCATGGAATTAGTTCAGCATTCATTTCCAGTTACTTGGTTTCTAAATGTACTCTTTTGGGACCTAAACAGTGTTGTCAATATTATTTGTTGTAGTTGCTCAGCAGTTTTCTGTTTAATATTGTTCAGAGGTTTTTTGTTTGTTTTTAATTGCACCAACTGCCTTCCTGAAGGAACAGAATGAGTCCCATATTAGCACAAATGAAGAAATACATTTTCCCTTCATGTAGCCATTCATCAATATGGTATTTGAGCTCAATAATTTAAAATGGTTATGGTTTTCCTACAAGTTTTGGCTCAGTACAATAACAGTAGTCAAAATAAGCCTACCTTCTGTGTCAGGGGTGCCAACTTGCCCCTGCAATGAGGGGGCCTGGCATCACATAACCCGACCCGCCCTCATCCAGTGGGCCAGTGGTACCTGCAAAGCTCAGATTCCAGAAGCAATGGGAAAGCCAGCTGTGTCCTCTCATCTTCCTCCTCCTGGCCTAGGGAAAATGGAAGAGAGGGCGAGGATCCAGGAATTACCGTATTTTTTGCTCTATAAGACTCGCTTTTTCCCTCCTAAAAAGTAAGGGGAAATATGTGTGCATCTTATGGAGCGAATGCAGGCTGCACAGCTATCCCAGAAGCCAGAACAGCAAGAGGGATCGCTGCTTTCACTGCGCAGCAATCCCTCTTGCTGTTCTGGCTTCTGAGATTCAGAATATTTTTTTTCTTGTTTTCCTCCACCAAAAACTAGGTGCGTCTTATGGCCTGGTGCGTCTTATGGAGTGAAAAATACGGTAGCCAACCTCCTGGTGAAGAGCCATGATACAGCAGCACTTGGGCGGTGACAGCTTCTTCACCCTTCTTCCCACCTGATGCAAAGCCCCAGAGCTCAGGACCAGCTCCCCACCAGATTTCTCCCTCCTCACACTGCCCCCAGCCTAGGCAAGAGCAGAGCAGCCCAAGCAAGGGCGACCGCCTCCAGAAAGGTGATGAAGAAAGGCAGCTCCACTGGGAGAACAAGGGATGGGGAATCTGCGCTGGACCCACAGTGCCAAACATAGGAGTCAACTCTTCAGCCCCCACAATAAAATATTTGAGGAGGCCGCCCCCCAAGTTAATGGGCATCGCTATTCAAATGGTGTGTGTGCACTGTGTCATGTGATCGATTATGTGAGGTGGGGCTTACCTGGCCCCCCTCCCAATATTTTATTCTGGTGCCAAACGAGGACAAGTGGAAGAGCCCAACTTCAAACTCCGAGCCACAAGTTGAGGCATCGCTCCGCTTGGGGCAGCTCAGCCTAGCCCACCCTTCCCTGTCGCTCTCTGCAGCAAAAGCTGCCTGCTCCCTCTCTGCGGAACAGGTACCATTTTCCAGTTAGAAATTACAGTGTGGTGTGAGGGCAGACGGTGGAGAGCTGCCCTGCTCGGACTCCCAGAGAGTTCTTTTCCTTCCCTCCATATAACACACAAGTGCTTCTGAAGCCCTATTTGGAATTTAAATTTGCAGATCAACAATTGTGTGCGCGCGCACACACACACACACACACACACACACAACCAACCAACCAACATTCCAATGTAGAAGCGTCCCCTGTCTGAATTGCAAAAATGCCTATGCTTTCAGTTAATAAATTCTCTCTCTCCCTCTCTCTCTCTCTCTCTCTCTCTCTCCATTGACTACTAGTCAGGATTGTGCCATGTTCCCTGCCTTTCCCAGGGAGACTGTAGGCAGCTTGGGAACAGGAAGTGGTTGGGGTGTTGTTGTTGTTTATAGTGGGATTGGTTTTAACTCGGAAGCACAACTTGGGCTGGAAAAGGCCGCATGTGCTGTAGGGAATGCGTCTGCACAATTGCTGGACATGGAACAGTCAAAACTGTGGTTGGTTATCCAAAGGAGAGCTTTAGTTTGAAGAAACGAGCCAAGAGAAATGCATGAAAAATAAAACCACCGCACATAGGGGCAACACAAAGTGTAGTAGTGATACATACCAAATTTATTGCAGTGCATTGCAACATGCATTTTTTTCTCAATTGTAGCTACACTTTGGCTCTTTTAGGTCCTGTCCTAAATTTGTTCATTATGACTCATTATTTGAAACAGGGTAGACTGCCTTCTTTTTTATACTTAGGTTATGCATCTGTAGGTGCAATGCAGTTTCTGTTTGTCCACTAACTTGAAAATAATTGTAATAAAAGTCTGTACTAAATGTTAATTACTTAAATATCTTACTATTAATGTGCTGCAAACAGATTAATTAATTTTTGTATTTTAAAGTAACTTGGACTTCATCAAGTTCTGTTAGCCAGCAAACAAAGGAATGATTGAAAGATCCTAAGGATGGGAATTCTACATGCCTCTGGTCAATTGAGTTACACTTCCCACTCCCACCCTGTTGCCTCCTACTTTAATTATACCTAGTGATCTGTAGCACAATGTGTAAAGTATTTATGCCTACAGTTCTGAAACCTTCTTATGTCACAGCAAGAGCCTCCTCCAGACACGAAGTAGTAAATAATTTGAGCCCTCATAATTAAAAACGAAGCAAACGTGTCTCTCATTCTAGGCACAGAGCCAGGTAGACAATGGAAAATAGGATGAGCATGTTGTAAGCACATTCTCTTATGAGAAGGATCCCAGGACAGCTGAAGTGTTCCTAAAAGAAAAATAGAACTGCTCCTAAGAACTAATGAGAGCTCATGGATCCACTTGACAAGTGGATCGTGGGATCCACTTGGCAAGACCTAAGACCATCCTCTGTATGCGAATTCTGTCCTCTTGCGATTTGACTTTGACATTTGTTTGATATGTTTCCAAGTTGAAGTGCTTCGAATTATACAGCTTGCTTCATCCAAATTCTTGATGATTTGGCACTTTTTTATTCTTTCTCATGAGTTCTTGCTATTAGCGCCACTGTTCTCTTCATTTGAAAAAGTAGCTACTTGCTCTGATCTCTAGTAGAGGCTTTATGTATGCTATCATAGAAATATAGTAAAAAAATAATAGATTGAACATATAACACATAGCTTGAAGATAAACTTGTTTCCATGACGACGTTCTCTAAAATAGTTAAGTCTGGCAATAAGTAGAAATGGTGTTATGCAGTGATCATTAGGTCAGTCATCTGTTTATTGAATTAAAGATTATGGATTTACAAGATCTTCCCCCTTTTCTCTGCATTGCTACGATCTAGCCATGTGATTACATGGTAAATTTGCATGTTACTGGATTGCGTTTGTAGACACAAGTGTGTAAAATGTAGCTAAGCATTTGTATAATCTAAAATGATATTATGCTAATTTTATTTGGCAAAATGTATTTAAGCCTTTGAAATACTTGAATCTGTGCAATTCCAAACAGTACTTTTTAGAAGGTAATATAGTGGTGATTAGATTCACCATAAATCACGTTTGAATGTCTTAAAATTTTATACTCAAAACCTGGTTTCAGTTACTTTGAATCCATTCAGAACCAATATCTAAGGACAATATTCTAGGTACCTACAGTGGGCCACTCTCATGTCTGTGAACTTAAGCTAATCTACTAAAGTTGGTATCTTTGGTAAAGAAAAGGATGGTAACTTCTTGGAAATATGGAAATAATCAAAACTTCCAAAGTTAGACCTGATTAATATCTATGGCAGTGAGTTGAGTTACACCAGTCATTAAGCTGACAGCTATGATAGCATTTCCATCTGATTTTTTTTTTAATGAAAGCTTTGGACTTTGATGAGGTAGTATATCTTATATTTAGATTTTTATAATTTGTATATGTAAGTTTTGCTATATATGGTTGAAGGAAGCTCCCAACACTCTGTATTCGGTAGAAGGGAGAAGTTCTAAAGCTCAGCCACCAAGACTGGATTTAGGGAGCTCCCTGCCTCCATATTTAACAAAACGTACATACCCAAAGTATTGAAGAGTAATCACTTTGCCAAGATTGCATAGCTTCTGCTCTCTAGGTGTTGGAAGGTTGGTTTACAGGGTTTCTTTTGGAGAACCACAGGCATCAGTGTGGTCAGCCAGTGGAACATTATAGAGTTGCAATGCAGTCTATGTGGTTGCCCTAGACCAACGGTTCTTTGCCTTTTTTGGGTCACAGGCTCCAGAGAATCTGATGAAAGCTATTGACCTGCTCCCCAGAAAAATACATATAAACACAAGCACACAATGTATTGCATTGGAGAAGTCATTTTGTTTGTGTCCAGTTCATGGATCCCCCTGAAGCCAATCCATGAATCCCCTAGGGGTCCATAGGCTGCAGGTCAACAAACCTTGCACTAGACAGGAATGTATAGCAAAATGGTTATTGGGGGGGGGGATAAAGGGATTGGAGAGGAGAGGATGTGTTGGTCTTACTTCCCTGACAAAGACCCATAGGATCATATTTGATCTAGGTAGCTTTCTGCTTGTAGTTTTCATTATTAAAAAGGAATGGACTGGATCCCATATGATTGACTGCCAGCACAATTTAGAACAATGAAGGTAGATGAAGAAGGTCAGATAGCAGGGGACTGTCAACTTTGAAACGTGTTGAGTTAAATTATAAATGAGTAGGATCTTGCATTTTTATTTTTGTAATGAACATTGCAGTTGGTTGTTGTTACAAAAGATATCGGAAGTTGCAGCGATGATGCTATTAATAATTTTAATCATTTTTAGTGGTGTGGCACTGTTGTTTGACTGGTGGTGGACTACAGTGGTACCTCGGGTTACATACGCTTCAGGTTACAGACGCTTCAGGTTACAGACTCTGCTAACCCAGAAATAGTACTTCGGGTTAAGAACTTTGCTTCAGGATGAGAACAGAAATCACACAGCAGTGGGAGGCCCCATTAGCTAAAGTGGTGCTTCAGGATAAGAACAGTTTCAGGTTAAGAACGGACCTCCAGAACGAATTAAGTACATAACCAGAGGTACCACTGTATAGCAAAGTAATAATGATTTGTCATTTGTATTCACATGGGCAAAGCCATGTTTTGTTAGAATTATAATTAGGTGAAAATGCACAACTTGAATTAGTAGTTGCATTTATAGTGTAATTGATAGCTGATGACCACTATTTTATGCCTTCATAAGCTGAATCAATAGAACAGTGTAATGCTCTCAGTCCTACAGTGCTGATGATAACTGTTAAGTGTTTTAAGACGTAACACTTAATGATACTGGCAGCACACCATCCTACAGTCTTCTGACCTTTTTAGAGCCAGTGTGGTGTAGTAGAATAGGGTATTGGTAGCCCAATGACAGTGAAGTTGCTGCTCAACCATACCTATCACTAGGTGGTTGGCTCAGGGATGTACTCTCTGTCTAATCTACCACTTTACAGGGTTTTATGAGTATAATATATTGGGGGTCATGAATGTCGTTCTGACTGTCTTGGAGGAAACAATATTGCCAGTTTTTTGTGCATTTGTATAATCAGACGTTTTGTTCATTGTCCAAATAAATTAATACAGATTAAGCAGCACTTATTCATGGTACTGTTAATCCTTTTCATACTTTGCTAGCTGATGTTTGAGACAAGGCACTTGACTAGATAGACTAGGTCAGTTGCAGTCCTGGATATATAAATAATAATCCAACAAGGCAGTTCTTAGGTTCTTAAGTGTTTCTGAAACCGCTCTTCAATTATTGCCCCAATTTGGCCAGTGCATGCTCTCTAGCACTTGTGAAATAAATGCATTCTGAAATAACTTTTGAATTCAATTTTCAGTAAAGTTTATCTCAGGCCATGTCAGGCACAGACTAATATGCTTGAGACACATCGCTGTAATTCATGATCAGGTGGCTCTTGATTCAGAGTAATAGAAAAATGAAAAGATCAATAATGTTAATAAGAAATTTTTGAACAAACCTATGGGAAAGAAAGATTTCCTGAGATCATGTGTAGAAATTACTTTGTTGCTCTTGTTTATTTGTTGTAGACACAGACTGTAGTTCATCAGAAAATTCCAGTGATTTACAATTAAAACAATGCAAAGAACTTCAAAATAATAAAATGGTAAAGTCAATATAGAAAATTGAAAAACCAGTAAAACAGGAGTCATATTATAAATAAGTATAATAGTGGGGGGGGGGAGCAGTATGGTAAAGGATAGTAGTAAGCAAGTCAACAGAGCTTGTAAAAAAGAACAAAAGTTTTTTAAAAGCCCTTTTTTTGCAGAAAGATAGAGAAGCGGTTGAATGACTGTCTCTTGCAGGAGAGTTTCAAATTGTTGGGGTGGCTATTGAAACCGAAACGTCAGTGCTCATAGTAGAAGCCAATTTCCCTACACCTAAGAGAGAACTCTGAGCAGGACCTTATCAGAAGATTCTAAGTGTCAGAGGAGATCATACAGGAGGAGATGTTCTCCAAGATACTCATAGGTAGTCTAAACCACTGAGCCTCTTGGGCTTGCCGATCGTAAGGTTGGCAGTTCAAAACCACATGATAGGGTGAGCTCCTGTTGCTTTGTCCCAACTCCTGCCAACCTAGCAGTTTGGAAGCATACCAGTGTGAGTAGATAAATAGGTACCGCTGCAGTGGGAAGATAAGTGGCATTTCCGTGTGCTCTGGCTTCCATCATGGTATTCCATGCACCAGAAACGGTTTAGTCATGCTGGCCATGTGACCCGGAAAAGTTGTCTGCAGAGAAACGCTGGCTCCCTTGGCCTGAAAGCGGAGATGAGTGCTGCCCTCCATAGTTGAATTCAACTGGACTTTATCATCCAGGGGTCCTTTACTTTTTACCTTTACTGCTAGTAAGCTGTTGTACTCACCACCCTTTATTTACTTTTTTCTGATGCTTCTTTTGTCCAAATGTTTAAAATTGGAATTGGAAGAAATCCATTGACCAATTAAAAATACATTGTTCTTTAAAGTATTTATTCCCTGGACAATTTCCTCATAATTTTTTTTTTTGGTTTTCTAATTTTTGTGCCCTGGTTTACATGACATACAGTGGAACCTCTACTTAACGGACATAATCCGTTCTGAAGGTCCGTCCGCTGGTTGAAATGGGACATTAGAAGAGGTGTCTTGTGCGTATGCGCATTTGGCGGTAGCGTGCTTCTGCACATGTGCAGACAGCGGCAGCTGCTTCTGCACACACGAAAATCTCAGCAAACCCGGTGTTTACTTCTGGGTTTGCCGCAGATGCAACTTGGAACATCTGTGAAATGAGGCGTATGTAAGTTGAGGTTCCACTGTACTAAGTTAAACTTTACTTGTTATTTGATAAAGCTTGAGGTTAGCAAGGAGAGAACTTAATCATGAGTCTTAATTTCGACAACATTCTAAGCCAAACCTTAACCTAGTGCATTGTAGCAGCAAAAACTACCAGAAAGGAGCAAAATAGCTATGAGCTATGTTCATGTGGTTTATCTAAGTGTGTTATGTGAACTAGTCCATTGAGACCCTTCTGAATAATTTGGCTTCCTCCTCCTCTTCTTCCTCATCCATCTTCTTCCTCTTCCTCTTCTTGCTATATATTTTTCAATTTCGAAGGAACTAGTATACCATTCCAGAAGTTTTAATATAATGTAGTAGGTGAATTGAGCTCTCATTATAAAAACTTACACTTCTGTAAAAAATGATGTTTCACAGTTGCAGCAATACTTGTGTGTGTCTAACAGGTTAACAAGGCCACATATAGAGGGAATTTTATTAATTCTGGGCAGTTCCTATAACAGAAAAATCTATTCCTGATAGAAAATGCATTATGTAAAATTAATTTCTACATGGAACAAAATTCTGGAAATCATTACTCATACAGGTGTATATTCCCTTTTCCCAAATAAAAGTATGTTGTATCTGGAAATACATTATACCTCCTCAGCATTTATTTCTTTGCAGCAATAGCTTTTCATTCCATGCCGACAAAGTAACGTGCCACTGCTTGTTAAAGTTGAATATGAGCTCATCTTCACCGACTCTCCCTTTTGAAATTCTGCTCTTTTTTGTTTGACTAATATACGTGGCTCTTAAAATCATCATTTTATCTCCTAATTAGTATCAAGCTTCAGAGATGGAAGTAATTATGTCAATTTCTTGCCTGACATGAACATAAATATGCTGAGGCTGTATTTTTACCTCAGGTCAATTTACAACGCCATACAAAAGTCAGCTGCTTATTATTCTCTCTCTCTCTCTCTCTCTCTCTCTCTCTCTCTCTCTCTCTCTCTCTTTGCATCCCCAAAGCAACCAACAATTTTTAGGGATAGAAGAGCCCATAAGCATCAGACGTCTTGCCTTTTAATCCCTAAAAGCCCTTCTAACTATTTAAGATTGTAACACTTAAAAATATTTTCTGCCTGATCCTTTAGAGGTGCTGGCAGCTGAACCTCGAACCTTTTTACTTGCAAAGCATGAGCCCTGCCACAGAACAATGATGTGGTGTGAGTGTGTGTGTGTGTGTAACAAGATATACCAACAGATATAAAGCTACAGTGTAAAGCAAGATTTGTGTAGGCATAAATCCAACATTTTTGTTCATATATTTATAGAGGTGTTGAGTTTCTTAGCTACATGATAGTTTGCTGGTGTCTGTGGAATATGGTTACCAGTAGTTAGCTCCTGCACTGATAGGGTGCTGCCAATTGCCAAAGGGATATGTACTGTACACATTGCAGAGTGACTATATGTGTGATACAATTATCTCCCCCACCCTGTTTGCAAGCTATGATGAAATGGGCAACCTTTGAGTCCCTAGATATCTCTCATGTCTTGCAAGATCCTGAGGATATATGTTATTTGAGAATCAAAATAATGCAGTGGAAAAATACTTCAAGAATCTTAAAGGAAACAAATAGGTTAGAACAGGGATCCACTAACTATTGGTTTTGAAGGAAACTATTGCTTTGTAATTGGAAAAGCTTTTCTGTGCACTTAATAGCAAGATTTGTTCTGTAAGATATTGTTGCACAAAACCTCTTAGCTGAAATGCTATAATGAATATACTATGTTTTAAAAAGCTTCTCACATGTTGTTTTTTATTAAGCTGGATTTTTTAGTTGATGTCATCAGTTTTATTTTTATTTATAAAATCTGTGGCTTTAACAATAAAGGAATCGCTTTAACCTTGCTTATATACATTCAGCTTTGAAATCTTGCAGAAATCCTTAGTGTCTTAGATGGGAAAGTACGGAATTGTAGGACTTTTTGTTGGTTGGTTGGTTTTTTGCTGATTCATTAGAACATGGAGCTGTGATTTAGTGCTGCATAAATATCCTGTTTATGCTTTATGAAGCAGTTGATACGCAGTAAAGGGAAATGCCCTTCAAAAATGATAATCCGTCTCTTCTAAACCTGCACTGACTCTGAAAATCCGGTTTAAATTGTTGGGTTTTTTTATTTGGAGCAAAGGAAATTAACCAAGTTACATTGAGGTGGCTTGAATCAGAACAAAGGTAGATATGTTCATGGTTCGATCTATTTGTCTTCCTTGGATAGAAAGATTCCTTCTGAATGAAAAAGGCTTTTGATTCATTGGAGGGATCCTGCTGGCAAAGAGTGAATTTTGCCAATTCTTTCCCTTGCCATTTGGGAAACCCATTGAAATAATAAGTGAGGGGGCACTAGGGGGTGCAGGAGAGAGAAAATATTTAGCATTGGTGCCCCAGCCCACTGAAAGCAAAGTTTGGATCCAGCTCTATTTGAAGAAGTAACAGTTCTATGGAAGTTGAGTATGTGTCATGTTTTTCACTTGAAATGTGTACTTAATGTTAGCAATAATTAAGCTAATGAGTAAAATATTTCTAGTATTACATTTTAGACATTTCTATGACTTGTGCAAACAATTTCCCTATATCAGGAGTAAATTGTTAAATTATGTTTTCTGTTAATAAATGTTCTTGTGATCTTAATAAAAGTTATGACAAATTGCTATAAATATTTATAGGCTATGTGTCATTCATTACTACAACAATAGAAAGACAATGTATATGTTCTACATTGGGATCCACATAAATTTTACTGTGCTGATTTTAGTGTCATTTAAAGACTCCACCGTAGGAGTAAGTAACTCTTCTGAAATGCCTGCCAGAAGCAGCAGACACACATTGCACTAAACCACATTTTAATATAGGGGTAACTAACCCTTCTTAGCCTGATGACCACACTGACCCTTGGACACCCCTACAGGAGCCACATGCCAGTGGTGGGTTTGGCGATCTCCTCCCTGTCCCCCATCCATGAACACATGCACACTACAGCATCTCTTCCCAGCTAAACTTCTCTGTTCACATTAGCACTGTGTCTACATTTTATTTTACTTGCTGTTGTTGCCACAAAAGTTAGTGGGCTCACAGGGCATGGCTTTTTGCTTGGAGGACTGGATGAGGTCTCTGGGCAGGGTGGTTGGCCACCCCTGGCTTAATGTGGTGTACATAAGCCACCCGTATTCTCAAGTTTGTACTGTCCTCCTTTTCCTGGCTGGCATTGAAGGAGGAGTTCAGAAGCAAGTGATTTCCTTTACTGTGGTTTCTGCAATTGAGTCTCTTTAGCATTGACTTAATTTCAAACGAACGAAGTTCAAACTATGGTTTCTGAAACTGTATTTTTTTAAAAAAATGAACTGTAGCTATTGTTAATCACAGTCTCAGGATGTTAGTGAAACCATGGTTAACTAAAATGGCAATTGTGAACAGAATAGATTGGGCAGAAGGGAAATGTGCATCCATTTGTAACATCTTTTTCAGCTATCTGTTTAAATAGGGTTGCTATATTTCAAAGGGTGAAAATCCAGACAGAAAATATTTATTTTAAATGCATCTCTTGCATAAATAATACCTATTTTTTGTGCACTTTCTGCACACAAACTGCAACACAAAAAAGAGAGAAAAGTGTAATCTAACTGGGAGTTGCATTCCAATCTGCAAAGTTCAGGAGTGCCTGATGGTTCATTGAAAAAAGCAAACCAGATTAATTCTACCCCCATCTCTGCTTGGAATTGACAAGCTGAGGTCAGTCCCAAAGTGTTTTATATGAGCTTCCTTCTTTTAAGAGATCTCTGATGTAAAAACCTACTCAACTTTGATCATAGTATGATTCCAGCGTAGAAGCAATTAGATCTGAAAATCGTATGTGGTAAACAGATTGGGGCTAGGAGCAGAGATGCTGTGGGTACGTACAATGACAGGAAGTAACTTGCTATATAGATTATGCAATTAGCTAATCAAGTTTTTATGTTTACAGTAGAAACTGTTAATGGCAATGCAAGGAAATGTTTCACTTCTACAATCTTTTAAAACCCAGATTCAATTAAGAAAATTGTGGTTCTTATAAATACTTTTAGTTTAAACTATATCACTATATACTTTTAGTTTAAATGATAGTAGTATAAAAATGCAGAAAATTAACAAGATACTGAGTTTTGCAATGCTGCCCCATAGGATATGTTACTTGAAACATAAAGCCTTAATAGCTGAAACATCTGAGAGCGGTGTAACAAATCATTATATTATGGGTTAGCTGCCATTACTAACACTATTTTTCATAATTTTAATCTAACGGCAGCATCTTCTTCTGATTCTTATGTCCCACAGTCGTTACACTAATGTGCTTCCCCTTTATTTAGGAAGTGTCTAATGGTATTTGAGGGAGGGAAAACTCATTAGCTTCCTTCCTGGCTAATGTAATTTTTATTTCCTGTTGTAACTGTGGCCTCAGCCAAAATCAACAATGAGAACAGAAAGCACCAACGTGTACAAAACATTTGCTCATTTGATCAGAAATACATTATATAAAAACATTGTGGATAGTCATCTATTTTTTTAACCACATCTTTTAGTGGGGTTTTCTTTTCTTTTTTTGCTCATTTTTCTTGGGTATCTTTTTGTTTCAGCTTTGTCATGATATTAGATAATTCAATATTATGTGTTATTTTTATCACTCATTTCCATCAATAAGGAAGATACAAATTCAAGACGGGCATCTTACTCTTTCCTTGGTTGACCTCAGAACCTTTCTTGCTATGTTAGGCTGTCAGCCAAGATTAAAATAAAGGGTGGGGGAGGGAATTTTCCAGTGATCAGGCTTTAGGTTCCATGGCAGACAAAATAATGGTTTCACTCAATATCTCTGTGCTGTCAAAGATAACTGTGACAGGTAAGCAAAAACTAGAGCAAACTGGAAAAAAGAAAACAAAAAACAGCTACAGGCTTAGAGAATTGGTCCTCTATTTAGAATTTTTCGCAGATTGAATTCAGCAGTAACTTGACAGTATACTTTGCTAAAGTTGAGTTAATATCACAGAGCAGGAAAAAACTGAATTAAACCAATTACAGTGGTACCTCAGGTTAAGAACTTAATTCAGTCTGGAAGTCTGTTCTTAACCTGAAACTGTTCTTAACCTGAAGCACCACTTTAGCTAATGGGGCCTCCTGCTGCCACTGCGCCGCTGCTGCACGATTTCTGTTCTCATCCTGAAACAAAGTTATTAACCTGAGGTAATATTTCTGGGTTAGCGGAGTCTTTAACCTGAAGCATATGTAACCCGAGGTACCACTGTAAACGAGACCTGAATCTCATATCTTCTGTGCATATCATATGCAGAACATGTCAGGAAAAGATAAAATATTTGGTATCCTTTTTTGTTGTGTGCTAACAATATTGCTTTAAAACTGACTGAAAATTCATGTCATTTGCTCAATTTTTACTTTGGTCATGAAGTAAAGTATTAGATACAAATACTATGATTAGGCAAATTGTAAGCTCAAAGAGAAACTTCTGTTCTTAGCCTTCTCTTTTCAGACAATAATACCATTTGTTAAGTGCCTTCAATTCAAAATGCTGTATGGTAACATAAAACAGTAGTACTCATCTGAAATTGTGGGGTATATGTTTTTTATTTGATAGTGTTCAATGCAGAGAAAACAATGATTTGCACATACCTTGCAAAATCCCTTTATTATAACCTAAGGTAAGAATGGAGAACCTGTAGCTTTACCAGTGTGGTTGGACTTAAGCTCTCGTCAGCCCCAGACAACGTGGGCAGTAGTCATGGATGGTGGGAGCGGAGCCCAGCAACAACTGGAGGGTCACTTGTTTCCTATCCCTGATCTGCCATCTTGATTGAGGGATACATCAGTAGCCATCATATGGGTGGGGAAGGGTGTGGAGAAGGGGAGACCTAACTTAGTCATGCTCATTAATTTCAGTGCATCTACTCTGAGTAAAACGTAGCTAAATACCACCCAAAAAATCTGAAAATTGAAAATGCATCCACTACTCCAGAAGAATACATACATGGATCTTGATGGCCTGCTTACATGGATTGTATTCATGCTTCTTTAAAATCAGGTCCGTTGCTTCTTTTTAAAGGTCCTTTAATGGTGAACCATATAGGTCAGCAGCGTAAATAAATCCTTGCTGCTGCTAAGGTTCAGGGAGGTTACAAAAGTAATGTAATTGGGTCATTTGTGCATCTTTAATTTGAATGCTGCATATCCAAAAAGTAACACTTAGAATTGTTCAAGCTTCCAGTTAATCCAAAAGTTATTGACGTCAAGTGTAACATTTCTTTCTTACATAACTTGTAATCAACAAATGTTACCTGATGCTCACTATGTTGCCATCTCCTCTCTGCTTCAAAACAGAATATTCCTCATCTGGGAATGTAGTGTTATCCCTTTGGTACCATCTGAATTTTTTCAGAGAAAACAACTTGACTCCCTAATGGCTAGAGATTCTAGACATTAGGTTGTATATTTAATAGCATGGAAACCAAAGGAAAGTAGTTGACTGACACGAAGCGTAATAGAATCATATCACTAAAGTTGGAAGGGACCGTGGGGGTCATTTAGTCCAACCCTCTGCAATGTAGGACTCTTCTGCCCAACGTAGGGCTCAAATCTGTGGCCCTGAGATTAAGAGTCTCATGTTGAATGCTGTCTGATAAAGTTGCTTCTGTCAATGGAGACTTAATTTATACTAGACAGAATTCCTGTATAGAAATATGTGGTGCAAATTAATGAAGAGCACAGTCCTAAACTTTTGTGCAGTGATAACTTTCTGGCAATGCCCATCACATGGGATGCAAGGCCTGCAGCAGCAGAACTGAGGCTTTATGTATGCGCCGTACTAGATCCTTGTTTCTGGGGAACTTGCATCTCTCCCATGGTTTTCTATTGCCACGTCACTTTCAATGTAACAGGAATTGTTTCTTCTGTAAGCACTCCATTCAGCACTTTGCATTTACAGTCTAACACACACAAACACAGAGACATGGGTGGCACTGTGGTCTAAACCACTGAGCATAGGGCTTGCTGATCAGAAGGTCGGCGGTTCGAATCCCCATGACACAGTGAGCTCCCGTTGCTCAGTCCCAGCTCCTGCCAACCTAGCAGTTCGAAAGCACATCAAAGTGCAAGTCGATAAATACTTTACCTTCCTCTGGCGGGAAGGTAAATGGTGTTTCCATGCGCTGCTCTGGTTTCACCAGAAGCGGCTTAGTCATGACCTGGAAAAACTGACACGGAAAAACTGTCTGCAGACAAACGTCGGCTCCCTCAGCCAGTAAAGGGAGATGAGCACCACAGCCCCAGGGTCCTTTACCTTTACCTTTACCTTTTTACACACACACAAACACACACACACACCCAATTTCTACAATCATGTTTGGTTGGAGAGGCAATGTAGGAAAATCTCAGTATGTGGCAAAGCATTGTCATATGTATATTCATCACTGACTGCTCTTTGGGTTAGCAGCAGTCACATTATTGTAAAGGACTATCGCTGGCCTTTAATATAGATGAAATAATGCTGTTTAGAGTTACCTCCTGTTTAGTTTGTTCCCGTATCTGAAGAAGTGTGCATGCACACGAAAGCTCATACCAAGAACTAACTTAGTTGGTCTTTAAGGTGCTACTGGAAGGAATTTTTTTATTTTGACTATGGCAGACCAACACGGCTACCTATCTGTAACTGGAACCAAGTTTTATATACTGCTTGATTTTAATAAAACCTCAAAGCAGTTTGCAAACAAACCTCACAGTATTATCAACAAAATAGATACTTAACAAAACATTCAGAATTCATTAAAATGAACAATAAGTTAAAAACAGATTAAAATACACGTCTTGATAAGGCTTGCCAAAACAAAAATCTTTTAGGCAGGTGCCAGACAGAGTACAGTGAAGGTGTCTGTCTGATGTGAAAAGGCAGGAAGTTCTAGTGTATAGGTGCTGCCACACTAAAAGATTGACTTCTTACAGCTGTGGAATGAGCATTATGTAGCACCTGTAGCAGCACCACTTCTGCAGTTTGAAGTGGTCAAGTGTGCATATACGGATTAAAGTGATCCCACAAATAATCTCTCTGCCCATGTCTAACTTAAACAAAGCCTTGCATGGTTCAGCTATAGCAGCACAATTCTTGCATTAGTGTACTCATGCAGTCTTGATTCAGCACATTATGTTATTGCAACAGACCACTGTTAGATCCACTTTCAGCCTTGCAGAGTGGACCATATATGTTTGGCTAGCTGAGACAAGGCAGTTGTGGTAACTACAAACTATTTCTGTAGTATATAGCGCCAATCTGCCTCGTCTAATATGAGCATAATTCTTGGTGCTGACATCTGTCAGAGTTAACAAAGTAGAATGGTGACCTATATTTTGTGCTCACTTGTAGATGAACCAGCTCCCTTGTACTTGAATCCTACAGTTAAAATCATATATAAGAATATCTTATCCCTTATAAACCTAATTGTAGACACCTTATCTGCAGGAGTTCCATTTTGCTCAATATACCTGTAGGACATCTTTAATGTTGTGGCAGCTACCATTTGGAATTTCTTTCCCTTGAATATTAGGTAGGCACTGTTTCTGTTGTCTTTTCAGCCCTACTAAAGACTTCCTTCGTTCAGCAAGCCTTTTAAGATGAGAGCTTTCCCAATCTGCATCTGTACTGGAATTGTTTTTAGGATAGGTATGTTTGTTTGTCACCTGTCTGCAGCCCTGCGCTAGTTTGAGAAGAAGGGGGAGATAATTAATTAATTAATTATAAATCCTACTGGTGGTTCAGTTAATCTTTTTGTCTTAATGGTGCATGCATATCAAGTATGCCATTGGCCTTAAAGGAAATGGAGCAATGATTTTTATCTGTAATTATTATTTTATGTTGATTCTGCCCTTATTCTAAGGAGTTCAGGATGGCATGGAACCTGGTCTCCCCACATCCAAGTCATTTTTATTGTTGCAATAGCCTTGTGTGGTAAATTACCGGTAGACTGAGAGATAGTGACTGGCCCTAGATTACCCAGTGAGTTTCATGGCTATTAACTTCAGCCCAGGTTATGCTGCTGTGCTTTTGGTCCTTAATATATGGTGATAAAAGTGTTTTTTTCATCTAATGAAACCTGGGAATCAATTAAACTTTAAATGATACAATACGATTCAAAAGCTAAATAGGTTCTTGAGCACTTCATCTTCTCTTAAGAAATTGTTGCTTGAAATAAATAATGAAACTACCTCATAAGATGTAAGCAAGTTAATATTTAAGTCTTTAGTGGCAGTTAAAAATGTAAAAATGTTGTTGCATAAAATTTGGAAGTTCTAATTATAGCTGGAATGTGCTTAGTGTTACAAAACCTGTGATAATAATTAATTCTCTAAGGAAAATGAACCCCTACAGATAACCACTCTTGGGATATAGTATTAAGCGAATGACATGATTGTTTGGAAGTTAAATTGGTAAACTTCTCTAACAAACGTATATGAGTATGGAATTTTGAGTAATCTTTTTGGGCTACCAAGTTCCTTTCTCCTGGTCATCCTGAGTCTGACATGATGGGCAGTGAATTCCTAAACTATTGTTTTAAGTAAGAGTAATTAGTTATTCTCTTTCCGTAGAACAGCCTATTAGTATATTTCATAACTTGGAGAAGACTTCCTGGTGGCCCTCAATTTCCAGGGACTTAATATTCTATATTTGTTTTTAAAGATTTTTGAAAGTATCCCATTACAAGTGAACATGGGGAAAGTCTGTTTCTTCATCACCCACAGAATTATGACAAATGTCTATGAAGGGGTCAAATATGGGCATTCTGTTATATTGCACTGTGGTATTTATTGGTGCACCCTGTTTTTATCATATACATGCTGCTACTGAATCAAGTTTTATGCTGTTAAACGTAGCTCTAGTAGTTGATGGGCAAAACCTATGTAGACATCCTCAGGTGATTAGAGTATAAGTAAAGAAAACCATTAGAGCATATTACTAAGAAATGTGTCGGTTAGGCTTGCCTTTCATAATGACAGCTTGGCTTGCTGCCCATGATGATGATGATGATAAACAATAACAACAACAATTTATTATTATACCCCACCCATCTGGCTGGGTTTCCTCAGCCACTCTGGATGACTCCCAACCGAATGTTAAAAACACAATATAGCATTAAACATTAAAAACTTCCCTAAATAGGGCTGCCTTCAGATGTCTTTTAAAAGTAAGATAGTTGCTTACAGTGGTACCTCGGGTTACAGACGCTTCAGGTTACAGACTCCGCTAACCAAGAAATAGTACCTTGGGTTAAGAACTTTGCTTCAGGATGAGAACAGAAATCGCATGGCGGTGGCAGCGGGAGGCCCCATTAGCTAAAGTGGTACCTCAGGTTAAGAACAGTTTCAGGTTAAGAAAGGACCTCCAGAACGAATTAAGTTCTTAACTTAAGGTACCACTGTATTTCCTTGACATCTGATGGGAGGGCGTTTCACAGGGCAGGCACCACTACCGAGAAGGCCCTCTGCCTGGTTCCCTGTAACTTCACAGACAAGCAGCTTTTCTGAAAACTAAAATGCAACTTTGGTGCTTAAATCTGGTATGTTTCTTGATGTTCATGGATATTGCTAAAGTTCCTGAATTTTGTTTCATTAGGATTGCGAGTCTTTTTGTTTAACTTTCAGATGTAAAACAAGCCTATTATTTCTGATCATCTTACCTTTTGATCTTAAGAGCAAGGTGAATATAACATGGAGAAGCTTTTCCTTGATCTCATAATTTTATAATTTTAGAAGTTAGTATGATAGCTTCTATAACATAAAGATGAAATGCCACTCTAACATGAAAAGTCAAACATTTACATTTAACTGTGATAATTTAAAGAGATTTCATTGTAATCAGCATTTTATATCAGTGCAGCTTAATAAAATAGGGCATGATCCAGTATCTTGCAGTCTGTCACTGCTCCATGTGGGTGACATTACATTTTGTGACCCCATATATTACTGCTGCTGGTTCCTGGTGCCTTGTGTGTGGGGTGGTGGGGGGTGGTGGTGGTGTTCTTCTCTAAATCCCCATTCTGTAAGGTAGCAGTGAAAGCCCTCCATGCCTTCTGAACCAGACAGTGCAATTCTGAGATCTAGGTTACTAGTAAGTATGACCTCCCAATATGTCCTCTTACTTTCCCCCAAGTGTTTATTTCAAAATGTAACTGTAATAGGTATGAGTTACTCGTGCGTAAGCTGGTGCCTTTCTCGGTTAATTTGCCTTGTTAAACCTTTCTGACTGCACAGCCCCTTCTCATGGTGGCTGCCTCAGTCACTGGCAGAATCCGTCAGTGGGCGTTTCTTGAACCTCTTCCAACATAAAAGTTGTTTGACACCCAGTCTCCTCCTCCTCTCACTGCGCGGGAGTCTTCTGCCCAGGGAAGGCGTGGGTAGCGGAGGACCTGGGCTCTCCTCACTGATGTCCAGTGAAGAGTCCTGGAGCCCTCTCTCCAATTCCCCCGTCTGCCCCCCTTTATCCCCGGTGTTGCGCTGATTGGCTTCCCCCTCTACTGAGCTGTTTCTCTCCCTGTGGCTGGGTCCTTCGCCAGCATCATCTGGGAGCCTCCCCTTCGCCTCTCCCTCCGATGTCAGTTCCCTGACAGTAACCATAAATTCAATCTAATTTATGGACCCTAGCTTGCTGGGCTTAGCCTGGGAAGTAGTGTAGCCTCTTTTCAGAGCCTAGAAATCTGACTCTGTAGCTAGGAGCAGATACTACTCTGATATGGTGACCGCCTCATCAGAAAATAGGAAATTACAGGTAAGCAAAAAATAAATAAACTTTTTACATGCAATTTATTCTCCCACCCCCACCCCCATGTACATCAGTGTGCTCGTAATGATGACTTTAAAATAAATAAATGAAACTTCCACAAGCAAGAATGAGTTACCACAACAAGCTTGGCTCCATCTCCCTGCCAGAGGGTTCTATAACTCGTGTAAGCCTGATTACCCTCTCTTGCAGCAAAAGGAACCTAATTCTGTTTCCCCACCTGCTTTTTTCCTAGAATGTTACTAAATGTTAAATTCTTCCCACAAACAGTGCAAGGCTGTGTTTCTGAATGCATTTTTGTTTCTTAACAGGTAAGGTGTTTATGTTTAGCCACAAATATATTTTTTAGCATTTTTCATAAAATATATCAAAAAGAATATTATAATGTTCGAAATGAAAGCCATTCATTGCAATAAAACTCCATTAAAATATTGAGGGGAGTCCTTCCAGTGACTTCAATATAAGGTCATTGTAAGTTAAATGGAAGCTATTCAGTGGTTATGTTGTAGAGGTTCAGCATGGAGGAAAATATTGCTGTGAGTATTGTAGTTTCCAGCAGATAGAAGCAATTTTGATCTCAAAAGAACTAGAGGGCAGGAAGTTAAGTGTTAATTCTGGGAAGGATGTATTTATTTGTAGTATAACTGTACCTCATTTTTAAACTGTAGCACTAAAGGTCTTTAAATACTTTAACATATCAGTGCCATAAACTTGACAAGTGTAATACTCCCAGGCTGCAATCCTATGCTCACTTACTCCTGTTATACACAGTTTATAATAGCATGGTGAATTTAGCTGTGTGAATTGGACCTATGTGATATTTCAATGCAAATGAAATACTTTACCTCTGCTCACTACATTGCTCTAAGTAATGGCATCTTAATATTAAAGAGTACCACACTGATTCTGTAAATCTGCTGTAGCTGCCACAACAGAAACTGTAGCAGCACTGAAAAAGCTGAAGCCATATCTCGTACTGAGAAATGCAGGAAAGATGCTCTGGCCTGTTCCTAATTTTTTACATAAGAAATCCATTGCTAAGAGGCAGAGAAGGAGAAAGAGCGACGGGGGGGGGGGGGACCACACAAATGCTGAGGAACCTCTACTCTCTTACAGTATTTGTTGGGGATATCCCTGATGGCCACTGATTTAAGTTCTTATGCCAATGTCTGAAGATAGGATGCATTAGCATAATATTTCAAGTTGTGCCGAAACATTTTATCCTACTCTAGACACTTCAGTCAATAATAATAATAATAATAATAATAATAATAATAATTTATTATTTATACCCCGCCCATCTGGCTGGGCCTCCCCAGCCACTCTGGGCGGCTTCCATAAAAACAAAAAATACAGTAAAATATCACATGTTAAAAACTTCCCTGAACAGGGCTGCCTTAAGATGGTTTGGATCCAGAGTTTACCACATCTAGTGAAGTTTGTGGAAGCCGAGCTACCTGCTCCCTCCTCGCTATGGCAGCCCCGCCCATCCCCCACAAGATACTACAGTAAACATTGGTATACCCTGCAGAATCTGGAGGAATGTGGGAGAATGGAATATCTTAAAATTGGGTTGAGACAACGTCAGCAAACAGATCCAGATATATATGTGAACTTACTTTACTATGGTGAGATCTTCATTGTGAGGAGTACTCCATTCCTGTTGGACAATACAATTGCCATATATATTAGTTACTGCTGATTGTTTCCACAGGGTTTTTTCTCTTCCCCAGTGATGCTTCATGTGTCGAGGTTAAGAAAGGTATCTACATATATAATAGGGGAGTATTTTCCGTAAGTCATTTCCAAATAAAATAATGACTATTCTGCAATCTTAAATGCCAATTCTTTTTATACTGCACTCCTGGAAGCTGAGGAATGAATTATATTTCAGTCAGCTTACTATTTTATATGGAATGGCAAGGTACACTACATTTAAATCCTGCAGTTTCTCATATTTATGATCTTTTGTATTATGATGTTGTTAAGGCCATATATCAGGATTTTTTCTACACAGTCTTGCATCTTTCACATTTGTCTACAAGTTCTAAAAGAACAAGTAACTGTCAGTTTAGGCATCATTAGTTATCTGTTGTTAACAGCTATTAGCAATTAAATGGGATCCTGTGGGGTACACAGGGTTCTGTCTTGGCCCCAGTGCTATTTAATATCTCTGTGAAGTAATTGGAAGCAATCATTAGGAGATTAGGGGTGAGGTATCCCTAGTATGTTGATGGCACTTGGTTCTATTCCTCTGTAATATCTGAGTTAAGAGAGTCTATGCAGGTCCTAGAATAGTGCCAGGATGCTATGCTAGGCTGGATGAGGGTCAGTAAACCGAAATTGCAACCTGACAGGACAAAGCCACTATGGTTGGGCAGTTCCATTGTCTGGGAACTAGACAAGTTGCCTGTTTGTGGTATGGTATCCCTCTTGATAAAGGGACAGGTAGTTTGGGAAGCTCTTAGATCCAGCATTGTTGAGGGAGGCAAAAGTGTCCTTCCTATTGAGCAGCACCTTTTACCAATTCTGGCAGGTATTCAACAGCCGTTCCTGGACAGGCATAGTCTGCCCACAATGATCCACACAATGGTAACCTCAGGGTTGGATTACTGCAATGCACCGTGTGGGCTAAAATTGGTATGGGAGCTGCAGCAGGTACAGAATGCTGTGGCTAAGATGTGATGTGGAACAGCCTGCTCAGAACACATTACACCAATATTGAAAGAACTGCACTGACTGCATGCATGTTACCAAGCCAGTTCAAGGAACTAGTAGTGTGGCTATTTTGTCCTCCCCCTTCTAGCCTCCAGCATCACCCACACGCTGCTCTGCAGGGGCCTCCAGCTGATAAGAACAGTTTGTCAAAAGGCTGCAGGGGGAAGGAGATTTTTTTTTTTTTTAGGGGGAAGGGTCCTCCCTCTAACTCCAGCACAGCTGAAACTCCCCTGAGTGTAAGTGTGGTTTCAACTATATATATTTGCGTATTTCACACTAATGTTGACTGGCTTAAAATATATAATATCTAAAGTCTATCAAAACTAGCAATCAAGTTTCTTCACTTCTGCCACCACCTGTCTAGAGTTGTCTGGTCCAAAAATGCCAGAAACTTTCTCAGAAATGCAAAGAAACACTTAGGTGGACCTTAGCTATTCAAGCTCTTTCATCAACTGAATAATACATTGGCAAATGTCTCCCCAACTTAAACTGATGTGGTCACTGTGGCAGAAAATGGAATCCCTTTAAGATGCAAGGTTCCAAAGCTTTGTAGGGCTTCTAGATTAAAATCAACACTTCTTGGTCCATAATCAAATCATGGATTATAGCAACTTTAATACATTAATTAACTTAATTACATTTGTTAATTAAAGTAATTAAGCTTGCATTAAACAGCACAAAGCAAATAATTGATTCTCAGCTAGCCGATAGGCCGAGTTCCTGAAGCCACTAGATCTGATTCTGTATATGATAGGGCTCATTTTTGTTCCATGTTTCTGCATAGGTTTATACTTACTTAGTTATTTTCTTCATCTCTTATTTGGCTTTCTTTCCTGTTATAACGTACTGTATAAAGAAGGTGGTAGCTTATGGCTTAGGAACGGAAAGCTATTTCACTCTGCTCTGTTGATAGCCTACTGTGGTGCTGCTGTTCTGTTTTGCTCACCTTAAGGAAGTAGCCAGGATAAAAGAAATGTGCTCCTCCCGTACAGGAACACATTCCAAAGGATTATACTTTTTCTACTTGTTTTTCATTGGCATGGATACCTGGGCCATACCTAGAATTTATTGCATACAAACAGCACAGCCATGCTTCCTCTCATGTAGGGTGACTTTGAGACTCTGTCCTGACATAGCGCATATGGAAGGCATTGAGGCATTGCTCCTGACACCTGTGAGTTACCCATGACTCACTTCCATAAAGTCTGGAAGAACTTCACCTTGGTATTGGACATTGGATCATATTCTCCCATACTCTCTTGGAGAGGCGAGCCATTGCCATAGCTGCCTTGCCAATATGCTTGTCTAGCTCAGTGTCAATGGAGAGGTTGCTGGTTGTGGTGGAACCCAAGGAGACAAAGTTGACTACCATCTCAAGCATGTGACTACCAACGCTGATGCATGGAGTGCTAGTGATGTACAGTGGTACCTCGGGTTAAGAACTTAATTTGTTCCAGAGGTCTGTTCTTAACCTGAAACTGTTCTTAACCTGAAGCACCACTTTAGCTAATGGGGCCTCCCGCTGCCGCTGCGCCGCCGGAGCACAATTTCTGTTCTCATCCTGAAGCAAAGTTCTTAACCCGAGGTACTATTTTTGGGTTAGCGGAGTCTGTAACCTGAAGCGTCTGTAACCTGAAGCTTATGTAACCCGAGGTACCACTGTACTGACCCAGGATGTTGGTCTTTGTCAGAGCTGCAGACACTGAGGAAGCTCTGCAGAAGCTCATGAACTGCTTTGCCCAAGCCTGCATGGAGTTTCCGCCTTAACACCAGCCTGACAAAGAGGGTAAAAAGGTAAAGGACTCCTGGATGGTTAAGTCCAGTCAAATTTGACTATGGGGTGTGGCACTCATCTCCGCTTTCAGGCCGAGGGAACCGGTGTTTGTCCGCAGACAGCTTTTCCGGGTTAGTTGGCCAGCGTGACTAAACACTTCTGGTGCAACGGAACACTGTGACAGAAGCCAGAGCGCACAAAAATGCTGTTTACCTTCCCATCGCAGCGGCATCAATTTATCTCCTCTCGCTGTTATGTTTTTGAACTGCTAGGTTGGCAGGAACTGGGACAAATCAACCGGAGCTCACCCCATTGTGTGGATTTGAGCAAAGACCTAACATCCTGGGTCAGGACATCACCAGCACTCCACTCATCAGTTTTCATATTCAATCAGCAATTTCACTTTAGGTTTCTTTATGTAGGCTAAGACACAGTTACTATTCCTTCTCCCTGACTAGGATAAGCTTTAAACTCTCACCTGTGTAAGATACCTGCACCACTCCCAGTTTTTCTCTAACTAGAAATAATACCCACTTGTGAGGGTAGGTAAACACAGTTTTGCGGAGAAAGCAGGCACTGGAGTGCAGTGGCTGAATTTAGGCTCTCAAATTTCAGCGGCGTCCTGTGTGACACTAAAATTCAGTTCTTCCTTGCATCTTACACTCCATTCTCCAGCACTGCTGTGGCACCTCCTGCAATGTGGTGCCCAGTGCAGCCATATGGGTCACACTACCCTAAAACCACCTCTGTGGAGTGGGAAGGGTTCAAGCTCCCCATATCCATTTTTCCTAAACCCTAAATTATTATTTCCTCCTAAATGTTCTTGGATCTCAGCATTATCTGCTACTGAGAGCCATGTGATGGTACCTGTGTCAGGTTTGTGTTGCCACTAAGAGTGCGGTAAGATTAAAGCAAAGCATGGTATTTATTGGTGTGAAAGGAGATATTAATCCCACCCCTCCAGCTGGGTCTATTCTCCCTGAAAATGGGAATAATGCAATCTTGCAATGCAGTCGCAGCCAAGACCTCAGATGCAGACCTTTAAATATTTCTAGAACCAACAAGACCTAACCCTCGCTTCCATAGTAAACCATTTGCTAATTGCCCCCTTAGTCATTTAAGTTTATTTTCATCCTGCAACCTATGGATTGCGTTTGCTTTAATTCATGCTACCTTCTTCCATAATGCAGTTCAGGAAGCTTGTTCTCTAAGGACCTTTGTATTACAGCTGTGGCTTTCTTGGGAATCGTGATGAGCTCAGCAACGTCTGCCTTTAATGTTCAAAACAATCATTGAGCAATAAAAATTAGGGCTCTTTTTGCAATTATTGATTTTGTACTAAGATGACTATCTCCCCTTCCCCTTGAAACTCATAAAATTTCCAATAGAAGCTTAAGTTGTTTCGTACTGCTACTCATAGTAGAAGGCTTTGAGGCATATGATGTTTGCTTTGTATGTGTTTAGCACAAAAAGAAGAGCATTGACCAGACAATCTTTCAATCTAAGATTATGATAGATTAAGAAATGTTGACACTTCCATTTAGATTTTCCTTTGTGAAATTTAAGAGCGTTTTAATGGCTTACTGATTACAAATTGGTGCTGCTGTATTAAGATTGATATGGAATGTTTCATTAACCATATATCAGAAGAGTCTCTTACTTTCAGTTTCTTGTAGGCTGGTTTAACTTCTTAAATTAGTCATGTAAACTGTCTGCCCATGGAAATCAGTATCACACAGATTTTCCAAAGCTGTAACCATAAACCGGACCTAACATATCTAAGCTCCGGGTTACAGAAAGAGTTGTACTTGCCACATAATGCATCTGCGTGGAGCTTCACCTCTGAACTTTCTATGAGCTCTGAACATGATACTTGAAATGGCCTAAAGAGGACCACTTTGGGAGGTATTGTTGAGGCACGTTCAAAACAGTTTTTAGTTCATATTTCTTGATCTGGGTATGTATGATTGCATTGCAGCCTATTTTGCAAGCTTTGGTATCGAAATTTCTTTAAGGAACCCACTATAATACATTCAATGAGTATTTAAAATACGTTGTACACCAAAAGATAGCATTCAGTTTTGCCTGTGCTTTTTCTTGTCATACCACTTTAGTTGGCAAGAGTTGCAGAATTTAATGATTGAATTGCTAATCGGTAGACAAATTTTCAACTTGAAAAATAAACAAGCATTGTACAACCTGAGCTTATTGTCCTGCCTCGCCCCATTTTTGTTTAATCTGGGGGGGGGGTGCTTTATGCCAGCCTAATCACATTTAGTTCCTTATGTTCTTGGAATTTCACTGCACACTTTCTTAAGCTGGACATTATGTCAAAAACTTGGAAATGTAATTCGCAATGTTCTTCTATATACAGGGTGCAAAAGTGACATCCAGTGGCCAATTACATTAATTAGAATAAGTTGTATTCCATAGGGCAGATTTCAGCAATTCATTAATAAAATGAAAGTAAATCTCCTTAAGTTTTATGCTCATAGGATTGTGCTGTCAGATGTCTTTGCATTGCTTCAGTCTCACACAATTACAAAATGTTCTGTTCAGATGAAGACTTTAGAAATTAAATCTAACGGGAGGCATAATAATTTTTGTAGTGGATCCCTGCTTGTTCTTCATCAGGAGCTTTATTTCCTATTTGCTCAGTTTGAAGGATGTCTAAAGGTAGCTAATTTCACCCTCTGTTTCACTTAGGAAACCTAATTTCTTTTGTTTGTTTCAAAAATTAACATCTTTTTTCGCCAAGAAGCATGGGAAAAATATTGATCTGTTTGTAAGCTAATCTTATTTTAAAGCTTTTGGTAAACTTTCAACATCATGAGGTTATATTTACAACATTATTACCAATAGAACAGAATACCCCACAAATACAGCACTGAAATGTAGAAATGTTCATTCTGACAGAATTTCAATTTTTACACATAGTGAAGCTGCTTTACAATGGCTGTGGAAAACAGTGGAGACAAAGGGAGGGTTCATTTTCTCCCTTCCACCTGCCTATCCCTGCAGCGTGTTAATTTTCCCCATCCTAGTTCTTGCTTTACCAAAATTCAGCGTGATCCAAGTTCAGTTGGGTCACTGGCTCTTTTAAATTAGCCTAAAAGTAGCCACAATGGCGCCTGAGGTAGACCAGGGCCATAATGCTTGGGGGACACAAAAGGCTAACCCCCCCAAGCTATTTTATACCACAGAAGGGAGTAGCGAAAATACTGGTACCACATGGGTACCAAGCTCATATTGCAGCTGCTTTTAAGCAAAGAGCAGGATGTAAAGAGACTGTGTATGGTTCAGTCTGCAATGTTCTTAACTGTGTTTGGGTCTTGCCCATAATGCCATGCCCTGCTTTGAATACTGACTGCTTCGGCTGACCCATGCTTATTCCTTGTTTTGTACAGAAGCTTAATTTTGGACAGAGCTGTAGTAAAGGCATATACAAAGAGATGGTTGAACTGGGCTTCGGTTAAGCTAAATTAGTACTAAGATTTAAAAATCTGAAGCTTATTCCATGTGCAAGTGTAAGGCAGCCATTTAGTCAAGGAATTTAAGTTTGAGCTTAACAGTTTCACTTGTGTATTTTGAAAATGAGGGCTAATGATTAAAAATGGAGGAAACTATGAAAAATGTCATGCAGAGAATTCCTTTCTGCCTTGCCACACTGTGGTCAAAGTAGTATTTTGGTTTTATGCCTATTGTGCAATGACAAAGGTTTATTTTCCCTTTGTTCTTTTCAGAGCGCTGCAGCAGCTCCCAGTCCAGTGCTAGGAAACATTCCCCCAGGAGATGGCATGCCAGTAGGTCCTGTACCACCCGGTTTTTTTCAGGTATTCAGACAAATTATGAATTTTAGGACTTAGAAATGGGTTGGTAGCATTATTTGGCACTGCCAGAAAAGAGTATCACTTCAAATTCTGTATAAAATGCATAGTATTTAAGAACAATAGCGGGTGGGATGGGGAATTAGGACAGGTTCAGTGATGAATAAAAGGCAAGCTTTAAGCTGTTTTATGTCAGGAGTTGGAAATTGTGAAACAGTGCAGTAATATTCACTGTTATAGAATATTAGATGTGCAGTAGTTCCTTAGTCTAATTATGTAATAGGGGAGGTATTTTCTACACTAACATAAGGAACTGGTTACTTAATATTGTCTTCTAATTAGAATCCATCTAACTGAAATAGCATTATTCTTATACATTGCAGGTTAGCAGTGTTTTGGAAGAACAGTAGAATAATGCAAATTCAAACTAGCAGTTTGAAGTTCAGAAACTCTAGTAAGCTGTTTTTACTCTTTAACAGGTAGCTATGTAAATCTGTGTATAGGTGTGTTTTTGGTCTGCTCTCATATCAGCAGTCCTGCTACTAATTAGTTACATTAAGATAAGTGAGAAAAACATTAGGTTAGGAAGCAAGTTACAGAAAGCTTCTTCTCTGAAAGAGAGACTAGAAAACCAAGTTAATGGGAGTGTACTGCCTTCATTGACTATTTCTGACTTCAGGCATAGAGCACAATAATAATTCAGGGTACACCATAATATATATTATGATCTATTGTATAAGTCGGATAGAGGTGTTGGTTTACTTATTGTAACAGTCTGATGAGCACAGAGAGAAATTTTAAAAAATTAAAAGTAGTATTTTCTATTAAAACATCAATTCTGGTAAATGCCATCTCTTTTCTAAAAGTGAAAACAACGAAAATGACACCACCGGAGTGGGCTGAATCTGTGTGCTTTATTAGATGTTTCAAGTGGACAGATTATAGGGGAGCTATAAAAACTAGATCTTATATATCCATTTGAAAACCTTCAGTGAGAGACCATTTTTTAAATATCAAAAATTAATATAAATACAAGTTTGGACGATTATGCAGGTTTTCTAAAAAATGTCTAATTATCATAAGTAAAACTGCAGTACTCTGGAAAGAACTTGTGTTATTTGGACCCATGTCTTTTAAAGGTTTGTCCTCTGTTCTTTTTCCACCTGTGTCTACCCCTTGGGATTTCCTTTCTGTGTGATGCTTCAGATCCTTGATAATACCATCCAGTTCATTTAACCACAACCTATGACCCTTGAGGTTTTTTACTGAAGCAAAAGGATTAATTCCATCCTTGTATAAAAACTGTAGTGATTTGAGGATTATATTGTCCATTTGAGAGCAATTCTTTTGTCTCTCCACTTTTCCGCATTTGGTAACACAGACCAGTGAAATTGTTGGTCACTTACCCAGGAGTAAAGAGACCTACTCTGGGCTTATTCTTGGGAATTACATTGCAACAAAGAACAAAACTAACATAGAAGGGAGCTTTTCTCTATTAGATACAGATTGTTGAAATTTAACACCAGGAGGTTATGTTTCTACCAGTGCAATTTATATGAGATAGATGGCAAGGATTATAGTTTTGAGGTTTCAGCTGCCTTTTTGGTGACTTTTCCAGTGTCTCAGTGGTGTTGTTTGAAGTATGTTTATAAAATTGTGTTGTTGATTGTGGCTGGTGGCCTTTTTGGATAATAATCTTTATATAGGTTATGCTATTTTTACTTAAAGTTGCACTGTTGGGTGGATTTTAGCATTGTTTAATTATATTTATATATTTTGATGATTTCAATTCTTTAAAAAGTGTTTTATGGGAGTTATTCAACTAGATATATAGCATTTTAATTTTTAGTAATGCCCTTGCCACTCAAAATGCACGAGGCCTAATAAAACCACTTTTTTTCAGTGCACCTTGTAGTCTTTGTTGCTTTGGTGTTAATACCTCCCTCCTCCTTTCCTTATTATTTTTAAATGATCTGATTTTAAAAGTGAATTGGAATTTAATTCAAACATATTGAAGACTACACTTAAATGCTTTTGAAATTGAATCATCACTACTTTTTTCCACTGAAAAAAGTATCTTACCTTAGGTAAAGCGTCATAACTAAATGCAATGCAGAACATGGGTCTGGTTCACACATCACACTCAACCATGATTTGGCATAATGTACAAGAGCAGGAATGACTGGTGGTGAGCCTTGGGTTCACCAGACCTCTTGTCTTCTCTTTCTCGTTTGTTTTAAACTTAACATAGTTAATAATAACCATAATTTATTGGTCCAGATGATATGACAAGCCACAGATGAGCAAAAACAGAGATTCCAAAATTCTTCTGACCATGTGGGTAGACAATGGGATGGAGACCATACAAACTGGATATTTGCTATTGCTTGTTCCTGCTTGTGTTGTGTCACATTAAAACATTCAGTGTGGTGTGGGTACATGAATGCAGCCATAGTAGTAGTACTAGACATGGCACAAGGGTTTCAGACAGGAGTCTTTCCTGGAAGATGCTGGGGACTGAAGCAATGACCTTCTGCATGCAAACCATTTGCTCTCCCTCAGGCTGTGATATTTTGCTAGAACATTGTCACTCCCTAATGTAGTTTAACCCCTTTTTTATTGAACACAGAATTGTTCTAGCGCTGTTCAGTCCTTAGCTGCAGTTAATGAGCTAGCATGACAGACACACCACTCTCTCTTTCCCACACATATAAAATAATGAGCGGCATAGGTCCTCTATGCAGACAATATACACAACAACAGTAATAAAGCTGTAGTCACACTTAAAGGACTTAATGGAACTGTTCCAAATTGTCTTAGGGAAATCTTCTCTCCTGCCACCCAGAACAAAATTGGAACTGTTTTCACATTAGGTTTGACTCACTGTCTAAACACAGTTCTACAAAGTTTTATCACTGCTAGTAGTGCAACAATAAAACGGCTAGCACACAAATCCAAATTGGGATTCCTGCATTTCAGGGGGTTGATGATCCTTGGGTTCCCTTCCAACTTTACGATTCTGTGATTTGATCTGCATATTTCAAGGCTTCCGGTTCCACTCTGCCTTAATGGCGGCAGACCCCACGACAGCGGGAGATCATTGGCGAAGAAAAAACAAGGATGATTGAGGGTAATTATCCTTGAAAATTTCCCCCAGGGACAGAGGAGAATGGGGTTCACTCGCAGTTCATCTCAGTACCTGGCTCTCAGTCTGTCATGAAATGCAGGGGGCAGGGAGTCGCTGTGTGCAGAAGTACTTTGCCTGCTGAAAACCCTCCAACGCTGCCATTAAGAAGCAGAGGTTCTTCTGTCAATTAGAGCTTAATTGGACTAAGGTACATGTGTGTGCTAGAAGAGATGAGATCACAAACTACAGGACAAAACCAACTGCGAGGACTTTAAGTTCTGAACTTGATAAGACTTCATTCGTTGCAAAAGACATGGAGGAGGGAGCCTACAGTTTCTTTATTCAAAGTTTTTTTCTCTACATTTATGATTTGGCAACCCTCCTCTGAGTGTTAGTTCAAATTATATTTGTACACACGAGGATGGAAGAAATTGGATTATAGATATGGAATATAACATTAAACAGAACTGTGTGTGTAGGAAAAAGGGAGGGAAACACTATTTTGCAAAAGGTTTACAATGGAAACTTAGAGCTGACTCTTCCCCATCCTTTATTATTTATAGAGTGAACTGAATAACACTAAGAGGACTTGGAATTTAATTTAATTGGTAGTATAATTGCTTATATATCTTCAGTTGGAAGGAAAGATGAAAGGAGTCTGTGAACTTGTCAAGGAACTGATAAGGTTCATTACTGAGTGATCTGCAGTTTGACAGACCGCTCTTCTTCCCAGGCTGAGAGGGAAAATGGTAAAAACAGGTTATTTATTGGGACAGAGTGATTTTTGCAGCTGTTGTTAAAGTTGCAAAACAACGAAGCATAGGATAGAGCAATGGATAAATTTCTGGAACAACAATGGGATATCAGCTCCGCCCAAGGCATGATGGATAACAACAACAACTGGGGGAAAGAAAGACATAACATCTTACAAGGACAGGAAGAAACACCACGGGCAGAATAATTGCCACACACAGGAAGAACAAGGATTGAGTTTGAGTTCCTCACTTGTAGTTTTATAAATCATTTAATATGTCAACCACTCTGGGCGGCTTCCATAGAAACCAAAAATATAGTAAAATATCACACGTTAAAAACTTCCCTGAACAGGGATGCCTTAAGATGTCTTCTGAATGTCAGGTAGTTGTTTATCGCTTTGACATCTGCTGGAAGGGCGTTCCACAGGGTGGGCGCCACTACCGAGAAGGCCCTCTGCCTGGTTCCCCATAGCTTTGCTTCTCGCAATGAGGGAACCGCCAGAAGGCCCTCGGCGCTGGACCTCAGCGTCTGGGCAGAATGATGGGGTGAAGACGCTCCTTCAGGTATACTGGACCGAGGCCGTTTAGGGCTTTAAAGGTCAGCACCAACACTTTGAATTGTGCTCGGAAACGTACTGGGAGCCAATGTAGGTCTTTCAAGACCGGTGTTATATGGTCTCGGTGGCCACCCCCAGTCACCAGTCTAGCTGCCGCATTCTGGATTAGTTGTAGTTTCCGAGTCACCTTCAAAGGTAGCCCCACGTAGAGTGCATTGCAGTAGTCCAAGCGGGAGATAACCAGAGCATGCACCACTCTGGCGAGACAGTCCTCAGGCAGATAGGATCTCAGCCTACTTACCAGATGGAGCTGGTAAACAGCTGCCCTGGACACAGATTTGACCTGTGCCTCCATGGACAGCTGTGAGTCCAAAATGACTCCCAGGCTGCGCACCTGGTCCTTCAGTGGCATAGTTACCCCATTCAGGACCAGGGAATCCTCCACACCTGCCCGCCTCCTGTCCCCCAAAAACAGTACTTCTGTCTTGTCAGGATTCAACCTCAATCTGTTAGCCGCCATCCATCCTCCAACCGCCTCCAGACACTCACGCAGGACCTTCACCGCCTTCACTGGTTCTGATTTAAAAGAGAGGTAGGCAATACCTCATGATTTTTTTTGGAATAGAAAGTAGTTTTCAGAAATGTATTCCAGGGAACCCTAGGATTCCTTAGAAGTTTGATAAGAGGGTGGACAAACTTTTTGCAGTGGCAGCTAGCTCACAGTTATCAACCTTCCCTGGTGATGTGCTGCTGCAGAAGTATTGGATGTTCTTTAAACTTCCCTCTCAGTTTACACAGGTCTCACCAGTGCTGTCTGTACTGTGCCCTAAATTGTAGGTGTGTAGCAGAAATCTTGGCAGCATCTTAGGTTTCTGTGGCACACATTCTCATCAGGTTTCTGCATACAGAGCTAATTTTGAGTGCAGTTTGAAATTTCCACAAACATATGCAAAGAAAATAGCTATTCCACATGTGGATTCCTATTTCACATAACTAGCTGTGCTCATTGCTTTGTGTATTGCTTGCATATTTGCATACAGAGCTGTACAAGTGACCTTTGAAACATGACACCCAACTGTTGGACAGAATTTTCCAAATACTTTTAGATTGCATATCCTTAATTGCTACTATTTTTTATTACTAACTTGAAGTATTAGGCACTTAACAGACTCTCCTAACCACTTACTGCAACTTCCATGTTCTTTACTTTCTTGAATAGTAAGACATACTAGGATTCTTTCTGAAGGAAGTTATTAAAGACTCACTGTGTGACTATAATGACAAATATATAGGTAGCAAAGAACAAGCAGCCACACACATAGTGCTGGCTTTAAAGTAGTGATAGCATTCATCTACCTTTTCCCTCCCACATAAAGATCACATAACCAAGAAGGTTGCTTCTTACCAACCAGTAGCAGAAGATTTTTTCCTGTCTGCAGGATCCCTGCCACCTTAATACACAAGAGCATAAATTCATGGAAAAAGGGAGTGAGACTGTTCCATTGAGAACCTTTGTGTTGAATTGCATTTATAAGAGAGGGGAAAGTAGAGGAAGAAATGAGCTGGAATGAGCCACAGGAGAAGCAAGACATCTGGGGCCATCATTTTTAGAGATGCTGAGCTTGCACAAGTAGTTCATAGTTCTGATGCTCAACACATGAGGGAAAAAGAATCATTGAAGGAAACATTTTCAGGCATTAGGGATTGCAGTCTCCTGCTATATGTGCTATTGGCTTTGAGTCTAGGACGTTGTGAACTAGTATGTGTGGGGAATTCATGCTGGGGTGAAAATACTGAAACCGAGTTTCCATGTTTGTTTTCTGTGGCTGCTACAAAAAAGCCATTTCCTGTTCTAGTACCTCTGCCATCTTTGCCATAAGGGTCAACCTGTGCCAACATGTGAATGCTACACTTTGGACCATAGGATGCAGTACAGAATCTAAATATCATTCTTCACAGCAGGCACCACCAAAACAGAAGCTTTCAGTTGTGGCTAATATGTAATATGTGAATGAGCATCAAGTGTAATCAGTATGTGATGTTGCCACATGGCTGCCCTAGCCAGTGGTTCTATATTTAGTGCTTTCCTGGTGCTTCCAAGCCTCATGTTGACAGGTATGTGCTGAAGGGCAGGGGCCAGGAATATTGGCAGCTTCCACACCACATGGTGCAAACTGCTTAAATTTCACCTGTGGAAGGGAATCTTGTAGTTGTACTAACCACATTGTATATGCTTAGCAGTATAAGGCCTGTTTCATGGGTTATTCAATAGCTTTGGGTTATAATTCTAAACACCGTCAGGAGTAAGCCCCATTTAACACAATGGATTTTATTTCTGAGTAGGATTGCTCTGTACGGATTTTTTTTAAAAAGAGAAACAAATAGAAATAAGGCAGAACTGGGCTAAACAAAAACTACTCAAACAGCTATTTATCTCAATTTCAAAACTCATATCCATTATTTTACTTCGGGGGTGGGGAGGTCTGTCGTGAAATGCTAGCAAAAGTTCCTTTTGAAATTGGTGTTTGAAATAACTGCAGTGGAATTGTGCCTCATTGCATGGTGTGTGCATGTCTCCCAATTTGCTCTCTTGGTACATGTGGATTTGCTTATGCTTACGACAGGTAGTGATATAACCTCATCATGTGTCAGGAGGCAATGCCACAATGCTTCCAGTATAGAACTTTATTGGTTACATAATAACACATAATGTTATTAATAGAAGTCATTGCTAGTCACAGCGACATTGGAGGCAACAGCAGCACAGGCAACGGCTCCTCACTGCTGAGCAAAATTGTCAACTCCTTGCCATTTGAGGAATTTCCTTTAAACAAAGGACTTTCTCAAAAAGAACTCTTGAAAATGCCTGTGATACTGCAATATTGATGAGGAACACCACTTGATTCTGAGCAGTACTAGGTGGAATGGAAATAGTTACAATTAATGAAACCGAAAGATGGCAAACTGGCACCACTAGGTGAAGCACATGGTATGATGACATAACATATCACTTCCAATGTGGTAGCACCCCAATTGTAGAATATCCTTACCCTGCCTTCTGGGGTGAAACTGATACCCACATTATTTACCGTATTTTTTGCACCATAACACTCACTTTTTTCCTCCTAGAAAGAAAGGGGAAATGTCTGTGCGTGTTATGGAGCGAATGCCTGCGGGTGGGGGGGGGGATCTGCTGCAGTCGTGAGCAGAGGATCCATGGTTCCCCTTCCTTCCCTCCTCCGTGGTTACAAAGCATGGATCCACATGGATCCTCAGGATTTTTGCATTGGGCTACTCCAAACTCACTGTCAGATCACATGTCTGTGGCCACAGCATGAACCACAAAAATCATATATCCACTATTTCGTTTAGAATATTTTTTTTCTTGTTTTCCTCCTCTAAAAACTACGTGCGTGTTATGGTCTGGTGCGTGTTATAGAGCGAAAAATACGGTACTTTTCAGAGGCAGTGGAACATACCTCTTTCCATTGTCTTTTACAGGGGTTTGATACAATTTAGCCGGCTGGAGGTTAATGGATAGTCTGCCTGCCCTTTTAAGAAGATAGCAGAATGTTTTACTTGTTGTTATTTTATGTTGTCTCTCTCTGGGATTGTGAATAGATGAAGAGTGGAATAGAAATGGGAATGAATGAATAAAAATGAATAGAAAATACTCCCATGTAATATCCAGTTGTGCATTCCGTCTAAAGAGTTCCGAGAATCAGATTTTAGCCATATATATATATATATATATGCCACTTTAAAACATAATATTGAAAAGGCCGATAGCTTTCTGTTTTAGAAAATTTACTTGTTAGTGATTAGGACTGGGTTTAAATAGATTTCATTTGCTCCCAGATGTGTCTGCTGCTGGACAGTGTCTGCCTTCCAAGCATTAGTCCAAATCTGGTGTTAGAGCAGTCATATATTTGTATGCACAATTACTATTGTTCATGTTGTTGGCTGGTAATGCTTATTGCAGTACCTGAGCCTCAAACTCTTGACCTATATTTGGCCCAACCCTCAGTGATGAATGTAAAATGGATACAGGAGAAGGCAATATTTATCTGGTGGCAGTTCTTCTGCCTTCTGTGGTGCCTCAGCCTGGGGGTGCATTTTGGAGGTACAGGGAGCTGCTACTGGAAGGGAGAAGTGAAAAGCTCCTGTACATGAGCTGAACACTGCCTGTGGTGCTCTGGAGCCAGCACATAGATTTCCACCCCTCCTTCCCCAAGTCAAGTCATGCAGAGAATAGAACACAGTTCATATTTAACTCACCAGGGAGATGCTGTAAGGATGTTAACTCTTGAAGCTCTGAGAGAAAGATTTTCTCAGATACTCAGAGGCAAATAACCAGTGGCTAAACTTCTGCTCGTGACTGATGAAAATTAATGTTGGTGTGATAGCTAGAACATTTAAGAAATGTGAAAACAGTAATAACTGCATGAATGCTTTGTTATGTGGACAGTTTCTTGGTGCATTATGGGGCATATTAACAGAATTTAAAATTGCCGAATTATCAGGTGTTGTTACCAGTGCCATTCTTATATGATAGTACATCGATGAGAAAATTTGTTGATGGCTAGTTTCAAAGTCACATTTTATATGCTGTTCTTATGTAAAAGCTTGTGGAAATGAGTATATGAAGTATATAAGATTATCTTGCCATCTAGTGGCTACTGTATTCCCTGCATTTTCACTTAACGGTTGGTATTGGGATTGAAGTGTAGTTCATCTAGTTTATAGTCATAGTGTATGTAAGATACAATTACATGTTAAGGAAGGATTTCAAAACACCATAAAGTCAATGTGAGATTTTCTATTTTTCTATGGCATATTGAGTACAGTAAGTTACAATAGCCCTATTGCCACATTGTTGTTGATACAAATTACTAAATGCAAGACTTATTGCCAGTTCAATTTTCTTTCTGATTAAAATGGGTTGAATAGAATATATTAATAAAATAATCTTAAATATTAATGAGTGGCTTTAAAATGATTAGCTTTTCTTCAGATTCTAGTCTACAAAGGATCTTGAAGTTGTATGTATTGTAAGTTACCTTGTGCTAATGATATTAATAGCTTTTGCAACTTACATATAGAATGTGGAATTATTTCAGAAAAGATATATTTGTCTCTCTTGAATGCTGTCCTCTTCAGAGTCAGCGAAGGATATGTTCCTGGTATTTTCTATGTGGTTCACGCATCGAGACCCTTGCATCCACATTTGTCTCAGTGACCAGAGTTCTTTCCTTCAGCTCCGTACCTGGGAAGTTCTGGAAAGCTTGTGAAAACATATTGTGATTGTCTCCTCATTTTGGTGACAGAATGAAGTGTCCTGAAGTTATGGAACCCAATTATTGCAGGAGACAAACTAACATTATACAGTTTCCAAATGCTGCTGATCCCATTTGCAGGGGTTTATTGAATTTTTTAAAATTTATTTTTAAACGAGCAGATTACTTGAAGGCAGGATATCATTTTCCTGAAACAATTCTTTTTATCATCTGGAAAGGCACTTGTTTCACCTTTGCATTAATCAGCGTGTCTCTGATAATCCAGTTTTGACTCATTCTCTTTGACTATTGAAAAAAATCAGTGGTATGAATCCCAGGTGTTGTCTTCTGCCCTGTGGAGAATGGGAAGGTGGTGTTTGAACCATTATGAGTAAAATTATATGGAGATGCTGTTATACTTTTTAGACAGGGAGATGACATGAAGAAGTTCACCAAGTATTTGTGTGGTATGGGTTAAAACACGGCATACAAATATATTTTGTCAAGATTATTGTGTCTGAGGCAGACAAATTATACAAGTGCTTTGTAACTTGATTCACAGGCCAATTGGGTTTTGCATTTGTTTGCTGTATGAGTTAGTGTGAGAAGACCTGAAATTCATAAAAACCATGTTGGGGATATTTTGGGAAGAAGTACTTCTGAATAGTCTTGCTGTAAGAAAGAGTTGTCTTTATTTTCATCTGAATATATATTGTGGCAGAGCTGGATTCCTTTAAAACGAGCTATGTATATGGACAGTAGTGGATTGCCAGACCTTTCATGGCCAGCAAAGGCATGAGGGAGAAAAATTGCATAGTGATTGTAGGATAATTCAATTCATAGTGAATTCATCCATGTTTGGCACTTTTTTGAAGCTACATTCTCTTTTAGGTTTACTACCCCTTAGGAAACACAAACTAATAAATTCCTAGATTGTTTTATTCATTCATCCTGCTGTGTTCCAAAGTTAACAGTACATAAAAATATAGGCCAACACTCAAATGAGCCATTTATTAGTTCCCCGCTGTACATGAACTTGTTACAATGCATAACAGATTATTATGTGCTGCTGGAACCACAGCCACTTTCCCATTTCACACTTTCCTTCACACTTCACCTTCAAATGTGCGCTCTTCCACTGTCTCCAAGACAGACGGATGCCAATAATAATTTACCATGATGTGCAAACAAGCTCACTGTCTATTAGAGGTACATTTTAATGAAGTACCGTACATGTGTGCAGATATAAAATACAACATAAACTAAGCCAAATTTCTGAATAACACAAAAATAGCTCTAGTATTAGCGGATGTCCCCACTGGTGTCAGTGTTGGGGGCAGACCCACGTGCACAAGTGGTGGTCCTTCTTTGGCTTGTACAAAATTCACACTGATCAGTTCTACTTCATTTATCAGTATAATTGAATAAAGTAAAGACTTGTATTGATGACAGGCTGATTTTCTGAAGCTTATGGAGGATAAGTGGTGCTGGTGGTGTTTAAATTGGCCTTAACATGATGTTCTATGCTCCACTGTTTTACTTAGAAAGTTCTGTAGCGAATATAGTTGCATCAAACAATTTTAGCTTGTTTCTATGTGCTTTCAAAACAGATAATTATTTAAATTGGGCAAATGTATATAATATAATTTTCAGTTTAGAAGCAAAGCATAAATGTTCTTGTGGATTTGCATTGTATTCTTGTTGGATTTTTCCTAGTAAAGGAATCCTGTTATGATACATAAACTATTAATTTAAGCATCAGTATATAAATGCAGCCTCTTATGTACAATTTCCTTTTAAGGTTTTAGTAACAAGAACCACAGGAGTTCAGTTTTCTAGTTTCAGAATTTAGGAACAAATACATATTCTGAAACCAGCTTTGTCATAGAAGTGGTCCTGCTGGTTATGGGATTACTCATGGACTTTCTATTTTGCAATCGCTAGTGTGATTCGTGTTGTTATAGTATATTGTACCTTTTCAACATAGACTAGCCAGTTCTCAGACTCAAGAGACATCTAGTGTAAAAGAACAGAATACATCGATTTCATGGAGATAACTTCAGAAAAACTAAAAACATGTTTATATAATGTACCTAATCCAGAGTCATCTTGCATAAGCAATGGTTCGCTCCTTGATGTGAACATTGTGTGCTCCTTCCAGAATGTTCATGTGACATTCTTATTAGCAGGAAAATCTGTTGCCACAGGAGTGTTCTTTTGTACATACTTTTTGTTTAGATTAGAGACTACTGTGTAATATACAAATGGTGCGCATTTTTGGCACTGCAAACTGGGTAGAGAGAAGAAGAAAAATATTCTTACAAATTACGTTTAGGGCTAGGACCAGATTTCTTGGGGAAGGGGCAGTTGCTGTGGGGTTGACAGTTCCCTCTTACCCAAGCACAGGATAGAGCCCAGCCTCTATGTGCTTTCTCTGCCTCCACTGCTTTTGTGGTGGTAGTGAGACCACTCTGTTGCCTGCTATGTTTTAGCAGTGGATGGAAGATGGCACTTTTAACAGGATCTAAGCTATGCTCCTTCCTGTCGTTGCCACCTGCCATCTTAAGTTACTGATTACGCAATGTCCCAACCTATAGATTCCTATAGATTTCATTGGTCTGTAGCCCAAAGCATTATATGCCCCAGCTGTGTTTGCCAGTTTTTGAAGACTCACCTCTTTACATAGGCGTTCCCTTGATTTCTCAACCTGAGTCCTGCTGTGTTTTAATCACCCTGTTTTATTGTGTATTTTAATTAAGAATACATATATTTTAATGGTAGGTGTGTCTTAGTTTTTATACTTTGCAAATTACTTAGCCTACTTTGGCATGTTGTTTAACATGGTAGACAGTCACCATGGATGGGAGGCAAGCTAGGCTCTTGTTCAGAAGTGGAACAGCTGCCCATTACTAGAAAAGGCATTGGGGGAAAGAGGTAAATGGCATCATGGTTGGGCCAGTGAGGGGCCATTGGACTGTGCCCAACCTGGCTGACTGCTAGTGCCAGGCCCAAGTAAGCTGAAAAAAATCAAGCAGTGTAAAAGATAGCTATAGGTATGTCTCAGTACTATTCAGAGCACAAATGATAGTGTAATGCAATTGAAGTCCTGTCAGTATGGTTGTGACCTGCACACTCACAGGTATCTCTTGCATTGTTTGATCTCTTGGCTTTGATTTAAACCTTTTCCTCCTCTCTGTTCCTAGCTACTGCAATTTACTACAGCATTTTTGCTCTACCTTCTGTTACTAAGATACCCAAGGCAGCTATCGCAATTCACTATTTTACTATCATCATAACATAGTAAAAAAAATGCTTTTTTTGGTAATTAGATATAATTTATTTTTACTTATTTCTTATGACCCCTGCTTTAGCAGTAACATTAGCGAAGAAGATGACATCCACACTGTCAGTGTCTGTAATATCTAACATCCTGTTCAATATTATTTTTGGAATCACGTTTTCACAATTTCTTGAACCGTCATCAGTCAAAAAATTGAGAAGAGCATATTTTCCAAAAATCCACACCAAAGAAGACATTCTCCTCCCCTGTAGTAGTGTTCACAGAATTGTTAAAGCAAATTTGCATCCTATAATAAAATCTTGGAATTAATTTTTCGTGGCACCCTGCTGCAGCCATGTGTTTTGAAGAAGAGTGTCATAAGTAAAACTAATTTCTTATTGTTAATGAGTGAGCTAAAAGCCCATATATGTTATACTAGAAAACTTTCAATCCCTGCTGTAGAGTTAGTACTATCAGAGTAGTACAAGCCTTACAGATTGAGTTCTCACCCTGCTTTTTCTCACATCTGGCCAGCACTGATGAGATGTAGTCCTTATCCTTCTACTTCCTTTCCTTTACGCTATTCTATCATGGAAAATGCACAAGTATTTCCCCCACACAAATAGCTCAGTCAGTAGAGCATGAGACTGTTAATCTTAGGGGCATGGTTTGAGCCCCACATTAGGTTAAAGATTCCTGCATTGGAGGGGGTTGGACTAGATGACCCTGGTGGTCCCTTCCAACTCTACAATCCTAGGATTCATTTGTGTGGAGCTATGTGTCTTGACTTCTGTCCTCCTCCTTTGCTCACAGTTTTCAGAGTCCTGTTGTAGGCAGCTTGATTGCTCTTGTGACATTTGTAACTTCCTGCTGCCTGTTGTTTTATTAATCTTGGGTTTGTATGTCAGCCTCCCAAAGCTCTGTTGCTTCTGCCAAAACACTACCTGAAAGCCAGTTTTTAAATATAGGAAACTGTTTTCTGTTTTCTATAAGTTCTGGTCCTAAATGTTTTGTGGTGGTGGTGGGGTGTGTGTGCGTGTGTGTGTGTGTGCGTGTGTGTGTGTGTGTGTGTGCGCGCGCGCGCGCATATGATAGAATACCATTGTGTTTTGCAACTAGACTTCATATAGATATTAGTTCATCCCATGGGATATTTGAGTAAAAAAATGAGGTTGGTACAGTTGCAGTTCTGTTTGTGTTGCTTTTTTTGCAGGGGTAACACTTGAACTTCTAAATGAAGCTAATAGTTTTTATAAAACTTTTTTATTTATTATGCACAGTATGGCAAATTGGTTTAAATTCTTCGCTGTATTAATTTGGTTAAGGATAATTTACAGGTACCTAAATTAACAAAACAAGTGTTCAGATTAGAATAATAATAATCTTCCTCCCCATCCCACAGCTTAATAACATTTCACATGCTTGGATTAAACTTTTTTCTCTGTTACGAAGCACATACAGTAGATTTGATAAGTAAACAAAAGTTTTTGCCTTCAGCCAGCGAAATTCTATATTTTTGCATCTAGCATCACTGTTCAATTTCTACAGTGGAAGTATTCCAAATTGTTTTGCCTCTTGTAGTTTGTTCTAGCCCAAACACTGGTACAAGTCTTTCCTGGTGCAAGACTGCATGTGCAATTACACTATTAATGGGCCTCTGATATGCGTGGTCCTGCTAAATGGTTTTTAGTGGTCCTGCTAAGTGGTTTTTAGTTTTAATATTTTTCATGACCATTTATAAAGTACTCAAAATGGTGCTTGTATGCTGCACTGGAGCAAGTAGCGTGTTGAGACCCTGGATGGAACTGCCACCCAGATTCAGGTCATGTTCCATCCTGGAAAGTGTTGGAAGTCTGGAATGAAATTGGGGGAAAATAAAAAAAAATTAAATAAGGAATAAAATGGGATAAATAGCCTAGGAAAAGAATGTTTCTAATCTTTCCCCCCAATTTTATTAATCCATAGGGACCTGCAGGTTCACAGCCTTCACCCCATGCACAGCCCCCCACTCACAACCCCAGCAATCCCACGATGGGACCTCATGGTCAGGTAGGAGGGTATACAAAAGCACCCATATGAAACACTTTACTTGCAACTGCCATTACAACGATAGTTTGCTCATTTCAAATTTATCATTTAGCTTTTCTCTTGTCCACCTAAAGTGGTTCGTATTTTGAACCACACTTTTCCTACCCGCTGTCCCCTTTCCCCATAAATCTCACCATCTACTTAATAAATTGTGTGGTATTGTTCGTCTGTCTGTCTGCTTATTTTCCCAATACCCATGTACTTCGTAACAGCAGTTTTGGCATACAATGTGGGCCAGCAAATTTTCCGCAATAATATTCACACATGTGAATTTTTACTACTTATCTGGTTTTGTGCAATTCCTGAATGTAGCATTTTTCATATGTTTTGGACCAACAATTGACTATTTAAACCCATTATTTGATTGACACAAATGTAATAATAGTTTGGAAATTGGTGGTTTCAACTATTGTTCGTTAAGCTTGCCAAACCCTTTGATGCCAAAATGTTGGAAAATCATTTGGAATGTTTTCATATACTAATTTATTCTTATGGCACCGTTTACTTTCTTTCAAATAGGCCTAGAACCTGGCTTTGTTTTTTCAGTTCTTGAGCACATACCAGTGATCTTTAGTTGTGGTTTCTTATTCTGAGGGAAAAGTGTAGGCTTCTTATGTGGGGCCATTGGGAACTAAGCAAATGAGTATTTCAAAATAGTGCCTACTTTGCGGTGTAAACATTTCCAAAATTTGGGGAGGGGGGATTTGGGAGCTATGAGATCTGTATCCATCATTTAATAGATCATGGCGTTTCACAAGCTACACAATTCAGAGTTCTGTGTTGTCTAACTACAACTTGACTTACAGGCATTGTGGTACACCAGTAATAATTTAAATCAAGTACAAATTAAGTTCAGCAATAAGGCTATTTTCCTTTTTCATCGGTATCTCTTAGTATTTTGATATCAGGTAGTATTTCTGCGTGTTGTGTGTAACGTTACATAATTTTGACCTATGTAATGTTCAGAAAACATTTTAGATTATATGTCTTACTGTTTAAAGTTCTTGCTTAGAGGTTGGCAGCTGTTTAGGAAAACAGCAGTCAACCAAGGGCAATCCATATAAATAGCATCTGTTCAAGTGATATATGGGTTATTCTTGATCATTCCTTCAACTAAACACCTCTTCTTTATAATTATTTGGATCCAAAAGGCAGTATACTGGCCTAAAACTTCTATATCTAGCTGCCTACAAAATGAGATTCCATTGCAAGTTAGCAGAGAGGCTGTTTGGGTTTAGCATGCAGTTAATGAGCAGTTTAAATAACTGAATTTAGCACCGTAGTAACCTAGCAGCAAACATCTGCTGTATTAATGTAAGAGTTTGGAAATGAAGATCTATCTGGGTCTTGCATGCAGGTTGTATCAGTGACTCAGTTACAGAGCTCAATTTTTTTATATTATATGTATATTTACAGGTTTTTATTTGCATTGTCAATATATAGGGTTTGTAAACATTGTCTAGTTGATAATCTTTATTTTAATTCTCTTCTCTATGTGTCATGTAATCAAAGTTCCAGAGAATAATGTTCTATGTCTAGTTACTATTATAATGTGAATCCCTGAAACTGGAACATTATCAAAGATGCAGATATAGGTACTAGACTCACAGTTTTTATAGACAAGACAAAAGTCAAGAAATTGTTGTTTGAATTGCAAGTAGAGCTAAACCAAAATATTTTAAGTTTTTATGACAAAATATGGGTATTTGATAAGGGAGAACCTTTTGTTTAACAGTAAAGCAAGCTGCATGAAATTTCAAAGTCTTTTCCTGATTCTCATCCAAGTTCTTGACATTAATCATAACTCAAGTAGAACTGTACAGAATCACCCCAAGTTTGGTTTTTAAGGCTATGAGGAACAGTCTAAGCCTCTGAACAAGCTCAGGAAAGCTCCTGGCCTGACTTTGCTAAAGCTTAGACACAGTCCTTTTATATGCTCTTGGTAAGCTCTGTCTTAACCTTATCCCCAGCCCTGCTTACAGTCATGTGGCCTAGAAAAGTGCTAACACAGTATGTATAAAGGGACTGTTCCTACATTACTAACTTGTATTACAAGATTCCTATGAGTGTAGGCACTGTTTTCTTTCAGCTCTACAAGAACTGGGTTGTAGGTCTTGCTTTTCTGAGAACAGAAGTGGTGATGCTTAGTGGCCCCAGAATGTTGATAGTCACAGATTACAGGAATCAATAAATGTCAGTTAAGAAGTACAGTAACATCTGACACTGCTCAAATAACGTTCTTGTTAGTTGTGAGAATTAGTATCAAAGTTTTTCTAGGATTTAATTTAAAATGGCTGTATCTGTGTTCTTAATGTAGTTATTTTCTTTTGCAGCCTTTCATGTCCCCCCGATACCCAGGAGGCCCAAGGCCACCTTTAAGGATACCCAACCAGGTAACAGTCCTTTTATTAATGAAATGCAAGGGGCAAGAGAAAACTGAACCAGAAAAGTCAAAACTCTGCATACTTTCTTTATGAGAACAATAATTTCAACAAACTCCAAACATTATACAGCCATTTGACAATGCAAATCAAATTTTATTGGAAATGCACCATATCAGCCTCTTGATTCCCAGAAGTCTAGGTCAAGAGTCTGAGGGGTTTTGTCTCTTGTACTTTTATCAGTCTGTAGCAGCAAAACAAAACAAGAAAAGAAAAAATAACTGCAGAAGTGAAGAAACAGTGTTGTTTAATGTGGCACTAACTTTCTTCGGACGCGGGTGGCGTTGTGGGTTAAACCACAGAGCCTAGGACTTGCCGATCAGAAGGTCGGCGGTTCAAATCCCCGCGACGGGGTGAGCTCCTGTTGTTCGGTCCCAGCTCCTGCCAACCTAGCAGTTCGAAAGCACGTCAAAGTGCAAGTAGATAAATAGGGAAGGTAAACGGCATTTCTGTGTGCTGCTCTTGTTCGCCAGAAGCGGCTTAGTCGTGCTGGCCACATGACCCGGGAGCTGTCTGCAGACAAATGCCGGCTCCCTCAGCCAATAAAGCGAGATGAGCGCCACAACCCCAGAGTCGGTCACGACTGGACCAAATAGTCAGGGGTCCCTTTACCCTTTACCTAACTTTCTTCATAGCCTTCGGCCATGGTGGGCAAATGAAGGCATCGCACTGTGCTTCACCGCCCCTCTTCCTGCCAATTTTTTTTTTTGGGGGGGGGGTTGCATTTTTTATTTGAGGCAAGACAAAGACAGCCTCCATTTAAAGAATGACAGCAGTTTACGAATTGGACCCTCTGCAAAATTCAGTTTATAGAGCGAGTGCACAGCAAAAAGCCTCATCTGGAAGAGTACTCAGAAGTCTGCTCAATCAAGACTTCCCCTGTCTGTTGGTGGATTTTCTCATTTTATATCAGGATTCTAAAAAGCACTGCTTAATATAAAGTTATAGCACTGATTGTGTTATTTCATGTTATAAAACTTGACCAAAATTAGCATGGTTAAATACATGCTTAATTTTCATGTAGTCGTTCAACAATATTCCATTGAAATCACTGGAATTGATGCAGTGTTCCTATTGAGGTTTCCAGCAATTTTTGGTTAATAAAAGGCATCTAATAACTGGGTGAACAAAGTAAATTACAATCAAAATGATAGACTTGTTTGGAACTGGAAATCATTGTAGTTTGTGAAAATGTAAGGAAAGTCAGGGGTAGCTTATCTTAAAAACCTAACTCAATAAAGTACTGTTTTAATATTTTAATAACAATAATCATATTAAATTAATAATATTAAACAATAATATTAAATATAATAATATATTTAATATTGCTTGGCATTTGAAACACATTGCATTTTATTTTTTTAAAAATAAGCCTCTCTCTGTTCATATATAATTGAACTTTTAAATTCAAATGTTTTTATTTATAGGCACTTGGAGGTGTCCCAGGAAGTCAGCCATTATTGCCTAGTGGAATGGATCCAACACGGCAACAAGGTAATCTGTATCATCAATAGATAACAGCATGTTGGTTCAGAAATCTTACTCTCACTTCTTAGAATGTTAAGCGATCGGAGTGACAGGCAAAAATGAACACAGTTGTGGCACTGCAGGTGGGATGGTTCTGTTGTTCTTCTCATGGATGTCCTGTGGCAGAGGATACAAGGGAAAAACCTTTGTAGTTAATCATCTCTTCATGCAAAGGGAACAGCTTCTATGCCTAAATCTGGAGTTTAAATCATTTTACTTTTGCAGTATAAATTGAATAATGACATTCTTCATATTGAGGTCAGAATTGATGGGGATAAATAAGTATTTTTTACCTAAAGGTCTCTGATGATTCAAATATCTTACCCATCATAGCATTTCCTTTTCCTAAGTCACTGTTGCTTAGGGATTGCCCAAGAAGCTATTGCATTCTGCCCAGAATCTTGCGCTATATTCAGCAGCTACCCCGAGTTCCTAGCTGTTTTGCTTTTGAATAATTGAAATATGTAATGTAGTTATATATTATTTAGCACTGTCAGTTAAAGAATGCTTAGTAAATTGTATTAGTTGTTTTAAAATTATATAGTTCCATTATTACTTCCAGCCTCCTTTTTTGTCTAAACATAAAAGTGGAGGTTCATTCCATGACTTGTCTACAGTGAACTGGTTGTTGGGGATGAAAGCTTTATTAAGTCCGCATATGAGTTTAGCTAAAGTTCTGAAGAAAATGCTTTTTTATTTTTTGTTAATGCAACCACTGTTGTGGCAAGCACCATCTTAGAAGAGACTCTGCCTCTGTGTTAAAGAAAGAACAATAATCTATGATGGTGCCTGCCATATGAGTGTGTGTATGATAAATATTTGCATTAACCATGATTAACAATTTGTTGGTGGGGGGAAATCTGATTTAAGAATGTGCCTCTGAATATAAAGATATTTTAATCAGCTAACCTGATTATTGAACTAAAGGTTGTACCCTAATACATGTCTTTTCCAGGACATCCAAATATGGGTGGGCCAATGCAGAGAATGACTCCTCCTAGAGGAATGGTTCCCTTAGGACCTCAGGTATATTGCTTGTGTTGCAGTTCACATGGCCATGTATATCAAAATGCCCACTTTTCATGTGGAATTTATAATGCAACTATTTGTAGTTGCTATGTGTAAAGGCATGACTTCCCACAGAACGCCTATGCTACATCCCTGAAACCATTCCTTGCATGGTTAGACCAAAATCCACCTAGCTCAGCTTTCTGCTTCCAACAGTGGCGTCTGGAAGCTTAAAAATAGATCATGAAGACGATCACATTTTCTGCTTGTTTGTTTGTTTGTTCTCACCATCCTGTACTTAGAAATTACTCTACACATGGATGATTCATTTACCTATTAATTCCATGAATCATCAGGTATAGAAGGAGCATATTTCTGAGTATTAAATGCCCGGGGGAAATAGTGGTGCAACCATAGTTTGTTTTGCATATCTGTGTTCACTGACTGTAGTTTTAAAAATGTGCAATTTGTTGCAACATTCATTTTTCTTCCACTTAACTGAAATTGCATTCAGAATAAAACCTTTGGTATTTCTCATTTGTTTAATAGCTACATTAGCTATTTCTTGGAGAAATGCAAACTATCGTTTTTAAAAGACAGAAAACATGAAAGAAAGAAAAATTAATTAAACTTTCTAATTGATGGCCATTCACCGTCTTTTTGAACCTATCCATATACAGTGGTACCTTGGTTTTCGGACATCTCCATTGCCGAAAGCTTTGGTTTTTGAATGCCGAGATCTGGAAGTAAATGCTTCCGTTATCAAACATGCCTCAGAAGTCAAACAGTTTCTGCTGCATGTATCTGTTGTTTTTTACAATTTTCTCTATTGAATTGGTAGACCACCTTTGCGCCTCAGTTTTCTAACGTTTCGGAAGTTGAACTGTCTTCCGGAGCAGATTACATTCGAAAACCGAGGTTCCACTGTAAATCTCTTCATATGTCCCTAATAATACCAAATCATTCAAGCAAGACTTACTCAGATTTGCCTTTTTAAATATTTTCAAACCATTTGGCAAAATTGTATACTTTCACAGAAATTGTATACTTTCACAGAATCAATAATATCCAAATCCTTTCCTACAACAGTTTTAGCATAGAAACTGATTTAGTTATTTTAGCTTCAATATTCAATAAACATCTTAGTTTCACAAGGTGGAAGAATCCTCAGATTCTTAATCAGAGAAAATTGAACTGAATAGCATTAAAATCAGTCAAGCTTTTGCTGAAAGTTTTAAAAAGAGACAGCTTTTATATGTCAGTATGTGTGCATTTATTTTGATGAGCTTTATTTCTGGAATACTTCAATAAAATATGACATAGCTCCAGAAGCATGTTGTTATACATCGGCATGTCTTGAGCACATGTCCTACAACATGGGTTTGTTGACTAGACTCATCTAGGGCTCTTTGTTTTAATTTTTGTTATAATTAGAAAGTGTTATATGAGTACACTTACAAAGTAAATAGCATTGGCCACTTTTAAGAACTCAAGCCTGACTTCCCTTCTCACAACAGATTGACATGCTTTCTCTTTGAATAGTACAATTCTTATAGCTGAGAATGCACACAGTCTAAGATGGTCATGTTACAGCTATGTACATTGGGTGATACCCAGTTATTCCTGTCAGCTAGTGACTTTTGCTTGTGCAACAGGACTTTCCTCTCCTTCTCCTCAGCCCACACACATCCCAGCACATCAGCTTCAAAGGGTTGAAGGATCTTACGAAACAAGTTTGGGGGAAGGTGCCCTGGGGTGAGGGAGACAAAGAGGAAATATTGGATATCACCCATGTGCTGTTTTATTCCCCACCCCCCAGGTAAATAGCGCAGTTTCCAGAATCGATTGCTATATGTGACAGCCTAAAAGCTAGGTGGAGAGCATGTTTTCGTTTTGTCCTGAACACAGCAATGGGCTGTTCATAGGCATTTCAGTACATTTTTCGTGCCTTCTGAATAATTCCCCTGCTCTTTGCTGTAGATTGCTTATTAAGTAAACTTAGCAGTCATCTTATTCAGTATAAGTATATACTTCTAATGTTAAATACTAACACTAAATAGGCAGTTTACTTTAAAAAAAAATCCATTTGAATCCCTCAAAATGTCTGTGGAATACAAAGTCAACTTTTGTGAAATGGATATTAAATCTGTCCCTCACAGACAATTGTGTTATCTATCATAAATGTTACAATCTCCATGAATCAATTAACATTTGTAAATGTGCCCCATATCCTCCCATTGTTAAGATAATAAGACTCTTAGGAAATGCTAAATAGTTTTATTAAAATTAGGGAGAGTGTAGAAACAATAATTGTTTTTAGTCAAGCAACTCAAATTCTGAAAATGAATGGCACTGGCCTATCCAATAATCAGATGTGTAGGGAAGTCATTAACCTGCTGTCCTTTCTTTCCCCCCTCCTCTTTGGTTTTGTTTTTTTGTTTTGTGGTAGTCTGACCCTTGGTTATCATTGCAGAACTATGGAGGTGCAATGAGACCCCCACTGAATGCTTTAGGTGGCCCCGGAATGCCTGGAATGAATATGTAAGTAAAAAGAAAAATGCCGCTAAAACATTTACAAAAAGAGACAATCTTGTTTTACATTAAACCTTATAACATGTAATTAAAAGATCAACCTTTAAAAAATAAACCAGAGTCAAATTGACATCCATCACAAGGCTTATCATGAATGTGTGCTGAACTTCTGGTGGCCCCTCTCACAGCAGATATGTCATCTACTCTACTATGGATAAAACATAGCAGGAGATCGTGACTATATTGAAAGTCAATTGCAGTTCTGCTTGTAGATTACAACAGAAGAACAATAACTGGGTTGCTCTGAAAGCAACCTGTATCTTCATTATGTTTGTGCCAATGGTACTACACCTTAGTATGGATAAAGAAAGGAAGGCGTTGGATATGCAGAATGTTAGCAGTGTGGTAAAGATGGGGCAATTGGTGTCTGTCAGTATTACATGTTTCTGGAAGTAAGTGGAATTAAAGATGTAAATAGTTATGCATTTACTTTAGAAGTGTTTGTTATGTTAGTAAGTTAAATATGTCAAATAAAGGAAGCAAGACAGTAACATTGTAATAATATGCTACCTGTCAGATATATAGTTACTTGCTCTTTAGTTACCAGAAACAGCTCATTCTTCTTTGGTGTTTGCTTGTAGCTAAGTAAGATTGTTTCCCATGAATATGGTCTTAACAGCGTGTCTGTAGGTGACTGTGGGGCCAATTCTGGATCCGCACATCCTCCGCACAGCGGAGACATAGGTTTCCAGGTGGGAGTTGATCACAGTGAGGATTTTCCAAAGGTGCCTTCCTCTTAGCTCGTTTCTCCCTTTTGTCCTGAGTTCGTGCTTCTTCAAAGTCCATTACACCTTGGGTAGAGGCTATTCTCCAATTGGAGCACTCGCAGGCCAGTGTTTCCCTGTTGTCAGTGTTTTTACTACATTTTTTTTTTAGATTTGTCTTGAGAGTGTCTTTAACCTGTTTTGTTGTCCACTTTTGTTGTACGCTTTCCATTAAGTTGGCAATAGAGTAGTTACTTTGGATGATAATCAGGCATCCAAACAACATGACCAGTCCAGTAAGTTGATGCTGAAGAATCGTTGCTTCGACACTGGTGATCTTTGCTTCTTCCAGTACACTGACATTAGTTTGCCTGTCTTCCCAAGTGATATATAATGTTTTTTGGAGACACCGTTGTTGGAATCTTTTGAGGAGTTGGAGATGGCATTTATGAGTGGTCCATGTTTCACAAACATAAAGTAAAGTTAGTGTGTAGTACAATAGCTTTGTAAACAAGCATTTTGGTTTCCCTGTGAATGTCCCATTCCTCAAACATGCTACACTTCCATTGGGAGAAAGCTGAAGGACTTCCAACAACACAGGAGTGGCAAAGGATGCAAAAGCAAGTGGTGGATGGTATTAGATTAGGTGGTTTAAGAATCCTCTGTCCGGAAACTGTAGCTTTAAATTTCCCCCCACCCCCTTTCCCCCCTAAAATATTCTTTGTCTATCTTTCAATTAGATGGTGTAAGGTTGTGTCTATATTATATTTCTGGGGAAGTCTTTATTAGACTAGAGGATGCTACTGGCCTCTATATTAAGAGCAGGATCCAACACTCCACAAAAAGACTTCCACTCTCAGAATTGTATTTTACCTTCCACTTACCTCTCCTGCAGCTCAAATCATATTGTGAACTTTTATATTTTAGGGGTCCGGGAGGTGGTAGACCTTGGCCAAACCCTACAAATGCCAATTCTGTAAGTATATATCAAGATGTACTGGAATTTGTAATCCTGTTTTATGCCTTTTGAAAAAAGAAAAAAGCAAAAAGCAAAACTTACTGTTAAGTTGTTTATAACTTTATCAACATACCTTCTGGCTCAGGAATACTATCTGTATCATTCTGCTCCCTGAAGATACACATCCGAGGGCCTTTTCATAAGCTGAATTCAGTACCTGTTGTAGGTCTATTTTCATCTTCCTTGCATTTAGCTTTTCTATTTCTGTTTCAGGTGGCTTTTGGTGACAAGGCAGTTGGATTACCTGTTTACCCATTCCTTATAATCTTATAATTATCACTACTTTAAAAATAGCCTGTTATGCTGCCGTGCTAAGTTTATTATGTTTTGATACCTTAATTGTTTGGTGGTGGTTTTTTATTTTGTTAGCTCCTTTGTTTTGTTTTTTTTTATAGAAAGGTGATATAAAATAAGTTGCTACTCCTCATAATATGAACTCAGCTGTTTTGTTTAACAAAGATTCTTCCATTCTTGATTCTGCTGATTTATACAGAACATTTAAAACCACAAAATGCTTTCTGACAACAATTGCTGCATGGAAAAACCATAATAAAATGTTCATATTCAGCTTTACTTAATACGATTTAAATAGTGGAAATGGCAGTAGTAAGATGGCATTTATTTATTTATTTATAGGGCATTTATATATAACTTGATCACTGGTATTTTTTAGCAGTGATTTGCTGACTTGTTCTTCTTTCTAGAAACTATTTTTAAATTTCAAAATGAAGCATTTTTAAAACTAAAAGAATTATATCTCAAAGAGAATAAAGCTCAGTTTTCTTTTCTTTTCTTTTTCAGATACCATACTCTTCTGCGTCACCTGGGAATTATGTAGTGAGTATGCTTGTGTGTGTCCGCTTATATATGTGCAGTCATTAGCATAAATGCTACGTTTCATTTGGGTTAAGAAATGGTTGTCCAGATGTTGAGGAAAACCCATGTGTATTGGTTGAGAAGTGAACAGCTGATCTGTTTTGTATCATTGCGTCTGCTATATATTTGTAGTACATATGTTGATGTTCATTAGTAAAACAGTTAACAGTCTTGCCAAAATTGCCCTGAATGCTGGGTTTTACTTCAGCATATGTTCTCTAACTGGTACAATGCATAGTCTTCAATAATGAAAAAGTAAAAGCAGCTGTTTTGAGGAACACAATCATGAGCTTGAATTTAAGAAATTTCATTTGTATTGAAGGGTCTAAAAAGTATCTAACAATATAGTCACAAATAAAATTTTGTGCAGTATGAGAACATGTTTCACACTTTTTCTGTTCTGTTTTGACTTATTTTATTTTCTTCACTTAAACTGAGTGGGACTTGAAAACCTGATCTTAAGTGGCAGAATCACCATTGTAATCATCAGAATAATTGGTTTAGGGAATGTAGCTAGGTTTTTATCTAAAACTTTTGTTATTAAATATTTACAACCAGTGATTTTAGAGGATTATTAGAACTATGTCATAACGATACACATAGCAGATAGCCATACTGGCACAGATTGAATAGCATGACACAGATTGAATAGCATGACTATACATCTGACATCCACAATTGCCACCAGCCTCATCCTGCAAAGTAGAATCCAGTAGGGCAGAAAAGGGAGAGAGAAGCCTGGCGTGGCCAGAGAGTTAAAGCTCTGTACCCAGCCCAGTACCCTGCATATTTCCCCTTGCGTGGTCATCAAGTCAATCGTTTGACCAGGAAGGGGGCCAGAAGAAGGTGTGTGGGTGTGTGAAAGAGAGGTGTGACCATGCCCACCACTGGGATCACCCTCCTCCCCCAGGATGAGGTATTTGCGTTAAAAGAGGTTAGCCACCCCTGGTCTAGATAACTGGAGGTAGCAAAAGTGTCAAGATCACAACCTGCTGTGAAACCTTAATATGCTTGTGTGTAAAAAACATGGTTATCAAGCTTGTCAAATTTACTAGAATATTTAGGTGTGCTCTTTATAGAGGGATGTGGGTGGCACTGTGGGTTATACCACAGAGCCTAGGACTTGCCGATCAGAAGGTCAGTGGTTTGAATCCCTGCGACGGGGTGAGCTCCCGTTGCTCGGTCCCTGCTTCTGCCAACCTAGCAGTTCAAAAGCACGTCAAAGTGCAAGTAGATAAATAGGTACCACTCCGGCGGGAAGGTAAACAGAATTTCCGTGCGCTGCTCTGGTTTGCCAGAAGCGGCTTAGTCATGCTGGCCACATGACCCGGAAGCTGTACGCCGGCTCCCTTGGCCAATAAAGCGAGATGAGCGCCGCAACCCCAGAGTCGGCCACAACTGGACCTAATGGTCAGGGGTCCCTTTACTTTTACCTATATAGAGTGTACAAAGTTGAACCTGAATTCACAGTTAAAAGTGGTAGCAAATTTGACATGTGAGAGAAATTAGCAATTAAGATGTAAGTACAGTCATACCTCGGGTTACGGACACTTCAGCTTGCGCGTTTTCGGGTTGCACACCGCGCCGAACCCGGAAGTACTGGAACAGGTTACTTCCGGGTTTCAGCGCTCGCACACGCGCAGAAACACTAAATTACGCTTTGCGCAGAAGCGCCGAATCGTGACACGCGCGTGCGCAGACGCAGCACTGTGAATGCTGCGGGTTGCGACTGTGCCTCTTGCACGGATCACGTTCGCAACCCGAGCATCCACTGTAAGTCTGTCTTACTGTTTCCCTCCCCCCCCAGTTGTCAGTAGTGTAATTTGATGCCCAGATGGAATCTGATAAGGAAGGATACAAATTTCTTGGCTGACCTTGCTAGCTAAGCCAAAACCAAATTTTATGTTTGTCTTCTTATCCCCTTTGCTTGCTGTTTTAGCTGCCATGTGGCTAATGCACTTGGGATCCTTAACTGACTGGCGTAAGGAAGGCACAGAACTTACATGCCTGACACACACACCCTCCCCTCCCAACTTGGTTAAAGTGCCCTTGGTGCTTCTACCAGTCATGGTTCAAGTAAGCTCAGCTGCTACTTTAAAAACAATATAGACATATATTTGCACATAACTGGGGAGTTCCATGTGTATGTAGAAATTGCTCTCTTATTTTTGGATAGCCTTGTTTCACTTCCGAATTGATAAGCACTCAACTATCTGAGTGAATGAATGATGAAATAAAATATGTTAATTCTGTCACGTGGGGAAACCCTTCAAAAGCATATTGTTTACTTCAGTCTCTTCAGTGATCCTGACTGCTCTTTTGTGTGTTTATTAATTAAATGGTTTGGTTTGGTTTTTAGGGTCCACCAGGAGGCGGGGGGCCACCGGGAACACCCATCATGCCTAGTCCAGCAGGTATCCCAATTTTAACCAGAAAATGTCAAAGCAATGCAAAATATTTTTTTTAAAATGTACGTCATTTTTTTAAATTCTGGAAATGCATGATTTAGGCAACAAATAATTAAAATGCATACACAGGTAAGAGAAATTTATGTAATTTTGCTTAACATTTTAGCAATCACTTTAGGATTCTGAACCACTTCCATCTTCCTATACATGGATGCAACTTATAATTTTATTAATTATGGAAGACTAACACAGCTTTATGAATCATTCTTTCAAACCTGAATATGTCCCTTTGGTAGAGCATCCACAACAGGCAGAAATTACCAAGAAGGCAGGAACTGTTTGACTTTGGTCCAGTGCCAAATTGTGTCTTGTTAAATCATAGCTGGTTCTCCTCTGTACCTCTTCAGTTCTTCCATTTTGAAAGGCCAGACTTCTCATTGTCATTGCTTCTTGCACAAACATTGGGAAAGTGCCTTCTCACAAACCATTAATGGAGCAAGTAAAGCAGATTGGATATTGGTGCCCTTCAGTTTGAATACTAATGGATTCTCATCTGGGTTCAGTTATTTTCCATGTTAAAGAAGGAAACTGCTGCTGGTCCATGCCTATGCAATATTTGCTCCTGTTTTCCTTTTAACATCTGCAACAAATCCCTTATCAAGCATTTGCTCACAGTCTAGCCAAATGCTGCTTATAAGCAAAATACATTACAGTTGGTGTTAACAATAATGTGTACTGTACGTCCAATTTGAGAGCAGTTCTGAAATGTGTTCTTCCGTGGCACTGTAAGCATGCCTTGAATTAATAGCTCATTGTGTTCACTGGCTGTTTTCCATTGAAGATGTGTGACCTCCTACATATATTTTTGTTTCAGATTCAACCAACTCCGGAGACAATATGTACACTTTAATGAATGCAGTTCCTCCTGGACCCAACAGACCTAATGTAAATATCAGAAATGAAAACACATATTTAAATTGTGCAGCTTAAACACTAGTGTATGAAACATTATTCTTGTATGTCTTATCTCCCTTTATGTGAAAGAACATGACTTATATACATGCCAACATTGCTCCACTAAATTTTCATTAATATAGAAATGTTTGCAGTGGCTGCTCCAAGGCCATACTCTGATGTAATGATGTTAACATAAATATTGCTTATGTGAGTATCTCTCGTGGTTTAGGTAATTTCCTAGCTCTTTTTCTAGCTATTTCTGGAGATAATTATTTTTACTGTTTAAATACAATATTGACAGAAATAGAAACAAGATTGTTATTCATATTCCAGTTTTTACCATGCAGTTTATTCTTTACCATAGATTTATTAAGTGGTGAAAGTTACTTAATAGCATGTAGTATGATGTATTTTAACTTTCTGCAGTTTCCAATGGGACCAGGGTCTGACGGCCCTATGGGTGGATTGGGTGGCATGGATTCACATCATATGAATGGATCATTAGGTAAGAGTACTACACCTTGACTTCTTAACTCTGTGCTCAGTTCATTTCAGAATGCCTTGTTTTGAATTACTTCCATTACGTTTTCAAAATTTTCTTTGCAGCCAGGGAAGTTGATTTCTAAATGGCAATTCTCAGGTTTCTAGCAAAAAAAACCCTGACATACAAAATATATATTGTCTACTTGGGATTCCTATTGTGCTTTATAAATTAAGTTGCATGTGTTTTAGAAGTTAGAATAAAACTGCACAGGTGGAAAGCCCCAACATGCTATGATTCTGGAGTAAGGTTTCATGATAACATGCCAGGAAATTTAAAAGTCCTGGAAGTTCTCTCCTTAAAGTTAAGGTGAAAATAAAATAAAAAAACAACTGAGGGTTGAGTTACAAAATCAAAATACTGAAAGAACAAGCCAGGGCAGAGTGGGAAAGTCTGTTTATGCGGAGGGGGAGAGCTTTTGCTCATTTGGCAACTGGTGGGGTGTTTGACAGTACTGTTTTACTTGGGTTGACCACTTCTTCCTCATCCATGATAATGCAACTGGTTTCATACAGAGATGTTGCCACAATACAGCAGACAGACGGTAAACAACTGTGACTTTTGTTCATTTCCCATGAGCAAGGATGTCAAAACAACAACTCCTCTGCTGGTGGTGGCATGCTCTGGGTGTAAATTTGCAAAAAAAAAGGCAAGCAGAATGCAGAAAAATGGCATACATCTTGTTTCGATTTACTCATCTTGGCTGTCCCAACTTGAGCTGTAGCAACTTCACAGAAACACAATAGGTTAAAAAAAGAAAAAGCATATATTCTTTTGCAGTATATCATAACCTAAAGGGAAAAAGTTAAATATTCAGTAGAAAAAAAAGATTTTTAAAATGTAAAAACATTGGATGATATATTCAGCTAAGCTCTGAGTAGACTGTATGATTTAGATGTTTGTGAAATTATTAACTGGGTACTGGGACTTGACCTGGAGGTATCCTACAACCTCCTTCCTGCCTTACCTTTCTCTGGTCCCTGGGAATCCATCCACCGAGCTCAAGTTGGTACAGCTCAAGCAGGTATGTTTAAAGTTCAACGGACTCTTTATTGAGAACACATACACTGTCTCACACAGACTTCACACAACTATATAAAGAAAAAACCAACAAAAGGTTTCTTATATATGCTTCTAATTACATAGTCTACTACTAGAAGTGGTCTCCCAGGGGATAATCCAACCTAGAAATAATCCAAAAAAGCAAAGCGCCAAAATAATTCCAAAAAGTAGTCTACTGGTCAAGGTCAAAAGATTCACCTGCCCTTTATATGCAGTTGTTTGTACTCTAGCACTGGACCTCCTGATAGAATGGTATCTGTAGGATTCCTTGATAGGCTCCCTAAGCTTCCCCTTTTGCTTTAACGATGACCTTAGCTGAAACTCCTGGTGTCTGGGTCCTGTACCATTTTTCCAATTCACGCTCTAGCCAACCTGAAATCTTGCCATATTTCCTGATATGATACACCTAGCTTCTTACTATGAAATAGCAAATACCTACACCTCCCATTTCAACCTTTATGTGCCCAAGCCATCGCTGATAACTGATTTTATGCCTAAACTTGCAGCGTCATGCTATTGATAGTGATTTATTGGACCCATTGAAATTGAAAGGCTCGTAATTGTGGCAATATTTAAGGTATTCACATTTGGAAAAGACTCAGTGATGAAATACACAACTAAATCTTCATTTTAATTTTAGGCTCAGGAGACATGGACAGTATCTCCAAAGTAAGTATATATTTGATGTTTGGCACTGTTTTTCTCTAAGCAGATTTATTACGGTGGTTAAACACTTAAAAACAAACGAACACCTTGTTTAAAATGAAGTAGTTGTTATTGGATTATCAACACTTTGAGGGCATTATGCAAATGAGATTATCATTCATAGAAGGTTGAAACTAAATCTTGATACGTGTTCCATTAAATGGATTTAGCTTATTGATTTTCCTGAATATAAGGGATTATTTTCCTGATGATCTCTAATCACTTACCCTATTTGTGATCAATGTATTAAACTGCATGTATTCAGTATTGATGATGCAAATGCCATAATCCAGACAGCTGCATTAAGTATGTTCAACGCTTTTCGCCTTGCCATCCTGAAACTACCAAGTATAACCCCCATCAATATGCCACCTCACAAACAAGAAGTTAACACCTTTTGGAGGCACATTCTGATTTTTGGTTTGTAGCCAGAGGTGTCTTTAATAGGGGTTCTAAGAGAAACTAGCCATCTATTGGTGGTGCATTATGTGAGAGTATACATATATGTGGATCATAGAGGAAGAGATCTGCTTTGGACCTCATATGGCAAATATAAAATATATGTCAATCACTCGTGAGAATTGAGGCAAGAATACAATGTGGCAGTGCTATGGGTTTTATATTTTCGTCCTTGAATTCTTTCATCTACATAAAACAAGAATGAATTCACACATACAGCATTGGCTCTCCTGTTGTGTTCTTCAAATAGAACTCTCCCAGTAATATGAGCATGAGCAATCAGCCCGGGACCCCTCGAGATGATGGTGAAATGGGTGGAAACTTTCTAAACCCTTTTCAGAGTGAGAGTGTAAGTATTATATTTTATTTTTTGGTTGCTACTGAATAACTTGCACATGTTTATATTACTTTCAGTCCTTTAGAAAGCTTACAATCATGGCAATCAAACAAATTTGAACATAGCACACATCAGATGTTTTTCAGAAGAGAATCCAGAGTTTGGCTGTTAGGACCTTTTTCTTTTAAAAGCTTGCTATTTCCTGGAGACGTTTTAGGCCATTGTTGTTCCACCACCTACTTGAGCTAAATGTTGTTTTTTGCAAATTTTCCTGCAGTTTATTTGATGCGTTTAAAGAAAAGGTTGAAAATGGATTTTTGCAACCCGTCCATTTAGATGTTTGAGACAATAACTTTCACACAGTTGGCCTAGTTTATTTGGGATATGAAGGCCAAAGATGACTAGAAAAGATCCATAAAATACTGAAATAGTGAAAGCATCATGCAAATGGCACACACAGTAACATGAAAAATGTGTATAATGTGTGAAGATTGTAGTATGGATTCTGCTTATGGATAAAATGGTTTTATGAAGCTTAAAATATAGACCTATTTATTGTATGTTATACACCCACACACCAATTTTTAGCCTGTTATCAATTATTGTGCTAGGATCACCGTGCTTTGGCAATTCTGACAAATTAGCTGTTTTTTTACTTCCTTCTTTCCACAAGTAGAGATTGTCTTGTTGATGATTTTGCAGAAAATAGTATAATGGTGGCACGGCTGTTCTCAAAAAGTTCCAATCTGTTTCTTCAACATTTTTCTGAACTTGTATACAGAATTTATTGAAGAGGGCTGAATTCGTAGTGAAGTATATATGGACCTGTCTGATACCCTGTTATCAGCAAAGGAATACAGACCAGTGTCACAAAGCAACAGATAATTTTCAAGCTCTTAAGTATTATTTGAAAGGGAGCAAAAAAACACACCAAAGTTTTGGTGCAAACAGATTCATTGTGATGGTGGTGACAAACAATTTTGAAAACTGCTTTACACTGCATTTGGAAGTATGAAGATTGGCTATATGAAGATTTGCAACCTATATTGGCAAGGATACCATTAAGTAAAAGTGTCCCTACCATACTGTGCCTTTGGGTTCAGTAACAGAATGAAGATGTGACCATGGTGAATGTGATATACATTTCCTCACATACAGTGTGTTGCCAAAGACTACCAGATATCTATATTGATAAACTGATGTCAGTTTTTCTGAGCAGACGATGCCAACCCATAATGCTCTATAGTCAGCATGGTGTCCCTTCTAGATGCCTGGCCACACTCCCATCAGTCCCAGCCATCATGGCCTCTGATCACAGATAATGGAAGTTGTAGCTCACCATGGTTGTGGTCCTTGCTCTTCTACCCCACAAATTATTAGGCTACTATGATGAAGCACACTTTGATGGGCAGGATTAGTGTTCTTTCCCATAGTGGGCATGCTGGATATGAAGAAAATAGACTGGCTACTGCTTGGACTAGTAGACTTTAGTACATGATAGGAACATGAAGGCAGTGCACTATAGCAGCAAGCAGATGAACTCTTAAACAGTGAGTTGTTCTTCCATTGTCATTCAGCTGTTCCACAGAGTCATGAAAATGTCGTTGACAGAGGTAGATAATCCTATAATTCAGAATGAAATATATTTGAAAGTTGGGTTAGGATGGTTTGAGTTTTAAATAGGTAAACAGGTAAATATGTGTTCCTGGGCATATTGTATTCCTGGGAGCACTTCATTCATGCTGGAAAATTGCTGCAGCTGATCAGCCCTTTGGATTGGAGAGCAGTGGAAGACACACTATGCAGCAAAGAAACAGGCACGGGCTTGGATAGGATACTGCCTGGCTGTTTTGAGTTGCAAGGGGAAAAGGTGGGATATAAATATATAACTATAATGTAAGAATGGAATTAACTGTAATAAACACTTTGTTCCATTTTTATCCCACTTTTCAGCAAACCTTTATCCCAAAGCAGTTTACAATAATAAAAAAATCTAATTAAAAACACAATAGGGTGGGGGGTATGTCTTTTCCTTTAGACCTAATTATTAAACAGTTGTACACTGATACGATGCCATAGTGATATCCTTGGATAATTAGCTGTTCATGTTTCTTCCTGTTCCTATTTTGTTGCAAATTAAAATAAACTTCCCTTGAGACACTAAAACATGAACTATAACCTTGTTGTGTGTGCTATTTTTGTACATGCTCTGAGTGTGCTGTTCCATTTTTTCTCTCTTAACATTACTGCATTGCCAAGTAATGCTCTTTTCCCATGAGAACATAGGCAGTTGTCACTTATTATAAACTATATTTTCAAATATGCATTTGTTTACTTTCTACTATTAGTGGAGAAAAAAGTGGACTACATGTCTGCAAAGAACCACAAATACTTCTACATTATTACTGCTGGTTGCTGAATTGTTTTTAATTTTTTTGAATTTAATATTTGCTTATGTGATTTTATTGTTTAGATAAAATTATTTTTGAGTTAACATTATACAAATTAACCTAAATAAAGAATTAGATGCTACTACTGATAGGCAACAGTGATGCATAATGCTTTGCCAAATAAACATTAACTCCATGCAGATATGACTGATTAGCTAAATGGCGTATAATAAGGAGAATTGTAGATAAAATTCATAAATTATTTTATCCATAGGCTACACCTTTTTCATATGGCTATAAGTGGTTTTTCCTTTGGTTTTATTTTGTTTCTTGCATGATGCTTCCACTAGCTTTTCTATTTCATTGTGGATCTCTTCCAATCATTTAAAACCTTCTTGGCCCCTAAATATGGCAAAAGTTATGAGTTATATTCCAAACTCTTCAAACGACATGATATAATTTTTTTGTTTAGGTCTGTTCTTTGAAATGCATCCCAACACTAGACACTAACTTTTAGCCAATGGATGTCAAGGTTATTGGCTACCTAAATCAACTGAAAAAAAGTCATTCTGAAATGGCTGAATTAAAATACGTTCCTGAGCACATTTGTGTTAGTCTTTTAAGATAATGATAAACAATAATGCCCTCTAGTGTTCATTCACAAATAATTTTACCTATTGCACTGAAGGTAGATATTTTCATGAGTCTTCAAAATATGCTCATACTCCATTCTTTAAGGTTAGATTTTGAACTCTTAATGAATCCTATATTTTTAAAAATCAGTTATGTTGATTTTCAAGCAAAGTTTCATATTTCCAGAACTATTGTATGCTTTTTCATTGAGTGTCTGTCACAAGTATGCTGTTGTATGAATTAGCAGTGAGAAAAAGATCACTACAATTATTATTTTTTACAAGGTGTAATTATTAAAAAATGAATAAAACCGGCTTAATGTAAAATCTGAGTTGTATCCAGCAGTGCCACTCAAGCTTATGGTAAAATTTCCATCAGCTGAATGGGAAGGGGAACAGTTATTATTGTTGTTGTTGTTGTTGTTGTTGTTGATATCCCCAACTCTGCTCTAGAGGATTGCAAGTCCCTCAAGAGCAAGTTGGGTAGAGGGGGGGGGAGGGGTATAAGGGGGATTGCCAAAAGTGGCTTCCTTCTCCATTCCACGTACAGAAGACTTACTGTAAGCAGAGCAACACTAAGGGTGTTGCTAAAAGATATAGCTCTCTTAGATTTAATCCCATAATACTAAAATAAATGTAGTTGTCCTTACCTCACAATTCAGCATAATTCAGAAATTGGATGGAACAAATCAGTTTTGGAAAATGGGGAAGGGAGCTAAATGAATTGGCATGTGAAGTCATTTTATTGAATATATTATTTTGCCCACTATTATAAGTTGCCCTGATACTGCTACCCACTGACTTTCTGCTTGGCTGATTTTAAGGATCTTAGTCCTGCTATACAGTAAATGAAGCTGAGGAAAACTTAGGAGCTTTTTTATGTGGATATTTAAAATCATTCTACAGTTTGACCTTACGTCTCACTGCAAATTTTACCAAGCCTTTGAGATGCAGCTGAATAGCTACCATACATTTGCTAACCTACTGATATCCCAGCACACTGATTTCTCTGTTGCTTTCAGTGTAGCCATTAAGTATCAAAATCAGCTTTGTTGAGTTGCAACATCTACAGGAGTTCTGCCTAAAACTAAATACTGTACTTGATGTGGCATTTCAATTCACTTGGCACTTAAAACATTTAACTCTTTAGCAGTGTGATTATGGGTGTCAGATTCAAGTGCTATGAATAAATACTGTGTTGCAAAGTGTGCTAGTCCAGGTTCTGTGATGAAGTATGTGCGTATTAAACAAAAGCCAAAGTATGTATCTGAAATAATGCCAAATGAATATGGTTAATTATCATCAACTGGTGCCCTATTGCTGTTAGGGGTATCCTACTCTCATGTAGGACCTTGGCAGAGACACATGCCCAACTGGCATGTTCTCTCCCTCCTGGTCGATCGTTCAGGAGCTTCAAAAGCTTTCTTCTGCCCAAACATCACAGTGACTAATGCCAAAAGGCATTAGTACACTCAGGGATCCGCAGAGTATTCACAGTTTGCGTAACAGAACCAATAGCACAGCATATAATACACTCGGAGTATTCTGATTTAGCTTCTGCCTCTATCTCATCAGACAGCAAAGAGAGAAAACAAAGGGCAATAGTCCCACTTCACATAACACAGTAACATAAACATCCTGTCTCCGTCACTTCCCACACTGTGGAATGAAAACACACACCATCATGTGATAGACAACAATCTCATGACTACAAACATGGGGAATGAATCTCCAGCAAATACATGGACAGCTGGTGTTCTCTCTATATGTTGTGGATTACAACTCTGATCAGCCCCAGCCAGCTTGGCTAGTGGTCAGGGATGATGGAAGTTACAGTCCAAAACATCCGGGGGGGGGGGAGGTACCACATCAGCTCTTCTTGTCACAAAAAAGAGAAAATAACGCTATGTGCCAAAAAGTGCTTTATGAAGTGCTGAACACAATTTTCCATAAAGTTTATAAAGATCAAAACTCCGATTCTTATCATCAGCCCTCATTCACGCAAATGCTATCTTGCTAGTCTGCAAATTCTTGTGTTTTTCTTTAAGGAATTCACCCAATTACAGATTTGTAACCTTGATAGTTGCTCTTACGGTAGCAGAGTGTTTTGTCTTACCAGAGATTACTTATATGGCTTCTGATACTATGGTAGGTAAGATATCTATATCTCTGTTAATTAGGAAGCTAGAAGTATGCACATGAGCACCGCGTGAAATCATGACTAAGGTCATGAGAAACTTGCATTCAAGTCTCACTATTAGTGGATTGGTGAACTGAGTTGCTGCTAAAATGTGAATTCCTATTTTTCAGTATTCCCCCAGCATGACAATGAGTGTGTGATCCATTACCAAGTCTCTTCATGAAGGCTGCACTGAGTTGGCCCTCTCCAGAGAGCTACTAAAGAAGAAAAATTACTCATCCCTGTGTACAGTTTAACAGAAACAATCTCAGCCACAATTGGACCCACCATTCCCCCCACCCCAACCATCTTTCCAGTTTTGTGAAGAAAGTGGGTCCTGATCTGGTTTCAGCAACTGTGTGGCACATCAGAGCTGCCCAAGACTGAACTGAACTGCAAACAGTTATCTGTGTATGTATATGTAGGGATAGGTGTATTATGTATGTGTGTGTTGCAGAAACATAGATATGCGCACATACATATATAGACCTGCAGGACGTTGTAAAATATTATCACATGACATCTTAAGTAGAAATAAGAAATAGGGACTTTTATTCCATCTTTTTTCATGTTTACATTTTAACTATTAAAAGAACTGCTTCCCTCTCCCCATCTGAACTGTTCCGTGCTGTTTATATCACTGCTTTGTAAGTTATTTTTTAAAGAAGATCTCGGATAAGTTCTGTTTTTTGTCAATGTCTGCCATCATGGATAGGAATAAAACTGCTTTTAAGAGGGCTCTCTCTCATAAGGTTGTGTTTGATACCAATAACATGTGAATTGAAAACTACACTATCTCAAGAAACTGAAGAAACACATTAATCTTGCTTAACAAGTAAAACTTGTCCTTTGCCTAAAAAGTGAGAGAAAAGAAAATAGAAGGGGTTCTTTTCTTGTTTCTTCGTAGAAGCCTAATACTGCGATCCTAATCATATTTGCATGGTAATAAGCTCCACTGAGATAAGTCAGATTTACTTCTGGTAATGTTGAGGATCAGGGTGCAAATCCTTCAATATTTGTTTTCAAGGGAAGTCTGAGTATATCTCAACTTCTTTATCTATGCAGAGAAATACAACATTACTGTGTTGGGCTCTGGTTTGATTGCTGTAGCATCCAGCAATAAAAGTGGCAGGTTTTGACTTTCTGCCTTTCGAAAAAATAAAATCTATTTAGTATGATCTTCCATAGATGTAGTAATAATTTTTTTTTCCAGTTATAGATTCTATTCTAAGGCATGCTTTTTCTAACAGTCCACAATTGTCTGCTGGGATGACTGACACCCTAATTCCCAATTACCTGTTAAAAGCTAAAGGCCTATTAACCTTGTGTTGGGAGGGGAGGAAAGTTTCTTGCCCTTCTTCAATGGCCCTTCACTCTCTCTTCTTCCTTACCCACTATCTGCAATTTCCCGTTATCTATAATCTCATCAGACTTCTTCCAATGTTTCTGAGACCTACAAATATCCAGATTACTTCATTTAAATGTAGCATCTTAAAGAGTAGCATCCTAAATGTAGCATCCTAAATACTTATAAATTTATTATGCAATAAGCTTTTGTGGACTAGAAAAAGTTTATGCCATAATAAATTTGTTAAGTCTCTAGTGTTTTTCAGGACAAAAACAAACAACAAACTTGGTTACCCCTTTGGAATGCAAGTCAGATTCCTTCGACTATCATTAAGGCCCAAATGACAGAGGAATTGCAACATGCAACATACAGGAAGAGAGAGCAAAAGTAAAGGGAGGTTGTGAGAATTGTCTCCATCCACTTCTATCCTCTGGAAGCCTCCTTTGGATCAAATAACCTTCCATGAATGGAAGGAGAACATAGATCCCAAGTACGTCATGTTTTCATCTACTCTGTGCCTAATTTTTCCACTTCTGTTTGCACACTTCCCCAGCAAACCACATAAATTAAGAGCTAATAATGTTGTATGCAACATCTAAAGACACTGCTATCTATAAATTTGTGTTTTTGTCTGAATTGTTTTCTGCTCCCTATTAAGTCTTTATAGAGGCTGTTAATATAGAAGACAAAATTGAAATAGGAAATTGTTTTCCAAATATTGGTTTCTTTCTAACATGCTAAGCACCCAGTTATACTGTGTCTTATAGTCATATGCAAGCCTTAAAGCCAAGCCCCCACCCTGCCTTTGCCCCAGAGAAAGAAATGTAGGTTTAGGCTAATTAAGACACGAATACTTTCTTCTGTGGGAATGTTTTAGCACAGGTCTGCATATGGAAATTTTTCACACAGTAACTGATCCATCATTTGGATTTATTTTTTTAAGAGGAAGGTGGGTAGTTAAAAGAGCACCTTCCTTTATTTATCCTGCTTATACTTGTAAATCGTTCCTGAATAAACTCATATGAATTCATGTCTGTGCCTCTCTAGGTATCCTTCAAAAAAAGCTGTAGAGTTCTAGCTACACTTGTAATCAAATATAGTCTACCTTTTGAAAACAGCGATAAATGTTTAAAACAGAGCTTTTTCTAATCCAGATCTTAATTATTTGCAGGCTTTTAAAATGCCAGATGCAGACAGAGTTATCAGGTAATGGAGACAGAATAACAGAAGTAGACAAGTGAATCATTTTGGGTGGGCTCTATGTGTATAAACTGTTGAAAATGAGTTTAAAATATTTTATTTGTAATTGGCATGGGGATGGTCTGAAGGTGAACATTCTCTCTCCCCTTCCCCCCATCTCCTGCTGAACTATCTTTAATGTTCATAAAATGAGTTGTTTCTAATTTACAATGCTTCTTCTGCCAGCACTTGCCAAGTAATATGTCTCAGCCAAATCTGGATAAACAGTTGCATAAGAGTAAACCCCTAGCACAGTTCCTTCAAGCTTTTTTTTCTGTGTCACATTTGCCAAACTTATATCAGGAAGCCTATTCATTTTCATCTGTTTTTTTGTTTTTGTTTTTTTCCCCTTTTTATGGTTGTCAGCTGAACATTTTCTTGCTACTTTCCTGGCTGATTTGGTACATACCCCAAATTCCTTCTCATCTATACATTGGGTCCTAGTTGAAAGTATTGTTGCCAGCATAGCTGGCATCCTATAGGCACCTTATTTAGATGTCATTTAACATCCATAATGGACGCAGCATTTGCCAATTGAGTTTTTTTAAAAAAAGGAAAATAATTTAACACTAATTTAAACATATGGATCAAAATCCTCCTACAGTTGGTCATTAAGGACACCAAACATCAAATAATGGTTTGACACTTTGAGAATGAGCCTTATGCTCAGCACCCCCTTCAACCCTTCATGTACAATCCTGGTTGGCAAACCATAGTCTGCCAGTTTGAATGTAATGCCCAGCTATGGTTTCCTGCAAACCAGGAAATAACTCATCAAGCAGAACATGCAGAAGAAGGCAGAGATGGAGAAGTAAGCACAGAATGATCAAACCATGTTTGGTGTTGCGTGTGAAATGACCCCATTGAAAGCAACGGGGATTAAATTAGTTATTGACTATAGCAAGATTGAGGCTATTTGTAAGATCAAATTGGGTGTTTTGTATCCTTATGGATAACAACCTAGAATCTTTGCGTCAAAAAGAGAAGTTGGTTAAAAGTCTATCATCACTGTGATTATCTGCCAACACGTTGGATGTAAGTGAGGCTATGGAGTTAGATGGATTTGATGAGCGAGTAGTTACTGTTAAGTTGTACCTTTCATTTGTGTCCTCACTTCGCCTTGGTATCACAAGTTTTAGCCAGTAACTATTGCACTGACTCTTCCTGAGTCCTTCAAATAATTCAAGTATTGTAAATTTATACCCTGACTGCTATTTTCAAGAAATACACAAATGTTTATGAGGGGATTTGGCATGCAATACCACCAAGCTCATGCTTAATGCTTCAGAAAGCTATCTTGATTTAATTCATTGAAAGTCACAATACAATTTCAGCAGCAGCTTAAATATAGTCTGAATTGTTAATGGTGACTTTGATAAATACTGGGTAAAAGGTAAAGGTCCAGTCAAAGGCGACTATGGGGTGCGGTGCTCATCTCGCTTTTCAGGCCAAGGGAGCTGGCGTTTGTCCACAGACAGCTTTCTGAATCATGTGGCCAGCATGACTAAACCACTTCTGGCACAACAGAACACTGTGACAGAACCCAGAGTGCACGGAAACACTGTTTACCTTCCCGCCATAGCAGTATCTATTTATCTACTTGCACTGGTTTGCGTTTGAACTGTTATGTTCGCAGAAGCTGGAACAGAGCAACAGGAGCACACTCTGTCATGTGGATTTTTTGCCGACCTTCTGATTGGCAAGCCCAAGAGGATCAGTGGTTTAAACCACAGCGCCACCCACTCCCCTCAAATGCTAAGTATTATGCAGAGTCTTGTGGTATAATATATCACTTTCCTTTAAATAAGCTGAAATTTGGGCAAATATACACAGATCAAATTTTATAAAGTGTCTCAATTTGATTTCAAAGAACTAGAGTTCTGAGCATAAATAAACTTGTTCAGTTCAGATGAACAACTTGAGTCAGTTGTGAGGCACACAAATACTCTCAACATTGGTATTTTGAGCCTTTGCACAGCAGTGACCCATGCTTTTTAAAAATAATAATAATACAGAAACCTATGTCTGTATAAACCTATGCCTATAGTATATAAATAGTTTCTTGGAAAGAATTTGGTTCCCTCCCACCCCACTTTGAGTAGTCCTATCTGAAACATTTTTTCTTACTTAGTGCTTAAGGTATGTATTCATATGAATACATAGTCATATTTTATCACCAAAATAATAACTTTTATCCAGATTTATTTTGTTATTTAAATGTAAGATATGCAAGGAAGCTTCTCATGCAATGAGACAATTTGCCATTGATGTTGTCAGATGTGTGTCCTCTTTTGTTATACTACTTTTGACCAACATGGAAGCTTTATTTATAACTTGATACCATCCATTTTCTAGACATATTTGTGGGGGTTTTTTGGATTTTTTAAAAAAAAACTTTTTGAAATTCACAACAGTCAGATACTTTACAATGATTTGATGGTAGGAAGACATCCTCAGCATGTTTGCTTTGCATTATTAAATTGGACATTGCTATCTTACTTTCAAAAATTATTATGCCTAAAATCAAACATGTAAGCTGGTAGTCAGAAACAATGGAATTCATTGTCACATTTTTTTCTACTTTAGCATCATTATGTTTGGTCCTTAATCTAAAGGGTTGCATCCAGAGTTGTGTGCCTGCACTAGGGCATTTCCAGTCTTCTCAGCTGCTGCTGCTGAGGTTCTGAAGACTCTTCAGTAAGGTGTATTATATGGTGTGGGAATTGTAGTTATGGAGAAGAGTGCTTTCCTTATGCAACTGGGACTTCTGAAGTCCTTGCTTAGGCTTAGTATATTGAATTTTCAGTGAATAATCCTGTTCGTTCTAGATTATACCACAGACAATAATTAGAATGAGCATGATTCAGCCCACATTGCACACTTTTAAATACCACAGTTTCCATGAGTTAATTGATCACATGTTTGAATTTCTCTCATTAAAATGAATGGGACATAGAAGTGCTTAACTTTGGACCTGAACCAGCGAATATGGACATGATATGCATGTAGTATTCTCCAAGTTGTAGATGTATATATCTAATGAATTATGAGAAAGATGCTGCCTGCTGATCAGTTCCTCTACACATTTATATATATATATATATAAAACACAAATTCCTTCTTGTTGTTTATAGATCAAAAAGTTAATAGAATTTCACTTTCCCCCTGGGGGAAGATTCTAACACCTATTCTATAGTCCAGCAGTTCCTCACATGAAATGCAGAAACTTTTATTAAAGGTTCTGTATTTTCACAGTCGTTGTATCATTTTGGCTTTTTTATTATTACTGAATAAACAGTATCGAGACAACCGCAATAAAAATTATTTTTATAAGTAGTTTACACAAAAATCATTGGCAAAATCTTTCATGGAAGCCAATGCATGCCCTCTTTACATGAGTAGTGTAACGGTTCTAATTACTTTTTATGGAGCAAACTACTATCAACAGAAATAATCCAGTTCATTCAGTCGTCCACAAAAATGGCTTATTTTGAATTCTTGGGCTTGGCTTTCCTGTCCAAACAACACAAGAGTTATGCCAGTCACAGAAAGTGAAGAATTTCAAATTATGTTGGAAACCGCCACTCTCTTCATTTCTGCACTCATACTGCCCAGATAATATATGAGGGCTGTTCTTAGCAGTCTCCAAAGTTAAGAGCATCAGGACCCTTTTGGATAAGACCAAGATTCCACCCAGCCCATCATTCTTTTTCCAGTAGTGGCTGTCATGTGCTTCCAAAAAGTGCGCAAGCATGAAGGCATCCTCTTTCCCCATGATGTTTTCCCAACATCTGGCATTCAGAGGTATGCTGCTTCAGTTAATGTCAATGTTCCATTAATTAATAATGGCTAATAAAAGTAAATGGATACCTTTTATGATGTCATATTTTCAACCATTTACACTAGGGGTTATTATAATCTTTTAAATGCATCCAAGTTAGTGGCCATCACCATTTCTTACGGCAGAAATTGCATACATAGAGTGAAAAAGTTATTTATAGCAAAAGCCTTTGCCTGTGATTGGAGTATCTCACAATAAAGCAGTTCCCCTCTCTTTACTTCTTCAGCTTCCTTTGCCCACCCCAAGTTCCAGTTGCCCTGAGCGCGAGTCATCTCAACTCATCATTTTGTCACCCACACCCAGCGTAGTTCATCCATTTCATCCTAGGCAACTTTCCTCTCTTTTTCTGTTACTTCTTGCACCGTTCTCAAGCACTTCTATGCACGTGTATAACCTTCACTCCTAGTTCCTTTCAACTCTTCCTTGCCAGATCCATCATCCTGTTCTGCAAATCCTTTTCCATTCACTTTTGTTGTAATACTTACCAATAGCTTACCAAGGCTCATAGATGGGCATAACAGCTACCTTGTCTTTCCACCCGTTTTTCCTTTAGCTAATCCTCCACCCTTCACAGAAAATCAAACTCCTAAACATTTTTCAGCAAATCTGAACTTCTTCTATTTTGGTATCTCGTTAATGAGCTTAGTTTATTGTGCAGTTTATTTCTTGTTTGCAAGACATGCTCTATTCTACACGTCTTACCTCAGGATTGCAATTCCTAGCATTCAAAGCACAATATTTTGTCCTCAGAATATGCACTTCTTACCCTAGGTGGCGCATTCATTATTGTTGTGGAGGAATGTGGTGGTGTGAGTGCCAGATGGCTACTGAACAGCTTTGTGAGATAATTTTGTAATAAGCAACACAGCTCTGTTCTCACTCCCTAATGCAGGAATGGAGAACCTGTTTTTCTCCAGATGTTGTTGGACTGCAACAACTCTGATCTTCCCTGACTGTTGACCATGCTGGAGCTAATGAAAGGTAGAGTCCATCAACACCTGAAGGACAGAGGTTCCCCACCCCTGCCCAGCACAAGTTTGTGAGCTGCTGGTTTAGGGTTTTTGTGATGGTGGCTTTTTAAATTCTGTCCGTTTCCTTTTCATCTCCACTGGAATGCACATCTAGCCAGACTTTTTTTTTAAAATGGAGGTGGAATTGGTAATATAGGTATCTCCACATCAAGCCTTTTTTCAGTCCATCACTCCTTAATGCATGGCAAATAGCACCATACATTACTGAAGATACATACATACATGTGTGTGTATGTGCATCAAACAAAGGATAAAGTGCAGTGGGGTACGATACATTTGTGCGTTAAACCCCATATTTCTTAGGCCGTAGTAAGCAAGACAAGCGTGTTTGCTTTATGTACCTCAGTGTTTTGTGCAGCAAGCTTGTGAAGTGTGGACTTAAAGATACACTTTCAAATAGATCTTGTCATCCCACACTTTGTTTCATGCAAGAAACACAGGCGTGGAGCTTCCCAAGGGTCTGTAATACAGAAATGCTAACTCATGTTGTAAATTATGCATATTAGTGCAGAAACATATGATTTAGTAAGTAATGACCCCCTTTTCTGTTGCTGTATATGTTTTCCTAGTATCTTAATTCACAAGAGAAGTTTGCCTCATGCTGTAGGCAGTTAAAATGTATTTTCAGCTGTAACCATGAATTCATCATCCTATTGGGGTTTCATCTTGTACAGGGTGAAGTTTACAAGAGAGTTAGAGCATTTAACGATGAGCAAAACAGCATCCATTCAAGCAGGCAGCAGTCTGAATATTGCTGTTTGTCCTAAAGAAAATTGCACAAGTCCAAAAATTAAACTGTCCCTTGAATATACACAGAAAGTCAACATTGTCAATAGGAAAGCTGGTTCACACTGAAACAGACACCAACAAGCTAATAATCCAAGATGATGCCATTGATTTAGAAGTGCAGTTGTTGAGCTGATATGTGCTAGTAGAAGGATCTTTCTGTGGAAAATCCCTGCATTATAAGATTTGTAACCAATAAAGCTTCTGACTGCTCTTGACTTTAGACAGAACTCTGAATCTACAGGGGTGATCCACATACAGAAATGCAATTCCATGTATAAATAGTCCCTGCCATGGGTTCAATAGAGTGCTGCAAGAATACAAAATCCCTTCCATCTAGAAGCTATTCAGAGGAACTGTAACCCAGAGATCTGCTTAATACTTGTGCATGCTAGTTTAACAGGGGGGGAGTGGATCTACAGATCTATGGATGGGATGGAAAGATTTAAAAATGCAATGCAGAAACCCATACATTACCATGACTATCATTGTATTTTAAAACATTCAAAACAGATAATGGTCGCTCCCTCCTAACAAAAGATGTTCGTAAAAATATAATGACCCATTTTAAATTGTGTTTTGATTTATTTAGTAAAAGATTAGGAATCAAAACCAGAGAATTGGCTTTAAATAATGGTAAAACCCACAAGGAATAAAGTCGTCTCTGCAGACTATGATTCAGTAATATCTTTTATTTCAGAAAAGATGAGATCTTTACCAAAACAGATTTCTTAAAAGGGATAATTAGGTACATTTTAGTTAACTAATTTTTATTTCTTGTGATTATTCCCTTGAAAATAATTTATTGTGGCATCTGTTTTTTTATAGTGCCTACTGTTAAAAGACAAAATATTTTGTTACACAGATTGTTGTTTTCTGCCTTGAAAGTGTTTCTTTTAAAGGAAAAGGGACATCTGGGGTTAGGTCTGTTTCAGTTGTCTAATGCATCAGTAAACTATTGTCAATTTGCTAACATTTGCACAAGTTATTCTATGTAGACAACTTTTTGTTTAATTACTTTTTGTTTAAGACTGGCATTATAAACATCCATAACTATGGATATGCTGTAAATTATTGTAGGTTTTGTGTAAGAAAACCTTTCACCACATTACTACTGTCGATTCTTGGTTTTTGATTGTATAGCCATATGTCTTATATACCTGTTCTGTCATCAAAACCTCCTTTTCCTATATTGTTAAACACTTATTAAGCATGCTTAGTAGTTTCTCATTTTATTTCATATAGCCCATGCAGCAATCACTGACAACATAAAATTATAATGTAATAGTCCAACCAGTCTACTTCATGTAAGTTATAGGAGTAGCTTGCAGACTCTAGTGCAATTCAACTGCATTGTAGCTTATTTCAGTGCAATCTCCTGCCTGATTACTCAGAAGTAAGTTTCACAGAGTTCAGAGAGACATACTGTACTCCCAAGTAAATGTGTACAGGATTGCAGCCTACAATATGTTTGTTTGGGGCATGTATGAATCTAGTGGAAAACTAGCTATTGAAATTAAGGTATAGAGACTGGTAGACCTAGACTTTAACTGTCAGGTGAAAAAATCCACACAAACAGCTTTCAGGGAGACAATCCATTTAGAATTTTAATAGCAGTATCAAAAAAAGAAGTCCCATATTTTTCAAAGCTCCTTCCAGACCATCTAGAAAACCTAGCAAGTTTATTCTTGCGGCTTCTGTGTAGCCCTGTATACAGGATCTAAATGTGCTTAAATAAAACATCAAAAAGCAATACTGAAATAGAATGCAGTATAGCAAACCTTGTCAAAATGCTATAAAATGACAATTAAATTAAATTCAGGTAGGTAGCCGTGTTGGTCTGACGCAGTCGAAATATATAAAAAAATTAAAAAATTGTCCAGTAGCACCTTAGAGACCAAGTTTGTTCTTGGCACATGAAAGCTTATACCGAGAACAAACTTAGTTGGTCTCTAAGGTGCTACTGGACAATTTTTTTATTTTTAAAATTAAATTAAAATGTAACATGCTTCAGGCATAATTGACCTAATCCAACAGTATTTAATCCTAAATACTGACACATAGTAAATTTGAGCACTCTCTTCCACCTTAGTGTCTCTCATAATACAAAACTTCCCAAAATTAGTCTCCTAGATATCTGTGTTTGGAAGGCCGTTCTAAAATACAGGTTCAGCATCAAACTCATACTTTCTCCCCAACCCAGCTTCTTAATGAGAGTATCTAAGAGTAACCTCTTAAGTAATTAAAGAAGCAGGGCAATCTGTTGTGATCAGAAATTCTGCAGCTATGTGTATGCCTACCAAGGTGCTGTTCTTTACTTGCTGTGCAAATCAGTTTTTAATTATCAAGTAATATTTCAAGGACTTAAAATAGTAGATATATTAGAAAGCACACACACTCATCAACAGCAGCATCCTTTGGTTTAAAACTGGATCACTGTTTGATAGACCTCTAGAATCAATGAGGGTCTAATTTTGTGCACCAGATAGCTAAGCACAAATGGATTCCACTGACTTGATAAATAATCAAAGTCAGACAGAGTCCCTTTGTAGTAAGCTATCATGTATGTTGGTTGAGTGCTGTGTTTATACAGATACCAAAACATAATTTTATCCAGATTATTTGACGATACACTCCTAAACCCATTTGTATACCAATGGGGTTTCATTAAATTAAGACTATCTTGGGTTGAAATTCTACTGTACTGTACATTTGAATAATTTATATAGTAAACATTCACTGCATTAACATAGCAAATATTATACTATTTACTAATCTTTGTGAATCTTAACTGCGTAAAACATTTTAACAAAAAAGCTTAGACAATGCATTGCTTACAATACGTAGAATTTATATCCTGATTCTAAAGAACCTTTATTTAACCGTCTTACGACTTAAGTAGGATGTGCTTCCAAATACAGATGTTTTTGACAATGCTGACTCTTATATTAGTGCTTACTATGGTTTAGTAAATTGAAAATATTCTGTTTACATATTCATCTCCATTAAGCAATTTATGTCTGTCTGAGATTATTTTCCCCCTAGATATTTATGAGGCACAAATTTGAACACCCTAAAGCCGCTAAAGTGAGTTTGATGGATAGCCGTTCTAAAATACCATTGATACCCTCACTTCAGTTTAACCTCATGTTTCACATATAAAGTAGCTATAGGAAGATGATAGATGTGCACTGATCTTGCCACCTTCATTCTATCATAAGAACTGCACCACTGTTGACTATAATTCTTACTGTTAACCTACCTAGCGACTTACTTAGACACGGGGGCCTGGTACTTAGGGATCACTGCTACTGCTTCACATATTCACATGTTAAAGTGAAAAACTTTGAACCATGGAGGAGGAGTTTCACTTACTCCAGGCCATCTGTTTCTCCACAGCATGGAAATCACCATGCCCGCTGCAAATGCTAGGCTGATAATGTCAGTTGGGTCCAAGGAGTAGCAAAGGTTGTAAACTTGCCCTATGCTTCTGGTATATGCCTTGTACTTCGGCACCAGCTATCTCAAATCTTGAATTTCTTTTACTCATAGATAGTTCCTTTTTGGGAGAGTAGCAAGTTGCAATTTGGAGAATTTACCGTAATAATACCGGAATACATTTTAGCCACACCAAAGCCCTATAATGACCCTTTAACTCAAGAATAACAACTCTTTCAGAAAACACACACGAGATTTCATTAAGTGCTTTACTATCAAACGAGAGAGAGAGTAGTAATAGTTTGCTCAGCGGTGCAAATGTTGTGAATAAGTTATCTAGCATCTATTTGTTTTTATGATACTTCTCAGTGCACCTATACATTTTTTATAATTGGTTTAGGGGAGTTTGGGGCAGCTAATGTAACTGTACCCAAAATTATTTACAATTTACACTGTTTACCTTTCATTGTCTTCCCTTCCTGTATCTCTTAGTGTATGTTGATAACCAAAACAATGGATTTTTAGTAGTAGTTTCCTGCTTTCTTTTCTTCAAAATACTTTATTGACTATGGCTACAGCTGACATCTCATTCTATATCCCATCATGGGTAGCCGATTCCCTTTTTAAAGTGCCATAAGATTATAAAGTACACACACACAAAAACACAGTCCTAATTTTCCTAGTAATCTTTGTCCAAGTGACCTCATGTACAGAATAGGAAACATTATTCAGAATGCAATGTATTCATATACACATTCTGGTTCATGCATTAGTGTCAACTGTTAGAAAGCTTCCTTCCTTATCACGCTTTATCAGCACATTGTATGTATTTTCCACTATGAAAGACAGGTAGTGTTTCACTGACTCTAATTGAAAACACTGTGTATGCTTGGCACTTCGACAGAATTCCAAGATGGAAATATCATACTGTGTAGATGCATCTTATCAAAGTTTCATTTGATATTTTATGAAACCGGAATCCCAGTGGAATCTACACACTTGGATTTTGGTAAACCAAACAGCAGCTAGCCTGAAAAGTAACAGGTGGAGAAAACTATAACAAATACTTTTTTTAATGAGATTGGTTGGGGTATTTCGGCCGTTTAACAATTTTAGCATATTCAATATTTTACTGCAGTTCCTTGAACATGAACTTTCTACAAAGTGACCTGCACTTTGTGCAAAGCAACCAAACGAGTGAATAGCCTACTTTGCACCTGCCCACCTAATTGTCTGAAATGTCATTCAAGCCATAAATTCCTTTGAGATATTTTGTGTTTGTGCAATCAAGGCAGTTGGGTTTGACGCCTTAGGTGTAAAGATGGCTCTCCATATACAGTTTGTGTGTATGAGTGCTTGGGTGCACATATACACAGATAACAGTAAGTCTGGTGTCTTTTTTGAAGCGAGGTATCTCTTTGAATTCCACCTACTGTGCTCTAGAAACTAGACACTTTTTAAATAAAAAAATACAAACATTTTCTTTGAAAATAAGTGATATAAATACCTTGCTTAGTAGATTTGATATCAAAACTGAAGACCAAGAACTGAACAGGCAGGAGTGTTTTGGCATCAAATCTTTTTAAACTGTTCAAAAATTTTATTTAGTGGAAGTATAATTTAGAATTAAGTGGAATGTCAGAACAAACTGGGGAGTTTTAGAAATAAATCACTCAGCAATCATTTTATAAAGTTTAACTTCTAAATGCACTATGATTTATTACAAAAATATATTTTCTTCTGCTTGCAGATATGGTTGTTCCATTTTGTGATAGTTTTAAACTAAAGCAGTTAATTTTGTTGCACTGTGTAACTGCATGAATTCATCAAGTGTACATATGTACCTGTGCAACATTTTTTGGGGTTTTGTATTTGAATTTCAGTATTGGTTATTTTTGTATTTTACTTTACCTGTATTGGAGTTGTAGTAGACATAATTTATACATATGATTTAAAAACTGTTTTGCAACTGAAAAGTCTTCTTTAAATTGTAAAATTTTGTTGATGGAAACTCATTAAAATGGTATAAAATTATATTAACAATTGTTTTGTGTTTTGATGCTCTCTGTACATAAATATGTATTTATCTGTTTTAATGGTGTTGTGTCTTGCAATTTTGGATACATTTTAGAATAAAGTTTCATTTTACAAAAATAAGTTGTACTTCAAAAGCTATGTCGTTATCATGATCCAGGAATTGCCCTTGATAACTCCACTTGTTATTCCTAGAACTATTCCAAGATGGATGAGTAATTTAAACATTCTGGCTGGAATCCATAGAAGTACTCTAGGTGCATCTAAGGCTTCTGACATGTTTAGTGAGTTGTCTTTCTTTCCTTTCTTCTGAACCATTCCATACTGTATCCAACTGTTTTGGAAAGTCCTCTCTGTTTTTAAATGAGTTTTGCCATGTGGCACAAGTACCTGTCTGAAAAACACAAGAAAGACTTTGTGTCATGCTGACCTCTGACTTCTGAAATGAGATCAGGAAAGGGCCTCTATGGAGCTGCAAAAAGCCAGACGTTCAGCTGACCAGGATTTTGTTCATCCTTTTTAGTTAGCTGCCTGATGTGCCATGTGCTATGTGTACACCCAGAGAGAAGACAGTGTAGAATTAACTCCTTGTCAAGATTCGCTGTCTAGAGTTATTAACAACACGGAGCAAAACAACCTTCAGGAAAAGCCAATTCAGGTACAGTATGTGTGTGAATGCGCACATATATTATTACTTAAAACAACGACAGAGGATGCTTGTTATTAAACAAAACTATTCTAGAATGGATTTATATTGTGTGTGTGAACATCAAATTACTTGAAGATTTTGCTATCTGCTTTGCCTTTTGAGATTTTCTTAAGTTGCAACTGCATGTTATAAGACTTTATTTGCATTTATTTCAAACATCCTACATATTGTTAATTAGAAAAGCCCCAGAGTTCACTAGCTGAAGACTTGCCATGCATTAATCTTAGTCAAAGAATTTAACTAGCTACTGCCTGTTTATCATGGTTTCTCTTCCCTCCTTTCCATGGTCAAGCTGCTGCTGCTTTACAGAATATTAAAGAACTATGGGGAAAGGCTTAATACAAATGTTTGAAATTGGGAGATCTGCTACCTAGAAAGAGAGGGTGAGTGTAGTTCTCATGCAAGGCCTAGAAGCAAAAGAAAATGTGCTGCAGGAGGCCAGAGAAGTGGGCAGAGGAGTCACTGCCAGAGGCGTACCTAGGTTTCCACCCAAGGAGCTGTATTGGCATCCTCCCCATCCCTTGCACCTTTGGAGAGGCACACTTTTTCACCCCCTGGGCCTGTGTCCTTGGCGGGGGCCAACCTGACCAACTCCTAGGTACGCCCTTGGTCACTGCCCCACCAATAGCAGTCTGCCTTCGCCCAGCCACCACCTACCTGAGAGCCAGTGTGGTGTAGTGGTTAAGAGCGGTTAAGTGGTTAAGTCTCAATCTGGTGAACCAGGTTTGCGTCTCCGCTCCTCCACATGCAGCTGCAGGGTGACCTTGGGCTAGTCACACTTCTCTGAAGTCTCTCAGCCCCACTCACCTCACAGAGTGTTTGTTGTGGGGGAGGAAGGGAAAGGAGAATGTTAGCCGCTTTGAGACTCTTTCGGGTAGTGATAAAGCGGGATATCAATTCCAAACTCTTCTACCTGCTTCCATACATCCAGCCAGGGGGTGGCACTGTCTTGTCAGCCTCCTCCTCCTTAGTCTCAGTATTGTCCTTGAAGAACTCAGTGGTGGGGGTGGGAGAGGACAAAGCTAGAATGCACAGTTTGCAAAGAAGAAACTTGCGCCTATAGTACATATTCACACATTACAGTGGTACCTCAGGTTACATACGCTTCAGGTTACATACGCTTCAGGTTACAGACTCCACTAACCCAGAAACAGTACCTCAGGTTAAGAACTTTGCTTCAGGATGAGAACAGAAATCGTGCTCCGGCGGCAGCAGGAGGCCCCATTAGCTAAAGTGGTGCTTCAAGTTAAGAACAGTTTCAGGTTAAGTACGGACCTCCGGAACGAATTAAGTACTTAACCCGAGGTACCACTGCAATGTATTCATTGGTATCCATGTTCAGAATGGCTCTTTATTGGTGAAAAAACACATCCCTAGATGTTTTAACACATTAGCTTGGATTCTAGCAGTTCTCTCTTTCTGTCATCGTCTCCTTACATATCCCTTCAGATTATATATTTTTCCTTTGTATAAATATACGAAATATTTAGCAGCTAAGCATACATGCAGTACAGATCTTGAAGTTGGTCTGTATAACCTTGAAATGGACTCTTGATTTCCCCCCTCACAATTTAACTGCACAATCTCCTCCTTAGAAACTAGTTATTGCAGAGAAGTTTAAAATAGCAGCCTTCCCTCTCTGCAGTAACTAGAAGGGCTGCTCCCCCTTCACCCGCTTTCTTTTTAATTCCAGAAGCCCTCTATGCTGCCTAAAAGAGATCTCATTATCCAGGCTGAGCACAGACAGCTCCAGGGAATTCAAGAAGGCTTATACGTGAGCAGATTTAGACTTTGCATTGCTCTGGGATGCCAACAGCTTTGCAGTTCCTAATCTTATAGCAAACAACAGATACACTATGGGCAGAAACTCTGGTCAGCTGGGTCAAACTCAGCTTAGATGAGTCTTGAACATAAGAGTTTATTTAAAAGAGCATTTTTTGTGAAAACCTAAGCAATTCAAATATGACACTGTACATTTGGACCCAAATTTAGTGACTGAAGCCAAATTTGAACATGTTTAGCTTTGAAAATATACCAGTGTTTTGTTGAGGTTAGAGCTGCTTTTTTGAGTGATGAACATTCATAGAGAAGAGAGTCTATAGACTATGGAAAAGGCAAGGAGGAGAAAATAATGGTCACTACGCTTAGTTTATACACACATTATTATACAGCAATTTCTAAAGCTGCTGGAGCCAGTTTTCCTGAGCAGAGATTTCAAGATTCCTCACTGATGAACACCTGCCAATGATAATTGAGTGTAAACTTCACTCTTAAAAACAACAGGCAATGGAAATAAACTCAGTGTTGCGTTCTGCCTAATGATTTGTAAACACACCTATGCATCTGCAATGCTGGATTATATGAGAAATGATATTTTGTATCAGGTGTTCCAAAGGGGAAATTGATTGGCATTGTTACTTCACACTTTGCTTTCAAAATAATAGTTTTAAGTCCTGCCAAAATATAAATATCCTAATTTGGGGGGAAATTACGCTGGAGATAATTAGGTCAGAAATGTATAGACCATAGTCCAACTACAAAACCACTCAAAACAGCTTTTAAATACGACTTAAGATCAAATTTTGCATAGAAGACATACATTGTAACCCAAAGAACATTGATATTTTAAAATACCAAATCTTCTGGCAAGGCTTAGCAGAAGCTCCGATATAAGTGTGCAAACATTCTTCTTGCTGTGGAGCTCAAACTGAACAACAGAATGTTTCATTACTGTCCAGCTTCTCTCCTGGAAGTAGAAGGTCAGGTTGACCAGAATTCAAAGCTCACACATGTCCCTAGAGACAAGAAGATGTGTGCAGGTGAGTAGAAAGACTGAGGACTAAAAATCCTTACTATAACTAGTCAGAAGTAAATCCTATTGACTTAAATAGGGCTTGCTCCCAGGTAAATGGGGTTAGGATTGCAACTGGGGTGTTGTTGGGAGGTTCGTTGCTGTTGGAATTTTTTTTTTTTTGCACATTTATATATTTTGTGATTGGTGTAGAAACTGTTCAGGTGGGTTGTGTATTTTTAAATGTTTTATTTATTGTTTATAACTACTTTTGTCATGTAGTTGCATAGCTTTTCATGTTGTAAGCTACTTTGAGCGTGGTTTGAACTTTGGAAAAGCGGCATACAAATGAAATTATGTATGTAGGTATGTATTTATGTATGTATGTATGTATGTATGTATGTGTGACATCTTAGTGTATTTTTGGTCTTTGTGGAAGCCACCCAGAGTGGCTGGGGAAACCCAGCCAGATGGGCGTGATACAAATAATAATAATAATAATAATAATAATAATAATAATAATAATAATAATAATAGTAGTATGTATGTATGTATGTATGTATGTATGTATACATGCCTCAAGAGGAAGCAAGATGGCTGGGCAGAAGGCAAAGAAGTTGAAATCTCAGGGAAGAGAAGGTGGAGATAAGCCCCTTGAGAAAAAGGAGGTGGTATAAGAAGCTTGCAGGAAGTGTGTTATGTGATCAGTTTTTGTGGGATGGAGTTGGCTGAATGTCTTACTTCTAATTCCTGGATCTAGCGTGGATTCAAGTGCTGGACTAGCCAGGCCAATGTGAGTAATGGGCCATTAAGGAAAACAAAGCAGTGGCTCTGTGCCAGAGGTTAAACAGGTGGGCCTCCGTTCCCCAACTCTGTTAAACCGAAAGACAAAAGGCCAGAGTTGAGAGTTGTGTTGTGTGAGCTAGAAGCTGGATGCAAAAAGCAGAAAGGATGGAAAGGCAGAGAGAGAGCAAGCCAAGGCTGATTTCTGCTGGAATAACAAGGTTGTGTCTATGGGATGAACAATACCCTTTTGGGGTGTTAATTCTGCAAAACCCTCCACCGCAGGCTCGGGTTGTATATGTGTGTAAATAAACCATGTAACGTGTGGGACACCACTCTGCCTCACTCCCTGGAATCTTGCACCACTCTGAGATTGGGGTGGCGTGCAACAGTATGTTTCTGGCAGGAAGGGAGTGAATGGAAAGGCAAAGATGATGGACAGTCAAGAAGGATGGCTAGGAACCAGAAAGAAGCAAGACAGGCAGCTAAGAAGCAGCTCCCTTGAGAAAATTATACGGGTGACTGAGTAACAGAGTAGAAAAAAGAAGTGAGTCTGAGAAAAATCCTAGGGACAATAAGGTGTTTATTCTGTTGAACAGGACACCGAGGGGGAGGGGAATTAGAATTTGTATGGCTGTAAACTATGGGGGGAAAGGGTTGTTAGGCCCCCCCAATAAATCCTACTTATTTTTATTTAACAAATAATTTGCCCTTCACCCAAAGGCCCCAGGACAAGAGAATACATACATATTAAAATATAGGAACACTCAAAAAAGAATGTTATGCTGATAGTATAAATAATTTATAATACCACAAAACATTAAAAGCATCAAGTAGTAACAGCAAGAGACATGTGGTTAGCTTGGTCTTTGGAGAATGAGGTTTACCTTCCTTTTCCTGCTACTCTGGCTGGGATTATTTTTTTATCCCACCTACTCATATAATTTTAAAAGATACACCACCATATTCTTTTATAAGATGCAACCCTGTTGCCATGGCACCGCTTATTTCTCAGCCCCTACCTCACATTCTTCCTGTGGAGATGTTTACACCCTGCTTGTAAGACTGGTTCACACTGGATCGTAATGCAAGAATCACTTAGGCTCTGTAATTCCACTGTAAGCTTACATGCCATGATTTCCACTTGTAAGGTCAGCATAGCCATGTCATCCAGATTCAAACACTCTAGCTTTGTTCCCTATATCTTTTTGAGTCTGAATCCACTCTCCACTCCCTTCAGAAAAGTCTCCAATCTGACCAAGCCATAGCTAGGTGACCTTGCACCCCTGGCAGAACCATCCAGATTGCACCCCCTAGCCACGGACAAATTACAATAGCTCTTCTTTCTGTCTCTCCTCTGACTCCCCCCCCCCCAATTCAATTCAACCTCTTATTTATAACCATTTCTTCGGAGGCAATAATCAATATTTATATTTATGGACATATTTTTAGCCGATTTTGCACACACACCCCTTGCCTGCGCCCCTGATGGGGGCCCACCTCACCACCCCCTAGCTATGGCCCTGAATCTGACACCTCCTTTTTCCACCAGGTATAAAGCACAACTACTGAGCAATTCAATTTATTTACTTTCCTCATAGCTTTGACATTGCAGGTTCTTCCTATTAAATCCTCTACATGCTGTTGGAAGACCCAAGGACAAATGAGGCAGTAAATGCTATATAATACACAGCTACCTGTGAGAAAAATCCCAGAGAGGCTGAAATGTGAATTTGCTAGATCTCCATGAGAATTTTGTAACCCCTCACCCACCTGCCCCATCATCTTATTGCCTCCTTACTGCTGAGAAAGTTGTACTTCCCAGATACTACCACAAGATGTCATATGGGGAACCTCTAGGCAAGACACCTGTCAGCTTAACCATCTCAACTTTTCCCAACTCTGCAGACCAGTGTTCCCTTAGTATAAGCCTGTTCTTTTAATTTACTTTGCACAGAGATCTGGCAAATAAAACTTTTTTTAAACAAATGACGCCATTTATTCTTCGGTAAGCATGGATGCAGAGGCAATCCGTTTTACATCAGGAACAAGTGGGGTGGGGTGGGGGGAAAGATCTACATTGTGATTTGCTGCCCCTGTAGATCCTGCCACCTGAAGCAGTTTCCTCACCTGGCCTCATGGATGGGCTGACCCTGCAAGGATCCCCAGCAGGTATAGCATTAAATTTACAATTAGAAAAAATGGGAAGGCAACCAATTGCAGAAAAAGGGGGGTTGACTGGACAGAACGTGATTTCAGCAGAATTCTTATTTGAGGATGGTGTTGGTGGGGTCAAGCCTGGGCTCCAATAATAATGTGATGGGCTCAAATAATAATTTTAAAATCATTGTGCAATTGGAGGTTCACTTCCTTCATTCCTTTTGATACGTAGTTTTTGCAAAGGTAATAGATAAAAAAAACCCAGCACCTCAACTGTTGAGAACTTGTGAAATATGCAACCCCCTAATCAAAGGGTCATTTCGATTTCCCAGAGGCCTCCACTGCTGCCATTCTCCCTGACAGAGAAGTTTCAGCGTGAAACTGCTTAGCAAGACGACTGATTATATCCGTTTAAGTCTGAGGAAAGATAATGGTCGCTTGTGACAAAGGGCGACCCCTTAACCCTTTTATGGAGGTCGGCTCTCGCGCTGCGCAACGCCTGCTCAACATGCCCACTTTCTGGTCCGGCCCACTGCCTTAATCGGTGTCTCCCGCGAGCTGAGTTTTAATAATGCATGATATCTCAAACTGTGGCGCCTTTTGTTATTATCGCACGCGTTTAAGTTTTATTTCCCGTAGCAGCTAGAAGAAGGCAGAAAGGACGGGAAGCACGCAGCAACCCGGCGAGGGCGAGAAGGTGAGGTCCGCTCGTTCCTTATCTACTAAGCAACTTCGAGGAAGCTGCCCCGCGTGGGCCGAGGAGGGAGGGAGCTGGTTCGCCGCCAAAATAAGGGCACCGCCAGTTTCCCTTCGACGCCCAGGAAAGCGAGCCTTGCGCCTAATTACACATTAGCCCGGCAGCGGGAAGCAGGGCGCGCGGGCGGGCATGCGAAAGTCCCAGCTGAATCTGCAGGCGCCGCCACAGACGCGAGCGAGCGAGGCGCAGGAGGCGGCAGCACCGCGGGCTTCATGGCGGCCGCGCAAGTGCACATGTGCCAGACCATCTTTCCCGCGCACACGAACTACCGCGGGGAGTTGGGCGCGGGGCAGCTGCTCAAATGGATCGACACCACGGCCTGCCTGGCGGGTAAGCGCGAGCGCCCCCTTCTCCCACCCACCAGGACGCGTACAGCGGGTACTTCTGGCCCCCTCGTCTCTGGCGAGATCCAAGATAGCGACGGTGCCTAGCTGTTCACCACCTCTTCTAGGCCTTCTAAGAGTTGCATGGCACAGGCAGAAAGTCTACTGGTGCAGCTCTTATCCACTTAACAGGTGGAGATAGGGCGCAAACGATGGATTTTTTTACTTGTCTCGCAAGTAATAAGAGACAGCAAGCCCAATCCTCATCTTCATGATGCTGTAACTACCTCCTTTGCACAGTATCCTCAGTTTGGGAAGAGAGGATTTGCAGTGTCAGGTAAGGCCAGGGAGGAAACCCTGTTGAACTCAATGGGACTTATTTCTGAGGAGACATGGGTAGAATGGTGCTGCCAGCTCCTTACACTGCAATCCCAAGTATATCTACTCAGAGGTAAGTCCTATTGAATTCATGGAGGCTTACTTCCAGGTGGGTGGGTTTAGGATTGCATAGTGCCAGCATAAATCCAGTTGTGCTCGTTAGCAGATACTAAGTAGCACAAAAATATTAGTAAAGTTTCATTTCTCTCTCAGTATGGTATCATTCTAGAATTATATGATTATTATGCTGGCACTTGCAACTTCCAGAGGTTTTTTCTTCCTTCAATAAGGCTGTGAGGTATACTGGAGCATTTGTAATACAAACTAGCTTAATTACAATACTCATTTTGTCGGTAAAGAATTTAGGGATTTCACAGCTTTAAAAATTAAAACAGGTCCATTATTCTCTTTTATATAACCCCAGTTACTTCCAACTCTCCTATGAGGTAGGAAAGAGTTATTAAGCTAGGGGGTCACCAAGGACAAATTTGGAATTTTGAGAGAGTGCTACGTGCACCACCCTTCAAGTAGGTTTTCTGCCCTGGGCCATTCCCCACAAAAGACAAAAAAGAGAATCTGTGTGTGTGTGTGTGCGCGCACACCTTTATGGCCTCTGGACAAAAGTTGGAAGCAGTAGAATTAAAATGCATTCTCTAGAACTTGTATGATTTTACAAAGACCACCCCCCAACCTTACAGTGATATATTTCACATCCAACAGCACAGATCCAGTGCTTGCCAACACACACACACACACACACACACACACACACGGCAGAGATCCTAAAGGATCTTCATAATTTTTATTAAAGATGGCAACAACCCACAGAACAAATCACAGAACACCCTCTGTAGATAGAGAGGTGACTTTTGAATTGTTGGTTGTTTTGAGGGTATCTCTTGTAAAAATTATGAGGATCTAGAAAGAATACTCAGGGGCTTCTTGGGCACCAGGAAAAGTCCTCAAGACTGCTATTGTGGCTTTGGGCACCACAGTGAGCAGGCCATATTTTTCACACATTTGTATACAACGCCAGCAGTAGAATTAAACAGCATTTAACAGAAACCCATGTTCTGCATCCTGCATTTGCCTGTACTCTTTTCTCTGAACTTGCACAAGACAGCTACTGAACACGTGCACTCAATCCACCAGGTCAGCTTCTCTCTCCATGAAGATTGGTATATGGTTACAGTTGTTGGATGACATTCCTTAGTTAAGCCAATTGCTTGCTAATAGTCAGGAATGATTGGTTGGTGTTCTCTCGGTGTAACATAGGACTGGAAATATTTTCCTGAATGACCAGTTTGCCAGTGAGGTTTGATCCGATACTACTGTTGTGCCAGAGAGAGTGTGTAACAGAAAAGGCTATTTGAATCTGAGACACCCATGGGAGAAAGTGGGGAGTATTGAAAGTGAGCTGGCTAAAAACGAGAGATGGTGCAGGTGCTGTATATTGGGTAACCCAATGCAGGATTAGCATCTGTACTGCCTGTTCCCCACAGCGAGTGCTACAGTTCGAATTAGCAAACTACAACTTCCAGAATTCTTGGGGGAAGAAGCCATGTGCTTAAAATGTATGGTGTGGATGTGACCTGAGTTCAGTTCTGATACTGAAAACAAATCCCTAGGCTCAGAGGCATCCTGCATGTCTTTTGCACCTGACTCTACCTGGTAGATCTTAGGGTTCAAATAATTAAAAAATGAACTTCTGAGAAATCTGAAGCCTGGCTACCCTGATGAACCTCACAGGGTTGTTATGAGGATGAAATGGAGGAAATTCTATAAATATCCTAAACTCCTTGGAGGAACAAATGTTAAAAGATAAATAGGGGGGGAAAGTTTGTCATCTTTTCCTTCGGAAGTTAAGCATTACTCAAGAGGCTGTAAATTATTTCAAGCACTATCTCACCAGTACCCTTATATCTAGTTCACAGATGGCCCAGTTTCGTGTTCTTATTGGCTTTAAAAGATGATTAGACAAATTCTGGCTCTCTGGCTATTAAAGATCATGACAGTGTTCTACTTCAGTTGTCGGAGGCATATGCTGCCTCTGAATATTATTTGCAAGGACTCACAAGTGGGGAGGGTGCTGTTGCATTCAGGAGCTGCTTGTGGGCTTCCCACAGGCCTCCAGTTGACCACAGTAATTGGGCTGCTGGACTAATTTCTTTAGGTATAATTTTTAAGAAAACAGTTTTGTGGACTTCAGTTGTGTTTTATTGATAATCTTGCTATGTAAGCCATTTAGAGAGTGTTGTCATGAAGCAATCTATAAATCTTAACAAATGAATAGAATTTATAGATTGGGGGGGGGGGGAGAGAACATGTATGCTTGTTGGGAAGCTGCAGTTGTAACTGGTAAATGCGATAAAATAGATGCAGGATAACAAAACCGGATGGGGTAGCCAGTGCCACAGAAGACAAAATTGGCATTCAATATGACCTTAACTGGGCCCAACTAAGAAGATGAATTTCAATAGGGACAAATGTAAGGTTCTGCACTTAGGCAGGAAGAACCAGAAGCACAAATGTAAGATGGAGGACACTTGGATTGCCAGTAGTACATGTGAAAAGGATCTAGCGGACTTAATGGACCACAGGCATAATGTGAGTCACCAGTGTGATGCAGCAACAACAACAACAAAAGCAAATGCTATTCTAGGCTGCATCAATAGAAGTATAGTGTCCCGATGAAGGGAAGTAATAGTACCGCTCTATTCTGTTTTGGTCAGACCACACCTGGAGCACTGTGTCCAGTTCTGGATACTACAATTTAAGAAGGATGTTGACAAGCTGGAATGTGTGCAGAGGAGGGCAACCAAGATGATCAAGGGTTCTTGAAACCAAGCCTTATAAGGAATGCTTGAGGGATTTGGGTACATTTAGCCTGGTAAAGAGGAGGCTGAAAGGAGAAAGGATAGCCATCTTCAAATAGCTAAAGGACTGTGACATGGAGGATGGAACAAGCTTGGTTTCTCCTGCTCCGAAGGGTAGGAACTGAACCAATGGATTCAAGCTACAAGAAAGGAGATTTGAACAGACTCCTTAGGGAGGTGGTGGACTCTCGTTCCTTGGATGTTTTTAAGCAGAGGTTGAATGACCATCTGGGAGTCCCTTCCAGCTCTACAATTCTATGATTAACATTGTGCATCTTTGGAAGGAAAGCATCATATGTGTAAAGTGGCCCTTAGAAGACAGCCAAATTAACCATGCTTAAGGGCAAAGGCATGTTGAGAGAAAACTTATAATTGCTTACATGTTTATACTTGCCTTTTCTTCCAAGCTGAGAAACACGCCGGCATGCCCTGTGTGACAGCATCGGTGGATGACATTCAGTTTGAAGAGACTGCCAGGTATACCTTCAAATAGTTATCATCAGCACTTTTCACAGCCTTCCTTTATTTTCTGTCAAAATAAAAAAATTCCTTCCTGTAGCACCTTAAAGACCAACTAAGTTAGTTCTTGGTATAAGCTTTCGTGTGCATGCACACTTCTTCTTTATTTTCTGTGTAACAGAGATTAACCAGAACATTAAAAATTGGTCCAGTGAACATAGGAGATGATTCTCTTAAGGGTGGGCAGCATCTCTCAGCATGAGGACCATGTTCTGTCATGGGGCCTCATGACAATAGTGGACAAGGGCCAGATGCAGAAGGAAGTGGAGGAACGTATGAGGCTCTTACTTTTGTACAGTAGGTTACATTCCAGGCATGTTGAAATACAGCACACACACACCCCCCTCAATTCTGCATTCAGCTAAGCAAGTATTATGATCATAGTTCAAATAAACATGGAGACAAAAACACTCAAGGAGGGCATGGGAGAGGGGCATAGCCCAAGGATAGGGGTGTGTGACTTGCGGGGCGGGGAGTTCAGATAGGAGTGCCTGCTAGGGATACAAGTTTGTCTACAAATACAATCATTTACTGAGAAAGGAAACCACTTAAAAAAAAATCTTACAATGTTTTTCTTGATATGACAATGAGTGGCATTCATGCGTAAGAAGTAATAATTTGGCATACCCCCCCCCATTTTCAAAGATTATGCATTTAATGGATTCATAAAAGTGCATGCAACTCAATAAATATATTTTGCTTTTAACATCCAGAAATAAGGGGGGGGGGTTCCCCTCTGAAGCTAGTAGCGAGCAATTTTTGCCAGTCAACTGTTTGTCTCGATTGTTAATGTCGGAGAAGTCTGGCAGTTTTCTGAAGTTAACCTTCCACCTGAGTGTTAATTAACTTTAAAAGCATTTATAATTAATGATAATGTTCATTAATTTTGAAAACTAAGATAACATTTCTTTCTGCTGTGTTGTAAAAGTACAGAATGATGGCAAATGCAATTATTAACTTCTGTGGGATTTTAAACTACAAGTCTGTGTTTTCCTGAGGAGCAAGGCCTGATGGGTTCATGCAGTATTTACTAAATGGCACAACTTTGTGAGCACAAATACATATGTAGGTGCCATATCCATGCACAGCAAGGTCATACTGCAGCAGTTACCTCTGGTATGAAGAAACAATAATATATCTACAGTGATGCTCCAGTTATAGTGTTGCGTGAATCACTTTTCACACGGATATTTAATATTATGCTCCCCCCCCTATTGAGATTCGTGTGTATTCATTAGTGGCTTAAGATGCAGCTAGGTCATTATTTTCTCAATTCAAGCTGGTATTGGAAGCCTCAAAACACAGTATTTCAGAAGAAATGACGAGATAGAGGAGTGCACTGGATGCTGAATAAACAAGCATGCATGCAGCCCAAGTCCTGTGGAATGCAGTGGAGCTTATTTCTGGGATATGCTTGAACTGTATGTTGTTCCCATTTCCCAAGAAATTAGCTGTGTTTCTTTAATCCACAAGGAATATAGAAGTGGTAGCCAACATGGTGTCTCTACGTGTTGTTGGATTCCAACTCCCATAATTCCTGATTAATTTCTGCTGGCTTTGAGTTGGACCCCAACAATATCCGGAGTGTGCCATGTTGGCTACTCCTGAAGTATAGGAGAAAGTTACTTGTAAGAATGTGATTTTTGCACAACGAATTAAGAGCAATGCATCTTATTCCTTCAGTTCTTGCACTCCAAATCAGAATAGTAGTAGTAGTAGTAGTTGTTGTTATAATAATTATTACTCCTACAACTATGATTTGGCCTGTCAACTCCTAAAGCACCAAAAGACTAGAAATCCAAAGAGAAATAGGAGGGGCCCAACCCCATGTTTCTGTTGTAAGATGAATGTGATGGCAGAAAGGCAATCACTGGGGAGAATTCGGAAGCAAGGGAAACCTTAACTCTTCCCTCCCCGCCAATTCTCCCTGCAAATGCCCCCCAAGCTGGTTTAGGTATCTCTCCTCCCTGCATAGACAAACTGTAACTGTTCCAGGTTTTTATGCTCCTTGCTTTGTCTTTGAGATGGTTAGAATTTCTGAATATCCATCCTGTATGAGTAAAATCTGCTACTTATATATGGTCCCCCTCACCTAACCTGCCTACAGGGAAAACAGCTCCCTCCCATTAAAGAACAAACATTGTTGTTTGTGTTTGTATACCGTGTGAATTCATCAGCAGTGTCTATTTTACATAAGTTTGTAGTTTAGATTTCCTTCTCTTTTTGCATTTTCTTTGTGTACCCTTACTGAGAGCATTCAGCCTGCTACACTTCAAAAGGTCCCCATCAGTTACAAATGAGAATGCAATGGTCTGTGACACTGCAATGTTCCCTGAATTCCAATTCCCAGAGCCTCTGTTCAGAGCAAGTGGCTTTCGGGGTACTTTTCAACAGTGACAACAGAACTTTCTATATATATAAACAGAATTATTAACCATAGATGGGATGCCCCTGGCCTTACAATGACTTTTTAAAGAATGTTTAGATAGTGTTCACACGCCAGCCTTCAGGAGCTCTGGGTTCTGGAGAACGAGATTAGATTCTAAGCATTTCAGGGAGATACTCTGAAAATAAAGGGTTTCCCTGACATAAATATAATAGTAAGCCAGAACCACATAGTTGTACGAAAATCAAGGTGAGGTGATAGCATGTTTGGCCCCTGGCCAATTAAAAGAAATGGGTAGCAAGTGATATGAAAGACCTCTACCTGAAGCCCTATAGAACCACTGCTAGGTAAAGTAGACAATACTGGACAAAATAAATACTTTTACCTGGTCTAAGATAGCTTCTTATGCTCCTAAGGGACTAACAAAAAGAAAAGCAACCGTGTGGTTTTGGCTCCAAGTAGCACCAGCAACATAATGTGTGGAAGTGGCCCCAGCCTTGCAAAATAAGATAAATGAAAGCACCTCTTTAGGCAGTGCATAGTTAAAACTGGCCACGGTGATGGCTGGCAACAGATAGCTTTAAAAGCGGATTAGGTAAACTAATGGAAGAGGAGGCTACTAACCATGACGGTTCTGCTCTCCCTGCAGAGTTGGAGGCAGTGATGCTTCTGAATGCTCTTTGTGGGAAACTGCAAGGGGGGGGGGCTCTCTTGTGTTTGTGTGCTGCTTGCTGGTTCCCATATGCATCTTGCTGGCCACTGTCAGAATAGGATACTGGACTAGATGGGCCATGGACCTGACCCGGCAGGCTCTTCTTGTCCATAAAAGTTTCTAAGCTGCAAAGAAATTCTGCTAGCATGATGAAGTGCTGCTAGAGGAGGAACAGAGAGTCCTGCCCCTCCTACAGCAAACCAGAGCAGGACAGCTCACTCGGTTTCCATGCTAGGTGCAGAGGAAGGACAGAATGTTCAACTTCTCATTGGCCAGACCTCCCACATACCTAATGGAATTTCCTGTTACCATTTGCAGTCAGCGAGAGTGCCTGGTCCAAGACTGAGGTAGCCTTTCTTTGCCGGTACTTCACATGTGTGGATCCTGGCAATGAAAACCAGATTCCAGGTCCAGGGTTATATACCATGCTGAAACTAGGCTCTAATTAAGACCTGCTACTCTTTCTGTCCTCACTCCTTGGAAATAGCAGAACAGCCTCAGCCTGCATTGCAGTCGCTTCTAGAGGAAGAACCCCTTCACAATTTGAAGCTCAGCTTTCACTTTAAAGTCCAAACCAGGTTATGCTCTCTCCTTCCTTGGGGGTTTTTAAAGCAGAGGCTAGGTGGCCATCTGTCATGGATGCTTTAGCTGAGATTCCCACATTGCAGGGGGGAGTTGGACTAGATGATTCTTGGGGACCCTTCCAATTCTACAATTCTATGGTTCTATGAAGGGGCGCAGGTGGCGCTGTGGGTTAAACCACAGAGCCTAGGGCTTGCCGTTCAGAAGGTCGGCAGTTCGAATCCCCACGACGGGGTGAGCTCCCGTTGCTCGGTCCCAGCTCCTGCCAACCTAGCAGTTTGAAAGCACGTCAAAGTGCAAGTAGATAAATAGGTACCGCTCCGGCGGGAAGGTAAACGGCGTTTCCGTGCCCTGCTCTGGTTCGCCAGAAGCGGCTTAGTCATGCTGGCCACACGACCCGGAAGCTGTACGCCGGCTCCCTTGGCCAGTAAAGCGAGATGAGCACTGCAACCCCAGAGTTGGCCACGACTGGACCTAATGGTCAGGGGTCCCTTTACCTTTACCTTATGGTTCTATGATAAGTGTTCAGCAGCTTGCCTGTGGGCAGTGGGCAGAGGCTGATCAAGCAGCAAGTCACCTTCCTTGCCATTGTCCTGCAGAGCCAAAATGCTTTATTTCTGCCAATACCCCTCTCTCCCTCTGGTATTGATGGCTGGCCATGCAGTAGCCAGCAGTGTCGTGTTGCCATTGCTAGATCAGGGCCAGTAAAGGCCTGGAACAGCTTATAATATTCTGTTTTTGTATAATGAGATTATGGTGCTTTTTCTGTTAATAGAGTTGGACAGATTATTAGCATTAATGCTAAGGTGAACCGGGCATTCACTACGAGTATGGAGGTAAGAGACTGCATTTGTTTGTCTTGGTGTGTTTTTAAGCTGAGATTATATATGGTGTTATATAGGCAGAATGAAACAAATGGAAGAATGAATTCATGTTAAGTAAATGGCTCAAATCTCTCTCACTAGTTTTTATCCCCTTCTCTACATTTCATAATCATTTATTGCCACAACATGGCTCTTGTCTTCTACCCATGGGTTACAGGTCCAAAACATACCCCAGTGCCCCTTAGCTGCCCAGAGCTATTGACATTCTCAGAGGCTATGTCCAATGTGCTTCGATTTACCATGGTACTGTTTCAGTAGATCCACTCCCACAAAATAGGCTCTCTGACAACTTTTGTGGTCACCAAACACATGTACTCTTTATGCAGAACTACCTCTGGCTTCTCTTTCAAGTGAACAGGTATCTGCCACAGTACACCGCAAATTTTTAAATGTTTACATTCTTCTCACTCAAAACATTTTGTTCCAACAGTTTGTTAAAGAGTTGAGCACTGAAGCTGAATGAAAAAGTTCATAAATACAGAACATCTGCAGGCTTATCAGTTCAAAATGTGCCCTCAAGTCTATATTAGTCTTTATGGGGTTTAGTCATGCACGGCAAAGACTATAAAAGCTATAAAGAGCGCCAGTGTGATGTAATGTTTAGAGGGTCGGACCAGGACTGAAGAGACCTTGATTCAAATCCTCAGTCAATTCAAAGCTTGCTGGAAGACCTTGCACCAGTCTCAGTCTAACCAACCTCACAGGATGCTGTGAGAATCTGGAGAAACATGTATTCTTCTTGAGCTCCTTGGAGGAAAGGCAGGACATACATTTAATAAATCAATAAATATTGGCTGAAAATGGCCCAATTGTTTCCTCCCTCCTTTCAGCACCCCCTCTCCTTTTTAAAATTAGCCACCGACCCCCATCATTCAGTCTGGACACTGAGGTCCAGCTCTGAGGGCCTTCTGGTTGTTCCCTCACCGCGAGAAGTGAGGTTATAGGGAACCAGGGAGAGGGCCTTCTCAGTAGTGGCACCCGCCCTGTGGAATGCCCTCCTGTCAGATGTCAAGGACGTAAACAACTATCTGACTTTTAGAAGACCTCTGAAGGCAGCCCTGTTTAGGGAAGTCTTTAATGTTTGATGTTTTATTGCGTTTTGAATATTCTGTTGGGAGCCAAGCCATCCAGAGTGGCTGGGGAAACCCAGCCAGATGGGTGGGGTATAAATAATAAATTTAGTAGTAGTAGTAGTAGTAGTAGTAGTAGATGTAACATAGGATTGTACTGTTAAGACACTTGGGAAGCAATGGAGATAACAACATAATTATGAAACCAGTTGGTGAGCCCAGCTCTTTATTAAGATGAAGGGAGTGCTAGTATTATTACATAAACCAGTTCTAAATTATATAACTCCTAGTAATCTGGTGTCGTTGTTTCCATTTGCATGTAGGTTGGTGTCAAAGTTACATTGCAAGATCCTCTTACCACCTTCCAAAAACTGATTTGTGTGGCTTTCTCTACATACGTGGCAAAACCAGTACATAATGGCAAGGTGATATATTCCGTTCAAAAATGGTCCTTTGTTTATGTGGATTCCAGAATGGTCTGTAAAGCAAACTGTGGTGTTCATGGCAGCTTACCCTTGCATAATTTGTACTAATATTGTTTGTCTGACAGCAGAGTAGTAGCGCTGTGGAAGAATTGTAGTGGGCAAATATGCATCAGAAACTTTTACTGCGGTAATTTGACAGTGGGCTAGCTAAGGGGAAGTGCCACAATTTCATTGCATTCAGTGCCTGCTACGCATTGCATTTCTAGTTCTGTTTTCTGAGACAAATTTTAGCTTAGGTTGATTTTAAGATGTGTGTATCTGTGTGTGTAAATACTCCGGCACCGGGGGGGGGGGGAGAGCAGGTGGGGGCAGGGGTGGTGCACATCCTGGGGGCGTGGCACGCCACCTGCGGGGGCATGGTGCCCAGCACAGGCGGAGGACAGCCACGATGGCACCCCACTAGGATCGTGCTGCCGGGGCAGTGCACTCCCCACGCACTCCTCTTCCTCTGCCAGTGTGTAAATAAATAAGCAACATTTGGTAAATCCGGAATGTGAGCAAATGCATGTCAAGATACTGTTGGTATGTTATCTCTTCTTACCAATTATTAATGCAGCTTAATACAAAAGTGGCAGAATGAGGTGGAGACTTTGCTGTTGTTCAGATAATGAAGACGCACCTTTTTACCCAGGGCTTTGACACCTGAAATGTATACTGTATTTTCAGGATATTTTCAGGACCCACACTGTTGTTTGTGGCTGCATTTTTATTGTAAGCTTAAAACTGCTTTTAATGCTGTATTTTCACTTGTAAATAACTCACCCTGAGAACTTAGGGTAAAGGGTAGGTAACAAAATAAAAAAATTAAATAAAAGTAGAATTTACTTTTACAATCCTTTTAAAAAAATCTTAATTTGTTCAGGTTGATTTAAAACCAGTGGAGCTCGTCACTGCACAGGATTTTCTTGAGCACACCCTGGCTGCTGAGAGAAGAAAAATCCGACTGGATCATGAACGCGTCTGTAAGAACCTGGTGGAAGAATGTGGCATGAATAGTGGTCAGTCATTATAACTTATTATTATTGTTGTGTCCTACCCTTCCTCCCATAGGTATCCAGGGGGCCTTACAATACCCATTAAAATAAGGTCAGCATAAAATATAATTGAAATCATATAATTCAAACCAATATCAGCAATGAAACACAGTGCAGCAGACTGCAACACTTGGACTATTGAACACCAGTCCAGCTATGTGCCAGTGGAACAAACAAGTATGTCTTAAATTTGATCCTAGAAGATAATGACATGGGGGACAGCTAAAACAGACACATTGCTGTGTGCTTCCCATTTCCAAGTGGTGAGGAGTTTCATGGAAGCATTATGCAAATTGGGTTCCTATGGAGTTTCCTATCTCTGGAAACTTAAGGTATTTTATATTTGGTTTATTGACAAATAGAGCACAAAGTAGAGGCATACAGATCTCCTGTTCCACATTAGATCCCAATAAAAGTCAGCTACGCATACAAAGTGCCTTGAGCTCATCACTCATACGCACATTTTTGTTTGTGTGTATTCTCAGTCTGCTTCTGTTGTTCACACCCCTCCCCTACCATCTGCCCCCTCACTTTGGTCAGAAGGTGGGGTAGATCTGCAACACTAGCATCCCAGTGCATGGGTCACTGTTGTTTACTAGTAGCAGGAGGTGTAGGGCAGCAGGGAGGTGGGTGTGGCACAAATGCATAAATGGTGAGTCCATTTGGTATTATGCTAATTTGCTAATGGACCAACATGGCTGCATATACAGTAGTGTTGTTTCCATAAACTTAAACTATCCATGTTGGAAAATGTTTTGCACTCATAACCTTTAAAACTTACAAAGTCATTTTGTGCAGGATGCAGAGTTTTAGCAATCATCTTAGACTAGATCAGGGGTACCCAAACTTGGGTCTCCAGCTGTTTTGGGACTACAACTCCCATCATACCTAGCTAGCAGAAACAGTGGTCAGGGATGATGGGAACTGTAGTCCAAAAGCAGCTGGAGACCCAAGATTGGAAAACCCTGGACCAGATGAAATCAGTATAGGACATTTCAACCTATGGAACTGGCACATGCTCATGTTTTAAAAAAAGAAGCAGCAGCACACTGTGACACCGTAAGGCAGTTTTTCTCCTTAAAACACACTACCATAGCCAGCACTGGCTTAACAGTGATAAAGAGCAAAAAAAGTAAAGTCTTAAATTATCTTGTGCTAAGATTGCTTTCCATGAAACATCTACAAAGTGCACGAAGCAAGGTGGAATTTGTCTTCTAAATACAAATTGTACAACTTGATAAGTAGGTCCAAAGTGCAAAGCGCTCAGATGAATCCAAGCTACAACACAAGGGTTATAAAACAGATGTAAGTGGGGCAGAAGCCAAACACTTAATTCAGGTCAAATGGGATCATGTGACAGATTAGCATGATTGGCATTTTTTGAAATATAAAGATCCTGGTTTGCTAGAGATCTCTTCACCCTGGAAGACAGATCCTTCCTTCCCCTGTTGAATTATGGGTATTAAATAGACCTGTAGTCCAATTTCTGTCTTTAAAACATACATTTATATGATCCAAATTCTAATAAGCTGACATAGTATGAATTTTAGTCTGACAGTATTAGAGAACAGGGTCAGCCAACTAGCCCTACATTACCTGTATTCTATGCTCTCATAACAGCCATAAACTCTTTTGGAATTGTCTTATGGGATACATACCTTACAAAGTGTAGTCACCCTGCTGATTTCAGTGAAGCTGCTTTATTTCTAAGACACAGGGCAGTGGCAGCCACAGTATAATTGGACTGGTCTGTAATTTCACTAACATCCTTGGCTATTCACTTCATACATTTCAGAACAAGTTTGTAATCAAGAAGAAGGTGCAATTTCCACAGATCTCACCCATGTGCAGAGCACTGAACTTGTCTTGCCTCCCCATGCCAATCATCAAGGAAATACATTTGGTGGCCAAATTATGGCTTGGATGGAGACAGTGGCCGTTATTTCAGCAAGGTACCATTTTTTTATTCAGCATCCTTCCGTGTTACACGTTACTGGGCAGGCCTAGTGAGGAATGCAAGGTTTCTTTCTGCCTGTCTTTCTCTCTCTTTGTCTACTAGTTTAATGTTCATCTAATCACGCAGAGAATTCCATCATCCCCCTGTTGCTTGGTACATGTAGCTCTCTCTCTCTTTGTGTGTGTGAGACAAGAATTTCTATTAGAATTCCCTTCACACACCAGTGGGCCTGATTCATTGCCAGGGTGCTGGATGTGTCATTCCCATTCATTATTCATGTAGCTCTGATTTGTAACCTGAAGTTATACCAATAATAACTGGCTTTCCTTTGTTACTGGATAAACAGCTCATTTTATTAAAATTGCAAATCTGTCACAGGTTTTACACGGTCATAACACCAATGGCCCAAGTGAGCGGCATTTATATGTAAGCACACAGCCTCATTTATATATCTGTATCTATAAATGGTTCCCAAATAACTCTGCAATAAATCTGGTCCAGAAGAATGGAGATGGGGCTTAGCTGCAGCAAAATAACACATCAGATGCTGAAAATATTTCTTTTTTGTGCTTAAAATTGATGAGCCAAAATGTAGGAGAAACAGTGCTAAACAGTGACAGAGAGCTGTCTATTTTGCTTGACAAATAGCTGACCTTGCTGCAAAGCTTTTGTAAAACAACTTACAATTAGATTTGACCTTTGAAGGTGCCAGTTGGAGTTGCTATGACCACAGGCTTACAAGGAATGAGAATGAGGTTTATAAAAGCAAGCAGTACTCAAAGAACAAACTGAATATATGCTCAGGCAGGTTTTTTAAAAAATATATATCCTCTTTTAAATACTGTGATACTAACCAAGCAGTGTCAATGCTGAACACAACAGAAATCTGCTAGAATGAGATTTGGTGTTTCAGGTACACCATGTCTGTAAAAATATGGGCTTACCTTTCTAGCAAAATAATATCAGGTTTTTAGACCTAACAGTGAAAAAAGATTGCAAACTTCATCTACACATTTACACCTCCATTCTTGACATTAATCTGCTTCTATCTTTATTGTTGTATTGCAAATGAGATATTTAGCAATTTAAATAGGAGGAGCAAATTATTCCTAATGAAAACCAAAGTAATTTGAATGCATTATAAAGATGCACAATTCAATTAATTAGAAACAGATAATTGTGCACGCTTAACAATTCTGGTACATCATAAAGGGTAATTGAGTTAAGGCTAAAGATAAATAATGGTGCAAAACAGTATTATCTCTAAGCTAAGCAAAGGTTAGGAAGAAATTTCAGCCCTACAACACCACCACAACAAAACAATACCTAATTCTCAGCAAATTCTTTTTAAAAGATTTATGCTGTTAAAATAAACTCACACAAGGACTTAATTTTTTCCCCTTTCATATATAGGGACTAGTGGGCCTAGCACTCCCTGGGATTGTTTTAGAAACTAAAAAAACCCTGTTTTTTGAAGAAAAAAAAATGGAGTGTTTTTTGTGAGTTTGGACCCGTCACATCAAAAATCAAGTGAAGTCACTACAAAGTCATGTTTCATTTCACCTTTTCGATTCAAAATTGCACTTAGTGTC